>NW_027411592.1:3750000-5000000 GCF_049639745.1 Rhodnius prolixus | reverse complement strand
AAATTTTATATTTGACCTGTAGTTTAAGTTACAAGAACTTAACTTATCGAACTTTTACTTGTACGACAAGATGACTTAATTCATTTATCTTATTGAAGCCATAATTAGCCAAATGATGCACATTTATTTAATGCACTTGGGGTCACTTTTAAAATATGATTCCTATTGGCAGGATTACCTTTAAGGTTATTTTAGCAGAAGTTTGATTTAGCTTAAGAAACACATCAAGCTCTAAATGTGGCGAACCAACAATTATCCGCTCACCTAAGCACTTTAACCGAGCCATTCATTCGCTTGTTTCCCAGTATTCTAAAAAAATATTCCATGGACAGATTAAACATTGTACATGCTAGGGCCACCTCTCTGCTTTAGTTAGACTTCCTAACTAACACTAAATTCTTCTGATTTAGCTCTGTACCTAACGACAGATTAGAATATGGTTTACAAGTAAGCGCAACAAATTACAAGCCTATCAGAATGTGGAAAGTATTTGTAATACCTCTTAATCAAACAGATAGATTATTTAAGAGAAGTTAAATAAAAACAAAACAAAAAACCTAGTAGTTACAAAGCACAATTCCTTTGATAAAGTTTAGAACTGATTTTAGAAAATGGATTTTTTTCCAATACCCTGCTTATCAGTAGATTGCAAAACCAGGAGCGTTCTCTTATTTCAGACTCTCTCAGGTTGAATGAAAATGGCGTAAGACTGTACCGGTACTGCAGCCGTATGGCCTAGCCGCAGGAGCTATTTTAAGAAAAGCATTTTATTTTTTTAAGTTTGCATCTGCTTGTTTTTTGAAATGAATTAAAGATGACAAGTTCATTCGATCAGAAACTTAATTGTCAGCTTCTGCTTGAATTTTTAGCGTTCTTTTCTTTGCAAAGATGTTCAAGTTTTTACGATTCTATTTGTGGCAACCGATATGAGAAGTATCAGTCGCAACAGGGAAGATTAGGTGGGAAATTCTACCTAAAATGGAAACTCCTACGTGGTGCGATTATTATTATTATTTTAAAATTTAACTTAAACCATTCAAACTTCCATTAGTTCGATTTTGATGTTTCATTCCCTGACTACTATAGAAAAAAAGGTCTCTTCAACGTGTTAATCACAATTAATGCAAGCTACCTTTCGTTACAATTCAATCTTAGGGCCATGACAATTATCTTCTGGACATAACACTCTTCCCACTTCTGGGATTTGGTAACATTTTTTCTTCTATAAGTTATGCTTTATTAGCCTTTGGAACAATTTAACGGGATTAGCGAGCCGTTTATTCCCATACTCACACAAACACCGTCTTGTTTCCCAGCCTGACAGTCTCTTGCATCATCTTCACTGTGATTGAGATATCCCTTATATTGTACTTGGCAAAGGAGTCCAATCTAGATCTTCAAGACTTGAAGTTTTAGAAAGTAGTTTTGTAGTTGATCGCCTTCTACGGTGACGCCTCGTGTACACTGACAGAACCTTTCAAGAAAGAAAAACGGAACTTAATAGAAATTATATCATTAAAATTATTTAAGCAAGTTAAGTCATTCAGATGAATTTGTTTTCATTTGATGAGTATTAATGATTAAAGCATTGTTATGTAAAGGTCATTGAACAATGATTTTTGATTGTTGATTTAACAATTTAATTTTGTTCATTCAATTTCTGCAAATTATTGACTTATACATTTCGATTAAGAGTCTATACAAAAAATCATATGCCTTTAGGCTTTGTGGATCTTATGAAAAGACAGATACCGGAGTAATAAAATGTCTCATTGGAAAGTTTAGTTAGTGTAATTCAAAATTCAGATCTCCGATTGATGTGAAGTTGATGGCTTTAGGTGGTCTTGAAGGAACACACTTTTTTCGATTCTCTCTAAAAAAAAATCGTTTAGATGCTATCGCACGATCTTCAAGCTCCTGCTAAAAATAAACGTAGAACAGCTTAACAAGATGTACTATTGAGCCTTCT
This sequence comes from Rhodnius prolixus, assembly GCF_049639745.1. Taxonomy (NCBI): domain Eukaryota; kingdom Metazoa; phylum Arthropoda; class Insecta; order Hemiptera; family Reduviidae; genus Rhodnius; species Rhodnius prolixus. Next base: position 4,998,031 of record NW_027411592.1, on the reverse strand, counting down.
AGATTACTGAAAATAAGTAACAAAATTGAAATATTCAATATCTTTTTACAATTTTGTAACTCATTACCTGAGAGTTGCAAGTGGCGCATAAAGCCATGATGAGACCCTGTATTGAGTGCAACAAGTTATAAATCAGCCAAAATGGTTTTGCTCCAGTAGCCGCGTACAGTACAGCTGATAATTCCAAGGAAAATAGCAGACATGTGAGACGACTGCACAGGCCCACTTCTAATCCTTTGCTTTTTGCAGCACGTGATCGTAACTTTTGTCTTGTCTCTAAACTGAGCATATAGGTGAGGCGAATCTTGGCTCTAATTAACAGGCACACGCAGGTACACAGTACAACCATAGCAGGAAATCCATAAGTCAGTAGATAGACTGGACGGCAAACAAACCTAAATAGTGAGGAAAAAGGGTTAAGTTACACTATTTATATTTCTTTTTTTTTTTAAAGAAAACTTCAAATTCAGTTTATAAATCACATTTGATGCATTTAAAATTATTATAAAATTAAACCTGTTCATCATTATTAAATTTTAACTATTATAAAAGAAACCTGTTTTAAGTTCACTTTGTAATTAAGAAACATTTATAAAATAACTTACCAACAATTCACCTTATACATTGGTTGCAAATGAGATGTATCTGTGGCTCCATAAGCAGCTAATACGGCCAATCCTGGAAGACTCCAGCTTATCAGGCTGGACACAGCAAATCTACACCACAGTCTATCAGTCCTAGGCCCATCTTCGCATCCTCTTTGCACCGATATCAGGGTATCACGACAAAGTAGCCCCATCCATAAAATAAGACTCAGGTGAAGATATTGTAAGGAGAAAGATATTGATAAGCACAGTTCGCGGTCCTGAAAATAAATATTTTATTTTTTGGAAAAGCGTTGTGGTTATAACAAAGTTTTCAAATGACAGCTACGTCACGTGCAAAGATTTAAGGTAAAATCTTATGCTTAAGGATGAAGAATTCGACTGAGAGAATTGGTGCTTGTGACCTTAGTAACTGTATCACAGACAGCTCGCCTAGCCATGAGTTTCAAAACTTTGTGATGTCAGGGCTTCCTTCAGCTCTCAAAATTTGCACTCGCTTACCCTCTTTGACAGTTATTTTATTTTAAACAACCCGGAGGTTAGCAATTTTAATATGGGCAACCCAGTATAAATTTGCATTCATCTCTTTGAATCAAATAAATCAAATAAACCTAAATACATGTGGCACTGAAATAAAACCTATTCATACGTAGATTTACTGATGGTTATTAGTATGTTATTGGTATATGGATATATACCAATAAAGAAAGTAAATTACAGATAATGTCCAAGAATTATAAAAATCTGGTGTGATCGACTTTCTCTTAATCAACGGATTGCAATTCTAATTTTACCTTGTAATAAAACAATCTTGTATTACAAGAGACTTTTAAAGGACTTGTTTAGTTTTCTGAGGACTCAATAATTACAACTAAACGGCTAACTAGCAATACCTACGCAATAACTAAATATGGCCCGCTGCGTTAAAGATACGAGTTACGCAAAATAATGAAACCAAATCTTAATAGGTAAAATACGACCAATGCGATTCAGTGCAAATTTGGTAGAGGACACCTTCTGGCATAAATAAACAGTTTTTCTGCCAAATAAATGAATAAACAATAATTCAAGCACATTTTCAGTGAATAACCCCTATTTAGAAAAACTGAAACCACCAGGAACGGGTTTGTAATGTTTGAAACGTCTTGTTACTTAGTACAAGAAATTTGTATAAAAAAGTGTGACAGTGGCGCTGCTGTGTGGAATTGAAATGTATACTGTTGTACTGTAATGGTTCTTAAATTTAATCTTTTTCTATATTTCTTCAACAAAACTGGGTTATCTAACTTGGAGAGCCACTTAGAATATCTGTCTTGTCCAGAAGAACTTGTTAAAACATAGTACTCTAATTAACACCAATCTGAATAATACCAAAGACTCGGCTATTTATTTTCATACTGAACAAGTGGAGTTTTCTTTTTTTTCCAGAAATTTCTGAGGCTTAGTAGGGATGAAAATGTCTAAACTTCTTTTTTTACTGTTTTTTATCTACCGCTGTCACCAACAGTCTTTTTGTATTAATTACCTAACAGGATTTTTTTTTCTGTTTTTCAACTTCACTTCGATTTTTAACAACTTCTTTGGTTATCCAATTCTTCTAGTGAATATTGGGACTAACCAAAAAATGACACCGTTTAAAACAGTATACAGGGTTTTTCTAATGAGTAAGCGTTATTTTCTCTTACAATGGGAAGAGGAATGGTTAGCTACTATCGATCAGTGTCTCAACAATTATTTTTCATCCTAATCATGTGATTCGTTTTCTCTTTTATTAAACGATGATCCCAATAATAATGTATGTTGTGTTGAGCTTTGTAAACTGAAGTGAATCCCTAACTCTCGAATAAATTCATCTCTGTTGATAGAAAAAGTCAAAAAATGTCCACAAATAAGAAAAACATGCTACGAAAGATCAAATCAGGGATACCTTCCAGTCCTATTTCCAGTAGAAGAGGTGTTTAAAGAGTTCGCAAAGTAATCTGAGTCAATAAAGACTCAGGAGAGGTTAAGTGGGTATTAGAAGCAGGAATGCTGCAACACTTACGTGAACTCCTCCCACTCCGACCACGTAGATCAACTGGGCCATGAAGGTGGTGGCCAGTAGTGTCATCAACGTGGTGCCCATCAGATTCCGCAGGTCAGAGAATAAACTGCAAAAAAGAAAATAATGTATATTTATATTCGGTAGAAAATAAAAGATTATGTATTCACAAATCTCGATGGTAGAAAAAGACGAAAGAAATGATTTAATAAAATTAATAAACGCAATATAAATAGTATTAACCCTTCTTATCTCTACAAGGACACTTCTTAATACACCTAACAGAAATATTTTACCACACTAATGTAATAAGAAAGGAGATTCATAAATATGTAAGTGTTTTTAGGCAATCAAATAATATTCTATAACCGTGCATAAAGGTTGAGAGAAAACAGATCATAAATAACTAAATCATAAAGAAATACTGTATCCACTGTTCTTTTAAGGTTTTTCTAAATCTTATTCAGAGATTTGTTTTCAATGTTGTGGATCCAAATTGAACCTGTGCTTTGTTTGATTTTATAGTGTTTTCAGGATTCGAAATATGTTTTTTATTATCTAAGTGAAGATGTGAAGAAACGAACAGATAAATGATAATTATCAATATAATAAGTTATCTAGAAAATTACTAGCATTTTGTAAAAGCGCACTTCACCAAACCGATTGATTTGTGAAGTAAAAATTAGAGTGATCTGTTCTTGATTAGTGAGGACATTTTGTGTTCACTTCATTGGAACATTATAGTGCTGAATCTTTGACATAAAAATAATTGAATATTTATCTTTAACTAAAAGTTCGGCTTTTAAACTCATTTTGGTTCTTTTAATAATAGATTCATTATTAATCCGAAACTAAATATCAGCTAAAACGTAACAATATAATTAATATTTCTAACAGAAGTTAGCATTATATTTTTCTAAAAAACTTGTATAATCATATACAAATCTAATCAGATTAATAAAACAAGTTGTAGCTGTGAAGATAATCTTAGCGGTCATAAAATTGATAGAAAATCATCAGGAAATTTGTACCAAGAGTTAAATAAATAAATAAAGAGGACAAAAGTCACAAAACATTTTTTCTATTGATGTTGCAAATTGCATCAGAACAACAGGAACATTGATGAGCGTACTGCTGTCTTCGTTGTGAATCTCATCTTTAGCGGGGCTAAAAAAAAGTGAAAATACGCTGTAAAACGAACTCAAGGGGTGCACCCTTTCTTTTGCACTTACTTAAGGAAGTGCACTGGCGGAAGAGAAGTGCCGCCAAGTAGGGTATTGATTAAGTAAATATAAGTTTGCCAGTCACGTTTGATGGCACATACTGTGCATTCTGCGTATTGTGCACTGGTGCACGCTCTCTGCTGTTACCATAGAAAACTACGGGTATTGAGAAATCTATATTAGATTCTCCAAGAAACATGTTTTGAGATTTAGACTTATTAATATTATTACCGCATGATAAATTTCTCAGTCAAAAAGTAAAGCCAAATCTATGTAGAGTGTGGGGTGAGGAGGCAGTTCCCTTTAACAGCTTATTTGCCTTAATATATTCTTATGCATGATTTTTTTTGTGTTATAAATTAATAAGTTTTTCAGAACCTCCAAGATAACACTGATATTTTAAATGTTTTGCAAAAGGGTCATAGTACTTTCCTTCTTAGAAAACTGTAAAGATCCTCCAATTCGAGCATTTTCAGGACTTACTACAAAGAATAAAACACAGTAAATAAACCCATTGAAACAAAGCCTAAACTTTCAAAAATGAAATCAAATCCACTTAAAAATTCAAAACATTTATTTGTGGTGAATGTTCCCTGGATTGCCACATCGACAAACTATATATTAGGACCCAAATTCCTTGCAGGTTAAGGCAAAAACTCTAAAGTTAGGTACAGTAAATCCTGGAAGATACACTCTACTTATTGTTGTTCTAACTACTTCTGCCACAAAGTACTATCTTATGATTAAACAATTAACTGAACGACATCTTTCTGAAAATCGTTCTAGACGTTTTTATCTCTTCTCAAAATTTCTCGCTGAGTACGTACATTTATAGACTTATAGACCTCAGTCCTTTGATGTTAACCCTCACTATTGATCCTCCCCGACCGACTCTAATTATGTGGCAGTGAGGGGACTGAGCTCATCTCCAGATTTTGCTAGATAAACTTAACTTATCGTTATCCCTAAAATCACCCGACGAAGTAGACGTAAATATACTGTAGTTGTAAATGTATAGCAGTAAATATACTGTTTGCCTCATTAAAACTGTCCAGTAGGACAGTTGTATAAGGGTTTGTAGTACGAGATATATGAGGTGCGGATGCAGTATTGTTTGCATCCGTTCAGAAGTACATCTGCGTATCATCTACTCACTCAAATCAAAAGACTACTTCAGGGTATAAAACCTGTCCATATATGTCTTAATTAAGACATAAGAGCCCAAGGATCTGACAACGGTTACCCTACTAAAAAAATAATTATAACAGGCTCTCAAAACAGTTGAATTGGAGGTTAAAACTGAGAACGCAAAACCATGACTTCTATTGTACGAACAAACGTGACCCGTAAGTCTCTTTTGAACTGCTGTAGTCGGATTAATAACCTACAAGATCATTTCTTAGGCAAGATGATGGAACCTAGGGAAGATAAGATGAGGACAAAGCTACACTCAGCTCACATCTGACCGTCTCACCCCTGCCATGTCAAGTGATGAACAGGCGACAGCCTTGGAATTGATCACACCACTTCGTCTCTCGCTACCTACAAACGCATTAACTCCTTCATACCTACATTTAGCACATCATGAATTCTCCCCCTTTTAGAGAATCACCTGTTACGTCCTCATAACTTCCTTGCCATCTTCCTACAGAAGCCCTCAGTTATCTCACTTATGTACAATTCGGTCCTACCTACCACCTATTTCCCACTATCATGGAAATTCTCGTTCCTGAAACTTAGTAAACATTTTCTATCTTATAGACCGATCAATTTACTATAGGAAGTGGTCAGACATTTCTTTAAAGTGCCGTTTATAGTGTTTTAAACGGATCAATCGTGTGTAATATTTACAAAGACCGTAAACAATATTCTGGCGAAAGTCAAGAGTAACTCACGGCCCAGTAATATCGCTCTGTTTAATTCAATTGCCCGTTCCACATTGCTCTATTCAGTACAAATCTGGGGACTGAGGTATTTAGACCGTTTAGAATATGCCCAAATTTTTACAAACGCCTTTTTCATCTATTAAACTCTACTCCGTACTATATAATACTGTTGGAAACTGGATTATCTCATATAGCCACCACTGTTTTTAAGCTTGCGTTGAAATGGTTTGTAAAATATTGGAAATAGATCGTTCCAGATTACTTCGTATTTGTTACACCTCGATTCTTCATCGTCTAATAACATTAAGTTCAACTGGGTAACCCAAGTTAAGGAATTTTTTTATAAATGTTGGTTATAACCATCTTTGGGAAATGCAGGATCCATATGTAATCCGTAAAAATATAAAAGCAATGTTGTCAACCTATGAAGCCAATTTATACAGTACTGATGCAGCCAGACTATACTCCTCAAATTGTAATATTTATTTTAGAAATATCCCTTTATATATCTCGGATGAACAAAATTATCTTTTACTCTCTCTACCATTTTCTGTAACCATATTGTTCCAACTTACTCGTAGAACTTGCAGTAATTTCTCTATTAAAATCACCCACAAAGCAATAGCCTATTTAATAAATCCTAACCAGTTCTGCACTCATTGTAATCTCCATGAAAATGAAGACTTATTTCATTTGATTATTACCTGTCCGCTTTACGAATGTATTAGATTAAAATATCTAGCCCAATTATCTATCCCAACCACTGTTAGCAGAGAGGTAAAACTGTTTAATTTATTATCGCCTTTATCAAAATCTGACTGCCTTAATATCTACAATTACATCAATCTAAAATGCTCAGCTATATATTGAACAAAGTAATTCTAACTTACAAGAATATAAATAAAAGAAATATTGTTGGGTTAAGAAAGAAGAGGCGGTTGTTGTAGTCTGCCGTAAAGTACAATAATTAGTACATTTTACAAGTCTATTCTATAATATTATAAATCTAGTAATGCTGCGCTCATCCTTGCTTAACGACTAAAGTAAGTTATAAAGTATTGTTACAATATTTAAGTTATAATTTAATTTAGAAGTTTATCTTTTATTTAGTAGGATTATTTTTACATTTTGTGATTTATATTTTATAATTATTTTTTGTTTAAGTTGTGTTTAATTTGTATCTTTTAGTATTTGTTTTGTTTATGCAACTTCTTCTGTACACCTGTCTGGTTAAAACAGAATAAAAAAAAAAAAATTTACAAAGAGTAAACAAATTGCCAAAATTCTTGTTCGGATAGAATGCATTAAAAGTGAACTTGTTAGCAATATTTCGAGAAAAATAATTTTAATTAAATTTTATTTAAGAGCGATAGAATTTCCATTTAAAATAATTATGAAAAGTTCTTCCGTATTAATGTTAATAATGAGAGAGTGGGAGAGAGACAGATAGAGAAAGAGGAGTGGCGCTAGAAAAGTAACAAAAGAACGTTTTAATTAGAAATAATTTTCTTTAGCCATCCCCTGTTTAGTTATCTTAATTTTATAAGTCTTCTTCTCCCGCTCTAACCTCTTGTACCAATTTTAATTCTTTAATAATGATGAGAACAAAAGACTTAGACAGGGAGCTGGAAATTAATCACCTCGCTGAACTGCAGAATATTAATTATTGATTTCTTTCTGTATCAATTCTATTTCCGTTTCTTGCCATAAATTTTATCCATCACAGTAGCGTCTTTTGTTCTCAGTTCCAACTCTCATGAGCTTGATTCCTTAAGACCGTCTAAATTATTCAAATTACACATGCACTGATGCAAGAGTTTATAGCAGCATTATAAAGTTTGCCAATAATAAATATCAAAATCAGACTGACATTGAGATTATTTCTCTTCTTTGGATGAATCAGTCATTAAAAAGATCTGTCAGAGTTGGCCAAAATATTTCCTTTATTTCAGTTCCATATATTCCATTGAAGTGGTTTTTCAAGAAAATCGCAAAAAGCTGAAACACCCTCTGGAAGTTCGGACCCATTTCCTTCAAACTCAGTTTAATTAAGGCATTTGCAATAAGCTTCATTCGGCTGCAGAATAGAACGTAGCACCATTCTCCTTCTAAATCTAACTAATAGTTATTTGAAAATTCGCCGAAACGATTTGTGAAACGAAAACTAAACTGTATAGCTGCTCTTTTGGATGAATGTTCGAAGCAACAAATTTTAGATTAGGGGCCAAATCTAAATGTATTATGGAAAATTCTAGCGATTTTAAGATTTTATTCATACTGTCTCTTTTGTTAAAGTTTTTGCGCATTCAGGAGATTTCAAAACTCGAAAATTCAATATTGAAAATGTGAAAAAACAAAAAATTCCGTAATTTCGTGATTAGAAAGTAAGATTATACAATTAAGTGAGCGGAAGGAGCGTGTCGACTTCCGGCCGAACTAGATGCACTCTGGCAAACAATAAAATAAACTTTATGCCAATCATTATTTGGCACCTCTTCCCTCAATTTAAAAACCACATTTATAAACTGCCAATCAGAATTAGTGGAACGCACACCCGAATTGAATTTTAAATGTGTTAACAGGTTTTAATGAATTATTTAATTGAAAAGCTGGGCTACGTGTGATCGGTTAAACTAGAACAGTTCAATAAATTGTCGATCTACCAGAGCTTCCTGTATTCCAACCAATAAACTCATGCCCTTAATGGAATTATGTCCCAGTAGTTTCAATTATTGCACGGTCCAATCTGACGAAAAGCCTCATGATCAAGTTGACAACTGGAATTTTAACTGAAGTGCTTAATTTTGTTTGAAATTCCTTTAACCTGAACTTAATGGTTACTTCTTGTATATATGAGAGAGAGAGAGAAATTATTACTGGGAACTGGAGAGGTGGATTAACGGAAGAACATCGATACGCAATATACTTAAAGAACCACAGACAGGAAACATCTGCACCTGATTAATTAACCTGTAGCCCCCAAAAGGGGAGGAAGAAAAGGCTTGTCACATCTTGTTTGGCCGCTAGATTGCAAATATGTGACCTTTGCCAGAGGAGATCATATCACCAAATTCTAGTGTGAGAGGTCCTGGCGGAAAACATGGGATTTGATCTACTTGTCTCAGGAGGTTTGGCACACTTTTGGTTGCAATGCCCGGGGAACAGAATCTCTAATACACTAATCGATTCGCAGGAGGTTTCAAACCTTTGATAATCTGTTCAAGTGTGATCAGAGATTGCATTTTCAATTTTATTTTTTCTTGTTATTTTCTAAAATAATACATATACATTTTTTTAAGCATTGTACTTCAGAGCATGTAATTTTGAATCAGAATAAATATAAAGATGAAGTAAGGTCTCCTTTTTGATGGGAGGTCTTCGTTGGGATCTGTAAATTAGTTGGTTCATGAACAACTCTTTAAGGATTAAAGGCGTCGAGAGAACTGTATCAACAAACTCTAAGTGATAACATCAATCACTTGCAATCCATTATGCAACAATAGCCACAAATATTTACTAGAGAACAGTAAACACTCTCTGTCTCTAGTTAAAGCTTGACAACAGGCACATTGTTTCGTAATTACTTGGGCATTCACTTTAATGTCCCCAGTAATTCGTCTATAATAAATTCCTTTTTGGTTAGCGGTTGTCAGTACACGCTACCTATTATGCCCTACGGCTAAACGCTTTGTACTGTGGATAATCTATTGATTTTTGCGCGGTTAAAGGGCTCTGCTTTCCAATAATGGAAGGAAAACTAATGAGGTTCTCTATGTTTTCAAATAAAAATGGAATATTAACTAGTTTTTCTATAGCGGCGATCACAGTAGAACTAACCTCTACGTCGTCTGGCCAAAAGTGGGGTCCACCCGCGCAGATAAATAACCACAAGCCATAACCAGTTAGTTCTCTTTTTCAAAGGAAAATTTTCCAAAAAATTTTCCTTTGAAAAAGAAAATGACCAATAAAAAACATTGCTTCAGCTCCAAAATAGAAATCACAAAATCATTTTAAATCGGCATTTAAAGAGACAACTTGTCGAAAGAATGCTTTTCTTAGATTACGAAAGGAGATTAGAATTTAGATTTAATGTTTAGATGTTCAATTAGGTGATTTTTAAATAATTTCGGAGGCTGCGATTGTGGCGTTATAGCTTTTTTCTTTTTTTTTTTTTAAAAAGCGAGGCAAATCGCTGGAATGTCTACATAAAAATCGCGCTTTAAAGTGCAAATATTTTTCATTTTAACTGAAAGAAAAAGGGTAGCTCACGACTTTTAGGTAATGATGTGGGGTGTGGCTCATATTCTAATGCATTCAGTTGAACCCACACTTTCTCTGCATCAAAGATCTGACAAACAGATTCAGGCTTAATACGGTCCCAACGGAATCCTTTCAGAACTTAGCCTCATTATAGCCTTAAAGCGCGGTTATCCAGCTCAAACTTTTTTTTTTTGCTGCCAATGTTTGCCCAAGCAATCTTGAATCCACTTTGTTTGAAACAGTTTAATATCTATTAATATATTATTGCAGCTTCGTTGACCAGCAAACATTGAAGTGGAGTAATAAAAAAAATAATTTTTTATCGAATGGGATGTCTAGAGCTAAGTTTGACTAAAACAAAAAATCATATAAAATACAATTCTATCACAGGCGGCCTAATTAAATTGAAATGTTAGGGCAGTTTATTGATTGCAATACCAAATGGATGGTAATAAGCGTAGAACTGAGATAATTCAGAGGGAGTTTTGAGAGCGAGAAACAGCAGGGTTTCATTTAAGCTTTTATTCCAAGAAGGAAACAATCTTTCCTTCTTGTTACAGAGGAATATTTTGAAATTTAAAATTCATTTAAATATTGTATTTCTAATTACAATTTAGAAAACTGTTTACATTAATAAATTTAATTTCTAATTCTGTTTCTTTTTTAGACTTGTTTAACATCAATTGTTTGTTATTATTTAATTTATTGTGTTATATTTAAATTTTAAACAAGGTTTATGTAAATATTTAGGGCAATTTACAAGAAAAAGGTAAGTTAAATCGGTACACTGCCTAAGCTCATCAATCTAAAATGCTCAGCTATATATTGAACAAAGTAATTCTAACTTACAAGAATATAAATAAAAGAAATATTGTTGGGTTAAGAAAGAAGAGGCGGTTGTTGTAGTCTGCCGTAAAGTACAATAATTAGTACAGTTTATAAGTCTATTCTATAATATTATAAATCATATTGCGAGAAGTTGTCCCAGAATCTAGCCATCTATCCCTAATAATCTATTGATTATTAGGGCGGTCGTCTCGACCTTTAGAGTAACCTCATGTTTTCTTCTAGGAAAGCTGACCGAGATTCCATTTCTTCTTTCATTTTCAGGGTTTCTTTTGAAGCTACTTTTACTTGACCTAGTTGCATCTAAAATAAGCAATGTCTTCTCGATGCTTCGCTTGTTATCTATCCCAACGAGTAATGCACCGGAAATATGTAGAAATGTTCGATTTTCTCCACTCTCCATTACATCCAGTTCTAATAATTTGCGTTTCTGAGGCTACACAAAACGTTTCAAAAGTATCTGGAATGCAATTCAATAAAAGGGTAGAAATGAAATTATCTGGACTTATTATTTTCATTTTTTTCTATTATCATGTTCACAACCAAAATAAAAACACAGAATGAAAATTATTCAAACTTAAAACAGCACTTACACAAAACTAATTAAAAGTTCAAAATTATGTACACAAAATAATATTAGTTCGTAAATGTTCAACACAGACAATTCAGCGCAATAGCGTGCTGGGCCCATATCATTTACAAATTTAGCGGCTGTAAACAGAAATAAAGTACAATAATTGGTACGCTAAGAATATTTCACAAACTATAAAAATTATAAAATTGAAAATTTGATCATATATTACAGAACAATTAAAATGAACCAAATACATGACCCCCAAATCAAAACCAGCAAAGATTGCAGCCGGTCAAAGCAGTTGTAACTTCAAAAATGTATAATTTAGATGAGTAGTATCTACATCTCCGCGGAAAATTTAAAAGTGGGAAAGAAGGAAAGAAAGATTTAGAAATCTTGTACATGATAGCTCTGTCCATTAAAGAGCCACGAACTGGGTTCTAGCGTTTGGCTATCTTCAAATGATTTTCACTAATAAATGTGGATTTTGGAGATGCAATCGCGTTTGATGTGATCATATTAGTTCCCGAAACTGAATATATTAAGAGGAAGGTTAGAGACAAAATAAAATGAAAATTTCTATTAGACGCAGAAGAAGCTCAATAAAATTTTTTAATCTTTAGTTACATTAAAAGTCCAGCTTTAAAATAAAACTCCAATATTGTAGAACATGAGTAGAAAATAAAGATGCTTCGCCGCTCCTCCTTAAAGATGTTTTTTAAAAAAAAGATGAGATAAAAAATAAATAGAAAAAAAATATTAAATTTTTTTTAATATTCCATTGTTTACACTATTTAATAGCAGTTACTTGCCCGCGAGCGGGGCCCATAAATTCTTATATTCCTACCCTTACTTCGTTTTCTTAATACTTCTTTTTATATTCCAATTATTTTCTCCATTTTATATCTTGCTGATATTAATGCTAGAAGTAGAATCTTGCTGAGCATCTGCTCTACTTATTATGCTGAGTTTTTTTATTTATAATGATTATAATTTCTCGCCTCTTTTCTTATCTCTAGAGTTCTCTTGTAATATAACATTTTTATGGTATTTCAACCTTTTTATTCAAATAGGCTTTCTTTTTCTAATTTATTTTTATTTTTATTATCCAATACATAAAGCTTAATGTGCCACTATGTCATAATCAAGTGAAGAGCATTTCCCTCCATTATTATGGAAATTATCTTGGACTCTTTCCCACGAAGTGTGTAAAAAAGCTGGCATGAAGCGTGATACGATTTTCTCGATCTCAGTAGACAATGTAATGGATACATTTCTTGAAATGTTCAGTCCCTTGAGAGTGGAAAAGACTCGAACAGAAGTTCTCCTAATTGTCACATTATCTTCAAGTAAGTTCACAATATTTAACTGCAACATTAAGTAAACTATCTTAATAAGAAGGAACCCAGAAATGCACAATTATCCTTCCTTTAATACGTTAGAACCCATTTAGTAACGCATTTCTGGACTGTGTTTACCTTCTCAGAGACAAGACCAAAAAATGACCGTTAATGAGAAAATATAATTGCATTTAAACACTCGGGGTCACGATCTGTGGCAATAGGCCAAATATTGCACTGGTGGGCAATCTAAAGAAAGAAGTCTACTAGAAGATGTTGCTGTTTCAATTGCATTGAAATTTTATTACAAAAAAAAAAAAAAAATTAAGGAAGAATATCGGTGCGAGAAAACATCAGCGTGTAGCAAAATAAGAACAGAAGTATTTAATGAAAATATTACGAATTCAAGGCAATCTTAAAACTGCAATATGATCTATTCAAGTAGTTATCTGTTCCTGGAAATGCAAAAAGCTTCATTCTGGATTTTGAAGTGTCATCTAATTATATTGGAAATGCGCTTAACAACTGTTTTGGTTCAATAACCCCCCCCCCCCAAATTACAGCTTATTTACAAGTTTGAAAAATGAATCAATAATTTAATAATTTTGTAGAAAAATAAAAATGTCATTTAACGGATGATTTGTTTTTTTTCTTCTTTTTATAAAATGTGTCCTCGAATTCTCTGTTAAAAATAATTTTGAAAGTTGTTTCCATTAAATAGAAATGAGGAAGAAAAATGCACTTTAGGTACAAAGTGATTTCAAGGCGAAGACTAAACTAAAGCCTGGCAACTTTATTTAATATAAAGCCCGAGAAAACTTTAAAATCTTGTTGAAGAGCTTGAGGAGAAGAACTCCATCCATGGGGTTAAAGAGAGCGATAAATAGAAGTGTAAAACAGAGGAAAGGGTGAGAATGACTTTCTCTTTGTTTGTTTGATAAGACCGACCTAGGAAATCTTATTAACTCCTTCACCCCTCTTTGACATCAACTCCGGGCTTCTTATTGCTCACTACCCCTAAACCTTCACCTTCTGCAACTTCTCTCTCCTAGAGCCAGTCTCATTTCATGAGGACAATCTTCCTGTTCTATGTTTGCTACCGCCAGCAGAAGCAGTTGAAGGAGAGGTGAAGATTGCAAACCAAAGAGTAAAAAAAAGACTGCCAACTTGGCCAGCTAACATAGTTGTAAAGTCTATTGCAAAAGGGCCAGGTTCGGCTCAAAGCAGTGGGAAGGAGAGATTCAGCAGAAGAACGTAATTAAAACAAAAGAATAAAGTAGCGAAAGACTTGGAGCCTTATTTTCCACTTTTCTCTCTAAAAATTAAAAGAAATTCGCCAACAGAGAATTTTCACCCACTCCTTGGCCATTCTAAAAAGACTTAAACACTTCTCATGAGGACTTCAGCCGTGAGCGCGGAAAAATAAACGATAAACATCATTAATTAGTCCCTAGTTGTTTATCTTGTCACCAAGGCGTTTTCTTTTGCGTTTTAGAATTTGTTTCCAGTTTCACTTGCCTATTAATTATGCAGTTGTGTCTTTATCCTGCTTCCTAGAGAAAGTAACTAACTGAGAAGAAGATAAAATTTAATGTAGAATAATCAAAGGACATCCATTTATTCCAATTTTAATTCTAATTGACCAATTTTGTTCGTCCGCTAAGTTTCTTCTAAACCAAAGGGAATTCTATTTATTACACTTATAGGTTAGTCATTTCATGTTTTTGGAAATAAAGTATTGTGCATGTACTTCTAAATAATAATTCAATACCATCATGCGCAGATTCAAAGGAGCAACATTCTTATACATTTAGTTTAATGGAGATGGGATAGTAAATGGTAAAGAGCACCTTGGACACGGTCACTAACAGTTTGAGAAAATCCTATGGGGGACCACGCGGCAAACTCAACAGTATGAAATATAGATTGTAACTGACGACTGAATGAAACTATACAGTAACTGTAGCTTCAACGAATTATTGTTGACGATAATATTCTGCAGGAAGGTTCTATTGACTCTTCTTTCCGGGCTTAATTAAGGAGGGAGAAATCACTTACACGTTACAATTACTAAGTAACATAGAGGAAACCAGATTATTCCTCAGCTCTACTGCAATTCAGATACCGTGGATAGAAGGAGTAATAATTGTAAAGTGAGCCTCAGAAGCCTTTGTCAAGTGACTATTGGCCAAAGTCTGCTGGAAAACGAATCTCTAGGTCTTCAAAATCGAATTATTGTCGCCCTACATGACGGCCACCCGAAGTTACATGACTCCTCTCTTTTCCTTTTATGAGAGGAACAGGCAGCGAAACGATGGATAACAGTGGCCCAGCGGTAACGCCAAAAGCTAGCTCAAAGCTCTATTGAATTCAGTAAGTCGTCGTACCTACTAAGCAGCCGGAGACCAGCGTAGTACGAGGATAAGAAGGAAACAGTTCCTTTTACCGTTAATTTTGCAACCCTCGAGTCGGGTACAGTAGTTTCGAATGAACAGAAACCGTAAAATGTGTATTTCCGTTGTAAAACTTATGAAATTTGGCACGATTTTACTGCTTCCTTTACACAGTGTTCGGAGAAACATAGTCCTGTAGCTAAGCGCGTGCACTCTAACACACACACAAAATGATGGAATGATTACCCGCTGATAATGCAAACCAAGTTACTCACACTAAAGAATGAATGGATAATAAAGTTGGATGGGAGTGCTTACTCTATTCGTATACAGAGGGATCTTCTTTCTTTTCTTCTTCATTGCATTAGAGACAGGGGATTCTCAAAATGGCGCTCCCTTCTTAGAGCTTGCCTCACACCAGAAGAGATATTTCTTGTAGTAGTACAGTAATATCTGGGCGCTACAAATGAGTTTACTTCTATTTACATACTTCTCTCATTGTAAACATCGGAGTATCCTTTTCATTCCAAGTAGGAACGTCTTCAATAATTTACCAGAGTCCAGATTTCCACTTTTCTTCTTTTTTTTATTTTGTTCTATAATCTCCCTTTTGTCATAAATCTTTCCATGATATACTCAACAATCTCTCTAGTTACAGATACACGTATTGGCAATATTTATCTTCTTAAATATATATTTCATATTTTCCTTAAAGATATCCCGATTCAGATTGAGATGGCTAAGAAATACATTCTAACAGGAACTTATTACCATGGGCTTAGTTGGAACAAGCACGCTGATAATCTAGCTGATAAAGAAACTAGGAGAAAGAGACTTCTCAAAAAAGTTACTGGGGACATGTGGGGAGTTCGCAAGAAAACTTATCTCCATCATAAATTGGAAACGTGGCTTTGAGTTGGAGAATGGAGACAAAGTTTGATAACGTCTGTGGACTGGGTAAAATTGAAAGATAGCAGATTGGGCCTTCGGTTGTACCGACTTCCGAAGTCCAGACATTTTGGGGCTGTGCACCTGCAAACAGGAATAGACTTAATGTTTACCCCCGCCGGGAGAATGATGTCCTTATTATGAGAGACAAATTAAAGAGACTCAATACTTGAAATTTCGGTGTACTGGCATTGAACTCCTCTATGCTCAAGGCGAAAATCAAGTTTAAGTCGAGGAATCCGTAACGCCAAGCGTTACCAACAACTTTCGGCGGTGCCAAACCGGATTCCCGGCAGAATCGCAGCAGGTTATCTCCAACTAATGGCCCCCAGACAACTGAAGAAAGATTATTGGTTTAAATTCTCAAAGCACTACATAACTAGCGCGGAGCCCAAAGTGGTTTTTATTCCCCATCCCAATCCCCCAAGTGAAAAAAATGAAGTCCCTAAGGATTCCTCTATCAGAAGCAGCCTTCAGGTCAGGGTATCATATCCCTGAGCTTTGTAACTTCTAAATATTCCTCAGCATTGGCACATTGACCTAGCTAGTGCCACCTAAGCGTATCCAGTCAGTAGACCTGTCAGAATTCCAACTACTTAGGGATAGAAGAAGCTTCTTGTCTCTCGGCCGAATCCATTTTCTAAACCTTAAAACCCTTCGTATTCCTGCAGACCCAAAAGAGCTTCATATTACCTCTGTGAGTAAGGTAATTGAGTTTTCTGCATTCACCACTAATTTGCAGCTCGTTTCGGCTACCTTGTAGTGTTTGAAAGAAAAGAAATTGGATCAAATGTCCCAACTTGCCAAGGAAAGTAAGAGTATTGCTGGGAGATTTCCAATATCAAGTTTATTGGATTAAAAAGACGCTTCACAATTTATTCTTGTAGCGAGCCACATATGATCCAACAAGTTCCTTTTTCCTTGAGAGAGAAGAGAGGAACAGATTTAAGATTCGAATCCGGTAAGAGGTGGCTTACAAGAGAGAGACAAGTTACTCCTCTAAAGGCTCAGGGTGACCTGCCCGGAGTTGTTAGATGCTCGCCTCCGGATCTCGTATTGCCACTGTGCAAGAGAGTGTGCTGGTGATAGATACGAGTATGAAGAAGAATGTCCCGCTCAGTACAGTTGAATACCCTGAGATCCCCCTCCACTTTGTCCCCACATCTTCTTGCCTTTTTCTCTTTCTCTCTCAAACAATTTTCCACGCATTGAACTGCACACTTCACTGACCTTATCCAAAACCATTTTCAATGCATTGCTTTTTCTTTCATTTTTTTGGTAGAGTCCTGGAAAAAAATCCCATTTCCCTTAACCCAAGAAAGTAAATCATTTAAACTGAATATGTGAACTGTTCAGAGCAGTTTTCCGTAAGAGGAAAAAAGAGGGAAAAGACAATAATGATGAACACAACAGAGAAAGAGCTTTGGTTCTAGAGTTCAAATTTTTAAGATAAAAGTTTATTTATATT
This sequence comes from Rhodnius prolixus, assembly GCF_049639745.1. Lineage (NCBI taxonomy): Eukaryota > Metazoa > Arthropoda > Insecta > Hemiptera > Reduviidae > Rhodnius > Rhodnius prolixus. The sequence continues at coordinate 4,980,447 of NW_027411592.1, read as the reverse complement.
ATGTCAAAACCAGACCAATTAAGTTCTTAAAATCTAAAATACTCACTCATTATGTGGTAACCCTCCCAGATCGCCCCAAAATAAATTGAATTGGAAATTTTTCAAAGCATTTAGTCGTAGTTAGCGAGCACCAAGAGGTTAGCCCAATCCCATTTCGTCTTGGGAGACTTAATGGGTTAAGTCTTACCCAGCCAAGAGCTACGTGGTCACCACTGGCACCGCAACCTAGACTAAACTCAGTACCCAAAGTCGATGAAATCTGTTTTTCGCCTGCTCTGCAGAAACTGAATAGCGAGAAAAATCTCTCCAGGGTGTCCATAAAATGATAGGTTGAAGAGAGCCCTGTGCCTTGTGAATAGATGTGTCTTAACCAAAGATGTAAAAAAAAACAGCAATGGGAAACAGTACGCTACCTATCTACCCTAGTTAGTCCGCTCAGTTTGTATATTTCTACAAATTTCCTTATTGTAGAAAACATTAAAATAAAGACTAAAGAAACATAAAAAACTGAAGTAGAAGAAAAATTTGCCTCAAAAATCTGTCCTAACACAATAAATACTTTAGCCAATACAGAGCTAATCACTAATTGCGGGAGGTAATTGAAGTAAGAGAGTTTAAACGCTCGCATGGAGATGAAAACAAAAGAGCTCCTTTGTGTTGGCCTGCAGTTTGGAAGCTGAAGAAGTCGCTCTAACGCACTCTGACATTCTGCGCTAAGTAGAGTTCTGTGAAAGCAGAAGAGGCAAGAACAGAAGCAGTGCATCACCACACCATTAACTTGGTGTTGCCCTCTCTCACTAGGGAGTAGTTTGCGTTTCCCCGTTCATCCTGCCGTTGGTCTTCTAGCCCACCGCTTCCTCTCTGTTCCGCAACAGAAGTGAGTTTACACATTTCCGCCCTCACATAGTAAACTTTCTTCTTTATTCCTTCCTTACAACATCTCGCAGCTTCCTTCCAATTCTGCTTACAACACTAACTCCAGTTACTGCTTTCTTTGTTCTTCCTTTTAGACAACTGGGAATTTTTCTAAGTATTGTTTTTTTATAACATTCCAACTTTGTTCCAACTATTTTTAGCAACATGTAAACCTACAGGAAATATTTCTATTTGTATCTATATCTATTTTGGGGGATAAAGGAGATACTTGCAGAGGTTCAAGTTCTTGAATCACCTGGTACCAACCTTAACTTAGCTTGCTCGCTAACTCCATCTCAGCCTAGCCGGTGGGCCTCCCACATCGGTTCAACAAGAAGAAGACTTAACATGGCCCAACTACAGTGCAACAGACGAGGGCCCTTCCTGGTAGGAAAGTTTAAGTGAAGGCTACACACCAATACAGCAATATTAGAAAAAGGTCTTGACACGTTAAGTACTTCGATAACAGGCTTCGATCGTGAACATCTTTCTATCCGGAAAGAACCATTTTTTGAGATCATTCCACGTCAACTTCGTTTAGCGTTATCATGAGCCTTACATAACCAGAAGTTGGCAAAGCTGTAATTCTTTCATGTTCAATGTATCATATTTCTCTCCCGCTTTGTTGACATATATCGCTCTGTAATGTATCAGTGATATCGTGAAAGTAATCTTAATCTTTCGAAATCCTGCTACACTTTTTTTCCTTTTGCGATTCTGCTAAGCGAAGTTAAAGTCTCATGAAAACTTAGCAACCTCACTAAATTAAAGCTGAGCCCAAACTTGGCACTAAAGAAGTGAGCAGACTGAATAATTTGGGACCTTTCCCCTACTTTAATAGAGATAGACATTCGCCATTAGTTTTTTAAAATTTTCAAATAGAAAAACGTCTATATTTAATTTTAAAATATCTATTAAATTACTTTGATATCGGTGATAAAGGTAACAAATTACCAATTTTTATTGTAATTAAATAGTTTTTTTTTATTAAAAAGGCTGGTCAAGCTGGTTTTTAATTGAAATATTTTTAAACTAACTGCAAATTTTAGTCAGGAAGGCAAGTGACCCCAGGACAAGTGTGCCCCACTTTTGGGCGACTCTATCTACTGAGAAATATCTATAAATTACTTGTCTGATAAATACAAATTTGAAAATGTTTTGTACAAGTAAATCGGAAAAATGCCAGAGAGATTCCTCTCAGCTTTAAGCACTTCCAGTTTTAATAACAATTTTCAAATTAAAATATGTTAAAATTACCCGTAAACCGGATAAACAAATATGGCAATGGGCTCCTGATTTGATAGTTGGACGAGTTAAGCCCCTCCTGAAAGCCATTATTTTACTTTTTACTAACCAATACGACAACCTAAAAAGGCTCTATCTAATAACGCATACACCGGATAAAAACTACCTCGTGAGCTAATGCAGACTAGTACAAAATAAACCTCTGGGTGACAATGGAAAGCCAATTTAAAAAGGGACGTGTTCCCTTAACAACAAAGTCCGGTACATTCTCCCTTTCTTTTTTTTTGTAAACATTCTAAATAATGTTCAGGATGCGGACGGCGGTGTCCACTGAGGGGAAGAGTGTAGTTAATTCCAAGGGCTGAATTGCTTTCCAAGCGAAAAGAGAATTACTTCCACAATAAACGAATTACTAGCAAAGTGAATTGCTAAATGGGTTTTTTGTTTTTGTATTTTTTTTTTAAATACTTTTTTGCTGGTGAAAAAAAGGAAAGCAATCTTCAGTTTTTACCTTTTTCTTATTTTTATTGTTAGTATTCTCTCCCACCTTAATCCGATGCTGAACGCAATGAAAAACAAATACTGTTCATTTTCTCTTCTCTAAACAGTGAAAGCGTATAAGTGGTAGGCCGCAAATTGCCCTGAAATAGCACTTCAGAGAATGGTTTACCCCATTCCTCTGTTAGAAGTGTCTTTAATCGAATATTCCTTAAAAAAGGTTTACCAGAACAGAACATAGTTCACTTACATTACAACCACACACTGCTACAGACAAGGTCATCTACAGAACATAACTAGGGACTCCGCCCCTGGGTGTTGGCAATTGCTACGGGAGTAAACCTTAGTAAATCACAGGTCCTGCCAGTTAACGGGTTTGGGCGGCGGGTCATCAACGCTATTCCAGGACATTTCTGGAGGACAATGTGCGAGTAATGTAAGAACAGATAGCGACACCAGCATTTGACTAACACAGTGGCATTGACTTTACAAGAAATAAAAAAGAAGAAACTGGAAGTGACGAAATTAAAAGCACTAAATTCTAGATAGAGAGACTTTTAGTAGCAACTGAGACCAGCAAACCCCATTTGTTACTCTCAAAATGCAACAGAAAGAATGAGCATAAGACACCAAGTTTCTGGATACATCCAGAGAACGATGTAAACTGCAATTCGAGATCCAGGTATTCTACCGCGTGGACATCTTAATGTGTAGCTGGGAGCGGTAGTACTTGAGAACAAGTGATGGCAAGACTGGCAAAGGCAAACAGATGTTATTACACCCTACAAAATACTCTTAAATCCTCGCCTATCAAGCACAGATCAGCCAACACCATGTCCATATTTATTTTAGGAAACTTTAAAATATTACTTGTGAGGTAATGCAATACATGTTGGGAGGGGGTTTATTTAGAACTGCGCTCTCACAGGACTCTCCCTTGCTCACAAATGATCAAACTTTTAATTTAGAAGAATACATTTAATGCGCAATAACTTGCACTTTAGAGGAATACCTCAATATCGCTCCTCCCACGGAGACCAGGCTACCGTCTTGATTGCACGCGAATATTTCAAATGGATGTTTCAGTCGAAAACTCAAAAATTCATAATAATTCGACAAGGATTGCAGCGCTTCCTTAGGAGTAGCCAGAAAGGAAAGTAAAACAGAAGATTGAGATCAACAAGTCGTTCTTTGTTTGGTGATTTAAAAATGAATAAATTTAAGTGGCTGCAGAGATGTGCAGGTCGGAATGTGAGGCCGTGCAGTCTGCCAGCACGAGCATTAAAACCTCCCGTTCTGCAACCTCCATCAAACCTCATGTTTTATATTCAAAGCATAATAAACCCCCATTCTTCACCCGACCACTTCCATTTATTACAATGTTGTTCTCAAACCAATTTAAATATCTAGACAACAGAGGCAATATCATTCTTTTACTGTCCTCCCCACGCGCAGCATTTTATCTGTTTTCCGCAGTTACAAAATTATTTCTTCCTCAACAATTTCCCTTTAGCTATAAACTTTATCCGTTCATTGATTTTGTTTGAACATCGTTTTTTAGAAACATACCACTTCTATTACTTCCTCCAAGTTTACTATTTCTAAAGAAAGTTTTTCTGTATTTTTAAATCCAACTCTTTACATAAATTAGTCCTACCTCAATGACAAATATTTTTGAGTCAGAGAGAAGAAACCGACATCTATTTCATCTAGAATCACGCTACCCCAAAAAAGCAAATTTGCTCAATATGCAACACTTCAAAACAACAATTTTAGTTCTTAGTAAAAAAAGTATGAACACTCGCTCGACTTTTATTTTAACGACTTTTCTCGAGTTATTGACTTACGGGAAGATTTAAAACTGACCTCAAAATTTCCAAACAAATTTTACAGAAAATGTATGGATAATGTTTCCGAGAAAATTCATTCAGTGCGGAAGTACTACTTGCGGTTGGTGGACTTAATCACTAGGTTGTAATCTAGTGTTCTCCATTGCAGGACACACTGAACAGTAAGTTAAAAGAGGCTTCGAGAAAAAAAAAATCTAAGGGCAAACTGTATATGGTTTTTGATAATTTAATCACTGTCACTATCACTTTCACTGAGAAGATTCTTTAGCCGACGTGAAAGGGGCATCTGAAAACTTGATGGAGGATAGCTGGACTCTAAGAAGGGTTCAAGATGGTAAGCAGCGATGTACTTGGGGTAATGGGAGCAGATATTATTTCCTATAATTTGAACCATGTGGATTAAGTCCAGATAGGTTTAAGCATTGAAATGCATTGGGTTGTTACCACAGGTAAACGCCCAAACCTGACAACTTTTCGCGAATTTATCGACGTAATGACGTAACCATCTTACATTACTGAGGCTTTTTCCCAGGGAAATTGAATTTTGGAACATCTCTTAGGGATCTCTTATCATATTCATTCCTACAGAACAATATTTACAATAGAAATATTACACAAATCGAAGTATTGCGATTAATCGTGGTAGAAAAGTCAATGACAAACGCAGACATGACTATTCAGTATATAAGTACTATTCGTTGATAAACTCAAGAACAGATTAGAAACGAACTTTACTGAAGCAGACCTCTGCAGCTGACAGTTAGATATAAGGGAGCACTCAGACAGAATTAGAACTTAGGTAAGAGTCCATGCAGTACACGATTTCTTGTTTTATTTGTTTTTCTACCTTGTCATCTTCTCCTACTGTTGCTTTACTTCTTTATTTATTGCATCTCTTGCCACAGCCTGTTGAAATGCGTTAGCACTGATGTAAGCTTCAACTGTAATGCATTAGTAATAATGAAAAGTGAGAGAAACACCCTCTCGATTATAAATGTGTTAACAAAAATCAGCTGTAAATACTTGCTTTCAGTGCTGCCTTCATGAATAAAGGGGTTACGAATTGTCCCAAGTTCCAGGTTAATTCGGATTTTGGTCAAACTGTCAGGTAGGCAGCGGTCTCCGTGATTTTCCTTCCCCTAACAAACTCAACTACTCACATTTCCCAAAAATGTCCATGAAATCTTTTCTTTCCCCCCCCCCAATGTAATTAATAATAACAAAAAGGGAAGGGATTAGCTATGAGGTTAGCATACTGGACTCCCACGCGGAGGTCCCGGGTTCGAATCCAGCAGCTGACCCTTAGATTTTCTCTTCCTAGGAGCTTCTTACAGCTCACTGTTCGGTGATGGACAGTGTTGTCTGTAACGAGAGAACACTGTCCGGAGGCCGGCAGTGCACTGGAAAAAGCTCCGGGCGCTAATGACCTCAGCTGTTGATGCGCCAAAAAAAAAAAAAATAAATAAATAAAAAAAAAAAAAAAAAAAATTAACAAAATAATTAATTAAAATTTAAACGTTGGGTTATTTAATTCTATTAGAAAATGCTAATCTTTAGAGAAAAGTGCACAAGCCATTTTCAAAAAGTAAAATATAAAAAAAATTGTTTAAAATCGTAGCAAATAGGTATATCAAAAGTACGAAGAAAATTTTTGGAATAACTTCCGAGAAAATTTCTAAGGATGTGTCGCTTTTTCGTTTGAAGGACTTAGAGCAAATCCGTTGTGTTGGGATTTTTAGCAGAACAGAAAAGAAATTGCAAGTTTAAACTTTCTACGACTTTTTTTTTAATATTCTGTTTTGACTTACAAACAATATCCAACATGCAATCCAGCAAGCCTCCTCTTCTACAAAAGCACGTCCCCCACTCCCCAGCCAAGAACTTCCTACTCACATTCATTCCTTTATTGCAGCCAAACGGCGGGCAAGGAGCCGCTGGCAGCGCACTCGTTACCCGTCCGACAAAAGAATTTTCAATCAGTTGACCAACCAGTTACGTGAGCAATTAATATCCTGGCGATCCTCTCAGTACAGCAAATACCTGGAATCCCTTTCCACCGACTACAATTCCCTCTGGTCTGCCACCAGAAAAATCCTAAAATACCACACCATTCCAGCTCCCATCCGCTCAGAAGATGGTTCGTGGGTCAGTTGCGACAGAGAGAAATCTAACTTATTCGCCACTTACCTAGAGAAAACCTTCACTCCTCATCCCGAACAACCTGATCCACTTCATATTCAACATGTCCACCAAAACTTAGACATACCTCATCCTCTGGAACTTCCCCCCAAAGCTTTCCATCCTTCTGAAGTGAAATATCTCATTGACCATACTCCTTTAAAAAAATCCCCAGGGCATGATCTTATCACCTCTGAAATAATTCGCCACCTTCCCCGAAAGGCCATAGTTCTCCTAACCACCATCTATAACTCTGTTTTACGGATCACTCACTTCCCCATTCAATGGAAACATTCCCTTATAACCCTCGTTCCCAAACCTCATAAAAATCCTAGCGAAATGTCCTCTCATAGACCCATTAGTCTCCTCCCAGTGCTATCCAAAATCCTTGAAAAGCTCCTACTTAAACGCATAATTCCAATTTTAGAATCCCATAGAATTATCCCTAATCACCAATTTGGTTTCCGATCCCAACACTCCACTATACAACAATGTTGCCGAGTAGTGGATAAAATATCCTCTGCTTTAGAAAAAAAAGATTTCTGTCTGGGTGCCTTCCTGGACGTAGCACAGGCTTTTGACAGGGTGTGGCACCCAGGACTGTTGTACAAGCTGAAGCAGTTCCTTCCCACTCCTTATTACCAAATCCTTCAATCCTATTTGACAGGTCGCTACTTCAAGGTTAGATGTGGCATTGAATTCTCTGATGCTAAGCGCATCCAAGCCGGCGTCCCGCAAGGAAGCATCCTTGGCCCAGTCCTATATCTAGTGTACACTGCTGACATCCCCACGCACCCACATACCTTAATTACAACCTATGCAGACGATACCGCAATATTATCCTCAAATCCCAAACCATCTGAAGCCTCCACATATATCCAAGAACACCTTGATCTCATTTCCTCTTGGTGCAAAAAATGGAAAATTAGACTAAACGAAGACAAATGCCAACAAATAACATTCACCTTACGTAGACAAACTTGCCCCTCCACTACTCATACACAACAGAGAAATACCGACCTCCACTCAAGTACGCTACCTAGGACTGTATTTAGACAGTCGACTCACATGGAACCCGCACACTAGACTGAAAAGACAAGAACTCAATAGACGATACGGACTACTACGAAGACTGCTAGGGCGGAGATCAACCATGAACGTACAGAACAAACTGACTCTATACAAGACACTACTAAGACCCATCTGGACCTACGGAGCTGAGCTGTGGGGCTCTGCGAAACCTTCCAACATTCAAAGAATCCAATCCTTTCAATCTAAAGTCCTTCGGCATATCGTCAACGCTCCTTATTATGAATCCAATTTAACCCTCCACACAGACCTCAATATCCCTTTTGTCAATGACCTAATCCAGTATCGCTTCCTTAATTTCCATAATAGCCTAACCATACATCCTAATCCTACCGCACAAGCCTTATCCACAGCAACCCATCCCGACAGTCCTCCACGACGCCTGAAACGACGTTGGCCCCGTGACCTTTTATCTATTTCCTAAACTTCCTTCCAACCCCTCGAGAGTTCCAGCATTGGCTGGCCCCTCTCAGCATGCCTTCCCGATTGTGGCGCTGGGTTCTCGGATGCAGCCTACAATCTGTGCCTAACAAAATTATGAACTCATTTACTGGATGTATATGTATACAGGTTGTAAATAAATAAATATATACAATAAAAACAAAAAAAAATTCTGTTTTGAAATATTCATGCAGGATGTAGAGAAAACAATTGTTCCTTTTCGTATTTAAAGGCCCCTCCTAAATAATGTCCTGTGGAAACTTGACATCGCAATGTCTCCTCTTGTTTACTGGCGACACTGTCTTTTAGGGTCTTAGCTCTTACTACTGTTAAAATTACTTCGCTCCAAAATTACGTGTCTCTCCTGGGTTACCGTTCTACAACGTTTTATTATGACATCTCGAGGTTCTGCTCAACATCATCCAGCCATTGCAACTCTTCCTTTTTTTATGACTTCTTTTTCCTAGGCATAAAATGAGCAAAAATAAATAGTGGTTAATAATACTTTATTAAGAATAAATGTTTTTCTTAATTAACTGCACTACAAATGCAAACTGAAGAATTCCGAATCATATGCTAACTTTTTCGAATACAAAAAGCCTTCGACTAATCACTTCGTATTAATCATGTCTTTTTAGCACAAATTAACGTTTCAAGGCCAGAGATCTTGATAGACTTCAATGTCAATGTCTAACCATTGTACATGTTTCAATAATCCTGGTCTGATTTTCCATTTAAGAGCCTTGCAACACAGCATCATAGTTTTATTTAATATGTACTTAATTATGGTAAAACGAAGTGCACGAAGTTATGGGAACTTCAGTAAATTTCTCTTCCGTCACTAAATTAACTATTACAATATCTTAAAGAAAGTGAAAACAATTGTTTTAGAATTACAACTTTATTCAAAGTACGACCACTCAAAAAGTTTTTTTTTTTTAATGAAATAAAAATGATAATTAAATGCAATTAACAATTAAAGAAAGTGTTTGAACTGAAAGCAGTCCTAATATCATCTTTTTTTTCTCAGTTTCTACCATCCGTACACCAACTGTAAGGGCTTGGACTTCTTCCTTGTAACAGCTTATGAAAACAAAAAGAAAAACTTTTGGCGAGTATTTCTGTTTTTGTTTATACCTCTCCTCACACTTTTCTTGCTCTTAATTAACTTTTCCTCTTCATTTTCTTTCCTTTCTTCTATTTACATTTGCTTAATTGCAGGTAAAAGTTGAATGTTGCCTGGTTAGGTTAGGGAAAGCAATGTTAGCACGCAGAGTTACATAGCAAGAAGCTAAAATGTTAAAACTTTTCCCATTACGTTTTCCAGAAGGTTGTTCCATTCCAATTTATTGTGCCTTCCACTAGGTCGCGTCAACTTCTAACTAAATCCAACTATCTGCGTTCTGACAGGAGAATTCCGAGCTATTCTTGTTTGCATGGTACAAGGAATATTGTTAGCGTAAGAACTATATTTGAAGAGCCAGAGAAGTTTACATTGTCTAAGTGGGATATATTATACAAATGAAAGCAACCATTGGATTGGTTGTTGTTTTGTCTTATCGTTTGTGGTAGGAAATGCAAAACCCATCCCATGTCGTGCCTAACAAGTCATTTCCATTATTTTGATAATCTCAACAAATATGAGGAGCTGTCTCATTGTTTCTGTTTGTCTACCACTGTTAGTATTATTGTCATCCAACAGAGATTCTGTTGACCTAGCTTTTCAGTCGTGTAAGTAACTTCAGTTGTGTAAGTAACGGAACTTCATAAAATTCCGAAAGACAACTATGAAATTGTAAATGACAATCGTCATGAATTTTCGTTCGCTTTTTCTACTAAATTTAAATTGCGACTAGTGCCTAAACTTTGTCTCCTAAATATAATACATCAAAAAATATATTAGGTTATTATTTTGATTACCATAATAGTAAGCATAACTTTATTGGCCATTAACATAAAATAAAATCCTGTACGAATAATATTCTTGACCGAAAGTCATCTCGAGCTCAAGCCAAGTCAACAACAAATGGATATAACTTCTGCTACTGTTAACCAGCTTCACAATCCAGTATATGTATATAATCTGCGTTTTTCCAGAGTTTAGGTAAGGAGAATTGATAATGAACTAAAAGGTGCTCAATGGTGGTTAATTAATCTATAACCATTGGTTTAAACACACTGTGGTTGTTGCATGTAGTTTAAAAGAAAAACATGTTTAACACCGTACTTATTTAAGCAGAAAAAAGTTATCTATACTACAAACGCATTCATGCTTGATGAAAACAACAGGCCGACGGAACAACGGGTTCTGGAATCAGAATACAACACTGTTCCATCAATGAATTTCACCTGCGAATGAGAGAGAGTAACAACTAGTATTGATCTCTTGTTAAACAACAACTCAATCACAGCCTTTTTTTTACGCGGCCTAATTTTGGAGCCTTGTGAAGGACGAATGTCCAGCGTTGAGTGAAAAGTTGCGCTCTTCCTTCAACAACTTCTTGATAGTATGAAACGGTTTCTCAATCAAAGCGGTGATCATGTCCAGGATAGGATAGTTTTTTAAGGGTTGATCATGAATCAATCTCCAGTACAAGATTTGTCTGGCCATTTACAAAGATATTCTAAGATTGGATGAACTACGTATGCGCCGCAAACAAGATCAAAACCCTTATCCCATTGATTCGTTGAATATTTTTAATTCTGTTAACTATTAATATAGTACAGTAGAACCTCGCATAACGAGCACCTCTCTTAACGAGTAATTCGCATAACGAGTAAAACAAATTGATTCTTATAGCGAGCGATGTTTCGCATAACGATAGTTTTCTAATGACATTTCGCTGACTGCGCAGTTTTCGCTGACTCATCGACAACTGCGCATTCTTCGATTAGTCATTCCTGTTTATTACGCATATGCGTTTCATATTCTCCACGTATCTAATGCATTGATACAGTCGAAACCGAACTTCACCGAATGAGTGGTGTATAGGGGAAGTCCATATAGTGACATTTGTGTTTAAATATTATTGTGTATATTTTGTTATCCCTCTAACAAAATGGCTTCGAAAAGAATTAAAATAACGTTAGAATTGAAACGTAAAATCATTGAGAAACGAGAAAATGGTGTAAGTGTGGCTGATCTAGCAATTATCCCCTTTTATTTTAATTTATATAAAAAAATTGTTTCGCTTAACGAGTATTTCGCGTAACGAGTAAGGTTCTGGAACGAATTATGCTCGTTAAGCGAGGTTCGACTGTATTTAATAGTTTTAAGTCGGTGTTATCAAAATAGAAGATAAATTTGAGCTCCCGAAGATTTCTCGTTTTTTTGAGATATTTTATTCATCAAAACTAAAATGCTTCAACAAGTACCAAGTACCCTTATTTCCAAGGGAAATTTGGCTCTTGTGAGTTCCATGTGAAAGATCTAACAATCGATTGCAATAAATATATAGTTACGGCATTAAAACTGATTAAACCTATCACCATCGACATTTAGTGGTTAACCACAAAATTAGATTTCTATTTGGATTAGTGTTACTTGTAAATGGATCCAGGGATGAGAAGTGGCCATTTCATTACTTACTTTTACCACACCCGCCCACGCATCCTCAAAAACCCAAATACAGATAAAGGGTGGTGAAATGTTAAAGATGTACGTAGTCATGGATATTTTACAACATAACTTGTGTATTACATTTAATGTAGAGTTTGTGTGGGGCGCAGTACGTGCGGTTATGTGAAAGGAAATCCTTCAGGAGCAAACAGGATAGTAGCTGCTGGGAAAATCTCATCTGTGTTGTTATTGGCGCTGCTGCCATCCTGTTGGGACAAGCGTTCACATATCTGCCCTAATATGTTCAACTATCTCACATACGCAGCAGACTTTCTGTTTTTACAGTAATTCATCGCTTCCAGCATTCAAATTTACATATTCATTAGAATTTTGTTTTGATTGCATGTTTTCTTTTCTCTAAATCATTTTAAAATGGTTTTACACAAAAATAAATGTTGGTAAATATTTACTAAATTTATTCTATTAACATTCAATTTAATTTTTATTAAATATAAATTTATTACTTATTCTTGAAATTATAATTGTCACTATTAATTTAGGAAAAGGAAAAAGAGAGATTAAATTAGAGTGAATGGGAAATACGACAGTACTTATTACAAATAAATGTATCCATCAGAGAAAATAAATATATTAGAAAGAACTTATTTACAATACGAACAATGGTATGATTTTGCACAGGCTTTATTATAGAAGCAATCCAACTTCTATCCTCCACAATCGGAATCACGATAAAGAAAAGGGGGAGTTAACAATACAAGAAGATCGGTTAAAAGATCATGGAGGAGAGTGCAGTTATTCTGCTGGTCCCAGATAGAAGGAAATTGGACTGTCTGGAGTCGGGACTTGGTTAAATAGTTTAGCCAAAGGGAATGATATGTGGTAATTAAGGTATAAACGTAAAAGGGCAATTATTGTGTTTTATAGGTTTAACTAATTTATATCTTTATCTTTGGCTAAGCATTTATGATTTTTATGATTGTAACAATATGAGTGTGAAAAAATGTTTACCCAGAGCAAAACAAACCCTCTCTAGACTTGATTGGAATAATCTCTAAGTACCAGAAATTGTTAAATTTAGCATCACATTCGTATGAATCACACGGACTGTATCTATAGCAGTGAATGGGGACGAACACCTGGCTGGCACAGTCAATCACTTTCATCGCGTAGTAAGCCTTTTAATTGAAATATAAGTTGAATTTATGTACATTGGTAAATAGCTCCAGTCGTGGGTAGTTGAATAAACCAATCTAGACCAATACAGAATCTCGGGAGGGGGCAGCTTCGTCCGTTTAATTTCACTCAATCCTTTTACTTGCACTAATTTTCATCCTACATTTTTACTTTATGCTGATCTCTCGTTTTGTAAATCTTGCTACAGTAAAGAGTATATATTGCGATCATTTCCGTTTTGAAATCCCCTAATTCCGGAAATATGGTTAAAAACTTTTTTTTTTAATGCACAACTTAATTAGTGAACTTACACTCTGCTTTCTCTTCCAAGATACGCCAAGGTTTCTAATAACTCGGAACCGTCATAAATATTAGTTGACTTCAATATAGATTCATTAGAATAAAACAAACTTTTGAGAACTGGATGACCTTCCGGTGCGGATGTGATTCATTTTCTTGAAAAGGATTTCTTACCACAGATGAGCCAATCAAAATACATTCTTAATTTACGAATGCTAAAATAATCGTACAGGCGTAAAACCTTCGCACAGGCGACAATGCTTCAATCTTGTTTTACTTTTATTATTACTTCAATTTATTATCACCGCCCAGAATTGCTTTAAAATGTATTTCCTTGGAAAATATTTCAAAGAAAAGTAATAGATCGCAATTGAAACAAAGTTGTTGGAGCCGTTTTTAAGAAAATCTGATAAATTTGAAATGAAATTCATGTAGTAGGCTTCCGCCTGAAGGATTTGATGGTTAATTTCCTGCTTTTCTCAAAGAAACGAGACTTGGAACTTCCGGGGATTCCAAGTTTTTTGAGCTTCCTGTGCTCACAACACTCACTTACGGACACTATCTATTTTCTGAAAAATAAACACTTTTTTTTGGACTTAAGGGAACCTCAAAGTTTATATCCGCAAAAATTACAACAAAAGGAACGCAACATTAAGAGCTTTAGACCAGAAGTAAGAGAAAGTTGTTGAGGAACTGCCTTTCCAGGTGCATGTTCCATTCCGGCCACACTTCCACAGACGACCAACAATAGACCACTCTTGCCATCAGTTGTAATCAGTTTTAATATTTAGTAGACAGTAGAAGATACGATTCGTTTATACAGGCTTTAAATTAACTTTGTTATCATTTAATCAATGGTATCTGTCCAAGGTTCCATTTAGTTTGATTGGTCTTACAGTAATAAATCCCATTAATTTAATCATTTGCATATTAAAAGTGTATTCAGAGAAATAGTGACATATTTGCATTTAATCTTTCACAAAATTATCTAGATTTAAACTACTGAAATTTGTTTTGTCTTGATCATCATGGTTCATGATTATCTAGTAAATGGTAGAAACATATTTCTGGGCAAACTGAGGTCCACAGGGTTGTGGAGAACGAGGGGAAGATTTCCCCGAAATGATCACCACGTGTTACATTAGCTGTGGGTAAGAGTTGGACGGGCCTACAAAGTCGTATTATTCAAATTTGGAATATCAATATAAATACTCGTTTCTTTTTATCAAGTACCATGGAGATAGAATTTTCGTTACTGCAATTACATTTTCTCTCATCTGGCTATTGAGAACGTGTTTAATGGTCCGAATTAAGTTTACGTAGGAATTGAGGTCTGCTAAACAGACGTTTCTCCCTAAAGTGAAGTGAAGTATGTAAAATTATGGTTATTAATTCAGACAGGCTTTACTTCAAACAACCTAGGTATCGTGGACGAATGCGACTAGCAAACATATTTTTTTACCAACTTCTCATATAACCATTAAATAAAATTCAAGGCCTTGACCGGATGAATCGAACATAGCAGCATTTGGCAGGCCTTGCCTCGAACATTCGGCTAAGTTTTCCAGGCACTATGGGGGTGAATAGATCTAATGATGGTTGCTGTGCAGAATCATTTGTAAGAAATAAATTTGGGATTCTTTTTTTTTAGAAAATAAAAATCATTGAAGCCATCTTGAAGAAATTGAAAAATAACTTCACTAAAATCGTTTTTGGGATATTTTCTTGGCACGGAAAACTATTCGCGTGACAGTCATAACTTGTTTTCCGGATAAAAATCAAATGCATACATTTAATACGGCTGCAATACTTTTTTTAAAGTATAAAGATAAAGTAAATGAGACCTGTTTCTTCGCTTTTACTCGAACTTGTCCTTCGAAGTTGTCCTAGTTCTTGCCGAAAGGTTTGACAAAGTTTAAGTTGTAACAGAAAGTCTTTGAAGTCAGATGATGTTCATCGCCAATCCCACAGAGTACTAACTTATTTCAAAGAGAACTTTGACTTTTCAATGTCAAGGAGAATTTCCAGAGTCACAAACCCAGTTCCATTACCGTACCCCCATTCAGTCGCACCACTACTTATTGTATAATGGTTAAACACAGAGATAGAAACCAAAGTTCGCATTCAAATTAATGAAATTATAATAAGTTTTTTTGACATTTCATTGAACATTAAGTTAAACTTTTAAAGGGACCAAGTTCTTTCTCTTTCATTCACTTTCTCGATAAGTGCGTTTGTTAGTGTTGTGGTCTGAATGTGTTTGCGTAGATTAGATTCCACTCCGGGTAATTCCAGGCATTACCGCCCTTAAGCAGGGCGTTCAGCATCACCTAAAAGAGGTTAATTGTGCCTGGTCCTTGTAGTTCTACTAAAAGAAACCTCTTCTTTTTGCAAGAGTTTTCCCTACAGACGTTGCGTATCGTCTCTTCTAATCAAGTAGCAAAAGTCTCATCGCAAACTTAGGGTTACAACATACTACGCAATAAGACAGTATATTAGAGGCTGTAGTCTACCAGATTCTCTAATCATAGAGTGGAAAAAAACTGTGGAGATGTTCTCAGAGCTCATTGTATCGCCTATAAGACATAGAGCCAGTTTGAGATGGCGTGAGAGCTCAGTCTGGATCTAGTCAACTCCTGCGGCTAGTTAATACCTGGAACTCGAGTGTCATTGAGGATATCAATGACATAAACAAGTATTTCTCCAGCTCAAAAACCTTTTGGATTCTCTATCTCCCTTACTGTTTTCGGCACTGATAATGATTGTCCTCTGCTGGTGCTGGATATGCAAAACAATGTAATGAAAGTTTGAAGTTCTCTGAATGAATAAATAAATAGACGAAATATCAATAAGGACTACATGTGAATCTGCCTACACACACGGATAAAAAGATCAATTAGAAAAACCTCTTTATCTTGCTCAGGGTACTCCCAATCGTGAATTTCCAGAGAAAACAATATTGCAAATCAAGAATACATTTCTTCCTCATTCAAGGAGTAAGAGAAATTAGAACTATAACATTATTTTTAAATATAAAACGTTTGGTTGCGTTTTGCATGAAACTTTGCATAACAATGTTATTCACAAAAACAAAATTGTTGAAGCCAGGTTTTGAGTGTTTATTTTCTGCATAATTAAACAGCAATTACATCTCTTCTATAATTTTTTCCCAGTTTACATGTTTTCCCACAATATTGACCGCCAATGGTTGCTACGTAGGTCAGCAAATGTTTCTTAAACTCCTCTCTCTTTTAACAGAGAACTGTTTCACATATTGTCCACTGCCCTCGCATTGATCTTTTCGTTCTGTGATTCACTGCTCATCACATCTAACTATTAAGACGAGGGATCCGCCGTAAAAATTAATTTCTCCCTCTTTAATTTCCTAAAACATTTCGTTTTACTAATAATTCATGTTCTTCTTCAAAATTGGCTGCTCACAATCCAAGAACTCTTTCTCGTCTCGCCTCAGTTTAAAGAAAACTGTTGCAATCTGTTTAAAGAAGAAAAAACCAACTGAGAAAAGTCGTTGCCAAAAGACTTTGTTCGATACCCAGAAACTGCCATTTCTCCATGCTGAACCTACCTCAAACTGTTTGCCGTTTTCATAACTAAGACCACTCCGCCAATATTTATTCATTTTCAGTCTCCCTCCCTTCACTCTCGCCAGTAACAGTTTAATTTCCTGGAAGCTTTTCCGTTGTGTTACTACACCAGGTAATGACGATACCACTCGCGTTGTATAAAAGCTGCAGCTAAATTAAACCCTATTAAGTTTGATTAGTTGTCGGTGGGAAGTTTATCTTAGTTTGTTCTTGGTTACTTTTGTAGTTTACTCTACAATTAGCGCTAGTTTGTTCTGATACCCTTGGGTGCTTATAATGTCAATAAAGATACAAAAATTTCATCCCCACCTAAAAGATTAATTAAATTATATTTTAAAATATAAATAGAGTGGAATAGTTTTGCGAATATTAGTTTAAACAAAATGAAGTTAGTTTAAACAGAAGGAAGTGGTCTCTAACTTTGCATTCAGCAAGCTGAAAAGAAATAGGCGAGTGAATTGGCCGCTTTAGATTATGATTTCATCGGCAATGGCCATAAAGAAAATACTTTAGATTATTAGAAAAAAAAAAGGCCAACTTCATTATTGTGTCTATACGTTTCAGGTACCATTTGTGCCCTTCATCAAGAGCTACTTTGGGGGGTGTAGAGAAGTATTACTTTTAACCATACAGGCGGATTAGAGACCTTTCAGTCCATAGCTTTATTACAACTGGAAAGTAAGAGCTTCCCGCGATTCTGAAAATCATCTTTTTGGGCTTCGCAGGAGTTTAAAACTGAAATACCTGTTCAAATCTTGATATGGAAAACACTTTGTTTTACGAAAACGCAAACTTCCTCTGCTTACTGTAAGTAAGGAAAAATTAAAAAATAAAAATAAATAAATAAAGGCGAGTTTGCTGCTGTTGTGAGGCAAGGGAAGAGGTGGAACATAGGGGTGTTTGAATGCGGAGAGTGAAGGCAGTGACTCGCCATTGCTCTCCGTTCGGGTGCCAGACCAACTGGCTAGTCGTGCACTCTTGTCTGCAGGTAGACTGGCAATCCGGCAGAAGAATACATGAAGGTATGTAAATATAAAGCGCACTGCACAGATCGCCTCAGAGGGCTCCTTTGTCATTCCTCGCACATATTTTATCCAACGCTTTCCCTACTTTTTGACGCTTCTTTCCAGCATTCAACAGCAAGTCTAGTTTATCCATAAATAAATAATATTATTCTAACAAAAATTATTAATAATAGGCAAGCTATCACAACTGAAATTTATTTAGAGTGGGTATTGTCTCCGCTGTAAGGTCCGAAATGTTCGTATTTTTTTTTAAAAACACCCCATTGTCAAATTGTTCCAAAAACTAAGGAGCCGGAATTTGAATTCTCGCTCATCCGGATCAAAGCCCAAACTCACTCCTTCGAACTTCCATTTAATTCGTTCCATGGTTCATTTTCCAAAGGAAGAAATTTTATTAAGTAAGAGAAGGTAATGGCAAATTGAATTTAATTCTGTGGCTTTAAGGAACTTTTATAGCAGCAAAGAGGAACTGAATTAATGCTCAAAGGTGGGTTTTAATGGATTATTCTTTGAAGAATAAGTTAATAAGCATTTTTAACACACCTTAAAGTAAATCAAACGCAAAAACCTTTGACGATGCCCAGTAAGTGTTTCCACTAACTCAGAACTGAATCATTAAAGTATTATTAATCACAATATCTTTTTACAATAGTGTTTCAGGCTCAGTACCATTACTAGTTTTATCGCATTCACAGGAAGTTGGAATAAAGCGCCGAGGAAAGGTACTCATTACACCCTTCAACAACACAGATCTTCATTTACCCAAACGCACCTCTACCGCCAGATGTAGAGATATGACGAAGCTGCCGCCACCTTCCTAGCTATCCTGGTGGAATCGTTTGGCATGGTTTTATTACCTATTGCTGATCATGGAGGTTAAAATATGCCTAGTCCGGTTGCAGAGATTACTTGGATGCAACCTGAGAAAGTAGAGGAAGCAGCTATGGGAGGGAACCGGTTTGACAGCCCAAAGAAGCAATTGGCCTTTTCTCCCCAATTCACCCATCTTAAAACAAGACCAATTCAACTCGCAAACTGCTCTTTAAAGTGTTCAGACATTTTTGGAACTATATTATATTAGCTAGGAACGATTAGTTAACGATTTCTACCGGATTAGAATCCAGACTAAAGTAAAGATAATCGATTTTCCGTTGTTCTTTCAAAAATATATTGTTAGTTGACATGCTGCCTAGAATCGCAGTCATGAGAAAACTAAAATATATAGTTTGCATTGTGACATGACTACAATAGAATGTCTTCGAGTGATAAAGAAAACATTTGTCATCGATGATTGATGAACTGGGTCTTCCATTCCATAAAACATATTGAATCTCTCTGACACCAACACAACATACACCCACTGTAATGTGAAAAGGATCATATATTAATCAATATTACATGAATCCTTCTATATTACTATAAAAAAAATTGTTAGTTTACACTCATGAACTTCCATTACTATAATTATAAAGGTTCTCTATCGAATTTAATAATTAGTTGCAGAATAATTTTAATTAATAAATTGTTAGCCAAATCTGATTGTTCAGTTTAGATTAATTAACTATAATCAACTACTACATATTAATGCAAATGAGTGGTGAACATAAAATCATAATGTAGTCCAAGCCAGAAAATAGTTTTTACATTTTACTTTTTATCAGTAAAATGTATCTTCTGAATATTATTTTCTTGAATTTTCTTTGAATATTACCCAAAAAGAAATTAGATTATTGCCAATTTCAGTTTAAATTTTTTACTTATCTTTTCATATAAAGCAAAAACCTCTGCTAGTAAAAGAAATTTCTATTTTTCTCACAATAAGAAAATTGGCAAGGAATAAAATGAAATAATGAATAATTTGTGCTTTATTATTATTATTATTTTGCTTTTAAAGAAATATAAAATAATTCTTTTTAACTTTTGTGGAAAGAAGAATCAACCAAAGTAATAAAGTTGTATACAAGCGGTCTGTGTGATCTTGTATGTCGGTGCAGGAGTCCGCACAAAGCTGCGAACTGGAAGGAAAACTGTACTGCACTAAAGGCATTAAATCTGTAGAGTACCAATTATTAAGGTTTCAACTGTGAAGAAAAAGCAACTGGAGATAAAAGCACTCACTAAACAAGAAATAGAATTAAATATCTAAACCAAGAAGTCTACTGAATAATCTACAAGTGAAATCTACAATAAAATCCTTAAATTACTTCCACATGCAACGAATGTTTTAAAAGGGAGCACCACCCTCTGTTTTGGGAATACACTCAACAATAAAGTTTATTAAAGCCGGTAAAGAATGTATGGACTTCTGACTTCTGGCTAGAGAGGGCGATTAAGTGTTGGTGTAATTATGTTTCGAAAAATTGGATACCCAATTTTTCAGTTAAAAAGTTCAAATAAAATGCAGCATTTTTGAGAAAATCGCTAAAAAGTGAAAAATCACATTTTATGTTTAAATGTCAGTAAGCGATAAGAATAGTAATTTGGGTTGAAGTGTTTGAACATAAAGATTTTTAATTTTTTATTTTTCTTAGATGAAGAGGGGAATTTTCATTTCTTTTAGCAGCACCGAGTTTAGAAAAGTGTTAGTGTGTTTTGCTGTCACCATTATAAACACTATTTTGTTTTCACACTTGATGGCTTCGTTTACCATCCCACTCACAAAGAACCTGCTGACATGGTAACTGTAAACAAAACATTTTCCTTGCTTACCCACCCTAGACATATCATGGACATATCCCGCCTAGAGGCTGTCTCTATTTGGTGGCTACAGTGCTGTCGCCCGCTACCACTAACAGCCGTACCTAATAACTATAGTTGTGATACCGTCAACTAAGCTAGTTTTTTCTCTAAATTAAATTTGGAAAATTTTGAAACGATTGCAGTACTTTTTCTCGAGTGGGGTCATCAGAGAACAAAGAAAAAAAGGTGAAGAGAACTTTGAAAGTTTCTAATTGGTTTTTCAGCCATTCAGGGAAGGTCAGTCAGTCCTGAGAATCAGAATAATGACGAGGGAATGAGGAAAACATCAATAACAAGATCATTTGTTAATTTTTGACCCTGAGACTTCGTTGGATATTTCGAGAGAAAGAGCAGATTGGAAACTCACTTTCAACCATTGGACATGTCCTGGTTCCCTTTCTGATCAAAACAATAACGTGAAAATGAAAGAGGCCAATTAACCCCGTTTAACTAGGTCCAAACATTACATTAGTATTCTCTAAGTTCATGGAATTTGTTCAGTTATTTGAGAAAATGTTTTCAATAAATAAATGAGGTAGATATATTATTTAGAGAAAGGGGAATCGACACAAATGTATAATTAGCAACTGTTGGTCATTTCTCTCCACTATTAACAGGTAAAATGGAAGCAAACTACCGAATAGTGTTTAAATAATAAATTAATTTAGGCAGGAATGAAATCCAAGTTTGTTTCGGCTATACTAAATTTAATTAGATGAATGAATCTGATTTGTAAACCACTCTCGTATTTCAACTTGGGATTACATTAATTCATATTAAATATCTCATTAACAAAAACTTACAGCTAAAAAAGTTAAGTAAATGGGTTGATTAAACGGCAAAAGGCAAACAAATCATCTAATACACATCCTTTCATTCATATACCAGTTCATAATTTCCATTACATAGAAAGGTCCGGAAAGGCATATGTTTAATTGGCATTTTATTACAATTAATTCTACTGCATTAAGTTTTCATTATTATTGTTTAGAATTTATTAGATGACCCAGGCCATATAGATATTCTCTACATTTTGGTAAAGAATTTATTAAAATCTGAACAATATGAAGAGAGATAAAAGTTTGAAGTTTGAATGAAAACGAAATGGATCTAACGTTAACCTCATATCTCCTAACCCTTTCAATGATGAAATCGGGCTAAGATTTACGGAGTTATTAGTAATAATAATTAGAGTGGAAGCCTCACATACTCTTATACCCCCTTATACAACTGACCTACCAGATAGTTTTAAAACTAAACTAAGCTTTTTGGTGGATCTACAATCTACGTGAGTGTTGTGAGAGATAATTTTGGCACATTACTGAACACAAAATATCTAGTTGATATAGACACATTATTTTATTATGGATTTGTAAATTATCCTAATAGTTACAACTAAGTTATAGTTTTACATTATTCATTTAGAGATTGTGTCATCCAATAAGGTTGGATTAATAAAAGGGAGATTAATGTGATAAGCAGATTATCATTTCATTAGTACATAGAATTAACTAAAAGATAAGTGAATCCTAACAAAGTTTGGAAAGTGAACAAAGGTTGGTCAAAGGTCAGTTAATAATAAATAAAGTTCACAAGAAATAATTTATGTCCTTAGGTAGGAACTAACGATAAAATGAAACTAAAAGTACTAGTTTAATAGGCCCCTCCCAGAAACTTTGGACAGAATTCTTTGCATGCAATCACGTACTTTACCCTAAATTATATTGATTTCCCTTGGAGAGAGTCTAGGATAAGAGAGCGATTAAATCTAACCTAGATACGGTCTCCTAGGGCAACTTCTAAACATGACAATATCGATTAGAAAAATCGAATCTATCCGGAGGTTTTGAGAGGAGAGAGTGAGCCTAACAAAAAAACTAACTTAGCCATGATAGGGTAGCCAGCTGTGTCTCAATAACAATGTTGCCTCCATTGTTACAACCATAGTGTAATAAATTATTGGTTACCATCTCCTTTAGCTAATAAGAACTCCTGGTTTTCACCGATATTTCTGGACATTAGGCCTCTCTAGATGGCTTAGAGATAAAGTAACCACTTACTCATCTCTTGCTTTCTAATAAATTCGACACAAACTAAAAATTAAAAATTAATCTAAGAATGGCTATATTTGCAGGTAGGCGTTACGTTATAAACCGGCAATAACCGATTAGTCGAGGGCGGAGGCGGATAGATAATATACTTTAAACACATGGTCGAACACATTAAATAAAATCCAAGGCCATGGTCGAGAACCGAACCTAGTGCACAATTGATCTTAGCTTTGCGGGCCTTGCCTCTAACCGCATAGCTATCGTGGTGCCTTTTTATAATTAACTAACCTTAGAGCAGCTGTGGCCTCCCAGTACGTCCCCTACGGCTTGCCGCTACATTTCTCAAGTCTGATAATGTCCAACATAAGAGTAAATCAGATTTCAATTAAGAGATATAGTTAAACATTATTATTTCTTTATTTCGAATTTTCCTAGTAACCCGCTTCTTTAGGAATCTTGGCTTCCCTATCAGGTATCCCAGGCTAACATTTACATTGCCACCCGAAATTAGCACACAATACTTTTTGGTGCTGCAGAAATATTTGATCTGCGAATATATTTATTTGGTCTGATAGAATCCCGCAGTCAAAGATGTAACTACTCTTATCCCATCATCACAATCCTTTTGTACAACAGTTTTCAAATCTAACTTTAGCCAATTCTCCCATTAGACGACTGAAGCGCGAGTAGCACGTGATCAAATGAGGAGTAATTCCAACGCCATGAAGTCATACCAGGGTATCATATCATTACTAACTCTCAGATAAATTTCAAATTTCAAAACATTGTGCATCCTGTTTATAGGAAATAGTTTGTCGAAAAGATATTTCTATGTTTACATTCCATCATTATTTTGATTATCATTGGTTAACTTGTGTGTTAATACTCATTTATAAATAACTAGTAAGATTTTATTTGAGAGATTCTTGGACCGTATATTGTGAAATTTTTTTTTTGTAATCTTAAAGGAAATAATCCCAGAGCATTTAGAGAACTCCTCTCCTTCACCACTTGTTCACTTTATCTCTCTCATTTACATACACGATACAGTAAATAGTTGAGTAGATAACAAAATAATGTGAATGAATGCTACAGTAAGAGTGCATTATTAAATAAATAATCTTAGAAACTGATAAAAATTGGAAAATGACGTTACTAGGGTATATAAAAAGATAATTGGTGCATGGCCAGCGCTTAGTATTCCATATTCTGTGACGGACCATTTCTATTGGGAGCAATCCTTAATCTCTGTTACGATTATTTATGATCTCAGCAACATGAACCTTAAAGAAACGCACACAACTCAAGGCCTCACTCTGTTGAAAGTTCTAATATCTCTATAATGTAATTTAGGTGAGTTCTTCCTACAAGAATTATATCCGTAAAAAGAATATTGAAATATATCATACCTGTAAAAACAAACTTTTTTTAGAAACAAGCAATGTGGAGGAATTCAATTGTGATGTATAAAAAGTGTGTATAATCGAGATTTGAGAGTATGTGTAATAATGTATGGCAGTCTGAGCGCGAAACACGTCACTGACTTGCATCCTCGACTTGATTACTAATGATTCGACGATGTAGCGATATTACGTATTTTCGAATGGTAATCTGTTGGTATATAAATAGAACAGAGATTGTGAATTTGTCCAACGGATGAAGATTCAAGATGCTGTAATTGAAGAAGGTGAACAAGTTGAATGTTTTCTCTCTGTCCTTACAAATATTTCCCATAATGTGCAAAAATTATGAGGTTGAAGAAAATTTATAAAGCCGGAGCCTTAAAAATGTGGTAAGATTGAGTCGTTAGAGTATTCGCACTAGACTGATTCCTCCAGCTTAGTTATTGAGTACTTCTTTGCTATCAGTTAGCATGAAAAGAAATTTGTATATTCTTAAAAGAAATCTGTAAATTGGGCTTCATTGAATATAATAATTATTTTAAATTTTTATAAATTGATGTGATATTACTCTTTCAATATGTGCGTAGACAAGAAACTAAGAACTGCACGAAATCAATAATTTATATTATTAATTAACAGCCTGATCTTTAGCGTTTTAAGTGAAAAAAACCCTGCGTGCTCGACGGATGAAATCAGATATTTTTAAAGCTTTCTAAAATTAGTTTAAGAAAATATCTGTGTTGGTATAGTAAGTACTCAATTTTAAACTAATCCTTTGATCCATTGAATACATCATCGGATTCCATGGATGTGATGCCGAGTTGACTTCTTCTAGACTGTCCAGATAACTTGGGCTTCCCTAGAATGAAATCTGAGGAGGTCGATTCTAGAGAATGTCTATGGACTTTCTTAATTAATAATTAAGCCGCTTTGTTCCATTGTTATTGCCAAAGAATAAATACTGCGTCCTCTGGGACAAAATCGTCTATCTTTCTGTTGAGCTTTACAAGTTTTACCACGGCACAGTAAAGCTTCATTGCTGCCACAAAATTTCTCTGTGCATTCTCTTTGCCATTTAGTTACAGACATATTTGCTATACTAGACCTTGCTAAAGGCTTACACAAACCAATCGAAACACCGATGGCCTTCGCTACCATTTCTAACAAATTTTTTCACTTATTTGCCTTGATGAAAAATCAGAGTCCTTTGTGTTCTAAGGACTTTGTCCTGTACTGAACTCATCTGCTTTTATCAATGTAGAGTTCAAAGGTAGAACTGTTCATGATATTTTGACACAAAATACAATAATGAGAAACGAGTGAAGAAATCATTATTAAGAGAACAATGCAATATGATATGACTTCTTTGTAGTTTGGAGGTGGTATGCAGTGTGGCTGGCATTGTTCATTCAATTTAATTACACCCATCTAGTTGTTTTCCTCCAGTATTACCAAGTTTAGAATTTCCAAGAACGTAATTTAAATTACGAAAGCCCAGAATTCGAGAGAAGACATTTTCTTCAACATTAAAGAGGTAATTTTAATAAATATAATTAACAAGAAACCAGCTCTGTTGAAATTCATAAAATTTTAGATTACGTTAATTTAAATGTAATGAAAACCACGTAATAACGGCATCAATAGAATGTGAAGAGAAACTTAAAAGAAGGTTTGCAGAAATGAATTATTGGATGGGGTGCATTAAAAAGAACGCCGAAGGACAAAGGTAGAGTGTTGAAGTCAGGTAGGAAATGGAAGTAACTAAAGGGTAGAGGAAGTTTTGGCATCTTAGAAGGACGCCACTGGTTGGTGGCCACAAATGGGTAGAGGTTGGATCCCGCGCAGAACAGAAGAAGAGAAAGACCGCCGGGAAAGTGGAAGAAAAAGATAGAGAAGGATGTCCAGACGCAAGGGGACGGGCAGGTTCAGGAGCTTTGGAGAGAAGCTATGACCAGAACGGCAACCCGTAGGTAGGAAAGTGCCGATTAAGTAATATCTAATCGTGGAGGGAAATAATATTGTATTATTCTGGGCTCAGTGCAACAAGACGGCAAGATCGAGGTGATATTTAACTTCTAGGTAGCTCTGCCTGTATCTCAAGTGCTATGAAAGTTCTAGAGCGCAATAAAGTTTAGCGGATCAGTCTGTACAGTGTGAAGACAGCCATCTAAAACAGAAAGTAGTAATGTTTAGTGATGTGAGCAGTGAGATAAAGTTGCCTGTACAAGTGAACCGACAACATCATTTCCATATGTGAATTATTTATGTGCTGACGGAGAAGTGTGAGATCTTGCCGCCTCTACTTTTCTAACTTCTGCTTTTTGAAGTTCAATCTTTTTTAAAAAACTTTAAAATAAATTTATCTCTTTACTTTGTAAAAACGTTTCTTAAAATTGTTGAATAATGCGTTGCTTTGTCAGTGAATAATTGGCTTGTCCTTTCTCTAAATGCTATTAAAGGAAGTGTTGCGCATTTCATCGAAATGTTCGAAAGTTCTTTTTACTCTAAAAGCTATGAATGGACGTTCATTAATGCTTAGCTTCCTCGTTTACTGCAGCAGTTATTTAACAGGACCTTGAGGTTCGGAACTAGCCACATCCTATGCTTACCAATTCCTGATACCAACTCTTCAAATTCTTTCCCTTTTTCTTTTTTTATCATTCTGGCACCCCTTCAGCATTTGCATTGCAGGCTACATTTCCTTCCCAGGCTACATACATAGTTTGCAGCCTGCCGAGTCTATCCTCTCTAGTACGTCTGTATATTTGACACTTTTTATCCATAAACTTTTTCCTTTAGATAAAACAACGCTTCAGTAACTTTTGTTAGTACAGGTCGATAACTTGCTGCTATTTTTAGTTTACGAGATACTTGATCACAGAAACACTCTCAAACACACAGAATATGCTCTAAAAATAGGTCGGAGAACCTTAGAACATCGTTTCCGGAGAACACTAACATCGAAAATTTGGCACGATCGTAATACTTTCTCTAATTGACCAGGAAAAGTGAGTGAAAGAATACGATGGGAAATATCCATTTCTCATGTCTACGGTGCCACTTCTTAAATGGTGCTGGCTTAGATTTAGCCTCACAACACTTTTTGCTGGCATTCCTAATACTGTTACTTGCAGGTTTCCGGGCAATTATTTTGGATTTAGCAAAATTCAGAGCAAACCCCAGCTAACGAACACACAGACTCCTTTGGTTGAGGTGCATTAAAAAAAAAGCTCCAAGGACAGAGGTAGAGTGTTGAAGTCAGGTAGGAAATGGAAGTAACTAAAGGGAAGAGGATCTACTTCTAGTATAAGTATATTTCTTCGAGTATATTTCTTAAAATCCATTTAGGTGAAAGGTGTCACGAAAGATCTTTTATTTCGAGTGTACTTCGCTTAAAACTGTTCCTTTTTCTACAAATTTACTCCTGCAATACAGACAATTTCTTAGTATCATATCCCGATTGCCCAAAATTAAAGATTCCCTGCCATCCCAATTCGTTTCTACTGGTGATTCCGTTTCTTCACCCTAACAAGAGATAAAAGTAGTCATTAGTAGTCATCTACTTATCCGCATGATACATCCGTACCACAGTAATTTCAGAAGTTGTTTCCTATTCCAAAGCTCTTCGGCGTTTGGTGTAGAAGTTATTGTGAGCAGGGATTAGGAAGGGGAAGGTTCCCTAGTTCGAGATTTGCATACCACTACCAGTTTTTATTTGTTAGAAAACAATTAAGTATTTGCTTCAAGGCTTCAAAGTTGAGCCCCCTGGAAAAGTTAGGCATTGCTTTACTTGTACACGCGAGGCAATACAAAATACATTTATGTAATTTTAATTTCATGATTAAATTAAAGTGTTAGTGTTATACGCGAGTATTATAAAGTATGGCTGTTAGGTATTACTTGTTACTTTAGACAAAACTTCAAAGCCAGTTTAATAGATTTACGTGACGTAGGTTTGAATAGAGTACTTTTGTTTTTTGCAAGGAGGTTGTGAGAGAATATTTAAATGAGTCGCTAAATAAAAATGGCGAACTTTAATATCCAAAGGATCCTTTAAATATTTATTTAGGTCCTCGAGGGCCATTCACTAGTAGGAACCCGCAGCAGTAAGGCAATCTGCCATTGAGATAGGGTCTAGGTAGTAAAGAAATAGATTGTGGAAGGAATAATAAGTAAATAATTACAGGAAGAAATGGCAGTGTGTATGCTAAAGGGAGAAGATACTCGTAAGTCTAGTATCTGGCCGTTGACCACAGCCAAACTAGATACAATACACGTCTGAACTAGACTACATAGCTACTAGGCGAACATCTTTTAGTAACGTAGTTGACCTTCTGACCTTCCAAATCTATTTATAGGTCAGCCAGGCCAGAGTTACTTACTGCTTTTAGTTGTTATTACTTAAATTGAAACATTATGACCGCATTCATCAACATTATCGATTTTATCCAGTTGGAGATACAATTTTCCCCTCGATATACACTTTTGGTCATGTTTTGGTAAAAGGCTTTTCACGGCACATTCCCAGCTAACTGCCCTTAGGTACCCACCCGCAAGAGAGGAGCTGGAGGAGAGAATATTATTATTGTAGCGGAATTATTCGTACTAACCTTCTATCATCGAGTACTTAATCCTAAATGGCCTCAGAACTTTAAAGAAAAAAGCATATACAGAAAGTAGGCCAAGACCGAAAGCAAACCTCGATTCAAGACATCGTGCTTTGCTGCAATACAGTTTAAGGTTGGAGAGCAATGTGTATCTCACACCTACAAAGGTAAGATAGGTTAACCGGTTTATATCGTGAAATCCACGCTGATTGACAGAAAACACGGAAGTTACAAAAGGAAAAGAGACGGAGAAGATTTAAGCAGAATGAGTTTACCGAGCTAAGAAGACAAGAGGCAAGATATGACAGCAGCAAAGAGGCCAGTATTGAGACAGGCGAAGGAAGGAAAAATAATGAATCAGCGTCAAATTTGAGATCAAAACTCAAGCTTCTGAGTCGAGAAACTGGGAAAATGTCTGAAGAGATTCATTAAACTGGTGGTACGACGGAGCTAAGCTTCGTGTGGAAGAGGATGAGAGATAGGAGCGTAAGCATTGTTTTTGGAGACGTATGATATGAATTATCAATAATTGGACACCATGTACCAGGTGTTTACTTTTAGTTCGAATCATTACTGCATAAATATTAGATTTTGTAGCGTCAATGTGCCGGAGAAGCTAATGTAAAATGGAGAATGATAAAAGGACCTACTTAGGCGGCCAGCTAGAATCTATCCGGTTGCCGTTATTCATAAATTTAATGCAAGTTAAGGTGAATACTGCCTTGTGGCCAACAATATCCAGATAAAAAAAATTGTATTTTTACTTTAAAAGGCTATTTAGGATATAAATATCTTCAAAAGATTTATGTTCACTTGAATTACTTAGAAGTAGCAACTTATATCCCAAGTAGGATTTTCTATTTTTAAAATGATTAATGAATTTTATACTATTAACAGACAAAATAAGAACGCATTATTTCCACATTTGCAAGGCAAGTTCGGACAGCAGATTGGGTACGATCAATGTTCATGGGCATTTAGATAAATCTGTTTTTATAGTTAATGCACCTTGTGTACCGAATAGCAAAAATAAAACAGGACAGAAGGATTGTTACAGCAAAGGAACTGGCTATAAGAAATACATATTTCTGAAACCTCTTCAAAAGAGACGACTGCTGACAAAGATAAGGTAAATAATACGTCTAATGTAAGGGACAAAAACAACATGACGTATTCTTGTTCGAGAAGAAGCGGAAGTCCAATCTAAGAGATAAACCAGTGTGGAAGAGGTAAGTGTTTTGCTCTAGTAGTAAGTTGTAAATTTAGGATATTCTTTGTTATGAAAAATGTTCATTTCATAACAGTCGTAAAATGTTTGCTCTACATGCCAATTGACTGCCTTCAATTTTAGCACTCGAAGGCATAAGATGGAAATACATCGCTTTTTGGCACGCTATATAGAGCTTGCACTAAATAATTTTGGGAATATGAGTCTTAATTAATAAATCGATTGCTCTCTAGTTATAAAAAACTGGGAATTTTTGATGGTCAACCCCAACACTATTGTGCTTCGATTATTATAAGAACTGGAACAATGAACACTAATTAGCAACAAAAAATAGAAAGTAAAGAAAATTTGTTCAAAAAAAGCTACCACAGGCCATTTAGTTTGTTGGAATAACAACTGAAATGTCAAATTAGATCTGCCTCTACTTAGTTCTCGACACACCAAGTATAAAGCATTGCAACTAAACTGTCAACTGCATAAGTGTCCAGTTCCAATTTAATCTACCAGAAGTACAACTTCTTTCTCTGGCGGATTTTCACCAAATTGAAGCTTTCAACTATTATGCTGCAGTGCTCACTGATATTAATTTAAAATAGTTGTGTAGTTTCACTCATTGTTTAAATAGAATACAATGAAGTAGCGCGCATGTTTTAATATGTTCCTATCACTCGGAACCTCAAAAGTGTTTAAACGGCCTTATAGACGTTACATTACTATGTTATGAATGAAAGCACCAATTACCCAAAAATGGCACAGTTGGAGTGGGTCTCAGCTGAGCACCTTGAAGGCAGTAGGCCCCTTATGTTTATTCTATTCAAAATAAAAGAATAGGCACGCAAATCTTAATGCACACCACGAGGTTGTTGCAGTCAAGCGTAAACAGCGGGCAATAGCGATGAAAAAAGCTCCACTACTTAGAATATCTAAGATGAAGGAGAACTCACATTAAGTCACTGACAAAACCCTTTTTGGCGTTTGGAGTCGAGGAGAAGAAAAACCTGAACGACTAGCCTGAGGCAAACTGAGGCAGCATAAAGAGAGAAGAATGAGGTTATTAATTTAAGCGGATGGATCTGTATGGGGAGCAGTACCTGGGAGATGAGGTACGCGTAATGGACTGATATTATACTGTAGGCCACTTGGAAGCAAAGGACAGGGTAAAGAATGTCCTGGACTGGAAATCCAGTCATGTATCTGGGTTTGAGATGGAGGGGAATGAGACAAGTTAAAGGAAGAAGACTTTTTTTAAAGGAGGTTAGAAAATGGTTTTCTCATCTCATTAGTATTTTCCATTCTACCCGTGTTTGGAGGAAGAATGCGAGACATTCTATTTCTAAAACTAATTCTATGGTTTCTCCTAAAACCTTAGCAAGCACTCATACGTGAAATATCACTAGCCATTGGAACCTCCAGCTAATATCTTCTTTCCCTCGTCCTGGCTTCCCTACTCACAAGCGCTATCACACGTCATACATTTCTCCAGCTAGTTTCTACTTTCCTTTATGTAAATCTCACTACATAATAATTTTTCCTCCAGTAAGTAGAATAGCTGGGCAAAGAAGGGTGTGTTCGCACTTTCAACTCTTTCATCATGTTCCTGGCAATTTATTATTCCTTTATCTGCTGTATATTCTTCGTCACCTTCTGCGATAGTAGAAACCACAGAATTCGCTTTGCCTGCGTCCACCAGGAAAACAACATAATCAGACAGTAAATATTCTTTTGGAGTTATTGGCACAATCATTTGTAAAGATCTATTTTTTTTTCTTATTTAAGATGTACAATTTTCCAGTTATTTTATTTCTTTAATAGCTTTATATTTTACACAATTTTGAGAAAAATAAGTGTCTAAAACCAATTGTTCTAAAACAGTTTTTCAATCATAATGTTTACATTCATATTGCACATTCTAGTGAGATTGCTGAAGTACAATTACATGAGATGGTTCAATGAAGTGGCCCTTCATAACAGACAAAGTCCAAAGTTGCTGTTCACTTCCCAAACAAAACCGAAGATAAATTAAAAGCAAAATGTTACACATGAAACAAAGATTAAGTTTACATAAAGTTCCTCCGTCAGTTCCAAGATAATAGCAAAAAATTTCCAGTTAAAAAAACATATTTCTGATATACAGAATTAAACGAGTCAGACATTTTCCTGGGTAGATGCCGTATCGAAAATCATGCACAAAGGTAACTAAAGAAAGCGATGTGCAAATAGAAAGGCACGACTTTTTCAACCATCAATTTTCAGAAAGAATCTTTCATCTTTCACTTTCTCTTTAGGAAACAAAAGAGGAAGTGAGTAAATAAAATAAAGAATTTCTACCATTCCCGAGGAAACTAGTAGGAAAGAATGAAATATCTTCATAACTGCGAGTGAAAAATCGCAAGGATGAGAGATAAGAAGGGATTTTTAATAAAACCCTGTTTGTGTTCAACACAACTACTATTTCGTGAGGAAAAGCAAAAAAATAAGAGAAATTGAAGCAAAAATAGAAGAGGAAACAACAAGAAGACTTTTAAGTTTTTCCCCTTCGGCTGAAAAGCTTTCTAAACTTTGTGTCCAGGCTCCTTTTTCATCAGGCACTGAGCTAGTGGTTGTAGACAAGCGAGGTGCGCACCTCATCTTCCTACCCTCATCGTACTCATCACATTTAATCATCTCAATTTAAGATTATATTTTTCATTTAAGTTATTCAAGTTAACAAATGTTTAGCTATACTGTTTTCTTCTCTTTTACAACTCGTTACATCTTATTAAGAACTTTCTTTTACTTGATCTAAGATAAAATAAGAAGTACCCTGTCACTATACTTCATAAATATCCTGTTCCTAAGATTTAGTCAGTGAACCTTCCCTTTATCATCTTTATAAGCATAACTTTCTGCTACTCTTTGGAGAAGGAAACAGGACGAGTTCAAGGTTCGTATCTTTCAATACTTAAACCGGAGAGCCTCCAGTTACCGATATTCCAAGTCTTTTACAGTTGAAGTTACCATATCTGAAACTAATTAGACCTTACTAATTAGTTTAGCCAAGGAAAGGGACAGGACGCTGGAAAAATTAATTAAAATTCCACCCTTTTCACTATAAGTTTATCCACACTTTGTGCTAATTTTTAACTTTGTTTTTTTTTTCCAAACAAAAGTATTTACGTAGACTAATATGTTAATGTTTATAACAGGTGGAGATAATTTCCAAAACTCCCGGCTGTTTAAGGGTTTGAAAGTTCTGTAGAGGATATCCAACCACCGTCCGGATAAGCTCTAAAGTCAGACGAATGGTATACTTTCTGTTCGTCCTGCCCAGTTTTACAGGATAGAGAAGATTTGTGGGGCGAACTTTTGCACCCACTTTGCTGGGCTTCCACCTCCAGTTTGGATCATACTCTAAATGGATAACATTCTCTACCTAGGACTTTATAATTACGAAGTTTATTCTCTAGAGAAATAGAAGTTCTATTTTATCTGGGTTTTGTTTTTAGCTTTAGTTACTCTAAATACTTCTTTTTTACAGCAAATTTCCGACAGCAACCTACTGCAGAATATAAATGTGTAATGCGAAACAGACATATTTGAACCAGACTTCTAATTAATTAAAAAAAGAGAAAAGCGGAATTTAAATGGACAGTGACTGAGAAAAAAACGAAAGATGACGAATTGTAGCGGCAAATAGAGGGGCGCCTGTGGACGTGGGAAGCAGTTAAAGATGAGTAAAATTCGAGTCTGCTTATGGATAGATCCTTAAGTAAATTTATCAAAAAAGTATACAAATTTTGTGTTTAAAATAATAATTTAATTGTACTGAAGTCTACGTTTTCATTTTCCTGTAAAAAATTTGGAGAAATAATGGTGTAAGAAAATCTGTGAAGGCTAGATATGTAAATTAAGTAAAAAATTATTATCACACTAGTTGCGTTCGAAATTTCATAATTGGGTACTTACATTCAAAAATATTTTCCTAAATAAAAAAAGTACTTTTGTGAAAGAAAAAAACACTGAGTAAATTTAGATAGGGAATCCTTGTTAAAAGATAATAAGGGCTGCAAAATCGGACCAGTGGAAAAACAAGCCAACTGTGCTGCCAAAATGATATGGTACATGTATCATCATCTTCTGTCTATACAGCATCAATCTGCTGTCAAAATAACTGAATACTCCAGCAAGCTCTTATCTCTACTGTTCGATACGAGACAAATGAAAAAATGTAATCCAGGTTCGCTGGGAGTGTCAACATTGTAGTCGATAATAACTCAACTATGGCATTGTGTTGGTTTAAGGTATTCTCTTTCTCCTATTATACTACATCTCTATCTCTTTCTAACTTGAAATTAAGTACTGCGATCATGTCAAGTTTAAGGGGACAGAAAACCGGATTAGTGCATCCAAAATCTACCGGAAGAGAGTTTTAAAATTTCGCAAAACATTTATCGATCTTCTCTTATTTCTCGTTCACTGGAAAATGCCCTTTCCCTTACATGAAATAAGTCATCTATTGAAACTGATCCTTAAAATATTAGTTTTGCAATCGGTATCTTCATTTCACTGAAGTCAGCGATTTCGCCACCTATGCATTGTGGCGCCGAGAAAACTCAGGGAGCTCCCTGTATTTGTAAAGCAAGGATGAGGTTAAATGCTGCCCAGGCTCTCTGTACAGCCTGGCTGCCCTAAAAGATGAGACTGCAATGATAATCCTTTTAAGGCGTTTTGCACCATGTAAAGAAGCATTTTTGGTTTAATTTTCATATAGAATTTTCATCTCTCCTTTTGAGGCGTGTTTAAAGAAAGAATTAAACTTTTATCTTGTAAAGAAAAGTAGAAAATCATTACAGCTTCTGCGCTGATATAAATTATGAAACACATGAACATTTAATTAGTGGAAGTGAATGGATGTCGGCTTCAATTATACAAGAAGAGAAAAATGAATTACAAAGTAATGTGTCAGCAGTAATTCGTATAAGTTATTAGAAATTCCGGCGAGGTCAGTGGTTAGTAGACAAAGCCGCCGCTTGTGGCTTCTCTGCAGGCAAACAGAAAGTAGAGCGTTTGAGGCGGCAACAAGGCCAAATTATCACCTCTTATCTAGGAGTGAAGGAAAGCCGGCATATTCGCTCCTTCTATATTAATAACAATGGCATTTTGGCCGGTCTTTTCAAACACACTTTCTAATATTGTTTAGTTACTAAACTTTAGTACATAAAATACATATTTCAGACTTAGATTGAAAGCTGGAGATTCAAGATGTTAATTGGCGGTTGTTGAAGATCAAAGCTTGATTATATCAGATCTGTTTACAGTTTATCGGTCCTTGGTGGAGAAGGAACGGTGCACCTATTGGCCTCATACAAGGAAGCGAAAGAGAGTGTTCCCGCTTCCACAAAACCTTTTTTTAGTTCTATCTTGAGCCTTTCTTGTAGCAGCAAGTAATCTCTGTTTTTCTGTCTCCTTTCAAACATAAGAGGAAGATCTCCAAATAGGGATATTAAAATCAGACCGATCTATGGCTGATAAATGACACTGTTCGATTGCATTTGTTCTTAAAAAAAATTGGACTGAGAATAGATCAGTGAAAAAGACCAAATTCATGTGCCCCGACCCATTCTTTGGAGGTTCCTTGAACCTTTAATAACCTTGTTATTCAAACAATTAGCGGCAAAAATTAGACGGTTAGAGGATGTAAGTAGAGTTACAGCTTTTCTTTAGAGAATCAAGAATTTGAAAGCTAATAAAGTTGGAACCAACTTTTGGAGACTAAGCTTAATAGCGAGGTGACTACTCCTGACAGCTTGTGGTTGTCAAATTTTATAAACGAAAAAATAGTTGAGCTATGAAGCTAGAAAACTAAACGCGAAAAGTATAATCATAAATAATTGGAACATATGACTACTATTGAAGTGCGAACTTCAAAAAAAAATTCTATAGTTGAAATATTTTATTGAATTACTCCGTTAGTTGTTAATGCAGTGAAGGTATGTCAGTGAGTATGATTTGACGATAGGCGATTCTTCTTAAACCTTCTGATAGACTTTACAGTTTAAATTTGCAGCAGCATTTAACAGAAGGTGAATGAGTCGTATAATATGATAATAAAAAGTAGAACACATGGGGAAGCGAGAAGATTCTAGAATCGTTTTAGTATTCTCTGGGCGTGAGTATTAAACAGCTGGAATGGTGGAGAACAGCTCTTCAATACAGATCTTGCCAAGCTAATGGTTGGAGAGCTCAAACTGATGAGCAAGCTGGAGCGAGGCAGCATCTTCCTCCGGCCGCTACTTCCTTTCTGCGCTGCCAACTTAATGGGAAACTCTAGACATGCCCCTAGCCATGCCAGTGGGTATGTGACTGCAGTGATGTGTTTCGAATGAAATATTCGTTAATTTTCCTTCCACAACGCGTTCTGCTCTGACTTGGTACATCTCAGACCTCATCCAGGTGGTACTGTAACTTAGAACTGATGCAGCAGCACATCATTAAGTCATTGCCTTAGCAGTTCATAGCAATGTTGCTCTTTCCATTAGCTTGCTCTTTCTTTCAAATTCTCATTAATGTTTTGATTATTTTAGAGAGTCAGATATGTTCACGTGTACACCATGTATAAGCATAAATAATGTTCGAAATAAATATGTCCTAAATGGTAGGAATATTAGTTTTAAGGTATAGTAACCAGAAATCGAGATATGGAGGTACGAAACATTACCTGAAGCAGACGACTTCGTTAACCTTTAATTCTTCCTTCGCTGTAAACCTCATGTACAGCTCTCTTTTGTTCAGAACATATTCTAGCATTTCCTTCTAATAAAATCAATAGGTAATATTAATATGGTTCTGTGGTTATTCAGAGAGTTGAGAAATATTTATTATTTCCATTTCATCTCTTATTACCACTTACAACGTTTACTCCAATATCCCTGCTACACTACCAAGTCTTACAATAGCAATTTAAAGTGAAGTTGATTACATTTTTAACAAGAAACAAAAATTGCAAAAATAAAAATAAATGGGAACTGGGAAGAGAATAAGTTAGAAAAGAAAAGGCAAAGATGTGTTCTGATCTGCTCTCTTCAGAGCCAGAGAAGTAATATTCTACCTTGGTAGATTTAATTAAAACAGAGCTACTTTAGCCCTCCATTCTGGGATCCCCATCTTGTTCCTCCACCTTAGAATTTCGTTTTACCAGTTCAAGCCTAAGGGAGAAAATAAAAAGTCCTAAGTTAAATGTCAAACTTGCACTTTCCTTTAAAACTCGTTACACGGACAGTTTTAATATTCTTTGAATTTTTAATCTTTATGTTATATCTGCTATTAAGCTAATAGAGCTTTATGACATACAATAATAGCAACACTAAATGTTTGCCACAAGGTAATTTAATGTTTACAGCTTTATTTTAATTATACGAGTATATAACAGGGTTACATTTTTGTACTATAAACGTTTCGTAGAGCAAACGACATAAGTCAGGTATGTTTAAATTTGATATTATTAGATCAACTTTTATATTCTTCCAAGTGTTACTTTCTCTAGACCCCATCAAATAGTCATTACAGCTTGGAGCTTTTTTCATAGAAACAACTTCATAGTCATTACAACTTTCTTACATTTGTACTAAAGAAACAAGAAACGAACAGAATAGAAACGATGAAACTGCGCGTTCTCTTTGTGAAATGAAGGGTAAATTGCCGTGACCAGCGAACTTCACAACGTTTCATAAAATTCAATTACGGCGAAATAACCAAACAATTCAAAACAATTTACTTGTAATATTCATAAATCTTTAAAAGGGGAGTCGAGTCAAATGAATCACAACTCGTGCACTGTTCATAACTGGCAGTGCATCGTTTCACGGCTATCTTTACTGGTTACAGGATATCACATGCTTGATTGGATATAGAAGATTCAGGAGGAAGTGGATTAGCTATTTCTTCAGTGACTTGGCTTTCCTAAAGGTACACCAGTCTACAAACACAAACAACATTTACACTGAAACCACCAGCACTCATATATGTATACATAGTTTGGACGATTCTAAATTTAGAAAGCAGAAGAATGTGCTCTCTTTAAAGTATTTGTAAAAAAAACAAAAATTCAAGTTGGGAAACTATTGTAGTGACATTTCAGCCGTCAAGGAAATCTTCACAGGAAAAGAACAGAAGTCACTTGGACAGTTATTCGACTAACAGATCTAAAGACGACCTCCAAGAGAATGCAAAAATTATAGGGTAGCTCTATCATCTGGTCTTGGTCGCACGTTAGAAGTACACTTTAATATGAGAAAGTGAAATTTACAGGGCGCTCAGCCAATCAGAAGACAAGATCAAGAATGTGGAAGAAGAACTATAAAATGAATTTAATTCAAATATTCATAAAAAGTTATTATAAAGAAAAGAAGAGTTTAAATTTTCTCTTACTTAATGGAAAGATAAGGTTTTGGTCGTGAAGCTATCCTATTTTGAATTTTCTCTAGAAATATCCGCTTTGAGGAACCAATAGGACGAATTTCTCTCTCTATGTGTGAAGTGGGCAGCGTAACTCTAAGTACTATTAGTAGAAACTATGCCAATTCTATAAGGCGGGCTTTATGTCCAACTACTTAACTACGAGTCGTGGGCGGAGGCGACTAGCAAACTTACTCCACTATAAATTCTAATTATTAACCATTAAATAAAATTCAAGGCCTCTACCAGGAATCGAACCCAGAACCACAATACTTAACTCAAAGGCAGTGCTTGCAACAGAAACTTCAAACTTGACGTTTCCAGACATGGCTACCATGGTTTTTGGACAATATCAGCCAAACGGAACTGCTCATTTTTAAATAGATTTTTTTGTCAGTGCGTTGGGATTAATTCCAAAACTGTTTCGACATTAGATGTGCACTGATGTAGATGTAACTCTTTATTAGCAACACTTTCCCATGAAGTAAGCCAGTGCCGGTCAAGTGGGTGCTTTAAGCTCTCCTCTGAAGCGCCACTGAAACCACTTTATTACATTTTATGGTTTATAGGTTCTTCTTTTTTGTGCAAAACAGTTTTTTCAGTAAAATTTATTCACGTGATTCGCAACAAAAGAAGTCGAGAGAGTGTTCACACCAGAATCTTCAAACACTGACCAACTTTATGCATTGAATACTCTTGACAATGAATGTACGCTTACTAGATAATAATCACCACAGTTCAATTGAATTCTAGATTACAGTCAATTGTAAATTAGAATTAATATCTACTATTTAGATATAATGCTAGCAGCAGTTTGCAGGTTGTACATGAAATTTAAGGGGCGGATAGATTATGGCCAGGATGTACAATCGCAGAGGCAGCAATAATCATATAAAGGTAAGCGAGCTGGTTAATTAATGTCAGTAACACAAAGGTACAAAGAGGGTGCTGTCTCAGCAAGTTGTCTGGCGATCATACAAACAGGCATACTGCTCCCGGGTGTTTATCTCGTGTATGTGTGCGTGAATGAGTCTAAATGAGATCCCGAAAGCTAACCTCCTCCCGGTCTTTTTCTTTACCTTGCACATTATTTCAATTATCCAAAACATAATTGAACCTACTGAGGAGGAAGAGAAACTTGCAACGAATAATTAGGCTAGATTTTCCCTACACTCTCAGCAAGAATTTTCCACTTTTCAGGGCTCTTGGCGGGTATCCAAGCCTACAACACACTGAGACCCAATACATACTGGGCCTGCAGAGGTGGTTTGGGTGAGCAACAAATTGGGTTTAACGAAGCCGCTGGGAAATTCGAGTTAAACTGACTCTTTAAGGGAGACAAAATAAATCTTTTAGGTTCAGATAGATAGAGAAGGAAAGGAATCTGAATTGACAAAAACATCTTAAAAATGTTTGGTGTGGAAAAAGGAAATTGTCTGCTAGACAGAATAGGGCGACCTACTGAGTGTTATAAAATAGCACATTAATAGTATCTATAGTAAAACTCAGCAATCTCAAAGAATACCTCAAAACTGAGTCCACTTCAAAGTCCAATTCTGACTGAAGTGTGCTGTTATTGGCGAATCTGACTTAGTTCATTGCGATAATGAAAAGTGCAAAAAGCAGAGGGTACCAGATTTGATTGAAAAATGGTCTAATCATGTTCTTTCGCTCGATGTCGATAGGGCTGTTCATTCTGGCTATAGTCGCTTGTACAGAGATATCAGTTTATTGGGTCTAAATGAGG
The DNA here is from genome assembly GCF_049639745.1 of Rhodnius prolixus. Taxonomy (NCBI): domain Eukaryota; kingdom Metazoa; phylum Arthropoda; class Insecta; order Hemiptera; family Reduviidae; genus Rhodnius; species Rhodnius prolixus. The sequence continues at coordinate 4,940,340 of NW_027411592.1, read as the reverse complement.
ATTATATTTACTATTCTTGCGCTTTAGACAAACTCAGAGTGGCGAGCCAGATTCGAGTATCGAGTTATAAGGCATTGAGAATCAGATCTAGAAATGGTTATTACCACATAGACACCAACTCAATCTGTACAATGTGCAAACCCTGGAGCACTTCTCTTTATATGTCCTGAGAAGACACCACCTGGGAGAGATCCTCCAAAAAGAGTCTCAATTAATAAATATTCTAAAAGTAAACACATATGATAGCCTAAATAAGATCTACCATTATGTTACAGAATCTTTAAAGCTGAGATCATTTGTAAGAAATGAATAAAGTAACAGAATTTATTATAGCTAAAATGTTTTAATTTACATCAGTATGATTATTATGATGATGATTATTTTTTTTTTTTATGATTTAAGGCGCGTCAACATTTATGGTTATTGGCGCCCGGAGCTTTTTTCAGTGTACTGCCGGCCTCCGGACAGTTTTCTCTCGTTACAGACAACACTGTCCATCACCGGACAGTGAGCTGTAAGAAGCTCCTAGGAAGAGAAAATCTAAGGGTCAGCTGCTGGATTCGGAACCGGGACCTCCGCGTGGGAGTCCAGTATGCTTACCTCATAGCTAATCCCTTCCCTATTATTATTATTATTATTATTATTATTATTACTATTCTTATTCTTAATATTATTATTCTTAATATTTTTTTTTTTTTTTTTTTTTTTTTTTTTTTTTTGCGCATCAACAGCTGAGGTTATTGGCGCCCGGAGCTTTTTCCAGTGCACTGCCGGCCTCCGGACAGTGTTCTCTCGTTACAGACAACACTGTCCATCACCGGACAGTGAGCTGTAAGAAGCTCCTAGGAAGAGAAAATCTAAGGGTCAGCTGCTGGATTCGAACCCGGGACCTCCGCGTGGGAATCCAGTATGCTAACCGCATAGCCAATCCCTTCCCTTATTATTACTATTATTATTATTATTATTATTATTATTATTATTACTATTATTATTATTATTATTATTATTATTATTATTATTATTTCCCGCAAGGGGTAGTTGTTGTGCGCAACTGCCGGGGTTTTACGCTCCTCCGGGTTCCTAGTACTATACACCGCACACAATTTCATTAACAGTACACTTTTTACGCAAACACTGACACAAGCACATATACAAAGACACAGTCTAGGGTTACCGTCCCTAGTCCTAAATTTGGGTCGGCAATACAGATGAACAGTCTTTTTTCTGTTCTTCTGCATATATGAAGTTTCCAATCATACCTTGCCGAGGGACGCCCATGTCTCTCTCCGCATGGGTGAAACAGGGACCCGGCGAAGGCTACAGCTGGTGGTTGAGGTGAACGTCTCCTGCGGGTTTCGGAATCCAACACGCCTCTTTGCTGTGGCTCTGACCCGGGTGAACTGAGGTTTGGGGAGGAGCACATCTCAAACTAGGGGAAACACCTTGGTTAGCTCAGTTAACCAGGAGAATGTGTAGATGGGTCTTCTTTTGAAAGCCTACGGAACCCTCGGAGACTGTTGATGCTAGGTCTGGCACGCTGTTCAAAGAGGGGAAAGGACGGGTGGATGGGAAGGGTCATCTATGGAGCACAGGGAAGCGGGAGGCTTGATGCTGGCAGTTGCCTCGGCTATGGTCCGAGAACGCGACCCTGTGCCTGAATCTGGGGCAAATACCCAATAACTTTTATGGATGGTAATTTGATAAGACCTACTGGGAATGGGGGGGATGATAAGCAAAATGAAAGTCCTTTTATAAGAAGATCTAAGTTAAAGAGGACGCCTCCGAGTGTGCAGGGCACACCTACTTCTGTCTCGAACTTGGGAGCGAGTGTGGGGAACGCTAGTAGAGGAGAAGGAAATAGGAATGATGGGAAAGACCTGGAAAGAGCGGTAGCTAAACCAAATACATCGCCGATTCCTCTGCGTGGTAGTCCGCCGATGAATAAGGCTGAGAAGCACATCAAAGAAGAAGAACAACAACTAAACAGGTGTAGAAATGTTTTGAAAAGAATGCTGGCAGCTACTGCTAGGCAAAAAAATGTCAGCATTGACATTAAGAAGGGTCTAGTGGAACTTGAGGACGCTCTCGATGCGATAGAGCGACATAGGCGCGGATGGAAAACCGCTGATAAATTGCCCCAGTCTCATCTCTTAGGGCAATCGCGGTATACACAAACACCGACTGGTGCGGGAGCCCTGGATATCATAGAAGGGAAAAAAGACAATGTAACTGAGACTGTGGAGCAAAAGACGCGGCTAGTGCCCGCGGGAAAGTTGATGTCAGACAGTCATGAAGACGATCCGAGCCCCTGGTCGGTGGTAAGACCGCGAAAAACGCGTAAGCCACAGAGTCCGCAAATAGCGGTGGAGAAAGTAACTGATGAGATAGGAACAGGAAAGTCCTCAGTAAAGAAGGAAAGAAAGAGGCAGAGGAAGAACAAACGTCCACCGCGACCTGATGCGCTTGTTATAAAACCTGCTGAGGACAACACATATGCATCAGTTCTCATGGCGATCCGGAAAGGTGTAGATCCAGCTAGGTCGGACATTGAAGTAAGGTCTATCCGACAAACTAGAGCCGGAGAGGTTCTACTTGAGCTGGGATCTGACACTAAAAACAGGGAACAATTTAGTGAAGCCTTGAGGAATACACTTGGAGATAGGGCCAATGTACGTTACCTCGAACCTATGGGTACGCTGGAAATCAGGGATTTAGACAGCTATACCACTGAGGAGGAGGTACGGGATGCCATCAAGAGGGAGTTAGGAGAAGATTTCGCGGAACTAAAGATAACTGTTGGTAAAGCTAATTTTCGAGAGCAGAAGATAGCTATTGTCGAACTTAATGATCGGGGAGTGAATAAACTTTTGATGACTAGCCGCATTAAAATAGGTTGGGTAAACTGTAGAATAAGACGGAGAGTAACCGTTACTCGGTGTTATGCATGTTTCGGCTATGGCCACCGCCAAATGGAGTGCAAAGGACCCAACCGAAGATCTGATGGAGTTTGTATTAAATGTGGAGAGTTGGGCCATGTTAAAAAAGAATGTAAAGCGGACCCGAAGTGTTTTCTGTGTGAAGAACGCGGAGAAGCCCTGGATTCTCTGAAACATATTGCTGGTACGGGAGGATGCAAGATCTTCAAGCAGGCACTGGAGAGAGCACGCAAACTCAGTAAGCTATGAAGATACTTCAAGGAAACCTTCATAGGAGCAAGACTGCTGACGCACTTTTAGACCGTCTCATAACAGATTGGGAGCCCGATCTACTTATTATAAGCGAACAATATCGCAACAGGGGTAGCCCTACCTGGTATACGGATGAGTATAATACCGCGGCGATTTGGGTACCAAATCCAGGAACTATGCCGGTTGAATATCATAGCTCTGGACGAGGCTTTGTGTGGATCAGGTGTTTTGGCATCACTTATGTGAGCTGCTACTTTACACCGAATGAAAGTATCCACGATTTCCGGGAAAAGATTGATGCACTAGAAGATACTTTTCATGAATGGAGGAGTGCTATCGTAATCGCGGGGGATTTTAACGCCAGAGCCACGGAATGGGGTATGCCCACCACAGATGCGAGGGGCAGATACATACTGGAGATGGCGGCCAGGTTAGGTCTTTCTGTGGCAAATAGTGGTAATACTCCTACTTTTAGGAGGCCGGGCCAATTAGGCACGGTTCCAGATATTACTTTAGTATCTGACGTGCTTGCACAACAGGTTAAAAATTGGAGGGTATTGGAAGATTACACTGGTAGTGATCACCAATACATCATCTTCTATTTGCGGCAAAAATGCGACAAAATGGATGGCATATTAACGAGGAGAGTTGGCTGGAACCTGTCAAAATTGAATGAGGAAGCCTTCTCAATGGTTATAGATCAGGGTAAAATGGCTGTTGTAGATATGCAGGGCCTTTTGGAAGAAACGGTTAGCAAGACTATGGGTTTGGTTCGCCAAGCTTGTGATGCATCTATGCCTAGAAGAAAGAGACTCCAGAGGAAGAGAACACCAGTATATTGGTGGACGGCGGAGATAGCTAAGCTTAGGAAAAACTGCCTTCGACTTAGGCGTATCACCATTAGAACTAGGAGAAGAAACGGAATAAATACCGAAGAGAAAATCGAGGAATTCAAACAAGCTAGAAGAGCCTTGAAGCGAGCTATAACTCTTAGCAAGCGGCAAAAGTGGGAGGAACTTCGGTGCCAGGTGGACCAGGACCCTTGGGGACTCGGCTACAAGATAGTTATGCGTAAATTAGGCTCCTTACAGCCCCCTCCTAGATTAGATGCCAAACAAATGAGGGAAATTGTTGAAAAGCTTTTTCCAACTCATCCTAGGAGAGAAAGATCGCTGCGTATAGCACTTGAGGATCCGGTACAGGGTTTCACTGAGGAAGAATTAAATAGTGCCGTAAATCTGCTTCAAAATAAGAAGGCGCCTGGGCCTGATGGCATTTCGTCAGAAATACTTAAGCTGGCTGTGCGGCTATGCCCTCAAATGTTTCTTCAGATGTACAACCGTTGCTTAGAAGAGGGAGTCTTCCCAAATGTTTGGAAGATCCAGCGATTAGTATTAATCAGTAAGGGTAAAGGAGATCCTAATTCAGCATCGGCTTACAGACCACTTTGCATGCTGGATACTGCAGGGAAATTGCTCGAACGTCTCATTAAGCTGCGCCTGACTACAGCGATTCAGGAAGCAGGAGATTTGGCAGAGCGCCAATATGGCTTTAGACGTGGCAGATCCACCCTAGGGGCAATTGATGAAGTGGTGCACTTAGAATCGCTAGTGCATATAGAACGGTGTCTGAACCGGCGGTTTTAGTGGTGGCTGGAGTGACACCTATAGATCTGCTCGCTAAGGCTAGAAGGTTAATCTACCAGCAGAAGGATGCCCTGGGGAAATGCGTGGCTAAGGCGCAAGCAAGAGAGTATGTAAAACGGGCTTGGCGCGAACGATGGTTGGCTGACACTCGGGGTCGATGGACAGCTAGTCTCATCGGAGATCCTGCAGCTTGGGCGGATAGAAGACACGGTGAGGTAGACTACTACCTAACCCAGTTTTTGACCGGCCATGGATACTTCTCCTCGTATCTTGGCAAAATGGGTAAAATGGCCACGCAAAATTGTATATTCGGGGATTCTGCCTATGATGATGCGCATCATACGTTCTTCGAATGTAAAAGATGGGCGGAAGAAAGAGCGAGACTGCTAGCAAGAACTGGTCCGCTTTCACCGCATAATATAGCTGCAACTATGCTGGTTAGCGCAGACCTATGGGAGGAAGTTTCGTACTTCGTTAGGTCTGTGCTAAAAAGTAAGAAGAACGAGCTAGATCGTCAATAGGAACTACGGTCTAGACAATGAGATAAATTAAGATAGTAGAAATTCAATATGAGGCACCACCCCGAAGTAATGCTTATGGCGGTTCCGGGGTGGACGTTATGCCTGAAGAGGAGGGGGTTTTTTAGTGGGTAGAGCCCCACACACCCAGACTTAATCTGGAAGGTGCCTGTGGCATTTTCCCCCTCGGAAAAAAAAAAAAAAAAAAAAAAAATTATTATTATTATTATTATTATTATTATTATTATTATTATTATTATTATTATTATTATTATTATTATTATTATTATTATGCCAGAGGAGACGACCCTAGTTGGCTACGCGGATGATGTAGCAGCACTCATAGCTGCTAGAGACGTAGAACTTGCACAAATCAAGCTAAATCAGATAATGCGGGTTGTTAATGGCTGGATGACGGACCATGGGCTGTCCCTTGCCCTAAGCAAGACTGAAATCGTGGTTTTGACCAAATCGAGAATAGATAAGATCCTTCCATTTCGAATCGGTGAAGAAATCATTGAGTCTAAGCCGGCAGCAAAGTACCTCGGATTGATGATAGACTGTAAGCTGAGCTTTGGAGAGCATATTAGAAGAGCGGCTGACAAGGCGGTTAAAGCGGTGACTCGGTTGGGGAGATTGATGACTAATGTGAATGGGCCCAAGCCAAGTAAGCGTCGACTACTGATGTCTGCGACACAGTCGGCCTTACTATATGGAGCCGAGATTTGGGCAGATACTCTGAATAAGGAGTTTTACAGGAAGCGGATCGGTCATGTCCAAAGACTGAGTGCCTTACGGATCGCTTCAGCATACCGCACTGTATCGGGTCCAGCTATTCTGGTAATTGCAGGAGTGATACCAATCCATTTATTAGCCAAAGAGAGGAGGGCTATATACCTACGGAACGCAGAGCTCAGAAAAGCAGCAGTCCGTAAGGAAGAAAGGGATCGTACCCTGCAGAATTGGCAGGTAGCCTGGGAACAGGAGTCCAGAGGGAGATGGACTTCGAAACTCATTAAGCATGTAAGACCATGGCTGGAGAGGCGGTCTGGGGAGGTTAACTTTTATCTCACCCAGTTCTTGAGTGGACATGGATATTTTAGGTCGTATCTCCATAGGATGGGAAAGGTGGCCTCTCCGTGCTGCCTCTTCTGTCCAGAGGTGGTTGATGACGCTTCCCACACATTTTTTGTGTGTAGTCAATGGGCTACTCAGCGTGACCAGCTGGTACAAAAGATAGAGGATTTCTGTCCGGACTCTATCATCGATAAGATGATAGGCCAAGAGGAGACCTGGAACAGTGTGTCAAGCTTTGTACACTCGCTTCTTCAAGAGAAAAAAGGGTATTTAGATGTATAGAAAGAAATAGGAGAGGGCCTTTAAGGCCTATAAAGACCTGGCCTGAAGTAGTGTGCTGAACAGTTCCGGGCCAGTGTTCCGCAGTTAGAGGAGGTGTTTTAGTGGGTAGCCACCCGGGAGTCCCACACTTCGCGCATAAAGCGTTTCACCTACCTTCGATTAAAAAAAAAAAAAAAAAAAAAAAAAAAAAAAAAAAAAAAAAAAAAAAAAAAAAAAAAAAAAAAAAATATTACTATTATGTTCCGAGGGGAAGGTTGGAGCTGAGGCCATGGTAGCCTCAACTATGGGATTAATTAGCAAGGCGTGCCGACAATCAATGCCGCGGAAGAGCTCCTGGCATGGAAGACCTCCCGTGTACTGGTGGTCGCCACATATTGCCAACCTGCGAAAGGAATGTATCAAACGAAGAAGAAGAGCACAGCGTGCCGGTCACCGGCCGGATGCGTCTATTCGTCGGGCGGAATATAAGGCTGCTAAGCGAGAATTGAGACGTGCAATCTCCAGGAGTAAGGCACGTTGCTGGGAAAATCTGAGGGATGAGGTTGACTCTGATCCATGGGGTCTTGGATATAAGATAGTGACCCAGAAACTAGGGGCGTTTAAAAACCAAACGATGATGGATGCGTCGGTTATGGAAGGAATTGTAAAGGCGCTTTTCCCCTCTCATCCAGAACGAAGAGAGCGAGACTTTGGAGATGTAGGGGAGTTTCCTCTTTTTACTAGAGAAGATCTGGACAGGGCGATGCGCTCTTTAAAAGCAAAGAAAGCACCAGGACCCGATGGCATTCCAAATGAAGTGCTTAATATTGTAGCGCAGCAGAAAGCAGGACTGCTGCTTGATATGTTTAACGCCTGCTTGAAATCTGGGATGTTTAGTTCTAGATGGAAAGTGGCGCGGTTGGTCTTGATCAGTAAGGGCAAGGGGGATTCGCTTCCATCATCCTTTCGACCATTGTGTATGCTGGATACGGCAGGCAAATTGTACGAGAGGCTCCTGAGGGAACGGCTGAAAACTGCGATACAAGCCGCGGGAGACCTATCCCCGAAGCAATATGGATTCCGGACAGGGCGATCCACCGTTGATGCAATGAAGGAGGTCATTGAAGCAGTGAGAGGGGCAGAAGACCACAATCACCACTCCCGTCGAGTGGTTTTGTTGGTCACACTGGACGTGCGGAACGCGTTTAATTCCCTTCGGTGGATTGACGTGTTGCACGCCCTGGAAAACAATTTCTGTGTCCCGAAATACCTTCTGCGAGTCTTGAGCGATTATCTGTGCAATCGGATAATCGTTTATCAGACTGCTAGCGGACCAAGATCCTCGGCGGTGACAGCGGGCGCGGCACAGGGTTCAATATTGGGCCCTGATTTATGGAACGTGGCCTACGATAGTCTACTCAGACAAGATATGCCTGAGGAGACTGTGTTAGTGGGCTACGCAGATGATGTCGCGGCGCTAATTGCTGCTCGCGACACGGATAAAGCTCAGCTGAAGCTGAATCAAGTGATGCGGGTGGTAAATAGGTGGATGGCCGAACATAGTCTATCCCTGGCGTTGGCCAAAACGGAGGTTGTCGTCTTAACGAAAAAAAGGATTCCGACGGACATCTCATGGTGTGTTGGCGAGGAGGAGGTGACCTCTGGGAACTCCGTTAAATACCTGGGATTGACGGTGGATAGGAGATTAAACTTCGGATTGCACATCCAGCAGGCTGCGGACAAGGCTGCTAAGAATGTTGCGCTGTTGGGGAGGCTGATGGCTAATGTAGGTGGCCCGCGAGCGAGCACTCGGCGCGTCCTGATGAGCATCATCCACTCCACACTCCTTTATGGGGCGGAGGTGTGGGCAGATGCTCTAAATAAAACGGCGTACCGAAAGAGGTTAGCCAGAGTCCAGAGACTCGGTGCACTGCGGATTGCCTCGGCATACCGCACTGTATCCGAGCCTGCAATTATGGTGATTGCTGGGGTTATCCCTATTGCCCTCTTAGCTGGAGAGCGTAAGAGGGTATACAAAAGGAGACCGGAAGCTAACAGGGAAGCCGTGTCCAGGGAGGAGCGTAATCGAACCGTCCTGGAATGGCAGGCTACTTGGGACGAGGAGTCGCGTGGCCGATGGACCGCCAGGCTCATCAATGATGTGGGCATCTGGATGGGGCGGTCGTTCGGAGAAGTGAACTTCTACCTTACCCAACTCTTGAGTGGGCATGGCCTTTTTAGAGCATACCTCAGGAGGATGGGTAAGGAGACACAAGAAGACTGTATATATTGTCCAGATGTGAGAGACGACGCCTACCACACCTTTTTTGTGTGTGAAAGGTGGGGTCGCCTCCGAAGAGATTTGGAGTCGATGGTCGGGCGGTTGACTCCTGAGGTGTTGGTGGAGGCGATGCTCTCTTGCAGAACTAATTGGTCGCTAGTGGCTGGTTTTGCAAGAGAAGTACTCGTCTCCAAAAAAAGGGAATGGAACACCATTTGAGCAGGGTCCCCTGAGTAGGGGTAGGATTGAGGCCTAGCCTGATGTAATGCTGACATCACAGTGAATCCAGGCTAGGTTCGGAAGTAGGGGGGGTGTTTTAGCCGGTAGGCCGCGAGGGAGTCCGGCACAATGTGCGTAAGTTGCATTTCACCCCCTCTTAAAAAAAAAAAAAATTATTATTATTATTATTATTATTATTATTATTATTATTATTATTATTATTATTATTATTATTTGGAAATCAATTTCCCACAGTTGAAACCAAAGCGAGAAAACTGATAAAAAGTTCTTGTAATTCTGGTTAATAGACAGCCACTTTCTTTTCAATTAACAATCCAAAATCGCGCTCTAAGACCGTCAGCGATTGAGTCTGGAGCTTCTAGAGTTCTTGAAATGCGCGACAGAATAATTGCAGATAGAATAAAGGATGAGTTTACCTCATCTTTGGAACTGGGGGGGGGGATTTTCCCAAAAACATTTTTATCCCGAAATTGTTTTTAAAATGCTACTAAATTCTCAATATTAAACTGTGTTAAATTTGTAAAATTGTAAACGTATTAGGTATTATTTGTTTTATTATCCTAATATTTACTCACGTTTTACCCAATTAAAAATATAAAGGTTCCTGAGATAAAAACGTTGTATTTTTAATTGGGAAAAACATTCCCATCCTCTATTATTAACGAGGCTTAAATGTGTCGCTAACATACTGAGTGTGAAGGAACTTGGAAATAAAATGAAAAATTCCTAAAAAGAGGATTTATTTTAAGTTTTCCGAATTTCCCAAAAAGCACCTTCAGAATTTCCTGAAGCTTCTGCGATAACTTTTTTTTGTTAAAGCCAATAATTTTTACTTGTTTTTTCTTTCTGTGAAAATAAGTTTCAGAAAGGCAGAGATTCCCTCTAACGTACTATTTCTGAAAAAAGTGAAATAAATGTCTAATTTTTTTGGCGGACCTTAACGTCCAACTTGGAAGTAGGTGGACGAGTAACGGGTTTTCACTATTAACATTTTTTTTGTTTTTTAAACAAATAAAAATGTAGTAAAACGCAGGATTCGAACAGGCTTTCACTTACGAATTCACGCTTCACCAACACCCGCCTTAAATAAATATGTCGCTAAAAGTTTAAATTTGTAAGTAGAAAAGTTCTTCAACAAACTTATTCCCTGCTTCTACATTGGTTGAAGATGATTTGTTTTCCCACTTCGACTCTGTTTCGGATTTCTTCGCGTCTCATCGCCAGACATAAACAATTAACTAGAGACGTAGATCATTTATTTACTAATTGAAACTTGAGTGAGTCTGCGTTTAGAGCGAGTCAGCGGAATGGGTAAAGAAGTGGGAGAGTGAGGAGAACAAGAGAAGCAACTGGATGTGGGGAGTACGTCACATGAATGTTGATAAGTCAACCTTCTCAGATGGAGGAATAGAGCCTGCTTGCCTTGCATGGGCTCCCAAACCCAGAATACATTAACTAATAGACGGAACAACTTTACTATCCTTAACAACACACACTAACTTTCCAAATTAAAATGAGAATTATTCTTTAAAGTATACTCCTGCTCGAGTACTTCATTCGAAGAGTTCTATACTAAAATAAAAGTTCCGGTTTCTCAATTTACACTCCACATTCTTCAATAAATGTTATCATTTTTTTTTTAAAAAAAAGACTACCTATCGGAAGTGATGAAAGAAGATGATGGGTTAAAGCGTAGAGAATATATTTAAGAAATGTTTCAAACAAATCACTCTTATTTTATTATTAATTTAAATCGTGGCCAGAGCCCTTGAATGCCAAATAAATTCCCGCAAGCATGAACCAGCTGAACCCCGCTAAATCGAGCTAAAGCTGAACTACCTAAATCAGAAAAACTTTTATTAACTGCTCATTTAGAGCACTAAATCTGTAAAAAAATCTCTGGAATTTCTGAATCAAAGTTCCAAATTTTATAAAAATTTATTTCCATATTTAACATAATGTGTACGTAATTCTCGTGTATTTTATACCATTGGACCAAATACCTACTTCTTTATTTGTTCAGAGGTTCTAAAGCGTATAACATATATCCCCAAAAAATTCAAATGTCTCCCAAAAAAAAAAAAAAAAAGCTCCACTTGGGAATATTGAAGCTTATGCCTATGCGTATACTAATTTATCCTCACAAGGTTCTGTGAAAATGAAAAGCGATTGAAAATGAAAATTGAAAAGACCAAGTAAATAAAATGAGGTTTGCTTTAATAGTATTTGTAAAGGTATTTTAATTTCCCAGAGGGCAAAAATTGTTGATCTTCTTTGAATGGGTGTGGCAGGTTGGATGTGCTTAGTCTGAGACTGAAAGAATGGAAACACCATTCGATTGTAGGTAGGAATTCTCCAGGAGTTCCATATTATTGACTTACTCTAGAGATATTTGGATGCTCTGTGGCAATCCAATCAGTAATCCCATTTCCACTCAGCTGATGGTGAGAGCGAGCAGAGAAATTTTATTGTTTCATTTCCTATCAAAGTAAAAATTATCTATTTATACAATAAACAAGAATTGCATTTTTTTAATATAAAAAACATCTCTTTGACAGCTGCCGGATCCTTCATCCTTTAAATTAGAGTAAAAACCACCTTCTGAATCCAACATGAAATTATTAACTCACTACCCCGCCTGATGCACTCATGACGATTAATTGCCTTAATCCTTATAATGCCAGTAAGTGTACAACATCGGCTTTAACTCAATGATTGCTCTCTGGCAATCGTTTGATCACGATTCTCTTATCACCACTTTTCATCGTGTTTTACTAATCATGTTCTACTAAAAGGTAGGTGTTTAAAGGCAAAAGAAGCTGTTCTTCAGTTTGAACTTCACGCAATTCTACTGTCTAACTACTTTTTACTTTTATTATATTAATATATTGAAAGTGCGCAATATGTTTAACAGAAAATACGCAGTTTGAGTTGCTGTGAGTCAAAAAATATCTCAAAAAATAAAATTTCTTAGTATGCTCAAACTATGATTTACCATAGCAATCAACATCCTTCTAGATGTGTTATTTCCAATTGATATTCGGTTCTACAAACATTCAAGTATGCAGGGCCGGATTTAGATGAAAATAGGCCCTAGGCAATTCCTTTTATAAGGCCCTTTCACCTCCCATTTTTAAGTTTGTAAATTACAAGAGAGATAATAAAATACATCACTACTGTGATATATATCGATATGTTAAATGTTAATATATAATATGTTATGTTTTTAAAATAGAGTAATTTTAATTTTGCTAACAATTCGAATGTAGGCCCCTCTTGACCTTGAGCCCCTAGGCTGAAGCCTAGTTAGCCTATAGGAAAATCCGGCCCTGCCTGAAAATATTCATACTAAAAAAATGCAATTTATGTCGGATACAGAGAAAACGTTTCGGTAAAGAATTCATTGAAATCGGATTAATACAAAGAGGGATATAAAGATCTGAAATTTGAACACATTTGAAAATCTGTAAAACTTAACCTCCATTATCTCTGTAACTATTCATACAAACAAAGTGCAATTTTTGTCGTTAATAGAGAAAACTTTTCTCTGTCAGTCGGTAAAGAAATCATTAAAATTGGACAAATACAAAGAGAGATATAAAGGTTAGAAATATGAACCCATTTGAAAACCTCTAAAATTTAACCTTCAATATCTCCGTAACTATACGTACTAGAAAAATGCAATTTATGTTGCTAATAGAGAAAACATTTCTCGGTCATTCGGTAAAGAAATCATTGAAATTGGACCAAAATAAAGAGAGATATGAAGGTTCGAAAATTGACGAAACCAAATTTTAACTCTAAATATCTCGTTAACTACTTGACAGATTTTTACGAAATTTTATACAATTACAGACAAAAGTTGTCTCCATATACAGGTAAAATATGAACGAAATCCATCAAGTAGTTTTTGAGATATTTGAAGTTAAAGATTTCACTGTTTCAAACGAAACCAAAATTTTTAATACTAAATATCTCGTTTCCTACTCGACAGATTTTTACTAAATTTTATACAATTATAGACAAAAGTTGTCTCCATATACAGATGAAATATGAACAGAATCCATCGAGTAGTTTTTAAGATATTTGAAGTTTAAGATTTCACTATTTCAAACGAACCAAAATTTAACTCTAAATATCTCGTTTCCTACTTGACAGATATTTACGAAATTTTACACAATTACAGACAAAAGTTGTCTCCATATACAGGTAAAATATGAACGAAATCTATCGAGTAGTTTTTCAGATATTTGAAGTTAAAGATTTCACTGTTTCAAACGAAACCAAAATTTAACTTTAAATATCTCGTTAACTACTCGACAGATTTTTACGAAATTTTATACTATTATAGACAAAAGTTGTCTCCATATACAGGTAAAATATAAACGAAATCCATAGAGTAGTTTTTGAGATATTTGAAGTTAATTATCAGGTTTTTTTTTTCGAACACGGCTCCTAGGATTCCTTTAAACTCACCTCGTTTACGAGATCCGTTACTTTTATCTAGAACCATTTTCCAGGGAAATTAGATTAAGGTTACTTTTGCTAAAGAGGGTGTAAGTAATAAATATGGTATTGAAATGCGAAGAAGTATAAGAAAAATTATAAGCTGGAACTTTGTGAAAAAAGTAATGTTGTGTTTCCAGGTTTCAATAGAAGGAAAATGGTTGCGCTAGAATTACTGCCAGCTTTCTGGCAAGTTCGCAGAACTTATGAATAGATTTGATTCAACAATTTTCAGCCTGAACGATGACCGCAATAGACTTTTTTTCTTTCCAAAGTAGCGGTTGTTAAAAGTTTTAAACTCACTACTGTGAGTACTCGCAATTCGCTGAATAACTCATCACCACTGATTTCTCAAAGCGAACGTCCACGTACAGTAGCTATAATTATGTTGTTTTTCCGCACTGAATTAAGACTAAATTACCAAAATATTTGGTAGAGACAACTTGTTTTTAAAAAAGCTCTTAATTGAACTGATGGAAGAGGGCAGTACGAATAGAATTACTATTTATAAAGAACGATTATTAACAGGAAGTATTTGGTTGTTTTAAGAATATTAGTTTAAGAACCATAATTTTTATTGTACCCATTAGTATCCATAAATACAGGAATTCAGCAGGACTGCCTCTGTCGTGGTCTACCCTTTTTTTCTGGAACTCTTATTTCGGCAGATGCAAATCCACTTAAAATCTCTTTAAGCAAGTCAGACTTATGCTTCATTTTCTCCCTGTTGGTCGACTTTTTGCGTTCTGTAGGAGATCAATGTTTTAGACAGGACACTCTTGTCCCAGTTTTGTAATAGGATAAATCTTGTGACCCCCTAGCGTTATCCAAGCAGCTTCAATTGATGTAATTATTTTTACTAATATCAATGAGTGCCTAAGGGCGCACATGGGCTTTGCTCAATATGGCTGCTATCCCCCGGGGGAGTGACTTTCTGACTTGTGCCCTCTGTAATCAGCGCTCTCATTTCTTTGTGGCACAAAAAAAAAGGAAAGAATTAAAAGAAAAATGCTAAGGCTGAGCTAGAATTTAATAAATGGTCGGGAAATATGTCAGGTTACTGTGGCATAGGTAGCGCCGTGGAGAGATGACTATCATTAGAAGAGATCTTTCAATACACCATTCTGCCTTGGTCCCACTTTGGCTGATGAGACGTAGCGTGACAAGCTGCAATCAAGGCTAATGGACACGACAGGCTCCGTCACGGAGGTTCCTCCCCTTCCCTATTTCTATACATATTACCAAGTCAATTCCCTTCCTTGCTTATCCCGACATCGTGCAAACGATATGGTACTTATTCGAAACATGTATAACCTGTAACTTATATAGGTATATAAAGATTTATACTTTGTTTCACTATCTAACAGTAGATATGACGAAATAAATGTGTTTCAATTTTTCCTTGATAGTTGCTTTAACCCAGAAGGCTCAAGAATGACAAACTTTGGGTGTTGATCTACAGAATGTTGGAAAGAGAGACAATTTATGTAAAAAAAAAAAAAAAAAAAAAATCACTCTAATAGCCTAGATATGACAAATTTTCTCCGTAGCGCTGTCAATTAAAGATCTGGCATTAGCTGCGAGTAATGTAAGTAATGCGGATGATACAGTGAGCGGATGTCCCACTATTTATTCTCACCTACCTACCTGCAGGGCATTGAAGGGGATTCTCTGATACTAAATACATGCCGTAGGAGTTTTAAACTCCTATAGTTGGAAACTGCTTTACCATTATACCTTGTAGAGAGGGCGAATAGTACTTCTGTTATCTCCACTCCAAAGAGGTTTAATACCATTCCAAGGCTGTTTGAAGCACATTTAAGAAATTTGGGTAAAAGGACGGCTTCTGTTAGGTTAAACGCAGACGAATACTTCCCATTGTTTCCCGTTCATACCTTAGCTCGAAAAGGAGTACATTAGCTCCACATACAAGCGGAGATAAAACAAGAAACTAGGGGTTTGGCGATCTGATCTCCCAGTGCTTTGTACATTTAAAGAATTTCCGATAAGACTTCTTAGGAAAACATTTTTAATCCAGAGAATCCAACTTTTTAATCGTAACTTTTTCTAAGAAATGTTACATCCTCCAAGTTTGATGGAAACAGTGTTCTCGCTTGGATGTTGGGAGATCCAAACTGTCGCATTGAATGTGAGTGGAACACGCCCTTTGATGTGAATCAGAATTACTACTCGATTACTACAGCGCTCTGTGAGCTAGTCTAACTTAAGGGGAAGTGCCCTTAGTACTGAATATAAACTCAGGGGAACTCGTAAAATTGTTTCCGGTTCGACCAAAATTTTGGCATGAACATGCGATCGCAATTTTTGAATTGTAAAGGAAAGCGGTAGTCTTGAAAAAGTACCTAGTTTGCCATTATTGCTGGAAACTCAATTAACATTTGCATTAACAATTAACTTTTTCTGTTCTTCACTTCTACTTTAACAAAGTTTTTGCATGTCTTGTCGTAGAATAAGAACCACTCTTGCAAAATGTGTGAGTATATTCAAATTTCTAAAGAAATAAAAATAAACTCAATTTAGGAAATGAAATTTTTCCAGACAAAAGGAGAAAGCTTCCTAACCAACTGTAGCACAGCCTTCTTTACAAATGGAATACAAGATTACAAATTTCCGTTTTATTAATTTAAAGTAAAGGAGAAAAATTCAAAAGAAAGAAATAAAGGGAGATTGGTAAGAAGAGTAATATTCCGGTAAAGGAATTACAAGTTGGAGAAGTGGCTGGCTGGCTATTTAGAGCGCTGGTTTCTTTACTCACATTGATGGAAGAAGTGGTAGCGAATACAAAGAGAAGTTTAACAAAGTGAAACTGCAGAGGATGATGATCTCTTATTAATATGAATGGCCAAAACAGACAATCTAGTCGGACTTTTTATTTCTCAAGTTGAAGATGGGCTGTAGAGAACACAATAAAAGTGTACCTGATTGCAATATATATATTGAAATAACGTGATTACTTTGAGATAGGCAGGAGAAACAGAGTGTAAATATTTTAAAATGCAGAAAGTGTAATGTATTCATAATTGAAAGAGATTTCATTTCCTTTGTTTCTCAGCTTTCAATTGAGGAAACTTACAAATCTATTTACGCGGGATATGAAGGTTCTTAAAGGAATTATTATTTAAACAAGCTGATGACATATTTTCATTGTTACACCAAGTACAATAATTAGGAAGGAAAATACCAAACCAATTTTTGTTCCGTTTACCAAAGCAAGCAAATAGCGGTTTTTCTTGAATAAAGATTGGGGTTATCAGCTGTTGTCCTTATTTAAAAGCCCTGGTAACTTCTTCATGCAATATCGGGAAGACCACTGTTTTGTGTAGCTTCGAATTTCGAGTAATTCAGAATCATGTACGGCTAAGGGTCGTCTATATGAATCCATTTTTGGAAATGTTTCGCTCTACATGAAGTTCTGGCATTTCCGCATAACACCCCAGACGTATAAGTGTTTGAGATATATTATTGATATATATTTGAGATATATATCTTCATCCTTCAAAAATTTTTTAAAAGCATGGCAAAGTGGTAAATGTCTCAGGTATATGCCCGAATATCCATTACCTATTATTTGCTTCTTTTTTAGATTATGTAAATTAGAGGAATTTCATTTATCTCTTGTAACTTGGGCAGCAGAACTACATATTGCAGGACTTCTGTTAGTGTTCAAGATCTATGGAAGGCTCCACATTTAGGGAGAGTAGGGAGTAGGTAGATTATGGTTGATCAAGTATCAAAGTTAACGTCATAAAATTAAGGGGAGCAACTTTTCAAACCTAGACCCATATTGCTGCCAACATTGTCAGGTCCAGTTTTGTAGACTGAGTTTAATTTCCTGTATAGATGACGTAGTATTTATTGAAGAATAAGAAAAAAGAAAAGACATTACCAGCAATATTGACGGTAACATGTGTGTCATGAAGATTTATATCGAAGATGTTGCTATTACTGTATCTTGCGGTCCAATACGAACATAAATTCTCAACTTAGAAATGGTTTTTGAGCTTTGCCAATATCACACACTTACTTCCTTTACACTCTCACAGTAGTAAGAGAAAGTTAGAAGAGAATTAAGAAATAGAGTTGTTTTTTATTTCTATAAATTCTTAGGTGATTAAATACTTTAAACGGAATTTTTCGAAGAATATTTATAGAAAAACATTTCCAAAATTAAGAGAATTAGAATTTTAATTGAATAAAAAAAGAGAAAATTTAAGTCCTGAATTGTTGCTGGTCTTTAGCGGGAAGTATCGTACCTAGCTCGAGCTCCTCTGTTCATTTCCGTGATCATGATGGTGCCACTAAGGCGGAGCAAACACTGGTTTTTAGAGCGAGGCTTCCCGTTAAATACCGGAGATAAGATAAACGAGGAACCTGTTTGCGAGATCACAACCATTAGCAAATCTACACGGCTGAGGAAAGAAAGCATCGCAATAGCCGAATGTTTAAAGGCGAGGACCGTAAACCGATTTATTAGCACTAGCCTTAGATGTTATTTAAAGATTGATAAGAGAATCTTCATCTGTCCATGACCAATAGTTTGGTAGTTGAAAGTAAAAACAAAACTAAAAAAAAATAGGCATTACTTTTCATTTCATTTAAGGAATTGAATATCGTGATAGAAGCAATCATGAAGTGATAGATCTATGCAGTAGTTTTAATAAAAAAAAATTAAAATAACAGATAACAGATTTTCTTTTGGTTAAATGCGTTAATTAGATGTTCTATGTTGATCAAATTGCTTATAAATTCACCACCGGACTTAGAACCAGTAGGCAAAGGGATGTAGTAAGTTGAGAATAATGGCACACAGCTGTGTAAAGGGTCGAACTTATAGAAGGAGAAGGTTCTGACCACAATTGCAGGAACACGAACCACCAATCTTGTCTGGAGAAACACGAGAAAGGAGATCCGGTGTAGAGGACGCAGTAGTTTAATACATAAATTCTCAGCCAAAAGCAAGAACAGCAAAGATGTTCTGAAGAAGGTCTTGCAGCAACCAAGTCCCAAGGGAATATTTCAAGTACTTTACAGAACGAAATTCCCTTTATTCATCTGGTAGAAAAACCACATAACTACCTTTCTATATTCGTACATCGATATTTTTATTTTAAAGGAAATGTAGGAAAAGAAAAAGTTCTATGAATCGATTTTATAGTGAGGTAATGACGAAATATATTTGCTTTCTTTTACAATAAGAGAAAATGCATTAGTTTTTCCTGTGTTGTAAAATACATTATAGTGCTGTTGCTAAGTTACAGACGGAGGAAGCTGTGCTAGATTTATAGCTTTGTGCTCATTGATTGTACCATTAGGTAGTTCACTGGATAAATTAAATAGCTACTTTTCTAAATGTTTGGTTTTACTTTAGTGTTCCGTCATTGTAATCTCGTCCGTCACATCATACATAGAAACACTTTAATTGTGTGTAAAAACAGAAAGAACCCCTGAGTCCAACTATACAATCTGTTCTAGAATGAGACTGCAGTATTTGGCAAAAGCTTTTTAGGGGAATCACATTTATTACCCCAAAATAATGAATCGGAATCTGAATTGTTTCATAATGGAAAAACAAGTATCTGATATGGACTCAAGCAACGATATTAATCCAGCTTTTGCGGACCTAACCTTATTTTCAATATTTGAAAGAAGTATTTTCAAAAAGTTTCTTTCTTATCATTATTTTTTTTTTTATGATTTAAGGCGCGTCAACATTTATGGTTATTGGCGCCCGGAGCTTTTTTCAGTGTACTGCCGGCCTCCGGACAGTGTTCTCTCGTTACAGACAACACTGTCCATCACCGGACAGTGAGCTGTAAGAAGCTCCTAGGAAGAGAAAATCTAAGGGTCAGCAGCTGGATTCGAACCCGGGACCTCCGCGTGGGAGTCCAGCTCGCTAACCACTCAGCTAATCCCTTCCCTTCTTATTATTGTTAAAAGAGAAGAAGAAAATCTCAAAAGACAATGATTTGTCGATGTCACGAAATTCCTAACTGATGGAACCGATAAAAAATTTGTACTTTGAGCTCGAATGATTGAACGCATGTCTTAGAGAACTGCAGAGATGGAAAAGAAATTGAGTAACATTTTTTTAAAAATTCAACTATCGCAACTTAGTTTGGAGTAAAGTAGAGCAAAGTTCGAGAGGGTCGAAGTAATATTGTACGTAAGTTTAAAGTATTTAATCTTTAACATTCCGACGGTATAAACTGAGCAACAGGTACAATAAAACCGAATTGGACTTCTGCTGGATATAAATGGGCAAGTTGTAATTAAAAAAATGGAAATTTTTTGATTTTATTTAGCCGTAAACCATTTAGAGTGCGGCGTAAAATATTAAAAGACACTCGTAATACATGATGTTATTCTAATCTAAAGATAAATTTTAATTGAAGATTAGACGAAAAAGAAACAATTTCTAAAACACTTGGCAACTAATTAAAGATAGTTATTCGGAAATTAGTATAATATAGTAGTTTTATGCAAATTATCTTTTATAGGGATCCCTTAAATCGAAAGATACTAAAAGCAAAGCTGAATTTCCAAATTTCTGGATAATACGGTTACAGTTAAGGTAACCAAAACTTTTTTTTAACAGAATTAGTAACATGTTTAAACATACCTCATATTATACGAGTATACATTCCATAAAATCAGTTGTTCCGGAAAATTCTTTTGGATTAAAATTGACTGCTTTGCTTACAAGTAGTCATTACACGCGGTCAGTATTTTGAAGTAAATGTAGATAAACTCAGAAACCTAAAATTTAAAATCACATAATTAGTTAAGCTGGGTAATTTCAGGAACTCTGTATTGCCCCTTAATCTTACAAATGTAGTACAACATTGCATCTTATTAATGCGGTATTTTAGAGAAAACATTTAATGATACACATTTACACCGCGTAACACCTTCTGCAAGTTAAATTTTCCTGGCAAATAGTTTTTTATAAAACTGGCAGCCCAATTTTTCGGTTGTTAGAGCATACAAAAGAAAATATCGGGGAAAACCCCGATAACCTGAAAAAAGGAGTCCCCTAAAATTGCACTTTTTGCTAACCTATTTTCACCCAATCATAATCTCGTAGATTACATTAGTAGCAGAACGGAACATCAAGTATGAGATTTATACAATTTTTCTCTTTGGATAATCTGTTCAAACAACTCATCCTCTACACTCATGAGTGTGTACATCCGGTGTTAACTCAAATTGGAAAATTTACAATTGGAATACTTCCTCTTTCTAGGAGTAAGAAAAAGGAAGAAAAAAATGAATTTTAAGGTAGCGTAGGATTAAGGAAGACAGTTATACAATACGTAGAACGGAAAAAGATAAAGATATTGTCAATTTTTGGTGAGATTTGAAGGCGAAATGTAGAAGAAAGACATTCAAACCGACACAATAGACGTAAGAAGAGACAAACTTGAAAAATACAACCTCAAATATCTTCCACATCAACATGTGAAACACACATTCACCCATCCTACCAAGTTATTACACAAACTGTCTCGTAAAGTTTGCGGTCAAACTATAACCCTACAGGGGTTTTCCTTAACTCATCCTTCTGTTACTGATTTTCCACTCTTACCCAGCGCTCTCTTCTTCCTTCAGGACTTTCCTTCCTTCTGACCGTCTTCTACTTACCCACACAACACCACACTATAGCGCTGTTGAGACAGCTTTTAGATATTGAACACAATAGTTTCCCTCCGTCCCTTCACTCTTCCTCTGTCTTTGGAAATCTTTAGATGGCCGATGCAAACTTTCTCTTAAACCACAGCTTGTTCTCCTCCAAAGTCAGCTTCCAGCCACTTGCTTCTCCTACTGCTCTTTAGAGAGTAAGCTTGCCAACTTTACTAAACTACACTTTTTACTCCTTTTGCCATTCTAACTTCTTGCGCGGTCACGCACTCCCTTCGTTTGCATGTATGATTGAAGGTGGAGAAGAAAGGCAGTTATCGAAGTCTCGAAATTCCACACTTTATAAAGTTCTCTGACATTGAAGTTTTCACATTCAATGCAAGTATTTCGGTATCAAATTTCATTCTCTCGTTTTCCTACGTCTTTTATATCTCTAAATTCTTCGTTGTTGTTGGTGTTGTGCTTCGTAAACTTGGAGTGTCACAATCTGAACCGTGATGTCACTACAGCAACAAGTCACTTCCGCGAGTAGGCCAACACCATCAGAGGTATTATGCATACTTGTTTCACTGCCAGAACTTAATCTTCAATCTTTAAGCCTCTTCAGCATGTAATTGAAAGATGGACAAAGAGATCCATACTCAGAAAAACTGAAGTAGGAACTGGAAAGGTCCCAAGAAGCGCTGATCCCTGATTGACGCCTTTTTTTTAAAAAAACTAATAATTCTATTTATTTATTTTTAAAACGCTTGCAATACGCGTTTTGTTTTGATAAGCTCAAAAAGCATTTCCACTAAAAATCTCCTAACGGTGAGCTTTGTAGCCCTTGCAGATTTCGGAAGAAGAAGAGGATACAGTCTCTTCTATCCAGTCTAGTTTGTGCTTCGAGACCTTTGGCACTTGGAGGCGTGGTACTCTATGGTACGCTTAAAACCATCCTTAAGAGGACCATGGATCTTCTACACACAATTCAAGGCTTTCAAAAACCGTCAACAATTCTTTTAAATCTAATCTAAGTTCCAAACCGGAGCTTCAAGTCGGTCCAGCTACTATTCAAGTTTTATTGAATCTTTTTTAAAAGAAATGCGACAGTGAAATTAATTGCTCAGGTTGTAAACGCCGAGCCGGTTGGGGAGTTGGTGATGATGGTGGAAAAATGAACACTGAAAGAATTTTTATTTATATTTTTAAATAGTTTTCTATTTCAATAAAGAAAGAATTTCATAATCTCGTAGAATCTCGTATTTACCGTAAAATATCTTTTTCCAACCGTCATTATACATTCCCTACATATCAACGCCCATTTTTACTTTTTCTTTTTGCCTGTCCCAACCTGGGGTTGAAAAGACATGGCATACTTTATCATCGTAACTTGAATTTTCGTTTGAAACATTTCTAAAAGTTAGCAATAGTTATATACAGGAATACTGATCGTAGAAACGAAGAGGAATAAAGGAGTGGGGGGAGAGAAGCAGTTAACAAAATTACTTCCTGTTCGATTTGTCAATTTATTTTTCACGGAACAAGTTTTGTAACTTGATGTTTCGTTTTGAAAGTCTTCAAAGTTTTCTCGGGGTTGCGTTAATAATCTCTCTTAAACTAGACTTGCTGCTACCTGCTTGTATTAAAGACGATTTCATGAACATGACGTCACAGTCCATAGTTTCTTCTCAACAATCCCTTGATTAAGCTCTTCCTTTAGAGCTTAATTCCGTTGTTTAACAAATTTAGAATGGTCTGAAGGCAACATTACTACATTAACATTGTAATTGTTTAGTAGTAGGACTTAAGACACTTCTATAAACAAAAAAATTAAGTGGTAACTTTTCTTTCTTACATTAAATCGTCAAAATAAGATTATTTTCACAGTTTAGAAGCATATTCGCAACATTTTAATAAGCTATGTAGAGTGTATCTCGAAGAAAAGCCAATGGTAGCATCGACTGCTCCGTTTTTCTTTGTAGCTGAGATACCACTGATATTTCACTAATCCATTTCTTTTAAACTGGAAGAACTTCAACTTAAAAAAAAGAAAAAGATGTTCCAGAAGAAACCTCTCTTTCACATAAAATATCATTAAAAATATTCAAAGCTATTTATCCCTAACTGCAAACCAAGCGAGGCGGCCGCTGAAGTACTTGGCTCCAACTTGTTACAGTGCCTCCAACTAATGTTGTAAAGAAGTAATTTTTCTTGCTTTGCCAGTTTAATGAAGCCGTAGTCTATTGAGACCAATTACAGAACTGCTTGTCTTTCCACTTCTTTGGTTCATTTTCTTAGAGGCACTTCATCCTTTCTGTCCCTTCGCTGAACAGTTTTTATTTTGTCTTTCAACATCCTGATTCTTAATTATGTTTTAGTTTTATTTTATTGAGCCCTGTTTAGAAAATAATTATTACTAATTGTTTTAACAAAAATACTATAAGTTTATTATGCGAATTTACCTAAATATATTTAAATTTATACTAGCTAATTGGGGTATTAAAATTGTTTAGGGCTTTATTTAAGATGGATTACAGATCGGAGACATGATAATTGAAGAAAAGCGAAAGGAAATTTTCCTGTGATTTTTTTTTCACATTTTCCTCCCTCTTATAAGGGAAGTTTCGATTCTAAGTTTTCCCTGAAAATGCGAACTTTGAGGTCCAGTGAATCGAAAAAGTGAATTTTTACAAACTGGTGAAGTGAGCTTAGGACCCGACGGCAGCATAAGGTGAAAAATCAGCCATACAACAGAAATTGACCCGATTATCCAGATTGTTTGTTTCAACGATTTTGTTTGGGTAGATTTCCCGGCTTGTAGTTCCAGAGAAACCTCCACTTCTCTTACCCATTTAAGAAACACACACAGCTTCGAGAAGGGCTGTTAATGGAAGTGTGAATATTAGGAAGGGAAATGCGCCCTCTGCTACCGCCCTTACTCTATCCCAGTAGGGTATTATTTTTCACTGTATCAAGGTTAGCATAAATAGACTCACTTGTATTTCAGTTTGTATGTAAAATAAAGGCAGTAATAATATTAATAAATAATAAATAGACTCGCTTTCTGAGAGGCGACCTCCAAAACTAAAACTCAATCTGCAGCCATATCACTAGAATCAATCTCAATGCTGGAATCTCCAGTATTCACACCCTCATCGGCATGCCACAGTTCATCCTTATTAATCATTCAGCACTTCTGCTTCACCATCAGCGGATACACATTATCTCATAGTTCCAATAGTGTTTACTACGGTGATTGTGATTATAAAAATGTATTGTAACCAAAATATCCGCTAGATGGCATAGGCTGTACTAGTTGGCTATATTTTATTAAAACTATGGATAATAAAACATTATTCGTTCGTTGACTCTCTGACTGGCCAGTACAGCTGCAGACCATAACTTTTCTAATGGTAACCTTTCTTGTGAATAACCGTTTCTGTTAATTCCCCTCTTACCGAAAATAAAAAATAGCTCCTAGTCGGTGGCAATAGTAAAGCGTTCATTTAATGAAATTAGTCCCTTCACGTTATCAATTAGGTTCTTATTTGTTAGAAAAATATTCAAGTATGTGCTTCCACCCCAAACCATAGGACAGACGGTACATCTAGTTGGAAGGTAAGTGTCTCTCTGAAAAAAATATAGATTACTTATTAGATTGTAATCTCTTCATTTTATATGTCTGACGTACATCAGAAACTCAATTCAAACATAAATTATCTGAGAGCGACGTTGGATAGTGACAGTAATATTTTTTTAAATAAAAATCTAACATTAAATCTGTTGATGTTTGACGAAATCGTGATAAATGACGTGTTTTCAAGAAATCAAATTCATTTTACGAAAGTTAATTTAAAATGATTCAAGAAAGGGGCAAAAAACAATATATTTTAATTAAAGTGTAAAAAATGTGAGCAATCTAGTCGCTGTTAATATCCTCGCTTAATTTATATCTAATAAATTTAATTAAGTGAAAACTTAGAAAGACAAGAAAAGGGTTCAAGCAAAAGTAAAGAAATAGACAGGTTCAGTATAATATACTATATTATATTATGAATACATTTTTGACGGAGCCTTCTGATGTCAAAGAGGGTGATTTTCAACGTCTAGGCCACGCTTGCTAAACAGGATAACAGCTGTCCACCAGAGATATGGCTCAGCTGGGTGGCTGATAGCAAAATGTCGAGTTTACGGAATCTGCATTTGATTATAGCACTGAATAGATTTTCTTAAGTAACCAGAAATCCGGTCGAGAGGACAAGTAAAAAAAAAAGCGATTACTCCACAAATTTAAACACAAAGAATCGGTTTTTAGCCATGTATTAAATGTTAATATACGAAATATGAAATATTAATATACGAATATATATATATATATATATATATATATATATATATATTTTTGTATGTACCACCAAAGTTTTAGCATAAAATTGAGCCAGCAGAGAAAGGAAACTTTGATTGTTGTAAAGAAAGCTGCTGGCGGGCTGCACATCGCCAAACATGAATATTTATAATAATATTTCCATATATGGAGCGCAAAGTCCGTTATTTATCGCACACTCTAGTTGTAATTACTTGTTCCAACTTTGTTTACATAGTGACGTTGTTAACAGGGAATTAAAAGTTTCTCAATTCTCTCCCCCCCCGTTTGGGCGAGGCCCGCAAACTCCTGCCATTCGACACGCTTTGTTTACGTTTTCTTAACTTTACTAAGCGGCAGTTACTTAACTATCTTGCTCCCGTTTCTACTTAAACTTCAACAGTTACTAAACTATAAAACGAGTTTGCAGTAAACTTAAATAAACAATGTAATGGTAGTTACCAGATGCTGATTGATGTAGACCTTTCCATACATCTGCTAGTTTAAATGAGCAACTTATTTAACTTTTTATTACTTAGGCTGGAAACATAGTGGAGCGGCGAGCAAAGCGGCGATTATAGCGAAGAGCAAAGCGGCGAAAACAAACACTCTATAGATAGCGTTGCTCTATCTTCGCTTCGCTTTCCACTACCCGCGGTCCCACATGTAACTTGTGTTTGTTTTCGCCGCTATACTCTTCGCTATCATCGCCGCTTTGCTCGCCGCTCCACTGTTTCCAGCCTTAGGCTCCCGAAGCTTTTTTAGCGCACTGCCGGAAAGTGTTCTCTCTTTACAGTGAGCTGAAAAGAGTAAGAAGCTTGTAGGAAGAGAAAATCTAGGCTGGGTTCGAACCCGGGAATCAAGTATACGCTAACTTTTATATAGCTATAACCCTCCTTAAAAATTATTACATTATTGTTTTTATTTACAGTGTGACGCACGCTGTAAAATATGTTCCACAGCCCTGAAATTTTTTATAAAGCTAAATTTAACTTTTATATATGTTATCTTTCTTTTTCATAAATATTTTTTTAAAAAAACTCAAACCACCGGAAGAGCAGTAGCTGGATGAAGGAGAAGGAAGTAGAAAACTAATTATTCTTAACCAATATTTGTGGAATATAAAGAAAATGAAAGTTTTTCTTTTTCCCTTTGGTCACAATATTTCCAGAGTTAGCTAAATATTTTGTTAGCTGCGGTCTATAGGGAGAAAGTCAACAATGAGTCGGATATCAAGTCCGATTACGCCCTCCACTTGAAGTGGGGGTGGAGTATGCTTAACTATCCAAACTTTGTTTTGGAACAATGGGAAATGTTTTTTTCCCAACTCTATCTTCCTGTCCAGAGAGAAGGAAAGTTCTAAAAATAATTAACTATTTCCCCGGGACCACTTTCCCACCAAAAAAAACCACTTTGTTTTTTTAGAATATCTCCTGTTGGTTTATAACGAACATTACAAGGTTCAAAAGGATCCCAGAAATAGTAATCATAAAGTATGGGCTATAAAAATGAAAGTACTTAAAGACTGATTTGAGTTCAATGTTTGCTGTGCTCCCCGACCAGTGAGTGGTGAGATATCTTTAAAAAGATGCTTTAAATGCAGAATACAATGATGAGCATACATTTAAATAGAAAAGGTAATGCCTAACCTTCCCTCTATCAGAAAAATTGACTGCAGCACAGTTCCAGGCTAACCTCCCTTACAAAATGCAAATTTATTTTGCACTTATTACAACTTAACATATGTTGTATTTTTATTGATTAAATGCAACATTGATCTCTTGCTTTTGACAAGACAGGGTGAATTTAATTTGTATATTTCTAAATAAATTATAAAAAATAATGATAAAATATTAACAGGAGAATATACTGAGCTATGCATAAGACATTTTATTGTTTTATAAATGGATGTTAATGAAGGAGTAAAACAACATGGAGAGCTAAGCAATGTTTATCAGCGAGAAATTGTAAAACGCAGAGAAAGGCAAAATAAACACACAACTCATATAATTGGAATAAATTTCTATACCAATGTAATGGAGCAAAATAGACAAGATAAAGACAAAGAACTTGAGCTCGAGTGAGTAGACAATGAAGTTAAGGCGGAAGAAGAAGATGAAGTAAAGAGCAACACGAATCAGCATTCAAGCAGCTCTAAATGAGGACGGCAAGATGTTAGTTGGGCTAAAAAGACACCCAAGCCACGACGACGTTTTTATCACACGAAGATGGAAAACTATATCCTACTTCTGCCACACTCTTCTAACCCACTATAATGTCCCAACCTTTCCTAAACTCCCAGAGTTCTTCTTCCCAACAGTCTAACCCCTAACCATACTTGCTCACTTATCACGCCACTTTTAAGTCTTCCAACACGGAGGTATAAATTTTGTATTAGACTAAATTTTCGTTAAGTGTTCGTGTCACCTTTTGGTAAATGGCCAAAATGTCGTGAAAAACCCACCCATTGCAAGTTGCCCACAGGAATCCAATATAGGATTTTGGTCCTCTGGCTAACTGCCAAACCACTCTAATCAGCTACAGACGACCAATTGGGCCAATTCTGGAAAGAGATTCCTAAAAGTAGAAGAGATAAATAACTAGGCAAAGAAAATAGAAATACTAATCGTTTAAATGAATTTAAACTTTTGAAGTGGCCGTATCTTGTCCTTTATTACCCCCACCATTTTCTGTCTACTTCCGGTTTCTTTGTACCTTACTCTTATTAACGTTTGCAGTGAGGGAAGTAGATTGGCAGTCAATTAATTCTCAGTATACGAAACATGATTAAAAGCTTTCAAACTGTTTCATTTTTGACAATTTATCGACAAAACTTCTCATATTTAAATACTTTAGCTAAAGCTCATTACTTTTCTTGAAGCTTCTTTTGTCATCCATCAACTACCTTCGTAAAACCAAGGACTCGAATCAGCAGAACGGAGTTGATTACCCCAAACATTACCAAACATCATTCCTTTATTTCTGTCCCTCCAGTACGAGCAAGTTTTCAATTGTTTAATAATTCCGTAATAAAGATTTAATCGGGAATTGTACTTAGGCGCCTACAATACTGGTCATGAGTTTGTTAGGTTCCAATCAAACTGCTGTTCTCTGGTATTCCTCAGTTTCGTGAATTCCTTGCTAGGTGGGCACAGATAGTTTCCTAAGACGTTTATATATAATGGGGCTTATACCAGAGAATATGAAAAAGAAACACCTCCACTGATCTCTGCCTGTTTGTGATATGAGATCAGGTTCTATTCTCCAATCAGATAGCTCTACAGCTCATTAATAGTTTAAGCGCTTTAAAAACTATCTACATTTTTACCAAAATAATTATTTTAAAAAAAGCGTCAAACATCTTTAGAAGTAGCAAGTAATGTTAAGAAAAATGTTTTATATAAATACCACGTACTGATTTAATAAACTTTCCTTTGACTAATTGGAGTATAAAGCAATTAATGAACTCTTTCATAATAATGGCTGCCAGGTACAGATGAACACAGCAAATTGTAGCTGCTAACACAGAGGATAGCGGCCGCCCTTACCATTTAATAACCCAGAGCGTATATATTACTGGTATTCTAATTAAAACATAATCAAGGGAAATACAAATACTATCAAGAACGAAACATATTTGGAAATTATAATTACATACCTCATTTAAACCGGAGTACATACAGAGAATTGGGAAAATGATCAAAAGTTAGAACTTTTGAATATAAGTTTTTAATAAAATTCTGAGAACAGATAACTTATTAAAATTTACTTGGCAGCTGCTAGACAGTTTCTTTGAACGAAGCCCATCACCTTGTTTTCCAACATTCTCCTGAGCCCTATTGACTTTAAGCAGGTTCTGGGCGAAGCTATGTCGCCTCGCTTACTCCAACGTTATACAGTTCATTACATTTGGAATAAAAAATGTTCAAGAAGTTAACTAGCTTCAGAGTTTCAAGAGAGCATTTAATAACGGAAATTGCAAGAGAAAGTAGTGAGAATTCAAAGTAGATTTTTTCATACTTGCACTTCTGGTGCGAAGATTTGGCACGATCGCAATGCTTTCTATAACTAGCATTTAGAGAATAATAACAAAAAAGAAGTTATTAAATTAATTAAAAAGCAACAAAGTTAAATTAATTAAAAAGTCTGCTCCACATCACAAATTCTTGTACTACTGCTTTCTTTAACGACTATATCCTCATTTGCAGATTGCTACCAATTATTTCAGTTTTAATTAAACATCAATATTATTCTGTACAACAGTTGAATCATGAATATGAATAAAAGAAGTGATTTTAAAAATAATATTGCAATAACATCAATTTATATTTTGGTATTCACAAAAAAAAATTATTTTGAAGAGAACAGTTCGGTTTACTCTTATAATTTAAAAATAACGTGGACTATAATTGTCCCCGGTGTTTACTTCACAAAGAGTATTAACAAAGACAAAAAATCCTCAATTATTTCACTTTAGATAAGAAAAGGGGAATAACAATGATAAAAAAAAGCTCCAAACCAAAATAGAAGAAAACAGAGAATGCGTAAACCTCCCCAAAAATAGCGAATGTTAAAAGTAATTTAAGAATAAATTTAAAGGTACAGGGTTCATACAAAAAATTAATACTTCGGTGTAACAAGAAATAGCAAAATTTGGTCGATAAAGAGAAAGCTGATCTGCTCGCACAAATTTTTCGAAAAGTTTTGGCAATATGATGAACATTTTCAAGTTTCCAAACAACAGATAAGGAAAGCTGCCGTAAATCCGAGAAGAACTGCAATTCACAGTCACTCAGCTGTCTAGAACCTCCTCTAGTGGAAGTCTTGTGGAAGGGAAAGAAAGTTCTAAAGTTTGGAGAGTCAGAAAACAAAAGATGCTGACGTCAATTAAAGCCCATGAGTTCTTCATCTCTTATACGATATATTTTTTATATAATCAAGAAGCAGACTTTAATATTGTAAAGAAAAATATAACCATCAAATTGTTCTTTTTGCCATCGTACATCCATCATCTACTTTTTTCCTGCCAACTTGCTTCAAGTAGGAGGGACTTTACCCACGCTACTTACAACTTCCCTAGAAGTCTAGTTATTCTTAATATGCGGGTCATCCTCAAAAATATCAGTAAAGGCTGGTTGGATTCGCGCCAGGTAATGGCCTAATTGCCTATAACTTGGAGTTTCCCTGCAGAGTCTAGATAGTAACCCCCAAGCTGAACGAAATATACCTTGTCCAGAGTCATTGTTTTTTTAATTTGTATCTTTGGGAAAACTTATAAGTAAGAGGAAAGGCGCTAAAGGAAAAGAGATCCCAGATCCTGCCGATCTTCCTAGAACTTCGCTACAGAAACTGTAAGTTGTTTCTTCCTCTGAGGATGTTATAAGGTAAGTGTTCCTTACGAAGAGGGGCTCGAAATATTGGTTTCAAAGAAGAATGCTCTATTGACAAAAAATAAATTTAGTAGATATTGCTAGTTTGAAGGAAAGATTGTATTAGTAAGAGGAAATGGCGCAGTTAGATTACACCTTTTCGATTAGCCGAACAAGCTCTAATAAAGTGAGTGGTACTTCACGGATTGGTAAACTGCGGTATCATCAAACACGGAAATCAATATTCGAGTAACATTTTGCGTTTTAGGCCTTCATCCAAATCAAACTACTGACGATTATGTTCACCGGGCTATCAAAGGCTAACTCTTCTTCAAGGGAGCGCAGACGCTTGTAACAAATGAAAATTGTGTAAAAGCTAATTGTGAATGGGTTTTAGGCATTCTGCATTGCAGCAGATTGATACCCCGAGCAGTTTTATTTTTGCCAAGATATCCATAAATAAAGTGACTCAAATTGTTAAACTGGTAAAATAAATATCTTTGAAGTTTTCCGACAAAATACATAATAAAATCCTTATTTCTGTTCAACAGTTTGATGCATGAACTTCCGATTTCCACTTATACTGTTTCTATCAGATACTTGCTGACCGAGCGAGGAGGGAGAATACAAGGTATGTTGTACGATACTAGAAGGAACTAAGTTCGTTGATGGACGAAAACAGAACTAGGAAAAACTTCTGATATGGATAAAAATGAACGATATTATCCCAACCATTCGATAGTAAAATAAAAGAACGTCTGCATTCATTTTTCGCTGAGTTTTCCCAAAGAAACCTTTAAATCATCTGAAATAGTTTGGTAGCACCTTAATTACTTATTGTCGCTAGATATTAAAAGCACCATTTTATTCAATACTTTAAATTAAATAATTGTCACATTATACCGCGACAGAAAGGAAGTACTACACTGTGTGTTCAATTTCAAAGAAAAAGCGTTAATTTTTGTTGACTAATGTTCATCATAACATATAAACGATTAACTTCGCAAAGATTAAACTAACGTAGTTTATAATACTGTAGAGAAGAAAGAGGCCGGCTCATGTTCTCGCTGTAAGCAACAAAGTCTGCAATCTTACTAAACATGTCGGAACTTAATTACCGATACCTCATTAGCCCTGCTTCGCAGGCATTATACTTAGATCGATCGACGCTGACAACTGAAAACAAGCTTTCTGTTAGCCTGAGATACGGTATTCCGTCTGGAAGAAGGTTGTAACTCTGCCTGAGATTATATCACAATTAACGGCTTCGTTAAATTTAGTTTTAACATAGTTGAGGTAGTAATTTTAGGAGAGGAAAGACTTATCCTACTCAGGTGTTTGGAAGGCGTTTAGACTAGAACACTAAACTAAACTCTGTGAACGCCAACTTACCCACACGAAGGCTAAATCGAAATATTCAAACTTTTCTCTCTACTGGAGCAGCACATGCCGCACTAACTATTGCTAGACTTAAAATTATTTTTTAAAAAATCTATTTTTACGCTCAACAACTAACTACGTCATACTAGACTTGAATAGATCTTACCACACGAACTGGCTGCAGAAAAAAACGTCTTCCAGTTAAGTAAATAGAAAAGTTCTTCACTTCTACCCGACAAAGCGATTAACTCGCAGTGCGGAAACGCTGACACTAAGTACAAAAATCCGAGGGCGAGAAATTCTCTGGCCACCTAAAATGGGTCTTCCTAATTAGGGGTTTGTAATCATTTCTTCCCGTTAATTGTCACTATTCACATAAATATGCGTTCTCAGATAAGCAATAAATTTACAGGAGCCAATGTTATAATAGAATGAAACTTTTATTGTTTCAGACAGGAAAATATTTCTAAATGGGTGAAATGATGAGGTCACCAAAAGTGGATGGCAAGAAGGGATCCATACCTTCATCCCACCTGAACAGGAAGAGCCGAATGAAGGATTAGGAACAGGAATGGAGGCCAGAGGCAAGAGATTCTGGAGCGATAGAGGCTTTCAGAATACCATCTCTTCGTTTCTGTCCCTCAATAAACTTTAGCATTTTTTACCCATAGTTAATGGTTAATGCTGTTAATGTAAATATTATTGAGAATGCAATGAAATGTATAATTAACATTCGAGTATTTCATAAATTATAAAAAATACAAAATGGTCTTGAACAAACTTTTGTTAAAATTAAAACACTCTTAAGACACTTTTTTGTGACATAATCTTTTTTTTTTAATGCAAAAATAACTTCACGACATTTTTGAACATTTTTACGACAATCTGTTGACGATTTTTCCGGCTTTTCGACATGAAATTTAATTCTCTTCTATTAATCCATAGTCAAACATTTTTTTACCAAGGAGCATCAATATTTTATTTTTGTAATTACTTATTTGACGAATCCTCTCACTAAAAAAGCAATTAATTATTCTAGAAAACTTGACATTCTTTACTAATTTGACTTCTAGATTAGTTTAATTTTTATTCATGAAATTTTGGGACCCACAAACTGGTTGGGAGGAAGAGAGATGAGAGCCGTCCTTACTAAACTAACCCCAGAAATGGGGTACGGGAAAATCAAGTGAGTATTTACAGCAGTTGTGAACTCTGTCCATGGTAAGAGCCAGGACAGTTGTGCAGTTAATTACAATTTTGGACTGTTACCATTTGATGATTTTCGTGCCAGTTTCACTGTTTAAGCCGGCCCCTTTTTTGTCTAAGTTTTGGATGAGATGTGGTCCCCATTTAGTTTTAACACTGCTTCTAATAGAATCACAAAAGTAAAACTGCGAATGAGAAAACTCGGTAAACAAAAAGAAAGGTGGAAAATTAGCATTTAATTCTGAATGTATTTTGCATAGGTCCGTCCTGTTGACACTGGCTTTTTTGTCTTGCAAATGAAGTAAAAGGTGAAAGGAAGAAATGGGAAAAAAGTGTTGTATAGGGGAGATAGCGGCGACACTGGACACAAGGAGAGGAGGTAGCTGCTTCTACATTCTGTCGCTTCAGGCACATGAATCCCAAATAAAACCCACACATTGTTAGTACTCTCAAGTTCAGCTAAGTTTTAATAGCGTCTACTAAAATGTGAAACTGTTTTCTCATATATTACCATTAACGTTAAGCCATCGTAATAATTTTTGTTTTTTATTCTCGCTTTTATTAACTACTGCTCTTACATAATAATGTTGTTCATAAACTGTTTTACTTAATTTAGAACAGAGATTAGCAATCTAAATGCATAAAGCCTTGTAGGAGAAGTATTAAAACAATGCTACTTTAGGTTTATGTAAAAGGGACCTTAATTTACTTAAGCTTGAATAATTTAATCGTCTGCATAAAGCCAAACCTAGACACGAGTCAAATTTTTGGAAATTGTAATTTCTCTGGAAATAGACGCTTTCCTGGAATTCTCAAGTGCCATTACCTACAGCAAACCTCTAAAAGAGCAACTTCAATCCAATTTACCGGTTTACCATTCCTAAAACTTTTTTAAAAATGGAAGAAAGACGCCATTTTGCAAAGGAAAGGAACTAGACGTTTGGTTGAATAACTAGGGAAGAAGCTTTGAATTAGGTAAATTAAATCTCTCAGAGGCTGCACATAGTTAATGAGGTAAGCCTTTCACTTTTATCTGCTAACTCACGGCAATTAGAAATGTTGGAAAAAAAATTGATAAGTATAAAAAATAATATTATAAAGGATATATCGCAGAGGCAGTCCAACTATCTGCCCGTAGACTAGGACTCTCTACCACTCACAGCCCAGTAATGAGCAGTGAGGTCTGCAAAGAGAGAACACCGTCCGGAGGAAGGCATTGCTTTGTATACACTGCGGAAATAAAGATGTTGATCAACGTATTTATAAAAGAAGAGGTCCACGATAGAATCAGGAGGATGTCAAGTTAGAGGAAGTTGAAACGTGGAGTAGACTTCTGTTTAGGGTCAAGTAGAAACTACTCTTCAGACTTGGCGTCCCTGCGGGTAATCCCGCCTAACAACTCTTAGCACTGAATTCAAATACATGAATCATAGAATAGAGCAGTAAACTACGTACCAACATTTCAGCCTAAAAGAGGAAATGTTTACGTCAAGACATTGGCTGACCAAATCAATCTACAATTATTTTTTGAAAGATCAAGTAAAAAGAACTAACAACATACCTAGTGATACCGCAAAATGACCGTTGGATCAAGGTTACCGTTAATGAGGCGCCTCCTAAATTTATTTTCATGGAAAAATCGTTTATCAAAACTGATGTAACCACATACATACAGACCAAATGTAAGAAAACTACTCCATTTTGGGAAACTCAAAATGTGAATTCACGTGAACAATCTAAATCTAGTCTGTATTATAGCAGGACTGCCTCACAACAGGAGTAAGCACTGAAATAATAAATTTCAAAATTCTTCGCGATTAAAATACTTACTTTATCTAGCAGTCCTCAGACGTCTTTCTCTAACGTTACCTCAAACCTCTCTCTAAAGTACCGCCAAACGGAAACGTTACCTCAAACCTCTCTCTCAAACGGAAAAAATAGCCCTTCCCTTATTTATTCTCCTCAAAAAATAAACAAGACGTCACAATATTGACGAACTTATTGACAATAAAGAAGTTTTATTTTTATTTTAAGATATACGTATAAAGGATATTTTGCTCTCTACTGTAGTGCTCGCACACATCCATCCTGGAAGGCATTGTTGGCGCTTCGTCTTCTGCCATACACCGTCTATGAGCAACACTAGAGGTCTGACCTACAAAGTGCGCTGCACTAAAAATTATGAAACTTTTTTACAACCCTCGGCTATCTGCAAGAAATATGAGGCCATTACGGAAATATAACGGCTTCATTCGACTGTTATTCTTTCTTCTTCTTTTTTTTAAGACAAGAGCATTAAATGTGTATGGAAAGCAATTTTTATTTTCTCTGGTGAAGTCCAGAAGAAGAAGTGTGGCCAGTGCGTGTTCGGTTTGCGTGATTGATTTCCCTCTAGAAATATAGTGTTTTGAAAACCCATTACTATGGAAACACATTCTTCTACATCCCGTAAGGTACTTTACTGAAACAACCTTGCCCTCATCAACCATCCGTCGACATTCTTCCCATTTTCATCAGCTGCCCATCATCTTCTTCACAATGCCAGTTACAATTTTCAGATCTTCCTTCACAACTTCTGGAGAGTTTTCCAGCTTTCCTAGCTTTTTCTAATCTGCTGGACCATAAGTGTAAACCGCTAACTGAATTGGAAACCCACTAAGTTCACTGAAGTGCCTGTACGATTTGCCTTAACCAAAAGATTCTGCTGGAATGGATTTTTACGTTACTTGCTTGTCACAAGTAACAGTTCGCACAGTACGGGGAGTAGGCCCCTCGAAACTTCATGCAAGTTCTCGCTTTGCGGGAGAATGGACCCGCCCACAGGCGGATGGCCCTATATTCACCTAAATGAATGTAACAATCGTCTGAAAGTAGCTTCCACTTCGTGACTCTGCCTCATCGCGGAGAGAGTGTCCCCTTCCCTTCCCAACAAGACCTTAATACAACCATTCCTTCATAACACATAATTTTGCCTCGTCTAACTAATTCAAATATTCGCACTTTATTAATCAGTATCTTTCGAGTGTTATTCTGTTCCATTAGTTTGGAGTGTAGCAGGATTCGGCAAATGACAGGTTACAAAAAAGAAAAGAATTATGAGAGCAGAATTGCTGTCCGATACTTAATTTGGACATTAAGCCCCTCATTAAAAAAAAAGGGCATTACGTTACTTTTTTCTATTTCATTGTTAGCAAATTCTCTCTTTTCCACATAACATTTCCTTCACACTTGGATAACGAGGTGCACCGAATAAAGAGGATTAAGAACTTACAAGGCTCACCCATCAGGAAGCCCAAACCAGAGGATAGGGAAAGAGAGAAATGGACTCTCCACCGCAAGATACAGCAAGAAGAAATGCAGTAAGTGCACTAGTAAGAGAGAGCAGTTCTGACTCACCATCTATTTCCTCTCACGGATTTCTCTTACTCAACCTGAGACACTTCAATTTTATTATAGAATCAAACTAAGGAGACGGCAAGAGGTTTGGCCATTATAGTCTACGTTCTGTGGCGAGGGTTACGCAAAGCACTCTCGTTCAGGACAGATGATTGTCATTGCAAAAAGTTGATATTCTTGCCGAACGGTTATTATTATACATTTTGGATCAAAATTATTTGAATACAACATGAAGACGATTGTATAACACATATCTTCAGATTGTTCAAGGTTTATATTCTTTTTTATTCCCTACCAACAGACAATATCGAATTAGAGTATCGACTGGTCACATAATAAATGTTAGTGTTCTCAAGATGGAACTAGGCAAATTGGTTCAACTGCAAAATATGATGCAGTCTAATATCAATTCTCATTGTTTTCCATATTTCACAAGCATACAGTCATCCTTACACATTTTATCTTGCATATTTACGATTCTCTGCTGGGAGTATGGTGCAGCGGTAAATGGGGCGATTGTCGTCATAGCTTTTCCACTGTATGTAACACCGCTGTAATAAGTTTTTCTCGGAAATTCTTTCAAAGAAAATCTACGGACGTATTAGTTACCAAGACAGATCCTTTTCCTCGGCAATTATCCTTATTTTATTTGAACTTTAGGAAATTTCTAATATTGAGAGTTCGAATTTTTGCCGTTAGATTCATCAAAACAGATTAATAGAAATTACTTGGGGTAACGCACTCTACTTGGCCAAATAAATGAGAAATGTTGTTTTCTCTGCGGATATTGCAGCTCCAACATCTTGGAAAACCTATAAATGTTTTCAACAGAATTGTTACCCATTCACAAACGAAAGTACTAACGCGATTCTTACACAACGCCCACTTATGTGTACTAATGTGTCATAGATCCTCAAATGTGCAACCAATACACAAAGTGTAAGAAAATCTTCACAATCATTTTTGAAAAAATTCTCAAAACGTGAAGAATCTAATTATTTATTAAAGCGGCACCTTAGGTTGGTTGATTTTGACGTTAAGTATCCAATGGTGATAATCGAAACATCTTGGTTTTGGTCTGCCTGCTTCACTTTTTGTTTTTGTTACATTTTGTTCTCTCTCACCTCGACCATTTTCCAAAGGACTGCTTTTCCGGAATATGTAGATCTTGTAGCGGATATTAAACTTCAACGCGATCACTCTACTTCTAACACCATGATAAAGAGGAAGTATGTTCACTACAGCACATAACACACATAACAGAATAACAGTAACAAGTTTGTTTTACAGTTATTTCTACAAATTGGCAATTACTAAATAATACGATATACACCTAGTAAAGGGTATAAACACAAACAAGCCCCCTCAAACAAAACCACCAATAGGACACCCGTTCATCTTATTGAATCACAAAATAGAGCCACCACTTCCACATAGTCAGAATTCAGGTGTACTCTTCTATCCATTTTATTGCTTACAAGTTTCGGCCATTGTTGTTTGGAATAAAAAAATTATTTTTTTCAATTTAATGCTTGAAACGAATAAATATTTTGTCGCAGTAGATTTGGGTATTTGCTTTTTATTAAAACTATCCGGTACGACAGTTATATAAGGGTTAATCGTCAAAAATTGCACGAAAAAGCGTAACGTTGAAAAACACCCAACTTTGACAATCTTTTTCTCTTTTTCTAAAAAATAGAAAATTCACAAATTTTCTTTTAATATAGGACAAATCCTCCTTTATAACTGTTATTTTTTTTGCGACAACATAGATTAAACAGATTAAGAGAAAAAAATTGCTGAACATAAGCAAAAACGACATTTTCAAAAATTGTTCTTGTTCTTCTTGTTATTTTATTTTTTGTAAACAACGTAGCGCCTAAACACATAAACCGATTTTCATGAATGAGGTGTCATTCGATTCGTAAATTCATGTGGATGGGCCTTTTGGGGGTCTCGACGCTGTACATCGAATGGAAGAGGCCCCCTCCAAAATTATTATTACTAATAACAGTAAATCTTAGCCCGACACTGATAAAATTTGGTAGGATGAAAGAGTTAAAGCTCCCCAACTTAATGTTAAAGTGAAGCTCTGCTCATACACCCATTGAAGGTAGATATAGTAATCGTTTCAAATTATCGACGCATGCACAGATTTTCATTATTCATTCATTCGAATCGAAATATTGTATAGAAAAGCCTTAGAAGTCTCGACGCTATGCCCCTTAAGGAGAGAAGTTTGCCCTAAAAAAAAAAAAAATATCATTGTTATCATTGTAATTATTTTAAAAAGTAAATAATTGTTTGCTAAAACAATTATTACTAACATTTATGTGACGCTTAGTCCAATTTTGACAACATTTAGCACGAAGAAGTCAGCATAAGGGTCAGTGATAGTAAGTTCTAAAAAAATAATGAAATGTTAATGCAGTGAAATTCTCAAATGATGTATAAATGAAATGTTGGGCACTTGCTGATTTCTGTTTTTAAACTATAAATTTTTGTTAAAGAGGACGAATATAAATTTACAATTATATAAAATGACAGTTAATTCAATTACCGGAAGAAGTAGCTTACTGTCAAGAGAAAAACGGCCAGTTCCATGAATACAATAAATCTGAACTGCATTTGTTCGATCGTAGACAATAAGAGGTGTTGCAACGCTACATTGGGTTATCATCCAGTGGAGGCAATGGATCAACCAACGATTTAGACAACGCCAATTAATTACAACTAATTGCAAGTTGAATAAGTTCGGA
This sequence comes from Rhodnius prolixus, assembly GCF_049639745.1. Lineage (NCBI taxonomy): Eukaryota > Metazoa > Arthropoda > Insecta > Hemiptera > Reduviidae > Rhodnius > Rhodnius prolixus. Next base: position 4,900,509 of record NW_027411592.1, on the reverse strand, counting down.
GTTTAAAAGAGATAACAGTAATTCGTTTTTTGCTGTTATTGAATTGTGCTTAAAATCATAGATTGAAACTGTTTCAAGGGTAAGATGAAAATTATTGAAAATCTAAGTCTGTTCACTATATTGTGGGACAAGGGCCAGCCAGCTAGCCGCCGAGTAGGAGAGAACAGTTTTTGAAAGAAAGAGAGAGCTGGTCTAATCCAAACTAATGAAACAGTGTTTAATTAATGAAGCCAAAGCTGAGAAAAAGTGGTCGGTTGTGCTAACAATTCTGGACCAGACACTTAACTTCTTGTACTTCGTCCAAAAAAGGTGCACCTCCTCACGGCATCCGTGCTGCTTCATTGAAATTCTTCTAGTCTATAGACAGACTCATAAAAACAAATATACTTGCTGAATTTAATTAAATATCGCAAGTTGTTTTTAAATTAAATTACTGCAATTAACGTATTTTCCCAGTTACTTTGGTTTGTGTAAAACTTTAGTTTATAATTGGAGTTTGGCTGTTTATTAAACCGCTTTTTTAATTAACGAGAATTTATTAATGATATTTGATAAGTGTATTGGCTGTCATGACGCGGGAGGACAGTTTATTTTCAATAATATAAGACGATCCCTGGTAGGTCTAAGCAAAAGAATACCTTGAAGGCGTCTATTTTTAACTGCCCTATAACTTTATTTCTTTCACCTACGCCCGTTCATATACGATAACCTCCTCAAGAGTACATTTTATTGAAGTCGCGGTCATTCCACCGGAAATCACGATCCAACGCCGAATACACCCTTTGATGTCATATTCTATTTCCCAAACAGAGGGCAAAAGGAGAAGTTATACAATCCTTGACGGTTTGTGGACAGTAACCATAAAAGCACTAACAACTGTAAAAAGTAGAGCGAATAAGGCCGCTATGCTTAACTAATCACGGCCAGCTCTTTCCCTGTGCTGTCTTCAAACTCCTTCCTCACGTTTAAAGAATTCTCGAATTCTTCTTGGGGCTCCACCAACCTTCTTGCTCGTATTGCAATAGTAATCCAACAAATGGATTCTGCTATTACGAAAACATAGGACTGGTGGTTTGTTAAGGTGTTGCAGTGAGGCCATGCTTTCTTTGAGGAGTTTGAACGTCTATAATGATTACGTCATACAATGTTTGTAGATAGTTCGTGGAATTATAGGTATTACGTCAGTTCGACAGTATGTATTATCACTTATATAATTCAATATGAAAACTAGGAAAAGAATAGAGAAACATTATGTGGAATAAATAAATAAAGAATATCAGGTACGGAAATCACTCTGTTCTCCTTAACGTTTGCCATAAATGATGATGTAAAACAGAAAACAGAAAGAAAATATAGCAATGAAAAGCTTAATTTTAAAGTAATTTCTTTTTGTTATTAAAGGGAGTTTTGCATGGCGAGCTTTTACGGCAGAGATGTACAACAACGGCCTTAACAATGCTGGCCTTATTGTTACTCTGTTGGAACTTAATATAATTTTACATTATATTCTTCTACCAAGAACAGAGTTCAAAAAGTAATAAGTCCATTCAGCCGCTTAATAACAAAAAATTGTATTCACTATTTCTTTCTGCTAAATGCTCTGGCGAAATACAAAATTACAACAAACAATCTGCCTTTCTTTTACTGATGTTAAAGAAACGAAGCCAGACGTTTATGGTACCGACTTTCAATAAGAAATAACTGTTTTTGAGCTACACAGAATGCAAAAACAATGTTTTTGGGAGGTGCTCCTGTGACACTCCTCTTCAACTAAACACAAACAGTTCTTAGCCGAGAAATATTCTCTTAAGAAAGATTGCGTAAGCGGTTAAACTTTTTATTTTAATGACAAATTGTATCTACGATATCGTATCATTCATGCTGCAAACAATACAATATTCATTCAGATAGATTTTAAATCTCCTTTTTAGATAAGGCTGCACAATTGTTTACTGAACAGCCTCAACTGGGCGATTATTTCTAGTTCGTGACTTCGATTCGTTTGTAAAATCAAGAACTAATTTTATAAAAATTAAACTTTATTCATTCCTTACTTATTAATCCATTATCAAAGAAAGATATCAGTTCATCTCTTAATCAAATTATTGCAGATATTTATGCATCACTTAAAATGTTTTCTTTATTGGCTGAAATAAAGTTTTAATTGGGAGAACCAATTATAAGGTAAATTACAAATTGCCTAATTAGATAAGTCCAAAGTAGATGGTTCTTGTTACGCAGCTATTCAATAAGTTAATTAGCTATTCTGGCATTCAGCAGAGTTTTATCTGAATGAGAACAGTTTTATTTTCAAGTTTACATAGAAGAGATAAAGGTAAAACGGATTGCAAAAATTATTACATAGCGCCTGCCTAGATGCTGGGTAATATTTGGTATACAGGCCTAAGACAGCAAATCATCACTGCTGTTCCTTCACTCAAAATTCATTAAATATTATTATTTATTACAGCTAGTTAATCAATTAAATAGAAAACTGCAGCAAAAACTAATTGCATATTTTGAATCATGTGCATAAAATGAACGTACCTGTATGTGATGAAAGCAAACACCAAAGCCACCAGCGACACGGATGTAGCCAGGACAACGATCAGCGACAAAACGCCTTCTTCAGGCACCGGATAGTAACCCGAGGTTAGATTCGGAAAGCCGTGCAGTCTTCCTGTGTATAGAGTCTCCATCTGTCGACAGATGAACAAAATTAAATTATGTTTTTGACGAGTGAGTAAAAGAGCGTTTTTTTACACGTTCTTGGTAGTTAATCACCTTCGTTGTGTTCGTTTAGTCAAGTACTTGTACTCCTAAGTAAAACGTACTTTTCTCACCTTGTTAAACATGAAATTTTTTCTTTAACCAATTGAATTATTAATTAATGTGTACGTAAAGATGGAAATGCTGTTAATCCACTTCATTCCTCTACAATTAGAGTAAATTAAAAGATACTTCAAAAAAAATCCCACTTAATTAACGAACGCCTCTACGAACTAAAAAATATGTTTTCATTCTATTTAAATAATAATTATTTGAACGTACACATCAGCATCACTAATGACTCCACAGTCTGCTCTTAGTGAAATCTCTTCACGGTTGTAATGAAAAAGCCGTTTTAACACAGTAGGGTCGGCAATGAGGTGTGATGTGTTTGGGAACGCATTAAAATTCATCAATATTTTTGCTCCCATTTCATAGAACCGTAAACACATTAACATCTGTTTTTTTTTGTTTTTGAGAGATTTATTCAAACGTAAGTTTCTGTGATGTACGTGCTACTGATTATTTTTATTGGAGTTCATAAAAGCTACAAAGATTCTATGTTTTCTATACAAGAAGCAAGAATGAGTATTGAAAGAAGCGGTTATCGTCTGCGTTTAATTTAAACACAATTAAAAGAAGAACAGAAAAGAGACCCCAACAGAAAGAATATAACAGGGGTAAAAAAGTAACAAACAGTTCACTTTTAACAATTAATTATAATTTCTATTTTTGATTTAACAATTGTTTCATTATTCAAAGAAATATATACAAAAAAAAAAAAAAATTAAAACCAATAAATTTTCATGGAAAAATAAAATTGAAAGAGAAGTTTCTGTTGCTATTGTTTTGTGTAAGTTAAACAATCGTAGGCAAAAATATTATTTTTAAATAATGGAATATAATTAGGAAAAAAAAGATTTTGAAGAGGATACAAATGCAAAAATGTTTGATTTGATGAAGCTGTCCTTCATTCACCAGCGATGACAAAGCTCAGGGCGAAAAATGAAATAAGGAAACTCTATCATAACTTAACAATACTTTCAACAAAAAGAGTAGACAACTTTTATTAAAACTTCAAATTGAAATCCATTATAACGCCGACAGTCAGACAGTGCGTTTATAAATGGCAGTTTTTTTTTATTATTATTTATATTTTTAAAGAATAAACTGTAGTAAAGGGATTTCAGATTTTCCGAGACCAGTTTACGAATTTTTCTCATTTAAAACTGGCGATCTAAATTGAATTGCTACTGGCAAGTAATTTTTTTCTAGAACTGAATATTCTCTCTCAAACGTGGCGTTCTCTTCTGTATCGGCTTAGAAATTCTCTTTTAGTTATGTAGATCAAATTCACAAATATGTAAACTATTTCATTAGACAGTCTTTAAAACAAAGTTGCTTAGGTCAGGTTTTTTTCCCCAAAGTTTTGCCTGTTAACACATTATCAAAAAAAACTATCGCAATATTCAACCGATTAATGTATTCAAATTAGTCTACTGGAACATACTGGAAAGTAATTACATATTCGATCCAATTTATGGAAGTTCAAGTTTCGAAGTTTGTATGGATTGAACAGATTCTCATCTAAAGAAATCTAAAAATCGGAAAGATAAATAACACACACACGCATGTGTACTGACATGAAAGTTTGTGTTCGTTTAGTTTTTACCAATGGTCTGGAATTCCACCAAATTTACTTTAATTGAAAAAGATTAACTGACCGTTCACAAGGCCTACTTCATCACATTAAATTATTCACCGTTCTGTTTTTGGATCCATTCTTGCCTACCTAATCTATCCGTTTACATCAGATCCCTTCAATTTCTTCTAATAAACCCCCAATATTGTTTCAACATTTCTAAAACTCTGGACTCAGCTGTTTACCGCAGAAAATTAAAACTAGAAAAAAAAAAAAAAATCATATTAAATAGGGAACCACTTTTTACTCTTCAATAACTCAAAAATTACATGATTTAACGTGAAGCGTATGAGTTGGAAATTTTTGCTATTATCAACTGCGTTTGCTTTGCTAAGTTGCTGGGCATTAAGGACCAAATCGACACACGCAACAGTTAGATCAATTTAGTTTTTGTTATAGTTTCTAAATATTCTGTTCTATTTTTATGCAGGTCACGCAATATTAACTAACTTTTTTGCGCTTAATTCTGTAGCTTCCATGGATTCTCGATACTGATAGTAACAGCGGGAGTTGTTCTAGTTCGCCAAATACCATTGTCACTGATCCAGAGAACAAGGTTCTTGAACTCTACTATAGTGAGTAATTAACCGACCGTTCACCCCAACAGAATAACCTCTTCTTTTCTTTATGTTTCCAAATTAATGCTGATTACTTTTCTTTGTCAATAATTCTTTCACTTTTAAGATTTCTTCCCGTATTTCATTTTCTAGTCATTGGAAGACTCATTTCTCACTTACCAACTCTTCTGCTCACGCTAATTTCGATCTTGGGTTAAAAATCTCGTGAACAGAAGTAAAATATACAAGGTTCCATCAGGTCAACCCAAATGGACGATTTTACCATGAGAAGGATGTAGAGAGTCATCACATCCTTGGCATGGTGTTAAAACAAGACACAGATAGAAGGAAAATCTTGCTATAAAAAGTTTCAAGCCAGCTGGGAGGCCCTTAAATGTTTTAAATAAACGCTATAGAGAATCACAGCCGCCCTTCCAAGTGAATCTGAACAGAGATTCTTGTGGGAAATTAATCTTTAGGAATGCTGCTTAATTGAGATCTTGGTAGTGGTTCAAATTTGAATGTCTTCAATTTTCTGTTTTTAGAGATATAGAGGCCTCATAAAGACACTGCACACTCTTTTTTCACTCAAGGAGCCACAAAATCAAAATCTACACGTTTACAACACTTCCTCTTACGCTTGGTATGAGAACGTGTAGTGCTCAGCGAATAAATTTTCCATTAGCTTCCTCAGCCGTAGGGATGCCTTGACGATATCCACTGTTTTTTTACTGTACTAAATGTAAACAAAAAATAAATAAATTATTCACAGCCACTGAGATTAGTCACATTGGCTAGAACGTTCATATTCATTTTTTTATTCTTATTTTAGAACTGACTGCAGTAAAGGGGAAGACCCAGCCAAGAATTGGATTTATAAAGGTAAAGCCACACAGGTAGAAGGCTGGCAAATGGAATTTTTAAAATGCCAGGGGCTGAAGAGCTGTACGGTAAGGAAGAATGGAAGGAAAAAAGCGAAGTGAATATCTGTTCCCAGCTAGTTGGTAATCCTTTATGTTCCCGAGGGAGGATTATATGGGACCTGCCGAGGCCCCAGTCATACATCCCAGACAAAGCTCCATCTCTCCCTTAGTGTTCCTGCAAGCAGGACCATAATCCCTTTCAGACTCTGCTTTCCAACCATAATATTTCAAAACAAAAAACTATATATAAAAGGGAAAATTACACTAAAACGTTTTTTTTACCAACTTTTAAGTTTATGTTAATGCCAGAATTGAAATATAGTAGACCATAAAACATCGTTGTGTGGTTTGATCATTATGATCTAACGGTTTAGAAAGTTAACTTGCTTGAGGATGTGTAATAGTTGGTTATCAATCTTTTCTGAAGGAAGAGAAAAACAAAAACCAGAAATGACAAGAGGGGCGAGTTTTTTTTTTTTTTGTAATCTGTAGCTTTCCGAAGTAGATCTCTCTCTGGCCCTCCAAAATCTGACAGCCTGACAGAATTTCACCTTTTTTTAAAGACTTAATTATTAAATTGAAGCTCTGTTCTTTTACTTAAAAGTGACAGCTTTCAGGAAAAGAACACCAAAGCAGAAAGAAATTTAATAAAGCACAGGAAGAGGAGAGATGGCGAGAAGATTTTTCTAGTTGAAGCTGCAGCAGTAGTTACATTAATCTGTTTTGTACTTATAACTGAGATGTTTGCAGAAAATAACGCGACTCTTTTAGAGGAATGATCAAAGTACCCCAACTAAAATCCACTTCAGCATATGGTGTGAAACATTCACACGAATTTCTTGTAAAGTTTTCTTCAAACAACTTTTATTAAGTGATTGATAGCCGGATACACCTATTTAGTTAGGTACCTGAACCACAAGAACCTGTAAGCCTTTTGAACCAAGCGTGAGTTCATCAAACAATCAAGTTGGAGACCGATTGATATTTTCTCATTTCTTATTTTACGAAAATGTGAAAAAAAGAATCGTTCAGATGATTCCAATTCCAACAAATTAACTTATCAAAGTCGGAACGAAAAGTACATACGCATTTCTTCTCAATATATTACATACCGAAGGATTCAGTGTAACTGAGATGTATGGAGATGATAACTTTCATTTCTCGCCGAATTTGCTCGAATATTCTTTGAAAAATATTTCAGATGAAAGGTTTAGATATGCATTATAGTACAAGTGTGTTTTAAAGAGGCGCATTGGACGTGTAATACAGAATTCTCAAAAAATAAATAAATAAATAAAAAAAGAATTAGTGAGAAAGTATCATAACTGTTGAGGAAAGGAAAACAAGGAACAAGTGTTACTTAGGATTATGGGATTTTGAGCTTTCTTTAAATCCCAAAGGATTACCGAAACAAAATATAAAGTTTGAATAAAATATTAAGAAAAGCAGATCTTGTGGTAGTAGGCTTGATTTCCAGTCCAGGCCTTGGATTTTATTTAATGGTTAATATGAGAACTTTACAATAAAGTATGTTTGTGTTAATCGTCTTTATCCACGATACTTAATTGGTAGTTGGACGTAAAGCCCGCCTGGAAAAATGTACTTTGCTTTTTGCCTTTCAGAGTGTGAGTCGCGAGACACCCTCATTTTTTGCACGATCGCAGCTTCCTCTTTTCAGTTGTGAGAGAAGTTAACAGATATCCACTTTTTCGTACAGGACAGGTGTGACTAAACTGCTCCATTTAATTCCCTCCCTCTTTTCCGCTCCGCGTGCGTGCGTGTGCAAAGTTCTGGAAATAGAATTTTCCGCGCAACTAATTTTAACAGCCGATACCTTCTTCCTCCATGCCCTTCTCCGTTAGTAAAGCGTTTTTCTTTAGTCCCAAAGACCGAAAGCATTTCATCCAGCTCTTTATGACTCAACATTTCTTCTGCCCAGCTCTCTCTCTCAATGCCATTCTTTTCTTTGTTATGTTCTAAGGAATTTATCAATTTCCTGGTGATCGTTGGGTTCCTCTACAGACCCCGCCCTCTCTAGTCCGCCTAATGTTCGCCCTCTCTGGGTTTGACTGCATTGCACCATCCGTACAGCGGAACCGAGTGGGATAGCGGAGTAGAACTTAGTTGAGTTGTAGAAAATGATGTTCTGAGATGATTATTGCTGTGGGCTGATGATATATCTAGCTCTAGCAATCATCGTCTCTGCTCCAATTATTTCCTGAGGTGGTTATTAGAAAAGATTAATAGAGAAGGTAAATGCTTGGATGTAATTTGATCTGCAGATGGTATTCCAGTATTGATTTTTGGGTATTATTATTAAATTCTTGGCTATTTTTGAACATGATCTTTTTTAAGGAAAAAATAAAATTACGATTTGGTGCGGTTTTACATTACCGACAAAATAGTAACTAAATGGATTTCTTAGTTTTCGAGATTGTAGACGATATTTTGGTTTCAATGAATGAGGTCTGCTCAACGCACTGAAGGCGGTTTTGTTTTTTTAGACTGTAGACTTCGCTTTGTATGGAGCACAGATCAGCTTTGCTCTCAATAATTTCATCATTTGGCGCTTCTTAATTGCACCCGTAAACGGAAGCTATTCTTAAAACAAAATATGGGCAAAAATACCCTGCGAATACTGAAAATTTAATAACAATTTCTACATTTTACCAAAATAATAAATTTTAATAATTTTTCTTCATTCGCAATTTATTTATACACAATTCGTTATGAAATTCTAGCGGTGATGATGTTCTAATTCTAATGTAAACTATATACATATGTAGCAGAGCGAGCTAGATATATTGTGAGGTCGGGGGGCCAATAAATTTGTTTGGAAATGCGATGTCATTTCCATATGTGTGCACTGTATTAAACTAAATTCTAAGCGGGCAGAGCTCGCTGACAGTTCTGCCGTCTGGGTACTTTCCAGGTCTATGGACCGGACCTCTAGAATTATTCATTTTTTCCGCAATGTTGTTATCTTCTTTTTAAATAAATACTCAAAATATTAAAATAATAATAATAAAAATTAATGAACAAGTGACAATATGATAGCAGCTAAAAAAAATGTGACCTACGAGGCTTTTCCCAACCACCTAAACAGAAATATCTTCAGGCAAGCTAAATCAAGTAAACACAAGATTTATAACTGCCTCTACGCCGCAAGGTAGAAGAGATGGGGACTAAGTAAGTATTGAAAACAGGAGAGGGACAACGCTATCCGAAACCCTAATGGGTTCATATATAATAGCTTTCCCTGTGTACTGGGTTGTGGAGATGTTTGGTTTGAAGTGAGGAGCGCAAGCAGAGCAGAGAGGATTAGCATCGTCACGTGCTAAAGTTCTCCTGAAAACCCCACTGTATACCCACAATTTACTGTAGGTCCTTGAAGTGTTTCTGAGAATTGGACGTCAATCTAAGAGTTGCTCTTGTTAGACTAGGATATCCACAGTGACGCCAAAATCTCTGAAGAAGCTTCACCTAAGTGCTATTAAACGACTAATCATACGTTCTTTGAGGATGACTGCGACCGATATATATAAATCTTGGCCTGCTCTTCAGAACATGAAAACTTTGACTGGAAAGATTGGCTCTGTCAAAGAAGACCAGAAGACTACCGAAAATTACCATCTCTGCGGAAGAAGAAAACTTTCACAAATTAATTTCATAATTAAGAGATAAATTTTAATAGTTTTAACCAGATCTTTTCTAAAAGATTTAATAAAAAATTAAATTGCTCAATGACGATCATTAACCGGAGATTTAACCTTCAGCAACCATGACTATAAAAAGAGCCAACAGGTTATATTCATGTCATTTTAGGAACTCTGTGCGGGGGGGAAGAGTGAAGAAATGTAATTAAAATTTGCAAAGCTGTTAAAAAAACTCATTATTATAAAAAAGCAAATGGCGGAGACAAGAAAGGGCTATGGGGAGTGAAAGTAATAAAAATAAATACATTAGTACAGGAAGCGACATAATTAACATTCTCTACCAACATGGTCACAACTGGGCACCAGCGCTAGTGACAACGCCGTTAACCTCTAGGGGGTATTAGTGTTCGGGTGCAGGAGGTAGTTTTTATCATCTCCGCTACTCAACTACATGTTACAATTAAGCCACCTCTCCACTGTTCAACAATATTTTATTTGAATAAACGATTCTACCCAGCATCTAAACAATTCAACAAATTAATTGCATTAGGTGCCAGCTTTTAAAAACTATTATTAAATTATGGAATTCACAAAAAAAGGAATACTAATTTATAATCACCATAGATCAGACAAAAGATCAGAAGCTCAACTAGTCTATAAAGAAGTTTCGCACGTTTTGTCATTGGTTTTCTCTTAAGGCTTGTGAGTCGTTTCTCCATGAAGAGCCTAAGATGGTGCACCAGATCTGTACAAGGAAGAGGATTGTTGTTGAAGGAGGTGAGTTAAGAGCCCCGCCGAAGAGTAAACGTGGCGTGCTGGCAGCATTTTTGTAGTTCATTTTAATTCGCCATTTCTTCCACTTTAATCAAATTTGTTATTTTAGAACTGTTTCAGTGGGTTTGTCCCAGTTTTTTTTTTTTTACAATCGCAATATTCTTTGGCGTTTTCCATTATTTGAATACTAGAGGTAAAAAATGAAATAGAAAAACAGATAGCGAAAACATTGTTTGAAAGGTGAGATAGAAATGCATAGAGTGGAAAAAAAAATGCAGAGAAGATTGTAATCAGTTAAACCAGACATTGCAGTGCCACACACTGACAGAAAACCCAATGCTTCGTTAAAACAAGAAACCATGTCATTCCTACACTCACTTTAACAATTATCACATTGCAGTTCACAACTGAGACCCAGCCAATGGGATTGATGCTTGTTGCCAAACAAAACAAAAATGTGATTGAATGCGAACCATGAAATACTTCTTACTGTCGGAGCTGGGTCGCGTTGAATGACAGGGAGAGAGCTACAAACTGGTTCAACGCGCACACTCAAGCAAATCGAGACTTCTTTTACTGCAACTTAAATAATTAAGTTTCCTTTGAACTAATAATGTTTATGTTAATAATAATAATTTATTTTTGTTGGTAATTGCACTGACAATAACTTGTACTTTAGAAAGGAAAATATGATAGAAGACAAAAATCAACCTGACAGCTTCTACTTTATGATACTTCCTATCAGGTACTAAGTGAAAATGGAGATGTATCCAATATAAGTCCGACACAAATAATATTTCATGAAATTAGAAACTTTGTGAAAGAAGTTCAACTAATTAACCGCTATCACTTTGACTTTCAAGGCCATCCTACAGACCTGGACACAGTCATGGTTTAGCTCCAAATTATGTTCATTACAAATTAAAATTAATTATAGACTGATAGGTAATTGACATCGTCTAGCCTACGATGTTCATGTAATTAACACAATTATCAATAACTTTTTTAAATTTAATTAAAACATTTAATAAATATTTAGTTAATATTATTGAGCGAAGCGTGACCATTCTTGCTGCTGTGGAACATCTCTAAGATAAACTCTCCTAGAACAAAACGTCATCAGTTGTAGGTCCTACACGAATACTGATATCAAATCATAATCGCAATACGATCATATCAAATTTCCCCAGTGAGTAGTGCTTAGTTAATGGAAATCAAACTCTACATCTACTGACTAATTGATCTCTCGAGGGGATGTCAGCAAAATATATCATGTTTAGGAGAGGAGCTTGGATGCTACCATCGGGATCAACTGACAGGTAAATTGATTAAATTTGAGGAACTGGATAAGTTGGTAAGTACATCCGGCTTAATGAGGTCTCAGGATGGAAGAAAATGTAATATTTTCCGCAAAATAATTTCGGGCTAGGTGGAGTCAATTCATTAGAAACTACCAAGAAGGCGCCCGCACCGAATTGTTTACAATTCAAGGATGGTGGCGATGAAATCTATAACGCGACGCCCCAGTTGGAAAGTGAAGTGGACACTAAAAAAAAAAACTGGTAATTGAGAGTAAGTTGAAGAGTTAAAGAAGAATTGAAGCAGTTCTTCAGTTTTCTTCAATTTCCTTACCCACTTCTGGAAGGCCATAATCTTAAGAGATATTTTCAGGCGCAACTCAACAAACATCTCATTCAAAATAGTACAGTTCTAGAGTTGTTTGTGGTATTATTAAGAAAGAATATTGCCAATTTTTATTTTGCCAAGCTTCCATCTAGGGTTTGGATCATCTTCAGGTGTTACATGTTATGTTGGTGTGTCTTCTGCCAGGTCAGTTTACGTAAAGTCACTAAAAACTATGAACAATACTCGGCGGTATTATTAATGTTAAAGGGTAACAGTTGGAAACCAGTAGTGTACGAAAGGCTGTTTGTATTGGAGGAATATGTGAAGTACGTGATTAGTAATAAAAGAGATAACATTATGGCAGACCACAATATGAGAGTTCTTCTCTTGTAATGAGAGAATATACAACCAACTAGTTCCGGCTGTGCAGAAGTTATCTAGTGGCTATATCTCAATAAGTGAAGAGTCCTAGAAACATAACTTTTTCATTCTTGACTGTTTCTGCTTTTGCCCCTGTGTCGGCATTATATTTGTGACGGTTTGATTCTATTTCATATTTCAAGTCCTCGGGACTCCTTCCCTACCTCCAGGAGCCCTCGCCCATTTTAGAGTGTCCGCTCTCCTAACACTTTCTTTCCCGTCTCCAGCTCCAACATGTTCCCTCGTCACTCACTGTCCATCCATTCATTATCCATTAATTTTCAGATGCCGTCTGTTCATAAAGAAATTTAAAACCTGAAAAACTTTACAAGAACTTTGCTCCTTCCCCAACCAGCCTTTCGCGGATGCCTTCATCTTTTCAGTACAACAACGGATTCATTCTTATCTGATCATTGATATTATTTGTTTCCTTAACCATTTTAATCATTCAAAACTAGCTGTTCTTGCCTTGCATCAAACTTAAAACTTGCCTCAGATAACAAGTCCTTAAAGTGTTTTATTTTCTCAATAAGGATCAACTCAATTGTCAGAGAACACAATAAATAAATGTTTAGTTCCAATTGTACTAAATCTTTAAAAAAAAATTACATCATAAATCGGGGCAAGGATATTTACAACCAGCTCTACATGTAGCTGCTATTCTACAAGTCTACAACTACTGGTCTATTCACCATAATTATTCTATCCTTACAGGTCCAAGTACCTGGATAGCTGAACAGAATAAATCATAAATCAGAATTAGAAATTGTTTCAAGTTCCAGTCTTGATTTGATGTCTACGCCAAATAACAACCCAAATCCCAACATTACTTGTTTAGTGCTTCTCTCAATTTTAGTATTCAGCTGGCATGCTGATATTCAGTTTGGCATTACAGTATCAATTACGTAGCTACATGTGCTAGTTTCACCTCTCTGCCAGTATTCAACAAGATCGCCATTAATCACCAACACCTGGGGTCACCTTCAAATACAATCACAACTTCACCAAACAGAGCACGTTCTAAACAGAACCTCCAATAAAATACAGATAAAAAAGAAAGTTAATAAGTAACTGTAAAATCAAAAGTCATCTTCTTACCCAAAGAGTGGATAATTTATGAATTCCATTTTTATAAAATTCGGCTGTAAAAATGAACATTCTGTAAATCGTTGACATAAAAAGCTTTTGATGGTTTGATTAATTGAAAAGAAAGCTCGATAGTCGGTTGCCTTAAGCGAATTTGGAATGGGAGCCGTGAAGAAGGTGACGTTAGAGAGAACCTCATAGTGAACGGAAAAAAGGTTTCTGCCCATAACAGTACAGGATGAAACCTAAACTTCTAGAACCTTTAGTTATTTGTTAATTTTTCTGATAAACAAATATATTTTATAAATATTTTTTATTAATTCTTTTTAAATAAGATTGCTCTTGTAATTTTGGTACAAGGTTAACGATTTATAATGAAAAATCTTTAGAAAAATAAATAACTTCAAAAGAAATTGAGAATTTTGTTCTTATAACAGTGTTTCATTTGTCACAGTTTTTTACACTGTTTACATTATCATAGTTATTTCTCAAGAAAACCAATAGGTAGTCTGCAGGTGGTCGGCCGGTCCTAACACATGGATGAACATTTTCTAAATCCATTTCTATATCCCAGGTTACTATGCAACTTGCGACTCGAGCAATATCTTGACCTTGCGCCCATCCATAACTTCAATGCATAGTTAATTATTAACTAATCAATTGATTGGTTAGCATATATTAGCTATGAGAGTTGAAGGTAATTTCTTTTTAAATTCACCACGTACGCGGAGTGACTTCGATTCTGTTCTTGTATTACCAAAAGCACTGACAATGAAACAAGAGAAAAGATAAAGGAAAAGATTTTTGCTCAATCGACTTGAGTCGATCAACAGATTAGATTTGTATAGGCAAAGTAAAAATTCGAATTATTGTATAACCCTATTAAAATGGGTGTTTCTTATTTGAAACTAAAAGTGAAATTTATAAGTTATTCGCTTTTGGGAAAGATTAATAGCTAATGAAATTAGGGAAATTTGTCCAACTGAAGTTACTTTTATGTAAGTGTAACAACATTAAGACAATGAGATAGCTGCGTTTTATTTCATCCAAATTTGCTCATTTTTTACTTTCTCTTACAGTTCGTGAGGGGAGGGGGGGAATTTTGTTTTCGCAATTCTTCTTTTAACCAAACAAGTTTCATGAAAAATAAATTTTCTCCCACGAAGTTTATTTTCCAAAATAGTGGAAAGATTTTCTGAATTACTTTTCCTAACTTCACTTCTTTTACAAATTTCTTTTATCTGCGTCGCTTTGTTGCATACTTATTTTAAAGGCTACCTTCATTCTATACATATATTGTATGTAATATAATATGTTTCTCTTTGATAATATACTTTGTAATTTATCTATAAATAATAAAAAATAAAGCGAGTCTCTTTAGTCTCTCTCAACTTCTATTTCCTTTTATTTCTTAATTTTATAAAAGTTTTTACACAGATAAGAAACGTTTCAACAATACATTTACTTGTCTAGTAAACAATTGTCTAGTAGACAATGTTCTAGTACATAAAAAGCCAGAGATAAAGATTGCATATCAATGATAACAGCGGAGAGTTTAAATAAGTATATTTTATTTATTTAAATTATATTTGCCACGCCAACCCTCATAAATATAAATAAATAAATAAATATTATATATATTCCTATCCTGTATATATGTATATTTATATACATATAGTCCTGTTCCTATCCTGTATATATGTATATTTATATACATATACAGGATAGGAACAGGACTTATAACAGGAACTTATCAAGTACAAACAACTGCTAAAAGTTTAATTTAATAAAATAGAAAATGAAAAGTTCAAGATGAAATTTTTTTAAAAAAAACCCAGTTCGCTGTCTGATTAAAAAGGTTATAGGTATTGAAGTAATTCAATTTTTATATTACTTTTATAAAACATGAAAGAATTAAATTAATTTTTATAAAAGCTTGGTATATTGTGAAAAGAGCCAGCAACAAATAAATCCTATTAACGTAGGATGAATTCCAGGTGATCAATGAATAAATACTTGGTATTCCTTTTTTATTCAAACTACACATTATGCAGCTCTTTGCCGGACTATCCACTGAAAGCATTGTATCCTAAAAAATAAACAGCCAACATCCAAATTGGATTGATAGAGAGGGCGAGTAATTGGCAACGAACTCTTGTTTATTTTAGCTCTTTCATCAATAAAAGCTTCATTTCAATTACATTACTCTGCTTTATTTAAATTTTTATTTAGAGTAACTTATTTTTTAAACACTATTCAAATCCAAAAATTAATTCAGTAATATTAATTTTTATTTTTTAATCAAAAATTTAAAATTTGATCTTAAGCTAAAAATTTAAGTTAATTTTATAAAATTTGAATGGATCCTGTCCAATACTAGACTGAAAAGACAAGGAACTAATCAACGCTACAAAATTGTACTTGGCAAACGCTGAGTCGGCTCGGACACTCAGTCTAGTTAGGATCGAAATTAGTGCTGCACGAGACCGAGACGAGGCGAGACTTTATGCAGTCTCGATCTCGGTCGCTCAAGTCTCGGTCTCGGTCTCGTCGAGATATCTCGGTCTCGGTCTCGGTTTTTTGAATTTTTGTTTAAGTATTAAAAGCGGTTTGCTATTAATAATCTTTTCAAAAAATGTTATTATTTTCTAATAATTATTTTAATTTATATATTGGTAATGAAAATGTGTGTAAAAGAAGACAACTACTTACATTTCAATGCATCATATATTACTATTACTGTTATATATCTTTATATAATTTCAAAAAGATGTTAAAAACGCGCCAAATGAAAGACCCAAATAACATATCTGCCTGCTATAACAAGTCGATTCGTGAAATAAAAAATACACCTCCCAACAAACTTCCCACTCCATTAGTTATGGCTGTTGGTGAAGATAAAGAATCTGATGATTCACCTTTTGACGACGACGACGACTGCATCAATATTTTTGCACCATTTGCTCAAAAATCAGCAAATATCACCGAAGCATGGAAGACAGAAATAATTAATTACACCCAATTAGACCAAGCCCCAGTAGACGTTGACATTTTAGAATGGTGGAAAACACTTGAGAATTCCTTCAAAAATTTGTCTAGAATGACAAAAGATATTTTTAGTATCTGTGCAACTTCAGTGCCATCGGAAAGATTATTTTCGCAAGCTGCGATGATAATGACCAATAGAAGATCTTCTCTAACTTCTGACTCAGTAAAAGCTCTTTTATGTATCAATGCTTGGGCAAAGTGTATCTTAAAAACGAAAATTTGTGGCAATATTTTTTAGGTGCATAGATAGTCTTTTTTTTCAAATTCACTAATTCCAAAATTCTAAAATATAATTCAAATAATATCAAAGTTCAAAGTATTAGATTATTAATAGTGAAATTTATGAAATTGAATGATATGAATAGTGAAATTTAGTGAATTTATGTAAAAATTATGTAAGCCCCGCCTGAAAAAATAGGCGATTACTTTACTTTGCTATTCACACACACACATCTATGCACACAGACAATGGATAAAATCCGTCTGTCAAGTCTGTATTTTAAAGAAAGTGTTTTTAAATAAATACCATATAAAATACAATAAACAATTAATTAATTAACTTAAATTAAATAATAAATGTGTAACGCATTTTAAATAATAATGATAAATTCACAGTTTCTTTTTCTCTTCTTCCTTATTTTTTTCTAATTTTTCTAATAACAAAAATTACCTACTTTTTACGCCCTCGAAAAGGTAATTGTAAATAAACAAACAATATTTCAGTAAAAAGTAAAAATAAAATAAATAAACATACACCCTTTCTAAAAAGACAAAAACAAAAAAGACAAAAACAAAAGAACACCCGAAATAAAAAATGGCTCAAAATTTAACTTCATAAAATAAAATCATAAAACAAATTAATCCTCCTATGCCCTTTACCAATTAAATTCATTTATTAATTCATTTCTGTAATAACTGGCTTGCCTTAGGTACATAACGAGATTTGACCAGTTTCCACCATTTAACAAATTAAAAACCTCTTCCTTAGTCAATTTTTTCTTTTTTAACCATTTCACCCTCCATTCAGATAGAACGGTGCACACCCCAATGAAGTGATATGTATCCTCTTTTTCATTGGAATTGCAGAGGGAACATCTAATAGTATTGTCTCGTTTCCAGTGTTTAAAATTCAGATTTAGGGATTCAGTTCTAGCCTTACAAATCCATCTCATCGTATATAAATCACTATCATCATTCAAATATATAGTGCCGTCCCCGACAGAACAAAGCTTACCGTATAATTCATACCTTGATTGCATACAGATATTTAAGGCTTCTTCTTTTTGAGCTTTTATTAGATCTTGCCTCAAACTTTGTAATTTTTGCCGCAATGATGGGATATTTGACAAAGGTAAATGTGCAGCACCCAACTCCCCCCATTTTTTATACCAGTATATATTCCTTTTAATAGTCTCATTACACATAATGTGGGGCAAACGAGTGGAGGGCATTTCTAAAACTTTTAGTATATACTTGAAGTGAAGCTTCAAAGTATAAGAATATATAGAATCAATCCTGGTTTCAAAATCTACTATATAATTTGGGGTAAACCGGGGAAGTGATAATAATTTTTTTATAAAGTACCTTCTAAATTTTTCTAAACAGTCATAAGGCTCAAATCCCCAGACTTGAGACCCATAGCTGACTACTGAACGAGAAACAGAATGAAATACTTCTAACTTGGTGGAGTAGGGAATTTCCTTTTTCATCATTAAGTTATGCCAAGTAGTATTCAGCCCAAATTTTGCATGACTAATTCTTTCTAGAAAATACTCGCTAAGAGATACTTTTGAGGAGATGGTCATACCAAGGTATTTATAAGAATTTACAATATCGATTTGTCGCCCCTCTAAATACCACTTTTCAAATCTTGAAAGTTTACCACCATTTCGGAACACTACGACTTTCGATTTTGCTAAATTTATATTTAATCCCCACAAACTACAATATTCACTCAGTTTGTTTATCATCCTTTGTAATTTAACAGGGGTTGATGCTAGCATAACAACATCATCAGCATACATGAGACACCTAATGTTTGTCCCAGCCACATCTAAGCCTTCTCCAATGCTATCGTGCAAATCATTTAGAAAGAGTCCAAAAAGTAAAGGGCTCAGAAGACAACCTTGCCTCACGCCAATATTAGTGTGAAAAAATTCAGACATCCCCTCTTTATGCCACACTGTAGCCCTCGTTTCATCGTAAAAACCTCTTAAAATATTTATTACTTTCGCAGACAGTCCCAAATTAGCCAACTTAAAAAATAGCGCATGCCGGTTGACACAATCGAAAGCTGATTTGAAATCTATAAAAAAACTGTAAATTTTTCGCCGCTTTTTTGATAATACAATTTTGAGAATGTTAAGAAGGGTGAAGATATTGTCAACTGTAGAGTATCCAGGACGGAATCCCGCCTGAAATTCGTTTAGAATATTATATAAATCTACCCAATCCCACAATCGTTTTAATAAGATTCCTGTAAATAGTTTTGAAGCCACATTAATAAAGGAGATCCCCCTATAATTTGTAACAGAGTTTAAATCGCCTTTTTTATACAACGGATAAATGATCGATTCGTTAAAACTACGTGGAATTTTACAAGTCTCATAGATATAATTAAAAGTGTTCACTAACTGTTCGAGAAAATTATCAGGACTGTTTTTGAAAAATTCGTATGGTATTGAATCAATTCCTGGGGCTTTGTTATTTTTCGCTTTTCTAAGAACATCTTTCAATTCTAGTAGTGTAAACTGTTTATCTAAATCTGAATTAGAACAAAAAGGTTCGGCATAGAGAATTACGGCATTAGTTACTGGAGGGTTTAACAATTCCTGAAAATAGTTCATAAATTGGATCTTAGATATATTCGACTCATTAATATAATTACTAACTTTAAATTGCTTTATTAGTTTCCAGTAGTCTTTCGAATCTCTCACATTTTTAAATTTATCTTTTAAACTTTCAATGTATTTTTTTCTTTTATTTTGGCATACCTGTTTGAAACTACTGTTCGCTTCAAGGTATAATTGTCTCACATAGGTATTATTATGTTTTCTAAAGATCTGTAAAAATCTAAATGAACGCTTGCGATACTTTTTACATTCGTTAGGATGACACGCAAAATTACTTTACTTTGCTTACTTTACTTAAGTAATTCGAAGTCAAATAGATGTAGTAATATTGAACATATATAATAAAATCGTATCTTTTAATAATTAATTCAATACCCGTAATGATTATTTATTAATAAAGAACACAATTTTATAATTTTGTAGCTAAAAATTAATATTTGAAAAACCGAGACGAGACCGAGATTTCTCGACGAGATATATATCATGTCTCGATCTCGGTCGCTGCTCAAGTCTCGTCTCGGTCTCGGTATTCAATTATTATATTAATCAATTATTATATGTGCAGCACTAATTGAAATATTTCAACTTTGGTTGCTAGGATCATACGTACATCCCATTTTGCAAGGTGCGTACAATCTATTTAGGCTGAAAAATATCCAACTTAACTAAAGCGCGTTAACGTATGAAGTCATTGGCACCGGTGACTTTTTTTCAATACACTCCCGGGCTCTAGATAGTGTTCTCTCGTTACACATCTTCACCTGCCAGTTTGTATGTAAGAAGGAAGAGAAAATCTAAGAGCCAGCAGCTGGATTCGAATCCGAGATCTCTGCATTACTAATTAGCTAATCCCTTCCCAACTTTGTTGAATCCTAAAAGAGTTTCTTTTAAAGCAATGCCGAAAAAGTCACTTTAAAAGTCCTCGTATTCGACTGTATGAATTTTGAGTTTTTTGTAACTGCTCAGTCTAGATCTTTGGTCTAGTCTAGCTCTTCTAGCCCATGATACAGTTTTTAATGGTAAAATATTTACAAATAACAGGCATTTACTTGCTGTTCAGTTAGAGTAAGCCTAAACCGTTTAAAGTTTAGTTTAGAGACTGATTTAAAAATTAAATCAATGTTCATTCTTATGTTATCAACATCTGCCATGAGATCAGAGAGAATAGTTCTATTAAGCCAATAAAGGTTAATTGAAAAAAAAGGAACAAATTTAAAATGTTGAATATGAAAAATGATAGAATTAGAACGTATTTAGTGTAGAATTCAAATAAACCAAATTGAATCCCGAGAGAGCCTAGAGAATCAGGATGATTGCGGCCTAGGTTAACTGCATGCAAACCGAACACATCTCTTTCGCTGCGAACAGTGGAACTAACTCAAGGAAATAAATATACATACCAAACAAATGCGGGCAATAATACAGGAAATGTAATACAATGTCAATAAGATAGCAAACAGTAAGCGTTACATTACAAACATTAGCAGCGCAGCAATATAGAAACTTGCTGGGTTGGTGGGATGGACTTCACATTTTACCATCTGCTAGAACATTGAAGGTGGATAGATATCTGTACGAGGAAAACCAAAATGTGAATGAAATATATAAATTGATAATATTGGAACTGCTGTAAGTATTATAGTAGTAACACTTCAGCCAGCTCAGAAAGTTTAAGATAAGAAATGTTCCACAAAAACCATTTTCTCTCATTCCAATGATTACAGTTATAAATGACAATTTTCTTTTTTATAAACGTTTAGTTTCCCTCAAATAAATGTGGATGTGGTGGAGTTATATAACATGCCTTGCAGGTATAAATCCCCGCCGATTCCTTATTTTGTCATCAGTCAAGAACACGCCCACAAACATTTTGAAATCATTGATTCCTAAACCTCATAAAAGATTATTTCTGCAGAAAGAATTTTCTCCTTGAAGTGCATTTTGCATTTTGGTGGATAAATTGTTCACCAATAGAGTAAATAAAATAGAACTAGCTGTTTTTGAGGTTAAAATAATTCTGAAAAAGAAAGTCTTTTCGGTCATTCCATTTTCTTTGAACATGGAATCGTAGTTATGTTTTTCAAGTCCATTAATATTTTTTAGGGGGTAAAATAACCGGTGCAATATTTGCGAGCTTTCTGATGATTTTTCAAAATCTTTTTTGGGAACTGAAGCAGCGAGTGGAAAGGATTTCAAGAGGGAACCAAACGAAAAATAAGAAGTTCTAAACAAAGAAAGTAACTTGCGATCTTGATTAAAGAGAACCAGTAGTTCTGACGAGGAATATGGTCCAAAATGTGCCTTTGTCCAATTTAAGATCAACTAGAGCCGAAAGTTTCATTAAAAAGAATTAATTTAATAACAGTTGATACGTTTTTTTTTAAATACTTGAAGAAAAATAAATAAATAAAATACACTTCTATCCAGAATTCAGCCACCAACTTCTCAAGAGATACAACTTGAAAGTTAACTTTTAGCTAGTATAGATTCTCCGGAAGTCTGAACAGATCTGGCTTTTAAGTCTACCATCTCCAACAAGTAGTTCATTTCCGCTCTCACTACTTCAACTTCCAACTTTACTGAACCGAAAATATGTTCTCTACATTATAAAATGTTGAAATATTTCCAAGCATGCTGCTTTCATCATAGTAAATTTTATTTAAAAAATTTAATGTTGAATGTGAATACATAATAATACCTCTCTTAAAATGCGGCTATACTTCAAATACTTCGCCTTCGCTCTATTTGGTATCATTAATCTTACGAAAGTCCCCAAATATTAGGGAGAACCCTCTTCTCTGGTGGAGAGTGTTATACTTATTACAGAGGGATTATCCACTTCTCTTCCACAGACTTCCCCAGAGAGCTGACTTGGTTACCAAGAGCGGAAGTGGGTTATATATTCTCTCTAAGGGGTAGTACGAAGGGTTACCAGCGTTGACAGTTACACAATCCAAATTTCTTAATTTGTCTGACATCTTATCGCTGAAAATCTAACCGCTCTCTTATCCTAGAACTTCTAAAGAGAGGTTCCTCTAATTTGGGATAGCCATCCGCAGAACGTTTAGTTTCGTTAGCGCGAGAGTTGAACCAGGTATCCAAAAGTCTCTTTCTAGAACTACCCTGGTGTGTATGGATGTTGCTAGGTGTATACGTACCACTTACGTACCTGTGACGGTTTAATTTGACAGTCTTTTGCAGTATATCTACGGAAGGCATTAGACGGCAGGGTTGTATTGAACCAAGAGGTACTTATTCCAACCGCTGGCTCCCACTGCTCTTCGAATTGGATAAGTTGGCCTACACGTTGTGTAGCATCACTTCTCTAGCGGGAAGCACAATCTACTTCTACAACAATGCAAAATACTTCTCTTATCAGATGGAGAAAACAAAAAGTTGTTGTTCAGTGACCAACAACAGGAAATTCTTAAATATGGGGGCCAGCAATGTTTTTAGACGCTATGTGGCTCACTAAGAAAACCAGGATAAAAACGATAAGGACATCAATTCTAATTTAGTTTTGTCTAAAAGAAATTACAGAAATAGGTCTCTTTAGATTATTTACAACGGATTTTTAATTATTCTAATTACAAAATTGTGTATTTCATATTCATGTAGTAAATGTGCATTTATAATTGGAAGATCTTTATCTATGTAGACGTGGTCTACATCAAATGAACGTTAAGAGCGTATAGTTAAGGTATGGAAATAAACTGCAGAATGTGGGCACGTGGGCAGCTCTCTGTATCAATTACACACACGCAAACTTATGTGACGCGGAAAAAGGAGGAGATAATATCTGCCGGCGAAGGGACAAACAGCAGAGAGATACGACACGCGTAGCATCATCAAGTATTTTCCATTATAATTTTCTTTCAGATACTTTTACTTACAGAAATTCCCTTTACTGCATTTCTACACACTGTTAGTGCTCCGCCTCTTCTCATTCCATTGGACGTCTCCTTTAAAGCTGAACGTATGTTGAATAATAAAGGCTGAACGTATGTTGAATAATACATATTTAAAAAATATTTTCTCCATTTTAATGTAATTCTTTTCATACGAAAAAAAGGGAAAATTCCAATGACCTTTAAGAGTAGTAGCCACTCTTCTCTTAGATTTATGTTCAGAATTCTAGCCTTTATTCACAAAACTCAGCGGTAAGCGCATTGAAAATCAAGTTTCAACTTAAGCGTACACACGCACGAATTACAGTTCTCCGCTCTTTAAATTTTTTATGCAGTAAACGAACAGAGATTCATGACGGAACCAGATTAGTATTTTTGGGTAGAAGTAAGGTTGCTCCACGCAGCAAGTTTACAAATAATTTGGGTGTTGCTTTGTTACCCCATCCTGAAGTTGTACTCAAAGTTAGAGCTGAAAGAGGTTAGACATTTAGCATGGAGTTTCTATTTGTCAAAGCACTAGCTGGAGTGGTAGGGGCACAATAAGAAGAGCGATACCACACAATTTCTCGATTTAAACTTCACACAAAGGACGCAGACAAGTTGTACAATATTTCCACCGCACTAAGTCACTCTATTCGACTAAGTTTTTCATAAAAATGTACCCGATTCCTTTAATGAAAAACCGCTCTTACCACATAAAACGTTCCCAATGTCCAAAGGGAATAACTAAACAAGTTTATAAATTAAACTTAGGAGTTGGTCGAGTGGTTATCCATGTTTTAGTAGTTTGTGAAATTTTAGGCATTAAGTTACAAATTAGTATGCATAGGCAACAAACAACTTGCTAGTTTGCTCAAATTGATCGAAGAAATAAATTTAATTAATTACATTAAATTGATCTAAGTATTTTGAGAATCTCGTTTATTGCGAGATACTTGTTAAACTAAATTCTAAATTCTTATAACATTGAGTCTGAATCCAATTTCAACTTCAGTTCTCTCCTTCTTCTCGAATAACGGATTCGAAGATTTTCATTGAACTCACTCACTAACAACAGTACCCGTATATGCCTAATTCGCTATTTAAAATATATATATTGGAATATTAAAAAGCGTGACGCCCTTGCGATGAAGGGTGTAGAAATTCACTCGCCGTTAAAAGTTATAACTTTCTGGTCAGTGGGAATATATTTTATGTAACCGAGAGCTCTCAAATTAACTTCAATAGATTTACAAGAAATGAAACAATACCATTAAAATACTAAAAGTTTAATTTTATTATCACAGTTTGTTAAGTTATTGCTAACACCATTGGCAACCGGATAACTAATTCTATCATTAAAAATAAATCAATTATTGATTTTAGTGTTTTCAAACCCGTATTTAAAGTTGGAAAACGCTAATTTACAAAATTGGGCACGATTTGGACTGTTGCTCTGAAGGATGAAAAGTTTATTACTCTCAAGTGTAGCAAATATAAAATTTCATGTTAAATTTTAATTAGGATTAATGGAAGAAAGTTTTCCACTTCAGATATATACAATATACATGCGTGAAAATATTACATTCGAAAAGGGAAAGTTTTAATTCTGGTTGCCTGGCCCCATTATAACACAATGTGCATGAATTACGATTTTTTACAGAATAAATTAATGACACTATATTGTAGTCTCATGTTCATCCCGACTCAACTCTTTATTAATAGGGTTTTATGAGAGTAGCATACTAAAGTGGGAAATATCCTTTACATTTATTCAGACTGGTTTGCCATTTACTCTGTCTGAATATAATGCCTACTGCTCAGGGTCCACAAATTGTACCATAACATTACAAATGAAATAATTCATTTTAACGACATTTCCCCAAATTAAAAATATTCAGAGGGACAGTTGTATAATCCTACGTCAATATCAAGGGTTCTAAATTCTAATCCAATTTGCTTTAAAGAACGGTTTGCTTTTCAACATCAGCCGATTTTTTTTTTTAAATTTTTTTAATCGTCATTATTTCACCTAAAGAACGCTTAATGTGGCTCTTAAAATGATCAAAACCCAATAAAACTAAATGTTTTCACTAATTAAGGGTTGCATAAAATGTATATAGATCAACCAGGAACCCCAACAGCATACTCGATAAGGATGACAGCGTTGAGAGTTTGGCCGATCGAAATAGAGTTAAAATTTCATATAAGATTCAGGTTTATGAAAAAATTTTGATACTATGATACTATTGATGAAACTTGTATCTATCTATGTTTTTACTAGAAGTCTTTAATGGCGTTTTTAAAATTCTCTTTCCAAGAGATTGTGAACAGAAAGCCAAGTGATAGTGAGGTAGGCGTACATTGAGAAGGACGATGAGGTTGAAACTGAGGAGTTTATATTACTGTAATGTGAGGAGTCGGATGCTATCATGCTGTGTTCTAATCTGATTTAAGAAACTGTAACGAACTGTTCCAGTATTGGTAAGGAAAGATTGCCTCCACCACAATCTGGCCCGAACGGGACTATTCTTCTGATGTAACACTTTAAATTGTAAAATGCAGGAGTACGTTTAAATAAACATAACGAAGATAATAAGACATGCAGTTCTTGATAAAGAAAAGTGAATCATACTCTCAAAATATACAAGAGAGATACATAAAATACATTTCTTAGAATATTTTTTAAAAACTATTTTACTAGAATGCCACGAAAAAGAGAAAATTCCTTTACAAAAATAAGGAAACTGGAAATAATTAACTTCTTTTTTCTATAAAATAAATATACAACTAGTTCATCTTCAATTTGGGGTAAACCTTAGGTAGAAGTGGATTTAACTCTTTAGGGATGTTGGTGTCTCTGAGATTATCCCTGTCTAACAAACTAAACAATACTTACTCTTTCATTTCCAACACCCAAACCCTGCAGAGGGTGGATGATACGCGCAACTATTTGGGTTTGGCGAACCCAAAGGCAAACTCGAGATCATCACCATTCACACATTCACAATTATAACTGTACAGCAGGCCTTTACATATAAACGCTGAACACATTAAGAAACCACAATAGATCTTCTAGGTCGCACTGGATTTAGCTTAAAGATCACTCCCAATATAAACCATTTACTATGTAGTACAATAACAAAGGCATTAATCAAAATGAGACCAAAAAAGAAATAATAAACGCAAAATATTGCGCAACCTTAGGTCCGTTTACATACTCTTTGTTTTTCGTTCCACCTTCCAAATAATCTGTCTATTTCACAGTTAAGAACTTTAGACACCAATTTAAAACTACAAAGAATTATTCTGAATTGAACAAATAAACTTAAGATTGATAAAAGTTTTATTAAAAATGAAAAGGTTTAGCACAATCGCCGGCTGGGTAAAGTTGTAATAGGACGGAGACGTTATACTGCCACCATGCACAGTGATGTTACTGGCTTTGCTATATTCTCGTGTTGGAGCGATGTGCGGCTTATTAAAGGAGACATGTTGCTCCCGTTTCGTTAAAATACTACACAATATGGAGTATCGGGACGTCCTAAAATTCTGCAAAAGGAAATTTGTCGAAACTTAATGAAAATTTTGAAGGAGCTTGCTCAATCATTTTCAGGTGTGAGTGGGCGGCTGAATTTATAAGTACATAGGTATGTCCTTCTTTTGAAGTTGGACTAAAAATATGTACAGCTTAAAGCTTCGGTCACAGATCAAAACATCAAGAAGGCACAGAATACTGGTAGATAATCGCCAATTAAAAGATATATGCCTATGAAAGGAAACAATTTCTTTCATTTTGAACCAAGGATTGAATATAAGTAAGCTTCCTGTAAAATGGACGATTCATTTGTTAAACTTGTTTATCTTATATAAATACGTAAAACTGTACCTCCTTCCAGGATCGCACTTCAAGGGTGCGGAAACTAATAAAACATAATATGTTGGACGAAGTATAAGGGACTCCGAGAAAAAGACATGCAGTTTTGAACTTAAAAAAATAATATTTTTTAAACATGTCCTGCTAAGAACTTTTCATCTTGCACGCGGATGTTTTTCAGACTCAAGGGGAGCTCTCAACCTGAGCTATTTTCCCAAATGAACAAATTTGAGAATTTGGCACGATCGCAATACTTGTTAGTAGAAGTGAGAGAAGGCAGTTTATACCATCACGAGATGAGCACGTACATAGACAATGAGATACTAACGAATTACTAACCATTGCCGACCTAGTGGCCACTAATTGCACTTACTGCCCGGCAAATGTAACGGCAATCAATACTACCTTTATAAATTATTCGTATAATCTACTTTTAACTTAATAGTCGATTAGTTTCACAAACACCTGCATAATAGAATAGTTCTAAACCAAGCTAAAAAGTCCTTCAAAGTTAGAAAAATCACTTTTCTCAGAATTTGCACCATTTCTATTTCATATACTGAAATGCTGTTTTAAATGTCAAATGGTACTAGGTCGAATGATCAAATTTGTTTTACATATATCTTAGTTTAGTGGAGGAAACCTATGTTCCAGTCGCATTTCAAAATTTAGTGTAACTAAACTCAACTAAAGGACAATTAACTTTCTGGTTTTCGATTGGCCGAAATCGAGGTGTAGACACTCTCACGACTTTCTTACTGCGGTAATTACGATTAATTAACAAACTTTCTTTTAAACCTTTGAAAATGTGGTTAGGTCTGCGGTAGTGGATATTCTATTTGATTTTATCTGTTGTAGAAGGCATGTTTATTGTATCCCAAACCACTTTCGGTCTTCCATCCACAATCAGCGGTTCTATGCAGCGATTTCAACTTCGTCTCGCACTACATTTATTCTGCACCATATCTATGCCCCAAACTGGTTAATTAACCACTGACGATGGAGGAAAGTTCGTTCAGGGATCCAATAACAAGCATGCTATGACGATTAAATCAAAATATGGACTGGACTCGATTCCCAGCCATTTTAATTTATAGTGAAATACCTTGGCCATCCATGCCACGTGATCGCTAGTTTGACACAAAGACGCGACCAATATCCGACTGAAATATGCTATGTAGGCATTGATTGAAAAAAAAAACATGTTAAATTAAGACAATCACTCAAAATGTTTTCGAAAAACCCAAACGACCAAAAAATCGACCAATTACGGTTGACTGGTTTTATCAAGGAAATGCTGCCCCATGTTGCCACCTAAACGAAATATAAACGCAGCGATTTCTCGTTTTCGAGTTTACTGTCAACATATTGTCACCTATAAGAATTCAAAAATGATTATGTCCGATTAAAACTCGAAATGAATATCTTTAATCTCCTTTATCTAGTGAGAGAAAATGATATAAGAATAACAACCCGTCGTTTCAATATTTTGTAATCAAATTAGGCTGTTTTTTGCCAAAATTTGATTACTGCCATTTATCATTATTAAATCTTCATCGCCTCGTACACGATGGATTAGAATGTCGAGTCTATAAGAGCAAAGGAAGTGACATATCACAATTGATTGGACAATTAACTGGTTAATAATTTCTTTGGTGAAATGACCACTGTAATGGCCATTAAAAACACCATCATTATTTATCGATATTTTTCATTATTTATCGAACAATATGAATATGATGATCTCTCTAATTACTACATTAATTTCACATTTAAGACTCGGTGGGCAATAATTGCTGAAATATAATAAAATAAATATAATAAAAAACAATTAAATGATAATAATCAGCCCTGCAGTAAATCATCAAGTAGCATAATTTAAATCAAATTATCCCGAATTTTCTCGCAAATTCATCAGGCTAATTTACTGATTTTCACCAATTTCCATTCCCCCTTCTACAATAATTATCTGATTATTTAGACGAAATGATGTGTTCTGATGTTAAGCCTCTCTCTAGTACATTCACTTAATTTTCTTTGTTCCCTATACTATACTATGCTTTCACTATACATATTTACTCTTACCCCAAGCAAATATTCAATCGACCGGAATTTGGATTCCGAGATTTCAGTGTAAAAACATGTTTTGAAATCCCCGAAGTGCGAACAAGTGAGTTTTATAAACTGGTCATTGTGAGTGACTGACATCTTAAAAAAGAAAAAAACTCGTCTTCAAATAGTTAGTTTGCAAGAAGGATCTCTGAGTGCAATGAGCGGTTGGTTACCTTTAGAATAACTACCCTCGCAATATTGTCCTGGAAAGTATTATAGTCCTGCTACGTATGCGAGGGCGCAGAAGTTAATTAAATGGTATCCGTGTCAGTCATAAAATTACACCAATAAGGGAAAGGATTAGTTCATGTTTGGGTACACTGAAATCCAACGCGGAGATCCCGGGTTCTCCGCTGCTAGCCCTCAGATTTTCTCTTCCTAGGAGCTTCTTACAGCTCATCTGATCGGTGATAGTGTTGTCTGAAAGGAGATAACATTGACCGGAGGCCGGTAGGGCACTGGAAAAAGCTGTAGATGCTAATGACCTTAAGGTCGACCCTTAATTTTAAAAAATTAATACATATAAAATGGAACTCAGTTACTAAAACAGTAAATTGTTTTTATAAATCCATTTACGGCATTCTTAATTTTGTAATGTTCAAACCACTTCCAAATCGAATGAGGAAGGCGATGTCCCGTTTGGAGGCTGGGCAATAATAAAGCTAATTGTTATGCGATAAGCTTTGAATGATGCGTGAGATTGGCGTTGCATTTATATGACGTTTTCGTGTGATATTAAAGTCAGTTTGCTGACCACTTCCGTCTACAATCTAATTGTGCTTTAGATTAGACGTAAACAGGAGACGGAAAAAATGGACTGAATTTATAAAAAAAAAAAAAAAAGTAATGAGAAATTAAAAAGTTAATAATTTCAGTTTTGGACGAGATAAGGGCACAGAGAGGAAAAAAATGCTTTTTACTTTCTCATTTGGTGCCCTTTGCAAACCGCGCATCCCTTGAAAAAAGTTAAACATATACTAAATCAAACATCTGGTATGTGTAAGTTCAATTGAAAGCCTCTGGCGCGAGGCGGCTGCCTAAAAAGCAGTTTAAACTGGAAAAAGCCGAAATGTTCAGAATTCACTTGAGTAAATTCTTAATTTTCTAACTCGCAGTGGTTCATAATTAGAAATATTATACAGGTGTGATTTCAGTGAAATAAGCGGTAGTTTAGAGGAGAGTAGAAGTTTAAAGCCCCCGCTTGAAAAAAGTTGCCTGGTTTAATGGTTTAAAGATTATACATTTATGCAGTATGAATTCATTGTTTAAATAAAATCATTTGCACCATTAAAAAACACAAGCTGGTTAAAAAGTGAAAAATAAAAATAATTATGTGATGGTCACTTTCAATTAACTATGATTCTAGAAATTTAAAATATTTTCTCATATAACTACAAATTTAGTTCATGAAGACGTTGCATTAATTGCACTAATATGGTAAGTGCAGCTTTTCCACAGAACTGTTTCAAAATCAATCTACCCGGGAAAAGGATTTTCAAATAACAATTAGGGATCAACATATACACAACGAGCATAAAGAAGATCTTTGGAGCAATTTGTGAGCAAAATTCATACAACCGAACAGCAGTACGTCCAGTTGAGCAATTTCGACTAAAATCTCATCGCGTCTCCCAAATCGTGTATCAAATTTCAACTTTTCGCGATTATTCGTTTCTGTTGACCTTATCCACCCCTCTCTCCACCAGTTTGCTAACTTATTTTTAACATCACTTAACAAGAAGCACTTCGTCGCACGATCTGCGAAACTCTTCAAACAAGAGGCTCTTCTTTCGTTTCAATATAATCGTACTTAAGTGATTAATTGCTCCAATTTCGCTCGCATTAAATGTCTTGTTTTTTCCCCCCTTTCCGATATTAAAAGTCACAAGTTAGCATTTTAAAAATGAGAATTTTTAAGTATTTTTAGTTTAAAAAAATAATATTGCTAAAATTTAAATTTAATTAAAAATAAAGTAAAAATGTTAATAACTATTTAATTGCAAAAATTGTTACTCACACTGGGAATGTTTGTCGAATTTGCTGGAATATATCGTAGAGCTGTCTGATAGTGAGCTCGTCTTCCGTACAACAGACTGGCAGGCAATACTCTCGTACTACTGTGTACACTTCTGGAGGCGGCAATATCCACCGCCTACTTTCCTACTGCCCCTCCTCAACTGCCAACTGTTAAGCATGCGCCAACACAAAGATAAGTTAATAAAATAATAATTTATAATATAATAATTTTGTGAAATATATTTTTATTTTTGTTAGTTTTTTAATTAGTAGTCATTTTCTTTTCTTGTAGTATCAGATTATGCGAAACAATTTCTGTCTGTAAATTCTTAAGGCGGGTATTACCTAAGTCACAATTTTCCATTAAGAACTGGCCAACGATCTTCTCTAACCCTATAATACAAACGAGCTAAGGCATGTGGCCCTGTTCTACCCAGCTTAAGAATGAAAACCACTCTTGCAAATTTACCAATATGTACTTGGAATGTAGCTTGAACTGATATAAACTTCAATCCAGTACTTCCCACCTTTCCTTCCTTAGAGCGTTAAAAAGTCCATCTTTACCTGGTGATTTGAAGACCTGACGATCCAACGGCCCATTGCAGTCTCCTCTCTACTGCTAACCTTCCGCACGTTCTGAAGATGAATACTAGCCTGCACCTTCAGTAAAGCACCCACTTCTAGGTCAGCTCTCTGGACAAACCTTCCTAAAATACAATAAGCCTTCACTAAACAGTAGCTTATTGTTCTCTCCTATAACAGTTTGGGTGATACTGTAGAAGAGGACAGTAAGCATCTTTTGGTACCAATAATGTTAAACAGTCTCGAAGCTTTACACTTCTTTAAGTCCCCACATCCGTTGTACATGCTTGCCTACTTTTGTTTCCAATTTTCTTGTACTCAATCGCCTATAAACTACCCAATCATCTTCCTATCCACAACTATTTAGCCTTCAATTCTTTAATTTTGATTTCTGAACCTTGAAGCTCCAACAATCATTCCTATTAAGTTCTTAACTTGACTTTAAAGGATAGACCTGTTCAAATGCCTGGCATGTCAGCTCACCTAACCATTCAACCTATCAATATTCAGTAACCCCCAGAGGACACTGTCAACATACGACACCCAGTCGCTAAACCAGGTCCAATTAACTAACCTTGGTTTCGTCTAACTGGCCGATTGTAAGTCAAACTTATCCAGACTCATCCGAAAGCACTAGTGGTCTGAAAACGTCTAGTACTTTCTAACCGTTAATTCGAATTCCTTCGAAGCTACAGTCATATCAATAACTCCGATTTTACCCTTAACTATAAAAGTTGCTTTTCTAACTGTATTAAGAATAAATAAATTTTTACTCATCAAATACTGAAGCTTTTCAGCTCTGTCGTTCACGCTTGTGCTCCCCTAAACCTCATGGAGTGTGTTGGCTGCGCAGTCGACAAGCAGAAGGAACTCCTTAAGTCCATCCAGATCTTCTCCTGGGATCCGTTGTCAGCGTTCAACTTCATAGGCCCAACTAGGTCTTCTGCTGAAATGTTTCTTTCGAATAATAGATAAGCAGAAGCAATCATGCTAGAAAGATAACTGTTAAATCTACAGTTCACTAACACTTTCTAGAATTTCTTGCCAAAATTGCTAGAAGTGCTACAGTACATGTTCTGAATCTTGAGTCTGAAACTCCAAAATCGTAAGGAAAGCAAATAACATTATATTGGAAAACCACATCTATAATTATCACGGAAAGTATAATTTAACTTTAGTTAGTATTACAGTAAAGTACGAAATGGATGAGAAAGCTGGATAGAAGATATTGTGAATATTAACCAGATCATAAATAATACGATTTCTTGAATGGAAACAAATGGTCTCATGAATTACTTTAAATTTAGTTGGGAATTAACTTTGGAAGGGTGTGTTTTGATTTAATTTTACTTTGTTTTATTATTGTTCTTGTTTACTTCCAAACTTCAGTTGAGTTAGATTTCAATTTATTTATTTTTATGGTTAGAGTATTTAAGATTTCAACACACAGCACAGCTCTTGGGAGACAATTTTCGTCTCTTATAAATATGTAATATTAAACAGTCTCTGATTTAGTTTGTAGCGTTTAAAACTCAAACTCAAGAGTCATAATTGTTTGTTTGCTAAATAAATGTCTGTCCTTGTTGCTGTAGTTTGTCTTTGTTAGTGTATTAATACGTTCCATTAAGGTGTCTCGGTGAATATTACCGGATGTTTGTCACTTAGTGTGTGTAAGCAGTAGTCCGTCTCTGTTTAGGAGAAAAATCAATTTCTGAACTTCCTTCTTTACCATGCTCACTGATATGTTACTTCCCACCCAGACCTCAACTCATATCCGGCGTCTAACAATTGTTAAACTGAACCATTACTTTCAGACATTTCATAAAATTTTGCGATAAATACAAATGAGTGAATTCATAATTCAAATTCACGATTAAATGAAAGTTTAATTTGGACCATCAGAATGGACAATGGAAGTTTGTACTGTTTACTAACCAAAATCACTGATTTACTTTTGTACACTCGATAGGATTTTTTATTATTATATTTACCAATTATTTCACGTTTTAGTGTTCATGATATAGAACAGAATAAATAATAGAACGATTAATTTAAAAAGTTTAAATATCACTTTTTAAATTAATAATCGGGTTCCTTGAGATTGTATTAATTAGATTTCATGCTAACGGGAACTCATTTGTGGTTTCCTGCAGTAAATTTTATTCAGATAGATACATTCAAAATCAAGTTGAAAGTAGCAAAGTAAATGATAAATTCTATTAAATATAAAAGTTCCAACAAAACATTTATTATTAATATAATTCTTACCTCCAGATTTAATGTAGCTAATATGTACACAATATTCAAATAGATAAATACACTATTATTTATAAAATGAAACATCGAGTCAATGGAAAAAATACAGAGAATACTTAAGCATAGCGCACTGTATGAGACCCAAACAGTGTGTGCTTACTCGTTTGGAAGCTTGGTAAGTTCCTAACCTATGTTACGTTCCCCCTCTTGTTTATCGGGCTGAGTTTTAATTCTAAATATTTCACCAAGTTTTGTTTACATGCTACATATTATTCTTGGGAATCTAATCTACTTACATTCGTATAACCTAAAACACATACAGATGTTTGTGTGTGTGTGTGTGTGTGTGTGTGTGTGTGTGTGTGTGTGTGTGTGCAAATGAATTTATGCAATTAATTGTGCGATTGCTCGCTAATGTTTTATGTCTGGGCCTATTGGCAGGTATAAGGGTATTTTGTTTAAGAATTTGTTTATTTATTTACAATATTAGGCTTATTTAATTTAAGGACTTTCAGTGAAGCCATAGAACTTCCCGTAAAATCAATTTTCAGGAAAAATAAGCCATAAATGTTAATAAGAGTAAAAGGTGTACGTCAGCAAAGAAGTACAGAATGAGCTTCAAGTGGTTCTTACTTCCGGGCAAACGATTACCTACTAACTCTGCATTTTAACAATTTATTTAACTATCATTAATATTCAAAGGTGTAGTGCAGTAAAATTGGGGAAAATGGTATTTTAGAATCAGAAATTCAAATTAAAAATAGTAAACAAAGATAATTAAATGGTGCTTTCAAATACTTATAGGCACTCATCAAGCATTTTCCAGTTTGCTTTTTTAAATTTCATGAAGCCCTCGACTAAGTGGCAATCGAGTTATCTCTCTGTCCGAATTCAAGTAAAAACGCTCTGCACGCATCATTTACAGATTGTTGTGATCGCATACTCACTTAAGGCGAGCGCTTTCAAGTATAGATCGATTAATTTTACCATAACCTCCTTGTAAAATGACCCCTTACAGCTGAGTGAATATTTTTTTCTGTCGTGTGAAACTAGGATTCTAATATCCCCGCAGCCTCACCATGTAGAGCGACCTCCTGCACCCAGCACTATCTCAGCAATCGCTACGTCCCTCATCCCCACAAAAATTCACTTCTTCACCCTTTCCTTTTCGGTTCTGATCTTATTGAGAAGCTAAGGATATCCACGACTAAGATATTGCTTTCCTCAATAACACTGGGATTGGAGTTCCCTTTCAATGTATTTACTTACTAGATTGAAGAAGTAATAAAGGTACAGAAGGGACAAGAAAATGGCCACCAACTCCGCGGGATCAATTGTTGCCAAATTGTTCATTTTGTTGAATGAAGTTCGGTTGGTTTTATTTGAAACGTTTTATCAGCACACATTATAAAAGCCGGGTCCTTATGGAGGGAGGCGTTCCTCTTTTAGCTCATTCTACGCTCTAACATCTGTATAAATTTTATGAGT
Organism: Rhodnius prolixus; assembly: GCF_049639745.1. NCBI lineage: Eukaryota > Metazoa > Arthropoda > Insecta > Hemiptera > Reduviidae > Rhodnius > Rhodnius prolixus. Next base: position 4,864,878 of record NW_027411592.1, on the reverse strand, counting down.
ATGAAAGATCTAATTAGATTGCATTGTTGGATGAACGGCGTTGGCTTTTTCGAATGTTTTGTACATTTCCAAACCGCCGAGGCTAACACTTTCATATGGTCATTACCTATCTTGAAGCACTTTGGACTGCAACCTTTTTCAAACAACTTTTGATTTTAATTGTACTTTGAGCGTCTGTGTGCACTTCGTTTAACAGTGTTCTTTTATTACGGTGAAATGGACAACAATCTTTATGGCAAAGTCTAATTAAACTTTCATGAAAGTTTAATTTGAGCCATGAGAAAGTAATGTGAGTTTGTATTGTTGACCAACCAAAATGATTTACTTTCTTTTGAACTCTCTTTAATGAATAGATCTTGGATGTTATTTTAAGATGCATTTTATAAAAAACTTCATTAGATGAAATTTTAATTAGTTACTTTATTCTCTCAAACTGTAATAAAAAACTAAAATTATATTATTAACCGTAATATAATCGTTGAAAAAAAGAACATTGTGTTATTCCTGCTATGAAAATAAGATTATTAATGCAATCAAACTCAGACGTCCAACAACTCTGTTTCAGTTATTCATTAACGAAGAGATTTAATTAAACTATCTTTCGGAGTCTTACTTCATCAAGTAATTAAAACTTTGACATAATAGAATTTATACTTCTCTGTATTGCTACACAGTTTGTATGTGCAGTTAGTTAATAACAAGCTGAAATATGTGTTCCTAACATTTTATTAAGGTTATGATAAGAATAAATTAATGAATCGATAGTGAAAAAAGGAAAATTCCAATTTAGGGCGAAAGACAGGTTTTTTTTTGTTTTTTTTTTTAAAAAAAGTGTTTCCAAATACTGCAGAAACTTGAGAAAAAAAAACTTCAAATCGGTAAAAATAAATTATATTGGAATTCAAATTCTTAGTAAGTGCTTTAAGTGAAACACTGTGTTAGACAGCTTTCTGTGTTAATGCTGGGATGAAACAAATAGAACTTAGTGTTGGAATTGTTCAACTGTGATAAAACTGTTTACATCTTTATCCCATTTCAAAATAAAGGTAAAATTTGTTTTAAAGGTCACACTTATCAGGGAGCTAGTAAACTTTACAGTCTGACTCCTGTTACTAAAGGACTTGTAATATTGTTCTGCTAAAGAGAATATATCCTCGGACATCAGATAATGACTTTCTAGAAGTACTTTATATTTATTTCTGTCCAGTACTGTAGGTTGCTGCTGCAGAACGTGGCCTAGACAAAAAGGACGAGTTTTAATTCAGAGCAACCATCGCCGCTTTTAGATAATTGTAAGTTATATAATTTATTAAACACGTTAAATTAGAAAACAAAACAAGGATTTCTTTTAATCACTAAATGTGGGTTTGAATCCTGATCTTAGCCTTAAATTTTATTTAATGGTTTTGGAAGAAATTTAGTAACTCTTGTTCGTTTATCACCTCCGAAATCTAATTTGGTAGTTGGACGTAATGTCCGCATGTACACGTAAGCTCACTTTTCTTTTACGCTTAGTGAATAGCGCCACGAAGTCTAAGTTCGGCTTAAAGCACTCCCCCAACTTTCCTCTTAAACTGCAACCTGCTTTGCTCTTGCCTGGCAGGGGATGATGAGGTTGTCTGCCAACTTGCCGCTCTCTTTGTCTCTTTCTAACGTAATTCTATTAGGAGAATTTACTTACAATGTAATTTTTACTATCAACTTCTGCAGTACAGAAGGATGGCAAATTTAAAGTTTGACATTTTTTTTGCAATGACATTCATCGTCGTATATCCAGCGTTGATTTAAAGACTTCACAGAAGTGAATTAGAGTTCAGGGGCCTAAAATATTCCTCTTTCAATAGGGTGAGAATGTAAAGAATGAAAGACAAAAAAAGCTGTTTTTTGTGTATTGCGTTTGAATGGGCAATTGCGATGGAAGCTAACTAACCTAACCTAAATTAAACTTGCTGCATTTTTTCTGATCATAGGTGTAGTTTCAATTAACTTAAACCATTAAAAAGTAATTATAAAAGCACTTTAGAATTTTCAATGTCAGGATAATAATGGGTAGTATTATCTGCAGCTAGATTAGTTTAGACTAATATTCTGTAACAATGATAACATAGTGTGACCTAAATGTAAGTGCCAGCACAGCAGTATGCTAATTATTATTACAACAATAATCTGTTGGGACAATATTGAAACATAAAATCGATCGTTTGTTTTATGTCCGTGTATTGATATTTGTAACTAGATATCCATACTAGTTAGTATTGGCTAAATCCCTAGATCCAGTCTTTCAAACTACAAATATAACAGTGATGTAATATTTCTAACTCAAAGATACTAGTTTATTGAAACTATTATATAATAAAATAGATTGAAAAGAAGTTAAACATTTGAAATAGTTAATAATAAATCGATGATTTTAATTTACTGTTTTAAAAAACTCAGCTTTTTCTCGCACCTCTCGAGTACATACTGAATTTTTATAAAAGTTAGAATATGAGCTGAAAAAAAAAGTTGATCTCAATATTACATTCACAACGCAATTTCCTAACCACTAAACGATCACGGCCAATTACATTCACTTTGGTAAATGGAGCTGCTGAAAATAGACTGACGACGCAATGTCTTTTTAGAACGACACTTAAATCAATATCTACTGAGAAAAATGTTCAAAAGAGAGTGATAGACCAACGAACGTTATTTCCGAATTCAAATTCATTGCTTTACGAGAAAACTTTGAATTTTTTTATCTTACTCAAGAAATGCCATAAAGAAGTTTTGGTACTACCTGTAGACAGATACTTTTCGACCTTTGATTCTTCTAGTTAAACATTTCATATTAATAAATATTACTCAACATTCTGGGTCGAAAGAGAACCTATCGCCTTCCTAAATATCCGCTTATAAATACAAATTACCGCAAAAGTATTTCAAATAAAAGAATTAGAACTGCAATTATGCAGTGAGTAGAGAATAAGAATTTTTTTTTTTTAATTCTGAAGTTTACAATAAAAATCGATTCTCTACAGGGGCTATTCCGGACAAAGGATTTTATTTAAATTTGGTCTTTTTCAAGATCCTGTTCGAGAATATTAGACTGTAACTGCACTTGTGAAGGATCCTAACGCCCCTTCAACTGCATTGCCATGAATAGAATTTCTCTGGAAAAGTGTTCTAAAATATGCACTGTGATGAAAAACAGTTTAAAGAAAACCGCTGGCTGAATTTCAAAGAAAATCCGAAGCATTAAAGAAAAATCTAGGCAGAGCAGCATTTAGGGATAATCGCAGCTTTCTGAAACATTCATTTCGCTGATATTCTGACCACAAACCTTGCGCTAAAACAGATTTATTTTCGTGCTCAGTAAATATGTAATTCAGCTAAAACTATTTAAGTATTAAGTTAACTATTTAGTTGAACTATGTAATTAATATTTTATTCTCTAATATTGTACTGAATGCGAGTAATGCGTACCAGAGCGCGCTAAAATTACGTTGTTTACATGCACGCACACTTGTATTTAACAGGCAAATTAGCACAATAAGCGGTCCAATAGCCAAGCTCGCGTTACATCGTGGAGCAGTTTAACAAGTCGTTTACTTAATCACTGTAACTACATCCGCTGCCATAATAACTAGTATTCATTTCTGGCGTTCATGTTTCGAGTCTAGGTTATTACAATTCTCTATTAATGGGATTCATTTCCTCTCGAAACTATCTCTTCTAGCTGTGGGTTTTCGAAATTGTGTTTTTACGAGGAATACCAGTATTTTGGGGTCGCCTGAGTAGTTTGTTTTTATTGACACCTACTTAATGCCAAATCCAGCATTTAAATTTATGTTGGAAACATGGTTAGGTTCTCAGTTCTGGAGAATATTGTTGAGTTTATCCCAGCATCACAGGCAGATTTATCAGTTTGGTGTAGACAATTCGTCTTCAATTACGTCACTGTCTCGCACTTCACTTTCTAGATATATTATTTTAAAAGTTAATCAGTACACTGCCGCAGGAAAAAGTCGTATGCATTAAATCATTAACTTAATTTATAAAACAAAATAAAATAATGGTATTATGAATTTTTCAAATATTTTATTTATTATTTTGAATTGGGTGCGTGTCCGTAATAAAGATAACATAATAATGGTAAGCCGACTTAAGTATATAAAGGTATATTATGCTATCTAGGGGTCATGGATATTATAAAGGGTGACGCCAGCATTGGGATTTATTCGAGCGGATTAATTACACGAGATGCTGGATAAAGCGACAGGCTGAAGGGTACGAGGGGCGAGGAAGACTGTGCAAGCGGATCAAATTCTATATAAAAGAAAACCCATGGTTGAAAAGAAAATATGAAAAAGGTTTCCATAATTGGAAAGATGTGGCTCAACGTCAGGTTTCTGAACATTGCATTTAGGCCACTCTTATTATCCCGTTCGGTGGAGGAGCCGAGATACTTAAATAATTCAATGTGGGATTTTACATCAGAAACCCCTTTAGAATGAACGTGACGTTGCTTTTTAGGTGAATTTAATTGAGTCTTTCATACGTCTGATTAATGTATTCTGTCCAAAAAAAGAGAATCTAGCGTCATACACTTCCACAACACAATATTCATTGGGTACTTAATAGTGTATTCAACTTACAGACTTTGAAAGATCTATGACGTTCAATTACCGCCTCTAGTACATTAATTACATCATTTTCCGTTATTAAGAACGTAATTTTCTGCTATTTATCATCTGTTTAACTATTTGGCTTAAAAGTAATTTAACTTTTTTTATTGCGGTATTTCCTGTAAAACCAATGACCAAGCTTCCTTTTAGGATACCAAGATTACTCAAAATAGTTGAAAAAAAAGAAGAAGCTTTTATTACTTTGTTTTTAACTCAGTTTCAAATAAGCTTATTTCTTGAGATATTCTGTTCACTTACTATTGTAGTAAAAGTACAACCATCCGCCACTCGTAACCTGAGCAGAAGAAAGTGCAGACTAAGAGACCCAATCAATGTTTAGCCTGAGAAGCGAAAACGAGAAGCGTTTAGGCGAACTCACCTACAGTAAGCTGCCTTCATCTAAATAGAGGAATTCAATTACAATTCAATTGCAAGTCTACTCCTGACTTGCCTTCTGTTATGTTTCTACATAAATGCCTTTCTAGAAACTCAACAGATTCGACAGTTAAGTGAAAATAAAGTCGAACTCTGATTTCCGATAACAACGCAAATATAATTGAAAATATCGATTCCTATTTTTTCAATATTTTATATTTTCTCTTATATAACGTGTGATGGAATTGAGTATTACTCTATTACTTCGAACAAGAAAGTTCTGGATTATTCTATTATTACTTTTCTCCGTAAATATCCGTTCTAAGACCCTTGAATATGAAAAAAGTGTTTTGGCAAACTATATGCCATCAATTTCAGGAAAATCCTTCAAACAAAAATGTTAGATACGAATCAACAGAAGTGGTTTAGCAAGAATATAGAAAATATTTAGAGTAGTTTTCAAGAAAAACGTAAAATTAGAAAAATCAATTCAGTAAAGTGGTTGTTCTTCCGTTTAGCTGTTCCTCTAACCAGACAGACAGACTAATATGTAAAAACCACTTGTTCAGAGTAAGAGATCTCATTGCAAATCAAAAATATGAAATCTTCACAAAATAATACTTGAAAGAAACTCATGTTGATAGGTTTAATGATATCTATAAACAGGATGTACTTATTCTTCCACCATAGACATCGTTATCACAGGAAATAATTTAATTTATTCACTCGAATACAAATAGAATTCTTTGCAATTATATTTTATTAAAAATGTGATGGTAAAGCTTTGTAACTCCTTTCTAAGAATAAATGTGGCCCAACTAGTATCTCAATTAGATTATCATATTCCTACAATACTGAGAATGAATTTTAATATCTTATTTCCGTTCAAGTTATAGTTTGAACATGGCATTTTTATTAATTACAAGAATTGTAAAATAACATTACTTTTGTTTGGTGAAACATATAAACCCAACTAATTTTGTGTTTATTAAAATAACTAATGATATTCAATTTTATGCCATAATGAGCCCAGCAGGTTTTAGATTAATTTCCAAGTAAGCGTGACTTCATTGTTTGGAAGAACCTAAGTCTTATGTTCCGAAATATAGTTTTTTCTTCATACCACGTCTTCGTCTGTACACCAAACGTTTTGACACAGACGTGTGCTCACGTCAGTTGTTGATATAAGAGGCGTGCTAAGCACTTTATGAGCTACACGAGTTAAACTATCTAAAAAAATTTGCAGAACATAGAGAAATAAAAAGAAAAAGATCTATAGATAAGTCATTTAATACATTTCAAAGTAGTCGCACCTTTGCTAAACTTCTTTAATCAAAGAAATTTTAAAAACTTACGTTTTGGCACCATTTTGTTTTTTGGCAAAATATGTTCAAACCCACAGCAAAGAAAAAAGTTACCGTCTTCGTTGTACCCGTGAGACCTATACAATCCGCTTGCAAAGCCCGTTTACTTCACCTAAACCGTCCCGCTGCAGAAGTTGTTCCTCTCTCTTTCCCAACTATCACAGTTCAGAGCCTTCCAACACAAATCGGTAATCTCCATTTCCTTCATATTTCTTCCCATCATAGTAGATCTGGGGCGAGGGGAGGAATGAAATTCAAAATGCAATTTACACAAAACGATGGGACCTGAAGCCGTGGTGACGTACCACTCTCAAGCCTGGCCACTTTTCCTGCCACCATTAGCTTATGGTAATCGATCGGGCCCAAAAATAACTTTGAACTATTAACTTCAGCAGGAACAAAAGTATTTTTAAATAATTTTTCTACTTCATCTTCACCTTTCTACTTCACCAACACAATTTTCATGAAGTTTAAAAAAAAATCTGTTATTTACTCAGTCTTTCTATTCATTGAAATCTTAAGAACTTTATCGAGAAATGTTTAGAAATTTATTGAAACGTTTAGATAGTTAATACTGTGGGTGAGAGGGACAGAACATATCTCAAAGACGAGAAATCGTGGCCATCTCTCAGGAGACCTGTGTGTAACATTGTCATCAAAATTGTAGCCTGCAAGTTCTATGAAAACGTGAGAAATCCATTCTTCTCTCCTATAAATTGTGATTGGAAACTTCTCGATTATTATTAGCAGGACAATACGTATGCTAGAGAAGTGTAATCATTTTTCGAATGTCAAGGCTAATTGCATCCGCTATTAGTAAAACAAGGGAAACACGTTTATGTTTTATAATTTGTAATAAAGCATTTTGAAAAATATAGTGAGATAAAAAACATTTTAAACGCGTAGTTTATATTTTTTTGTAAGAAGTAGTGAACTTTAAACCTTAAGATGCTTTAAAGTATTAAGGAGGCAAAAAGCACGAATGCCATTGAACATTAACCTGTTTCAACTGCAAAATAAACATAGATTACCTTTATGCTACCACATTTGTTTTAGATCATAACATTATGTATTTATTTATCATTTAATTACTAATATATCTCAGTCGGCAAACATTATTTGCTAAATTAATTAATATCTTATGAAACTGATGAAATCCAGTAACTATCGCCGCATTATATTACAACCAATATCAAGTTCGCTGACTTCTAGTTACTGAAAGGAGTTTATCCGACTTAGCTTCCGATAAAAACAAGCCATTGGTTATTTCATTTCGCTGAATTGATACATTTTCAAACGGACGATACGTATATACATGTACATATATATATTTATTGGAACAATACTATTTTTATTTAATAAAAGTGAAGCTGTGAAGTGTGTCTGTCAAGAAAAGGCTGGGCTTCTTTTTCGAGCTTACATCACTTTCAGCGTAACAGGGAGGGGGGAGTAACAAGTCTTTTAATAAAAATTTAAATTTTCAACTGCCCAAGTCTCATAAATCGCAAGATTTAATTAAACTGCATAACTTATTCTAATCACCTCATTGAATATTCAACTTTGGATGATGCGGAGGTAATATGCGATACTCGTACTTATTACTACAATTTTTAAATTGATTATAAAAGGAATACATGGCAAATTTAGATGTACCAAGTTTTTCATTAAAATATTTTACTGAGTAAAAGGTACTTCAAAACTTGTTAAAAAAAAATTAATATTGAATCATTAAATTTAAAAAATGAATTAATGGGCAAAACAAAGTTGCAAGCTATTAGAATAAGTTGACTTTATGATAAGCCGAACTTCGTTCCAGTCAAGATTTATTGCCTAAAGAAACTACAATGATTAAGGAAATAAAGATGGTACGTTTTAATCATCTTCAAAAGTAACTTTAATTAATCAAAAAGTTTTTGTTATTGTTTCTAGAAAATAGATGTCTCTAAAATATAAATGAAGGAAAGTATACAGGAGTTTTCAATAACGGTATAACTGTATTATTAATGAAATAGTACTGAAGGTATTTGTTATCTGTCGGCCGACTGTGCACTATTGACTAGATCCTCATGCCTAGGCAAGTGGAAGCGCAAACTTGTGCCTGAGAAGCCTGTATTAATTGGAGCTTCTCTTACCTGACTGTACAGATCTCTATGTACTATAAAATTCAATGGAAGAAGGATTACTGCTAAAGCTGGTTCAGTTTGCCCTATTCACCTACCGACCTTTCAGTACTGACGCTATTATATTGTTTTACTTGCTGTTCAGCAGAACAATACAAATCTTTCTATTCATTAACACTTATCATCTCTTTACAATCGCAAGACGGGAAATAAGCATTAACCAAACAAAAGACCAATGAGAAGATGATCTAAGAATTATTACAAAGCAGTAATACCAGTCGCTATTTCAAATTAAATTGTTGGAAAGAAAACAACTTTTCCAAATCATTTGCTCTACTCTATTCATTCCCAAATGTTTATAAATACATCGATAAAAAAAAGTATGTTTTTGTGCAATCAAAAACCATTAGTTTGGCTTTTTGTGCACTCATGCTTTGATTCTCCACTAATAAGACGAAGGTACCCTGGCCTTTGCCATTTTGCCGACTCCTAAAAAAAAGAAGACCTTGTTCCACAATCAGTTGTCATCAAGATATCTTACATTCTAAATTAACCACGGATTAACTTCCTGGAAGATATAGCCCCAGGCTGCCAGTGTGACTCTGGTATTATTATATCCTACTCTTATAACCTTAGCAGCCCTTACGAGTATTGCTACTAGCACTCTTCAAATTAAGTACCAAATAATTTGTGCGACAAAAAAAATGCAAAAAGGAACAACACGCTGTGGTTAAGTAGAATTCTGAGGTTATATTGACTTTATCAGACTCTTAAACCAAACAATAAGAAAATTTTGAAATCTTTAAAACTCGCATTTACATGCAATTTTACGGGGACAAATAACAGAAATGTCAGCTAGAGGAATGTTTTGTAGCATTTACGCGTCTTTCCAATCAAGATGGTGAAGAACAAGTATGGGTAAGAGTGATACTAAAAGCTGAAACTGTCGTTTGTGTTTTAAGTAGAGGATATTCCTGTTTAGTTTTTTAATTGGTGCAGGCACTTTTAATTGTTATTACCGCACTAGGTAAGAGGTTGTTGACAGAAAAGGAAAAATCCACAAAGATTTTTTTCATATTGCTCAAATACAATAGTTCGTCAATTGTGAGAAGAGTAAAGAATAGAAATCAAAAAAGTAAGAAGACCAAGAGTTAGAAAACAAGGATTGAAAAAGTAGAACTGAGGAGTGTTGGTTTAAAGTTAGTTCCAGACTCCGTGTTTCTGAGAATAGGACAGGTGGTTTGTTGTGTAGAGAGGGGATGTTAGCAAGTAAAGACTTCACATGGATCTTTGCAGTGTGCTAGAAAAGTCGCACAGCAGGTGCGAGAGTCCATAATAAGGAAGTTTTTTATTCTTTATCAGAGAACCTCACGGTTATTATGCTCTTAATAATATGCGCAAAAAAGATGTAAACCGTACGTAACCATAAGCCGGTTAATTAATGAAGAAAGAATGACATGTCCTAAAGCAGGGTTTGACCACCAAGATGTCCACATTAGTCTTGATTAACTTCCTAAATGGCAAGAAATGATCTGGAAGGCCAATTTTTTGTTCTTTTCCCAGTTCGCGGCTGAAATTCTTAATCAAGATATTAAACTGGCGTATAAACTGTATCTTGAGTTACAAACATCTGGTTTGATCACTCATACGAATTTCTTTTACACAATGCGTAAAATTTAATTGATACATTCTCCTTAATGCAATAGTGCATAACGCTAAATGCAAATTGCTTGTTTGTTCCAAGAAAATTCCAAAAAAGTTATTAGTTTATTCTGTAAAATAATTTAAATATTTGTTCAACCTTATCGCTGAGCAGATCTCGTTTCCCTTAAGAGAGAAAAAATTATAAAACTTAATATCGCAATGGGTATCCTTCTATTTAATTAAAGAGTTTTTGATAATAAATATAAATCAAGATTCTGTAAAAAACAATAAAATATTGGCACGCGATTAATAAATAATTATTACCTACCTTATTTAATTACAATTCTTACCTGACTGATCACTTAACACGCCATTCAAGATCGAGGTCAGTACAAGTGTGGTTTCCTTATTTATTATTAATTTCATGTATTTAGTAAATATCTTTAAAAAAGTCATCTGCACTTACCTAATATACTGCAAACTGGTTGTTTATCATTCCTCACCAAAGTCTAATTTTAGAAACTGAATTCGAAATACAGGCTACTTAATTAATAACTTCCCTCACATCTAGCACGCTAGGGCAAAAATCTCAAACTTTATTGTATGCTTGTTCATCTGTATTGGTTTTTTGTCAATGATAGCTATCAAAATAAACAAAAAATCTGTACCATAGCTATCTTGCAAAAGGGTTCATTCAATCTTTTATATAAAATTACGTTTTATTGACCTTTCAGCTGTCTTAATGTGATAAAATGTTGGATGAATTACATTTACTGCTTCTTAGAAGTAACACTAACCTAGCTTTGTACCGTACTTCCTAATATAAATATGTATTAGTGTCTCAGTGAATAAGTTGTATTAAAAATGCTCAATCCACTTATCCAGGAAAGTGGTTGTGCCGTAATCAGTTCATTTGAAGACGAGTCACTCAACATTCCATTTTACTCGTTAGAGTTATTGAAGAAGTTGTACACAACTTGAATTTAAACAAGCTTACTGTGATGGCGTTGATAGATGTGCAGAAAACATTGCTTCTAATCGACACCATGCACTTATGGTAAATTAAAGTATTTACAAGCTTCCAAAGCATTTAATTTGTACAATAATTCATAGCTTTTAGCTGACAGTTGTTGACGCTAGTTCGGACCAAAATAAACTGCACTCGGAATCCATAGTTTGTGCGAACTATCCACCCTACGTAACGCTGTAATGCTGTTTTAAACACACTTAAATCCTATTTGCTGGAGCCAAGGCTCCAGAAACAAGCCAAGCTTCTACAAACTTACTTAAGCTAATATAATATTATTAAACATCTCACTTTTAAAAACAACCTCATTTATTGATTCTTTTTTCTTTCATTTATTTATTTTTTTTTATAACCAAAAAAACTTTTAATACATTCAATAACATGCCCGGAAAAAACAAACTGGGAACAAATTTTCAAAACGTGAAAATTGTTTTTTCACAGTTCAACAATAACAATGTCTCTTATTACATTTTGTGTTTCTTAATTATTACTTCTCTCTTTTTGTAAATCACTTAACATTACACATAAGTTTAAATTTTCTTTTTTATTTTAGAAAAGAAAATAACGTTAAAAGATGATATATGTAAGTTACTTTAATTTTCTTTCTTTTTTATCAATTTTGTAATATAAGTTCCTATATAGTTTCAACTTGTTTTTTTTTGTATGTATATATTTATAATTTTATTTTTTTGTGTTTTTATGTATATAAATTTAAAGCTTACACAATGTTCTGTTAGGGTGGTAATTTTAAAATTAAATACAAAATAAAATAAACTAATAACGGTCATTATCGCTAGTGATTTGGCTGTCGAAGTGCAAAATAAAAATAACTTTTCTACAAAGCTTATTAACGTTTATAACAAATTTAAAAAAATCTGACCAATTTAACAACCTCGCATATGATTTAATAAATTGCAAACTAAAAAAACTTCACCTATATATGTATGTAATTCTAGTGGATTATAAATAATAAGAATAACATGTGAGCATTAACACAATATTCGGCACTTGCGGACTTCTGGTTAATAACAGCACATTAATTAGGGGACATTTGAGGAAGTTGTGACTTAACTGTCGCTTTTTCATTTTTCTCTTTTGTGATCTCATTGAAAATGTCTCCAATGATATTTATTTAATCTAGTACAGTATTTTATGATGTAATAATTAATATCTTTTGTTTCACACACGTTTACCGTTTGGTTCAAGGAGAGGATCTATGGCACCTCGATAACTGATCATTAAGTACCTAACAGAAAGTCGTGGAGTTTCAATCAGACTTCTGTTTACAATGTTTTAATTGCCAAAAATGCCCATTTAAATAACAGATGAAGTTTCGACGTCATAATTTTTGAAAATATTTTTAGCAACATAGAAATGAATGGAGGAAGACCTGTAAAGCTGTTCACTTTCATTCAGTTCTATTGTACTGCTTCACTAGACTTTGATCCATTGATTTTCTTCACGCAATTGATGAAGCAGTTTCTGGATGTGAAAGACTAAAACCAAACGGAAAGGGGAAAACTGAGCTTGCTCTGACGGATAAAACCAGACTTGAACCAAACAATTATTCACTGATTAAAATGAGATTTGGTCCGCAATGCTGGATATTTCGATTCACACGGAAACATAAGTGAAGTCGCATTCTCTACATCTAGCCGATTAATCTAACTCTGATGGTGGATGAAATTCTGGAAGTGCTCACCGATACTATAAACATGCGCACTACGACGGATAAAATCAAATAAATTCTTCCCTAAACTTAAGTTTAGGTAGAAATTTTTCTAACCTAATAAAATTAGGCACTAAAAGAAAGTGAAATTGAAAAATTAATATTTTTTAGTAAACATTACCACCCCGTTCAGATAATTAAATTATGTTATATAAATATATATAATGTATATACAATACAATTATTAATAATATATTTTGTATTTTAAGAATTTTTATTTATCACTTAAACATCTAAAAAAGAGAAAAATATTTTACATTTACACACAAAGATCTTGCTTATTGACTTTTAAACCTCCATTTTTTCCCCCAATGTGCATTCAGAATTTCAGTTCTTAGTTTGGAAACTTCAAAGATTCCTGCTAAAATTTGTCCTAACAGTTATCAGTTTTTCTCAAATTTTAAAGGAAAGAAAAATTGCAGGAAGTAAAGTTTCTTCTGTTTTGAATAGGGGATCAATAATTTTCTTTTAAAATTGGAAAATTTTACTGTATTTTTGTTTGTTTTTACCCATACGCCCGGGTAAAAACAGAACAAAACGGAACACGTTGTTTATCTGAAATATCTTGTGTTAATTACTTAAATGTCTTGTATTATTCTTTTGTATAAATATTTAATACTCTTGCATAATAATACTAATAGTTTCACTTTTTACATTTCGTTTCGGTATAAAGACGGAAATAAGACGCTAAGTATATAAAAGTTATTTATCCATTGAGAGAAAATAGTATATATTACACATGTCAAGTCATAATTTGCCTTTAGACAATCAAGAGGCTTTGAGAGTTATCAAGTACCAGGAAGTCAATCGAGGATAGCGAGTGTGACAGCTTCGACATTTTGACAAGAGCTGAAACAAGGAATGAGGAGCAGAACGCCTGCCCGGAAGGATTTCTGTGAAGTACTCATGACGCTTGAACCCTCGTTGCACATTGCCATAGAGATGTAGCAAGTGCAACGAAGATGAACTATAAAGTACGCAAGAAGAAACTACAGGCGGAAAGTTCATCATTGACTCCTCGCCTAAGTTTATTACGGATGAACGCGACCTCCTTACAGGCCGTTGCGTATTGAGCATGTCCAAGCTGCGCAAGGGTCCAAAAACGGATAGATTTCGTTAGGAAAATGAGATGACATTGCTAAAATGGAGATATTGTGTAGGGCTTGTACAGTCGAAAATTCGACATTCAAGCTTTACCCAGGAGCGCCTCTCTTCTTTACCCAGGACGTTTAGGTTGAATCAGACTGCATGCTGTTGATGCCTAGCAAAGCCTTGTGGAAGACAGGATAACAACAAACTGCCATGGAATCCAATACTTAATATCTCAGTTATTTCTGCTCTAGATAGAAGAAGACAAAAGTTACGGATAGAAAGAATGATTGTCGAATTGTAGCCCAACCAAACACGTACTCAGGATTGTGCGAATAGAGAGAAAGGAAGCGAAAGATAAAGGATGTATTAGCCCAAAGACAGGATACCACAGAGGAAGAATAACGCTCGGTTTTTAAGAGCTCTGAGCGTGCTCTGCTGTAAAAAAAACATCTCAGCTTCTTCACCAAGTTCATATTGATCATTAAATCAATGAAAGAGATTGAATGAAGCTATGATTTGATTACAAGAAGACCTACCAGAGGTCTGACTTGAGTTTGCCCATTTGAACAGGAGAAGCTCATTTTCTCGGAAGAGTCCTAAGATCCTGCCTTCAATTTCTAGTAGAGAGAAAGGTTTGGAGAAGGTCAGGAGAGAAATTTGCTTCCTGCAATTTACTTCTACACATGGCGGGTCAGCAGTAGCAAAATCTCAAGAATGGTGCTCCGTTTTGTCTTTTTTGCCCGAATGTTTGTGTATAAATTTTAATTTTATATAATTAGCTGTATTGAATTTATCTATTTCTGTATACATATATAAGAATTTTATGCATTTTTTTTTATAAATGATAAATTTTAAGAATTGATTAATAGGCCTTTGTGTAACAATTATTTTATATATTTAAATATTTTTTTAAAATTATTCATTAACCATTTTTTAAAAATCTTTTCATAATTATTACTATTATAAATTATTAACTAGAATTAAAAAAATTCATCACAAGAACGATATGCTGACTCAGAAAAGAGGCTGCAATTTTTTTTTTTTAATTTGTATTTATGAAAATAATCTGCATTTGGGATTTAGACATAAAGGGACACAAATCAGAAAATCTAGAATAGAAGTTGTTTATTTTTTACAATTATTTTCCAGTTAAAGGAGAAAAGGTATATGAAGGAGATGCCTACATCCCAAACCTCTTTTCCTTCTTTTTTAAAAGTGAGGAATATCCTACTATATACTTCTCTTAAAGGTCGGGATAGATGGTAGAAGTTTGTGTTTTTAATGAGAATTGAACACAAAGTTATTGCGAATTTTCTTTTAAACTAAATGCGGTAGTGCTATTTTTTTTTTTTTTTTTTATACAATGATACAATAGTATGACAATTATTCAATTTGTAGAACAGACTAATGTTACACTTTTTAATAACCAGGGATAAAAAATTCAATCTCGTACAGTGGAATCGCTTACCCAAAAGGTCGCTGGAAGTATATTAGGGAAAGCGTGTGAACAAAATGATGGAAGAAGAGGATGCTGTGGGATTCATTGCATCTAAACAGATGGAATGTCAACTCACGAGGCTGGATATTAACAGAGATTTGTTATAAACTTCCAAAAATAGCAGGTCCATAATTCCCAAAAGGTGCGAATTGTAAGAATTTTATTTTCTAATGATAATTAGGATCGTTGGTCAAGGAGTTTGCCAAGAAGTCTGGAAACATAGCAAAGGAATTCCATACGGTCGTTTGTCTGAGGCCAGGTAACGAACGCAGCGAGTGGGTTTGCATTTTAAGCAACAATATAAAACAAAAACGCTCCTAAAGTTGGTGTCGATGAAGCTGAATGAAAGCACAATTACAGAATCCCACTCATCTGTTCTGGAAAACAGCAAACCTTTTTGCATCGTTTTGAGAAGTGCGCAGACGGGTTGACTGCAGCTTTCTACATGGAAACCAGGAAAAACTATTATTACCTTTATGGAGGTGAAAAACTCCGTTGGTGCTTCTTTCACTATGTATTCTGTTTAACAAAGTGGCTTTTGAACCTAACTAAAATGTTTTCAAACTCAAGATAAAACCCGCAATAACTTTGTGGGCAATCTAATATTATATTTTTCGGTAATTTGAAAAATAGAAACTAACAGCTTTTTCAAGAGTTTTGCTCTTTCTTTTTTCAATTTATACTTTTAACTTTAGAAAAATAGGTGTGTAAAGTACCGGGCGCCTAAGGACTGAATTAAATAAAACTATACAAAAATGAATGCAACAAAATCCTCGTTTGCTTTTATATATACATTTATTTTGTTCTGTTCTTCTTTTTTAATAGGATAAAATTTTAAAAATCCAGTATTATTCAAAAATCCTTCTTTTAAAAAAGTTATTTCAAAACAAAGCTGTAAATCTAAATTCAAATCATGATTACTTATAATCCTAGTGGTCAGACATTATTAGGTAACTTTCCTTAATTAAGTTTGTTTTCTAATTCTTTTCAGAAAAAATTCTCGAATTAACATATTGCTGAATTTTGTGCGATGAATTCACCTGTGCTTATTCTTCTTCAAAATTAAACTTTTTCAATAAACTCTCAAAATAAATTAAATTTATGAGATAGTTGAATCTCTTTAATTCTTAATTTTTATTTATCGAAAAAATAAAAGCAATTGGACTCCCAAGTATGTATTTATGAAGGAGCCTCTTGCAAATTCTAGTTGTAAACTAAAAGAACTACCAATCAATTAGTTCGTATCTCCCAGTTAATGAGTAAAAATAGGAAGCCATTAATTCTTATATAATTAATTACAATTAAAATAATTAGGTACACACATTTTTTCTTACTTTTTTTATTTTTTTAAGAAATAAAGTTAATTGTGAGTTGTGATGGGGATTAGCATTCCTTTAATTTATTTACCTCTTACTACGTGATATGAACGAAAATAAATAGAAAGTATTAAAATGAAAGCAACCCGGATATTCAACCGCTTGTAATGTATCGGCCTGCTGGATTGGACTGAACAGTGCTGAGAAGTTACCGCCTAAGTAAAATCTATTTAGATATTGCAACTTTTGACCTTGACTTGGGTTTTAAATTGATTTTTTAAAGGCGAGAGTTCAAACTGAACAGGGCGAGAGCATTGCAAGCCTGGCGAAGATTATACTATCTAGTATGAACAAGAGCTTGTGGATGCGAAGAGTGGTAACCCTTCTAAAAGAGGGTCGATATCGTTATTCATAAAAGAGCGATTGTAGTGAACACGACCGCTAAAAGAGAAGTCATTATCACTCCTTTTGATGGTGCAATTAGGAAAATCAAGAACAACGTATGACCTTTATAATATCTCTGTAAATAATATTAATTAATTTAATTTGGAATATCCAAAATTTTTTAGAAAATCATTGAATTAATTTTGATTTTAACAATTTTTTTTCGTTACCGATAGGACACTGATTTAATAATGTTGGGTTATTTAAATTTGGACCGTCTATGAAACCATCTGGAAATATTACATTTATGAAGAGAGATTTACACCATCATAAATCACAATTAAAATTAAAAATTCTTACAGCATTTTATTAAAATTTAATTTAAAATTTTATTGGAATTTAGCCCTAGTGCTGCCCGGTTCAAAAATCTTCTTTTTTTCAATGGAAAAACTTATGTACTTATATATTCTTTTTTAAACTCTCTATCAATATTTATATTCTTTTTTTTTTTTTCTAAACGCAGCTACTTTTTTTTTAATTACTTTTAGAATAAATTTATTATAATAAAAATACAAGAGGCACATATTTTCAAAATAAATAAATAAATAATTTATAATTAATAAATACAAATTCAAAAGAAAATAGTAAATAAAAATAAAAAATTATTTTTCTTTTTTCAATTTTTTTTTTTAATATTTTCAAATTTCATTTCTTTTAGTATGTGGGACTGTGCAAAAGAGAATATTTTTACATTTTAATAAATGTATACTTAGATATTTATTTCTTTATGTTTAATCATTTAATTACTTGGACAGGTGTATAATACAGAGGGGCTATCTCTCTATATAGACAGCTAATAAATTAACCGTGAGATCAGATACGATTTTAATATTTAGGAAATAAACATCTTTTGTGAGAATATCTTTTTTAAAATTTTATAAATAATCTTCTATTTAATCATTGAATATCGCTTTTACCTTTTTAAATATTGCATTTTAAAATTTTTTTTGGTGTTATTTTTAATTTTTTCAAATTTTTGTGATCTGCTTGAAAATCAAACCAAGTTTTCACAAGAGTTCTAATTAAATTTTAACAATTTCGTAATTTAAAAATTAAATAACAAAAACAAAACAAAATTCTGAAGTAAAGGTCGACAACTTTTTACTCACTCTTAGTACACCCTTAAGGAGAAAGTATTGCATTCTCGCTTTTTGTTTTTAAAAAATTCAAATTGAAAAATTCAATTCTACCAGTATGTTTGTATTTATTTATTTTTATGAGATTATTTGTATGTGTGTATTCTGTAGTAAATCACTAAAAGGAAAAATGCACGGAGTTCTACTTTGATTTTTCTTTTTGACTCCTTTGCTGGATCTATTTTGAATAAAATCAGCCATTCTGGAATTTGTATTGGTCGAATCTTTTCGTTTTTTTCTCGGGATAATTTTTTTATGTAATTCGGCCTGACATAGAGATGCATCTCAGAAAATTTAAGCATCATGAAAAGAATGTTTCAGATTTCCCTATGGTATTGTTATTCTTACACCCTTTGTCTTCCCCATTGAAAATTTAAAAACTTTTTAATTGTCATGGTGATGCTTACTGGGGAAGCACACCACTTGGCCCAATGCGAATTCGCGTTGTCAGTCACTTTCACTGAGTGCCGGCCGTCTCAATATAGTTTATAACGAAACTAAAAAAAAAAAAAAAGACAACTCTAATTTCTCAGATAAAATTGCAATAATATGAAAATTGTATTAGAAACACTTGGAAATAAACTGTGATTTTCCTTACTAGCCGTTTTTAGGGAAAGTAGCCAGAAAGATAAAGTATAATGTTATGAACAAAACAAAGTGGCGAGAATTGATGTTTTAAGCGTGAGATCAATGAGAAAGACAGAATGAAACGAGAAGCAGGTAGTCATGAATCTAAGCTTCACACTCACCACTTCAGAACGACAAGGAACTCAAGAAAGCTGAGCTAGAGCCACGATTGGATTCTAACGAGGTTCATAGTGAGCTTAACGGATACATAGAAAGAATCGCCGTTCTTTAATACAATGAATTAGTGTGTTCACGAAATCACGTTTAAACCTATTTGATCCTATTTTCGATTTTTGAGAAAATAACTCCAATGAGTTCCTTTGTTTTCAACATGAAACTAAACGTAACAAACGTATGGCTATATGCCGGAATTGAAGGATCAATTGTCTGGATTGACGGAAGGCTGATTTACTGTCAGTTCGAAATTGCGTTTCGGAAGGATATTTGATATCCTTGGAGAGTGTGGTTTAGTTTGGTCTGTTTGTGAACAGTATACCTCCAAATCTGAACTTAGTAGAAAAATGAAATGAGGTATGCCGTTATGATACTACCGCATAGTACCCAACTCTTAAGTTTTTGGTCAAAATCGTCTGGAAGTGCTACTTTACTTTTACTTTAGTTTTTCGAAGATTTTCTTAACTAAGGCTCCAATATTTTTATTTAACTTGTTTTATTAAATAGCTTGTACTTAACTGCAGTTTTTATTGTATATTTTTTTCAAAAAGAAATATTCCAGGAGCTTGGTATCGGTTACCGTATTTGTAAAAGTGAAAACTTCTGAATTTGATGTTGGCATAGTTTCACTTACTTGCAAGGGTAATTTATAGCCGGTCCTCACAAGTTCCTTAAGGAAACTGAATCACTTATTCGTAAAAGCATTATTCTTTTATAATTTTATTACTAATTATATTAATTCGCCTTCCTATCCAAACAAATATTTTATTTAGTTGTCAAAAGAAAAGAAAGAAGAAATGCTAATTTTGATAAGAAAGTTGGGTTGAACTGCAGAGTATGTACAAGCTAGTTTATAAATGATAATTATTTATGTTATAGTAAAGTTTGAATCTTGTTCTTTGGAAGCATGTTAACTGTCACTTTTCAGTACAGTCGCATTTTTTTTCTTAGAGTTAAATTTTAGTAATTAATACTGAATTAGTAAGAAAATATTGAAGCTGGATGACTGGATGATTATAATTTTGCATGTTATTTTCTTTTCTATTTTTATTTTTCTAATAAAAGAAAAAAAACATAGGTAACCACTTGCTAATCGATTTTCTATTAGGACACAAATTTTAAAAATAGAGAAATTTGTTTTTATTTGGATTTTATGTTTGAATTTTATATTTAAACTAAAAACCAGCTACAATTACCAATCTTTTTTGTTTTCTTGTGAACCCCCCCCTAAATAATCACAATTAGCTGCTCCAAAGAGAGCAGGATTTTTTTTTTTTTTAATTCGCCAGCTGGCCGCCTTTCATTTTTAATAATTAATAAAACTTTATAATATTAATCGTCCCATGAAGGAAACTGTGTGGTGGATACAAAGAGAGGATTCTGAGCGCCGGTTTGTTGTTGCGGTGCAGGAGCCGACCAAGCTGGCGCCTGTTGGGGTGCTAGTACACCGGATTCCTGGTTGGTCGTCCGTTTCAACTCCATATCACCCCGCGGTGTGGCCACTGTTTCGCAGGACAACACCCCATCCTCGTTGCCTTCATATTCCAAACTTGAATGCTTGATACCGTAGTAGAAGTAGACGAGAAAGCCTGAAATTATTTAAAACATTGCTTGCACTCTGGTTCTGCATTGATAATTAAAAAAAGCAATCATTAGATTTTGGGCACAGTAGCCAGCCAGTAAGTAGAAAAGAACATATAGTATACTTCTGAATGTATCGATTCTTCAAATTACCGCGTGTTAAATATTCGTAGTAGTTCATATAACTGGTAGCCATACTGGTTTCCATAAGTTCTAGATGGTCTTACCACCACAAACCAACTTCTCATTTTGTAATTTAATTTAAGCTGTTGGTCACCTCCCTTCAACTAAGAGGAACTTTTTCTATTTCCCAATATCGTTTCCTTCCATATAAGTCGACTGAATATTAAAAACATGGAAAAAATGGATCTCTACAACGTTGCGAACTTTTTTTGATGTAACAATCCACGCCAAACTTTAAAGGTTGTCATAATATTTCAATGATTTAAAATTAAATGTTAACATTCCTTAATTAGCATACCTATCGTCATCCAAACGGTGAATCTCACAAGAGTCAAAATGGACAACTTGAAGATGAGGTAAATGTTCACCATAACAGCAATAGCCGGCACGAAAGGAAGTCCCGGAGTCATGAACATCAGTGTTTTCCTAAATTGCAACAAACATTAGTTAGCACTGCCTTTAATACTAAAAACAGTTATTGCAGGACAATCACATGACTTACTATACACTAATCTCATGGTGAAAGTTGCAAATGGTTTTCAAGCGCTGCGTTTTCTAAACCAACATTATAGTTTTTAAATCTGTGCATCTCACCAAAATGACTTTTTACTGGAAAAATCATCCAAAAAGTTGTAGATTTAACTGTTTGTAATGCTACTTGTAGTTTTCAAATAAATCTCAAAAAAAGTTGAAAATTGTTCCGTTCAATAAAGTGTAATTACATTCAGTTAACGATTTATTTTTTTTTTAGCTACGGATTTTATCAACAAATTCAACCCTTTTGAACAGATCCCTCTGAAATGGCACGATGGAGGTTCCCTTAATCTAATTTTGTAATAAAAACGTTTTACCATAATGTTATACACCATTCTTGATTTGTACAATAAGAATATCAAGTGTAAAGAAAATCATAGGTTCACATTCAAGAAAATATCGCAAATGTGTGAATGAAAACATAAAAACAGTTTTCTTGCGAATTTGATCGATTGTTGTTTAGTTCCTGAACGATCGCCCTATTAATTATATAGATTACAATTTCCGTTGACTCATCGAAATTACTCTGTTAATCCCCTCAAATAATAATTTTCCTTACGCGGCTTGCGCTCCATTGGGGGATGAATTCACAATAGTTCTCTAAAATAAATGAATAAATAAAAGACAATTCAATAAGGGAGAACGTTAGAGCCATGGTTGTCCAAACATTTTGTAATCTTTACTTTTCCCGTTGTATTTTTTAAACTTTCAATGACAAGAAACTTCGAGGTATTTTATTATTTTCTTCCTTTACGAAAAAATAAAAATAGAACGCTTTACGGCAGTAGAGTTTCTGATCCAAACCTGTTTTGTGGTTTCCTGGAGATAATTAGTAGAACGGCAATAATGCCCGCCAAGAATGTTAACACTAGTAGGGTGACGAAAATGGACTCTGAACCCATTCCGCAGACAATGGTCAAATCCAGCGAGAGTATAAGTAGATATAACAATCCTACCAACTTCATGACCATAAGACCAGACTCCTCCGTAGCCGGTCCTGTGTCGACCCAAGGGAAGATGGCTGGACATAAATATGTGGCCGCCTGTAACATGAGATAAACAGATTAACCAGATGATAGCCATTCTCAATAGTGAAAGAGTGAAAACAAATTTAGTTAGAAGCAGACCTGAATTTTTCTGGCAAGGTGTGAGAGGCTGGGTCCTGCAGTCGCGCCCAGACCTGTAGCGCCACCTCCGCCGGCTCCATGAACTGTTCCGTAGAATTTGGCCTCACTTGCATCCGATACTAGGAACTGATCATCTCTCATACCTTCCTCTCCTTCTTCAGTCATAGTGTCATCGGAATCCGGTGAACTAAAGTATCGTAATGGACATAATACAAATTTACTATCACTTAAAAAATCATTTTATGTGTAAAATGTAACTTTTTATTTCTTCTCAAGTCTTTAAATAAAAAAAAGGAGCTTAAAAGGATGGTAATGTTTACAGTTAGGGTTTATCCCTAACACTTAAGATGGAAGGGCTTATTCTAGCTGCCCCCCCTCCTGGTTGTAAGTAATGAAGGTTAACTGAAGAAAGCGAACAGCAGACCGAAATCAGTATGAGTGAGGAAAGCGACAGCGTCTTCAGAGAAGTTGTAAGTTGAGATGTTGAGAGGTTTAGTCGGTCCAAAATACAAGCCAGCTGGTTGTTAAAATTCATTAAAATTGTTTTAATATTTTCTGCTAGCTAATGGATCTATTGACGCACAGGTGTTTAATAAGGGAATGAAATGTTCGTTAGCAAATAAAGTGAATTGTGGAGACACAAGACTCTTCCAATTATTTTACTCATTTGTAAAGGATAAAAAGGCCTTTCAGGTTTTCCATATCGTCATTACTTTCAACTGTATAGCCACAAATATGTAAAATCGAGAAATTTGGATGTGAAAAGTACACATTACAATATAAATTAAACTTACCTCCTGGTCACCCGTCTCACCATAACCCGCTGAGTTTGTCCTACTACACTTTGTGTGGTTGTTTCAGTCACATGGGACAGGGCAGTTTTCAGATGATCCGGTCTCAACTGGTTGCCAAAGCCAATCTGTCCGTTTGTCACCTGTGCTCCACCACCGGGGGTCTCCTTCACTGGAGACCCTTTCAGGGGCGTCCTCAGCGATTCTGGCAGCAGCTCCATCAGGTTGGTCGTATGAGGTTGATAACGAAGAATTAGCACGCATGTTGAAACTAGGGTATAAGCCAGCAATGTACCTAAGAGATGAAAACACTGTCATTGTAGGTTTAAAAAGTAGGAAGATAATTTTTTTTTTTTTACTGAGAATGGCACTTTGTTAAAATAATCAATTAGTCCTTTGACTTTAAAAAACATTTTAATTGTCAAATACACAAATTGTCTTCTATGGCATAATTCCTGGCTTACAGTCGCTAAAACAATGTCTAATCTTCTGCAGATAAGACGCTTGGAATATGAAACAATCACACGGATTACAATCTCAGTACCAGATCCGAGTTAGACTGGACATCTTTAAAATTGTAAATACTGGAACAGGTAGCGTTTGCTTTCTAAAATAAATTTCCATTTGCCGAAGAGTACGAAGGTACGAAATAGTGTTTTTCAAACAGATTTCTATAGCATAGATTACATTAACTTCATCTCTCTGCCAGGAATGTTGTAGGCAAAAACTGATTTTGTCATATTTAAGGGAACCAATGTGAGTAAATCCATTTTATGAAAAATTTAAATCTTAACCCATTTTTTGATTCGATTTTTGCTTCGGTTTCTTTTTTGTTATGGAGAGGTTTCTTTTTAAAATTTCATATAGTCTGCTTTAATGTTCTATGTTAAACTATAAATTCACTTCATGTAATTGGAAATAATTCAATGTATATAAATACAACTTTCAAGACATACATTACCATAACAGCAAAACTTCAATGTATTAATATTAATACGCCGCTCAACGTATATCATAAAGTTTAAAGAAATTAATTCTTTTAAGACGTGAGAATAATAAATTAAACCATTCGACAATTACCTACTGTTTAATTTACATTTTTAGGACATAACCTTTCTCAAAGAGTTTTAATACAAGTTATTAATTATTTTGATCTAACAGTCACGTTACCTCACTAAAAATGAAACACGACACAATTAGGTGATTCCAGATCCTTCAAAAATCGACAAAAGGAAGCTTTCAAAAGGATTCAAGAACAGAACTGGATAAAAAGCCCTACATTTACCGGCTAAAAATCAGTCTAAAAACTTTACTATAAGTATCATCTCAAAATAATGTTCTAATAGCACTTACCAATAGACATCATTTCGACTAGAACATCTAAACTGATGATTAGAGAAGCTAAGGCCGCTGCTGTACCACAGATAAATGTGGCAACGACTGGTGTACCTGTGGCGGGAAACACCTGTGACAGGGACCTGTAAAAAGGCAGAACAATGACATTAAACTGCTGCCAAAGGGAACTTGAATAAATATTTCAAATAAAAATGAATTATTTATACTTTTAGTGTCAACAAAATGAAATAGTATAAACCTGAAGATGAGGCCATCATGAGCCATAGCGTAAACAATTCTTGGCATTGGGAACATAGAGCCGAACATGGAGACGGTGAGGCCAGCAATGCCGCCAGCGGCTAAGACGCATTTACACTTGACCGCTCCAACTTGCCCGAACATGGCTACCAGTCCTGATTCTGCCGATATCTCGTTGTAGGGTACTGAAAAAAAAAAATTGTCAAGATTAATTAGATTAATTGTCAAGATTTATATGAACTTTATAAAGAGAGTTATTTTTTACTCAGAGAATACTGTTCGCAAATGCAAGAATTGATTTAGCTTAATTAGAAATTTAAAAATAACTCACTTATAAGTGTTAGCATGAGTGAAGATGTGACGTAAGCGATAAGGATGATCACTAGGCTAGTCACTATGGCCAATGGAATGGATTTCTTCGGATTTTTAGCCTCTTCACCTGTGGTAGCGATTATATCGAAGCCAATAAAGGCATAAAAACATGTGGCAGCTCCAGAAAACACCTGTTAGATTCATTCATTCAAGATTAATTAGCTACAATCACATACAGCAATATTATTTTATTAAAGAATACATTAAACAATACTACCAACCCCACTCCAGCCCATTGGCAGGAAGCCTTCATGTTGGGACCATGTCTTCGTGTCGACGTAGAACAGACCGGCGCCCATGAGAAAGACCCAAGCGGCGAAGTTTAACACATTCAGAATGTTGTTGAACACTAGCGATTTCTTCACTCCGGCAGCAATGACTATCATCATGCCGATGGTGATTAGGAAGGCGAGGACATCAGGAGGTCGGTCGGTGCCTTTCAGGACAGAGAAATTAGTTCATGCAAAATATATATTGTATATATACAGGATAACGACTTTTTCTCGGAAACTATGACAGTTAGAATATATACTGAAAAACATTATTTAATTTTTTTTTATTAATTTTTCCCCCCTAGGTATTTGATAAATTATCGAATAATGCAATAAAAATTGATATCGTAAAAATGTCCAAAATAAACATGTTTTGAACATTATATTTATGTATTCATACTTCTAATGTAATGCAGAATCAAAAAGGTTTACGAAATATTTTCCTGAAGTAAAAGAAATTAAAATCTAGATCATTGAATGAAAGTGAAAGAGCACCATTTTATGTACTGGATAACTGTGCTTTTATTGGTGTGGGAGTGGCTTATGGAGTCACTACGTCATCAGCTACAGTCCGCCTACTTTACAGATTCCGTTCGCCAATGAGAATAGCTGATCGTTTTTGGTAATTATTTCTAGGAAAAATACTATTTAAATTTTTTTTACTACTTTTTCCCCCATAGGTATTTGATAAATTATCGAATAATGCAATAAAAATTGATATCGTAAAAATGTCCAAAATAAACATGTTTTGAACATTATATTTATGTATTCATACTTCTAATGTAATGCAGAATCAAAAAGGTTTACGAAATATTTTCCTGAAGTAAAAGAAATTAAAATCTAGATCATTGAATGAAAGTGAAAGAGCACCATTTTATGTACTGGATAACTGTGCTTTTATTGGTGTGGGAGTGGCTTATGGAGTCACTACGTCATCAGCTACAGTCCGCCCACTTTACAGATTCCGTTCGCCAATGAGAATAGCTGATCGTTTTTGGTAATTATTTCTAGGAAAAATACTATTTAAATTTTTTTTACTAATTTTTCCCCCATAGGTATTTGATAAATTATCGAATAATGCAATAAAAATTGATATCGTAAAAATGTCCAAAATAAACATGTTTTGAACATTATATTTCCGTATTCATATTTCTAATGTAATGCAGAATCAAAAAAGTTTACGAATTATTTTCCTGAAGTAAAAGAAAGTAAAATCTAGATCATTGAATGAAAGTGAAAGAGCACCATTTTATGTACTGGATAACTGTGCTTTTATTGGTGTGGGAGTGGCTTATGGAGTCACTACGTCATCAGCTACAGTCCGCCCACTTTACAGATTCCGTTCGCCAATGAGAATAGCTAATCGTTTTTGGTAATTATTTCTAGGAAAAATACTATTTAAATTTTTTTTACTAATTTTTCCCCCATAGGTATTTGATAAATTATCGAATAATGCAATAAAAATTGATATCGTAAAAATGTCCAAAATAAACATGTTTTGAACATTATATTTATGTATTCATACTTCTAATGTAATGCAGAATCAAAAAGGTTTACGAAATATTTTCCTGAAGTAAAAGAAATTAAAATCTAGATCATTGAATGAAAGTGAAAGAGCACCATTTTATGTACTGGATAACTGTGCTTTTATTGGTGTGGGAGTGGCTTATGGAGTCACTACGTCATCAGCTACAGTCCGCCCACTTTACAGATTCCGTTCGCCAATGAGAATAGCTGATCGTTTTTGGTAATTATTTCTAGGAAAAATACTATTTAAATTTTTTTTACTAATTTTTCCCCCATAGGTATTTGATAAATTATCGAATAATGCAATAAAAATTGATATCGTAAAAATGTCCAAAATAAACATGTTTTGAACATTATATTTCCGTATTCATATTTCTAATGTAATGCAGAATCAAAAAAGTTTACGAATTATTTTCCTGAAGTAAAAGAAAGTAAAATCTAGATCATTGAATGAAAGTGAAAGAGCACCATTTTATGTACTGGATAACTGTGCTTTTATTGGTGTGGGAGTGGCTTATGGAGTCACTACGTCATCAGCTACAGTCCGCCCACTTTACAGATTCCGTTCGCCAATGAGAATAGCTAATCGTTTTTGGTAATTATTTCTAGGAAAAATACTATTTAAATTTTTTTTACTAATTTTTCCCCCATAGGTATTTGATAAATTATCGAATAATGCAATAAAAATTGATATCGTAAAAATGTCCAAAATAAACATGTTTTGAACATTATATTTCCGTATTCATATTTCTAATGTAATGCAGAATCAAAAAAGTTTACGAATTATTTTCCTGAAGTAAAAGAAAGTAAAATCTAGATCATTGAATGAAAGTGAAAGAGCACCATTTTATGTACTGGATAACTGTGCTTTTATTGGTGTGGGAGTGGCTTATGGAGTCACTACGTCATCAGCTACAGTCCGCCCACTTTACAGATTCCGTTCGCCAATGAGAATAGCTAATCGTTTTTGGTAATTATTTCTAGGAAAAATACTATTTAAATTTTTTTTACTAATTTTTCCCCCATAGGTATTTGATAAATTATCGAATAATGCAATAAAAATTGATATCGTAAAAATGTCCAAAATAAACATGTTTTGAACATTATATTTATGTATTCATACTTCTAATGTAATGCAGAATCAAAAAGGTTTACGAAATATTTTCCTGAAGTAAAAGAAATTAAAATCTAGATCATTGAATGAAAGTGAAAGAGCACCATTTTATGTACTGGATAACTGTGCTTTTATTGGTGTGGGAGTGGCTTATGGAGTCACTACGTCATCAGCTACAGTCCGCCCACTTTACAGATTCCGTTCGCCAATGAGAATAGCTGATCGTTTTTGGTAATTATTTCTAGGAAAAATACTATTTAAATTTTTTTTACTAATTTTTCCCCCATAGGTATTTGATAAATTATCGAATAATGCAATAAAAATTGATATCGTAAAAATGTCCAAAATAAACATGTTTTGAACATTATATTTCCGTATTCATATTTCTAATGTAATGCAGAATCAAAAAAGTTTACGAATTATTTTCCTGAAGTAAAAGAAAGTAAAATCTAGATCATTGAATGAAAGTGAAAGAGCACCATTTTATGTACTGGATAACTGTGCTTTTATTGGTGTGGGAGTGGCTTATGGAGTCACTACGTCATCAGCTACAGTCCGCCCACTTTACAGATTCCGTTCGCCAATGAGAATAGCTAATCGTTTTTGGTAATTATTTCTAGGAAAAATACTATTTAAATTTTTTTTACTAATTTTTCCCCCATAGGTATTTGATAAATTATCGAATAATGCAATAAAAATTGATATCGTAAAAATGTCCAAAATAAACATGTTTTGAACATTATATTTCCGTATTCATATTTCTAATGTAATGCAGAATCAAAAAAGTTTACGAATTATTTTCCTGAAGTAAAAGAAAGTAAAATCTAGATCATTGAATGAAAGTGAAAGAGCACCATTTTATGTACTGGATAACTGTGCTTTTATTGGTGTGGGAGTGGCTTATGGAGTCACTACGTCATCAGCTACAGTCCGCCCACTTTACAGATTCCGTTCGCCAATGAGAATAGCTAATCGTTTTTGGTAATTATTTCTAGGAAAAATACTATTTAAATTTTTTTTACTAATTTTTCCCTCATAGGTATTTGATAAATTATCTAATAATGCAATAAAAATTGATATCGTAAAAATGTCCAAAATAAACATGTTTTGAACATTATATTTTCGGTTTCATACTCCTAATGTAATGCAGAATCAAAAAAGTTTACGAAATATTTTCCTGAAGTAAAAGAAAGTAAAATCTAGATATAAATAAAAAAATAAATACTTATAAAAAAATGGAGTTAAGAGCCTCAAGACTTTTTCAAAAACACTGCAATCACTTACCAAATTAAATTTTCATGGAACTAGGAATTTGTACTTAAAAAGATGGGTGACTTTAACTCATACACACTTATTCACAATTTACATTACACTCTTTGTAGGTGCTTAGATGCTACAAGAGACATTTACAGAGCCCCAATAGAACTTTTAGCAAAGTGGATATGGTTTATAAGCCTCTAGATTTGCAAGAGAACAATTGAACCGTAAGAGTTAGTAATTGTTGAAGTATTTGTAGGCAAACACTAACTCACAAACAAAGTTGATACAAGTTATAATTAGTACAATTGTGTGCGGGCATTTCTAGAAGGTAGGAGAGTTCGACAGAAACTGATGTAGGAGTTGTAAAACTTGCCGAACTTGTTGCTACTTATTAATTACCTTCTTGAGATACTCCTCTTGGTTGCTAAGAAGGAGTCTGGCATGTTGCCTGTACAGGGAGAGAGTAGAGTGTCTCCTCTTCGGGCGACTGGGATACGGATGCCAGCCTGGGGCTAAATAATGTATCTGTCACAAATCTGGTCTAACACAAATTACTTGAAGACTGTGTTCAGAATTTCATCTTTTATAACATTAGCAGTATCTTTTTTGATGAAATCTAAGCTTATTTATTTAATAAATTTCTTAAAAACAAAATTTATTTAAACTTTCCAGTTCCCGGGCTTAGGATAGCGAAGTTCAACCAGGAAAAGTCATAAGAGGTGTTTCTCACAGTTGGGAATCTCTCTATTGCAAATAAGATGTCAGTGGAAGTGTCAAAGGTTCTTTGAATGTTGATTGTCTCCAAACAGGAGAAACAGTGTTCAGCGTGAAGTGAGAATGGACAATGACCTAGCGATCGAGAACTTCCATATGGCATGAATTCTGTCAAATTAAACAAATAAGGCTGCATTCAACTCTAAACTCGCGAATATGAAATGTATGTCTCTAAACTCACTTTGTTATGAGAAGTCTTTGACACCAACTGGAAACGGCCGATGAAAATGAAGTAATGTTACTTACCTATAATGTTACCTAGGTAGTTTTTCAAGACATCAGTAATAACTCCGCCGGATAAAGTGTTGAAACAGGCTGACAGAGCCGATGCACATGCAGCCGTACCGATCAGATACTCCAGAACCATGTTCCAACCAATTACAAAGGCTACACCTTCACCAACCGTCACGTACGAGTACATATAAGCTGATCCGGTTGTCTTAGGTACTCGCACACCGAATTCTGCATAACAAGCTCCTGCAACCATTGGAAATATAATTTTGGATTTTTTATGCCGAATATTATTGACATAATTTTTTTTCCTTTTATTTATTTAGTTTATTTTTTTTTTAATGGAATAGAATAGAATAAATCTTTATTACACTAAATATGTACAAAAAAAAAAATATTCGAAACATTTTAAGCTTCGTAACAAGTGAGGATAACAAGAAAGGTTAAGATGTAGTATATGAATGCAGGGGAAAAGGAAAGAAAAACCTGCAGCTGGTTTATTTTTTAATAAGATTTCAAATTAATTATCATATTTTCATCAAAAGTCAGAGAGCATTATTCAAAAATAACATTTAATTAAGATGATTGAAGCAATATTATCTAAACCTATATCAAATGCTTTTTCGGTCTCAGAGGGCCACAAAAGATGTATTTCTTGTTCTTGATATAAAGTTAGATTCTATTATCTTAAGTCCATTTTACCCAGATTAAGAGGAAGCATAAACTAAATTGAAGCATACTGTTTATCGATTACAGATCCGGTCTGCCAGCAGTTCTCTTTTTGCTTCTACTTGATGTTGACCTTCACGCAGTAGGATGTTGCTGAAATGACTTCATAAATAAAAACTGAATAAATTAGCGCTTCACTTTTATAAATGATTATAATTAAAGTTAATTTAGTAAATTATTATTATTGGAGCAATTGGGGTAGTATGTTCTCACTTAAAAAGCATTATTTCTTGAAAATATTACATAAATTAGACAGATTGACCGCTCTAGTGAAATAATCTATTACACAGATCTTAAATTACTCTACTGAATTCTGTACTCTTCATGGATGAAAACGAATAAGAGTACATTTATAATTTATTGTGTTATTTTTTCTTATTTTTTATAAGAAAAAAACCAATTCAATTAGTTTTACATGTGTATTCTGCTTAATAGCAAGTTTAAAAAAATAAAATAAACATTCTTTCTTTACATAAATTGCAGGTACGCTTTCAAGGGTATTACTCATACATACTTAATGGAACCGAATGTTATTTAGTATTAGTATATTTATATTTTTTGTTTCTTAGAATGGGAAATGATTGTATAATAAGAACATTTTTTGATGTATTGTACATCATATTAAAACAAACATATGTATGTACATAGACATATGTATGTTAATGTATGTCTTAACTGTTGGAAGACAACATGCGAATTTATGGATTTATGTTTTTCCTCCAGTTTCGCGCCAAGTTTTCAGGTAATGCAGGTTAACACTATAAGCTGGTTCCAGGACATGCTTGGAATTTAAATGTTAGATTCAGAATTTTTTTATGTGACGTGTTGTTGAAGTACTAACCTGATTGCAGTATTTTTCCTTAAAACTACGTGAACACAGAGATCATCTCAAATTCATTGATGCCTACACTACACAGCATCACTTTCTCCTTAAATCCCTCTCTTTCGGATAGGTCTTCGTTTTTGTTTTATTCATATTATCCAACTAAATATATCATGGGCATCTGAAAATGCGATGAGGCTTGCTACAGCGCATGTTGATGTGGATTTCTTTGCTGATTTTGGGAACCTCGCAAGCTGCTAACATGTTCTATTCTAGGATGCGAGAGACCTCATTGGCCGTGCAATAAATCTTACAACTCTCAATATAACTTATCCAATGGCCCAAGAAGCATCATCATTACTAAACAATTCTGAAACGATGGATTGGTATAAAAATTGATCTTATAAAGCCTCTCATAATCATATTCCTTTTCTGGTCATATCTGATTTTGGTGAGAAGAAATTGATTCGCAACCCTTAACTTTAACATTGTTTCCTTTGAGCGCTTAAGCATCAGCATATATTCTGAGATGTTACTTAATGTTTCTCACGAGCTAAAAGCTCTTGCAAAGCAAATGCAAAAGCCTAAATTTAGCTTCTAACTGCTTCCCTAGCCACCATAAGTAAGCAGCTTTGTTCGAACTAATTTGGGTTGCGCCTGATTCACCTGAAAGTTTTCCGGCGCCGTTGCAAGAAGTTGATTAGAAGTGCTGAACCCAAGAATGAAGGTTGGCTGGCTTTATTTACTCCGATGCTCAATTTGAATAGTTTGGACTGGACTTGGTGTAGAATAAGCAAGAACAGAGATTCTTTTTTTTTGAATTTGATTAATTTCGGAAGCGGCGTTTGCGGCTTCGAGAGATATTTTTTTCCAAAATAAGTTTCAAACTATGTTGTACAGGAAACTCATTTCTAGAAGATTTTTTTGATTTTAAGTTTGTTTTCTCATTAACATATTTATTAACAGAGAGCATTGCTAACAAAGCTTTGTTTAAAACCCAGACTTTATCAGATTTAGTCGATAATTTTCTTTCCAAAGTGAAATTGCATGATAATGATCTAATTACATTCTAAAATACTTAACTTAAAAATGTATTTTCCAATAATGTTTGCACATTGTCTTCGTCGACATTCGTTGTGAGAGTATACTGTAATCTAAGCTATTTTTACTTTCTCTGTTTAAAGGGTTTAAATGAGAATATAACCTGGTGAAGTTTAGCAGCAGACATTATCTCTTTTATGTTCTATGGCAAGTACCAATATCGAAAAAGACGACTCGGCCGAGAGAACGCTTGGCCCAGCAGACTTATTTGCATAAAGGAATTAAATTGAGTAACATGAAGGCCATTTCTATTGATCAATAGCGGCCAAAGTGACCTTTTTGCTACCCTCAGCTATCTATGCGTATTTTCTTTTACTTTGCTATTTCATACCTCATCAAAGAGAAACTGGAGCGCTTGACTGATATATCCAGGGCAAATTGCTAATCATATAATTTTCGCTCGGATTTTCTATTTTGTTTTCATCTGAAATGTATATTTGAGGACCCTTATGAACGGAAAGAAAGCCTTCTTTGTTTGCGGGGGATTGTTTGTAGTTCCGATTTGTTGTTTGGCCAGGATAGATTAAACGAAAACTCACAGCTTCGGATGAACGAAACCCCGAGAAAAAAACCTTGTGTCTCTGGTAACCCAGAATATTTAAGGTGTTTGATCATATTGAAAGAACTCCGGTAAACGAAGTTTCATAACATTTTAAATAAACCAATGAGTAAACTGAACGAATTTCGTATTTAAGTTGGAAAAAGCTTGATCTAAATCACTAGGAGCAAAAGACACAAGAATCTGAAAATCATTAAAAATGGAAAGAACTATATTTTCGAGCTTTCGCAAGATTAAGTACAAAAAACAAAAATAGAAGAGTGACACAAAGTACACATGAGGAACTCCAGATACGAAGAAAGATTTATGAAGAAGACTTAAGGGACTTATTCCTTAATACTTTATTAATGAAGAAAAAGATTTATCAGCAGAATCCGCGGCTTTTTGGCGGAAAGAAAGATTGAATTTAATATGTTTGTGGTATTCAGAAGTTTCAATTTTGGGAGAAGCTACGTACGTAGCTGACAATTAAAAGCTTTAAAAAAATTGAATGACAAGGTTAACCTCCTGAGGCTTGTAGAATTTTTAATGTATTGTTTCTCTCTAATTGAAACTGAGAACGATTTTAAAACAGGGCGGAAGTGAATCAAATGACTTGTTTTCTAGATAGGATGGTATTTGAGGATAACAGTTTTCTCTCAGGTTAGTCTAAGTTATTCATTACCAAGATCGCTCGAAGGCTGACTCTCTGAGAGAGAATGAGAGTTAGAGAACGAGATCCACTAAAATATTTGTTCGTTACGCTGGGGACTCAAAAACATTTCCCATGTTTTAAGATTTACCTCTTAAATGTTGTCTGGCAGACAGATGATACCCCGCCATACTAAGCTTTTATATTTAATTTCATTGATTCATTATTACCAGTATTTTTATTTTACTTTTTTGTTTTTCAGATAGGAAAATTCCTATTCTTTGTTTTATTTTAATGTGAATGCTATTTGCGAATTTATATGCATTTTCATTTAATAGACCTTTTCTTACATTCTTCTTAAATTTTGCAAGCTTCCAATAATTCTTCTCAGAGTAAGTGAAGAGAAAATACAATTTCCAGAAAGTTGTCAGCATTGCTCCTATTTTGAGAACCCCGAGTTGAACTACCGCAATGAGTGCGAGTGTGTGATTGAGTGGAAAATGGAAAACAGAGAGATTGTTTGGGCAACAAAGGAAATAATAAATTTACATTAGCTAGTTAGGATCAAATTTTAGAATAAAACTCCGAGTTTTCTCACAGGGAAAAAGGGGATTGAGTTCCTAGTTGATTATTACTTCTTCTTTTCGTTAGTAAGAGAAAGTGTTGCTAATGCGTACCCCGACTACGAAAAAGTAGTTTTATCGTATAATGTAAGGTTGGATTTTTTTTTAATATTGCAAAATCATAGAATATGAGAGGTTCTTGTATAGAAATGACATTGTTAACAATTAAAATGTTTATATTGAAGCACTTATTGCAATAACGTACTTCAATAGTATCTAAAACTGTTGAAAAGATTTCTTTAAACGGCTTTTAAAAGCAAAAATGTTTTGAAAACTTCGACGATATTGATTAACTGGAATATCAAGTCTCAACAATCGTTTATGAAGGATTGAACTAAAGAACAGAAATTGAACTAAAGTTGATAAAGAGTTCATAGCGTAAGAAGTCGGCTCGTTTCTTCAAACATACGCCTAAAACTGCGACTACAGATAAAAACATTGAAATTGCCAATAGGGTTGGGCGATTGGAAATTAAAGTAGTGACGAGGTAGGTGACATCGTGGAGGTATATATCATCAGATGAAAGAGTATTGGACATGTTACATCAATATTTTTTAATTAAGCGAAAGCTTTGTGCGGGACGGGGGCCGCTTTGTTTGAAGGTGAAAAATCGAAAACTAATTTCGTTGCAATTTTTATATCGCTTTAAAAACAGTCTAAAGTATGGGCCGATTTATTGCTGATGTAGGTGTACCACAAAAACAATCAGCGAACAGGCGGAAGCCGAAACGTAGCGCACCATTTCATCTGCCAAATGTGTTGTGGGTAGTGTTTTCTAGGATACAAACGATTTCTTGACTGACGCCATACTAGTGATCCTTCAGTTTTACTCAAATCAATTAATAATAATAAAAAAATATAATAAAATAAATTTACCAGAGAAGAGTGAAGCCAGTGCAGCTATAATGAAGGACACAACAACTCCTGGTCCGGCAAAATTTTTCGCCACCATGCCAGCAACAAGGTACATGCCTGTCGCTACACAACTGCCTACCCCTAGCGAAGTGAGATCCAACGTAGTTAGACATTTCTGTAAAGAAAAATACATTTAAATTCATTTGGTACTAATCAATAGGCGAGACGAAATAGGTTTCTTTAAAAAATAGAATGAAGTTAAAATGTTGCCTTTCACTTTATCAGAGGCCTGAAGCGTCTACTAACTAAATTTGAAGCTTGCATTACAAAAGCTCAGTATATGAAACATAAATATATTTAGCACCAGTGAACGTTCTACGGGGTGAGTTCTACCAGAACGTTCTGTGTAAGTTCCTACTACCAGACGGTGCGAGAAAAGTTTTCTTTGAATTCCTTGATTTAGAGGAAGTTTTCAACCCAAATCTGGGTCACTAAAGTTTATCAATTTATTAAAATCTGCTAAATGAAATTTATTGCTAAATAAAAACATAAAACTTATTAAAATATATCACTCAGGATGCACAAGGTTGGATAGGTCGTTAGAAAGTTGACGGTTCCTCACCTTTTTGCAACAAGAAGCTCACAAATACAATGGTCAGCTTTATAATTTTTTATTGCTACACGACTGTTATCCAAACAAATGGCGTTAATACCTAGATAAAGCTACATCAAATTTAGAAAGAACATTAAATTTTCCACAAAGTGACGATGAAATTTCGCTTTTAATATAAGAGATAATGTCAATTGAGAGTTTAAAATGAAACAAATAACATAATTTTAAAATTTGAAATAACATCTCACAGCTAGGGAAGGGATTAGCTATGAGGTTAGCATACTGGACTCCCACGCGGAGGTCCCGGGTTCGAATCCAGCAGCTGACCCTTAGATTTTCTCTTCCTAGGAGCTTCTTACAGCTCACTGTCCGGTGATGGACAGTGTTGTCTGTAACGAGAGAACACTGTCCGGAGGCCGGCAGTGCACTGGAAAAAGCTCCGGGCGCTAATAACCTCAGATGTTGATGCGCCAAAAAAAAAAAAAAAAACATCTCACAGCTCACACTGCTTCAGTATCGATCAATCAAACAGCTGCATCGATTTTCTCAAAATTCTCTATACTGATTATCCACACATAAGTACACATTACTTTTATTTTAAATACTTTTCTGGTAAAAGTTATTTTAAACGTAGATTCTGTAATAAAAGAATTTTGTAAGATTATCAAATATTGAGGGAGGTTAGACTTGATTGTTAAACTGAAGCACAAGAGCCTTGATACTTTATTTCAACTTGTGCTCACCAAAGTCCATATTTATTCAAGGGCAACTAAACTTCATAGCAAATTGGCCTCATAACTTAGTTCAATATTTAATTTTTAATCTGAAGCATTTAAAGAAATTTTAATTATTTTCAATGGTTATTTTGAGAGAATACTTTATTAAAAGTAGATATTTAAGCCCAGATATTTGTTACAGTGAACCAAATCCGCTCGAATAGTCCTAATCTCATCCGATGACTCGACTCCGAGACAGCGAAAATGCACGCAATGCCCTCTACCGGTTTGGAGAATCATGAAAGTAAAAATTAAGTAAAGTAATTTCAGACGGTCCATCTTCCAAGCTAGCTGATATGGTCGCAGACAGTTAACAAACGTACTTTGCTATAAATTTCTGTTATTATCCATTAAATAAAACCCAAGGCCTAGCCTATCGAACCTAGTGCCACATAATACACCTTGCTTTGCGGGCCACCCCTCTGATCGCTCGTCTTCCTTGATCACTATCATGAAGGAATGATGATTTTTTTTAACTTTTATATACTTTGCTCGTGCTATTTATATTATATGTTTTCTTCATATTTTATTTTGGTAACATATTTCTCTCAGATACTCTCCAGCTTCACTGGACATTTAGAATGATCTTAGAAGAAATAGTTGTTTGTCAAAAAACGATCTTTTCAAGAATAACCACGCTAAGATATACTTCATCGTTTCGGCTTTGCACGTAATAACCTTTCATAATTATGATTTATTCCTTATTCACAAAATAATCTGTTTCTCACAATTTCTCCACCTACTATCTCAGTTCCTAACAGCAGAGAGGCCAAAAAAAAAACAAAAAAAAAAAAAACAGCAGAATTAAGTTTGATGTTAAAAACCATTTTATTAAGCAAAAAGTGTGGGCCCTCCAGATATCTTTATCATTACTGTAGGCTATGTTCTACTAGACAAGGCCAACTTTTGCGCTAGTTTAGTAGAAAAAGCTTCTTTATTAAAATTCATCATACTCACCTTAAGTTTATTTTTACTGGATTTTCTACCCAATGTTTCATCCTCTTCTTGTAAGGATTCTATATTCTTGGTTCGTATAAGTTTTCCAAACAAGTTAAGACAGTCTTTTTTAGTATCTCCGGTTGTAAAGAGACCAGGCTTTAGCTTCTCTCTAGAACAGAAAAGAATGGATATTTTAAACTCTGCACGAATTTAAACCAAATCTAAAAATATATTGAGTAAATTTATGAGTAAAAGATGAACACTTTAAAAAGTAAATTTCAACAGTAGTTTCATCATTTTCGCCTTTGGGTTGAAGCCAAACTTTATGTTAACGTTTATCAAACTGTAGGGCGTTTTGACAATAAGGTTCAGAAACGAAAGTAATCATTTTTGAAGTAAAACCTGCAGTAAATTCCTACTGCTTATTGCATATAAGTATTTCGAACATCATTGCTTGTACGATTATAAAGATCGGACAATGAGGTTCACAAGAAATAAAGCTGTACTTCCTATTTGCGCGAACATGTTAATAATCTCTAGTAGAATCAGATTAAATACATTCTTTGAGGATAAACAGCGGCGGGGAACTATTGTTGGGGTTTTTGTGGATTAAACTGAATATGAGTGAATGTTCTGTATCTAAAAGTTCGACTCCTCTCCTTCTGTCACAGTCTGCTCAGAAATGACCCACCGATCCCACCTGGACCCATTGAGACACTGGTGTAACACTAAGTTGGGCTCGTTAAAAGGCCAGATTTATACAGCACGGGAATTCCTCCTCAAGTTTTTCCAGTAAAAAGTGGGCGGTTCTAAAGTATCTAAAAAATTGATTGTGAAGTGTTATTGGAGGCAAACTCGACTACCAGATGCCTTTAAATAAATCATCTATATATATTTATCTGATGAAAACTTAGGGCTGTCAAAAATTCTACACTTTTAATTTGAAATAATGGCCATCTGGGTGTAACAAACTCTCCGAGAACTTACTTTCTATATTCATTATTTTAAGAGGAGGTATTAATTGTGCAAACGGAGACAGCGAAGTCTTCAGGGGGGCTATAGAGTTAGTCTTTATTATCGTCTGACAACGTGGGATGAATTCATCGCGGTTTTTGTGTAGACAGTGTTATTCTACAGTTTCAAACTATTCTATTGTTTTTTTTTTTGGGGGGGGGGTCCTGGAGAAGCTTCGTAAAGCACGGGATTTCAATCCTCATGAGAGAAGCTTTAGTACAGCTCGAAATATTTATTGTATAGTCACACCAAAAATCAGTATACGAGTAAGTCCTTAAGATCAACTAGTTTCTCGGTTAAAAGCTTGACAAAAACAATTAAAAAACATTAGTAATGACTAGTTAAAAAAAAGTATTGGCAAATTATTTGTAAAATTGTAACAATTTGTAGTAAGAAGAAGTAGTATAAGTAACAATTCCATTTTTCATGAAAATGCTGCTATCTTCAAAGTTTTCTTTTCCAGATTTCAAACGTTAAAAACCAGAAGAGAGTCTATAATCATTAAAAGCTCTTACATCAATTCACTTCCTGAGATCTAATTCATTCGAATGGTAGAATTGAAATCCGATTGAATAAAAAAAGAAATGAACAAATCTATTCTTCTTAAAAGCTTTAAAAAAAACTATGCGAAGTTAACGAAGGAGATAAAACTGTAGAGACAAGTGTTAGATGGAGGATTACTGGATTAAAGAGGAGCTGGGATGCAGCTGGATTAATATTCCAAGTTACTGTGATGAACGAAAGCACTAATTCAATTATTGATTTTTTTTTTTTACAACGGAACGTCCAGGACTTAAATGGAAATTGTCTTGTCTTGTGTGTATTTATATGCTGAGTATAATACATATCAACTTGTGTTCAGCAGCTAGAAATGGAAAATATCTGGCTCAAATTTGAATTAAGAGGAAATATTCGGATCTTATAAATTTACGAATATTATTAGACGAAGTTTAAATCTTTGCTACTAAGATATGTAGTCAGTCTTATTAAAGATATGTATTGGCAAAGTTTTGCAACATAATTTTAGCCGTGGCTTAGGGTAAGTTGTTCTGTTTTAAAGAAACGGTGTTCAAGAGAGGTTACGTGCAAGACCTTGAAAGATTGTAGCCGCGAACAAGGAGAAGTTACATTTCAGTAGGTGCTCTTGTTTTCATCAGTATTTTAGTATCGTATACCTAGGTTGCCCGCTACCTATGAGCATCACTGTGTCCGGAAAGACATCTGTGTGAATAGCTAGTCAGAGCAAGTCCATGATCGTGCAATTTTGGAGTTCTGTTTCAAACATTGAGAACAAGAAGATGGTAAATGTAGTAGCCGCTCCAGGTCCACGTGACTTTTCTAAGGTAGGTTTTGTGAAAGAGTCCGTCTTTGTGCCATTACTCCCCATAATGAATTAGATTAGTAGTTGGTGAAATGGTGTTTGTTTTAGTTAAGAAAAAACATGGAAACCATCGCCATGGACTTTTAGAAAAGAAAATAATACAAATGTCATAAAAAACACATACATGAAAAAAGAAAAGAAAACTAAGTAAATCCTAGAGGGGATAAACCTGTGAAAAAGATTACCGTTGGAAACAGATCTCTCGATTATATTGGTCTGAGAGGTTGGCATTACAGCATCAAAGAAAAATCTCAGATCTTTGCTGGACATTATTCAAAATACTCAACTCTGCTGCCTTCTATATTGCGGCAATACAGATTTATCAATAAAGCCAAGGTTGGGTCTACCATTTCGGTATCAATGTGGGTTGTTCCCTATCTGCTTACATAGCAATAGCATATTTCGTTTTTTGGCCCATTTCCTTGCGTACTTGTGATGTTGCTGTAGAAGTGGCAGTCCTCAATATTACAAATATGTGTGGTGGCGTGAAACAAGAAATATGTTGGGAGGTAGCGTGACAATACATTCGAGTCGGAGCACTCGGCAATTCTCACATTTATTGAGTTGTTTTTTTAATTCTAAAAAAAACTCATAGGGGGGGATATGACCTTCCCTTTCAAGAATTCTACTTATAAATATCCTCAATCTTTGCATTTTATAAAGTTATTGAATTCTCACTTATAATTGTGGATATTTTATTGGGGTAGAGTAAGCCGTGGTGACGTGCAAAACTACAACGGGGTTTTTTAAACACTCACTCAAATAGGAAAGAAACAATACAAATACTGGCATTGGCAAAATAACTGAGGAATTATAGGTTTTCCCTTCAAAATAATTAGCGCTTTTTTCTCTAGGGTGCTGCACTTATCCAAGCACTTCCGGAGATTTTCCTAGAGGAGTTAATTTCCGCACGTGCTAAAAGCAGAGACGCGCTAATCTTTTGATGCAGTTCTCTACATTCAGATTCCATTTATCCCAGAAGCGCACATTTCGTAATTATGTACCTGATATATGCTGCATTTTTGCGCTCAAAAACAGGTTTGTCTCGTTATTTAAGCCTAATAGGAAACTACAGGGCTAGTATATATTTCTGAAACATCGTTAGGTAGACTGAAGGACACTCCCTGCCCGGGACCTCCCGATAGTAAATTTACCAAAAATACAAACCATATTTAAAGGCTGTCTTACTTATAAGTAGTGCATAAAATTTTAAACAATCAGTTTCAAGGAAATCGCGGAAAACCCTTCAAGAAATCCACATTTTCGCTGTGGCCATTTTATACTCGACCAAAATCTCGCGACTAATTAATTCTCCTTAATATTATGTATGGGATTGGAAGGTACATTACAATTTAATTGCAAATTTATTATATTAATAATGACAGAGATGTATGGGGTCAAACAATGGCTAACTAATTGCCAGCAGAATTTATGCATGCAAGACTGTGGGTGCCATTTTTAGCTGAAAGCCGCAAGAGCTAGAGGAACTCGTATTTCTGGTGTTGGACGGTTGGCTGGTCGAGGGTAGAGGCTGTTGCTTTTCTTGAATGAATTCCATCTCAATGGCCTCTCCAACACAACTGGGTCGATATTCATGACGTCAGATAGAGTAGGGATAGTGCTAGCAGCAGATCTGACGTCATGTCCTCCACGCGACAAATAAGATTATACTAAACGACGAATTTGTGAAAAAGGAGATGGATGGACATCTTCTGGTGTAAACGCTCAGGAATCGGGGATTCCCAATTAGAACTAGTCGGGGGCGGCATGGTGAAAAATTGAAATTAAATAAATACGAGATCTGACAATTCTAGTATCATCTGAATCATGCGGTCAGCAGTAGTTCTTGTGCTAATAGCTAGATGCCATTTGAAAGTTCGAAACCTTGCGATTATGAACCAATATTTTGCTGCTCAGCAGGAAACCGTAAATAAAACATTTTTAATTTAGTTTAGTTTAGGAAAGCAGAAAAGCTCTAAACCCCACAAGGTAGTCAAAGTTGAACTATAATCCTAATTATATCATTGCTACCTTCGGTGTTGCGAAGCTCATTTTAAAAGCACGTACTGAAGCTCTAAATTTGAACTATGTATAAAATGTTTAATTGCAATAAAAAACTTACTGATTAATACGTAGATGTACGGGTTTAGACCGTCGTGAGACAGGTTAGTTTTACCCTACTATGACATTCATCATGACAATAGAAATTCAAAAACAATGTGTTTGCTTACGCGAGTACCAAACCTCAGTATGGTGAAAGTTTTTTTGGGCTCGCCCTAAACATCTGAGCAAAGAGGTGTGACTTACAACGAAGGACCCATTCATCCCTAAGGCTGGAAACTTAGTGGAGCGGCGGGCAAAGCGGCGATGATAGCGAAGAGCAAAGCGGCAAAAACAAAAACTAGAAATAGATAGAGTTGCTTTGCTCGCCACTATGCGCGGTCCCATATGTTAACTTGTGTTTGATTTCGCCGCTTTGCTCCTTGCTATCATCGCCGCTTTGCTCGCCGCTCCACTATGTTTCCAGCCTAAGCCTGCCCGAATGCGAACCGACTCACATGATTGTTGGCTGCATACTCTTGGAAAGGAGAACGAAAAAAAAAGATAGATGTGAAACAGTTTTCAAATTAGGAACGATTATGCTGAAAATATCTAGAAAGTTTTAAAGTATAACGCTGAAGATTCTGGCGTCAGTGTGGCTGGAAATAGTGATGATGATGAACAAACTAGACCAAAGTGAAGCACCTTCCGAGTGCTCAGTTATACAATTATTCAATTAAAGTAATTAAGGTTTGCTGAGTCTTTAAAACACGTACTTTTTCCATCCTATTTGTAAAACATAAAACACGAGTTATACTGTTTTAAATGTTTGTAAACAGTTTTTATGCAAAATTTTGTGTTTCCGTATTTGTGCAGAAAGGTGTGTAGGTTAGCCTTTAAAATTCTTTTTTCTTTGTTTTGATGAGTTAATTAATTCTGTGATAATACAGAACTGTACCTTTCTATACCTTAAGAATATGTGAATGTTTTCAAAGCTTTTCCCTAAGCATATGTTCCAAAAAATGATTTTTTTTTTTATGAACACCCAAAACGAGCGTGGTAGCATTTGTTATAATTCTGGAAGAAAATTTAGTTTAGAAGAAATAGTCAAGCACATTACTACAATATTAAAATTCCTAATGAGGTCTTCTACCAGCAAAAGATAGTCTATAAAGCGTCTGTCATTTTGTTTTATTATATCCGACACAGCAAGTGCCAGTGTACCATGAATGGGAGGGTTATTTTTAGAAATTCTTCAAACGTTCAATATTAAAGCGATATCTCAAATTTAATGGATTGTGTGGTTGGCCTAGATAATCTGTCGTCGATCTTTATTCCTTTTATAATGTCAGCAGTGGCTGGATATTTGATATACCATAGCATTCTTAGTTTCAGTCCAAATGCAGAGTATTTCAAACTTTATTCGTTCCTTAATAGGAATGGTATTTTGTAAATTCTCTTGTTGAAACAATAAGAAAACTAATGCGCTTTCAAACGTTCAATATTGAGTTGAGTTAGAGTTGAAAGTTGCAAACCCTCTGCATCACAAGCAGTCGACTTCATCAGGCAAGTTCCACAGATTATTGTTTGGCCAAACAATCATATGTCAGCCGCGTGCGACCAATTCTTAACCTCCTTCTCCATCACTGCGGCGGAACGATCTTTCAGTTCTTAGATCTTAGTTTATTATGTAGAACTGGGCTCTTCTACAGCAGCCTCTACTCTTCCAGCAAACACCTACTTTCCCTGCTGGGTTGAACTGCAATATTTCCACCCAAGTGGATGAAACACTAATTTGTTCATTTATTAATAATATTTCAGTATGCAAATAATATGAGATGTCTTGCATAGATTAGTTTCAACGACAGAAGAAAGCGAATGACAGCAATCTAGCGATCATCCGATAGCCTCATTAAGCTTACAATGCTTTTTCATCATTTTGGAGCCAGGCGTGTCCAAACAGTATTCTAGACAAGAATTTTAATGTTACGTACAGAGGAAATAGTTTTTTTCTTGTCCAAAATTTAATTTTTTTCAAAATCATTAATGAATCCTCTAAACGTGGAAATAAAAAGCTAAAAATGTTATTTTCGACATGTTCATTAGGCTAATTTTGACCCTAGGACTGAAGTAGTAAA
Organism: Rhodnius prolixus; assembly: GCF_049639745.1. NCBI lineage: Eukaryota > Metazoa > Arthropoda > Insecta > Hemiptera > Reduviidae > Rhodnius > Rhodnius prolixus. The sequence continues at coordinate 4,820,084 of NW_027411592.1, read as the reverse complement.
TAGTCAGCGAACAGTTATTTTCAGCTATTAGATAATAGATCAATATACTCATAAATTACTTAAGCGTTACCGGCCATTTCACTTTAATAATAGCACCATACAATAGCAAGATTTCATAGTCAACGGTCAATTACTTTTTAAAAATAGCATTGATTTCTTAAAGCCTTGTTAAATGAAGCAACCGTAAGCCCCTCCAGCTGTCTGAAATCCTTCCAGATATCGAATAAGAAGTTTTTTTTTTTTTTTTTAAATAAATTTCCTATCCGGAAGTAGCGCCTCAGTTAATTGGTTTTAGACTTTTCTGAAATGTTCTTGAAACTGGTCCGGACGGTTTTCTCTAAACTTTGCTTGAAAATGACATCCATTCAACTGTGATTTTAGTGTTAGGTACCATTTTAAAGACTGTAAAATGTCAAGTGCAAATTTGTTTTTTACCTGTTTTGAGCACAACAATATAAGTGAAACTTTTTTCTGGAATATTGATTCCTTGTCATGAACTGCAATCCTAACCTTCGCTCCACGAGTGCTACTCAAGCGAACTGTGTTACTATGCATCAATACTAGTAAGTATTAAACAGTATATTGCTAGAACCTGACACTTCACTTTATTTTTCGAGTGATTCTCTTGGGCAATTATTTTAACTTTTGTAAACTGTTAGCTCAGGCAATAACCTACCACTTTTTTTATTTCTTTCATGGAAAGCACTTTAACGGAAACTGTGTGACTTTATCCTTATCTCAAAACTTTCTAAATGATTGAAGCCAGTTAGCGGTAAGGAGTTCAAAGAGGACCTTGAGAATTGTGGTCACATGAGTGCTTATACAACTTTTCTGAGTAGAAGAACAATGTAAAAAGTTTTCAAAACTTTTAAAAAAACTGACATTATCTGTAGACGAGATGAGGTAATTATTTTTATAAAACATTTATTTAATAAGAACTCTTCAAAACTCTAAAAAAAAGTATTCATGTAGGAACAGATGGCCCAAAAAAAATAAAAGCTAACCTACATTTCAACACAAACAAAAACAAAAGGAAAAAAAGTGAACAAATTTCGGTCAAATTGAAAATTAATATCACTGAACGTAGAGAGAGCTTCAAAAAGTTTATCTTGCTTCAACTCCACCAGCCTGCATTTCATAGCTGGAAAAAGACAAAAGAGCACGGCCGTTGCCGTGATTGGTGGGGGAAAGATTGTTTTGTTTGGCACATGCTGTGTTTACAGATTTGCAGATTGTTCCCACTATTAGGGCTTCCTCGCGGGCTTCTACCTATATATAGTTATATACATACATAACCAGCCACCCACACTGTACAGCACAGCACACTCCATGACAAAGAACTACCCACCAAGATCGATCCGCGTCTTTGTAAGCTTCCCCCTACACCGGCCGGGTATTCCGACCGTCTTGGTGGATGGATTGTCGTCTTTTCTCCCTCTACCTCACCTGTGTGACCTTTTAGCACTTCTTCCACCCTAACACGCTTGTTCAAGCCAGTTAACCTCCAGGCTCCCATCATCCGCACAAATTACTTTAAACACCCACACAATTTTGAGCGCGAGAAAGTGTGTTAGGGAGAGAAATAATGGCTGATAACTGAGTGCTTATACATTTTATACGCTAAATATTTCAGAACCGGACATTTTAGGGGAAGTACGTAGAAGATAAGCTAATAATAATTACATCTACAACTAAAGCCATTAAACCGAAATGGTTGAAGCTTTGGTGTCGAACGAAGTTAGCTTGAAAAGAAATTCCATTCAGCCTGTCCTTCTCCCTCTTGTTTGATTGGACCAAAAGATTTCTAAATGGAATAAGAAAGTGGAAAATGAATCACCGACATCGTCAGCAGTATTGGTGACAATGCTCGTCAGTTCGAGAACAAGCCAAAGTGGCTGAGTTGAGGCTCTACTGTCAGCTGTAGGTGGCTCCGATTCCATACGATTTAGAATTTGTACATTCCGCAATTTCCATTATTTAAGTTAATTTAATTAAATTATTTGTTTCAGGTCAAACAATCCCATAAAAAGAATTTGCTATAATTTATTTAAGCACAAAAATACTTACAAAAACAAAAAAGCGAGACAAATCAGAACCTCTTACGCTATCAAAGAAAATCTAATTTATAACGCTGTATTAACGAAGATAAACATATGTTTTAGCTTTTCACTGTTGATATCTGACAGAAGTTTTCCATATTAACTATGTCGGAAAGCGAAGTAACATTTAGATTAGACCAGAATTCTTCCTTTATTCTATGACTAGAAATCTATTTTGAGAGTGACTCAAATCTTTTACTTGCAAGTTTTGTTTTCTTTGGCCAATTTACATTCGCTGTTTAACCTGCAAAAGGGCAGTTCCATTTCCAGACACATTTGGAATTCATAAGGGGGCCGAAAAGATGTATTTCTTGCAAAAAATTAATTTTGAAACTTAAAAAGAAGAAAGCGAAAAAAATGTGCCAATGGACGCACAAGAGCCAGTACACTAAAACTTTCTGAAATTAAATTATTTTCCAAAGAGGTCAGAAAATCCAATATTATTAAATTATTTAACAGGTGTCATTCTATGAGATCGACATTTTTACATCGTGCAAATTCTATTATGAAAGGATTTTTAGAGAATGGAGAAGAGTTAGTGGTTTTATTGGCGGCTAACAGATTTCCCGCTTAAATGGGCGTTAAACACCATTAAATCTATATTTAGAGAGAGTTTTATTTTGTAACGTCTCTGTGATTCACCAAAAGTGACAGTGTGCCCGTAACCCTCATCTTAGCGATTGGCTGGCATCTTTCTTAACATTCTCCACTTAGCAACTTTATTTAAGGTCCTGTAGTATTTGTTTTTTTTTTTAAGTAGCTACTTATTTTTACTATATTCTGCCCAAAGAAGTGTCACATCCGTGCTTGTTTTCAATTTTGAGTTTTAGCAGAGAATAGACGTTTTGAATTCCCTTTGGTACGACAATAAGTAGCCCAATAAATGGATCCTATGTGTTTGTGACTGTCTGTCTGTGGTTGAACAAGTTTTAAAAAAATTTAAGAAAATTCAGTTTAGGAAGTGGAAAGCAGCGGCTGATTAGACTTTCCTCTACGATGCCTTTCTAGAATGAGACACTGTTATATCATTTACATAATATTTTTGGTTATTAAATAAGTTAAAGAAATTATTTATAAAAAAGCAGCATGACTGAAAGTGCAAGATTCCGGAATGTGCTTTTCAGATATCCGAGACATTCTCTGAAACCACTTGAGCTTATTCCTTTGAATTTCATATAATGAGTACATATACGAGAGGAAATAACTAACTTTAATTTTTTTTCTCTAGAGACTGAAGAAGTATGAAAAGAATTAGTTACTCACAAGTCCAGAATGGTAAGAGAAAGCAGCGCGTGGGCTCATGTTGCTATGAAATTAAAAAAAAAAAAGTGAGAAAGAAGCACATACAAACAAGTACAGAAGGAATAACAAAATTGTTTTTGTATTATGAAAGCCCGTACATATATACATTGGGAGAAGAACTTGAAACTAGAAGAGGGAGGTTGTAATGTACACAAAGCACAAAGGTATGGGAGCAGCATAACCTTTGCAGAAAGTAACAGTGGTTGTGTTTGTCAGGTATTAGAGAACCCAATTCTGGTACAACTACATACGGCCGGGACATGAAAATTCTAGCAACAGTTCTCTCTACCATCACCACAAAGAGAAAGATTAAAGTACTGGAATGTTCAAGTTGTAGTGGATAAAAACTGAGCACAGGTAGATATCACAGGTAGGAGGTATCCCTACAACCAAATACATACATATGTCCATTTGGTAAATATATTTCAGTCACAAAGGACTGGAGCTTTGGAGCAAAAAAAAATGCTACTAAAAAATGTTTGACATGGATTTTTTTTGCTCTCAAGTTTCCGGTTTTGACAAATTTTTCTCGATTGTGGGATCCCAGCTTTTATTAATCGCTAGAGGTAGCATTGTGCCGTTTGTTTGACGCGTAAATGAATTTCGCTTCAATAATTAGATCGTTTTAAAAAGAATTCAACTGATAGTGGGCTTGATTTTTAAAATCTTACGAAAGTTGGGTCTATCACTACATCCAGAGACAAAACATTTGGTTGGAAGCCGGTAACATCGCACTAGAAAAGTTTGATCTACAGGTAAATTCTTAATTAATGTTTTCTGGAAGGCAGAAAAAAACTTCGTGAAACGAGGTCTGGATTGTAAAACAAAATAATAAAATCATTTTTCATCAGGAAAATGACCCTCCGCGAAGATATTTGCCAAGGAGAAAACAAAGAGATTTGAAGAACAACTTGTTTTTGGAATATTCACCAAATAGTCACTCTCTGATTTTCATCTATTCTCAAATCTATAGAATTTTGTGGCTGGAAAAAATTTTAAATCAAAGGAAGAGGAGAAAGGTAAAATCTACAATTCATGAGTTACTGAAAAGCACATTCCAGAATCGGATGTCTGGAATGGAAGGTATTCATTGGAAGAAACATAGGACAAAATGCATTGAATTGAAAGGGCGCTACATTAAATTAAAATGAGTTGCAGTTTAGAACCCAAACCATGGTCTTTCATTGTTGGGCTGAATACTTCTTAACTTTAATTCGTGTGTTCATAAATTCAGTTAAATATTCTAGCAATCATCGTATAAAACTCCCTGACGATGGAAGTAGTCTCTATAAACTCGGTCAGTAAAATTAGCTAAACTTTAAATAAGTTACACCTGTGATTATAGTTGGAAGACCAAGTTCAATCACAATCTATGCACAGAAAACAAAAAAATTATTGTTGCTCATTGCGTTAAGCTTGCAAAGAATTCCGAGCTTACAGATAATTTCAAAATTTTTATTTGCGAAAATCCCTTTCATTTTCAAATAGAAAATATTTCTTAACATCACGTCTTCTAACCGAACACTAGTTATCAGAGGAGTTTATCACAGTAAATTGTTTTCTTTCTCAGTTTAGCACCAATATGTATAATGTATAATTTAAACAATGGCAATTTTGACAGTGAATTGTGCCAGCCATTCGGTCCAGCAAGATGAAAAATCAGTTCTACACTCTACAGTACAGCAATAATTAGCGATACCGGATGTTTATGAAAAACTAATAGTTTTTTAATAACATTAATTAATAATTACCTGACCTCAAGGTGAACTTTATTAACAATGTTTCAAAAAAAAAAAATATACGTAAAAACTAAAACACGCAAATTATATTAAAATTTTCATTTTTCATAATTATTTTGTAAGCTGCTCACGGAATAACTATTATTTAATTGCATTTTTTTAAAGTAATAAATTGTGTTTTGTATATTTTACTTTGGTGCTTGCAATTATTCAGTTTTGTATCATCAAGGTGATTTGGTGATGACTTCGAAATACAGCTCTGTAAATAGTGGAAAATCTTTGGCATTATTTCGCTGTTTTATTAAAAATTATGTTTTTCTCACTTGAGCTATTTTGACAAGACTCCCTTTTTGTGTGCCATTTCACATTAATGTGAAAACTGGGTTTTTCTCCCACCACTTCTATATACACCAATATATGCACTCATTCACTAATGGCCGCACTAACGAGACATCAAGGGTCAAGGTCCCTTGAAAACTGCTCAAGAATCTTCTCGCGCAGAGCAATGCCTTGAATGTACCCACAGAGCAATGCCCTGAATGTACCCATAGAGCAATGCCCTGAATGTACCCAGGCAAGAAAGACCTTATTTCGGCTAACCATCTCTCAGGATTCCTAAACAGACACATACCATCTTTGAATAGACCTCACAGAATTAATGGCCTACAATTCGCCGTGACCATAAAAAAATATGGCGACCCTGACACTAGTTTATCCCTTTCTTACGCTTTCAAAGTAACCTGTTAATTAATTCCTCTGTAATTATTAACATTGTTTTAAATATGAAGGTAATATAGCTTCAATAACTTTATCAATATAGGCAAAACCCCAATCTTAAAAGAAAAACCTTATTCATTATAGCTAGTCATTGCTGAAAATCATGAGATACCTCAAGTTTCATTTCTCAAATGAAAATCATTGGTTCATATCACTGCGCCGGTCGCAATACTTAAGGAGTAAGTGTTGTAATAAAAATAAAGCGCCCTCAGCTAGAGATTCAGCTAGTTGAACATAATTGAATCACAGGTGACGGGCGTTGAAGAGATAATTATGTATCGCTGGTTAATATAGCCTCCCAGCCGGTAGGCGCTAATAGATAATCAATTAGATTAGCAGGGTAACGGTGATGTGGGTGCAGTAGGAGGTGGGCCCGCAGCGTAACCTGAGACTTTTTGTCAACGCTAAGTAGAATAAATCTTAACTCAAGGTTGTAGAATATTGATCAGTACATTTGTATAGCGTTGGGACATAAAATGGGCAGGAAAATTTATCTTATTACAAGGAGAAGTGGGTCTGAAATCTCTGGGTCCTGTCTCTAGTGCAGAATAGTAAAAAATCGAGCAATTCAGTTAAGAGCCGCTATATTTTTGCTCTGGCACATACCCTTCTTGCAGACTGGTCCAAATGGACGGATGATCTCTCTATGTAACTTGGGATGTTCCATGCTATTCTCACTATGTCTGCTATGATAGTCTTTATGATAAAGGAAGTATTGCTATCGATCGCTTTATGTAGATATTATCACTAAATTCAAAAAATCGGATGTGAACATTTACACGCAGCTTCCTTTCTTAAGGATTAAAATTCTTTATGTAACTAATTTTAAGTTCCATTGACCGCAAAGGCAAGGTAGCGGAGCGGCCTTATATTATACCTCAGGTGGTACAGAACCGTGGAGCTGACAAGAATACTTCATTGGATATTCGCACTTCCGCACAAGAAAATGAAATACGAGTATTTCTGGATAAGAAAAACTTGTTCTATGTGAATAATTCACATAGAAATTCAGGCCATTCCCATATTTTCACTCCTCTCATTCTCAGTTTCTCCTACCACTTCCTCGATTTGGTAAGTTGCGAGGGGTTAGCGAAGGGACTAGACTGTAGAGTTACCTTCCTACTCTGATATGTCTGTTTTCTATATCTGCAAATATGGGAGCCTCTTCTGTTCTCGTTGTGCATGCATCACTGGGCTAGGACATGCCCTTTTGGATCCAGTAGCGAAGACTTGACATACTTTCTAGCGGCCCCACCGGTACGTGACTGCAGGCCTTGATGTGCGCCAGATCATGCGATAATCTGGCCTTATGTCTTTTTTATTGAGCACGATAGTCTCAGAAAACAACACCTCTGAGAGTGTGGTCCAGCATCTTTTGCAGATTGTGACAGAAGAGGAAACTTTTCTTATATGAGTTTCCTGGCACAAAAAGACCAGAGACGTTGAGTAAATTACTGGTGAGAATAGGTCTTGTAAAGAGGAGAAGGTTCCCATTAGTCTAAGAGGACTGCCAACTCTGCTATACAGTCTAGGGCAGACCCGCTCCTAATCTAATCTTACGTTATTGACTTGTCATGAGGTTAATGCAAGTTATTGAAGTCTCTATAACTGAAGATGTGCTCCGACATGCTGAACACTAACTAGTCTTAGCATTGAGTAACTGAAGTAAAAGTGTCAATTAAGCTTGTTGACATGCATATTGTTGATGACACTGGTGAAGTGAGTTTTCTGTGTTAACAGAAGCACAACATCCTTTAAGCATGCAGAAGAAACATGCAAGACACTCAACGAAATCTGAGAGAGTTCTCACAAACTCATCCGGATAAGCTGGCACGTCTTTTTGCTAGCCATGCTGCGCGATGCCTATTTTATAATTTTCATGTTTCATGTAAGCAGGGAAGATGGATAGGCCAAAACATCCTTGTAAGCTTGCTCAGTTCGCTTGCTCCCTCAGTCATGCGCGCATCCCAGCTTGTCTGGGGGAGAGCTTAAGAATGTTGTGAATCCTAATCGCAGAAAACTCACCGGTGGAGAAGAAATCGAAAGCGCACATTCAGCACTATCAGTGGACGCTTTGGGTTTATCAAAATGCAATTCTGTTTCTCTACATACCCACACAAACACCTCACCTTGTCTAACAATCTCTTTTCTACTTTAGGAGACCTTAAAATAGTAAAGTTTTCACGTTGACAATCACCTTCTTGCCAAAAAATTAATGAACATCTACTACTTATTTCCTTACTAAGTAATATTGCGCAACAGTTCTAACCAAATTGTTGAGTTTTCCTTCTTGTAAAAAAAAAAAATTATATATATATATATACACACTATTCTTCATTATTTAAGTTCGCAATAAACAATCTAGATGTAAAAGAGTTAAGTTCGTAATAAATAATGTAGAAACAGAGTCTTTAAATATTATTAATAGGACCGGTTTTCAAGCTGCTCTCAAAGGCCCTTAATTGAGAAGCAATAATAACTTTAAATCTTTAAGAAAATATCTACAACTGGACGCAGTTGAATATTCTAATTTACGTTCTATGATATTTTATACTTTTAAAACCCAATCATTAAGTGATTAGAATTTTAATGAATGATGAAATGCATTTTTCTTTTCTTTTTTAGTAGAATACTTGAATATTTTTTAGTTCTAGAGATTTTCGTTTATTACTAATAAATGAGCTTATTTATTAATAATATTACTTAGATGATGATATAAGATTACATAATGGCTGAGGCTTCTCAATCAGGAGTGTTTAGAACAATACTAAAATTAGTATTATTTCCTTCAGTAACTAATAAGAATACTATTGATTATAATTAGATAGGATTATTCAAATATCTTGCTGCGCAAAAAATAATAAACATTATGTGGCTTTGCTTTTCGTACAACCTGAAAATTCATGGTACTACAAAACATTTTTTTTACATTGTTATTTGACTTACATTATCTTTATTATTTGACAACATTTCGACCTTTTCTGTCACATATCTGTGAAAGAGCATTTTTTATTTGGTATTTTGGCATGTGGTATTAATTTGCATTTGTCGTTAACTCTTCTTAAGAATGTACCTTTAAAATGACTTATAATAAACAGGTCGAAACGTTGACAGATAGTAATAACAATTATCACTTCGTTGTGTATAAAGGGAATGTAAATGAATAAAAAATATTTTGTAGGGTTCTATGAATAAGCAAAGAAATAATATATTATTAATCCTTGGTCTAATTGTAATAACGAACACAACTCTCAAACGGTCCTTGGAGATGCGTGAAGTAGCCTCAATCTCGTTACTTTTCAAGGGCCAAATTGTAAAGCAAGCTAAGGCCTGCCCTTGCCTTAATCATTTTGTAAGAGGGAAATCTGCAAATCAGACTGACTGGCACGCACCTGCTTCGTCAAGCGTTAAGTGTAGAGGGATTTCAAGCATCGTTGATTATCGTAGAGCTGAGAGCGCTCAATCCGATCAACGCTTCCTTGAAGTAAACAAAAAGGGAGGTGGGTGGGCATTTTATGTTTATCCTTTCTTTGAAAATAATCCTGAGCGTAAATATTTGGTCTGCAGCAGATTTTCTTTGAATGCCTTCCCGTCATTTTCCTGTGACACTCTCAGCGAAAATGGTGAATCTCCTGAAAAGAGAAGGGCTTCAACTTACCTCTTGCATGCTAGGAGGCTTAAGGATGCTTCTCACCTTGTTAACCTTCCGGAAGACTATCTTTTTTGTGTTGCCATCAATATTGGTTTTAGACTATTTAAGCGTTCGTTCGTTAAACGTTTTCAGTAGAATCTGGACAACATGAGGTCAACATTTATTTGTAACAGAATGGATCAAGTCGTCGATACGTAAAATAAAAAAAATATCTCAGTGTGCAATGCTGGAAACCTTAATTTTTGCCTTTTTTGTTAATATTACTGTAAATCGAAACTGTAGAAGCTTTCTCTAATCTGAATATGTAGATACTATCCTCCATACAATAGGTTTTCTTTTTGTACTTTTGTTTGAAACTAGATTTTTTTCCCAACAAAAGGTAGAATGGATAGAGAATGTATATTTTAATAGAAAGGCACAGCTGAAATAAAAGGTTTTGCTGAAAAGCAGCTGACTGAACTAACGATTTTCTTCAAACTTGTTTTTTTTTTTTTTTTATGGAAAAGCGAAGTCTGTGTGCGTACGCGGAGGAATTGATTACAGGGAATGCTTTGATGGTGTGCAGGTGAGGAGAATCGAGATGGTTATCTTTCTAAACGGTGAATCAATTGTGCTTCTTCGCTATTTCCTATTTTAACAGCTGCGTGTTCTTTTATAATTTCCATTTTTAATCGCAAATATTACTTTAGATGCTCTCCTAAAATCCCGTTGCAATCAATTTTCATAAAAACAAAAGCTGTGGATCAGATGTAATTTGCAGGTAGTAGCAGTAGTATCCTTTCATTATCCAGAAATAACAGTGGCAGACCCAGCCACTTCCTAAAAACGCTATATATGTATATTAAACATTCCATTATTAAAAATGTCGCTACTGATGGAAGGATTTTGTCCGATAACTTTTTGAAGTACTGGAGTACCCGAACGAAATTTGAAGTTAGAGTTCCCAAAAGATACCAATAAGCGCTGATAGCCAAAGTAGTAGTGACATTGCTTTGGCGGTTTCCTCTGAGGAATGAGGAATTTCTTAAATTACCATCCACTAGCGGCAATTTCCTCACACGAAATCTTTCTCTTACAGGTTTAAAAAATAAAAACTTGTAATAATAATAGAAGATGATAATACTGATTTACTTTAAATTGTTTATACCACTTATTTAATAGAACTATTTCGATGTAAAGAATTTAATTGTTTCAGAGGTAATTATGAATGATTAACTATTCTATAAAGTTGAAGTGTAGTAGAAGACACCAAGGTTGGCCACGGTTACCAGACAATTAGCGTTCTGCAGGAACCTGCCAGCGAGAAGGTAATTACTACTCGGGTTAAAATTATTTTTACGTTTTACTCCTAGCATTATTATTATATAATTGACTACCAAATTATAGGAGTGTGATAATTGATTTTGTTTCTAACCTACGTAAGGCCTGTCTAACATCAAACTAATATAGCTACGTTTTATTTGAAAATTCGTTAACTCGTTCGTACACATTTCGTTACTTTAATTCTTACACGCATTTAGACAACGCACTTTACAATTTTAACTTTGCGTTAAAAATTTTACCCACAAATTAAGCGGAAGGAAATGTTTTCTTAGTTATTGAAATTATTATAATTTTTTTTCCGAATTTCATTATTTAGCTAGAAATAATTAACTATAAATTTAGATTAGAAATGATGTGAGTGCAATTTGAGAGGAGGATATTTTAATGGTTTTTCACGAAATTTGCATAAAAAGAAAATCATGTTTGGATAATTGCTGTAATTAAGTGCAATGAAACCAATGAATTCCAGGACCTTCAAGATAAATTAAAAAAAAAACTCACATTAAAGTGAATTTAATGACCTTAAATAGTTTTTTTAATTTATATTTTTTAAATAAATCTGGTGTTAACTCACTTATCGCAACTGACATAACGAAATTCACTTGAAATTGAACATTTTGCCAAAAAATCGCTTGAAACCACAGAATTTTATTCTGTAATTCAGTGCAATTAATTTTCTTTTAATTGGAGATTAGTAATTGTTATATTGGCCGGATATTATACCTAATTCCACCTCACCCCCAGCACTTTCTTAAGCAGGATTTTCTTGGGAATGTGTAACCAGTTAGCAAACGCAAACTAATTGTGCAATGAGCTTGCAAAGTTGGCGCCATTTTCGATGAAAACTCCTAAGTTCTCCACAATCTACGTCGAATCCTATGATTGCACCCAGAGAAAATATCGAATCTGAACTCACCCTGATTTTATCTGTGCAGCTGTTCCACACACACGCACACAATCTGTGGACCCAGAAAACTTAAACATGGATGTTTCCTGTGAAAGCTGGATAGAAAAAAAAAACGAAAATCTAACGATCGCACTTCCTACCCTTTTGAACTGGTAAAAGAAAGTACACTACCTTTATTACTTGTTATGCGCCTTGGCTATTCCAATTACTTCATTTTGCAAATTAAGTTTTTCTCTTTTTGATGATTTTTTTTTTTTTGGATTGGCCATGCATTTTCGAGTAGGGTGAAGTCGGTGATTTGCTCTGGCATACTAAATCGTAACCTTTATTCCTATTTATTGCAGAAATCCCATCGAAATTTTTACTATCCTTCGCACTGTGAAGTGTTCTACATTTCTGGCATTCTTAGAATGAGTTCAATAAGAATAAGAATAAGATTTGTCTAGAAAACTACAAAAATTCTTAATTGAGCTCATTAAAAAAAAAATCAATATAAAATAATCCAAAGGCATCCTCTTGAAGTAATTTTCATAGTTAATCTAAAAAATTAAGGTAATATTTCGCGGGACTTGAAGTAAATATTACAGAGCTTCTTATTGAAAAGTTTTCTTGTCTGAAAGTAAAAACTGTTCTGGACAAGGGACTTTCTTATAACGTCCAACTTCTCTTGACAAGAGCGGAAAAATACTTAGATTTCCCAGCTTAAGACTTCGCCTGGTTTACCCTTCCCTCGATCAATTTGAGTGGACCACTTAATTTCTTTATTGAAATTTGAAATCGAAATTGAAAAAGTTTATTTACTGTTTAAAATAGAATACAATACAAATTATACAAAGGAGGTTTCAGGCTGCTGTGCCTATATACACTCCATTAATTTAATATTTACATTGGTAAATCGGTGAACTTAATACTAAGGCAAAAATAGAAAAAGAAAAGGCAAAACCTTGCTACATAGAGTTAATTAAAGCAAGATTAAAGCAATTAAAGCCTTTTGTGCTTGTATTTTTTATAACCAAGAGAACTTAAGTTATAGTCTACAATACTCTTTAGTCTTTACATGAGGGTATGGACTAAGTGTACTGGAAGTTATAAATTTTTCCGTAGCGCTATAGATAATTATAGACACGCTGGCAACATCAAGTGCTACATGCATGTAGTCTATAGGTGTCCACTCGGGGATATGACCCAACTAGCCTTAAGCATTTGTTTTGGACTCTTTGTAACTTCCCGTAATTGGTGCGACAAGTATTGAATCACACAGAGGCTGCATACAAGAGTACTGGACGGATCTAGAGATAATAAATTAGTTTTTTATTAAGAAAACCTAGGTTAGAGATGCGAATTTCTTTATTCATTTTTAAGGAATTAATGTTTTTATTGTCTACATATTTACCTTATTATGAAGTAAAAAATATATATATGTATTGGTATAAGTAGTTTTAGTTAAATTATTTAATAAAAAATAAGTTCTGATTAAATCAGACTTATTTATTTAAATTGCAGTCCCTTGCAGACTTGAAAAGTGATTAAAACCAACTTACCAAATTTAAATTATTTTGAAATTATAAAAGATAATTGAAATGATATTAATTTGTGATAAAATAAAGGAAAGATTAATAAGGAAGACTTAGGTGACGGACGCAAACTAAAAGCCGTCTGACCAGTGCTTTTCAAGGCTTTACAGAGCCTATGACGTATACGTTGGCATTCGTGACGTGCGTTTTATACGAAATGCAACAAGGCTGTCAGTTACATTTTCAGCTAATACACACAAGTTCGTGTGATACTTTAGCCGGAATTCTCCAGCGGAAGTGACAAATTACTCATTGACGGATGTATTGGGTAGACTGTTAGGCGCCCTGACCTTAAAGTGCAGCAATATTAGGAAACACAAAATGATTGGTAACCGAATTCTGAAGGTATTTAAAATGCCAGCCGGTATTAGGATACTTAGAATACAGGCACCATCATTATCCCTTCTCGCTGTCAATCTCCTCTCATTGCAAAATTCCTTGAATATCCAGAATTTGGATTGCTGCATATATCGTACATTGTCAGCATATTTTTTGTTTCTGTTATAAAAACTAATTTCAGTATTTTTTGCTTAAATAATTTCACAAAACTTCTTCCTTAATAAAACATTTTTTTTTTTGTAATTTCAATTTTGAATCCAAGGCTAAAAAGCTCTTTTGTGAAGTACTCCTAACTTCCTGTCGGCCTGAAAATAATTTCGAAATTCGAATTGAAAAATTTTCTCGTTCATAGATTTTATGGAAACCGCTTGTTCGCTCAAGATTAGCCTGATCTGTTTCCCCGCCTCTGCAATCGTCTGATTCAATCTCGCAATCTCTGCAATAAAGTAGTCATGGCAATCGTCTGATTTTAATCAACCATTAATCAGGTACCCGGAAGTGGGAAAACCGGGGCAGACTATTTCAGCCCTTTCTTCGCGAGTCCTGTCGTGAGGCGCCCTTTGTGAGCCCAGATTTAGCACAACCCTCCCATCTGCATTTATAGATTAGGGCGTATGCTTGTGAGATAGCTCCACGCCCTTGCACATGCACACATCGAATGTCTTCCATTATAATTACAATATGACACTCGAGTACACGTGGATAATTAAAATAGATCCTTGAATAGTTCTTCTCTACTAAAATCACCGTGGGAGAACCTTAAATCCTGCGATAATGGTCTGTAGGTTGTAAAATCTTTGCCTTCTCTAAGGGATTTAGAGATTATTTCTTTGTGCACTTAAAGTAGAGATCTGTCCAGTTAGTTATCATCTTTAGCTACCGTTTTTTTCTTTAGATCGTTTATTTTATGAGCTTTTCTCCAAGAATTTAAACCCTGCTTCAGTATTCTCCAATTTCCTTCAGTTTTGGAATTTCCTTAACACATTTAATCCTCGTTTATGTTCAGAAATGTGATCAAATATAAACTGAGTGCCTTCGGGGAGCCCAGAGAAGCTTTGGGGGAGGGGGCCGAGTCTCCTTCAAACCGCCATAAAGTGAATTGTCCAGGAAAAAAGTTTAAAATGAAAATTGCAGATCTAGATGAACGTAATGACTGCAATTACCAATTAGAACTTGGTACTATTTTCAAGAATCGCTAGAAAATCCATAGAGTAAAGTAGAGAGATTTTATTCGCTAAAGTAACAGTCCCCTGGAGGTTCTTGAACTAACAATAATGTTATGTTTACATTAAGTTCAAGTTTGCTGGAGCTTTCTCACTTAGAAGTGTCCTGACATTCACACTCTTAGAGAACCTGAGCACTTCCATCACCGGTGGAAACTCACATCGAAAATTGGAATCGATTGTAATATTTCCAGAAGAAACAAATATTGAGTTCTCTAGAGACTTCTAAATGTGCACTGCTGTGTACTTTTTCCGCCCAATAAACCTTGTAGGTTAGCTGGTGAAAAATTAAACAAAAAAAAACGTATCACGGCTAAAATGATTGATTGCTTTTCATTCCAAGCGAACAAGAATAGGTGAAAATAAAATGTGAATTGTATTGGCTTTATTTTTGTTAAGAGAAAAGCAATCACATGAATGGAACTGTAAATACTTGACGGCCATTCACTGTAGCAATAGTAGAAAAAACTTGACAGATTGGAAAGTTATCAGCATGATGTGGTGCATAATGCAATTGTGACCAACAATAACTGAAAACCACCGGATACGTATCAACAATAACAAAGCATCTTAATTGCATCAATCTAATTTATTCCCATTAATTAATATTCTGCAAATGATTTTTTTCTCTTCCTTCAATAAAAAGTACTCAGATTAAATTTACGAGTTTATTTTCCCTGCAACTATTAATTTTGTCATTATTCGTTTTGTATTCTTTTTGAGAATGCTGGTTTACGGATGGCAGCCTAGAAACAACACTTATGGCAGAGGGGATGGAGACGCTTCCTTAAAGTAGCGTTTTGCGATAGTTCTGATGCACCGTTACGAAGGGTAGCTTTAATAATTGTCCAAAAGTGATTCAAATATTAGCTTGGGCTATGATGTAAAACTAACTAGCGTATTTGGCTGTTTTTTTTTTTAAAAAAAAGATCAAAGAAAACAAAGATTAAGAAGACTACGATAAAAGAAAAATAGGTGAACATTTATTTCTGTGGTTTTATTAAATGCCTAACCGTTTAAAAAGTTTATTTGGCAGAAAGGATGGTACTTACAAAATTTTAAGTGTGCATTTAATTTAAAAGAAATAGTTTGTTGGGATGTCTATGCGTCTATGCAGCTCGTCAGCACCAAGGTGTCAGCATGGTAAGGTACTTGCCGTTCGGGCGCCATCGTGCAAGTCCACAAGTTGTTAGACTGGGCAGCCGGCAGTCTGGCTGGCCTCTGCTCCATATCCCCGTCGAACACTGGACACTTGGCTCCAAGCCAGGGAGTGTCAACTTTTTTTTTCTTTATGACCACATTATTTTCATGCATTTATACTTACCTGCGTATACATTTTTCGGCATTTTTAATGGATGTCTGTTCACGTTAAGAGGTTAAATTTAAATCATTTATTAAGTCGACTTGGGCAATTAGTCTGTTCTTGGCTATTTGCAGCCGGCTTAAGGCAATAGGCCTTGATCTGCTGACTATGTATGCCGGCCTTAAGTCGCATAAACTCAAAAGCTGCAAGGGTATCGCCCAGAGCGATAACCGTTGGAACTTCACCAACGGATGAGTTAGAGAAGCAGGAATGCTCCAGCAGTCGTTCAAGAGATCGCCCTCATATTGGTCCTAACTGGGAGGAGGTAGCAGACTAGAACCTGTCACTGAAACATTTCTCCAGAAAAAGAGATTTCACGTACCCACGTTACGCATTGGGACCCGGAAGTGACTGAATGGCCAAAGGAAGTCGTGCCAGTATTTCTCCAGATGCCTTCAATTCCTCTGATGTGACTGTTGTGGTGAAGTGATGAGACCTGTTGTGTTCTGTCTATAGCCCAAGCCCCACGTATTATATTCATAATATTATCCATGGATATGTAATTATATAATAATAAAAAATGTATGCAAATTTTACACTCGTAATTCCAGTGTATTTATTCTCAATGTGCTGTTCAAACTGTGTCACTTACCTTTTTATTTCACTGCAGATTTGATTTATTTCGAAAGATCCTCTTAAAAGTATACATTTCTAACACTTATTCTAGATTTTTTTCCTGAACTCAGTACTGATGAATTATTATTAAAGTTAATATTAATATACTAATAAATTTGCATTTCTGAATCTGAATTTTTTGAATTTGTAATTATAGTCATTCATTTTGTCTTTAGTTTGGAAATTTGAAATGTACACACTTTTAAAACTTAATTTACCGAGTTTGCCCATTCCTCTTGCAACTTTACCCGAAAGTAAAGATAATTTAAAAAAAATAATAATTAAAAAAACAAAAATATTTAAAAAATGAAAATTTTCCCTAAACAACCTGCGTAAAAAAAGTAAGGTTAAAAGTGGGAATTCTATTAAGTTGTTTTCCTCATCAGATTAAAAGAAAATTGTTACCTTACATCTTATGTGAATAATGTTAATAATTACAAAAATTACAATTATAATATTTTAACTTAACTATATGACCAATTCAAGGTAATGTCAATTATAATTTTTATTTTTTTAGTTTATAAAAGGTAAACTAATACATATTGTAATAAAAGATTTTTATATTTTGCTGAGATAAAAATCTTGAAATCGCCTTGAATTTGGATGATTTATTAACGACGAATTTACTTTTAGCCATTGCTTCAAAATGGGTAATTTTAAAATCTGGTGGGAAAATACAATACATATTTTTTTAATGAAATTTTCAGACATATTGCTTGTTAAGAAAAAGTGAAAAAGATAAATGTACATAAAGTAAGTGCGCTGGCTTAGCGCCAGAAAACATAACTGGATCATATACAAGTAATACTACGAGTAGATGAAAGTAGTAAACAAAGAATTGAATGAAATTTACGTAATTGAATAGTAAAAGACACGTGGTAGGATGTATCCAGTGTTGAATAAAACTGGGTTAAGTAGTTACTTACTGGAAGGTAGGTTATTGTAGGGTAACACACAATTCAAGGTAATGTTCAAGGCTCTTCTTGAAGAATCACATTCTTAAAGCTCTAAAGCACCAATTCCCTTGAGACTTCCTCTTTTCACTTTCTCTATCTTTATCAGTAGGGAAATTATTGTGATAATATTCGTGTTGTAGTAAAGAATATTTTACCAAAGAAAATGTTCAAGTGTAAAACGTCGGTCTACAAAGATGAAAGCCACAATTTAAATGATACATTCAAAAAGTGGTCAAATTTAATGAGCACACTGTTGGATGAGAGAACTGGGAATTAAAAAAAAACAAGAACGGAGAGTATAAGAGCGGAACTGACCTGAGTAGAGGATTGCGAAGGACTGTACTATGAGGGCGAGACTTCTCTCGGAAAATGAAACGAACTGTGCTGGAAATAATGTGATTCGGAAAGTCCACAATCCGGGGAGAGAAGGCTCACTCTACAGCTGATTGCTAGTGACCGCTTCTACTATTTTGGCCCGGGTGTGCATTTTTAATTAATCATTGCAGAAATGCAGTTCTCAGTTTCGTTCAAATGAAAGAATAAAACAGAATATTCCCGTGCAAATCATTTTAGCGTGAAGGAGAGGAAAAGCAGACAAATTCCTAGAGCATGACCTCCAGGGGCCTCGAAATGAGTAAAGTAATTGCCTATTTTTTAAAAGTTAAAAGAAAGAAAATTGGCACGAAGGCACTAGTCCCTTTCTTATTGTTACCAGCAGAAGCAGTTCTTCAGTTGGCTTTGACCAAATACTTATACCACAAGAAACTCAACCAAGAGTAAGTTCCAAAGCCAGAAGAGAAATTCTCAGTTAAATTCTTATTGCGGTAAAAGAAGGGCAGGTTGCCTTTAAGTGATGGAAAGAGAGAATATTGTTTTTCAGGTCTAGAAGTGTATTTCTTGTAATATTCTTCCTTCGGTGTATAAATCAAGTTTAGAGATTCACTCAGCTAAATACAGTACAGATGCAAAACAGCAACCCTGGCCGTCCGCAAGATAAACTAACTGGTCCAAGGAAAACAGAGCTCTGTTATCATTGCAGAGCAGAGGCCGCGCTTCATTTAATACAAACAGGGCTTTCATTATTAAAACTGTATCAACTAACCTTTCACACTCATTATAAAAGTTGCATAATTACACCACCAAACGGTAATATATCTAATTAATTATCCGAAAAACTACCGTTGATTCAAACGAAGTGGTTAACTAATTTTGTTTTCATTATTACAATTATTACAATGATAACAGTGATGATGATGGTGGCCTTTTGATTTATGTAAATAAATTTATTGAAATTCGATCATTCAGTCTGAAAATCAGAATTTCATGCCAAATTCGGCGAGGAGTCAATGAAATCTTCAAGTTTAGAATTTGTAGGACTGTAAAAATTGTAATCACAACGAATTGATTCGTCATTAAAATCACCTAATATGAAGGACCGTACATCTTGTCCATTCAGTAAGTAGATTGGAATCCAATATATCATAGTTTTGTGGCCTGTTACTGATATTACAAGGCACATACAATTAATAAGTTGCTGGAGTTTTCACTTATTTATTTTTCCACTTATCCCTTTTCTTTTATTTTACAACATCTAAGTCCCATGACTGCGGGTTCATTATATTAAGAAATATTAGATTTAAATGAGACTTTTTTTATTGTAATGTATTAATCTTCCTTATTTTGTTTGATTAGATGGCGCATTGCCTGTATTGAGAGGAATCCCTAGTATGCACTCACAGGATTCACTACTTTCAGAGGAGCTTAAAACTGTACTTTCCAGGTGGAAATCTAATTCAAAAAGTATGCATTTGCCACATTTTCTCTGCATCAGGAGGTAAAAGGAAAACATTTAGTCTCATTTACTTGACGATCGTGTTGTAAGCCAGTGACTGAAGTACATTACTGAGGTTCTCAATGGTCCGGCTGTTTAAAAGAGGAAACAAACAATTTACACCCAACTGAAATAGGAAAAACTTTTCCCCTAAACGAAAATATGTCCGAATAGAATTTCGTTTGGTTAAAAGAGCAGGTCCTGAGGCTTTCTGTTTATTAGGCTGCCTTACTTTGCTCAAGAACTTTATTTATTATTAAGAACCTTGTTTTTGTCTTTTTGCGAGCGAAGACTTCCCTTGACTTGTTAGTGTGTACAACCATTTTCCTGTTAGGTAACTTTTACACAATTTATTCAGTAGGATTACTAGAGAACTGGCCTATCTTTGTTCACAAATACTTTTGCCTTGTTAAGCAAATTAATTAAGAAAATAAATGAAATCTTTGAAGCGAGTAAATTTAATAATTTTTAATTTTTTTTCAGTTAATAGCTTTTCTAATTATAATATAGCTTACTTGGCATTTACCTGCAAGGAGAGGGTTTAGAAAGCTTGGTTTACCTGCGGATACCCCAGCTTTAACAATTACTTGATGTTCGCTGCGTTTTATTGTACCGAAGTAACTACTGAATAGTCTTAATTCATATTCTAGACAATTCTACCCCTATTAAAATTCCAATTTGCACCTAGCCCTAAATACACTTGTTTAAGGGTGTCTAAACCTTTCTGGGCGCTGAAGCTGAAGTTAGCCAAGGTAGAGATTGTTTTATGTTTAATTTTCATTCAAGAGTTGAAGGAAAATTAAGCAAATGTACCATGAATAATCACCATACGGACTAAGTTAGAAATGCAAATTGTTAATTTGTCGTGCAAATTAACGTTGCATGCGACAACTACCACCGCAGATTTTTAACAAATTGGATTCCACAGACATTCGTTCGAAAAGGAAGAAATAAGGTATTATTGTATCGTAAATAGTTACTGCAAGATCAGACAGCTGATGATCAATTTTTTTTGTTTAAACTGTAAATTGTAATGAATGCTTTTTGTTAAGACGTCATTGGCAACAAGTTGCAGATCTGGGGGCGGCATTACCAACTTGTTGCGTTTATCTGTCGCCTTAATCACTCACATGACTTCCTCTAGACTGCTATTATAGTTTTAATTGATTTATTTTAAAACTAGACAATTAATTTTAATAGATCTTGTTTCTTAACAAATGTTGAAGATACGTTTACGGCTTATGCCTAGTCCACTGCTGGTAAATGCGCTCACTATTTCATTTTTACCTGATCTTTCACGTGCCCTAAAAAATACACAAAAAAAATGGGTTGACGGAAATTTCTCAAGTGAATCTGATGGATTTATGACTCTGCTAATTAGAACTAATTTTCGTGATAATTATCCCTCTTATTCTATAATTTAAATTATACTAAAAATCTCAGAAACCAATTCTGAAAAAACACACTTCCGTTCCTGCTGGAAACTTACTGGCAACGCTTTGGCTGGAACTTAATGCTATCTAGGTCTCAAAATTAAGAACAGTACTGAAGGAGGATTTTCGGGGCCCCCAAACCTAACCTAACACTTTCTAGAAAACCCCAAAATCTAATTTCTCTAGAAAAAGTTTTAATAAAATTTTCAAATCAAAATGCTAGAGGTCTTTAGTGTATTTGTAGTTTCGGAAGTTTAAAAACAAACTCGTTTGTGCCGATTTCGAGAAGATAAAAATACTCACAGATTTGGGCCAAAATCATAATATTGGAAGCGAAAAGTGCAACAATACAGAATACCAACTTTGTGAAAATTATAATTTTTTTGAAGATTTTCTGTTAAAACAAATATTTGTATCTAATTCAACTTGGTTGTAACCAGGGGCGCTTAACCTATAGTGCAGGGTGTGCAATGCACACGGGCGCCGCCGTCTCAGGGGCGCCGCGGCGCTCCCTGAGACAGCTAAGAGCATCGTCTTGGACCATCATGGTACAACAATGATATGACAGAAGCAGCCAGTTAGCGCGATGGCGGCAGTTATCAAACGCGATAACTTAGTTAATAGTTATAGCCGCGGGGGGGGGGGGTCAGGCCTAGGGGGCGCCAGGGTTTCATTGCATACGGGCGCTACACGAGCTAGAGCCGCCCCTGGTTGTAACACTCTCACCTTCTAGGAGAGGGGGAATATTCTGTATTTTGGCATTTCCCGTGGAACAATTTTCTTGAAATTTGGTATTTCCCATATACTAAGTTACTGGACAGGTGATGATCCTTCACATAGAACTGAAATGGCACTTTAGACAAAAAAATATCCCCTCCTAAAACCCTTAATGATTTTTCTTAAGCAAATATTTTAAATGAATAAAATTAATACACTTTTAATAAAATCATTGAAGCAGTTTTCACAAAATAATAAGGAGCATTCAAACTTGGTGGAAAATGATTCGACCAAAAGTGTTTAACGTTGAAAGAATTTCTTCTGAGTAGTTTTTCAAGTGTTTTGATTTGGCAGGAAATTGTTCATGGACAAGTTTCATCAGGCGGCTGGGTAATAAATGAATCTCAGTATCTCTGTTATTATTACAGGAAATAAAAATATGAAAGTAATACTTTTATAGCCTTGGTTGCAATCATCAGTGAATTACCAGCAAACTTATCTTATTTTTCTCTTCTTATATTGCTTATTACTTTTATCTCTCTTTTCATTAAAGTTTTTGCCCAAAGCGGCGCCAGTATTGGATCTTTCTGTTTAAACCACCTCAAACTAAACCTTTTCTACAGCAGAGAGATTATACCATCCTTCACCACTTAATCCCCCTATTGAACGTTATAAATCACTTATTAAAATAATGAAATTAAAACTCAATTTTTGGGCGCTTATTTTTCTAGAAATAATTAAGACATTTTATCTTTATTCATGTTATGACATGTTCAATAAAATTCAATTCAATTCCTCATTATAATTGGCCAAAGAATGTTATTAAAGTGTCTCCACTTGATGCAACAATATCATGAAATCTGTGTTTTTGTAACTTTTCAGTTTATTTTTTCTCTTTTAGATAAAGATACTGGTCTTCTATAGATACGTGTATGGTAGAGATACCTTTGCTTTGCAAGACATCAGGCCATGAAATGTAGCTTTCCACTCATAAATTCACCCTTAAAGTGCCAAGTTGTACTTCCTTTATATAATATATATGACATTGTCACAACATAGAGAAACTTTTTGGGATAATTACTAAGGTGTATAAAGGTATATTAGTGAAGTGTAGTGTAACGTGTTAGTGAAGCCGGCTCGCCTCGTGTGGGCTAAGAGCGCCAATATGCACATTTCTGTGGTCCATTAGTTCTGGTGACGATGGAATGTGTTGATTCACATTTTAAAAAACAGCTGTAGAATGGGTTTTAATGAAACTCAATATTTATCAAACAATCAAAGGGGATTCATTTTTCCATCTAAACACAGTTTAAACTTCTAGTTGCTCACACACAAATTGCGATCGCGCACAGATTGTAGATTGTATTAAAAGGGCGGTTCCACCAGAAAGGGAAAGGAACGCAGGCAATCCAAAATGGTTCCCATTGTTCCCCGCCCACCCCTCATCTCATAAGAGATACCGGGGTTTAAAAACAGATCCGGCTAAAAGTTGCCAGACGCTAATATAATAAACTAATAAAGTAGTGCCAGAACACTAGCGAGCATGACGACTCAATCGCCCAGTGCACTGAATAAGAGTTCGTTAAGATTTCTAGATGTCACAATTTCCGGTAGGGAAACATTTACCCTACCGAAGACGAGGAATCTAGTTTTAGAATAAACGGGGACACACCTCTACAAAGTGCCGCACAGTCTCATTGGACTCACCACAGCCAGCGCAGATTGGCGACTGGGTAAGGCCGCATTTGAAAAGATGATACGCTAAATTCGCATGTCCACTCAACATCTGAACCAACTGGCGGATCCGGGAATTTCACTGGTGGTGCAAGTTTTGAGGAAAAAATAATGTTTCAGCGCATTGTCTGTATTTAGATGTGTGTGAACAGTTGGAAAGTAAGGTCATTTAATCATTAAATGATTCATAAAAAATGATTTGAGGGAATGGATTAAAGTACTTCCAGATGTAAAATGGAGAGATATGGCTTTCTTGTTTAACGTTACTCACAAAATGTGCGTACTTCTATAAAGTGCGAGTAAAGGGAAAAATAACTCGCAACAGCCATTCAGGCAAATTAGTGGCGGGTGAAGCAGAATTAGACCAAACTAAGGCGGATTTGCATCATCACGCACCTGCTCAAATTGGACTAACATAAATTATATAATCACCATTATTTTGTTTTTTTTATCGATTCCTAGTAACAACTAATTTAAATCAGATTCCATTAAATCCTGTAATTCTTTGTTTTTTATTATTAAGATCACCTCTTAAATTAGGTTTTTGTTAGTAGGTTTCTCCATTTATCATTGTTAATAATTTAATTTCGTATTTGTTCTAATGTATTGTAATTAGTAAAAACTAAGTATTTTTTTTTTTTATTTAGCATTAATACAGGGTTAATCATCTCGTAAAATTATAAGCTCTTGGCCTCAGTGAATTTTTTAACAGTTCTAAGAATTAGCCTTGTCTCATTGATGAAAACATTTTCCAAATCAATTTATTATAATTATAACCTTGTTATAATTATGCACGTATTTAAATTATGTGTTTATAGCACAGCTCAGTGGCCATCTATTGTATTCAGTTTTGATTTTTTTTCTTTTTACTTTGATCTCTACTTGACAACGTCTTGCTAGATGAAACGCAGTATTCGACTGTTACATTTTTGTTTGTCTTAATTAGACCCCCTCCCATTGTTTTTGATGGGGTTTCCGAAAGGCTTTTCCCAGAAAGAAAAATAGCATACTGGTTTTCCTGCAAAAACCAGATCAAGAAAATTCTAGTAAAAGTTTTCAACTAGCAATAATCGCAACTTCATCGGTTACTGCGCCACGGTAGCCGAGGGGGTTAAGAGACAAGTGGTAATTGGACGTTAAACTCCGCCTGAAAAAATAGGCGATTACTTTTAATTCAAGGAAATTCTGCGGGCCATCCTGATTGTTTATGAGGGCAAGAAAGGCAATTATAAAAGATTTGGGGACCAGACAGGACGATCAGAATCCCCAGCGCACGTTCCAAATGGCTGATTTAATCATGTTGGAATTATGTGGGCGGGATATTAATATATTGGAGGACGGCCTTTTGAGGTAGATTTGGGCGCTTTTATTGTATTATTACCGGGAATTGCTCGTAATGATTTAATTTCTCAGCAACATTTTCTAAAGAAGAATATCTTACCCAGAAACCCAACATGCTGCTTACAGAGCGTTAAGAATCACTGATGTTAAATTAGCCCTTTCAGAAACTGTTCTGAAATCACTTTTCGGATGCCCTCGGAGCAAAAGAACTTCCTAATAATTGTAGCTTTACTTTACTTCCTGCTCACTTATTTTAATAAGAAAGAGTGTCCTTAATTTGAGCCAGTGTTCATAATACTCTAAGATTCAGAAGTTGTGAAGAAATATTCTAGACTCTTTTATTGCAATCCAGTAAGCAGAACCTGGAGTGTCTCCACTTGATAGTTGGTAGTAAACATTTATAATTGGATTAAGAGAATGAATTAAGTGAGGGTAGACACTAGAATCGTTTACATTTTATTCACGCAGGTGGATTGTCAAGTATTGGCAAAGATACTGGTTATAAATAGAGAAGAAAACTAGAGTGTAAAATAGAAAAGAAAGTCCTAGTTTTTGTTGATGCTCGAAATAAGTGTGGAGTGGGTGGTAATGGGCAGTATTGGCAGCCATATTTCTTCTATAGTTGGCTAGGTCTAGGAACAATCAATGTCCAGAGCGAGAGTGTAGCCACGGCTACCGACACTCTTAAATAATTCATTTAAAGGTGTGCTTCTGTGGGTAGCGCGGGAAAGCATAAGAACAAGAGGAGGGCAGTGGGTATGAATAAAGAGATGGGATTCACAGTGAAACACCAGGTGTAGGGAATATTGTACACCGTCAAGGTGACACGTATCAGCAGCTAGATCCTGCTGAGCCTGCCCAGTACTCCTCCAGACAAAGAGATTAAACGCTTTTCCAAACCCTAAGCCGCAATCCTCGTCTCATGCAAGAGAAACAGATATATATTTTTTTAGAAAAAAAGTCTTGGTTTGGAGAAAAGTTGTAAGTTAGGATAATACTTGCAGATAGAGGAAATGGTGTCAAGATCGGTTTAAGTCACAGGACAGTGAATAATTATGGTTTGTTTACTTGATATACAAATATATTTATTAGAGTAATATATTTCATTAAATGGTCCATTAGCAAAACACGCTGCTGGCGCATTTATATTTATATAAATTGTAAAACATAAATTATCTGTGAATGTTAAAATTAATCTCACTGAAGATATTTTATGTATGTACATCTATTCATATAACCAAAGTAATAGAGGTGGTAGACATTCTGCCTAAACAAGCTTTACAGTTTAGAGAGACTAGGGTCTACTTCTGTTTAGTTAGGCAGCGAAAAGGTAAGTCCACAGGATCCAACTAAAACAGTTTTTGTATTAATTACAATATTTATCACCTAAACAATATTGATAACTAGAAAGTTCGCTACAAGCATAATGCCTTTTTTATAAGATATAAATCCAAAAACCTTCTTTTCAATAGATTATCTCTTATTAATTGTCTTCACTGCAATTTAAAAGCGAAATAATAAAACAATGATTTTTTTTTTAGAAACGACCATTGTTTTCTTCTGTAATAACCACCTAGTCACAAGGACTGAGTGTTGCTTGAAGTACTTGCCTCCAGTCAGCACTCTCCAGAAATGCTGCTGGCATTTCTCTATCCTGCCAATCCTCCCAGCCAGCTCTTTCTTTTCCTAACGACTTGGTGGTCTCCGCTTCCTTGACTTTCTGGAGGGATACACTACCACCTTGGACAATTGTCGCATGTGCCATCTGAACTTCCTGCCTACTTCTTTCAGGCAGATCTCCATTCCTCTCATATTTATTTTATTAATATTGTCTTTATTTATTTACAACAGCTCAATAAAAGCCAATTTTTAAAAACAATCTAAAGACATTTTTCATAGTCTACGACCCGTCTGAGGAGTTGCATAATTTAAGATAAAATTTATACATTTTATTTTTATTTATTACTACAAATCTGAATATATTTTTATTTCCAAACTGCTTCTCATAATGTTACAATATAACTGAGGAAGAGATGAAACTTGTTGAAGTCTCTTTCTGTTCAATAAATTAAAGAATTCTGCGCTTTTAAATTAAGAGAAAATATTTATATACTATGCTATTGGGCACTCATTAATAGATACTTTCAACCTTAAGAATCCAAAGTCTTGCGAAATATCTGGTTCTTTATCAAACGCCATACCACTCGGAAAAAATATTGACTCTCTAAAAAAATTGTTACATTGATTGAATGGATTGTCTTGCCGTTAAAGATGTTGCTAATGGTGAAAAGGAAGTTGAAGTTGAGGTTCCGTTACAAAGATAACAGAAAAGGAGGATAGTAAGTTTGGTATTAACTTATTCTGTTATCATAGATTTTTTTTACTTCATTTTATCCTCTACATAAAGTATTTTATTTCTATTCACCCAGCTTAAATCGAATGAACGAAAATGTTATCATTAAACAATAATATCTAAAAGAAAACTATTATAGAATTAGAAAGAAAGCTCAATGACTAAGAATTCCTATCGTAACAACATTATAACAATGTGTTTGCGATTTTGGGCCCAGGTAAACAATCCGTTTGTACAGTTTTTTTTTAATTTGGCGCCTTCACAATACGTAGTGGTTTCCCGATATTTTTGGACGATCTTATTGACTAAGAGCTTGCCGGCAAAAATTGAACTGCTTCCCAATGTGTAAGAAGTTGGGCCACTTACACTATTCAGTTGGATATCCAACAGATTACAGCCACCTCAGATAGCGGGTTGTAAGAGATATGTCAAAGCTTTGTTTAGAGGGTAGCTAGTTGTCGTGAGTAGGTTTAGTACGTTAAAATTAATGACCTATGATTCTGAGGGACCTAGGATAATAAGAGGGGTTAAATTACTCACTGTCTAGTTGGTAGGTGTTTCTCTTTGGAGAGGCTAGAGAAGTGTGGTTTCCCCTGGGGAGACAAAGTAACATACCATATCTCGCTTGGATAGTATGGAAGGTTTAAGAGAGCATTTCTAAATGTGCTTCAGCATTTTGGCAATTGTAAAATTGCATACTCTAAAATTCATGAATGGCCCTTTGATATTTATATTGCCTTTGTACGTTGGTTTGCAAGATGATAGCCTTGCTGAATTAAACTTTTAACAAAAAGCAATTTTAATATAAAACAACTTTCAGTAGTGCAGCTGTGTCATTAAAAAGAACTTAAGACTAAATAAAAACTAGCACAAACCTAAGTTCAGAAAATTACATAAACTGTAATTTCCGAAAGGAAAGAGAAATATATCGACCGCGGACAAGACGGGAAATTAGTGTGAAAAAAAGAGAAGAATTTCAAGAAGTACGGGAGAACACTGGGCCCAAACTGACAGTTAGTGTAGCTACAAGTACTTATCTGTAGCAGCAGTGAATTGGCAGTTTGGTGTAGCAAAGTTGTACCAGTAGCCAACTAAGATTCTAGTAGGGCAGCCCAAGGCCTACACCACTGGATCTATTGTGGCTCACAATATTATTATTATTAGCCAACTAACTTCACACGGTTGGTAGTGCAATGAAATTAAATGCATTAAACACTTCTAGCTGAGTGAGATTTATGGGTTATTAGCTCAAGAAGTAACGTATTAGCTAGGGAGTAATAAAAATGACTATCTTCTGGAATTCTTCTCCACTATTGGAAAACAACAACTTTAATAGCAGTCAGCTCTGTCTGTCCTGTGTTAACTATTATGTTGGATGTGCCCAATCATGAAACTACGCATGCAAATGCTACAATCGTAGTATATTCTTCTGCATGCATGCCTTATGTCTTCTATGAACACTAATTTTGGACTAAATTAGCGTATGTTAATTTTACTAGAACAATTCATTTCGCTACACTTCAAAATTTTAAAATATTACTCAGTTCATTAAAAAAGCTATTTAGCACATTAAGTTCACAAAAACAATAGTTTTTTTTATTTATAATTGATCCAGGGTTTAGGCGTGATTTAGGATTAGGGTAAAAGTTTCTGCCTTAAATCTACAATAAAAACATCTAAAACCTCTAACTAACAGTGCATTGCATCAAACAGAAAACATCAAAATGATAAGTTTTAGTACGTGCTCAGTTCAACGGTGGTTGTAACCTTTTCTTTTACCTCCAGGGCGAACTTAATTTAGAATTGTTGCTGAGCGTTTTCACAAGCGAATTTTCCATTTAATAAACTCTACTTAAAAGGAAGTCAGAAGAAAAGCAAGTCACAGACTAAGAGAAAAAAGCGAAGGCGTAATGGATGAGGCAGGTATCTTGTAATCAATGTAGAAGCGAGGTCGCTCTCTCGGCCTATGACTTCCTTGTTGCCACAAAGTTACATTGCGTGCCTAAAGAAAATATAGCCTCCGCTATTCGTCCAGCAGGTAGAAAGAAAAAACAATCTCTTAGTTTTCCTTATTTTAATTTTTTTAAATAATTTAAAACAAGAATTTTGGTCTTTAATTAAATATTTATATTTTTCTGAAGGACTGCCAAGTGGGAGGATCAGGGAGTATTGTGATTGGGCCAAACTTTCTGTTAAAGTTTTAGAAAGGATTAACACTCATCGAGTGTCGTTCGTAATTATAACCTAAACAAATACAGCTTCAAAGTTAGATTCAGAATTACAACTGGCACTACACACGGTCGAAAATAGTAGTAAAACGGCAATATTTTACCCTTTTCTTTGAAAAGTAAGGTGCCCCCTTCATATTAGACACACTGTGTCACTAGGAGCGGCACAAGTGCCCCCTCAGTAGAGTTCCCCATCGGTTCTCCGCTAACTTCAGCGCTGTTAACTTAAAAAAATAGGAGATTGAAAACACAAACATTTGTCGCCATAAACTCTCCTGAGAACCTATCCTTCGTCACCTGAAAATGAGTGCCAGTCTAGAATCACAGCCGTGCATTCTCTAAGAAACTATGGGAATAGACTAACTTCCTGCAGCCAATCCTCCTCGTCCTCTAAGAGCTCATTGTTGGAGATTGGAGATCATTCATAGGTAGTTCTCTTGGTTGGGTGATTGGACTGGATTCGCACAGAACTAGTAGTGTTTTTGGAGTTTGGACGGACGAAAAAGTATTAAGAATTAACAGGACATAAATGTCACTTAGCCAACAAAGACCTTACCACATTAATTACACAACAGAAACAAATAACTTGGTCAAAATGTGGCCACTAATTTATTTATTTTGTTTTTTTATGCGATTGGTATTCACGTGTTGGGATAGATAGTCGCGGATGCCCACAAATCCATTTGATCGATAAGCCAGATGTTAAACATTAGCTTACTTTAATTACTTTTACCCTGTCAACATTACAATTTAAACCAAAGTAATTCTACTGTTAATATTAATTTATCTACTGCTCTAAAAGCCAGTAATTTAGTTTTTTAACAGGATCGTTTTCGTATACTTTTTTTGGCAATACACGTGCACTTAATTAACTCAAAGAGGAAATATCAGTGACGGCCATTTATGCGGAAAATTTCGCCAATTTTATCTGTCGCAGGGCGTGTTTTTTTCTATTTCCGTCCGGTTTATTCATCAGATTGGTGTAGAGAATTTTCCTTCCACTCAAGGGCTTGGTCAGGAGGAATAGAGTCATGGACTAATTAATAATAAAAAATAAAATAAACCTTGAGAACTAGCGAGGTAGATACGTTTGTTTTCAACTGTCAAAAAAACTAAAATCTGTTTTTATATATATGCGAGGCGCCTCAGTAGCCGAGCGGTTAGAGGCGAGACCTACAAAGCTAATATGCATTGTGGTACTGGGTTCGATTCCCGGTCTTAGGCCTTAGATTTTATTTAATGGTTAATAAAAGAAATTTTCAGTAAAGTATGTTTGCTAGTCGCCTCCGTCCACGACACCTAATTGGTGGTTGGACGTTAAGCCCCGCCTGAAAAAAATAGGCCATTACTTCTTTAGTGCAATATGCGATTAGAATCATGCCCGTGAAGACACTCAAATGACCAACATTCCATTGCAATGGCAAATCTTAATATTCTTGTGATTATAATTGATTTTTTAGGTTTGATACTATTACAGTTTATTCACATTAACCTAATAAGTAAATTATTACAAAGTTGAGTTCGGAAGGGGTCAAATGTTTATATAGAAGGAAGCCGCTATATTTTTCACGCGTATCTCTCAAATTCCTGGTTGGATTTCTTGAACATTGTGGTTCCACAAGTCGTCTCTAAATAATGCAACTCCTAGTAGACCTTTTTGAAGAAAGAGAGATTGAAGAAGAAGCTATCTCTTATTGATCTCTGACTGATTGGGATATGAGAAAAGGTTCAAGGTCTCCGATCTCGTAGCTGTATTAAAGAATTTAGAATGTTTTCACCATAATTTTACTGTCTGATTTCTTCATTATTGACCAGATTGGGTATTTCTTAGCATTGAACTTCAAATCACCTTATTATCTACATGTTTATTAATATTGTTAGGGAAACCAGTTTCCATTGAAAGGCAATCCGCCCTATTAACATCATCACATGCCAGACTTACTTCTCCTGACCCACATCTTTAGCAGATTTTGTTTTTTTCCTTCTTTTTCTTATAAGTCATACAAACGTAACAATTTTTTCCCTCTAGAGAATAAATAATATAAACCCAATGAATTATTAATTTAATTATTATTGGGTAATCTGATGAATTATCAAATACCTATGAAGGAAAAAATAGAAACAAAATCAAAATTGTATTTTTCGATGAAATAATTAGTGTTAAAAAATTAATCAATCAGAAACCACAGGAAGGGATATAAAATATGGGTGTTTGAATTGGCCAATCAGAAGCTGGAAATTTTATGGCGACCACGCCCTCTCCTATTCTTCTCCAATGGCTGCTAGTTGAATAATGTAATCTTTATAGCCAAATAATAGTTGTAAATGATAAAATAAAAGTGTTATATATCATACAAAGGTTTTTTAAATCTATTTTTTAAACAGGCACCAATTCTCTTTTTATATTGTGTGCTCATCTAAATCAGCTGTGCCGAACTTGTGACCCGCTCCTACATTCTTCCTTGGTGGATTAGATCAGGACACCTTGTAGCTTGTACATGCGAAGAGAATAGAAATATAAATCTGGACAGTTGTAATAACCTTAGATTTTCTAGAATAACCGAAAATAAAATAAAAACAAACAAACAAAAGAAAGAAAAAAAAAGTGACGTATATACTAAGTTGCATCTAGACAAATAAAATATAATTTATTATAACTATATTAAGTACAAAAATAAATATTATACAAGAGTAACTACTACTAAGTAAATATTAATTAAAAATTAATCATTTCAGCCAATAAAACTTGGATAATAAATCTGTCGGACCGCCCATTCTATCCCCTCTCTACGCGTAATTAATGTTTATTTTTACCCAAACTCACGCAAAGTTATACGATTAGTTTAATGAAACTTATAATTACTTTTAAAATATTAAATGAAGTTCAGTAATCGCTGTGGATCCCCCCTCCCCGAGTTTACAACTTCCGCTTAACTAACTGACTCTGGAAAAAAATCTAGTGTAAACACACGGCCTTCTGTAAGTGCGATTGGTGAAACTGTAAATGATTGTAACTATCCGATAAAAATCAACATAGGCTTACCATAAAATGTATTGGGCTCTTGTTCCCGCCAACAGACCAAGATGAAGTGACCAAGGTGAAGATGGAGTGACTAATGAACATTTTCGTCTTTCTTTTGCTTGAGCTTTTCACCACTGTTTGTGTGCTCGCGCTTTGTTATGCCGTTAATTAGCCAACACCTTGGAAAGAACCAGGCCGGATGCTATTATGTTCTAAATGGCCAGGCACTCATTCAGTAGCAATACTCATCAAAATATCTAGAAAGCCTCTCACTGACTGGAATTAACTTCGTACCCCTTGACAGCCACAGTCTGGTTCGCTGGGATTGATTACCCTCTCCTCTCTTACAATCCCGACGGCCCAATTTCTTACAACTAACACTTCTTTGAGTCCTGTGCTCAGTTATCCTAGGTCACGGAGTCATCATGCCTAGGACTGCCGTCATACGACCTAGAGTCCCATCCCTTCTTCTGTCTTAGATCCATCCGAGAACTTACAGAATCAAAATTTTAACGTGGTTAAATGATTTTAAGTTCATTAATTAGTTAAGCTTATTAATTATTTTAAGTTCTAAAATCTCGTTTGATAGTTGTAAGTCTTGAAAACTATACCTTTTATATATGGCAACCTTTCGGTATGGATATCTGCCCTCCTCACAGACTGATATAATAACGTGGAGGTATGCTACGTGTAAGGGAGGTGGCTTAATTATAAATAGCTGTTAATTATTAATGATTAATTATTGCTTAAAGAGATCATGTTGCCTAAATTATTTGTAAATAGATTCCCGGTAACAATCTCATTAAGAAAGTAATTCTACTGTATCCTAAACGAAATTAGTAAACTTGAAAAAATATACTAAAAAACAAAATTACGATTGAAATTGGCAACATCACTTTTTATTGGATTAATGAATCAGGCTCAGGAAAAAAGATGAACAATACTCTATAATTTGCGTTGTCCCTTTTAATTTCGCTCGTTAACTTCATATGTTGCACGAAGGTCTGTACTGGCCCTAGCTTATACAGACTACATACAAAGTTATAATGCTAGTGAAAAGTAGATAAATTTGTTTCTGTTTGTAGATTAATTTCTTTCTGGTATCAAATTGCGAACGCATAATCATCGCTATATCAATAATTGTTTAAATTTTTTCAATCATAAATTGTATAAATTCAAATGTAAGGAAAGAAATAATCTAGATGTGTATACTTTTTATTTTTTAAATATTAATTAGAATCTTGCCCGTACTCCACACTGCCGGTCTTGGATCAAGTGTTTTTGCCTTTATTTCGTACACATTAAGTTATACAGTTTTTTTCGTAGAGATATAAGTAAATTTCAATGAATTTATAAATTTCAAAAGATAGAAAAAAAAAGATTATGTTTTGTTTTTTATAATGAGAATATTTTACAGTATTTTGGTCATAAAGACTTTTCTTCTTCTTCTAAACATTGCAGGGCCATAAATATACATATGTGCACAATGTTGGTAGAGGTCTGAACTGAAAATTAAGGCACTTTTGTTGATAAAAAGAAATTCCCTATTTTTTTTTTATTTCCCGGCGCATCGACGTCTGTGGCCATTAGCGCCTACTACACAGTTTCAATTCCCTATTATTATTAATTGTTTACGATACAGCACACACCTGAACATACTTAAAAATAATCGGATATTTTATCTGAACAGGCTGAGGAGGTCGCAAATATGTAAAAGTTTTGTATAGCACTTATAAACTTTGAAGAGGCACCCAACTGAATAACTTCAAAAAAAGAGAAGTATGGTTAAGAGTGTTGAAAACAGACTTTAAACCAACAAAAGAAAACAATAAATTTCTGACTCCAAAACAGACAATTTAAGATTTATCAAACTAGTCAGAATAAAAATCTTGTCCAGAGCAGAGCAACCGTAGGTCAAATCTCATTGAAATTCACTCACCTGTTTGCCATTGTACGTAATAAATAAAATTTTAATTTATGTTTTACAAACTTCATTATGTTATTAAGAATTTAGTAAGTTTTAAAAGTTGTGAGTTTAAAGAATCTTGAGCATTGTATAAAGTTAAAGTCGAGTGAGTTTTTACTCCAGCTCTCATCTTATAAGCAGGCCTACTCAAAAGAAGTAGTAGAAAGAATAAAAGTCAACAAAAAATATATGTCCAGTTATACCTTGCTAACAGCTTGACAACGTGTCGTGGCAGGAAATAAGTTGAATTTATTCCCTATTTTCCTGTACCGGAAATCAATATTTCCATCTTTCTTACAATATAAATGAATAAAAAAAAAAAAAAAAAAACAGACAAACTCACTTCCTGTGGTCATTCTACGGAAATAAAATTAAATAAAAATAGCGAGAAAAACTAAAGCCGGTTTTATTGGGAAGAAGATAATAAAATTAATATAATGGATGCTTGAAACTGGAATGCTGAACTCTCAAGGATGTAATCGCCACTTCCAATTGTACACATAACCCATTTAATGTCTTTGGAAAAAAAGAGGAAATCAAATAAAAGCGATTTAAATAAAAAATAAATTAAAAATAACTTTCTTTTTACTTTTATTCGCTGCTTATTGATCGTACAACTCTGTAACTTGGCATTACGTTTTACTGGCGCTTTTATCACAGGATGGCGTAGTTCTAGACGTCCCTGATGGCATCTTAACGTTCCTTTAAATTGGTTCCATCTAACCCGGCCGACTTAGGTACTAGCTATTTTGTACACAGATGTCAGGATTTAACCTATGGACTAACTCAA
This sequence comes from Rhodnius prolixus, assembly GCF_049639745.1. NCBI lineage: Eukaryota > Metazoa > Arthropoda > Insecta > Hemiptera > Reduviidae > Rhodnius > Rhodnius prolixus. The sequence continues at coordinate 4,784,800 of NW_027411592.1, read as the reverse complement.
CTAACACAGACATTGTCACTCAAATTGTTCAGAAAACTAAATCTTTTACTTCATCTTAATCCAAGTGGAAGAAAGTTGTGTGATCAAAGTTATGAAATAAAGTTTCACCTGCAACACCTGTTTCGGGAACTGCTAAAAATTGGTAAAAAACGTTTAAGCGGGAAAATGTTAAGTAATGTTCTTAGGTTATTTTTCTTGCTAGCTGATCGCAAAGCATCTGGGAAATACTCTTTCCAATTGCATTCTTTATAGCAGTTAAATATCGCTAGTACTCTATTTCGTGGAGTAAAAGATCACAAAAACCATAATTGCTAGATTTCCTTCTATACCGCTATTTTCTTTGTAAAGAACCTTTATTATACATGAATTGTACAATGTTCCGTACAAAGGAACTGGAGGTTTCTCTCCCTTTGATTTTCAAATCATCCTGTCCTAAGGATCTTTAAATCTAACTGGAGGACAATACTATCCTGGAACTTATCCACGCCTTTTACACGATCACTAAGTTCTTCAACGCCTAGAGCACCGCCTCGATTAAGGAGCCCTATCAAACCTTTACTGTCCATTTAATCAGTGAAATTAGCATGGAATGACATTATACATAAATAGTATTGCCGACAAAGGCAGTATTAGATGATTTGGGGCAGTTACCAAAGCGGATGTTTGGGAGATTTGGAGCTCACGGATATCAAACAACATTTTAAACAGACCGGAAGGTTACTTCTGAAATACAATCTTTACACTCTTCTTTCCCATCTTTTGAGAGGGATTAAGTGTTTGGAAAGAGGGGAAGAACAAGATCACATTTAGGTGCCAGCCAATAGGCACTTTTCACGTTACTAAAACCGTATAAGGTTCAGCTGTAAACATCTCCAACATCAAAAGGAAACAAATTGCAAATTGAAGCTTGGTAATGGGCGAACAGACTGGGTACATTTCATTCAACTATTCAGCTGGAGGAAGCCATTTCAAACAAGTTGGTTATTACTTAAAATTACCTGTCATCAAAAATAAATAATTGTTATTACAATAAGAACTTGTTAATAGAAAAATAATGAACAAAAATTATTAATATCTGAACCCGCAGCTGATTTATTCATGTTCTCAGGGCGTACGACTTGAGTCCCCAAGTGCGAGTAGCGAGTGGAAGGGACAGTCATGTAGAAGATTCATTGCTTATTGCCATATGAATACATAATGTTTTATATCTGCTAATTTATTTATTCGTGTAATCTGTCACTTTAAAAATACACTCTGTACTTTCTGAAATAACTGTTATTCACCTTTTTTCTTTTTTTTAATCTAAGGCGCATTAAAATCTCAGTTCATTGGCGCTCCGAGCTTTTTACAGGCCTCCGGATATTTCTAATAAAAGAATGACAATATGCAGGAAGTGCAACGTTTACCCTAAGCTCTGTTTGTTCATCTTTTAAATGGAATGAGTATTCCAACAGCTGAAATAATACTTAGGACATAATAATGAGGACTTTGTTTTGACAAGAAACTAACTAGAACCCACATACTCGAAACGTTAAGATGAAAACAGACTAGTTTAACGCATATCAAATCTTGACTTGGTTAACAAATTATTACCGACATAGACATAGGAGCAGAAGTGTGGGGCTCCACTGCACTTCCGATCTACTCGCACACAATACAGTCCAAAATCTTTCGAAGAATTCGAGGAGCATTTCTAGGTAATTCAAACACATTCATACTCGTACATCCAGGATGTTCTTTGCATTTCTTTAAACATAAATTGATAAAGACTCCTTCGTGAAAAATAGTTTCCAGTTGTAGTTTTGGCTAAAATTTGTTAACTGATCAAGTTTTTTGTGATTTTTTTGCATTGCCTTAACAATGTTTAATTTAACTTCAGTGCTAAGAACATTCATAAAGTTCTACCCCTTTATTATTTGCCAACACAGAAGTTTGCCCTAAAAATGTACTTCAATGAACTGAAGGGAAGCTAACATCAATTCTCTCTTGGAAACCCCAAAAATGAAGTTTCCTAAATAAAAGTGATGGACCTGATTGTGTAGTAAGGGCACGAGTCATCCGAATTGATGAAATCTGATGCTTTTACAATTTCGCCTTTTGAACAGGCTCTCGGTAACAAGTCCTTTCACCAAAAAATATTACTGATGACTCAGATGACATTTAAACGTGTATTTTCGTTAAAAATTCAAAATAAAAAAATCTGTAAGTTTTGCAAATCTTTTTCCTCTTTCTTGGAGGTAGGTAGGTAGAGAGTTAAACTATAAAATAGTGAAGGGAAAAACCATTGTAATGTTGATAACTATTGTCTATTTATGAGTATGTAAATAGCACTAATTTATTTTTATTTATTTAATTTTTTTTTCTATAAAAGAAATTTTTAAAGAGTGAAGTTTAGCAGTTGTGATATAAAACAAATAGAAAAAAACAAACAATTTAACAGATATTACCTAATACAAAAACTGTTGAAAGTATTATTTCAAAATTTAATTAAGAAAACCAAATATAAAAGTTCATTAATGTGTGGAAATGTAGGGGGTGTTACCCGTTTCATACATAAGGGGGCGTTTAACAGGTATGTCTGTGGTGACCTAGTATGGAATAGGAACTTCCAGCCTGCGACCACTAAGACGGGAATCAACTCTCCTACATTCACACAACACTACACCAAGGAGAAATATGATAATTATTTACATGCTTATACATAATTACATATGAATATTCAGAATATTATATTAAAGACTTACTTGATCTCCTCCAAGTTCACAGCCATTATTCATAAATAAAACAATAATGTCTAATACAAACAGGAATGAATAGACGACAAGAAGGATATTTGGGAGAAGTAGAGTGGCAGGATGTTATTAGAGTCCCGAGGAACTTAACACAAGTTTGAAAGGGTTCAGGAGGAGAGAGAGGGACAGATAGTGAGTGAAGAGAGGAGGAATTACCCTTCCCAAGATAAGGAATTATTGTTATCAGGGAAAAGCAGGGAAATCGCTGAATGTCAACGACATTTAGACGGGAGACAAAACTCGAAATTTTGGACGCTAAAACTGAGACGTATTGTTGACAGTTGGATTGCCCGAATTAAGAGAGAAAAAAGTCGAACTTTTTTTTTTAAATATATGAAAGCCTCTAATATGAATATGTTACTAATACTAGCCGGTAAGGTGGTTAGGACTGCTCTCGCCTGTCTACTCCCGCGCCACTTTGTTGGAGGCGGCTATCGACCCTGTTCAGTTGGGGGCGGGGAGTGTGAGTAGGCAACAGCAGTGGTTCTCTGTTCAGGACTTGCGCCCTTCATCACCAACATCTCTGAGCTCCGATGGTAACGCTGACTAGTGGCCACCTTAAGTAAACTGCTTTATCTCTAACGAGCGCCACCTGTAGGACAGAAACTTGACTAAGTTCTAATATATGACCTAGAGAAAGGAAGCAAATTGCAAACTCGTTCTTTAAGCTCTAATTTGATGTACCAACACAACATCACAACAATTAACTTGTAACTTCAGTAAATTAAACTGAAAATGCAACCGTTATTTCAAATCTACAACTGAAACTCATCACATGAGATATTCTCAATAGTTAACTTGTGGGACAGTCCCTTCAGCACCTCCTTAAATCATTGTTTCATTTGGTACCCTCCACACTAAGCATTAAAAATTTCCTTTAAAACATGACATTATTTACAAAACCAATGTGGCTGCACGGTTTCAAGTTGAATGGTTCACCAACACATCGTTCTACACCAGAATTTAAACCATTCCAGTCAAACGACTACTTCGTTACTACCTCATTATGTTTCAATTTTTTTCACTAGGATACTATGTACTGTGCCATTTGTACCTGCAAAAAATATAAAATCTATATTAGAATATAAAAAGGTTATTAAACCACTAGAAACTCTTATTTCTATGTAAATGGCAATTATTGTTTTGGTACATAGCTCTTACTTCAATATAAATATTTTTCAAAAAATTTGATGAGACAATTTTTGTCAAATGTTGTCAAATCAAAATTAAAAAGTTAATCAAATGTTTTAGTCCAGAGATGTTTTCGATCAAATGGATTTTTAATGTGAAATTGGCAAGCATTCCATTCTGGGCTTTAAGCCAGCCTTTTGAGCAGCCATTGTTCTTCATCCCCTGGTTCCCAGTTTTCTTATTAACGTTGTCCTAACTTATCACCAGTTCTGTTAGTGGACGAGTAATTATGGATGATCTCTGAACCTGTCTTTCTAACTTACTTCCTTATTAAAATATCCTGAAACATAAAATTTATTCAATAAACGCCTTTTCCTCTCTAGTAATTTTCTTGAAATTTATAATTTCACTAACATATTGATTTCCTGTTTATCTTTTCCAGATAACGATGTGATAGAAGTTAGATAAATCGCAAATCTCCCCTACTTTTAAATCGTCGAAACTATTTCCGATTAAATTACACACAACTGAAAAATCCATTTAGTTATGCGGCATTCCCTGTTGGCTGAAATTGTCCAAAAGGTTCCTGCAGGGTCCATCGGTGTCATCCAGTCGAAATATCAAGCCTGATCACCCGCGAAGGAACGAGTTGTCAAGGCACACACCCAACGAAAAGAAGAAAAAGAAAATCGGAGAAAAAAAAAAATCACTGAAAATATACGTTTTCCTATTTCTTCAACCTATTGAGTTCGTAAAAGTATAAATTATTTAAATTTAGTGTATTTGTGCGAGACTGAAAAACGGAAAATCGCAGATTTGATATTTTGATTCAGCACCATAGGCAGAGGTGGGATATAATTTTAGAAATCATGACATAATGGGCACTATGACACACCAAATATTTAACCAATTTTTCGAATGCTGTACCGAAAAACATGAATAAACAACTTCTGCTTTGGTTTGCAGGTTTCATTTAAGGTTACAAGTTCCCTAAAAATCCAGTTAAGAAAAATAACTTTGGGTTTAAAGCGCGTATGTGGGTGCGAATAATAAGCAGGGAAGACCTCCGCCCTTAGGTGGGTTGTGCATCGTTTATCAAGGGCTTCTTAATCCATTCTTACCTGCCCAAGGTGAGAGGTTGACTAACATGTCATTACTGAACACAGTTTGAAAGCTAAATGTGACTCTACTTTATGACACTAAAAATTGGGGATTTATAATAATTTTCTCGCAGTTCTGAACTTGTGTCCAACCTTCGCGGCGAAATTGAGTTATTACAGAAATACAATGAGATCCCCACTAGGTGAAAGTGTTTGTAGTACACGGTTAGTGAATTCAAAAATATATTAATGTTTTTCTATTTATCGCCTACTACTATCTTAGTATACTTTGGCATTATTAGAACACAAGTGCTAAACAGTCCATGTTATACCAAGATAAAAGCGGAAGAGTGCTTCATTATGTTCAAATAGTTACAAATCATTGTTTCATTAGGCTACCCTATATTACTTGCAGCTACCATTCCTCATTTGTAAAAAAAATCAAATTCGAATTGTGGTTTTTAAGTTTAATTTCTAGGAATTGGTACAATTTCTAGTGTAATACTCGAAATGGCATTAAGAGAAAGCATAATATGTCTTTCACGCAAGACTTTACTTCTACGATATTCACATTTACTATTTTCCTCCTTTTAAATAAATCTGTCTGAGTGTTCTTGCCATCTCACTGGGCGTTCTTCACAATAATGGAAGCGGAAAATTGCTTGTCAGAGCCAGTCAATGTAGTGAAGGTTAGGAAAAAATTTCATCGTTTAGAAGAAACGACTGGTTATAAGAGGGCCCTTGATATTATTTTTTCAATTTGAACGTTTAATAAATTGATTAATATTATTCCTTTATTCACTTTTAATAACTTTATTTTGTTCTCTTCATCTTTCATTACTTTTCTTAGAACGAATTTTGCCTGGGGCTTAATACAAATTTAGGAAATAAATTTTATTTTTTACTTTTGAATATTTATTTCATTTTTTCCTTTCCTTTCATATTTCTCTTAATTCAAAGTAAATTTTTGAGATGTTAGGATCAAAGTTTTAACAAAATAGGTACATTCAAACACATTAATTTTGGTAAAACTATTCGACAATCTACTCTGAGCGAACAGTTTCAAACGTAGATAAGAAAAGCCTACTTTTTAAATATCTGATAATAAGAACACTTCCTGATAATAAAAACTATTTCAATCTTGTCAAATTCGCGAAATTAAATCCATTGGCAATAACAGTTTTGAAGCCTTCTGGAGAGAATATGTAGATCCAGCCCCATATTCTAATCTAACCTAATTGCTGTAAATAACCGATCATATTTATTGTGTGCATTATTGCAGTGAATCAATTTCATTTATGCACGCAAGAAACACAATTATCGCAGATTATTAATCGTTCTATACGTCGAACAATGATTCTTGATCTGCGGCTGGTTGCAATTTAAATAATCATGTTACGCCGTGCCTACTGCAAGATTAATTGGGCGATTATTTATTACACTGCAATAATATCTGTATCTATAATTATCTTTTGGTGTTTGATAATAAAACTAATTATATAATTGATATGTTTGCTGTGAGTAATTCTTTTTCTCAGGTATTAAGAGACAGTATTAGACTGCTACTTCATCTTGCAAGGGCCTATACGATTGGGTCAGAATATCGCCTGTGACGGGTTACTTACATACTCTCTGACCATCACAGTCCATGAAGAGCCTGAGTTTTCCATCCTTCAAGGTCCCTCGCTCCAACCGCGCAGGCCGATGACCTCCAAGTCGTCCTCCGCGTCCCTCAGCCATCTCAGCCTTGGTCTGCCTCAGGGTGTTCTCCTACCAGGATGTTCATATAAAGCTTTCCTTGTGCCGGCAAGTACAGTTCGTGGACACTCACAACTTTACTAAGAATGACCAAACAGAGTTATCAGGATATGATTAGCGTGGTGTGGTATCGTGTTCTAGGTAGACTTAAAGGTCATTGGTTCTGGTGAGGGACAATTGCACCTACTTCTCGAAAAACCAATACTGCACAACTTCAGAGGGGCTTGTACAACCAAATTACCAGAATGTTGCACCTTATTGATCCTCAAACAGATTATGCCGGCAGTAATTAATTACATTGTTCTAATGACCGGAAATTAATGGGCAATCAACTCTGAAGGGAAGTGACAAGCTGGCCTCATCAAGTTCCAAACTGCTCAACTCCTCATCGGTCTCTCTCATTCTTACCTCTCTCGTCCATTATCTTTCTTCAGTTATTGCAGTTTCAGTGAAAATTGAGCTCAGGTCAAAACATTTGCACCAGGTAATTATAAAATTTAGTAAATATATACAATACATATTTATACAATATATATATTTATACAAATTTATACAGTTTATATGGTGGGAACGTTCTCTTTCTCTTAGAACAAATCCCCGAATGGTTCAATGGATGTTCTATCTTCGAATTTATAACAAATAAGTAAAAAAGTTAAGTAATGCTTATTTTTTCATCCGGGCTTTGTCCAACTACCACCAAATTAGGTATTGGACGGAGGGGACTAGCAATATATTTAACTGTAAAGTTCTCATATTAAACATTAAATAAAATCCAAGGCCTGAACCGGGAAACGAACCCAGTACCAATAATGCATATTAGCTTTGCGGGCCTGGCCTCTAACCGCTCGGCTACCGTGGTGCTTAATTTTTTAACATTACACAGTTTAAAACCGAACATCGCTCTAATCTTAAATTGTTAAACAGGTATTTGTACCTTTATACATAATACTTCATTCAATAGCTCAACAGTATATGCTATGATATAGTATTAGTAATTTTACGTCACTTTTGGTGAATAACTGCCTACATCTGCTAAAGCCAAGGGAGAAGTTTGAAGAGAGAGGCTAGATCCTAAGCTAACTGTCTGAGCCTAACAGTCCTCTACATCGTCTATTGTGTCTGTTTAGGTCTGTTACTACAGAAAAATCTACTCGTATTCTTGGGCAGATTCGCCAGTAGATTAGATTAGGTTAAAGCGCTTATCACACAATGAAGAGCATTGATTCATTAAAGCGAGCAACAAAAATTTTGCACATTAAATAAACCTTGCCGGGGGCCAAAGTGTCCAATGCTTTTGCAAATAAATGACCTCTGCATTTTTTCCCTGCAAAAGAAGTAATTAACTAAAAACCAATTTAAATTGAATTATTACCCATTATCCTAATTTACATAATCATTGATAAATAAAATGGCTATGAATTGTATATATTTACTATTCTTTTAAAAATAAATTATTTGAATTTCCAAGAAAATCTATTTAATAGAAAAAAGCAATTTAAAATTGTATAAATAATTGATGTTTATTCAAGTATAAAGTAGTGAGTTCCTAAATCTAACTAGCAAACATTTTAATGAAATTTTTATAAACTTTAGTAAACTTTATTTTAGACTGAGTATGTTTAGTTAAGGTTTAGTAAGATTTTATTTTAATGCAATTTATGATGGATGATTAAATTGAACCCTGTATTTTGTTTTCACGTATGTTTCCATTTGAAAATATATTTCCTTGGACTCCGTTTATATTTCTAGAGTATTTTGGTTTAAAAATGTATATATTTTTTGTTTTCTTTACTCTGTAATTACAGGAGTAACTTTTCTTTACGAAATTAACCTTTCAGGCTCCATTTCAGATATTGTTCCTCTAATTTCTGCCCTTATATGTAGCAGCAGATAATCTACAAAGTTATCTGATCACTTGTAAAAAAATTTTGGATTTCAAACTTATGGAAAATCTATTCTAGGGAGAAGTTACAACTTCAGCGTCCTTTTAATTTTATTGTACCACGTTAATAGTATTATAGAACATTAATAGAGTGGCTAAATTTTCAGATTTACAGAAATAATTGCCCGGAATTATCTGCAGAACAAGTTTAATTATAGTTTCCATCTAAATTTGTAGTTTATCAAACATTCCGATTGTAGAATAATTTAACAGTTAGAATCATACGGTGGTTGTCATAAAAGGAAATCGTCTGCTTGTTCATGACTTGCCCCAATTTTACATCGGCATTGCTACAGAGCATTTCATTCACTAGGGTCTGCTAATTCACTACAAACCATAGATGTTTAAATTATAAATCGGGAACCCAACCTGTTTAACGGCCAGCGACCTAGCAGCCACCCGACAACTACCTGTAGCGATTTTTTTTTTTTAGTCATTCTATTTATATGTGCAAATTAAATATTTACATAACATTCCAGCCAACAGATTGGTTAATTGAGGGGAACACTTCTGCCGCCAGAGTTCACATATTTATTTTTGACGTTAGTAAAGTTTTGTAAAAAAAATAATTCGTAAGCCTAAATTCTCCATTGTAAGGAAGCGAGAAAGTAATTACGACTCTCTAGACTAAAAGTCTTCCTCTATTTTCGTAAAGTGTGATTCTGTCACAACGTGGTAACTAGAACACTGTAAACAGTTTGATAAGAAAGTAGTCCAGAAATGAACCTTTACGACAGAAACTCTGCAATGTTTTGCCCAACCATTTTTATAATTTATTTTTGTAATTCTCGATAATTCCTCTTAGGAAGAGAAGGAGAAAGAGAAACATAAATAATTTCATCAGTATGGAACAATAAGGATAGTAACTTAAAGAGGAAACTGTCTAAGCTGTTTTCGGGTATCCTGTTCTAAGCTAAGAAGCTGAACACCATTAGTAAGTGAAGAAGTTTAAAATCTTTAATCCAAGTAAATAATGGCTCGGAATAGCAACAATATAGTCCTGAATAAAGATTAATGAGTGATTTATCAAAAGCTATCTATATTCAATGATTCAGCCATGAAATATACTAATTCCTGACTGTGAATGATCTCCTGTCAGTGAATGGCGATTCTTCAAACGAACGTTCAGATGACCCATAAAATTGTAGCATTTGAAATTGGCTATTGATCCTACACGTTCTGTCTGGCATCATATAAACAAACTTTGTCCTTCCAACAATGAAAACTCCATGGTGAAAAGAATATCGCAGCATCGCATCTCCAGCTATCTAATCTAACAAACTCCACATCGCTCTTTTGTTTTCTATTTGGAAATAAACCCGTTTTCACAATATTAACAAATTACGACTTGTAAATAAATTCACGACTTCTATGTAAAAAGAAATATTTAAAGAAATCAAATAAATTTGTTTTTTATTATTAACGTTAATACAATTTAATAAATCCACTAATCAACCTGTATAAATTGCCATAAGTAATTGATCACTCAGAAATAATAAAGTAAAGGGTTAAAGCTAACCTAAATATTTAATGAGTTCATTTAGGCGAAAAAATAACAATTAAAGAAGCGCCAACAAGTGTGACAGAAACATAACTGTAAGTCCAATTCTCTCACCCAACTGATGAATCATCTCTGATTATGGATGAAAATCCGAAACTGTAATAAAATACGAGTATAAAAAACATCGTGCTATCGCGGATAAAATCAACATATCACCTAGAACTCGACCTCGTTTTCTAACATTAAAGAAGGAGTTTAATAATGCGTAACGTCACTATACATTAACACGACTGAGCATGCTTCCAATGAAAGAACTCGAGGTCGTCTTTTAGGTACATATTTCATCCGGCTCTTGAGGGAGACAACTTCACTTGTTTGCTGCCGTTAGTGCCCAACCATATTATCCCTAATGTAATTTCCGGTTTGCTAGAGGGAAAGAAACAAAATTTCTAGCAATCCGAGATCACAGAAACAAATACAGCGAAATAATCATCTTTGCTTTAATATAAAAATGGTTTTACATAAAACAAAGTTTGCGAAGAGATCTTACAATATCAGTAACAGCTAAATAAGGAAATCTCCATCTTAAACTCTCATCTTAACCGGCTGGTTTTTCATATTTCGAGGCTGATTTTTATCAAAATACCTAAATGCATCTAATTATGGCAGTTAGGTGCAATGTTTCTTAGGCAGGGGTTCCTAATTATTAAGAGGACCGAAAATATTTTATGACGGTAAGTCCATCAGATTGTTATGAAGGTATACATGAATAAATAGAACATGTAGTCTTGTACATTTAAGAAGGAATGATTAAAGAAACTTCTTGCCCAACCGACGGACGTTTCGATTGTGAATAATGCCCAATCTTCATCACAGCTGGGCAGTTTAATCTTGACGAGATCCTGATGTTGAGCAATGTTTAAATTAAATGTAAAACCCTCACGCAACGTTGTGTATGATAAGTGTATATTTGATTTATATAATTTGCCCTAATTTATAAAATGAACTTATATGTAGTAATATAAGTCCGAAACAAATAATCATAGTCAACCTTAAAAGAATTGGCTAAACATCATTGTCAATCAGGACATTTAAATCCACTAATTTATTGCCTTCCTTTTTTCTCTCTCTAGACAATTTCTTTCGACGACTGAGGCAATGTTGGCCAGAGATTTTCTCATCGTTGGAGATTCAGTAACGAATATAAGTATTTGGAGATACGAATAGTGATCTTCTATTGGCGCCCATGATCACACTATTTGCCTGTTCCAAATTGTTCTAATTGTTCTGCTATTACAATTGTTTATAAATAAATTGGAGGAATGAAATATGAATCGTTTGAAAATCACACAAGAATATTTTGATAAAAGTGGCTTTCATGCTCTAGATAGTGTAAAGTAAGTTAAATAAAAAAGCCAGCAAGAGTTCTTGAGAATTTAATTTTTTTCCCCTATAAAAAGATTTTTATGAAGTTAATAAACAACATATTAAAAACTTGCTTTAAAAGCCTACCAACCAAATTTAATTATAAATATTCCAAGTGTAGAGGTAAGGTTAGGTTAGTGAAGACCACAAAATAATAAACTGTATACTGTACAAGGCAATATGTTGTAGGGCACTAAGTTGTATGGTTTTATGCATACAGATAATGGTGGCACAGGTGGTGATGAAAAGCCTCCGAGAAGGCCCACCTACCCTCCAAGGTAGGCAGCGATCCCAGGCACAATCTAATTATAAAGTATGAACCATACCTTACTAAATATACATGCAAATAAATAATATTATCTCAAGAAAACTCTGGCCTCAATTAAATCATTAAATGCAAATGCTTTTAGCTTAATTGAAAAAAAGAAAATCACGGAAGGAAACATTTAATTTATATTTATCGTAAATTTTAATGATTTTAGGTTTTTGCTGCAGCAAAACAAGGCGGAGATTCCAACAATACTTTATTAAACATGCAGCGCCTTTGCAGCATATTCCGTCAGCAATAGGGTCTCAAGTTACTGAAGCTGGCACTTTTGCGTCAAAAATGGTGGTGCTTCCACCTTTTAGGGCGGCGTTGTAAAACGGACATCATTTGAGTACTTCGTATTCTTCTTCTTAGTCGATTTTTTTTCTTTACCGCCTTGCAGATGGATCTTGTTTATAAGACAACCCCTGTATCCAGCTGGTCTAATTTTAATGAACTTTTGTCAGATCATTTCCATCTCATTCCCCCGTCCTTCTTTCTAAAAATGTCTCTTATTTCTTCATCCCATATCCTAATTCTCTTCACATGAAACCCCTTCTTCCACTTTTGTTTCGAAGATGGCTTTCATTGTTCTCACACTAGACATCTGTATATCTATTTATCATCTTAGCTGAGTTTCCATTAAACCTCTTCTATTCCAGCACTAATCTCATGACCGACTTTTACCAACTCTTTTATTGTTCTCTATTTTATGCCTTTATCTCAGCGTCTGTGGTCCACTGGCGAAAATCAGGGTAGATTGCTAGTTTTGTGCACTTAAAGATTCTCACTTATCCCGGAACCCTAAAGACAGGAACCATTTCTTTAACCAATGGCACCGCTTTTTAGCAAGTCGTAAAGATAAATTATTGCTTTGCGTAATAGTAGTTTGGAAGTGATAATGTTTCGATAATACAGAAAGTGAAAATCGCCTTGATTGAATCCAATTAGAAAAAATATTTTGTTCCTGTTACCTGCCGAACTATCACTGTAGATGAACTTATTGCTACTCACAGTGGATAAACAACGTAAAATTTTCCAGTAAAAGATAACACCTATATTTGGTATGGAAATAGTTTTGTTTTGCATGTGTTTGTTTCCAAAAATATAATTTGTAGCTTTTCATTATGACAATTTCCCATTATTTATTCAGATAACAATAAAACCAATTGCAATAATAATACAATAATAGTAACAAAAATTATTCAATTGTCTTTGAGTTTTTATTCTTGTATTATACGAAATCATTGGTAAGTAATCTGATTCTTTCATTGCTACTTATCAGGGTCAGCAATTTTTTTTTATGTATTGTGAATGAAATAAAAGAAACATTTTACCAACTTTATTTTGTGGAACCTCATCAAATATTGCAATTACAATCGTAGATCCTCAATCAAAGCGATGAAAATTTAAATGTATAACAGGAAAATCAAAACATACTTTGCATTTTATGAATAATTAAAGTGGGAAATAAGTCCGTAATTTTCTTGTCTTTTCCTACCCAACTACTTTCTACTATTTCTTTGCGACTTTTCATCCCCTTCCTTGAAGGAAATATGCTTTGTGGGGCGTGAAATAGTAAAAATATTATTCCTGAATAGTCATCGCAAGGGAAGTGTGAGAATCGATAAATCTGGTAAGCACTCTGACGTACTCTTAGCGCAGTGGATGTAATTAAATTTCCATAAACTTGGGATTTTCACTGAAAGATTGCTACAATAGAATGGGACTATTGAAGGGCGCGTGATGTCACAGTTCCCTTGGAAGCCCCAATGTATTCAATGATCTCTGAAAAAGTACCAAACCAAAGTAATGGTTACTGCGCCACTTCAAATGAATCTTTTAGGAAAACTTATGGAAAATTGAAGGAAAACTTTCTGTTCAGTCGAACATCTGGTGATCTGGAGAGAGAACATCTCAACCTTGAAAGGGAACCCCATCCCATAACCCAGGGGTTTCATCAATTACACTGGAAAAAATAAATTAATATAACAAGAAAAATATGCTATCTACGATCTCAAAAAATATACAAAAGCAATGTACACTATAAATATATAACTTTTTATCCGCGTATAGGTGATACAATAAACGGTTACAGAATAACTTTTCAGCCCATTCTTGGTACCTGCCTTAAATGAAGTATCTTATACAGAAATGATACTCTAAAGGTACTGCACATCACCCTGTTTTCCCTTATAAGAATTTTCGAGAACAAATGTTGCGAATAAACTTTATTCATTTCTGCAACGAATGTACCACGTGTAAAAAAAATCAGTGAAGACTTTTTGACAAAATCTGAATAAGTAATCAGGTGATACCTAATACAATTATTGTTGGGATACGTGTTGAAGAGTTGGTGGTTATATAAAATAGATTTTTAAGTAGAAGATCTCCAGTTAGAATCCCGCGTGTAGTACGTTGTACTTGCTAAAATAAATTAAATAATAGTATAGTAAATGCTTCTGCCCCTGTCCACGTCACCCAATTGTAGTTGGACGTTAAGCCCCGACTGAAAGCAACTATTCTTTATTATTGCTTTATTTTTACTTCACAAATACCATAGTTGAAATTTCTACAACTGAATTAAAGAATTTATAAAGCCTACTTTTTCGTAATCAAAGAATATCCAACGTAAATAATGAAACAAAGTTCATTATAAGAAAGTAATTAAATGGTCATAGCAGAACAAAATAGAAAAGCGGGACGGGACCTATGTCCCACAGCACTGCAGCCGCAAGAGGCTGATTGCGCCTCTTGATAAGTGATCTTAGTAACTTACGTTGTTAAGAAGTCGAATAAGTGATTAATCAATTTCCAAGCCTTATACTTTCGTAGATTAAAGTAACGGAGTAATTTTTACGAAAGTCATGAAAGAACATAACATCTGATTTTTACAGCAACAAGTATAAACAAAACTCTAAAGACGATTTACGAGCATTGTGTGTCATCCATTGGGGAAGTGGCCCTTTGCTGACATTTCTTCGATAATGATGTCAAAGAATGTTACACTGTCATTAAAATTGCTGAAATTACCGTCTTCAGACAACAAATTTCATTACATTCCTTACATTTCCCTTTTAAATCTGCATCAAGGACAAATCTGTGGCAAGAAATGTAGAAAACAATAAAGCATTTACAACATCTTTCTACTTCCTGATGACCACTATTCACACAAAGAGATTAAAACGTGCGCACTTCATCCTGGAAGTCAATATGACTAACATTCCAAACAAAGCGGTGGTACGATCTTACATATACGCATATAACATGGGAAGGTCAAAGGCAGCAGCTTCCAGAGTGTGATCAATTCTCAAAGTTACAGAGGTGTCTCTAACATTTTCCATTATCAAACTAGAAGAGACCACCTAAATATTAGCTGCATATTACTTGTACACTAATTTCTATAGCGATGGGTTATCCTTCTATGGAAGTTTTCATAGTCAATTGCATTGATTCAGTAATTTGAATTGAAAGAGGGACTGTCCGATGATCGGGGTCCACAAATGAACTTCCCTTAGGCTCCTAGGTTGGATTCTCTAACATTTCCATTTATAGAGTATTCTGGACTGGAAATTTTCTTTTTATTGGTTCTCTTTATATTAACGTTTCTTTCGTAAA
Source organism: Rhodnius prolixus (assembly GCF_049639745.1). Lineage (NCBI taxonomy): Eukaryota > Metazoa > Arthropoda > Insecta > Hemiptera > Reduviidae > Rhodnius > Rhodnius prolixus. Next base: position 4,769,226 of record NW_027411592.1, on the reverse strand, counting down.
TGTCGGGCATCAAAAAATGGACAACTTCATAGCTTCATTCTTAGGATGAGTTCGATATGTCTTCGGCTGATTTCGGGCCAAACAAGGATGATATTAAGATAATTTTATATCATTCATTTTAGTTCATACCAGTCCCCTTTTGTGGAATTTATGAGGTAGGTGGTTGGAAAAAAACACCCATCCTTCTCAGATTGCTTGGGGTGGGAGGAAGTTAGGTTCAGAATCTTGGTCGGAAATGAGGAACAGTTTGTCGGTGGGAGAGTTTAGGATGTTTCCGCTTGAGCTTATTGTTTGATTTGTTAAGGATCTTTGGTGGCTCTAATCCGGCACTGGAGTTTTCCCTTAGAATGGCTGTGTTCTTAAAATCCACTAGACAACTCTTGAAATGTTACCTACTTCTGGGATCAGACCGTATAGAATAAGGCGCGGTAGAACTCCTTCAACTGGCAATTTGATGGTGGTGAAATTTCCCACATGATAGACTTTTCTCAGTGAAATAGAATTTAAGAAATGAAGCACGGCAATGATAAGTTAAAAAATCATTGATATCATCTAGCCCATTGTTGATCCAATCCATTTATGCAATTATAAAAGTGTGAAAAGAATTACAATAGAAAATGAGCATCACAGGATTCTGGCATTAATAACACTTGATAGATATAACAGATAAATAGATGTGAATTACTTGACGAGAGAAAGAGACGAATTCTAATCTAAAGTAGAAACGTAAAGTGCTAGAAATTATGAGCTTATGTAGCTGCAAAATATTACAGTGGCCATTAACAACCTTGAACAGGATTTAGAGTTGGTCTAAATTAATTACTTAGTCATGTAACTAATTGTGAAAGAGACGAAGTGATGTTCTTTGTCTCTGAAACTCGCAAACACACTCACACAGTAGTTCTCAAATCAAATACAAAGTGGAGGACAAAAAGAAAGAAGAGGAAAATTTGTGAAGAGGAGAAGAAGGGGCTGGCGAGGGGAGGAGGCATCAAGGCTGAGTGTATAAAACTGATGCCCAACTCCGAGTCCTCCATCAGAACTGTGGATATCCTTAACTCTGATCATTAGAACACCTCCGTCTGAAAAACCAGGTCCAACGTCCATCACCACTACAGTCAAGATGAAGCCGACAGTATTAGTGCTTCTAACTGCTTGCTTGTTCGGCTTAGTTACATCTCTAGCTTTGCGTGAGTTACATTATTAACTTATTTTTCCATTTTTAATTTCTTTGAAGGCTTTACGAAGTAGATTTTTGAAGCTGAGATTTTTGATGCCAGTCCTTCAAGTTCAGAAGTTTCTGCTAAACAAGAAGAAGCGAGAGTAGCTGTAAAGCCAAATCTATAGCTAGTCTGAAAAAGATTTACTGTAGATCAGTGTTTGATCATAAAGTGAAGTCTCTGGGATGTGTGAAATTAAGATGGTGAGCTCGAGTTGACGGGCTGTGCCAGGTGGACCCATATATTTGCGTACAAATGCCTCCAGCGGGTACTATGTGAATATTATAGAAGAACAAGATTGCTGAATAAATCGCCAGTCTTTCTTTTCCTGTAGGACTAAAAGAACAAGTCACTTCTTTAGGAATGTACACGTGTCCCTGCACGTGTCTCTGCACGTGTCCTAGCCTAATTCACAGCACATTCTCATTTCTCACGCACATAAACCGACCATCGGCAGGGCCTGTTAATGTCCACAACTCTTAGGGCTCCCGCTTGAATGATGGCATCGCACTTCCTACAGGAGGTCCAGCTTTTCAGGTTCCTTTCTGAAGCGACAACGCCCAGCCAGAACAACTCATCAGCTAGCGAAGTCAATCTCACTCAAATCAACGCGAGCTTATTCCTCCTTTTCTTAAGTTCCTGCTGGTGCCGCTTATTCCTCAAAATGGCGCGACATAGAGTCTGGCTCGCAAGTTGGTGCAAATATCTATTCAGAGTGAATTTTTAAAAAGCCTTCTTTCTACTGTTGAGTTCAGCTACAGTTGTCCTTTTAGTTACCACAGCAAATGATTTAACTTTACAGCCAACATCTACTTACATTTATCGGTCTAGCTGCACGGATGTCAAAATACACTAGAAGAAATTGGTCATCCAAGAAGTAACATATTCGTTGAATTCTTCTTTTTTGGTTTTCACAATTTCTTCAAGAACATTTTCGATATTTTTCCTGAAGCCGTTTCAATTTTCTTTTTAATTCATAAAATCTTCCGCAAAAAAAAGAATAACTAAATACTACTTGACCCTTATAATCATTTCAAGGTGTAATTCTTTCTTCTTTTACTTACACGGAGTTATGCCTCCATCAATGGTTGCAGATCGATACGATTCAAGAACCCTTGTACAATCATCCCTGACAAAAGCCTACCGGCTCTCAACTCTGCTCAATGTCACATTTGCCAAAACGGTCAATTAGCTATAATGATTTTTCTTGAACTTTCTCAGATAGAAATATCATTTTCAATAGAAAATATTTTAGTGGGGATAGTAAAATTTGAACATTTTTCTATAAGTTTTTGTTTTTAATTTCATTTTAAAGAAGTTATAAATCTAAATTGCTGTCTTTCGATAAATAGGCTTTTAATAAAAACTCCGATTGATTCCCGGCCTTGGCCTTGGTTCTATTCGTTGCGTTATTAAGAGATATTTATAGTAAAGAAAGTTTGCTCACCGCCACCGAATACATTACCTAATTGATTTGGTATTTTGACTTTAGGTGAGTCTCAAATTTTAGGCTTTATTACTTTAGATCAACTAATTGGGGCGTAAAACTAGACATTACTTTACCATTCCCTCTGATAAGTAAACAATAATTTTTATCTATTCTAAACTTTTAGTGCTGACGGGCTAGTTCGCATGTTGCTTTAATAAATAAGTAGTTCATATCAGTGAAGAGTTATCCAAGATTTCTGGATTAGCTGATGTAGAAAACCACTTCTGATGCAGAATTCTGAGCCGCCTAATTCCATATTCATATCATATCATAAACTAATCTTCCTAAGTATGATTTACAAACCCAGTGTGTTATAGCCACATTCTAATTTCATTTCATTGAGAACGTGCGCTCTTTTCGGTACAATATTGTTCACAATATTTAAGTTTATTTTAATGGAATTTAAATATTTAATAATCTCAGATGCATATAATTTTTTTTTTTAATATTATTTTTATTATTTTTTAAAAACTATTTTACATCACAGAAGTATTTCATTTTGGGTTAACATTCCTAAAACCACTGCAGTGTATTTTAGCCTACTGCCCACTTGCAATTTTCATTCACGGAGGGTAGCAGTGGGAAGCTCAGTGCTACGAAGCCTTCGTTACATTTGGAAGAATCAGATAAAAGATATTGGAACATTTTAATTGCCTAATTGGAAAACAAAAAGAAAAATCAATGGTGGAACACGCATAATTGCTATAATTGATAATTAAACAGTTCTACCACATTTTCCCTAAAGTTCTGAAAGTGATAATTATCGGCTAATTATCCTAGACTAAAGGAGAGAAAAGTAGACCAGCTTACGAGTGGATCTTTACGGCCCTGCAGATATTTAGAGTAACAATAAGAACGGCAGTTCCACTTGTTGACGTCTAACATTCACACCTCCCAGACAAGTATGTGCAAAGGTGATTGTGCAGTTACATGGCTCCTCTCTCTGATAATTCCAGCTGACACACCCAAATACATACTCATTAGTGCGCATATAATGCTCATTTCACAGGCGAATCCCCGAAGAAACCTGACACGATCAGTCAAGGTTACACAATCCTTGCAATCCTTTTACGTTTCTTTCTGTGCATTATCTAGTGGAAGAATCACACATTCAACTGGATGGCACTAATCCTTCAATAGTCAAAAGATTTTCTTGTAATTACCTTAAGAAAGGTATGATGATTAAGAGTATTTCCGGTATCTTTTGCAATAACTACTTGAAAGTGGGGCTACAAATGTGATCGACTGTACTTTAAGCAGCGAAAGTGTAAAGAAATAGACCAATTTGAACAGTCTTTTAGCCCAACATCGAAGCATAATATTGTGGCATATCTTTTTCAAATACTTCTTAGTGGCCTGACCAGAAGTGAGTTGTGGAGAAGACTTCAGGGGTTTTTGGGAAGAAGAGTTTAGGAAGGGGATGATAGACCAGGCTTCCTGCCAATTATTCTCCCTAACAATGATAATAGCGCGGCCATCAAAACCTGCAAAATGTATAGCAAAGAGGGTGTATTTATCTAAAAACATTAAGAACAAAAACAAACTTGAATATCAAATGTTATGCGCAGAATATCACGTTGGAAGACCTTCAAGCTTGTCAGCTGGCCGATACTTTCTTTTTCTTTTATTTCATTAAGTTTATAAATATTACGATACTTCACAAACACAGCTGACTAACATACACAGTTGAAGAGGGCTTCCATCGCTCTTTAAATAAATCATTTTTTTTTTTTTTAATTTAAGACACATCAGCATCTGTGGTCATTGGCGTTATTTTATTTTTTACTTAAAATGTAAAAAAGTAATAATTAGTGAAGTTGTAGGCAACAAAGGCAAACGCAAATGAATCATTCCACATTTTTAAAAGTTTTACACATTTTGGACTTTTCTTTAAGGCACAAAGGCAAACTCAAATCAACTCTTTAATTTCCATCAAAGAGTGCGATTGCTTGTATTGAAGTCTGGGAGCTTCTTACAGAACTATCTTCTTCTAGGGCTTAAACATTTATTGGTATTGGGCCAACTTAAATTATTCCACCTAACCTTTGTGGCTTATTTAATCATTTTATTGTAGGGCTTGCATGTGGCTGGCCTGCTACGCCTTAGCGTGAGGAATTGTTTTCTACGACTTTTCCATACTTCTCACCTGAAAGAAAGATGCTTGGTCAGTTCGAAAAGAAGTGCCCACTTCATGCAGATTTGTGGCACTCCTATCGACACTTTTGAACTTCGAAACTTTTGGATCTTTCGCCCCAAGCTTCTCTTGTTTTTCTAAACTTCATTCAAACAGCTTTTAACATTGATATCATACAGAATTTCTTCTTTCGGCCATCGTGTTGATCTTCGGATAAATATTTCTTGGTAATGGTAATTAAATACGAAAGGAGATCCAGTTTCTAACAAAGTCTTACTAGCCAAACCTGCTACAAATTCAATTGAAACTTGTAATAATTTCAACTTATGTCCTTCATTCAGTCAAGGCTGAACATCCGTGTTATTCCGTCACGCGTTAGATTGTTGCCCATTCGATTTGACTTTTTATCAATTTATTATTAGTAGAAATTCTTAGTAATGAATTGAATTCCCAGTTCTTAGCATTTGCATAAAGTGAAACAGAAGTTCCTTAAAGTTAAAACATTTCAATAAAGTAACAACCTTGATTTTCTTGCAGAATTATAGATAAATTTCCTTAAAAGGAACTACCGAATTCATAATGATTGCCTTTTTTTCTAATCAGCAGGTTTTGTTAAAAAAAAAATCCTAAAACTCTGTGCCTCTCTCAGAACCCGAGTACACACTGAAAAGTAAACTATCTTAATTTAAAGAAAAAAAAAAACTAGTTTTAATGATCTTACTTCTCGTTTGATTCCGCATTTTAATGCTAATTTTTACGGTAATTTTGATTGCTTAATATTTTTACGTCGAATTAATTACAAGTTGTTTAGTTATAAAAGTTTTTTATTCGCACTTCCTGACATTAGTCGTACTTCTTGTCTCAGAATTCCAGCAACAGAATTATCTGAAGCTCTGTGAAAAATCTATTCCCTGGAAAGTGGAAATGACGGTTATCTATTAGTTACAAACGTAGGGAACTTTTATCTGGGAATTCCATTTGATAAACAATTTCCATTTTGGAAAACTTACAAGCTTAATCAGAATTTTTATCGTTAGTGTGAGAAACTATTTTCCTAGCTATAGACACTTGTTTTTGCAACAACTGAAGTATATAAATGAAAGGAATGAAAATTTAAACTGTAACAGAAGGGTTGAAACTTCAACAAAATAGCGTTCATAGAAGAAAAAATTCAACCGCTTTTCTAGAACTTGCACTTACCAAGAATGTTTCTGAAGAAGAAAAAACATTGAAGAAATGTAGTCAATACTTTGGAATCCACGAAATAAATTGGAAACGCACAGAGTACTTTTCTTTTAGCGTAATCAGTTCTGCAGTTTTTTTTTGTAACCCACCTGGTTTCATAAGAAAGAGACATTGTTTTTCAAAAGATTTCAATTAAACTATTTGAAGGAGATGTTATATGAAACTCTGTTATAAGATTAATTTAATATCGAGTTTTAAATACAAAAATGGGAATGAGTTTTAAAATCCGTTGAACGTTCTTTAGTTTTAATAAATGTTTGCATACAAGGTACTTCCATCATTTAAATTCCATTAATTTTAATGGAATGAGTTCATGTGAGCTGCAGATTACACACAGTAATAATAGTAGTATCGAGATGTTGGGCGGACAGAGTACAATGTTAAAGCTGGTCACAGTGGATGAGACTGGATATCGACCTGGCTTCTCTATTGCAAAGGCTAACATGCGTGAATGTAGCGTTTTAGAACTCTAGTATCCTAAATATAATTTGAAATAAAGGAACAAAATAGAAATAGTAAATTAAATGTTACAAGTAAGAGAAAAATCTTTCCTAAAAATTAATTAACAATTTTACTTTAATTTAAAAAAGTTTAATTTCTATAATTTCAAAAAGTAAAACAAGAAACATTAAAATATAATCTAATATTGAGTTTATATTTCAAGTATTTTTTCTTTTTACTATTTTTCTCCACCAAAAGCAATTTTTTGAAACAACCATTTCTGCTAGCAGCCTACTCCATTAAAAACAAGTCTCTTTGGAAAAAGTAACATTAACCCTGAAATATAGCTAAACCAGTTTTTTTGGTTCGTTTAAACGACAAATAATTTAATAATTTCTGGAAGGAATTTCCGAAGAAATTACGAGGAACATCAATAAAATGAGATTGCGGAAATAATTAAGAAAATTCTAAGGGATTAGAATGTAATCAAGGTCAATCGAGAGAAAAATATTTTATTAATGACATTATTAAAATTCCCTTTGGAATCTCAGATATCCTGGTATGTAATAACAACTGAGTCAAGCACATTTATTATGATTGGTCTCCTAGAAATTAGCTGACAATAGGAGATATGTTCAATATCACAGCGCTTTGCAGTTGGATGAAAATGTTTCTGTCAATCTCAGGGCTGCCGTTGGTATAAGGCACTGTCAGTTGCTGGAAGAACTAGAAGCACTACCCGGACAGTATCTACTTCTCACGCCTCTTTTTCTCGATTCTTCGTCCTGCATTCTTTTGTTTTTTCCCTCCTGAAGTATGAGTGTTAGAGTTGGATACAGCAACATCCACCATCGTTAACATCGACCGGTTCTTTTCATGTAGCCGAACTCACATCTATTGTCTTGGACTGTTCTGACATGAGCCCTGTCCGTTCGTGTAACACTCAACCGCAGGTTGTAAGGCACACTTCTTATAATTACCTAAATTTTCGAGGTTAACTTCAAATGGATAATTTTGGCCACCTGATAAACTGATGTTCCAACCTTTTGCACAAGTATATTATGTTCTGTACAGTTTCTGGCTTTTGATGGCACAGTCTACATCTAACGAACTGCATTCCAGCTATCTTAATTACGTACCTCTTAATCCCCTTCTGATTGCAATCTTAAAAACTGCCCATCACTGAAAACGAATATCCAAACGTGGGCCAAGCGTTCGACACACTTTTGTTGACATTTGATAGACTCAGGTCGTGAAGGTGCTGGCCGTAATGACTGCTTTTCCAGAGCTTCACCAACAAGTGAAGTGAATCCTCAGCAGGTGTCTCCCTGTCTCCTTGTTCGATGCACTTAAATATGCAGGTGTCAACAGCTACCTCAAATACGCTTTTGCAACATTGATTCTTCGGCACGATCATGGAAATATCTCAATAATTGTCCAATTAGTGCGTTACTATTCATTAAAATTAACCAAACATTCCCACCCCGAACACTCAGTCTGACACTGTTGGTATGAATGTAATGTCAGCAGTCCTTTGACAAATATTCCAAGTCTGTGCCGGACCACACCAAAGAAATTTGTCAGATTGAAAATCGCATATGTGTAGATAGGCCGTGTAGAGTTAACGACTGATTTGTGCACTTGAGCCTTTTTGAGAGAATTGCTGCCGAATTCCAGGGTTGTTGGTCTCTTGTTGGAGTCAATACCCTACCATACTCCAGCAATGGTTGGACCATCTACACTCTCTATTAATTCCCAACAAGTAGAGTCTAGGCTGCTAATCTAAATACGAGGGTCGTTTGAAAAGTCCGTGCAAAAATAAAAACTACTTAATTTTTTGGGGTAAACCTTTTTTATTTTTCAACATAGTCTCCTTTTAGGCTTATACACTTCGTCCAACGCTGCTCTAGTTTCTTGATCCCTTCCGAATAATAGGATTTGTGCAAGTCTGAAAAATAGCCATTCGTTTCTGCAATCACCTCCTCGTTTGAATAAAATCTTTTTCCCGCCAGCAATTTCTTCATATTGGGGAACAAATAGTAGTCCGAGGGAGCCAAGTCTGGAGAACAGGGGGGATGTGAAACGAGTTGGAACCCTATTTCCATTAATTTTGCGACCACAACTGCTGAGGTGTGAGCTGGTGCGTTGTCGTGATGGAAAAGGACTTTTTTGTGGGCCAATCGTGTGCGTTTTTCTTGCAGCTCGGTTTTCAAACGGTCCAATAACGATGAATAATATGCACCTGTAATAGTTTTACCCTTTTCCAGATAGTCGATGAGGATTATTCCTTGCGAATCCCAAAAGACAGTCGCCATAATCTTTCCGGCCGAAGGAACGGTCTTCGCCTTTTTTGGCGCAGATTCCCCCTTGGTAACCCATTGTTTAGATTGTTCTTTGGTCTCAGGAGTGTAGTGATGTATCCATGTTTCATCCACAGTGACGAAACGACGCTTAATGTCCTGCGGATTCTTCTGGAACAGCTGCAAACCGTCCTTGCAACACTTCACACGATTTCGTTTTTGGTCAAGCGTGAGCAATCGCGGCACCCATCTTGCGGATAGCTTTGTCATGTCCAAATGTTGATGCAAAATATTATGTACCCGTTCATTCGAGATGCCCACAGCACTAGCAATCTCACGCACCTTCACTCTTCTGTCATCCATCACCATATCATGGATTTTATCAATGTTTTCTGGAGTACTAACCTCAACAGGGCGTCCAGAACGTTCAGCGTCACTTGTGCCCATATGGCTACTCCGAAAATTTTGAAACCACTTATAAACTGTTCTAATCGAAGGTGCAGAGTCACCATAATGTTTATCAAACTTCTCTTTAGTCTCCTAAGGCGTTTTGCCTTTCATAAAGTAGTGTTTAATCAACACACGAAATTCTTTTTCGTCCCTTTTTTGAAAATCACTCGACTTCCTCGATAATAGACCGATCTGGCTGAAACTTGGTGTGTGTTCTTCCAAGAGATGTTACTAACTAAACATAACCTCGATAGTGGTGCTATCTCTCTGACATTACACGGACTTTTCAAACGACCCTTATATCAGAACTTTAAGCTGGATTTGATCCCTTTTAAACTCTACATCAACTTCATATCTTATCTCAACCACTAAATGTAGTGGGATCAGACTATTTCGGTAAATTACTTAGAGCTGGTAGAGAAAAGGGAGATTTAGTCTTCCGAAAAAAGAGATTTGACCCACTATTCTGTGTCATTGCTAACTGAGATGTAAAGCATCACACTCAATGCGTTGGCATTACACCATATTAGAGTTTATATGTCATTTTTAGGAAGTCAAAACTTTATAAATGGCAGGAATAAAATATCTGTTAAAAAATTATTAAAACTGTCCGGTAGGACAGTTGTATAAGGGTTGACCATCAAAAACTGCACGAAAAAGTGTAACGTTGAAAAACATCCAACTTTGACAATTTTTTTCTATTTTTCTATAAAAGATAAAATTCCCAAATTTTCTTTAAATCTTACTCCAAATTCTCCTTTATAACTATAATTTTTTTGCAACCACCCAGATCTAATAGGTTTCGAGAAAAAAGTTGCCGAAAATGAGCAAAAACGGCTTTTTCAAAAAATGTTCTTGTTCTTGTTCTTGTTGTTCTTGTTGTTGTTCTTGTTGTTACCTTTTTTGTACACAACGTAGCGCCTAAACGCGTGAACCGATTTTCATGGATGAGGTGTCATTCGATTCGGAACTTTATGTAGATGTGCCTTTTGGGGGTCTCGGCCCTGTACATCGAATGGGAGAGGAGTTAGCCCCCTTTATGTAAGGCCCCCTCCAAAATTATTATTACTAATTACTCTGTAAATCTTGGCCCGATTTTGATAAAATTTGGTAGGATGATAGGGTTAGGGCTCCCCTACCTAACAATAAAGCGACGATCTGCTCTTACACTTGTTAAGGGGAAGTATAGCAATCGTTTCAAATTATCGACACGTGAACCGATTTTCATGAATGAAGTGTCATTCGAATCGAAATTTTGTACAGATTTGTACTTTAAAAGTCTCGACGCTATGCCTCATAAGGAGGGGAGTTCGCCCCACCCAAATAAGGCCCTTTCTAAAACTATTATTTCCAATATTTCTACAAAGCTTAGTCCGATTTTGATAAAATTTAGCACGAAGAAGAGATTAAAGCTCCTCTACGTGGCTGTGAAGTGCCATCATGCTCTTACACCTACTAAGAGGAAGTACTGCAATCGTTAAAATTATCAATGAGTGAACCGATTTACATCAATGAATTGTCGTTCGATTCAAAATCTTTGCCTTTTAGGGAGAAGTACTGTAATCGCAGTTTATTTTTCTTGCTCCTCTTAAAAGGAAGTACTGAAATCACAGTTTAATTTTGCTATTTACGTACAAATACCTTCCTATTTTATTCAAAACGCTTTCTCAAAAAAATGGTTATTGAGGATGGTTTGGGGACCGCAACTATAACCATTCTTTAAAAAGATCTCTCCAGTGGTAGTTACGGTTCCGATTTAACACCTTATCAGGTTATAATGATAGAATAGCTTATTCCAAATTTTAAAAAAATCTGTAAAGCAGACGTAACTTTGCTAATAGACAAAAAGGAAAATCTATCCAAAAGGTACAAAAATCTCCTTAACAAAAACTTACAGTTTAAAAAGTTAAGTATAAGGGTTGATTAAACGCCAAAAGGTACACAAATCAGCAAGTACCCAACATTTCATTAATACTTCATTGATATTATTTAAGTAATTTTACCGCATTAATTTTCATTAATATTTTTTAAGAATTTATTAGATGTCACAGACCCTTATGCTGGCCAGTTCATTCATAATAGTTATAATTGTGATAAAATGTATATTATATCTTCGTATAAATAGGTACTTTATTTTAACTCTATTCCAAATTATTCTTCTGATTTCTCTTTAATGTGCCCTTTATTCTGAAGATGTCACATATACATGCATGTTAAATTAGAAAAAGACAAATTTAGAGTCGGCTACTGTTTAAATTTGAATCACGGAGGATTTAAAACAATATTTCAGTCTTGAATTCGTCTTACCGAAATATTCGTGAGGACAAATAACACACAGTTAATAACAAGTAGATTATTCAACATTATTTATTCATTTCTCAATTGTAATTTAATTTAGTTCCCCTAATTTTACTTATGGTAAAATACTGGAATAATTAGCTGTCCTAAAAATATGCATATCTTATTTATTTTATATTACATATACACAACATTGTGGGAAGAACACCTAGATGGAGAATGTAATTGAAGAAAACTATATTATTTACGATAAAGCCAGATTGACTACTACATAAAGTAACAATTACTTTAATCGAAGAATGAACTTAAACCGACGATTTTTATTTAAAAATAAAAATAAATAAATAAAATCATTGATGTAAGTTGGTGTAAGCAATTTTTAAAAAACGTTTATGAATTTTTTAGCCTCATATTTTTTTATTTTTTATAACGTTTTCTTTTTCACCTGTAATCAATAGTTTGATTATTATAGATAAATAGATATTACAGTCAATCTAAGTTATTTAACCATTTGGTGTGCTACTTGAACAAATATTTTGTAGTTGAAAATGGCCAGCATAAGGGTATGTGACATCTAATAAATTCTTAAAAAATATTAATGAAAATTAATGCGGTAAAATTACTTAAATAATATCAATGAAGTATTAATGAAATGTTGGGTACTTGCTGATTTGTGTACCTTTTGGCGTTTAATCAACCCTTATACTTAACTTTTTAAACTGTAAGTTTTTGTTATGGATTGATATTAAAGATTGTTAGGGATGGTATAAACATAGGCAGTGAATGATGAAAGATTAAGGACAGAGCATTTAGAGGATCCGGTTAATGAAAGTAGATATTTCCTATTGTTAAGAATCATGGTGTTAAGTCGTGTTTGATCAGTCGGTTTAGGATATATTGTGCCAGGTTAGTATCGATTGTCTTTTCTAGCGCTTTTTTAAATATGCTTTATGTATTTTACTCTTAAATTGACAGTTATGTATGTGGTCTATTACTGTGGTGAGTTCTAGTTCTATGGAGAGTAGTGGTCTAATCAAAACTCTAAATTGTTTTTATTGATTGTACACATTTGGAAAACTGTGCGGCAATTTGTAAATGGCAGAGAGTGCGTGTTTGACGTGAGCAGTTTGAAGAAAATTAAATATTTATACTTTCTTACTCTTTCTTGTAACATAAGTGTTGCGATTGTGGATAACAAAAAAAAACAGTTAGTACATAATGCCCTATATTTGTGAGGACGAATATGTTTAGGTCTACCTGTTATATAATAGAGAAGGAAACATTTAGAGAAAATATTAAAGAACCATTTAAATAACTGTCGACTTTTCGAAAATAATCATTTAATCTTCCTTTAATAAGTTTTACTTTAATTATTTTGTTTCAAATTAGCGTTAATAATTTAACTCAAAGTTAATTTATTTAATAAGTTGAATATTTTTAAAAAATTTGTGAATTAATAAGCAACCATAAAAAATAATTTACAAAACGATGGGAATAAATTTACCGCATTAGGTTGAATATGTTGTAGTTTTATAAAATTTCGCCAGTTAGCAGAAGTTGCTACAGATTAGGTATATTAGTTCTCAAACTTGCTACCAGAGAACAGAAAATACCAATATGTACCTAATAACAACTTTGTTTTCATCGGCTTGAATTCAAAGTTTTATTACGAACTGTTTTATGTTATTTCTCTCACCTGAAAACTTTGCCATCTAAAAGTCAAACTAACTTAAAAGATAATGCTTACCCTCACAATTGGGTTAAATATTAACTTTAAAGGAGCATCACGAGCAATAAAATGTTTTTAAAAAACTACTGAAATCAAAGCCATTACGAAATTTGACTTCAAATTCCTCATTTTTTACGCCATAGAAATCTATCTAAATTGTGTAATAGAAGAGGATTCTTACCACTACAATTGAGTGAAACATTAACTTTATACGAGCGATAGAGCGGAGGTATTGAATGTTAATATTAATGGTATCAAAACCTTCACAAAATTGTTAGTGTTAATTTCTACATTTTTTTATTATTTTTTCGAAGTATTAAATTTGGAACGAAATCGTCTGTGTAATTAATTTAGCCAAAATTTATTTTGACGAAGAAGAGATACTCACATACAGCATTACACATACTTTTAAGTTTCACCCAGATATGTTGCCCGATAAACAAAGAAGCAAATTTACTTTTTAGCAATTCTGTCAGTGTATCATAATCTTGGGTCAGAGCATGAATAAGTGCTTAATCGTTTCTAATTCACTGTATTTTCCACAAAATTGAATATGAAACCATACACAGATCATAATTATTTTTGAATTTGTTATACTAAAAAATATGTATTTATTCATATGTTATGTATGATATGTTATAAACATAATATTCTATCGCACGTAACTGATTTTTACGCACGTACAAACACAGAAATATTCCCGTAATATTGAGAGAAATAGAACCGCAAACTGCACACATATAGAATAGAAAAGTGGGCATATTTGATTTTTTTTTTAACTATTTAATACTTTTTTCTCTACTTCTGACCCATAATTCAATACCTCCTTTTCTAAAAAAGTTGAATGAATAAATTAAAGAATTAGGATTTAACTACATTATAATAATTAAAGAAATTATTTACATATATTTATTACATTTACCTACTCAAAAATTGGATACATCAGCTTTTTACTATCTGCTAAATTCGTACAATAATGTCATCTGTTTTATTTTTCAGCTGCCTATTTGAAACCATGTAAAAAAGGAAAATTTGAAGAATTTAATGACTGTGTGTTGAAGACAATCAATAATGCTTTGCCTACGCTAGTGAAAGGTTAAATAATTTTCCCTTTATTTCAAATAATAAACCTAATTTTAAGAATAAAAGGTATTTAGATAAATTCTCTACCTTTACTTTTCAAAAAGTCAAATAAGAGAAAGATAATAAAGCGATTATTTCTGTAAAATTTATGGTTTTCTAATCATCACATGAAAAATAATAAATAATTGTTATTTGGGCGCAACTGTATCTACTGCTTTCACACATCCTCCGTTTAATACTGTTGTTTCTTACTGGCCTGCTAGCAGGATCTTTATTCAGCTTGATTCTAACGATAGTCAACCAGCGAATACGTTAAATACTCATACGTCACTGCGCTGAAACTACCAGAGGAGCTGGTAGCAGACGGACCGAACAACATTTTACAGATTGAGTTCCAGTTGAAGGACTTACTAAGGAAGTTGCAATCTGTCCTAGTTAGCTGGCATAAGGTCCAAAAATCCTTCATGCAGCAAGTCCTAGCAACATACATGCCCGACTTCGTACAAATCGAAGCGCATATTAAAAATATAGCTGAATGAAGCTTACTGCACTGTGCCTATTTTCTTACATTTTGATTTAGAATAATGAATCCCTTGTATTTTAGGCGATAGGAAATACAGGTTGCCAGTACTGGATCCACTTCTAATTAAAAGAGTCTCGGTCAGTGAAGATAATAAGAGAAGTGTTGCATTGAATGTTACATTAGAAGATGCAAAATTAAAAGGACTTAAAAATTCCAAAGTTGTTAAATCTGAGTAAGTTTAATTTTTAGTATTATGCTTTAACATTAATTAAGGCGCGGCAATGTCTGTCAGTCTTGGATTGGAGCCTTCTCAGTGCTCAGGGAGTCCATGTTTAAAGTACATTCTTTTAAACCTGCGCACACAAAGGTTGCTCAATTAAATATTTGAATATCTTTTAAATTCTAATTTTCAATAGAGAAAAAAATTAGTTAATTGAAGCTTATTTAATGAAGCTACTGTGCCTATTCTCTTACACGAACTCCTTAAGAACGTACTGGGCTCTAAAAGAATATTACGGCACCTTTAAGAACCGGTGATTGTTTATAGAATTTAGCGGTCTGTAAAGCGTCAAGTTAAGGCTGAATGGTTATGACTTTGTGTGGATTCGCTAAGCTGTAACTTAAAGGGCTACCAACGCTTTTTGTTTGAAAATAAGAAGAGGAAAGTAAGTGTAGTTGTGGTGATAGATCTGAGCTATGCCAGGTTCATGAAGAAGTAGCTAGGTAACTTCTACCTAAAGGAATACCTGTTCAAATCACTACTTACAATATACATATGAGTAAAGATAGCGTAGGATAGTTCTGGTTCTCTGAAAAAGTGAACCAATGATCAAAACAGCCATAAACAATCACCGGATCTTGCTGGAATTTTTTTAATCTTATTTTATTTATTTATTTAGCAGTGTAAGAAGTTTTTTTTGAATTTACAGAATAGATTTGGATAAAAAACATATTCAGTTTTCAGTCACTTTACCCAAACTAGTAGTAGATAGTAAATACAGCATAAGTGGAAAGTTCCTTATCTTACCAATTACAGGCACCGGGCCGGCTCATATAGTTTTAGGTGAGCTACTGATTTTTTTTTTTTTTTCACTATCTTTTTATATAATTTCGATTTTAATAATTGTTAAAAAAATTTCAGATAATGTTAAGGCAACTTATACCTGTGATTTTAAATTAATAAAAATCAAAGGTGAAGACTTCATAAAAATTACTAAATGGGATTTGAAATACGACACAACTAAATTGCAAATAGACTTGAAGAATTTATTCAATGGGGACGAAGCTTTAGGTATTATTATTGTTTATTTATTCAATAAATTAAGCAACAACAATAAAATTACAATAATTATCATTGATCACTGAGTTCTGTTGTCTTGATTGGCAGTCGGTTACACACAGCAGGTCTGTAGGTAACGAGAAATTTTATTCAGAGAATGGTAATGTTTTGACTGATATATGTATTTGTATTCTTTATAGATTGAAAAACCGTTTGACCATAGATCAATAGGATATTTAACTCGTATTTGCATTGCACTTTATAGAAATCTACGAGGAAAAAGACATGGTATTATCCGTCGTAACATCCATGTTTATTGGTACTCCTGACCTGTTTCGGGCTTTCATCCATCGTCAGCACAAGATTAATTTCAGTTTGGTGTAGAAATATCGACTTCATTTACGTTTTCATCTCGCACTTGCAGACTAAAAGAAAACCCTAACATAATTTACCCAACTTCCTGTTGTTTCCCCGAATAATTTTCAAATTTTGGAAAATTTCTCTTTATTTTCTTTTTACTTCACACTTACACTGGGTTAGTCTCTCTCTAGTAACTTCGCTTGTCTCTCTTCATCAGAATTAGTAGCCATAATAAGAAAAATTTAGACAGCCTTGAGTATTGTAGCCAATTGCTCTTTTACTGGTGATAGTAGAACTAGATTGGAATTGTCTGGATTAGCTTATAATTAGGTGTGTACAGCTAGCCAGAAAAATATTCCATTCCCATCACAGGCTCTCCGCAGTTTGACTCCCTTCCGTCTCGTCCCAGAGCCGTAGACTGCGTATCCCCTCAAGGGGGTGTGCATGCTTGTGACTTCAGTCTTTGCTAATTCCATTCTCTCCACTCTATTCTATTTTAATATGTTCTTAAATGCAAGACAATTTTACTTTCAGGTAAAAATATGAACAAAGCATTGAATGAAAACTGGTCCGAACTGAATAGCGCTCTTGGGCCAAGCATTGCTAAAGCTTTTGGCGCAGCTGTCACTCAGATATTAGATGAACTTACCAGGGTGGTATCTTACAAAGAGGCAATAATACAGTAGTTAATTCCTTAATTATTGCTTTAAATAATTATATTTTGTTTTAATGTTCAGATGTGATATGTAGTTTTTATTTCAAATATAAAAGTTTAGTAAATTATTAATTTTTCTTTGAAATTTAATTTCCTTTTTTTATGGACACAATTTGGAAATGAAAATAATAGAAGTTCTATGAGTGTATACTCTCTACTGGAGCATCACAATGTTGAGAATTTAAACTTGTTTCTAACTCATACCACAATGTTGATATTTGACAACTATATTTTTTTTCATCAGTTACTTCATAAAAAACAATTTTATATCCATGATAATGCATCGAAATATGATACAGAAATTATAATTGAGAATTTTAACACGAAATTAAGTCAAGAGGAAATATAGCAAGGAAGTAATCGTAAAGCATAGAAAACATACAACTACCAATAAAAACGGAAAAAGATTAATCGATTAGGTAACAGGATTAAAATCGAATTAAGGATCTTTCAGGAAGAACCGATGGAGGTAAGAAGGAAAAAACTCCGCGATGTCTGGTAGGATAGAGTAGTGAAGAAGGACCAGGAGTAACGCAAGAGTGAACCACTAGAGTAGGTATCCATTATTTTTACAAAATAAAAATACAAAAATAATAATAAAATAGCAAAATAAATGTGGAGAATGAAGAAGAGAAAAGTAGAAAATACAAAGCGATTAATGAAGGATTATGTGGGGCAAAATAGTAGAACATTTTTTCAAGTAGTGAAGAAATTTAAAAAAGAGGTTTCTACCTACAATAAATGCTACCGGAGGAAATGACGATAAACTGAGAATAGTTTAAATAGTAATACTTGTTAGATGGGAATTCAAAGAATGTCTTAATGAAAGCAATTTACAGATAAAAGGTTAGACTGGAAGAAGAATCAAAGATGACTTCTGACAAGAAAGAAAGAGCGCTAAAACTAGAGAAATTAAAAAAAGTTTATGAAGCATCTATTGAGTAAGGAATGCTTCTGAATTTCTCCAAAATATATGCATTGAAATAATTGAGAAAGTTCATGAACTAATATTTGGCTGAAAGAGAAGGTACCGGTGGATTAGAAAATGTGTTTGCTTAAATTGGAAAAAGAAAAGTACTCATTAGAGCGATATTTATTTAATCAGAGAGAAGTTTCGAACTGCTTTAAAATTACTTTAGCTAAGTACTATAATTTAACATAATTAAAATTTAAAAGACTTTAAAATTTGGTCTCTATCCACCTCCCGCTAGTTCAGTATTTTTATATGAGACACCTTAGAAATATTGTCTCGCCTTATGATCTCAACAGCACAGACTCATAGTGCAACTAGAGCTCTGACTAGATATTGCCCATGCTAACCGAGATCAGAATGCCACGATAATAAATAATGATAATAATTAAAAAAAAGGAATTTATTTTTTAATCTCGTATTAAAATGATTTACAGAAATTACGCCCTTATTACATCAAGTTATTATATAAAGACAAATATATATGTATATGATGCACTGGACTTTACTTTTTAATAATTAAATCCAATCTAGAATATAATGGTTTTCTTTATACAAAATTTTCCACAATTTCCATATTCCAAAAATATATTTACAGTAAAACAAAAAACAAAAATCGAAGCCACTATTAACACAGACAAGTCCCTGAATTTTTATTTAAAATAAAATGGAATTAAAATGTATTTATATAAATCGTAATTGTATATACAATATTGTCTCCATTTAATGTTTTATGACTAGATAGATGATAAAGTAATAAACATTAGGTAACAGAGTAAGGATTAAAATTAATATAGTGATTTAAGTTATTTAAGGGAAGTCTGAAAACTTATAATTTACAAATGCCCTTTCTCTAATTGTATTACAATGCTATTGCATCTACTATTTTGGCGGTAGACAAAGGCGATGATTCATCGGTTTGCAATTCATTGTTAACATGTTCTGAAATTTGATTAAATCACTTCAGTTTCAGCTATTTTTCACTACACAACTCTTAATACCGAGATTTAGTTTAGTGAATACAAATTGATACAATTGTACTTGAACCAAATTTACTCTGACTATAGACACTATAAACTTTGATTCGTATGTAATGAGCCTAAAATTCCAAAAATTGATATGCTTAATTTTATTAGGCTTACAAGTAATTATTTTTCTTATTATTTTTTCATTTCTCTTTTTCGGTATTTTTCTTTCAAAAATTGATAAAATATTGGCAGTGATTACACAAATAAAATGCTAGTATAATCTCAAACTTTTCAAGAATGAATTGGAAGATTGTTCGAACAGAACATGTTAAATGAAAATTTATTAATGTTTCTATTATTGTCTCGAGAGGAAGACTACCAACACTGATAGATTAAAAATTAACTATTTTCGCTTAGTTTTTTTCATGAAAGAAGTTTCTCATAGCAAATAGAATTTTCAAATTGTTTACCTTATCGACTATTTTCGAGTCGATAAATTGTGGGATTCAATGAGATTGATAATTTTGAGTTGTTACTGAATCAACTTTATCCTTTTTAAGATGATAAACTTCATTTTTTGTAGCTTTATTCCCCCCCCCCCCTCCCCGAGATACTAATAGATCTGTGGCTAGTATTTTTAGAGGTTACGACTATCTTGGAGAGTCTTGAGAAAAAGGCATCTTCTCCAATAATGAAGAAGCGCACTAATCATGTATACGGTTAGTTTCGCGGCTGGTAGAAAATTGAGTGCAAATAAAGGAGAACAGGCAGGAGGGTGCTGGTACTGTGGGTGTCAGAGAAAAGCAAACCCCGAGAAGATTTTTTTGTTGCTTCAAGAGAAATTTTTTAGGGCAGAACAATAATCATTATCGCAATGCACTGGTAAAACTGCACAATCCAATCAACTGACGTAAGACCCAATAAAAAAAGGTTATCCATTTCAGAAGAAAATCTAGTGCTCATTCTCTTCAGAGCAGAATCGTCGTAACTGCGATATTATGTTAGATCTCAGAGGAGATACAATAATACCCTCGCAATTTCGGACGAAAGGTGCACCAGGTCCATTTCTAAGGGTGGCTCAACTTTGCTCAAGACACCGCCAGAACATCGTTTTAAGCCCTACGTATATCAAATCATCGAACCAAATAAATAAGATATTTAAAACACTAAACAAAAGTAAACAATATGATGAAGGTTACAATTAATTGTAAAAGAGTACTTAACAGTTCAGAAGTATCTATCAAAACATGAATGATTTTGTTTTTTTAAGTTAGATTCAAGCTTTAAGTTTTAGGAATGAACTGCCACTTTTTATTTAAACCCAAGAAATATACAGATTTAAGAAAACATTCAATTTTAAAACAAATTAAGAATAAAAATAACAGCAACATTTTAAGTTAATATTGCAGAGAAAATCATTATTTCAAGTTAAAAGTAGGCACCTTCACTTCGGCAGGTTTTTGCTGTTGCTCTTGATGTTCTTAGATTTGTTCCAAAATTGAATTTTAAAATTGAAAATATGATTTCCCCCTCCCACTAAACATGAGATACCAAAAAAAAAGCAGTAGCAACCGTATATTTCTGAGCTAAAATGAAAATTGCTAATTGAAATTCAGTAGAACTTTAACACTTGATAATTTACTTTTTAAAAAGATTTCAGTAAAGATTTTATAGAAATGTCTGAACTTCTTTTTGTATTAAAATCGAATTTGCAAGATGTTCTTGAATAAAATATTTACATTCCTTTTTTATTTTATTTGAATAGTTTTAATGAATACTCTAAACAAAAGTTATGACCCTGTTTTTACCGTTTTGTGGGTGCCTATATATATATATCTTAAATTACAGATGCAGTAGCTGAAGAAGAGAGCTATATTTCTAGAAAGACAGTTTGGTACAATTAAGAGTTTAACACAACCGAGCAAATGTTAACTTTATTTAACACAATTTCTTTTTTCTCTAATAGAGCACCATCTCAACTTTTTTTCTTCGTTTTTATAGGAAATTAGCACCATTTATAATGAACAGCTTCCATTCAAATTTAAATTCAGTTCATAAAGTGAAGGGTGCTACTACGTTTAAATAAATTAATTTTAAAAACATTTTAATACAAGATTTTCTGAGGTTGATGGTGTTTGGCTTTAGGCAATAAACACCACACAAAACAATTTCCAGTAAAATTAAGAAAAAAAAAGTATGGAAGAGTAAAAATGCAACTGGGTATTACAAACAAACAAAGGAACACCTTGGTTATTTAGATATCAACTTAATTCCTAATTTTCTTCATTCTCGTTATTTATCAATCGCAAAGTGAATCAATCACTTCTGTTAATGAATAAATCTTAAAAAAAAAAAAAATCAACTATTTCTCAATTTAATAGTTTCAGAAAAAAAAGCAAAATAAGTTTTGCATTTTTTTTCTTTGACAGCTTTGGCAAGTCGGATAGAAAAGTGTACTTCAGAGCAATAACTGAAATAACAAGTAAGCTGTTCCTTTCTTTTCACTAGAGTGAAGTACAAATTTCAAACATAAGAAAAAAAAGCAAAATAAGTTTTGCTTTTTTTTCTTTGACAGCTTTGGCAAGTCGGTTAGAAAAGTGTACTTCAGAGCAATAACTGAAATAACAAGTAAGCTGTTCCTTTCTTTTCACTAGAGTGAAGTACAAATTTCAAACATAAGAAAAAAAAGCAAAATAAGTTTTGCATTTTTTTTCTTTGACAGCTTTGGCAAGTCGGTTAGAAAAGTGTACTTCAGAGCAATAACTGAAATAACAAGTAAGCTGTTCCTTTCTTTTCACTAGAGTGAAGTACAAATTTCAAACATAAGAAAAAAAAGCAAAATAAGTTTTGCTTTTTTTTCTTTGACAGCTTTGGCAAGTCGGTTAGAAAAGTGTACTTCAGAGCAATAACTGAAATAACAAGTAAGCTGTTCCTTTCTTTTCACTAGAGTGAAGTACAAATTTCAAACATAAGAAAAAAAAGCAAAATAAGTTTTGCTTTTTTTTCTTTGACAGCTTTGGCAAGTCGGTTAGAAAAGTGTACTTCAGAGCAATAACTGAAATAACAAGTAAGCTGTTCCTTTCTTTTCACTAGAGTGAAGTACAAATTTCAAACATAAGAAAAAAAAGCAAAATAAGTTTTGCATTTTTTTTCTTTGACAGCTTTGGCAAGTCGGATAGAAAAGTGTACTTCAGAGCAATAACTGAAATAACAAGTAAGCTGTTCCTTTCTCTTCACTAGAGTGAAGTACAAATTTCAAACATAAGAAAAAAAAGCAAAATAAGTTTTGCATTTTTTTTCTTTGACAGCTTTGGCAAGTCGGATAGAAAAGTGTACTTCAGAGCAATAACTGAAATAACAAGTAAGCTGTTCCTTTCTTTTCACTAGAGTGAAGTACAAATTTCAAACATAAGAAAAAAAAGCAAAATAAGTTTTGCATTTTTTTTCTTTGACAGCTTTGGCAAGTCGGATAGAAAAGTGTACTTCAGAGCAATAACTGAAATAACAAGTAAGCTGTTCCTTTCTTTTCACTAGAGTGAAGTACAAATTTCAAACATAAGAAAAAAAAGCAAAATAAGTTTTGCTTTTTTTTCTTTGACAGCTTTGGCAAGTCGGTTAGAAAAGTGTACTTCAGAGCAATAACTGAAATAACAAGTAAGCTGTTCCTTTCTTTTCACTAGAGTGAAGTACAAATTTCAAACATAAGAAAAAAAAGCAAAATAAGTTTTGCATTTTTTTCTTTGACAGCTTTGGCAAGTCGGTTAGAAAAGTGTACTTCAGAGCAATAACTGAAATAACAAGTAAGCTGTTCCTTTCTTTTCACTAGAGTGAAGTACAAATTTCAAACATAAGAAAAAAAAGCAAAATAAGTTTTGCATTTTTTTTCTTTGACAGCTTTGGCAAGTCGGATAGAAAAGTGTACTTCAGAGCAATAACTGAAATAACAAGTAAGCTGTTCCTTTCTTTTCACTAGAGTGAAGTACAAATTTCAAACATAAGAAAAAAAAGCAAAATAAGTTTTGCATTTTTTTTCTTTGACAGCTTTGGCAAGTCGGATAGAAAAGTGTACTTCAGAGCAATAACTGAAATAACAAGTAAGCTGTTCCTTTCTCTTCACTAGAGTGAAGTACAAATTTCAAACATAAGAAAAAAAAGCAAAATAAGTTTTGCATTTTTTTTCTTTGACAGCTTTGGCAAGTCGGATAGAAAAGTGTACTTCAGAGCAATAACTGAAATAACAAGTAAGCTGTTCCTTTCTTTTCACTAGAGTGAAGTACAAATTTCAAACATAAGAAAAAAAAGCAAAATAAGTTTTGCATTTTTTTTCTTTGACAGCTTTGGCAAGTCGGATAGAAAAGTGTACTTCAGAGCAATAACTGAAATAACAAGTAAGCTGTTCCTTTCTTTTCACTAGAGTGAAGTACAAATTTCAAACATAAGAAAAAAAAGCAAAATAAGTTTTGCATTTTTTTTCTTTGACAGCTTTGGCAAGTCGGATAGAAAAGTGTACTTCAGAGCAATAACTGAAATAACAAGTAAGCTGTTCCTTTCTCTTCACTAGAGTGAAGTACAAATTTCAAACATAAGAAAAAAAAGCAAAATAAGTTTTGCATTTTTTTTCTTTGACAGCTTTGGCAAGTCGGATAGAAAAGTGTACTTCAGAGCAATAACTGAAATAACAAGTAAGCTGTTCCTTTCTTTTCACTAGAGTGAAGTACAAATTTCAAACATAAGAAAAAAAAGCAAAATAAGTTTTGCATTTTTTTTCTTTGACAGCTTTGGCAAGTCGGATAGAAAAGTGTACTTCAGAGCAATAACTGAAATAACAAGTAAGCTGTTCCTTTCTTTTCACTAGAGTGAAGTACAAATTTCAAACATAAGAAAAAAAAGCAAAATAAGTTTTGCATTTTTTTTCTTTGACAGCTTTGGCAAGTCGGATAGAAAAGTGTACTTCAGAGCAATAACTGAAATAACAAGTAAGCTGTTCCTTTCTTTTCACTAGAGTGAAGTACAAATTTCAAACATAAGAAAAAAAAGCAAAATAAGTTTTGCATTTTTTTTCTTTGACAGCTTTGGCAAGTCGGATAGAAAAGTGTACTTCAGAGCAATAACTGAAATAACAAGTAAGCTGTTCCTTTCTTTTCACTAGAGTGAAGTACAAATTTCAAACATAAGAAAAAAAAGCAAAATAAGTTTTGCATTTTTTTTCTTTGACAGCTTTGGCAAGTCGGATAGAAAAGTGTACTTCAGAGCAATAACTGAAATAACAAGTAAGCTGTTCCTTTCTTTTCACTAGAGTGAAGTACAAATTTCAAACATAAGAAAAAAAAGCAAAATAAGTTTTGCATTTTTTTTCTTTGACAGCTTTGGCAAGTCGGATAGAAAAGTGTACTTCAGAGCAATAACTGAAATAACAAGTAAGCTGTTCCTTTCTTTTCACTAGAGTGAAGTACAAATTTCAAACATAAGAAAAAAAAGCAAAATAAGTTTTGCATTTTTTTTCTTTGACAGCTTTGGCAAGTCGGATAGAAAAGTGTACTTCAGAGCAATAACTGAAATAACAAGTAAGCTGTTCCTTTCTTTTCACTAGAGTGAAGTACAAATTTCAAACATAAGAAAAAAAAGCAAAATAAGTTTTGCATTTTTTTTCTTTGACAGCTTTGGCAAGTCGGATAGAAAAGTGTACTTCAGAGCAATAACTGAAATAACAAGTAAGCTGTTCCTTTCTCTTCACTAGAGTGAAGTACAAATTTCAAACATAAGAAAAAAAAGCAAAATAAGTTTTGCATTTTTTTTCTTTGACAGCTTTGGCAAGTCGGATAGAAAAGTGTACTTCAGAGCAATAACTGAAATAACAAGTAAGCTGTTCCTTTCTTTTCACTAGAGTGAAGTACAAATTTCAAACATAAGAAAAAAAAGCAAAATAAGTTTTGCATTTTTTTTCTTTGACAGCTTTGGCAAGTCGGATAGAAAAGTGTACTTCAGAGCAATAACTGAAATAACAAGTAAGCTGTTCCTTTCTTTTCACTAGAGTGAAGTACAAATTTCAAACATAAGAAAAAAAAGCAAAATAAGTTTTGCATTTTTTTTCTTTGACAGCTTTGGCAAGTCGGATAGAAAAGTGTACTTCAGAGCAATAACTGAAATAACAAGTAAGCTGTTCCTTTCTTTTCACTAGAGTGAAGTACAAATTTCAAACATAAGAAAAAAAAGCAAAATAAGTTTTGCATTTTTTTTCTTTGACAGCTTTGGCAAGTCGGATAGAAAAGTGTACTTCAGAGCAATAACTGAAATAACAAGTAAGCTGTTCCTTTCTTTTCACTAGAGTGAAGTACAAATTTCAAACATAAGAAAAAAAAGCAAAATAAGTTTTGCATTTTTTTTCTTTGACAGCTTTGGCAAGTCGGATAGAAAAGTGTACTTCAGAGCAATAACTGAAATAACAAGTAAGCTGTTCCTTTCTTTTCACTAGAGTGAAGTACAAATTTCAAACATAAGAAAAAAAAGCAAAATAAGTTTTGCATTTTTTTTCTTTGACAGCTTTGGCAAGTCGGATAGAAAAGTGTACTTCAGAGCAATAACTGAAATAACAAGTAAGCTGTTCCTTTCTTTTCACTAGAGTGAAGTACAAATTTCAAACATAAGAAAAAAAACTATTTTGCTTCCAATTTTTAACAAATCAAATGATTAATGAAAAGTAAATAAATAAAATAATAAAGTTTAAATAAGTATGTGAGCAAAAACGACTAGGGGAAAAACAGATTTTAGGTAATTACATAATAAAAATAATTAGATAATTTAATTAGAGATATTTCAAGAAAATGGAAATATTTGATTTTTTACAATATAAAATTATTTACAATCTGTTCTACTAGCACCTTATCTCCTAATTTCTTTGGATTGAACAGTTCACGAATCTTTCAAGGAATTGCCGCAAGTAACATTTTAGAATGTGATAACAGATGTACTATATTTTGAATATTGTACATCGTTTTTGGTAAGTGATTCACTAATTGAAAAAGAAGAAAGGATACTGCCACTTTCAGTCATAATATTTTGGCCAAGTATTAGATCTAGGCAAAAAAATTGACTAGCCCTTTGATTTCATATTTTAATTGAACGACTAGAAGCAATGGAAGAACAAAAAAGATTGCATCTAGACAGATAAAAACAAACAATGCAAGGGAAATTAAATTATCTTTTCAGCCACTGCAATCAAGAATTTATTAGAACTGTCTAGACCAGCCTGGATCGTTTGCAGAAAATAGTTCAGAGCGTTAGATTGCTGAAAAATGAATTAGGGAAACGTCCTAACTACCTAGTAATGTATTTGATATTCGCTAACATGTTCCGTGAGTTTAAGAAAGAGGGACTGTTAAGTAGCTTGAAGTAGCCCTACTACTAATTAGGAGGGACAAGAATCACATCAGGAATTTCGCCCTCAGAGCAGTTCGTTCTAATGTTATTGGAACGATAACTGAATTTCTAAAAAAAGGCCACTTCAATACATATTACATGATCTACATTACTTCCAGTGTTAAGAACTTAAAAGTAGATTTTAACAGTCACAGTACTCTTGTTTTTTGTTTTTTTTAATTTATCAACTCCTTCAGATTATTATACATCTTCTGAGTTTCACGTTTGGTGCTGAGAACTTGATTTTCACTAAAATTAGGTACGGCAATTCTGTACTCCAAACTGAAGGATCAATCTTTGGCTACACATCACAAATATACATGGGTACATATCCCATTCAGACTTATAATTAAGGAAAACAGCAATTTATGTCGGGTATTCAGAAATCAACTTATTATACTGCAAACCCAACTAAATTTACAATATTAAGAATTTTAAAAAAATATGTAGACTTATAAAAACAAAAATTGGAAAGTTTGCAATGTTATTGTAGTTTTTAAAAAAAACAATTAGCCTTCTTTATAAAAAAAAAAAGCACTACGATAGTATTAAATCCTCAATAATGAGTATACAATATACTTGAGTATACTTCCCTAGTAGAATGTCGATAACAACATTAATTACAACACTTTAAGAAAGGACTTCGAAAAAACAAAACGAAATTCAGATTAAGAAAGACTTCATAATTTGAGAGAACTCTTACTGATAGAATCTACAAAATTGCGTAACTTCTAGAGCAATATTGTGATCTCCAGGCTACAAAATATGAAACATTGCTAAAAACAAGTGAATCTGATATCCTAATCGTTGACATTCATTTGAAGCGGAAGAGGGATTTTTTAAAAGGATGTAGAACAGAATGAAAAATTTGAAAGAAAAAAAAAGAAGAGAGAATCTATTTCAAATATTTAGCCAGCCAGGACGATAGGAATTTATTAAAGGAAGCGATTTAATGAAGAACTGAAAACAAGCATTGAAGGGAAAGCGGACCTGCTGAGCATTTAAAGAAGGCAACAAGTGCCAATGGTCTCAGGCTATGAGGCGTCAAAAATTTCATAAATTTATCATTAAAATGTTACTTATGACGAATTCTCAAAAGGAAAAATTCATGAAACCCAAGATTCTATAAATACAAACTAAAACCTTCTGAACAAAATAAAAATGCAATTAGGCCAAATTATTCACCTCAAGGCCCCAAGAATAAAAATACATTGCTACCAAAACCTTACACTGTATTAGCATAGCAGTATTTTCTAGAAAATAGAAGTTTACAGTTTACATAACTGCGAGGTGTTTCCTTTAAAATAAAATCATAGCCATAAAGTGAATTAAAAATAAAAACTTTTTTTATTTTTTTGTTGCATTTTAAATTATCACTAGAAATATTGGAAATTATTGTATTACAATTATCACCGGTAGACGTGTTTGCATAATGGGAAATATCTATCTAAAATGGAAGAGTTAACAATAAATATCTTCTGATATCTTCCTCATATCCTAAACTGTACACATTTTACAATAAAAACAAAACTTATCTCAAAAGGAAAAACATACTTAACACACTTCACATACTATCCGTACTCAATGCCACTTCTCCCTAAAACTATCGCACATCTCGCCCTCTCTTATTAATACAATTGTATCTTCTTAGTGATCGTTTTCCTACACATATGACATATTTTCAAATTTGTACAACATTTGTCGCAAGCTGAGTGACCACATAAGAAAACCACATTCTTTCTTCTTTCCATGCATATCGTACAACAATGTACTTCTTCTATTTCAGCAATTTTTGTCTCTAAATATCGAAGACATTCGGCTGAAGGTTGTTGTTTTGTGTGGAATGGAACAGTACGACCATCTGCAAAGAATGTGTTCATTATGCATTTATCTATTGGCCTAAAATCTTACTTTTTAGAAACGGAGACAAAATGCTTAGTGGAGAAAAATGAAGGTGGGGTAAGGAGAGAATCAAATAAGTACCACCTCCATATAAGTATTTAGGTGTTTAGTTTAAAACAACTAAAAGCTGAAAGGTTAACTAAATTTATTACGAGACTGAGTTCAGCATACAATAATCTATGTGTAATAAACACTTGCCTCTTAGATCAAAAGAGCATGTATTTAATAGTGGAGCACAGCTATATTATGGTGGTGCTCTAGTGCGGGGATGGCCAGCAATGTGATGTTGAAAAAAAGATGCATTTTTTCATTAAAAAGCTTTACTGGGTACTAAAATGTACCCCAAATTATATTTTGTTCTTAGAAACCAACCCTCACTCTTCCTGCCCACTTAGAAATTTCCTTAAACAGTGCCAACTAATACTACTGAGAAATCAGATCACACAAATTCTGATTAAGCACATGGCCACAGTACCAATAAGTGTATATAATAAAGATATAACACATGTTTCCCCCCCTTATAAGCTGATAAAATTGCATGTTTCGAAACATGACTTGGATCCAAGTTATAATTGTATTTAAAACTTGGAAAAAACTGTAAATGTAGTTAAGACAAATTTAATTATTGACTAAAGATAAACCCACAGATATTCGAACTGTCTATGAACATGTAAGAAAAACAAAACAAAAAAAAAATCATGTGTAAAACAGCGAAAGGCGTCCTACACTGGAATTATAAGCCGAACTTTAATATATACCGATATTATTCAATAGAATCTACAAAGACATCAAAACTATTTACCAGCGCCAATTCTTCTAGTAATGATTACTTGACATTTGAAACATTTTTTAAGTCTGGCCGAACAATCCTCACAGGCAACTCTGTGACCACAGGGCTCCAAGAGGCAATTCTCTACAGATAATTCAGAACACAAAAAGCATTCAACATTTTTCTTCTCTGATTTCATCCTTTCTCTCCTATGTAAAAAACGAAAATAAAAAAAAATAGAACAAAATTAATAAAAAAATAAGTCAGTAAATTTTATTATTATTATTTAGTTAATTTAAGGCGCATCAACAATTAAAGTTATCAAAAAAGCTCTAGAGAGAACATCTAATGGCTGGCAGCCACAATCCAGCAACTTTGCGTGGAAATGCATTGCGCACTAACCACTCCTCGATTTACTCATTATTAATAAAATATTTAAATGTTTTAATAAAATAACATTATTCATTAAATAACATAACCTAAACTACCATAAATATTTACCTATGAAAAGATATAATAAATAGGTGGGAAAAGAGAAAATAATTACAATACTGTCAAATAACGCCAAATTAATGTTGGAAATGGCCAAAAATAACATATATGTAAAGTAAATTACTTACTCTTCCTCAGAGAGAACGTATTTATTAAGAATTTCGCCAATATGAGTGTCTTCTACTACATTCAAAGGTGTTTTGCCTTTGGAATTCACAGCTTCTAATGATGACCCTTCTTGGACAAGAAAAGCAGCAATTGCTATACCTATGACGTGTTCCGTACTCTCTTCTAACTCTTCTAACATTGTTTTGATCTCCGTCATTAACTGTTGATTAAAAATTTTACATTTTAATCAAAATCCAAATACCTCTTTTATTCTATAGGATTAAAGACGTTACAATTACCTTAAACACATTCGGGGCACTATTTTGATCAATACTGTTGGCAGTATTGTTGGCCCTCTTGGTCAAAACAGTGTGCACAGCTGTATCTCCTTCCTTATCGGCTAAAGTTAAGGAACAACCTTTTTTTACCAATACTTCAACTATCGTTGCATGTCCCTGAAAATATTTATAAATATAATAATTTATTAAAAATGTCCAGTAGGGTATTTGAATAAAGTTTGATCGTCAAAAACTGTTGAAAAAAACCTAAATTAGAGAAGTTTTTTCTCTATTTCTATAAAAGATAATATTCCCAAATTTTCTTTATAATACAGGCATAAATCCTCCTTTATAACTGTATTTTTGATGCAAAAACATCATTTTCAGAGAAAATATTCTTTTCTTCTACTTTAAGAGAGAGATTAAAGGTTTGGTGCGTTTCGTTTTCATTCAAATTTCAATCCTTTATATCTCACTTTGTATTCTTCAGAATTCAATGAATTCGGTACCAAAATGTAGAGAATAGTTAGCTCTATAAATGACATAAATGGCGATATTCTATTGATTACAGTTAATGAGACATAAGAGATTAAAGTTTGGTGCGTTTCGTTTTCATTCAAATTTCAATCCTTTATATCTCGCTTTGTATTGTTCAGATTCCAATGAATTCTGTACCAAAAGGTAGATAATAGGTAGCTCTATAACTAACATAAATGGCCATATTCTATTGATTACAGTAAATGAGATATAAGAGATTAAAGTTTGGTGCGTTTCGTTTTCATTCAAATTTCGATCCTTTATATCTCGCTTTGTAGTGTTCAGATTCCAATGAATTCTGTACCAAAATGTAGATAATAGTTAGCTCTTTAACTAACATAAATAACAATGTACTATTGATTACAGTTAATGAGATATTAGAGACTAAATTTTGGTGCGTTTCGTTTTCATTCAAATTTCAATCCATTATATCGCGCTTTGTATTGTTCAGATTTCAATGAATTCTGTACCAAAATGTAGATAATAGTTAGCTCTATAATTAACATAAATAACAATGTTCTATTGATTACAGTTAATGAGATATAAGAGACTAAAGTTTGGTGCGTTTCGTTTTCATTCAAATTTCAATCCATTATATCGCGCTTTGTATTGTTCAGATTTCAATGAATTCTGTATTAAAATGTAGCTAATAGTTAGCTCTATAACTAACATAAATAGCAATGTTCTATTGATTACAGTTAATGAGATATAAGAGATTAAAGTTTGGTGCGTTTCGTTTTCATTCAAATTTCAATCCTTTATATCTCGCTTCTTATTTTTCAGATTCCAATGAATTCTGTACGAAAATGAAGATAATAGTTAGCACTATAACTAACATGAATGGCAATGTTCTATTGATTACAGTTAATGAGATATAAGAGACTAAAGTTTGGTGCGTTTCGTTTTCATTCAAATTTCAATCCATTATATCGCGCTTTGTATTGTTCAGATTTCAATGAATTCTGTATTAAAATGTAGCTAATAGTTAGCTCTATAAATAACATAAATAGCAATGTTCTATTGATTACAGTTAATGAGATATAAGAGATTAAAGTTTGGTGCGTTTCGTTTTCATTCAAATTTCAATCCTTTATATCTCGCTTCTTATTTTTCAGATTCCAATGAATTCTGTACGAAAATGAAGATAATAGTTAGCACTAAAACTAACATGAATGGCAATGTTCTATTGATTACAGTTAATGAGATATAAAAGACTAAAGTTCGGCGTTTCGTTTTTATTCAAAATTCAAGCCTTTATATCTCGCTTTGTATTGTTCAGATTCCAATGAATTCTGTTCCAAAATGTAGATAATAGTTAGCTCTAGAACCAACATAAATGGCAATGTTCTATTGATTACATTTAATGAGATATAAGAGATTAAAGTTCGGTGCGTTTCGTTTTCATTCAAATTTCAATCCTTTATATCTCGCATTGTATTGTTCAGATTCCAATGAATTCTGTTCCAAAATGTAGATAATAGTTAGCTCTATAACTAACATAAATGGGAATGTTCTATTGATTACAGTTAATGAGATATAAGAGACTAAAGTTTGATGCGTTTCGTTTTCATTCAAATTTCAATCCTTTATATCTCGCTTTGTATTGTTTAGATTCCAATGAATTCTGTATTAAAATGTAGATAATAGTTAGCTCTATAACTAACATAAATGGCAATGTTCTATTGATTACATTTAATGAGATATAAGAGATTAAAGTTTGGTGCGTTTCGTTTTCATTCAAATTTCAATCCATTATATCGCGCGTTGTATTGTTCAGATTTTAATGAATTCTGTACCAAAATGTAGATAATAGTTAGCTCTATAACTAACATAAATAACAATGTTCTATTGATTACAGTTAATGAGATATAAGAGACTTAAGTTTGGTGCGTTTCGTTTTCATTCAAATTTCAATCCTTTATATCTCGCTTTGTATTGTTTAGATTCCAATGAATTCTGTATTAAAATGTAGATAATAGTTAGCTCTATAACTAACATAAATGGCAATTTTCTATTGATTACAGTTAATGAGATATAAGAGACTAAAGTTTGGTGCGTTTCATTTTGATTCAAATTTCAATCCTTTATATCTCGCTTCTTATTGTTCAGATTCCAATGAATTCTGTATTAAAATGTAGATAATAGTTAGCTCTATAACTAACATAAATGGCAATGTTCTATTGATTACAGTTAATGAGATATAAGAGATTAAATCTTGGTGCGTTACGTTTTCATTTAAACTTCAATTTTTTATATCTCGCTTTGTATTGTTCAGATTTCAATGAATTTTGTACCAAAATGTAGATAAAAGTTAGCTCTATAACTAACATAAATAGCAATGTTCTACTGATTACAGTTAATGTGATATAAGAGACTAAAGTTTGTTGCGTTTGTTTTGATTCAAATTTCAATCCTTTATATCTCGCTACTTATTGTTCAGATTCCAATGAATTCTGTACCAAAATGTAGATAATAGGTAGCTCTATAACTAACATAAATGGCCATATTCTATTGATTACAGTTAATGAGATATAAGAGATTAAAGTTTGGTGCGTTTCGTTTTCATTCAAATTTCGATCCTTTATATCTCGCTTTGTAGTGTTCAGATTCCAATGAATTCTGTACCAAAATGTAGATAATAGTTAGCTCTATAACTAACATAAATAACAATGTACTATTGATTACAGTTAATGAGATATTAGAGACTAAATTTCGGTGCGTTTCGTTTTCATTCAAATTTCAATCCATTATATCGCGCGTTGTATTGTTCAGATTTTAATGAATTCTGTACCAAAATGTAGATAATAGTTAGCTCTATAACTAACATAAATAACAATGTTCTATTGATTACAGTTAATGAGATATAAGAGACTAAAGTTTGGTGCGTTTCGTTTTCATTCAAATTTCAATCCATTATATCGCGCTTTGTATTGTTCAGATTTCAATGAATTCTGTACCAAAATGTAGATAATAGTTAGCTCTATAACTAACATAAATGGCAATGTTCTATTGATTACAGTTAATGAGATATAAGAGACTAAAGTTTGGTGCTTTTCGTTTCCATTCCAATTTCAATCCTTTATATCTCGCTTTGTATTGTTCAAATTCCAATAAATTCTGTACCAAAATGTAGATAATAGTTAGCTCTATAACTAACATAAATGGCAATGTTCTATTGATTACAGTTAATGAGATATAAGAGACTAAAGTTTGGTGCGTTTCGTTTTCATTCAAATATCAATCCTTTATATCTCGCTTTGTATTGTTCAGATTCCAATGAATTCTGTACTAAAATGTAGATAATAGTTAGCTCTATAAATAACATAAATGGCAATGTTCTATTAATTACAGTTAATGAGATATAAGAGACTAAAGTTTGGTGCGTTTCGTTTTCATTCAAATTTCAATCCTTTATATCTCGCTTTGTATTGTTCAGATTCCAATGAATTCTGTACCAAAATGTAGAGAATAGTTAGCTCGAGAACCAACATAAATAACAATGTTCTATTGATTACAGTTAATGAGATATAAGAGACTACAGTTTGGTGCGTTTCGTTTTCATTCAAATTTCAATCCATTATATCGCGCTTTGTATTGTTCAGATTTTAATGAATTCTGTACCAAAATGTAGATAATAGTTAGCTCTATAACTAACATAAATGGCAATGTTCTATTGATTACAGTTAATGAGATATAAGAGACTAAAGTTTGGTGCTTTTCGTTTCCATTCAAATTTCAATCCTTTATATCTCGCTTTGTATTGTTCAAATTCCAATAAATTCTGTACCAAAATGTAGATAATAGTTAGCTCTATAACTAACATAAATGGCAATGTTCTATTGATTACAGTTAATGAGATATAAGAGACTAAAGTTTGGTGCGTTTCGTTTTCATTCAAATATCAATCCTTTATATCTCGCTTTGTATTGTTCAGATTCCAATGAATTCTGTACTAAAATGTAGATAATAGTTAGCTCTATAACTAACACAAATGGCAATGTTCTATTGATTACAGTTAATGAGATATAAGAGATTAAAGTTTGGTGCGTTTCGTTTTCATTCAAATTTCAATCCTTTATATCTCGCTTCTTATTTTTCAGATTCCAATGAATTCTGTACCAAAATGTAGATAATAGTTAGCACTATAACTAACATGAATGGCAATGTTCTATTGATTACAGTTAATGAGATATAAAAGACTAAAGTTCGGCGTTTCGTTTTTATTCAAATTTCAAGCCTTTATATCTCGCTTTGTATTGTTCAGATTCCAATGAATTCTGTTCCAAAATGTAGATAATAGTTAGCTCTAGAACCAACATAAATGGCAATGTTCTATTGATTACATTTAATGAGATATAAGAGATTAAAGTTTGGTGCGTTTCGTTTTCATTCAAATTTCAATCCTTTATATCTCGCATTGTATTGTTCAGATTCCAATGAATTCTGTTCCAAAATGTAGATAATAGTTAGCTCTATAACTAACATAAATGGGAATGTTCTATTGATTACAGTTAATGAGATATAAGGGACTAAAGTTGGGTGCGTTTCGTTTTCATTCAAATTTCAATCCTTTATATCGCGCTTTGTATTGTTCAGATTTCAATGAATTCTGTACCAAAATGTAGATAATAGTTAGCTCTATAACTAACATAAATGGCAATGTTCTATTGATTACAGTTAATGAGATATAAGAGACTAAAGTTTGGTGCTTTTCGTTTCCATTCCAATTTCAATCCTTTATATCTCGCTTTGTATTGTTCAAATTCCAATAAATTCTGTACCAAAATGTAGATAATAGTTAGCTCTATAACTAACATAAATGGCAATGTTCTATTGATTACAGTTAATGAGATAGAAGAGATTAAATCTTGGTGCGTTCCGTTTTCATTTAAACTTCAATTTTTTATATCTCGCTTTGTATTGTTCAGATTTCAATGAATTTTGTACCAAAATGTAGATAAAAGTTAGCTCTATAACTAACATAAATAGCAATGTTCTATTGATTACAGTTAATGTGATATAAGAGACTAAAGTTTGTTACGTTTGTTTTGATTCAAATTTCAATCCTTTATATCTCGCTACTTATTGTTCAGATTCCAATGAATTCTGTACCAAAATGTAGATAATAGGTAGCTCTATAAGTAACATAAATGGCCATATTCTATTGATTACAGTTAATGAGATATAAGAGACTAAAGTTTGGTGCGTTTCGTTTTCATTCAAATTTCAATCCATTATATCGCGCTTTGTATTGTTCAGATTTCAATGAATTCTGTACCAAAATGTAGATAATAGTTAGCTCTATAACTAACATAAATGGCAATGTTCTATTAATTACAGTTAATGAGATATAAGAGACTAAAGTTTGGTGCTTTTCGTTTCCATTCAAATTTCAATCCTTTATATCTCGCTTTGTATTGTTTAGATTCCAATGAATTCTGTACCAAAATGTAGATAATAGTTAGCTCTATAACTAACATAAATGGCAATGTTCTATTGATTACATTTAATGAGATATAAGAGATTAAAGTTTGGTGCGTTTCGTTTTCATTCAAATTTCAATCCATTATATCGTGCGTTGTATTGTTCAGATTTTAATGAATTCTGTACCAAAATGTAGATAATAGTTAGCTCTATAACTAACATAAATAACAATGTTCTATTGATTACAGTTAATGAGATATAAGAGACTTAAGTTTGGTGCGTTTCGTTTTCATTCAAATTTCAATCCTTTATATCTCGCTTTGTATTGTTTAGATTCCAATGAATTCTGTATTAAAATGTAGATAATAGTTAGCTCTATAACTAACATAAATGGCAATTTTCTATTGATTACAGTTAATGAGATATAAGAGACTAAAGTTTGGTGCGTTTCATTTTGATTCAAATTTCAATCCTTTATATCTCGCTTCTTATTGTTCAGATTCCAATGAATTCTGTATTAAAATGTAGATAATAGTTAGCTCTATAACTAACATAAATGGCAATGTTTTATTGATTACAGTTAATGAGATATAAGAGATTAAATCTTGGTGCGTTACGTTTTCATTTAAACTTCAATTTTTTATATCTCGCTTTGTATTGTTCAGATTTCAATGAATTTTGTACCAAAATGTAGATAAAAGTTAGCTCTATAACTAACATAAATAGCAATGTTCTATTGATTACAGTTAATGTGATATAAGAGACTAAAGTTTGTTGCGTTTGTTTTGATTCAAATTTCAATCCTTTATATCTCGCTACTTATTGTTCAGATTCCAATAAATTCTGTACCAAAATGTAGATAATAGTTAGCTCTATAACTAACATAAATGGCAATGTTCTATTGATTACAGTTAATGAGATATAAGAGACTAAAGTTTGGTGCGTTTCGTTTTCATTCAAATATCAATCCTTTATATCTCGCTTTGTATTGTTCAGATTCCAATGAATTCTGTACTAAAATGTAGATAATAGTTAGCTCTATAACTAACACAAATGGCAATGTGCTATTGATTACAGTTAATGAGATATAAGAGATTAAAGTTTGGTGCGTTTCGTTTTCATTCAAATTTCAATCCTTTATATCTCGCTTCTTATTTTTCAGATTCCAATGAATTCTGTACCAAAATGTAGATAATAGTTAGCACTATAACTAACATGAATGGCAATGTTCTATTGATTACAGTTAATGAGATATAAAAGACTAAAGTTCGGCGTTTCGTTTTTATTCAAATTTCAAGCCTTTATATCTCGCTTTGTATTGTTCAGATTCCAATGAATTCTGTTCCAAAATGTAGATAATAGTTAGCTCTAGAACCAACATAAATGGCAATGTTCTATTGATTACATTTAATGAGATATAAGAGATTAAAGTTTGGTGCGTTTCGTTTTCATTCAAATTTCAATCCTTTATATCTCGCATTAAATTGTTCAGATTCCAATGATTTCTGTTCCAAAATGTACATAATAGTTAGCTCTATAACTAACATAAATGGGAATGTTCTATTGATTACAGTTAATGAAATATAAGAGACTAAAGTTGGGTGCGTTTCGTTTTCATTCAAATTTCAATCCTTTATATCTCGCTTTGTATTGTTTAGATTCCAATGAATTCTGTATTAAAATGTAGATAATAGTTAGCTCTATAACTAACATAAATGGCAATGTTCTATTGATTACAGTTAATGAGATATAAGAGACTAAAGTTTGGTGCGTTTCATTTTGATTCAAAATTCAATCCTTTATATCTCGCTTTGTATTGTTCAGATTCCAATGAATTCTGTATTAAAATGTAGATAATAGTTAGCTCTATAACTAACATAAATGGCAATGTTCTATTGATTACAGTTAATGAGATATAAGAGATTAAATCTTGGTGCGTTCCGTTTTCATTTAAACTTCAATTTTTTATATCTCGCTTTGTATTGTTCAGATTTCAATGAATTTTGTACCAAAATGTAGATAAAAGTTAGCTCTATAACTAACATAAATAGCAATGTTCTATTGATTACAGTTAATGAGATATAAGAGAATAAAGTTTAGTGCGTTTCGTTTTCGTTCAAATTTCAATCCTTTATATCTCGCTTTGTATTGTTCAGATTCCAATTAATTCTGTACCGAAATGTAAATAATAGTTAGCTCTATAACTAACATAAATGGCAATGTTCTATTGATTACAGTTAATGAGATATAAGAGACTAAAGTTTGGTGCGTTTCGTTTTCATTCAAATTTCAATCCTTTATATCTCGCTTTGTATTGTTCAGATTCCAATTAATTCTGTACCGAAATGTAAATAATAGTTAGCTCTATAACTAACATAAATGGCAATGTTCTATTGATTACAGTTAATGAGATATAAGAGACTAAAGTTTGGTGCGTTTCGTTTTCATTCAAATTTCAATCCTTTATATCTCGCTTTGTATTGTTCAGATTCCAATGAATTCTTTACCAAAATGTAGCGAATAGTTAGCTGTATAACCGACATAAATGGCTAGGTTCTAGTGCTTGTATTGTAGTTTATGAGATATAAGAGGTAAATGTTTGGTGCGTTTCGTTTTCATTCACATTTCAATCCTTTATATCTCGCTTTGTATTGTTTAGATTCCAATGAATTCTGTATTAAAATGTAGATAATAGTTAGCTCTATAACTAACATAAATGGCAATGTTCTATTGATTACAGTTAATGAGATATAAGAGACTTAAGTTTGGTGCGTTTCGTTTTCATTCAAATATCAATCCTTTATATCTCGCTTTGTATTTTTCAGATTCCAATGAATTCTGTACGAAAATGAAGATAATAGTTAGCACTATAACTAACATGAATGGCAATGTTCTATTGATTACAGTTAATGAGATATAAGAGACTAAAGTTTGGTGCGTTTCGTTTTCATTCAAATTTCAATCCATTATATCGCGCTTTGTATTGTTCAGATTTCAATGAATTCTGTATTAAAATGTAGCTAATAGTTAGCTCTATAAATAACATAAATAGCAATGTTCTATTGATTACAGTTAATGAGATATAAGAGATTAAAGTTTGGTGCGTTTCGTTTTCATTCAAATTTCAATCCTTTATATCTCGCTTCTTATTTTTCAGATTCCAATGAATTCTGTACGAAAATGAAGATAATAGTTAGCACTAAAACTAACATGAATGGCAATGTTCTATTGATTACAGTTAATGAGATATAAAAGACTAAAGTTCGGCGTTTCGTTTTTATTCAAAATTCAAGCCTTTATATCTCGCTTTGTATTGTTCAGATTCCAATGAATTCTGTTCCAAAATGTAGATAATAGTTAGCTCTAGAACCAACATAAATGGCAATGTTCTATTGATTACATTTAATGAGATATAAGAGATTAAAGTTCGGTGCGTTTCGTTTTCATTCAAATTTCAATCCTTTATATCTCGCATTGTATTGTTCAGATTCCAATGAATTCTGTTCCAAAATGTAGATAATAGTTAGCTCTATAACTAACATAAATGGGAATGTTCTATTGATTACAGTTAATGAGATATAAGAGACTAAAGTTTGATGCGTTTCGTTTTCATTCAAATTTCAATCCTTTATATCTCGCTTTGTATTGTTTAGATTCCAATGAATTCTGTATTAAAATGTAGATAATAGTTAGCTCTATAACTAACATAAATGGCAATGTTCTATTGATTACATTTAATGAGATATAAGAGATTAAAGTTTGGTGCGTTTCGTTTTCATTCAAATTTCAATCCATTATATCGTGCGTTGTATTGTTCAGATTTTAATGAATTCTGTACCAAAATGTAGATAATAGTTAGCTCTATAACTAACATAAATAACAATGTTCTATTGATTACAGTTAATGAGATATAAGAGACTTAAGTTTGGTGCGTTTCGTTTTCATTCAAATTTCAATCCTTTATATCTCGCTTTGTATTGTTTAGATTCCAATGAATTCTGTATTAAAATGTAGATAATAGTTAGCTCTATAACTAACATAAATGGCAATTTTCTATTGATTACAGTTAATGAGATATAAGAGACTAAAGTTTGGTGCGTTTCATTTTGATTCAAATTTCAATCCTTTATATCTCGCTTCTTATTGTTCAGATTCCAATGAATTCTGTATTAAAATGTAGATAATAGTTAGCTCTATAACTAACATAAATGGCAATGTTCTATTGATTACAGTTAATGAGATATAAGAGATTAAATCTTGGTGCGTTACGTTTTCATTTAAACTTCAATTTTTTATATCTCGCTTTGTATTGTTCAGATTTCAATGAATTTTGTACCAAAATGTAGATAAAAGTTAGCTCTATAACTAACATAAATAGCAATGTTCTATTGATTACAGTTAATGTGATATAAGAGACTAAAGTTTGTTGCGTTTGTTTTGATTCAAATTTCAATCCTTTATATCTCGCTACTTATTGTTCAGATTCCAATGAATTCTGTACCAAAATGTAGATAATAGGTAGCTCTATAACTAACATAAATGGCCATATTCTATTGATTACAGTTAATGAGATATAAGAGATTAAAGTTTGGTGCGTTTCGTTTTCATTCAAATTTCGATCCTTTATATCTCGCTTTGTAGTGTTCAGATTCCAATGAATTCTGTACCAAAATGTAGATAATAGTTAGCTCTATAACTAACATAAATAACAATGTACTATTGATTACAGTTA
This sequence comes from Rhodnius prolixus, assembly GCF_049639745.1. Taxonomy (NCBI): domain Eukaryota; kingdom Metazoa; phylum Arthropoda; class Insecta; order Hemiptera; family Reduviidae; genus Rhodnius; species Rhodnius prolixus. The sequence goes on along the minus strand of NW_027411592.1, from coordinate 4,728,364 downwards.
ATGAGATATTAGAGACTAAATTTCGGTGCGTTTCGTTTTCATTCAAATTTCAATCCATTATATCGCGCGTTGTATTGTTCAGATTTTAATGAATTCTGTACCAAAATGTAGATAATAGTTAGCTCTATAACTAACATAAATAACAATGTTCTATTGATTACAGTTAATGAGATATAAGAGACTAAAGTTTGGTGCGTTTCGTTTTCATTCAAATTTCAATCCATTATATCGCGCTTTGTATTGTTCAGATTTCAATGAATTCTGTACCAAAATGTAGATAATAGTTAGCTCTATAACTAACATAAATGGCAATGTTCTATTGATTACAGTTAATGAGATATAAGAGACTAAAGTTTGGTGCTTTTCGTTTCCATTCCAATTTCAATCCTTTATATCTCGCTTTGTATTGTTCAAATTCCAATAAATTCTGTACCAAAATGTAGATAATAGTTAGCTCTATAACTAACATAAATGGCAATGTTCTATTGATTACAGTTAATGAGATATAAGAGACTAAAGTTTGGTGCGTTTCGTTTTCATTCAAATATCAATCCTTTATATCTCGCTTTGTATTGTTCAGATTCCAATGAATTCTGTACTAAAATGTAGATAATAGTTAGCTCTATAACTAACATAAATGGCAATGTTCTATTAATTACAGTTAATGAGATATAAGAGACTAAAGTTTGGTGCGTTTCGTTTTCATTCAAATTTCAATCCTTTATATCTCGCTTTGTATTGTTCAGATTCCAATGAATTCTGTACCAAAATGTAGAGAATAGTTAGCTCGAGAACCAACATAAATAACAATGTTCTATTGATTACAGTTAATGAGATATAAGAGACTACAGTTTGGTGCGTTTCGTTTTCATTCAAATTTCAATCCATTATATCGCGCTTTGTATTGTTCAGATTTTAATGAATTCTGTACCAAAATGTAGATAATAGTTAGCTCTATAACTAACATAAATGGCAATGTTCTATTGATTACAGTTAATGAGATATAAGAGACTAAAGTTTGGTGCTTTTCGTTTCCATTCAAATTTCAATCCTTTATATCTCGCTTTGTATTGTTCAAATTCCAATAAATTCTGTACCAAAATGTAGATAATAGTTAGCTCTATAACTAACATAAATGGCAATGTTCTATTGATTACAGTTAATGAGATATAAGAGACTAAAGTTTGGTGCGTTTCGTTTTCATTCAAATATCAATCCTTTATATCTCGCTTTGTATTGTTCAGATTCCAATGAATTCTGTACTAAAATGTAGATAATAGTTAGCTCTATAACTAACACAAATGGCAATGTTCTATTGATTACAGTTAATGAGATATAAGAGATTAAAGTTTGGTGCGTTTCGTTTTCATTCAAATTTCAATCCTTTATATCTCGCTTCTTATTTTTCAGATTCCAATGAATTCTGTACCAAAATGTAGATAATAGTTAGCACTATAACTAACATGAATGGCAATGTTCTATTGATTACAGTTAATGAGATATAAAAGACTAAAGTTCGGCGTTTCGTTTTTATTCAAATTTCAAGCCTTTATATCTCGCTTTGTATTGTTCAGATTCCAATGAATTCTGTTCCAAAATGTAGATAATAGTTAGCTCTAGAACCAACATAAATGGCAATGTTCTATTGATTACATTTAATGAGATATAAGAGATTAAAGTTTGGTGCGTTTCGTTTTCATTCAAATTTCAATCCTTTATATCTCGCATTGTATTGTTCAGATTCCAATGAATTCTGTTCCAAAATGTAGATAATAGTTAGCTCTATAACTAACATAAATGGGAATGTTCTATTGATTACAGTTAATGAGATATAAGGGACTAAAGTTGGGTGCGTTTCGTTTTCATTCAAATTTCAATCCTTTATATCTCGCTTTGTATTGTTTAGATTCCAATGAATTCTGTATTAAAATGTAGATAATAGTTAGCTCTATAACTAACATAAATGGCAATGTTCTATTGATTACAGTTAATGAGATATAAGAGACTAAAGTTTGGTGCGTTTCATTTTGATTCAAATTTCAATCCTTTATATCTCGCTTTGTATTGTTCAGATTCCAATGAATTTTGTACCAAAATGTAGATAAAAGTTAGCTCTATAACTAACATAAATAGCAATGTTCTATTGATTACAGTTAATGTGATATAAGAGACTAAAGTTTGTTACGTTTGTTTTGATTCAAATTTCAATCCTTTATATCTCGCTACTTATTGTTCAGATTCCAATGAATTCTGTACCAAAATGTAGATAATAGGTAGCTCTATAAGTAACATAAATGGCCATATTCTATTGATTACAGTTAATGAGATATAAGAGACTAAAGTTTGGTGCGTTTCGTTTTCATTCAAATTTCAATCCATTATATCGCGCTTTGTATTGTTCAGATTTCAATGAATTCTGTACCAAAATGTAGATAATAGTTAGCTCTATAACTAACATAAATGGCAATGTTCTATTAATTACAGTTAATGAGATATAAGAGACTAAAGTTTGGTGCTTTTCGTTTCCATTCAAATTTCAATCCTTTATATCTCGCTTTGTATTGTTCAAATTCCAATAAATTCTGTACCAAAATGTAGATAATAGTTAGCTCTATAACTAACATAAATGGCAATGTTCTATTGATTACAGTTAATGAGATATAAGAGACTAAAGTTTGGTGCGTTTCGTTTTCATTCAAATATCAATCCTTTATATCTCGCTTTGTATTGTTCAGATTTTAATGAATTCTGTACCAAAATGTAGATAATAGTTAGCTCTATAACTAACATAAATGGCAATGTTCTATTGATTACAGTTAATGAGATATAAGAGACTAAAGTTTGGTGCTTTTCGTTTCCATTCAAATTTCAATCCTTTATATCTCGCTTTGTATTGTTCAAATTCCAATAAATTCTGTACCAAAATGTAGATAATAGTTAGCTCTATAACTAACATAAATGGCAATGTTCTATTGATTACAGTTAATGAGATATAAGAGACTAAAGTTTGGTGCGTTTCGTTTTCATTCAAATATCAATCCTTTATATCTCGCTTTGTATTGTTCAGATTCCAATGAATTCTGTACCAAAATGTAGAGAATAGTTAGCTCTAGAACCAACATAAATAACAATGTTCTATTGATTACAGTTAATGAGATATAAGAGACTAAAGTTTGGTGCGTTTCGTTTTCATTCAAATTTCAATCCATTATATCGCGCTTTGTATTGTTCAGATTTTAATGAATTCTGTACCAAAATGTAGATAATAGTTAGCTCTATAACTAACATAAATGGCAATGTTCTATTGATTACAGTTAATGAGATATAAGAGACTAAAGTTTGGTGCTTTTCGTTTCCATTCAAATTTCAATCCTTTATATCTCGCTTTGTATTGTTCAGATTCCAATGAATTCTGTTCCAAAATGTAGATAATAGTTAGCTCTAGAACCAACATAAATGGCAATGTTCTATTGATTACATTTAATGAGATATAAGAGATTAAAGTTTGGTGCGTTTCGTTTTCATTCAAATTTCAATCCTTTATATCTCGCATTAAATTGTTCAGATTCCAATGATTTCTGTTCCAAAATGTACATAATAGTTAGCTCTATAACTAACATAAATGGGAATGTTCTATTGATTACAGTTAATGAAATATAAGAGACTAAAGTTGGGTGCGTTTCGTTTTCATTCAAATTTCAATCCTTTATATCTCGCTTTGTATTGTTTAGATTCCAATGAATTCTGTATTAAAATGTAGATAATAGTTAGCTCTATAACTAACATAAATGGCAATGTTCTATTGATTACAGTTAATGAGATATAAGAGACTAAAGTTTGGTGCGTTTCATTTTGATTCAAAATTCAATCCTTTATATCTCGCTTTGTATTGTTCAGATTCCAATGAATTCTGTATTAAAATGTAGATAATAGTTAGCTCTATAACTAACATAAATGGCAATGTTCTATTGATTACAGTTAATGAGATATAAGAGATTAAATCTTGGTGCGTTCCGTTTTCATTTAAACTTCAATTTTTTATATCTCGCTTTGTATTGTTCAGATTTCAATGAATTTTGTACCAAAATGTAGATAAAAGTTAGCTCTATAACTAACATAAATAGCAATGTTCTATTGATTACAGTTAATGAGATATAAGAGAATAAAGTTTAGTGCGTTTCGTTTTCGTTCAAATTTCAATCCTTTATATCTCGCTTTGTATTGTTCAGATTCCAATTAATTCTGTACCGAAATGTAAATAATAGTTAGCTCTATAACTAACATAAATGGCAATGTTCTATTGATTACAGTTAATGAGATATAAGAGACTAAAGTTTGGTGCGTTTCGTTTTCATTCAAATTTCAATCCTTTATATCTCGCTTTGTATTGTTCAGATTCCAATTAATTCTGTACCGAAATGTAAATAATAGTTAGCTCTATAACTAACATAAATGGCAATGTTCTATTGATTACAGTTAATGAGATATAAGAGACTAAAGTTTGGTGCGTTTCGTTTTCATTCAAATTTCAATCCTTTATATCTCGCTTTGTATTGTTCAGATTCCAATGAATTCTTTACCAAAATGTAGCGAATAGTTAGCTGTATAACCGACATAAATGGCTAGGTTCTAGTGCTTGTATTGTAGTTTATGAGATATAAGAGGTAAATGTTTGGTGCGTTTCGTTTTCATTCACATTTCAATCCTTTATATCTCGCTTCTTATTGTTCAGATTCCAATGAATTCTGTATTAAAATGTAGATAATAGTTAGCTCTATAACTAACATAAATGGCAATGTTCTATTGATTACAGTTAATGAGATATAAGAGAATAAAGTTTAGTGCGTTTCGTTTTCGTTCAAATTTCAATCCTTTATATCTCGCTTTGTATTGTTCAGATTCCAATTAATTCTGTACCGAAATGTAAATAATAGTTAGCTCTATAACTAACATAAATGGCAATGTTCTATTGATTACAGTTAATGAGATATAAGAGACTAAAGTTTGGTGCGTTTCGTTTTCATTCAAATTTCAATCCTTTATATATCGCTTTGTATTGTTCAGATTTCAATGAATTCTGTACCAAAATGTAAATAATATTTAGCTCTATAACTAACATAAATAGCAATGTTCTATTGATTACAGTTAATGAGATATAAGAGACTAAAGTTTGGTGCGTTTCGTTTTCATTCAAATTTCAATCCTTTATATCTCGCTTTGTATTGTTCAGATTCCAATGAATTCTTTACCAAAATGTAGCGAATAGTTAGCTGTATAACCGACATAAATGGCTAGGTTCTAGTGCTTGTATTGTAGTTTATGAGATATAAGAGGTAAATGTTTGGTGCGTTTCGTTTTCATTCACATTTCAATCCTTTATATCTCGCTTCTTATTGTTCAGATTCCAATGAATTCTGTATTAAAATGTAGATAATAGTTAGCACTATAACTAACATAAATGGCAATGTTCTATTGATTACAGTTAATGAGATATAAGAGAATAAAGTTTAGTGCGTTTCGTTTTCGTTCAAATTTCAATCCTTTATATCTCGCTTTGTATTGTTCAGATTCCAATTAATTCTGTACCGAAATGTAAATAATAGTTAGCTCTATAACTAACATAAATGACAATGTTCTATTGATTACAGTTAATGAGATATAAGAGAATAAAGTTTAGTGCGTTTCGTTTTCGTTCAAATTTCAATCCTTTATATCTCGCTTTGTATTGTTCAGATTCCAATTAATTCTGTACCGAAATGTAAATAATAGTTAGCTCTATAACTAACATAAATGGCAATGTTCTATTGATTACAGTTAATGAGATATAAGAGACTAAAGTTTGGTGCGTTTCGTTTTCATTCAAATTTCAATCCTTTATATATCGCTTTGTATTGTTCAGATTTCAATGAATTCTGTACCAAAATGTAAATAATATTTAGCTCTATAACTAACATAAATAGCAATGTTCTATTGATTACAGTTAATGAGATATAAGAGACTAAAGTTTGGTGCGTTTCCTTTTCATTCAAATTTCAATCCTTTATATCTTGCTTTGTATTGTTCAGATTCCAATGAATTCTTTACCAAAATGTAGCGAATAGTTAGCTGTATAACCGACATAAATGGCTAGGTTCTAGTGCTTGTATTATAGTTTATGAGATATAAGAGGTAAATGTTTGGTGCGTTTCGTTTTCATTCACATTTCAATCCTTTATATCTCGCTTCTTATTGTTCAGATTCCAATGAATTCTGTATTAAAATGTAGATAATAGTTAGCTCTATAACTAACATAAATGGCAATGTTCTATTGATTACAGTTAATGAGATATAAGAGACTAAAATTTGGTGCGTTTCGTTTCATTCAAATTTCGATCCTTTATATCTCGCTTTGTAGTGTTCAGATTCCAATGAATTCTGTACCAAAATGTAGATAATAGTTAGCTCTAAAACTAACATAAATAACAATGTTCTATTGATTACAGTTAATGAGATATAAAAGACTAAATTTTGGTGCGTTTCGTTTTCATTCAAATTTCTATCCTTTATATCTCGCTTTGTATTGTTCAGATTCCAATGAATTCTGTACTAAAATGTAGATAATAGTTAGCTCTATAACTAATATAAATGGCAAAGTTCTATTGATTACAGTTATTGAGATATAAGAGACTAAAGTTTGGTGCGTTTCGTTTTCATTCAAATTTCTATCCTTTATATCTCGCTTTTTATTGTGCTGATTCCAATGAATTCTGTACCAAAATGTAGATAATAGTTAGCTCTATAACTATCATAAATGGCAATGTTCTATTGATTACAGTTAATGAGATAAAAGAATATAAAGTTTGGTGCGTTTGGTTTTCGTTCAAATTTTAATCCTTTATATCTCGCTTTGTATTGTTCAGATTTCAATGAATTCTGAACCAAAATGTAGATAATAGTTAGCTCTAGGGAAGGGATTAGCTATGCGGTTAGCATACTGGACTTCCACGCGGAGGTCCCGGGTTCGAATCCAGCAGGTGACCCTTAGATTTTCTCTTCCTAGGAGCTTCTTACAGCTCACAGTCCGGTGATGGACAGTGTTGTCTGTAACGAGAGAACACTGTCCGGAGGCCGGCAGTGCACTGGAAAAAGCTCCGGGCGCTTATAACCTCAGCTGTTGATGCGCAAAAAAAAAAAAAAAAAAAAAAAATAGCTCTATAACTAACATAAATGGCAATGTTCTATTGATTACAGTTAATGAGATATAAGAGAATAAAGTTTAGTGCGTTTCGTTTTCGTTCAAATTTCAATCCTTTATATCTCGCTTTGTATTGTTCAGATTCCAATTAATTCTGTACCGAAATGTAAATAATAGTTAGCTCTATAACTAACATAAATGGCAATGTTCTATTGATTACAGTTAATGAGATATAAGAGACTAAAGTTTGGTGCGTTTCGTTTTCATTCAAATTTCAATCCTTTATATATCGCTTTGTATTGTTCAGATTTCAATGAATTCTGTACCAAAATGTAAATAATATTTAGCTCTATAACTAACATAAATAGCAATGTTCTATTGATTACAGTTAATGAGATATAAGAGACTAAAGTTTGGTGCGTTTCGTTTTCATTCAAATTTCAATCCTTTATATCTCGCTTTGTATTGTTCAGATTCCAATGAATTCTTTACCAAAATGTAGCGAATAGTTAGCTGTATAACCGACATAAATGGCTAGGTTCTAGTGCTTGTATTGTAGTTTATGAGATATAAGAGGTAAATGTTTGGTGCGTTTCGTTTTCATTCACATTTCAATCCTTTATATCTCGCTTCTTATTGTTCAGATTCCAATGAATTCTGTATTAAAATGTAGATAATAGTTAGCTCTATAACTAACATAAATGGCAATGTTCTATTGATTACAGTTAATGAGATATAAGAGAATAAAGTTTAGTGCGTTTCGTTTTCGTTTAAATTTCAATCCTTTATATCTCGCTTTGTATTGTTCAGATTCCAATTAATTCTGTACCGAAATGTAAATAATAGTTAGCTCTATAACTAACATAAATGGCAATGTTCTATTGATTACAGTTAATGAGATATAAGAGACTAAAGTTTGGTGCGTTTCGTTTTCATTCAAATTTCAATCCTTTATATATCGCTTTGTATTGTTCAGATTTCAATGAATTCTGTACCAAAATGTAAATAATATTTAGCTCTATAACTAACATAAATAGCAATGTTCTATTGATTACAGTTAATGAGATATAAGAGACTAAAGTTTGGTGCGTTTCGTTTTCATTCAAATTTCAATCCTTTATATCTCGCTTTGTATTGTTCAGATTCCAATGAATTCTTTACCAAAATGTAGCGAATAGTTAGCTGTATAACCGACATAAATGGCTAGGTTCTAGTGCTTGTATTGTAGTTTATGAGATATAAGAGGTAAATGTTTGGTGCGTTTCGTTTTCATTCACATTTCAATCCTTTATATCTCGCTTCTTATTGTTCAGATTCCAATGAATTCTGTATTAAAATGTAGATAATAGTTAGCTCTATAACTAACATAAATGGCAATGTTCTATTGATTACAGTTAATGAGATATAAGAGAATAAAGTTTAGTGCGTTTCGTTTTCGTTCAAATTTCAATCCTTTATATCTCGCTTTGTATTGTTCAGATTCCAATTAATTCTGTACCGAAATGTAAATAATAGTTAGCTCTATAACTAACATAAATGACAATGTTCTATTGATTACAGTTAATGAGATATAAGAGAATAAAGTTTAGTGCGTTTCGTTTTCGTTCAAATTTCAATCCTTTATATCTCGCTTTGTATTGTTCAGATTCCAATTAATTCTGTACCGAAATGTAAATAATAGTTAGCTCTATAACTAACATAAATGGCAATGTTCTATTGATTACAGTTAATGAGATATAAGAGACTAAAGTTTGGTGCGTTTCGTTTTCATTCAAATTTCAATCCTTTATATATCGCTTTGTATTGTTCAGATTTCAATGAATTCTATACCAAAATGTAAATAATATTTAGCTCTATAACTAACATAAATAGCAATGTTCTATTGATTACAGTTAATGAGATATAAGAGACTAAAGTTTGGTGCGTTTCCTTTTCATTCAAATTTCAATCCTTTATATCTTGCTTTGTATTGTTCAGATTCCAATGAATTCTTTACCAAAATGTAGCGAATAGTTAGCTGTATAACCGACATAAATGGCTAGGTTCTAGTGCTTGTATTGTAGTTTATGAGATATAAGAGGTAAATGTTTGGTGCGTTTCGTTTTCATTCACATTTCAATCCTTTATATCTCGCTTCTTATTGTTCAGATTCCAATGAATTCTGTATTAAAATGTAGATAATAGTTAGCTCTATAACTAACATAAATGGCAATGTTCTATTGATTACAGTTAATGAGATATAAGAGAATAAAGTTTAGTGCGTTTCGTTTTCGTTCAAATTTCAATCCTTTATATCTCGCTTTGTATGGTTCAGATTCCAATGAATTCTGTACCAAAATGTAAATAATAGTTAGCTCTATAACTAACATAAATAGCAATGTTCTATTGATTACAGTTAATGTGATATAAGAGACTAAAGTTTGGTGCGTTTGTTTTGATTCAAATTTCAATCCTTTATATCTCGCTACATATTGTTCAGATTCCAATGAATTCTGTACCTAAATGTAGAGAATAGTTTGTTCTATAACTAACAAAAATGGAAATGTTCTATTCATTACAGTTAATGAGATATAAGAGACTAAATTTTGGTGCGTTTCGTTTTCATTCACATTTCAATTCTTTATATCTCGTTTTGTTTTGTTCAGATTTCAATGAATTCTGTACCTAAATGTAGAGAATAGTTTGTTCTATAACTAACAAAAATGGAAATGTTCTATTCATTACAGTTAATGAGATATAAGAGACTAAATTTTGGTGCGTTTCGTTTTTATTCAAATTTCAATCCTTTATATCTCGCTTTGTATTGATCAGATTCCAATGAATTCTGTACCAAAATGTATATAATAGTTAGCTCTATAACTAACATAAATGGCAATGTTCTATTGATTACAGTTAATGAGATATAAGAGATTAAAGTTTGGTGCGCTTCGTTTTCATTCAAATTTCAATCTTTTATATCTCTGTTCGTATTGTTTAATGAATTGTTTGCTGAAATGTTGAGAATATGGCCACCTTTAGGGTGTGTGACATATAAAAAATTCTCAAAAATATTATTGAAAAGTTAATATAGTAAAATTATTGAAGTTTATCAATGAAGTATTACTGAAATGTTGGTTACTTGCTGGTTATCTGTACCGTTTAGCTTTTAGTTAACTCTTCTTTTATAATTGACTTTTTAAACTGTATGTTTTTGATATCGTAGAATGAATGTCTGATTTAATTGAGCTGGCAGAGGGCGCTTTGAAGCAATACAATAAGAACTTCAATTTCAAGGAACCAACCTAATTTTTTACTTTAAATAGTACAACTTACGTTTCTACATGGGCAAATTTTAATTAAATTAGAAAAAAGGAAAAATTTGTTTGAAGAAGAATTGTCAAATAATATAAAAGTAATAAACATGATCTGAAACAACTATTTTCGACCTTATTTGAAACAGAAAAGCCATTTTTAAACGGATACTGGCGTCAGTGCGGAATCCAGTTTGTACTGGATAACATTCTCTTAATAGACACATCGCTGAGAGATGATGCTGGTATGTAACTAGTTTGGTTTTGGTTCACTTCAGGCCAATCTAGCTCCTCATAAATCCTTGTGATATTCCACGGAAACTTTGGTTAGCGTAGGAGATTAACCACATAAGTAATTAAATATAATAATCATTTTCTATGAAAGTAAATTGACAGACCTGCGAAGAAGCTAGCATGAGCGCAGTCTGGCCACGATTGTTTGTTAAATCAACGGTGGCGCCCCCCATCATAAGGAGAGTTGAGACGACCTGCGCATGTCCATTGAAAGCGGCCAAATGTAGAGCCGAAAATCCATCATCCTTTCTTACATCTACACTATCTCTTGCAACGGTAAGCAGACGTTCAGTCGCTCTGCAAATGAAGAGACCAATGCTATTCATGAGAATGTTGAAAAAAATATGAAACAATAATAATGAAATGAGAAAGTGAGAACTTCCTTTGGAATTTATTTCATCTGATCGAGAGGAGATAAATACCTATTATTCCCTTTGAGAGCCGCATGATGTAAACAATTGAATCCTCTCTTATTACGAAGTGTCAAATCTGTACAACTACTTTCTCTGGTTAATAGTTCCACTGCTTCATACATATCATTTCCTATTGCGTCATGTAAAGCTGTATCACCATATGAATCCTTGAAAAGAAACAAACTTACACAACTTAGGAACAATCAAATAAAAAATAAAAATAAATTTAAAAAAAAAATCTTAAAAAATATTTAAAAAAACGATAATCTTATAAACAATGACTAACCTGCAGGTTCAGATCTGGAAAGTGTTTCAAAACTACTCTCACACATCCTATATGCTTCTTGCTGACAGAAACATGCAGTGGAGTACAATGGTTAGCGTTAATTGAATTAACGTCGGCTCCACTTTCTAACAAATATTCCATCACTGCAGGCTGATTCCTGGTAAAACATGGAAAAGCCACAAAGTTAACAAAAGTTTCAATTGCAAAATTGTAAAAGGAGAAGATAATATTCTTGGTCGAGGCACTACAGTTTGCCTTACATACATACCTACCCTACAAATTTCAGTTTATTCATATACTAACCCTTTAAAATGTTTATTTATAAATAGATTAGCTCAAAATGTAAAAATGAAAGCCACTTCCAGATGATCTCGCCATCTAACTACTAAATCAAGCGTCATGGAAAAAATCACTTACTCTAAATTGCTCATTGAATATTAAATTGCTTGTTGAATATCCTGTGGCGTCAAAAACTTCTGTTAAGGTTAAAGAGCGCACAGCAAAACGTTATGAGCAGAGGCTTGTTTTACCAAACACTTAATCTAATGGAAAAAGTTACACACCCGAATGCAGCATAATGCAGAGCTGTATCGTCTTCATCGTCTCTCAGACCAATATTTGCTTTCAGACCAACTAGAAGTCTGACAATCTGCATATGACCCTGATGAGCTGCAACTTGCAAACAAGATTTACCATTGCTTTTTACATCAACCTAAGTTAAAAAAAAAAAAGTTTTAAGAAAATAAATCATATACGAGGGTCGTTTGAAAAGTCCGTGCAAAGTCAGAGAGATAGCACCACTGGCGCGTATCGAGGTATGTTTAGTTAGTAGCATCTCTTGGAAGAACACACACCATGTTTCAGCCAGATCGGTCTATTTCTTTGTGTTTGGCATTCGTTTGAATCGAGGAAGTCGGGTGATTTTCAAAAAAGGGACGAAAAAGAATTTCGTGTGTTGATTAAACACTACTTTATGAAATGCAAAACGACTCAGGAGACTAAAGAGAAGCTTGATAAACATTATGGTGACTCTGCACCTTCGATTAGAACAGTTTATAAGTGGTTTCAAAATTTTCGGAGTGGCCATATGGGCTCAAGTGACGCTGAACGTTCTGGACGCCCTGTTGAGGTTACTACTCCAGAAATCATTGATAAAATCCATGATATGGTGATGGATGACAGAAGAGTGAAGGTGCGTGAGATTGCTAGTGCTGTGGGCATCTCGAATGAACGGGTACATAATATTTTGCATCAACATTTGGACATGACAAAGCTATCCGCAAGATGGGTGCCGCGATTGCTCACGCTTGACCAAAAACGAAATCGTGTGAAGGGTTGCAAGGACGGTTTGCAGCTGTTCCAGAAGAATCCGCCGGACTTTAAGCGTCGATTCGTCACTGTGGATGAAACATGGATACATCACTACACTCCTGAGACCAAAGAACAATCTAAACAATGGGTTACCAAGGGGGAATCTGCGCCAAAAAAGGCGAAGACCGTTCCTTCGGCCGGAAAGATTATGGCGACTGTCTTTTAGGATTCGCAAGGAACAATCCTCATCGACTATCTGGAAAAGGGTAAAACTATTACAGGTGCATATTATTCATCGTTATTGGACCGTTTGAAAACCGAGCTGCAAGAAAAACGCCCACGATTGGCCCACAAAAAAGTCCTTTTCCATCACGACAACGCACCAGCTCACACCTCAGCAGTTGTGGTCGCAAAATTCATGGAAATAGGGTTCCAACTCGTTTCACATCCCCCCTATTCTCCAGTCTTGGCTCCCTCGGACTACTATTTGTTCCCCAATATGAAGAAACGGCTGGCTGGAAAAAGATTTTATTCAAACGAGGAGGTGATTGCAGAAACGAATGGCTATTTTTCAGACTTGGACACATCCTATTATTCGGAAGGGATCAACAAACTAGAGCAGCGTTGGACGAAGTGTATAAGCCTAAAAGGAGACTATGTTGAAAAATAAAAAAGGTTTACCCCAAAAAATTAAGTAGTTTTTATTTTTGCACGGACTTTTCAAACGACCCTCGTATAGAAGGCCTTGTTCTATAGCAATAAATGTAGTTAACAAGAACGCACGGCATTCGGACGTTTCGTAAAGAAATCATTAACTATTTCCAGATGCCCTTGAGCAGCGGCTCTCACGATTCTATCGATGTTGAGTGTAATGGTAAGATCAAGCTGAGTATCCATCAAGTCTGACAAAAGGTTTGACACATCTGTAAGAGGTAATTTTAGTAAAATTGAGAAATATTCAGACCAAACAATAATAACTGATTAAGAAGAATATTTACTTGTATTTAGAGGAACTTCTGGGGCCAAGAGTGACGTTCCCTCGGATACCAGCTGTACGGAAAGTGGATTCAAAGTCCAAATTTGACCTTCTAGACTGACTCTAAGGTCACCATCGGAATATACCTTCACCACTTTACCAGTCTTTCCAAGAATCTAAAGTAATAAAGTTAAAAACAATTCTTAAATTCTTATTTTGGAAGAAATTTGGATAAAGTTAAAATCCAAAACAGAAACAACCAATCAATTCAATTTAATTTACATTTCCGAACACTAAATAACACATAAAAGTTTTAATAAATACATATACATACTTACACATGACATAACATGTATCCATTCTCCATGACCTTTCTGCAAAGCAATAACCGCATCCTTATCAGAAGACACCTTGACAAGATCGCCGACTGATACTTCTTCTCTCACTCTAATCAGAGCTCGAGGATTTAATGTCCATCTGGCGGTGCCCATACTTTGATAGAGTACTCTGATATCACCTTTATCTGTTAGTCGATGAACACGTCCCACAACACCTACGATCTACACCAAAAAATGTAGGGATATCCACGGTTTAGAGATAGAACAAAGATAGCTAGAAAAAGTAAAAATACGTGCATCACTTAGGTTTTCGTTAAAAATCTAAATTCATCGACCAAACTTTTTTTTTGTTCAGTCAGAAATGAGATATAGGTATTAACATTTTTTAAATGTGAAGACATATTTTAGAAAGAGATGGCTTAAGTTTTTAAAGTGAAATTTAGTTAACTCCACAATGAGCAGAAGTTTACAAGTAATAATCGAAAACATGTTAATTCAAAAGGAATTAAATATTATAAATCTTTAATTATATATAATATATAATATGTTTATATATTTATAATAATATGTTTGCTTATTAACATTTACAATTTACTTATTTATTGTATTCTGCATATCTTGGAATATTTCTAAGAATGTGGTAGAATTGATGTCAGAGCTGCTCGGGTGTATGCAGAGTGGTTCCCTTTACGTGAAATACGTCCAGGACACAGGACGTTTTGTCAAGTAGTATGTACTTATGTTATCTGGATCTTAGATCTGTGGTTCGAATTTTACTTCTCTAACTAAGAGGTCTTTACAGAACGAGAAGATGATTTGAAAGAATTGTGTAGTCTTGTTATTTTATCAGGTTTTGAGAAGTAAGCTTTGGATATCGCAGGGCTTAGCCCGTCACAAGGGCAAAATAACTTAAAACAATTTGATTAGTAAATTAAAATCGTACCACAAACAGCTACTTTTTTTATTAAATGTTTTACTCATTTTGTACATGGCGTTTCATTATTAATGAAGATTAATTAATTAAATACTTACATCTACCATTCTTGGATTCCATCCGCCGTGACCATCTTGCATTCTGTGTAATGTTTCCGCGTCTACATTAACTTTGACCTTCTCTCCTATAGAGAATACACAAGGATCTGGTTGTGGAGTTTCGTCACAGGCCTCCTCTATTTTTTTTCCTTCAATATATATATATATATATATTTCTTTTAATATCAAATAACAGCAGAAAAATGATAAATATTGAATCAAGAAAATGTTCCAAAGATAAAAAAACACTATACAAACCAACCTAGCAAGGCGAGATGAAGAGGATAGTAAGTTCCACCATTTGAAAGTTCTATGCACCTTAAATCTACTTTTCCTTTGTGGCCGACTCTGTAGATATTAGTAAGTCCTGAAGCCCAAGTAACATTTACTACAGATCTCCAAGTTTCATTGTCCCATCCTCGAGTTTCTACAATTCGGCCACAGCTTTCTATATATACAAACTTAAATAATAAAACCGTACATCTATGACTTTACTCAATACATTTTACCATTTATTTAGATGCTACACTCTTAATATTTTCAATGTCAAAAACTTACCAGGTCCTCCATCTTGGTCCGCCCATTCCCAATTTTTTCCTCTTTGGACTTTCGCTCCTACGAACATGCCCAGGAGGAGTTTCTTTGGTGAACCGGTTCTAGACGGTAAATGAACACTAAAAAAATAAAATAAAATACTCCTAAAATACGTATAAAAATTTAACAAAATAAAATTTATTGAAACAAACAATCCGATTGTTTGGAAGTATTTTCTCAAAAAATTCTGTTATTAATTGTTACGAATTGTTTTATGTATGAAACGTCAGAACATAGTTATTATAAGAGGCCTAATTTTATTTGTAATGTTTAAAGCGACCTTCTGTCAAAGATTAAGGGCTTTCAAACATATCTGTCCACCGCCCAGACCACCCGTATTAGTCCAACTAGGGCATCCGCCATTATAATCTGGAAATCTTATCTCTAAAAACTAGTCCCTGCAACCTCTTCAAGAAATCACTACTAAATCAAAAGTCAAGAGAGAAACCTGGAGAAAAGCTAGTTGGGGAGCTTTATTTCGATAGTCAGTAACATTTCCTTTTCCAATTAATAAATCAACATGTTCAGTCAAAATTTCAAACAATATATATCTTCATTACTTTGTTAATACTTTTTTTTTTTTTAATTTAGCCTTTTTCAAATAACGGATTCAATTAAAGGAAAACAAATATGCATCAATTTTAATATAAACATGTACTTACCCGATAGCAGCTGGTGTGTCAAACCTTTGAAAGTTATGATTTAGGTCATGTTTGTCCGACATATAACAATATAGACAGAGATCAAAATCGTAGCAAGCAGTGCACCTAAATCTTGGCCCAGGAATACCTTGTTTACGACAACCATCACAGATTATATTTGCATGCAAGACCCCTAAAAAGCAAAAAAAAAAAATCATTTAATATTCGTATAAAATTATTACGAACTCAATGCAATTATGAAATTATTACTTAAGAAATCATTTGGAATGTTATCATTTTACTCTAATAACTTAAAACTGAAGCGTCTAATTGCCCCACATAATTAACAATGAACGAAGACAGAGAAAGAATGTATTTCTAATCGACATTTGGTTATCAGTAAATTCAGGAAAACTGAGAAAGTAATAAAAGTCTCATCCATCAATTCGGCATAAAACGTTCTTGTTTATATTTTAGATAACTGTCCTAACTTAGAAAAAATATTTTGAATAAAAAAAACGGCAATCTCGTTTTTCGGTCTAAAATATATTCAGCTAAATTAACACATAACTTTGCATAATTTAAGTTCCATGGTAAGTTATAAAAGTGAATTTCATGCAAAAATCCTATGAAATAAACAAAAGTATTACCGCAAAAAAATTTGTTAAAGGGAGATACCTAAATAATTGCAAGATATAAAATAAAAGTAGTTAAGGTTAGATAATCAAAAATGAAATTTTCCCTCAACTGGGTTTCACATTTAAAACAAAACCCGTGATCTGCAAATTTACTTTTGTAATCTTGATTACAAGAAATTTAATAAGGAAAAGTTGTGTATATGTTATACATAAATATATGTATACTATATAAACTCTAGTTTATTTTCATAGTAAATCAACTAAAGACGTTGTTGCATCATAAGACTACAAGGAAAAGAAAACTAAATAGCAACATT
Source organism: Rhodnius prolixus (assembly GCF_049639745.1). Lineage (NCBI taxonomy): Eukaryota > Metazoa > Arthropoda > Insecta > Hemiptera > Reduviidae > Rhodnius > Rhodnius prolixus. The sequence goes on along the minus strand of NW_027411592.1, from coordinate 4,711,060 downwards.
TTATGAAATAAGGAACGTCAATGGAAAACGTTTCATTTTATTAAACTTATTACTTAATAATTTTGTTTAATTTACTTTTAAAGGAAAACCATCACGAGTGAATGTTTAAAGAAATCAACACTTTTGTTTCATAATTGTTATATAATATAGACTCAAAATAATCCATATATTTTCTTCAGAAATGCAAATTACAGATCCCTATTTTGATTTCATAAAATGGTAAGTAGTTAAGCAGAGAAATTATTTAAAAATAAGTCAAACCAATACAATTGCTTGAATTATTTCGGTTAAAAATTGAAAGACAATTTGGGATATTGAGAGAATATTTTAAAGAGTCCAGGAATGTTTAAATATGACTAGTTCTGAAAAACTGATGTGTAAAACAAAAAAAATTGATAAGGCGGTTTTACAAATGAATCCTGTTTTAGCATTTTGTTTCTAGATTTAATTCGAACTGTTATCTCACATACCTGTGGGAGCGTTATCAAGGAGCCTAAGATCATAAGCTCCATCATAACCAACTCTGAAATTGTTTTCACAGCCGTTATCCCAATGGATAACGACAGTCTTGTCAGGGGACGAGCGGCTCCCGGGGCGTCCCACCTCAACCACAGTCCCGACACATCCTTCTCCACCATCCTGTTCGCCCCATTTCCAGTCAGGGCCCCGGACTACCCTCGTCCCGACTTCCACAGACATCACGAATTAAACGAAGCTGCACTTATTTTATAATAACACATACCCGTAACACAGTAAACCTCCATAATAACATCTCGTACTAACCAGCTGTTCTAACCAAACCAGTATAGCAGTCAGTTGAGTACACAGTACAGGTACAGCAATGAATTCTTTCGTTCAACGATTCATGTATAATGAACGAATCCACAGATTAAAGATTTTAACACTCGTTATAAACACTTTACAATTCAATAAATTCCTTCATTTCTCTTTTTTAATATTAGGGTGAAGGGACCAGTAATTGACTGGGCACCAGTAATTGACATACCAGATATAAACTGGTATTATAAGGGATATGAGCCGTTTTTAGTGGTGATTCTTTCAATTTCGTTATTAAGAAGCCTTTAGGCAGCAGTTCCAGAAAAATATTAATTATTGGAAGGTTCCTTGGTATCAGTGGAAGGTTATTTGTGTTAAAAGTTCAAAACCAAGGAAAAAACAAGCCGTTGCTAAGGAGGATTGATAAGAAAATAATTTTCCTTTTTTCTTATTTTTCGTTTATTTGTTCATATATTCGTGTGGTTATCAATGTTCTGTTATAATTAGAATTACTTGTAGATTTCATTTATGTAGTTTTTTTTTTAATTATAAGAAGCATTGAGGATTAAAATGGGGCTGTCAATCACTGGTCCTTGAAACGGCAATCTGCCCAGTAATTGACATGTATGTCAATTACTAGTCCTACAGCTTTTTTTTTGAAACCAGTGATTGACTTCCAGGGAAAATGATAAGATAGGTTGATAAATTTTATTATAATTAAAAATTCAATACATTGTAAAATAAAATCATTGATAAAAATCGGCAACATAAAATAAATAGTAAAACTTCCAACAAAATATGTTTAAATTAATGAATTAGCAAATGTACGCCTTATTTCAAGAGGGCATGCAGAATGATTATTCTGTACAGAACAACAATGTATGAACAACAAACTGGAATAGTCGAGATCGCCGAACAGTTTCACGAGGCCAACGTGAATGATAAAAACGACGCCCACTTATCGGAGTTTGAAAATCTCTCATTCTCCTTCAGTTTTGGGTCCTTGCCACATGCCAAAGAAGAAAGGGAGGAAATGGCTGAACCATAGAATTCCATCAAATAAAACGGCCAGGGGAAAAATGAAGCTCCCTCAAGAGAAGTACCAGGTGCGAAATTGAACATAAGTGGAGAAGTTGGTGACTTTGTGATGTTACACATTACTTACTTTTTAATCTAGTTTTTTTTTCATTGATGTTTCATTTATTTATTACTGTTGTAAGTGCGAATGCTTACAATCTGAGGCGGGACGCGATTAACGTGCACACAGTGTATATATAAATGAGCCCAAGAGGTAACTCAGTAATAATAAACAATCAAATACTGTTTAGATGCAGAAAATAAGAATGAATTACATTCAGATAGTTTGGTTTCGAAGCAAATGACACTGGCAGCACAGATTGTGGAAAATATTAGCGAAGCGCTCCAAAAGAAGGGAAGCGTAGGAGAAATTTGGTTCACTAGAAAGCGAACCCAAGGACGCGTAGATGCCATCAGTAGCAACGTTATAGGCGGAATGGATAAAACAAGGATGTGACCACATAGTCTAATCGGAAGTAGAGAGTTTGGTAAAGTGAGAACCAAAAAAAAATTCCCAAAAAGAAAAAAAATATTTAGCGGAAACTAAAGGATAAGAGAGCGGAAGAGTTGAGAGAAAGAGATAAAAGCGAGCCGACAGACATTGTGTACGATCTAACATGTATGTTAGCTAATATCTCCTTGGCACTATTGAAAGTAAGGGCTGTTATTCAAATTACCTGTCTTGGCTTGGGGAACTTAATTAAAACTGTCCAGTAGGACAGTTGTGTAAGGGTTGGTCGTCAAAAACTGCATAAAATAGCGTAATGTTGAAAAATATTAGATTATTTAGGTTTGCCTATTTAAAAACTGATTAATTATGAATAAGACCGATTTTTGTTATAAATCCAATTGAAAAAGTGATTTAGGTGATTTAAGTGATTTATTTAGATTTAAAAGTGATTTTGAATGCATATCTTATGTCGTTTCATGAATATATTTGTATGTCAATTACTGGTCCCACCCCATGTCAAACACTGGTTCCACCGAAAATTCGGTATGTCAATTACTGGGTCATTGACAAATTTTCAAAAAAAATCATTTTTGGTTGACATAAAGATCGAATTTACTGCTTTTAAAATATTAATAAAATAAAATACATCCTACTGGAGCGGTACAATTTTACAACCTACACCTGGAGCCAAAATAACGGAAGTTATTCTACCTTAAACTCGAATTTTTTCTTAAGCAGTCAATTACTGGTCCCTTCACCCTATATGGTTCAAATATCTTCGCAAAATTTTTAAATATGTCCACTTACATCAGTTCCTATATACTAAACTTCTGTCAAAACTAGACCATGAGAGAAACCTAGCGACATTATCATCAACCCTGTTACTTACAGTTACTGTCCACAGATAGAGCAACCTCCTATTAATAAAAATATGTTGGACTACTGTTAGAGATTGATAGACGATTAGAAGGGTCCTTAAACTGAATTTTTAGATAGCTAACTTCCATTGGGCCGGACAGCTCATATGTCCTCAAGAGGAGTAGGCTGCAAGGCAGGAGAAATTGCCCCTGAGCCCTAGGTAAATTAAATATGACAATTAAAGGAAATATGGAAAACTTTCGAATAAAATACATGAATGTATACACATCTTATTTATACCCTCTCATGTTCAGAAAGGATCTCGTAAGCATGAACCGGATAGCTATTGTGTAAGAACGCATGGAAGGCCATCCATTGGCAAATAGAGGAATAATATATTCCTCTAATTTCTTACGCTCTGCGTTCGGCAGCAATGAGACTAAATTAGTTTTTACTATTTTCAAATTAAAAACTTTTTAGACAATAAAATCACAGCAGCGCTCTTAAAAATAAAATTTATTTTACATACACATACATATACATTTATTAAAAAAATGTATATACAATGTGAAACAGCTTAAAATTGATATATAGAAATAATATTTTAAGTTTGTGAGTAAGTTTCTTTGTTATGAATTGTTTTGTTCGCTATGTTACAATGCAATAAATGGCACTTTGCTGTTCCGTTACAACTTGAGTTTGCTGATTGAGACAGAGCGACCAAGGAAAGAGAGGGGTCCTTTACACAAGTGAGTGCCGATCAATGCCTATAGGCACCTTGGCCCAAAGACATTTCAGGAAACTCAGGTTAGGGGTTAGCATCTAAATTTTCTCTTTTCAAACCTTTTTTTTTTCTGCACCAAATGGAATTTAAGTACACTCTATTACAGAACTTAGTGTGACATATTGGCGAAGAAAGATAAGGGTCCCATAACTTGTTTAGTTAACATTGACATTAATTATAATTAAGAAGATTGAATTAGAGATATATTATTTCTACACTCACTATCTTAGTAATTGACGGTTTTCCCGCCTATGCCTACATTATTTCTTGTCGAATAAATGAATTTTATGACGTAAAAATAAACGCACAAGTTATGGAGTTCTTGTACCATGAAGTACTATTTATAAACAATATTTTATCTCTATTAACTTTTATGTCATTTCCGTGCAAATTAAAACAATTATATTAAAAACAAGATGTAAAAGATTACTATACACTAATCAAACACCTGTCCATGTGTGATTTTTAATGCCTGTGTGCGTCATTATTTTTATTATCACAAATTGGGATAATGTATATTCTTTCTCAGAATAGTAATTTCCAATAGGTACAGTGGGAGAATGTCTTAACTGATGTTGATCTTCAGCAGACCTTCAGATAGTTAACTATATAATAGTCGAATCTGCAAATTTCCCCTTATTCTGCTAACAGTTGGTGACCACTTTAACTTGTTATTTAAAAAATGAAGAAAGCAATGCTTCTAGTATTTTTGACTATTTTGGCTGTATGTTTTGGCGCATCCACTTACACCACACAGTACGATAATATCGATCTTGATGAGATTTTAAACAATGATCGTGTTTATACTAAATATTTTCAATGTCTTATTGGTAAAGATCAATGTACTCCCGATGGAAAAGAATTGAAAGGTAAGTGTATTATTTCTATCATATAATCTGTTTTTTTTTTTTTTTTTTTTGTTACTAAAGTTCAAGAAGAATGAGAAAGTATTGCACTCGTACAAAAATTAGGAAATTGGGTTCCCGGTAGTTTACGATTTAAGGACTCCATGGTCAGAAGAAGGCTTTCTCTTACTTCTGCAAAATCCCTAAATGGTACAAGTACGTTCTTTGAACTTATGGGAACGATCAGATCCCGAATAGTCAGGAAAAAGTGGGTGTAGTGCAAAATTTTCTTGCGATGACTTCTAGTTTTACTAGGGTACAAAAATAAAATAGCAACAACAGTATAAAAAAAACTTTTTTATTACTCGAAATCATCTGTCAATAATTCAATGCCCGTCAGGTCCACCTGCAGTTATATTGGATAAACAAATTTCCAAACAACACTCTTTATCTCCTCCGTTTTTTGCAAATTTTAACCACATAACTGAGGACTCTAAACTGGTGAGGGAGAAACTCAAAATGCAACTTCGTTTACCGAGTTGTTAGACGAGGCGTAGGTGATGTTGTCTTGTTAAAGGAGTGTGTTTCACCATTAAACAAAAAGTGATACTTTTGAGCCGATTCAAAGCGTGAGCAATTTAAGATAGTTGAGTAGAGTTCGGATAGAATTAAAAGACCGTCTGGAACTTTCTCAAATTAAATGGTACCATGCGATTTCGATAAGTTCTCAAATTTTTTATTTCGGATGTCAGGTACTGTTGGTTGACCTGATCAAGTACTGCTGGAATTCAGTTTTCATCTATAATATCAATCACTAACAGCAAGCAGTGGAGATATGATAATCACCTTCTTATAGTAGTGAACATCTTTTCATAAACAGGATCTAATAGCTTAGTCAAACAAATAGCTTTAGTCATCAAGCATTCAAAAACAAAATTAACTTTTTCGGCAATAAAAACGGAAATTAATTAAATTAGCGAACATATGACTACCATTTAAAGCTAGAGTTGGACCAAAAAATATCGCATCTTCCTTCCGACTAGCGCTGCTAAAATAGATCATTCAATGTTCTCACGGTCATTGCTTTACTTTCCTAACATATACCTACTAAGTAACTTTTAAAAATTTAACACAATCTGACGTCAGTGAATGCAAAATATCCAATTTTAAACGCATTGAGAAAATGGTTTGAATACAAGCTTTGTTCTCAGGGCCAATCAGATAAAAACAATTTTTTTTAAACTAACCACAATTATGCTGAAATAATTTCGCTATAATAGTGAGGAATAATAGCAAACTACTTGATTGTGGATAATTTAAAACCAATTTTTCGGTACTTGTTCCGATAATTGTACTATTTCCACCTACTGGAAATAATAATAATAATATAATGTAAGCTATACCTTAAAAGCAAAGAATTTTTGAAGCTTTACTAATTAAATAAATTTCATCTGGGTTTCAACTACAAATACGTTGAGATTCGAATTTGGTTATTATCACAATGTTAAAAAGAATAAGACGTGAATAATTTTTCAAACAAAGCAAACGAAAACGAATCTATATTACATAATTCTCAAATTTTAACTTATAAATTTCCCAACTGAATTATATATTACATTTCATAGCTCTTAATATTCTAGGAATAAATAATATTTTGAAAATAATTTGTTGAAATCTAATTAAACTATATTTTATAAAGAATAATTAAAGCGATGGAACAACGGCTGTTAGCGTTCTGTCAAGAATTTTGATCTACATCTATTTAATTAATTCATTTAAAGGATCTTACTTGTTCAAAAAAACTAACTAAGCAGAGTAACGCTTTTTTTGGGGGGGAGGGCCTGGACATTCTGGTAAAGAGAACTTTTGTTTGTTTTGGACCATCGACCTCAATTTGATCACACGGAAATTGTCACACCCACAAGGTGGGCTGAAAGGTTTACAAATATTTGATATTTTTGCTTTTAGCTCCATAGTTGCTAAATAGGAGGCAGAAAGTTTTGCCCACCTCTGTTCTTTATTTTTTTTTATTATATAATTAATTATTTATAATCGTTTATTTGTTACAATTAAAATTTTTAGAAACACTACCGGATGCTCTACAGACAGGTTGTGCTAAATGTACTGAAAAACAAAAAGCAGGAGCTGAGAAAGTATTGAGATTTGTTATAGAAAATAAACCAGACCACTACAAGCAAGTAGAGGCTATTTACGATCCCAAAGGAATTTATAGACAGAAATTTGGTAATCAAGTTAAAGAGAAAGGAATTGAACTACCCAAATAAATTATGGCAGCAAAATGCTTGTAAAAAATAAATTTAATAAATTGAGTTCTATATTTACAAAATGATGTATTTATTATACTTACTCAGGCAACCTACTCTAAATTTGCTACCGTTCGTAAAAGCAAAATTTAAGAACTTGCAACAGTTTTATTCAATCTTCTGTTAATATTTTTCTTTTAAGTTTCATATCTATCATAATCTTTATGGTATTTTGAGGCAACACTTATATGAATGATTTCGATATATGTAAATTACTGGTAAACATACTTTTAATAGTAACATTTATTGCGATGGCTAAAAACTATAGAGGTTTGAAACAAAAATTCACATGAAATTTTCACCTGAAATTTGTCGATGAAATGCAAATATTTTTGTACCAGCGGCATCTGAAATTTTGGTAGGGAACCAGATAGATCACTTTTTTCTTTTATTTTTTAAATGAAAGGTGATACATTGAGGGAGATATAACTAAATAATGGACTAGGCACTTTTGGCAGCGTTACTAATGCAAGGTAATGTATTTATTAGATTCATTAATCAGTTCTTTTCAACCAATACAATTAATTAGACTATCAGCAATAGATTAAATTATTATTTCTTTTTTTAAATTGAACTCCTAATTATATTCAGTGAAAATAGGATTTATTCTTTAGGTTCAGGGAATTCAAGCCCTCTTTCTTTGGCATCCTTTTCGTATTTATGCCTGTACTTTTTATCTGGGTCGTACATCTCTTCCAATGCTAGATAATCCTCTGGTTTGTGGTCCAAAATGAATTTTAACACCTTTTCACTACCTTGTTTTTGTTTCTCTGAACACTTTTCACAAGCTGTCTGCAAAGCATCCGGTAGATTTTCTGGAATTAGAAAGAATAAGCTTTTAAATAGAAAACATTTGATTTACAAAAAAAAAAAAAAATGAAACGGAATGAAAATTAAATTCATTTACTACCTTGAAAGCATAAGAAAATCTATAGTACCTAAAAACTTCAGCTGGTGATTCAAATAATAAACGTATGACAAACTTATTTGTTTTTGTTTTTTGATTGAACTACTATTAAAGAAAGGAAAGAGAACAATTCAAATAGACCTGTAGACGAGAACTGAGAAAAATAAGGACTAGCAAAGAGTTTCCTTGTAAATTAAATTAAACTATTAATTACTAATTAGTTTTTATTTAATTAGGTAAGATGAGGAAATAATGCTTAAGGAACGGAGAGAAGCACTTAAAACCTATAAAAACAAAGAAGTCCCTGCAGTTTGGGGAATTATAGAAGGAATATGTATGACGTCGACAGCCCACAATACGTCATCTAATGCACTGCACAGTAGGCTGACGAAAGATCACTTCGTGATTATCTGTATGTTTCCGCTGTAACAGATCTATGATAGATAGATTTTTACCCTGAGGCAGACCTGTGAGAAAAAGAGTGTGCATATAGCAATTCCATGTAGATGCTCTTCGTTTCAGAGCGACAACTAGAGTTGCAGTTGCAGATGCTAACCACCTCAAATTAGACTGAAAAAAGCTGGAAATCATGGCGCAAAGTATGGGCCTGCATGTTAGTAAAGGGAAAACGAAGAACCTAATCGCTGAAAAGAAAAAAGCCATTTCAGCAGAACTATAAATCGGTAACTACACATCAGAAGCGGTTCTAAGTTTAGCAAAAAGGAGATTGAGAGAAGGTAAAACAGTGAAAATCGTAAAACACGCCACACTAAAACAATTTAAAAAACCGTATAACGCCAATCGTCACTTTCCGTCAATCCGAAGCTAAAGAAAACGTCAGTTAATTTGGTTGACGGTTTGAATGGTAAGTATAAAGGTGAGTATTTAGGCTCTGTGGTCAATTAAAGGCGGCGAAGGAAATAAATGGAATCTGTATAAGGCATTCGAGGGTGTTAATTTATTCTGTTATATAAGACTGCTACGACTTGAGGTACCTCTTCAGGATGGAAGAAGATAGGGCAGTGAATAAAATTTAGCTGAAGTTAAAATATTTAACATTCCTGACATGGAGAGACCAAGAGACCAAAGAACAGACTGAAGGAGAACGAGCAGCGAGATTTTATCAAACTAAAAGTCAGTGTAGCGCATGCACAAGATAGAACCAGGAGGATCGCTATTGTTGAAGAGGCCAAGGACAGCAGTATGCGTCGGTTGCGTCATAGAAAGAAGACGTGTAATGAAAAACGTTATGCATGGCTGGAAGCCGTCTGCAAAAGTAAATAATAACCAGAAGTGGGAGAGAATATTCATTAAACATTCTTGATGTAATTAGACTCAAAGAAATAAATAAAGGAAGGTAATCAGCGACAACAGATATTATATTAATGAAAATGCTGAAAATTAATTTTTCACATCGTCAGGCCATCCACCTTTATTATTTTATATTTCGGATTTACTTAAGCTCACTCTCGACAATTGACAATTCACTCTGGCTGGCCACCGACGAAAAAATATGCATCTCTCCTTAAATCGCATAGAAAATGACAGCTTGTTCGTTCAGATGAAGAACCGGCACAAGTTTTTGAACTTCAGGAGGATGTGCCGGACGAAGATAAACATACCACTGTCCCTTTCCTCCCAATTAAGTGACGTCTTCGAAAATGAGACGTCAGCAAGCTTCTTCGTAATAAATTATCGGTCTACGATCTCATTACTTCAAACACCGGCATCTTACCACAGAAGCAATAATTCATCTCACCTACCTTATAAATGCAATTTTACAACTTACCTAGTAGTCTCCTTATACTCATCTGCTTTTCCTTTTTGAAAAGTCCGTTGATTGGTTTGGTGCCAGGTTAACTGACCTTTGCGCTTATTAGTTATTAAAGTCAGAATTGGAAGAGGAAGATTTATCTCAAGAAGAGTTTGGGTTAATTTTTTTACTGCTGATTCTTAAGTTGAAGTATGCACACGAGATGCATTTGTCACATAATAAACTGCATCGTTACTTTTTTCCACTAGGCTGCGTGCCAATGCTGATGCAATCTAGTTTTATGCCCAGTTTCAGAGCACATTGTGATCAGAACAATCCCACAACATTGGACAATTTGATTTTTTTCGGGCCCTCTAGAGATTGTAACAGGTCGAAAGAAAACGGCTTCTTTTACCTTAGAGTTTCATATGGTAATGTGCAATCTGCATGACGAGATGATTAGCAAAAAAAAAAAAAACTGAGAAAACCTTGGACCTAGCAAAAAGTTAAGGGCAAACCTAAATAGAACCGTAAGGATAAGCCACTTTTAGCAATATTAACCAGGAGATCAGGATCCATCCCGAATCTAACCTAACTCTACAGCTTATTTCCACCAGTGCAGATGGCACTTCACGGTTTCACCAGACAGTGCAGCAAATGCACGAATAAGAATAAGTGAGATTGGCTTCAACAGCTCTCCACGATGCATTATCAAAGACACAATTCAGCAGCTTGAATCTACCATTCTAAAGCCATGTCACCAGCAAATGTTCTGGAACCATGCTGGTGCGCTGTTCAAGGAAATCTACCCTCTCAACTTCAGATAAAAAATCAATAGTTTAATTACTTGCAAGACCGCAACAGTCATGGCTTCCTAATAAATATTCACAACTGAACTATTTAAGGAGTGTTGTATATAATATACTTACATAATTATAATAAAAACACTTAGCCTAAAGAAAATATAATATAATATCGTGGTAATATCAGAGGTGTGCAACTTGTGTAAATTTTAAAAACCATTTACTTTATTATTTTATTTTTTGTGGTAAAGGTGTGTATTACATGTTCCGCAATTCATAATCATTTAGCTCAAAGTATTTAATGAATGGCCTATTTGTACTGACGAATTGATAAATTTATAATATAAATATTTCTAACCTTTTAGTTCCTTTCCATCAGGTGTACATCTACCCCTATTTAGTAGGCAATTATAGTATTTTTTATAAATTCGCTCGTTGTTTAAGATTTCATCTAGATCTATATTGTCATATTTGGTAGTGTAGGTAGAAGCTGTCAGACAATATCCAGCGCACAGGGCCAGGACAAATACCAATAATGCTGATGGGCACTTCATAATGAACACTATTTACCAAAATATCGCAATGAAGGTTTGCCTTAAGTGTTCTGGGCGTTTATATATAAATAATGCTCAAGGCAACCTCATTGTTTCCTTAATATATATCCCACTACTCCATTAAAAAAAAAAAAAAAATCTCATCATTATTTAACTCCATTATGCAAAAAGAAAATAGAAGAAGAATCTGAACATGAATATGCAACGATTTTCCAATTGTAAATAACCCGTGAGTACGTAAGTTATTAAAGGAAATCTTGGTACTAAGGGGAAAGATCTCCTAGTTGTTAAGTGCAACCATTAAAAACGTCAGCATTTTTTTTTATATTCCAAGAATTTTAATATTTTTTTTGAAAACCAAAACTTAGAATTAACTATAGTAATTTGAACCAACATTTCATTCAATTGGTTGCAAAATTAAAGAATATTTTCAAGAAATCGAGATAAGATTTAGGAAATAAATTCATTCGATTTATGGTTTTTACCAAAATGTTTGAGACACATTTAGTGATGAAATTTAACGAAAATTCGATTTCATCTTTCTTATGATTATTTTTTTTAATAGTTAAAAAACACGCATCACTAAAATAGATTCTTCAAAGGATGGTCGGAAAGCCAATCTAACGCAAGTCAGAGGGAGTATTGTAGCACACACTAATTAGAGCAACCCCTACAGTACTGTCTAGCTAGACTCAGAAGTCTAGTGAGGGGCTCCTAATACTGATACCAAACAATGTAACTAACACGTTTGTATATATGAAAGATCACTTCACTACAAACTCAGAGCAATCAGTCAACAGATCTATTTCCGATAAAAACATAGTGTGAAGTAAAATTAAGTTATTTTTTCAGTAATTTTCTCACTTATTCACACATTTAAAAGGAAAGCCCAATTTTTTTTTTATTCCTTGAAAAAATTCCTAGTAATTGCGTGACGTAAATTAAGATTAACACCCACCTGAAAAACCAACAGAAAAACTGAATAAATTTCTAAGATTACATGATGAGGAATATAATTGAACTTATAGAGCACGCAGTATTTATACACACCTACGCAATTCTCTTTGTAAATATTACATTTAATATACAATAAATAAATATCATAATAACAGCGATAATCAAGGACTCATCATTTCCGGAAATAAAACATTCTAATTGATATTTCCGAAAGTAATGGATTATTTCGATATGGAATATGTTGTGACAAATTATGGGTAAAAAATAATCAGAAAACCCTCTCTTCTCTTTGAAGATTTATAATTACGATTGATAAATTGGGGTAAAAATGTGATTCTTGGTCAACAATTAGTGGGTTTATCTTCTATTTTGAAGAACATACTTCAGCAATTGTGAATGTCGCTTTCTTAGGATAAGAGGTTTACATAAATATGTCCCATTGAATGTTTGCGCTTATTGATTGTTTTCATCGAAACTTGTAACGGCCTGAAAAATAAACAAAATATATAGGACTTATCCTAAAATATAATGGATTTCATTGTTATATTGTTATGCACACACGCTAAATAGAGGGAGTTTAGATTTGAATTAATTTGTACTTCAGTTGTTGCTTTGAATTATTTCTCTTACATTGTGTTAAAAAATATGGAATTATATTCATATGAATTCATTATATTATGTGGAATGACATAAAAATATTCTCAATTAAAATTTAAACAATCATAAAAAAAAGCAAAAACAAAAATTGGAACTTGGAAATCTTATGCTAATATCTCTATTACTTGGTGAAATTTTGAAATCAATTAAAAATCAATAGAAAAAATACCGTAAAATTTTACACTAGTATTTAATTAGTTAATATTTTTACAATTGTAAATATCATTAATTAAAAACAATTATCTACAGATTCATCGACCTTGAAACATGTATGAGGTAATTGGAATATATTTGTTAGAGAGGTCGAATGCAATACTGAGAGTTATTAAAGAATCAGGATTATTATTGGTTTTAAGTTTAAAATTACTCCCCCCATTTTCAAATGCAGTAGTTTCTTCTGATTGGAAAGCAAAGCACAATTTCTCACGAATAACATCCGCAGATAAGGATTCCAACGAAAATCGCATTTCAGAAATGATACCTATCCGCTGGAAAAGAACATTAAATAAAAGAGAACTACACAGAAAAAGAAAGTACTTTTACAGTAATAGACACAAGTTTTTCTCAGCAGAGAGAATTTCTCCTTGCTCTCGTAAGATATCTGAAAATGAAAGTAAAATATGAAAGAAGGTAAGATGAGTAAAATAACTATTTATTTTTACTCTATAGTAAAAAAAAAATAAACTGAGACTGTCTACATAAAAATTGATATAAATATTCTAAGCCGAAGGTGGAAACATTCTTCCAAAAGATTAAGAAAACTAAATAATGAAAAATCTCCCACCGCAATCTGCTTTTCTTTTTTAAGTTTTCCCAATTGAGGATTTTTTAACAGAAATTTCCCTCTTCTTTGCAGTAGAACAAAGCTTATTGATGAGGTTAATGGCAAAATTTGATTATGTACTTTGTTGATTATGTACAAAATTTGACATGTACTTCGTGAAAAAAAGCACATCCAAGTTTTTGAGACTAGTTCATTTGATTAATGAACTCCGTTGTTTAAAATTTTGTAAATATTTTAACATTAAAGAGAAATTTTTGAAAATGTAGCTCACTTACTGAATTGGGCTTATTTCATTCTATGTTTAGTAATTTGTCTTTTAAGATTTGGGAAATCATTAAGAAATATAATATTCGTTTAATGTACATAAAATATCATTAATTAATACAATGTACATCAATTATAACTGGAAAACAAATTAACTACTAGTTAAAACAATAATAATTATAAAAAACAAAATAAAAAACTTCCAAGTATCAAATAGCCTTCTCAATAATTAAAAAGGAAAGAAATAAAATGTCCTTACTAGTAAAATCCTCGTTCCATAGCATTGCTATAATTCAATAGATTAAACTGTCATTATTGATAAAATATTTAACATAAATTGAATTATTTACAGAAGTCCAATTATTATGATCTACAATTTGATTTTTTCTTTTTGTTTTTTGTAACTTAGCTTTAAATTATTTACAATCGATAAAATAACAACTGGATTTCTAAAAAAGATTGTGATTTTATAAATATCTCCGCATAAATTCATAGCATAAACTTTTAAAGATAATAAAAATAATGTTCAGTTAAACTAGAAGACTGTAATTAAAAAATAAAATAAATAAACACATTTTCTGTCACAAGTTTTTTTTTTTTTTAAAGGAAGTTATCGCCCTAAGACAATAATAATGGTTTGGGGTGAAGGTGTAAAAAAGAAGTTCCACTTCTTCAGGTAACTCTACATTTGTTCTACAATTAAAAATCTATATAACTTAAGTTACATAAAAACAGAGGTGATAGCAATCGGGGATTACAGCCACTTGTCTTATAGTTTGGACGTAGAAGTCATTACTTTTTCCAAAATCACGAAGAGGCAAAAACTTACTTAGTCTGGTGAAGTATCTTTTTCTTTCTTTTTCTTTTTTTTCTTCTTTTTCTTTAAACTTTGTACTTCAGTTTCGATGAATGATGACAATTTAAGATGACTTGGGATCTCCTCAACATCTCCTGTGGAACCTATTAGCAGAAATTGATCAGTACAATCTTATCATTAAAAGACTTCTAAAACATTTCATTTAAGAAATTAAAATTATTAATAAGAAACTGGATAGAAGTATTTGCTTATAGAAGTATTGCAATTTTAGAATTTAGTTTTAATCAAAAATACGTGTTTGTAGATCCTCTGAATTAAAAAAAAAAAGGTTTTGAGTTTGTGCCCGTGTGGACAGAATAACTCAAGAACAAACAGAATGTCTAAGTACAAAGAACACCCAAAATAACTCGTAAAAAACCTAATTCGACTCATTTCTAACAAACTATCATATTAGATTTTCATACTGGTGAGTTAGAGTACTCAATTATTCCACCAAAAAAAGTAACTAACAGCACCCTTGCACCCTAAGAGTACCTGTAGTACAAAAAAATTATAAAACTTCAAACCACTTGCAATAAACATCGATTACTAGCAACTACCAATATTTCCCTGTTAACGTTCCAGTATAGTCCTATGTGAAGCCTCGCCCATAGTCCCGAAAGCATATTCTACATAGGTAAAAAAAATAAATAAATAAATAACATTACTGGAAGGGCTTATCCACAAATATTTGTACATGTACTTAAAATGACATCTCTTTCATCTGTACATTTTAGGCGTTCCATCACTATAGTTCTAAAACCTTCTTTCGTATCAAATAAATTGCAATTGAGGAAATGTTTAACAACGTAATGGAATGCTCCACAGACCTTTGCCTACTAATCATTAATAGTTCATTATTATTCAGCAGTACTTCTGTGAACCAAAATTGTATGGGTAACTTAATGAGCATGGAAGTCCTGTTGCCTCTAAATAGTGTACGAGTATGTAATATAATAAGTTTAAATATAATCACTAAGCGAATATGTTACCTTCCGTTAGATGTTTTTGTTTTTTCTTGGTGGAAGTGTCATCTTCTATCTTTATGGAAGGTACTAATTCTGGAATTGGAGATATCATCAATATAGTCAATTTCTACCTGACAAAACGTTATCATCGTGAAATAAATAAAATAACAACACACCTTGTTCTTGATATTTTTTCTTCTTTTTCTTCACAGGTAGATCCTCCGTCATTTTCTTCACAGGTAGATCCTCCGTCACGATTGGATCAGGGACAGGTTCAGCCTCATCTGTTCTTTCTGCAATTTTGCGAATTATTTTTAAGATTACACATGCTTTTAACCTATTAGTTGCGGATAACAAGAACAAAAAAGAATAGTATTTCGGGCGCTAGTTAATGATGACATTTTATCCAGGACTGCTGGAATAGAGACAAGTAGAGAGACGAATAGTAGTAATAAACACACATCTGATAAGCACGAGCCCCACGCTGTCGCAACAGTTCAGCAGGAATAAAAGCAGAGCAGACGACTACTTCTTAATTTAGGAATTGAAATAAATTCGAACTGAAAAGTGATAGCCGCCGCTCGCTGGAAATAAGGTGAAAACTATCAGCCAAAGTAGCGGCCATTTCTGACGCTACAACATTTCTAGAAGGTTGCACATTCCGATTATTCGTTTAGTTAAGAGTGGAGATGATGTTTCAATTATGCCAATCAAACAAAATAAGGAAGGGTAATTGCTTAGATTAACTGACTCTGAACAAATATACTAGTCACCCAGTACGTATTACGAGTGTACATTCTAAAACTTTCCGTTTTCTACATATTGTGCAGATTTATGCACTAAACCACCACATCAATTACCTTTGTGTTTCTTCTTTTTCTTCTTCTTGATAGGGTTATCCTCTTGCATTAATAATTCTGGAATGAAGACAAGAAGGATGTTACTAAAAGAATTCACTGGTAACAGTAAAATTTGATAAATTTAATGTGGTATTATTACCTTCGTCAATAACTTCCACTGGCCCAACATGTTCCATTTCAATTTCTGATGTTGTTTGTTCTCCTTCACCTATAAAAAATAAAAATAGAAAATAGAAAATAGAAAAATCAGTTAAATTAATAGAAAATGGAAGTTGCAGGTACCATGATGTTTCTTTCTCTTTTTCTTCTTAATTGGTTTCTCATCACCAGTAACTTCCCCTTGCTCTTGAACAATCAGCAACTCTGTTTGAAATCAAATATTATTGAAGAAAATTTTAACTTCTTTTTTTCTTTAAAACTTTTTAAAAAATAATAATAATAATTTGCCATCTAATGTATTAAGAAAATTACTATTGTAAATATATTTTATATTACCTTCTACTTTTTCTTTCCTAATTTTCTTGGAAGGTTTCTCGAATTCCAAATTGGTCTCTTCATCATTCAGTTTCTCTGTAAATTCCAACAAGTCACTTTAGTTATTTAAAATTAATATAAATAGTAAATTTCTTAGAAAGGTATCAAATTATTAACCAGCAGTTATTGCCAAAGTTTAAAGAAATCTGGCAGATAAATTTTAGAGGAAAGTATGAAAGCCAATAAAAACTTTTTTTTAGAGTAAAACCGAATCATCTCCGACATTAATGTAAGAAATTCCAGCGAGAGTGATGCCAACGGGCAGCTATCTCTCCATCATAACGGCTTTTTCAACTAATCCACTGATTAACACTTTATTTTTGCAGATTGTGAAAAGCAAATTGTAAAACCATAAAATCAATTGATGAATTTAAAAGCGATATAGATGTTAATATCAGTAGACGGACGGAAATGCAATAGTGAGGAGCAACGAAATTTAGCGATCTCACTTTCCAAACAAGTTTTGAGAAACTATCTCTCGCACAGAACTCAAGACATCTTCCTCAATTAAAGACCACTTTTAACTCTACAATTCTACAATTTGGAGTAAAAGCAACATTGGAGATGAATAACTGCAGTTCTAGATTCGAAACTCTAAACATTGTCAAATAGTCGGAGGTGCCCACATATAGAGGTCGCTACAAGTAGTAAGCTCATCGACAACTCACAAGCTTTAGTGAAGATGCGCCAAACGAGGGGCAATTCCCTGTAAAGGCAAAAACAGACAAATCGATGGAGAAGAGAAGCAAGCCCACAACCGTCTCCATCAATATCGTGAAGCCAGCTTTCGCAATCCAATCTGACGATACACCAGGAACACACGAACAACACTATCGCAGCAGGCAAGCTTTGGCCCATGAACAGCACCAGCACTCGATTTGGTCAATCCCCACAGTTCTTGAGTGCCAAGGTGGCATTCTCATTAGGTAGGGAATGGTGTGGAGACCTAGTTACCTAGCAACTATAAATACACAAGCAAGTTTTATCAGTTATTCACTAAAAGCTCGACCATTTTATAGGTCTTTTCAAATAAAAACAATAATTATTGCAAACCAACAATTAAACTTGATGTCAAGTAGCTGTGTCTAGATGACGCAACATAATAAATGTAAATATAAAGAAAGTAGCTTACAGCGTCGACCGAAATAGTTTTAGAGAGTAGCTAGTAAACTCCATTGCAAGTTCAATTAAGAATTACCTTCGTCCTTATCCTTTTTCTTTTTCTTCTTTTTGACTGAGCCGGACGAGTTATTTTCATGGGACGACGCACCTAAAAAAACAATCTATCGATAAGCTTTTTCTTGGGAGTTACGAAAATTAGTTAAAGCTTCCTGAATTTTTCCCTTACAAGATATAACTTGTTCACACGCGTAAAGACATTTCAATTTAATCACATTTATGAGACTTGTTATAGGAATGAACAAAATAATTCCAAAGTGAAACATTATAACATAACTACAAATAGAAATAAATATTTAAAACATTTAACCTTACTTTGAAATGTCTTTAATTTTAAGTTGATTTTTGGTGAATATCGAGGTGCGGTCATCAATAATAACAACTTTTTTGCTTTATACCAACGTTTCGATAATTTTTACTACCTTCTTCAGGGTATTATAAAAAAAGTTTGTGAAGTTTAATGTAGAGCTACGAGTATATCATCATAACTGATTTAATTTTAAGAAAACGTTTGAAATCGAACTTTCAAACAATTAAAACTAACGGATTTTGTCTAAAACTTAAGAAAAGAAAAACACCTTTTGGTGATGATCCACCTCCTTCTTCCGTATCATCAGCATCTGCGGTTTGAATTTCGCCTTAAAAAAAAAAAAAAAATGCTATGTTCAAATGTTACGTAATAAAACTTTTGTTGGATATCATAAGTCAGCTAAACTAATTCACAATTTTCAGAGAAACCTTATTTTAAAATGTCCTTTCTTCAAATAATCTTATGTCAATAATTGCATTTCAATAACAGAAAACCTTCTCTACAGTTAGGCGGAGACTGGATTTGTTAATCCGTCAAATTAGGTTTGCTACAATTTGGAAATGAAATTGGGGAAAAAAGAAGTTATATTTTTTGCACAGACTTATATTTCCGAATAAGTAAGTAATAATCAAGAATTCCTTTTAAATTATTGGACTATTCGCTTGGTTGAAAGGAACCTGCTTCGACAATTTGGTTGGAAACAGATGTTAGTGGAAGATAAATAAGATCCGCTTTACTTGTGTAAGTGTTGCGGAACTAGCTATCTGGACCTAGGTGAATTTACAAAATGCAAAATTTTGTCACTTTCAAGGGGGGAAAAAAAATCCAATTATAAACAAGTTACTGATTTTTAAAAAATTACCATTATATAAAACAATCACTAAAAGCCTGTTATTATTATATTAGTCGTTTAATATTACGTTTTTATACATACTACATCTTTACTAACTGAAGCGAAATTGATTTCAAACCTTTCAAAACCAGAATAATCTTTTAATCTTTATCTTGCTAACTCCTTACTTTTCTATAAATATGACCGTAATGTGAAACTAGGTTTTCGAGCTTCGTAGTATAAAAAAATTGTCATAGGAATTTAGTACCGGTAAGGCAGAGGTATGCATTTGACTCGTGTCAAAATCAAAACCTCTGGTGAAAACAACAGAATGTGGTTCCTAAATCATCAGGCCTTACTTTTCAGGTTGTTTTTCAGTTACAACTTAAATTTTTCATTGCTCTATGTTTTAGGTACAATTTGGGCTTATCTGATTATGAAAATTAGATTATCGACTTGTTAAAGCAATAGATAAAATTATAAACTGCAACTTACGTTTTTTGAGTTTTTTATTCTTCTGAAAGTGGGCCGTTTGGAATTTATCTAAAATACATTCACAGTTAAAAAATTAAGTAAAAAGGTTGCATCTAACCTTTAAATATACATATATAATCAAGTTATCCATGAACATTAATATATACAGGGTTTTTCAGGGTTAAGTGACCCAACAGAAAATATGAATTTAGGACCTCCATAACATTTATCAGTTTGACGCGTTTACATCAATATGCATCGCATTTATTCTAACAGTGAATATGCTGATATAGTGTTGGTGTATGGTTTTTGCAATGCTGCCCGACGTGAATATTACGTGCGATTTCCGAATAAAAGATTACCATACAAAACTATTTTTAGGTCCACATTTCAACATCTTAGAGTAACTGGCACATTTGCTTTAATGCCACCTGCTGTTGGAGCTCTTGCCAATTTTTTGAAATGAAAGGAGTGCGACCATATTACAATATTTTGATGATAATCCGCCCGACAGCGTACGAAGAGCTACAGCTGAATTACATATTACGCCAACTACAGCATGGGGAACTCTCTTTGCAGATTGACGTCACCCATATCAACGGGTAAACCATTTATTTCCTCAAGAATTTTTTCCGATTAGTATTTTAATCAAGTTGATCTTAAGCCACAAATTTCGCGTCATACTCTCTGGACGGATGAAGCTACTTTCACAAGAAGAGATAAATTTGGTAGGTAACCAAAAAAATTATCATCTCTGGATGCTCGAAAATCCTCATGCAATTCGTGAACAGCATTTTCAGCAAGAGTTTCTGTGCAATGTTTGGTTGAGGATATTAGACAATATTTTAATTGGTCCGCATTTCTAACCACCTAGGCTCAATGCGGGCACATTTTTGCAGTTCCTTAATAATGATTTTGATTTTCTGAAGATGTTCCGCTACAACTGAGAAGGAACTTATGGTTTCAATTAGATGTTTGTCTAGCACATTGTGGCAGAGGTCCCCCACAGTAGCTAAATCAAAATTATCCCAATCGATGGATTGGCCGTGCAGGACCAGCGGCTTATCCTGCCTATTTTCCAGATCTGACACCAAGGATATTTTTGCTTTGGGTACCATTAAAATGTCTATGAAATGCCGGTCAATGACCTTCATTCTTTAAGAAGAAGAGTAATTGAAGCTTGTGAATCAATAACAGCTATCCAGGGCTGTTCATCTAACAGCAAATTGCTGCTGCGGAAGAATGATGCCAAGCCTGACTCATCATCATTTTGAACTACATTTATGATTATTTTACTATTCCTTATTTTCTTTTTTATTTATTTACTTTTAGTTGTCATTATTTTCTATTAATAAAGTAGTTGGAAGACATTATAAATCATTTTTATTATAACCTACTTAATAATAATTCATAAAATGGAAATCTTTAGCCGTGAATATATGGTCCTATATTCATATTTTCAGTTAGGGCACTTAACCCTGAACACCCTGTATCTAAAATAATTACATATATAATGTTAATATATTAATATTTATTAACTTACTTAGTTCAGAATGCTTATTTTCTAGATCTTTATAAGCAACATTTTTCAATGATCCTTCATCGTCAGATGATACTGTATGTGGTGCATCCATACCTTCCGAAATGAGTACACTACCGTTCAACTGATGTATACCTGAAAATAAGGTAAGTGTTGAATAAAAACTCTATGTAATACTAAATTGCGCAAAAAAAAATCTACGTTCTCTAATTTTTGGGAAATGTATTCATTAGGTACTAAGAAAGAGAACAATATCGCTATGCTTAGACTACAAGTAGTAACTCACAAAAAAAAAATAAAAATCAAAGTACCGTCACAATTTAACTGGATCTAAGCATAAACAATTTAAAACAGGAACCAAAAGAAAGAGACGGTAATATTATCATTAATACATTATCAGAGATCTTGGCTAAACCAGTGTAATAACATTTACACCCTAACGCAGAGACCTTAAAAACCCTTAACACTGATAAAATCGGTGCAATTTGAATTTCTACTTTTCTAACAATCCTAAAGGCCAATTCGTTCCTCGTGTGATCTATGCGCCTCTTAAAGACGCCTACTTCAAGAAGTAGTACACCTTGATTAGAGAAAATCATTAGTTAATTTGGACGACCTACTGAACTGTTTGTTATGCCCACTTTTCCCCCATACATTAAAGTATCTTATATTCCAACAATAAAATGACTCTCAAACTAACTATTACCCATTAATTTTATATAATTTTCTTCATTAAAAATAAAAAAAAATAATACCAAATTTGAAAGCACCGTCGATTTTACTGGGAAGAATTATATTTACATGACGTTCCATTGAATCTTTTTGCGAAAAACAATCGAAAGGTCTTATTTCACCGTTGACCTGTAATTTTAAAGTAGATTCTCCATTGAGTTCTATCTGCTTTCCGACAAGACTTTCAAGTTCTACCTGAAATTAAAAATAATAATTTTAAAAACAATCTAATATCAAGATTTGCTGTAAAAGTAGTGATTTTCGTACTTCTTTCGGACACTGAACAACATAAATTTCATCCTCAGAATCGAGATCTTCTAAAGCTAACGGACAACTGCCATCCCTAAGCGGGTTCACTTCAGTTAGATTCTCCATCTATTAAAAAATGCGCTCTATTTAATGGTTACGCAGTTACGATAATGCATAAATAGAACAATAAATAATTCTTACATCTTGTCCTTAGCCTAAAATACATTTGATTTTTTTAATTAATATACAACTTACGTTCTCATATGACTCAAAACCTGCTTCACTGGTTTTGTGTACATTTTTCTCTTTACTTTTCTTTGAATGAGATTGCTCCGATGTACTTTCACTTCTCTTTCTTTTCGTACCCTTTGAAGAATCAACAGGAGTACTGGTAGATTTTGTAGTGTTAAAAAATTGTGAAATAGTCAGCGAATCGTTTTTATTTGGGCCTGATTTACCAGAAAGACTTCGATTGCCTGGTTCTTTTGGGGATGTTTGATCATTATTTGCTTTTCTTGATGACCCCTTACTTTGTAATGGTTCTTCAGAAGTTACCGTTGAATCTTTCTCATATTCTAATTGCTCTTCATCAATTACTAAAGCTGTACTATCTCTTGAACTATTATCATCCACATTTAACTCAGAAATCCCTCGTTTTAATTTTCCTAGGGCATTCATTGCAGCAATAATAGGCTTAGACGGTAAACGTTCGAATTCAATATTTTCTTTACAGTTTGTATCGTCTAAATCCTTTGACTCATAAACTTTATTAGATTCTACAACAGTATTTAATGTTGAGGACATTTCTGCTTCAGAAGCAGATGAGTTTGATATTTCATGGACATCATTAAATTTAGTATTTTTCTTACCCATTTCTCCTAGTTTATTTTCATTGTCTTTTATGTTCACTTTTGAAAAATATTTATCAAGGCAATTCTGTCCCTTATTGTGGCTAGGCATTTCCTTTTCAATCTCAGTTTCATCGCCAGAAACACCTACGATGAAATCATCGAAAAGTTTTGCCAAACTTTCTTTGTTCTCAACAAACGGCTGAAATTCTCGGTAAATCTCCTTGGGAATTGGTACATCTTTCACCATTCTACACAATACATTATCGAAAACATAAAAAATACTAAATAAACAATTTACAAACTAGATACACCGCACTTTAACCCCATGCGTAAAACAACTTAAACTTTCAGGCTTCTATAGTTTTTAGAAGGAAGGTAATTGAACTGTTGCCAGGTGGCACCACATTTCTTTTGGCTTCAAAGAAATCAGTATTTATTATCATTACTACATTAACTATGGACACAAGAGAATGATCACTCACAATAGTTTTTTTTTAAAACTGTAGTTGAAACAATCATTACATGAGATAATCGAAAAAACATTGTTTTAAATAAAGAGGCGCTAAAAAAGTAAAGATCACTGGAACTTCAGCAATAATTTTTTCACTCTCCCCATAAATTTATTTAAAAGCTGTTAAAGGATATATCAATACTGAAAACTTATAATAATATTGTAAATTCTGTTTCTTACATAATTTTCTTCATCTACCCAATCTGATTAACGCAAACCTTTATCCAACCTTAAAGTAACCAGTTCAGCTGGTAACCATGTGGTCTTCTGTATCCATGCCTTTAGTTGTGTCGCACAGGTTATGTGTATTAAACTGATTAAACGTCTTCTTACATGATTGTAATTTATAAACTAAATCGTACGTTGAAATGGTTTATTATTATGGTTTGCACATTGGAAACTCTACTGTGACTATAGCTGCATTCAAGGTTTGACTACATGTATTCACGTGTTTGTAATTACATCTTGGACTATGGCATCTTACCTTTTATTTGAAATAACTGTGTTTTCTGTTGATTATAGGACGATGGTAAAGTAGAAATCTTAGCGAACGAAGCTGGTGACAGGGTAACACCTGCGATTGTCACTATAACTCAGAAAGAACGGGTCAGCACTGTTAAATGATTTGTAACTTGCCAGTAGCTTTTAATTGGTTAGTTAGAAATGTAAGGTGATATAACTTTATTCGTCATTTTTATCATTGACGTTTTTTTGCAGGTGGTAGGTTCTGGAGCTGGGTTCAGTTCATACTCTTTGAGTTCGCTTACTATTCGCAACAATAAAACATTGTTGGATCTTGATATCAGTGAAGAAGCTTTATCCCGTGCTTTAAGCAAAAGTTTAGTAAAAATTGAACGTTCAAAGGAGTTGTCTTATACAGTGTATGAAACGGATGCCAAACCTCAATCAGTTACTGCTACTCAGGTAGCTACACTTATCTTCTCAAAGCTTCACGGTGCGTTTAATATTTACGATGAGTAGAAGTAAAGTAATTATTTTGGGTAGTGAAGAAGATTTCAAATAATACAATGTTTAGATAATATGAAATTGTTTGAAAGGTATTGCAACAGCAGCCTCTCCCGGACAGAACAGTGTGTCGTGTGTATTGACTGTCCCAAAGCATTGGTCAGAACAAAGTAGACGAAAAGTAGCTGATGCTGCTACAGAGGCTGGTTGGAAAGTGATACAAGTCATAAACCAATCACCTGCAGCTTTACTTGCTTATCGCATCGGTTTTGAGAAGCCACCTATTGACTTGTCAGTAGTATGTTTTATTTTAAAAGTCCTTTCATACTTTGTCCCCTCTAAAACATCAGTTAGACCTTATGTCGTGTATACTCAGGTACG
The DNA here is from genome assembly GCF_049639745.1 of Rhodnius prolixus. Lineage (NCBI taxonomy): Eukaryota > Metazoa > Arthropoda > Insecta > Hemiptera > Reduviidae > Rhodnius > Rhodnius prolixus. Next base: position 4,686,022 of record NW_027411592.1, on the reverse strand, counting down.
CAGATCAAGTAATGCAACTAAGAATGCACTTTCTAAATAATATTACTTTGTGCACGCTGCATCATGAACTGGAGCTGTGCTAAACCGAGCAGTTGTGGAACGCGCCCCACGAACCGGTTTTGAATCAGTTTTGCGACCGCCACTAATGAAAGTAAGTGGACACGTTCCTTTGTACTTGTTCTCTGTACAACGCATGTATTATAAGTAAAACTTCTTATTTTTCATTCTTATCTACTGCTATTCAAAGCCCAACAGACAAGAAGTTAATTTGATCGCAATTTGCCCACCTTCTCCGGCCGATCGGTCAATGCACAGCACGCGTTTTCTTTGTTACTCTCATTTCATGCATCGTTGCATTATAAGTCCGCGCGCTTGAGAATATGTGACTGTTTTCAGCTTCGCTAAAATATATTTTTTTATATTTAACATAGGTTAGCTCTAGTTTACCGTTTGGGTGGAGTAAGCTGTGATGCTACTGTGATCAAGTTGGAAGGTGGTCTGCATACAATTGTTAGCTACGTTTTTAATGATAATGTAGGTGGCAAAGATATGGTTAATGCTTTAAGCGGATATCTAGCCGAGGAATTCAAGAGGTATTTTTGTTAGAACTTTAAATTGTAATTATACTTTACTCTTTTTACTATTGAAGTTTTACTGATTTCTGTTACTTTTAGAAAATATCATCTGGATCCTACTGAGAGTAGAAAGTCAATGTGGAAATTGTCTATTTCTGCCGAGGCAATATTGCATACATTATCAACATTACCTTCATGTTCAAGATTTTTGGAGTCAGTTTGTGAAGGAGTTGACCTCAATGTGACAGTATCGAGAGCAAGATTGGATGCTCTAATTAGTCCATTGCTGCCATCATATTCTCAGCCCATATTTGATGCTTTGGCACAAGCTAATATTGATGCAGCGGAAATTAACAAGGTATATTTTGATTATATCAATAATGTCGAACAGTAGAAAAGTTTTTGTTTTTTTTATGCGTAACCCAAGATTAATAGTCCAATTCGTTTATTAAGTGCGTACTAAGCAACTATAGATTCTATAGAATATTCATCTACAAAAAGAACATGTGCTTGATAGTGACCAAGTTTCCTACTAGTTATTTGTTGATACCCTGCAAGCTGTGAGGGCATTCTAAATTTTTAGGAACCGGTTCCATATAGCCAAGTGATATCTAGGAACCTATTCTTTATTTTTTAAGAGTGAAAACAAATCACTTACTTAGCCTCACTTTGCATTAAAAATACCACCTTTTTCACTATTGCGACACAGATTACTGCACGGTTGTAATTTTGTACGGCTCCCGTCTTAGGCAGTCTTCAGTTACAACACTGCAGGGCTTGGCGCACGATTCAAAACTGAAGTCAAAGTAATTCATTTATTTGTAATAACCGGTTCCCTTAGGTTTCATAATTTTAAAAAACGGTTCGCACGAGTTAAATTTTTGTGAGGCAGCAGTCTCTGGATAGCGGCTCGCACTATACAACATACCGATGTGTTCACATGGACTCTGTTGTGATCATGGCCTAGTTATAGTTTAATAATGCATATAATCTTTTCATATGTTGATTACGTACTTTTAAAATACTTTGGGAAAGAATGTCTTTTAATCACAATTAGATTACAATAAACTTTTAGATGGTCTCTGTGAGGACTGAAAAATCTCTTAAGTCAATAACATTCAAGAGAAAAATATTTTTTTATGAGACTGAAATAAGCTTTTAGCTAATATCCTTTAGCTATATTGATCAGTCTAAAACTCAATAAGGATATGTGTAACTTACAAAAGTTCAAGCAAGAATTACAAATTTCTATTGTAAATTCATTGTCTAGATGGTTACACTTCGTCGCTGTAAATAAATATTTAATAGTTAACCAATCATTATGCTTGCACAAGGAAACCTCATTTAAAAATAGCGTTATTCAGATTGGTTAATAGGTTTTCTTCATTCTTATTATGGTAGATATGATTACAGTGGATGTGAATTCTGGCGGAAATGATTTTATAAAAACAATAAAATGTCTCTGATCGAAAACCATTAGTTTATATGTTTTGTTTTACATTAGTTTATTTTGGCCTTATAAATATATAGTATATATTTTTAATTATTTTTTTTAAAGTTAAAGCTGCTTTCAAGATAAATTTCACTAAAATTTGATTTAGGTGGTGCTGTGTGGAGGATCCATGAACGTGTCTCGTTTAAAAGATCATATTAGTTCATTATTTAATTGTGAAGTATTGTGCAGTCTAAGACCAGATGAAGTATTGGCTTGTGGGGCTGCCCAACAAGCTGGTTTGATAGCGTCATTGAATCATGACCTGCCGCCATTTGAAGCAGATAAAGAGCTGCCTATTCTAACTGCGCCTATAACTGTAAAAGTGAGTCACCAAGGTTCTTATTAGTCTGAATTATTTTTAATATATTTTATTTTAATGCACAAAAGAAATAGTAGTGAAATAATGGTATGGTGGAGGAATGAATACCTTAAGGTTAGATAAGAATTAGTGTAAGTTGAGGTAGAATATGAAAACGTAAGGTCGTGTAAAATGTCTTCCTGCGCTTTCTATGCTGAGTTAAATTCTAGGAGCCATCTCTTGGATCAAATGGGTCTGAAACGGGATTGGTTTTCCCAGGCACCCATGCGAACTTGTGTGTGGTTGTAAATAGATATACTTTTCAATTTTGTGTAACCAGTAGCTAGCATAAGCCGTTAGGATTCATTATTTATAGTTTTGAACTGATGAATAAGTTTTAGAAGGGTAGCCGAGCGTAGTTGTTACTATACAAACTTCAGTGGTTGGATGAGGCAAAAAAAAAAAATTCTTCAATGGTCAATGTTTCGGACCTCTCTCTGATGTTATTTAAGTTTATATTAAATTTTTAATTTCAATATACTTGACTATTAAAGAATTTACTTGCTTGTTATTAACCAAAAATTATCTTTTCTTCAGATTGGTGAAAATAAAGAAATAGTAATTGAAAAATCTGTTTTGCCATGTTCTGAGCAAACGTCAGTAAATGTTGGTGGAATTTTAGAAATATTTGCTGAACAAATCTCTGAAAATGGACAAGTACATAAAGGGAAGGTAGGTTACTAAACTTTGAAAAATGTTAAATGAATCTTCATTTCTTGTCTTATATTTTGCAATTTTAAGCTTATTATTATTTTATTTTATTTATTTACAAATATGAATGAACTATACTTCTGTAGTCTCTTGTACATTTTGCAGGTGAAACTTGAATTAGATGAAAAACTTCAAGATTATGAAGTTTACGTGAAAGTTACTCAGTAAGATATATATATTTATTGAATAATTTCGTATTATCCATTTTTTTTGTGGAAACAAAATGCCAAATACCCAATTGAAGGATAACTTTGCTCCTAATATAAAGCATTTGTAAAATGGTCTTATTCACTTATATTTTAAGGCATATAATATATTGAAGTATTGAAAGATTTACTGACAAAAGATAAAAAATTGTATAATTAAAACAGGAAAAATTTTTTCAGGGAAAATGAGCTACACGTAGAAGTAATTGACCCTTCGACAAAAGAAGTGAGAAAAGCTGTTATCAATTTTCTGATATTGTGATTTTTTTTTTTAAATAAAAAAAGTTAGGTAACTTTTTATAATTAATATTTTTATCGTCTTTCATTATCCTATTGTGTTTCCCTTCTTATCAGTTGCCAACAATTTTATTTCTTTGTATCGTTTTTCGTATAAAATTCGTTTTCTTGTCTGATCCGCTCGCTTTTTCTTTAAAAATTGAAATTTCAGTTTCAACGAACTCAAATGTGAAATCTATTAAACGAAGAAACCTTCTATTATTGAATAAGAATTCCTATACAATTTCTTTTAAAATATGGATATTCCATCATGCAGAGAGCGAAATCTTAATTTTTAAATTAAAGAAAATTTAAAAGGTTAATCCATCCTCCTTCCTAAGGCTTACTAGTTAAAAAAAAGTAATCTCTATTTTTTTTTAACTCCTATTTTACGATCTCGTACTTTCCTCTACGGAAGCTTCCATTTTGCCATTAACATGCTCATATCCCCCGTCAAGTTATTATTGTTCTGAAAAACGACACAGTGAATTGTGCTGAGACTGCAGCCTCAGTTTTTTTCAAGGTAAATTCGCGAATAAACAGCTTTAAAAACCAGTTGAGGGCTCTCACTAAGTGCCATTTTACGTGGATAGTTCCAGTCGTAAGGTAAACCACATAATTTGTTGTGGTTTACAGATTTCTTCAAGGCTACCTGTAAGGCAACCCCAAAACTGAAAACAGTGTACTGTTGATGGTAATACGATAGGATTCAATAGTAGTTCACTTTCTTGTCTATTAGCAACAATTTTAGCCATTGGAACAAGTGTACAAAACTGCCCAAAAAATTCCCAGACGCGGATGATGCTTTCGATGTTCCCTGCACTAAAGTTTTATAGAATAGTGTGAAAGAAGAAAGTATAATGCCCAAGTAGTTGTAAATTTCCGTGAATTTATTATCGAAATAAAGTTGAGTTTCCTCTTCTGTCCTATACTAAAGAAAAAAACTTTTTAGGTTTATAAATATTCGCTTCCAACTTGTTAATGAAATATTGTAATAGGCTCCAATAATCTCAGATGTTGACGCTCCTTCAACACACACAATACACGCAAAAGTAGGCACTAAGAATTTTCAATAATTTGAATGATAAAATGGGAGTCTTCTTGAATTACTAGATCACCGGGAATAATAGAATTAAAAGAACAACAGACTCGATTGGTTTAATTCCTGATGTTGCCTAAAAACAAATACTCAATATTAGAAATGAATAAGACAAGGACAGGACTGACATCTCGCCTTTGAAGAACTGCTGTAGAAGTAATTTAACACCATGGGTGAATCGAATGAATTTTTTGGAATGTAATTGAAACTACCATGTACACCAAGCTGAAATAATTTCTGCTACAGTAACGTGTGATCAAGAAATGTCCGTTTGAAGTCGGCAAATGACAAAATTTATCATTAGATTGTGATTTTTATTCGTAAAGATTTAAGTAAAAATTATGTACATTAAAACTATCTGGAAAGCCAGTTGAATAGGGATTGTTCGTCAAGTATACAAGTGTGGGCAAGAGGGTGGATTACAAGTATCATTAAATACTATAATAAAAAGTAGGTCAACAAAAATACAAAAAAATTGTGACAAATTTAATTTTGTTTATAAAAAAAAATATATTATTTTATGTAATATATGAAAAACTTTCCTGCAATTATATGCAGTTTCTACTAACGTAGTATGTAAGATTTACTAACGTAGTGTCTTCCTTTTCACTAGTCGCTTTCCGCTTTTAAATTTGACGACTTGAGTGATGCCAGAAACCGCAGTCTTGCTGTTCTCTCTTTTTTTTCTGTTGGTTTTTAAAAGTATGGTAATTATTTACAAACAATGGGGAATTACTTAAATATTTTGGGTATTGCTAAAACAAGATGCAGTTTGTAAGAAAAAATGTAAAAAGGTGAAAAACAGAATTTTCATAGCTTACAAAACTGGGGTTTGTGAAAGAATGAAATATTTGGCTAACTTTGGGTAATATCTGTGTCATTATACACGACAGTTACTTTTAAAAAAATGTACATTAATTATGTATTTTTGGGGATTTATAGATATGATTACAATAATACATAAATCTGAGAATTTTTGGGCAGCTAGGAAATCACTCTCTAGAATAAATGATTTTATATCCATAGAGTTGAAGATTTTTAAATATATATACATTTTTTTCTTAAGTTATCTGAAGAGAGGCCAAATAATGGACCGATTATTTTTGAATGATGATTTATCACAAAAAGAAAAGATATATTAGCTGTATTATTTGTGAAATAATAAAATTGTATAGCAATTTGAAGTGAAAGAAACTGAATCCTGCTTGTTAGTTATATTCGCTAACAATGTAAAAAATGGTTAATGAATTAAATTGAAATTAAAATTAACTGGAAATAACAGGACGCATTTTCCAAATCTCACTTTTCAATACACTTTGGTTTCTAAAATAATTTAACACTTTTTCTTAATTTAGCAAAAAGTTGGCAAATTATAATGGTTTTATTTCTCAATAATATCGAACAACAATCCTTTCCAAAAACAGAAATAACACTAATGCATAAATGTAGGATAATTTAACATATTCTACTGAAATTTTTTTTTAGACAGGAATGCTTTGAAATATTAACTATTGATCTTATATTAGTTGAGTATTTAAGCATTTAATCTTACATATTTAATTTTTTGTTTAAATTAATTGAGGTGATGAAATTATTATAAAGTGGTAAAAGGATCTCCCATTCTTGTCACAAACAGAAAAACGTTAGAAATCAATAATGTGTTCTTTAATATTTCAGAACTCGTCAATCCTAACGTTTAAAACTTACAATATATACATATGTATATATACTTAAACTATTTTTATAACTTACCTTATTGTTATTCCGCATTAACAACTTTAACTTAAGTATATAATTAAAAGCATAAGTTATGCTTTTAAAAGGACTGAAACAGATTGCCTATTTCTAGACCTATATATTGAGAAATTCAAGGTTCAACTTAACTCACTTTTAAATAAAAATTAATTTATATAATTCTTTATATAGCAATTAATAAACAAACATAATGAGTAAGCACGAAATTAGGCTGTAGGGCTATTAGATTTAACCTTTCTCCTGTAAACATCACATACCACGTGACTGTTTCAAGATTCTGGAGGAAAGCTGGTAAGAGTTCGAGAGGATTCTCAAATGTAGGAAAAATAAACATAAGCATACATATGTCAATAAAATTAAACAAAGAATTATTTCATAAAATGAATGTTTAATTAGAATAATGTATCATTCATGTCCATTATTAGGACAAAATTACAAGTGTAACAAACCTACAGCACATATCATAGCATCTGTATTCATGATTCCATAAATGCTTTAATATTAGGCCAGTATTCACCTTTTGGATCGTAAATTCTCAACATATGATCCCAGTCTTCTTTATGTGTAGGTATGAATTTGTTCAAAGCGTGTTTGTAGGTGGCTTTCTGTTTGTCATTGCATTTACCACAAACCGAGCTCATTACTTCTGGAATTGATTCTGTAAGAAAAAGAAGACAGTAAATGAATAAAATTAAATTCTAATGACGTAGTAGTTTGTTTAAAAAACAAAAGATTCAAAAATGAAAGCTAAATCTTGAGAAAGTATTAATTTACAAAATGATCACACTGTTATCAAAAAACTATTCGATCAAATCTGCTGGGCGAATATTCGAGTCCACAAGAAGCTGCCATTAGATTTTCTCTTCCTAGTAGAGTCTACAGCTCCCTCACCAGTATTGGATTTTAGACATGTTTCAAGGGCCTGGAATACCTTAAGAATTTCAGAACTTCAATTTCTTTGATAAATCTAAGACCCTTATTGTAAATTAAAAGACACACTTATATTTTCTGAGAATCTTAAAATACATTCAATCCGTGAACTTCCTTTTTTTGTTCCTCAATATCAAAGTTGGATAACTTGGACAATCCTAATGGCAATACAAAAAAAAAAAAATTAAAATAAAAATTAAAAAATAATAAAACATGAGAAAGAGATTTGCAGAATGAAGTTTATTGGGCAAAAGCTGGATTCAAGTACAGATAAATGGGCAGGTCGAACAAGATTTCATATTATTTTGTTCCTAGAAGCCTGCACAGTTTCACTGTACATCGTTACCTACGAAAAAATGCTGCCCGAATTCCGGAGCTGGTCACTACCAGTGCACTCACTGAAAGACACCCGGTACCAATGACCTCAGATGTAGTTGCACCAATTTTATATTTATCACAAAGCTGAGCTCTTCAGAAGTAGGCTTGGCGCGCCAGGGTTTGCTCAGGCTTTATTTAGAAAACAGGATCAGAGTAATGTTATGCGCAATCCCATGAAAAATATTGAAGTGCTGGAGGGCACATTATTGAAACCATTTAAATCAAAAATGCCTTATAAACATAGATCCAAAACTGCTTTCTTCCTTGCAGGATTTAGTAATATGAGCATTATTTTAAATGAACAAAGAAATAGAGTATACATTGAAAATCAAGCAAATCTCCTATTTTTAAAAATGAATGGTCCACAGCAACAATTATTTAATCCAGATGTTTATGTAAAAATTTTGTTCAGGTCTCATAGTTCAGCAGATGACAACAAAATAAAGAAAGTTCAACCAAAAGATCCTGAACATAATCCTATTTGGAATATATTATAAAAATTATTATTTTTAATGTATTATTATAAATATTTATGCAATTGTTTATAAGTGCTATTCGTATTTTATAATTTGTTAACGATTTTTATAAAATGTTCTTATTACTGTAATAAACGTATATAAACATGAAATGGGGTTCGCAATGATTTTCGCTTCCTTTCCTTTTTGGTTCATAAAAAATATTTTTAAAAGGTATACCTAAGCGTTCCGGTAAAAAAATAATTAACAGGACAACCCTGGATATAGGTATAATCACAGAATAGAAGTGAAATGGGCAGCTGTTTAACAGATCTCTGAAACTTGAAGTCCTTCCAAGTTTGACGAATCATCCACATAACAGTCACGTAGTATCTGGTGTGTACAGAAGAATAAGTTAAATCTAATAGCATAATGAATTTTCTTTTGTGATACTTATTTAATTTCTTACATTTAAGCCTATAAAGCTCATTCATTGTAAGAGCCATCTTTTAACTTCAATGTAAAGAATTTCAAAAAAAAAAAACGAAAGGACAAAGATGTACGGAAACAAAAACAAAATCGTCCGAGAGATTCGAATTTCCAAACAAGCTACATTCAAGTTGTTGGTACCATTTACATTTCTTAGGATTTTCAACCTGTACACAATGCACCTTGAAGGAAAGACCAAAAAAGGACCCAATATGAATTAGTACAGAAAATAAATGTTCAGTAAAATGTTTATTATTAAAGGGCAAAGAGTTTTCTAGGAATATGTAATGTATTTATAACATTTTAACTCAGTGGAGGAGAAAAGCAAAATAGGCTGAAAAATTCCAATAGGTTTTCAGGATAGAAGAGATTTGTTTTTAATTAGAGAATTTCAAAAAGTTGTATGTTTATGTTTAATGTCTAGTTCTGAAGGACTAGAATTTGATTCGAATTCATACAATAATTGAAATTACTAATGTACAACGGAAGACTAAAATCTCTTTATATTTTAACATTTCAAGTACATTTCTAATAAGAAACCTTGATGAGTGCGGTTATCTGCAGTTGTAATCACGCACCTGATAAACTGCAGAAATTAATCTGTGATTATGTGCAGGAAGTGGTCGTAAATTTAAATACTTTAAGCTGCTGAAGAATTGTAGTGGTTCCTTTTCATTGAAAATCTGTTTGTCCATTGAAGATATTTGTGTTGCAACATTTTGTCTGCGGGAGTTAGTAATTGTGATGTTTTGTCAAATTTAGAAGGACTTGATGTTTCAGAGATCTGTTAAACAGCTACTCATTTCACTTTTATTCTGTGTCCAACTTCCTCGGGTAGCCCCGAGAGCGATCATCTTCCATGTTCCCTGAGTTGTCCAAGATTCTATGTGGTTTACGACTAATTTAAAATCTAAAGGATTGCTATTTTAGAAGGACTACAGGTTTTAGAGGTCCCTCATACTTTTCTTGATAAGTAAGTTGTGAGTTGAAAATGGCATTGTTACTTCAAGAATCAATAGCAGAATTCTGTATTCTCTATTTCTTACGGTTTTTAATAATCACAGAAGCATAACTTGACAACAACAAAAATCAAGGGTTACCGCAGCCCAAAATTATATGATGTTCGGGATAAATCAAGAAGACATACCTTTAACAGCAGCTGCGTGAGAACTACAAGGCGCTTCGTCGAAGAAACAACTTAGATACGATCTTAGCAAACGTTCATTATCCAAAATGACATCCACATCGATCTCTTCAAATACTTTATAATAGAAAGCTTCTTCATCACTGTCTGGCCGACATAGAACCATACCAAACATTAATAACGACGCTAAGCACAGTCTTAACATCATCATGTTTACAAACTTCTAACAAAAGAGGCCTTTGTTCACGAATAAACCGTCTTATATTCGTTTTGTAGTTCGTAACACGTAATTCATTATGTCTAATTATCAAGGTCATTTTCTTGATAATAGCATATTTCATTGTAATAATAAGTTTCATACATGGTCTTTATCAAACCCAAACAATCTACTAATACATCAATTCTGTTCACATTAATTTCCAAACAAAGTATAGGACTCTGAATGTAGCGATTACCTTTTTTCTAAATAGAAATGACTTCTGTTTGTACGTTGTAATCTGAACTTTAATTACTTCTTCCTTTACCTTTTTTTGTCTTCAGCGGACACGTTTGCTCTTATTTATTATATCCTTCATTATCATAGCAGAAAATCACAAATCATTAACAAGCAAATTAGTAAAATAAATAAACGATAATTCATTTATATTATTTACATTAACAACATAAAGGAATAACATTGTTTTGTTATTTTATAATTATTAGGCATTATTAGTAAGATAAGAATGAGAATAATCAACTACAATTGTTGAAACATTTCAGACAGAATGAACTAGATCTTTATAAACTTTATTATGCAGCCAAAACAAGCTTATTGTGTTGACGTTTTGCAGTTAGAGTAAAAGAAACCATTCTTTTGAAAAAGATAGGTTTTGGGTCCTTTTCTGCTCTTCCTCCTTTATTCTATTATAAGTGTCAAAGTTCTCGTACCTCAAGGTAAGTATTTAATATAATCGGAGAAAATTCAAGAGGATTCCCGGTCTGAAAAGGCACTGGTGAAAAACAAAATTGTCTCACTCAGCTCACTGTGGAGCAAAGTTTGTAATTTCATCCATCATCAGAGGTAGGTTAACTTGGATTATTCAAATTTAATTTCTTGATTTGGATTTCGTATAAAACCTGTTCGGGTACGATATAAATACCGAACATTTAATCATTTAAAAGTGCTGCTTACTAAAATACAATGGTCTAAAAAATATTCTAAAACAATGCTTTTGGATTAAAATACGAAAGTCAATGCCCTAGAATATACATATATAAAACAATGAAATAGATATTATATATTCATATAAATATAATATATTACATTATCAAATATAAATAAAAAATTATTCCAACTCTTCCAACGTCTGAACTCACTTTAAAAATCATATTGTACAACGAATGTAGTACAACATCGTGAAGCATATTTTTTAATGAAGTGTGATTTGAATGATACAGTAACCACAAATTGGGCGTAAAAAATTCATGACAGTCCTTCATAACCATGAGTGATATTTGTTGTTTAACAGAATGCAGATATCTTCCAATATTTGGCATTATATTAAAAGAAAAGTTAGTTGTTTTACCAAACACGGAAAATGGAAGAGGTTCTGGCTTCTGAGGGAGACTATGATGACTTTGTCTATCTTTGACTGTGATTAACTTTTTTAGATGAGTTGATTCAGTAGGATCGTAAAGTGCATTTGACTGAGTATGAGGAGAGAAATAAGGCAGCAGTTGCTCGACGAAATTCTATGGATAGCAGATTTAACCTGCCCAATAAATCTTTACATGGGAAATCGGCAACTTCAAAATCTGCTCGTGTGCTAATCATTCTCACAATCCTTATCTGAACATTCTCAATCCAATAATAGCAGAATTTTAGTATCAAGACCAAAACAGATCCACACTCTAAATATCGTAGGCCTCTCAAAAGAGCAGTAAATATTCTTTATTACTGAGCAGTTAGTAAAATAGGTTGCGGTACGCAAAATAAAACCTAGAACTTTATTTGCCCTTAGGCTAATGGTTTTAACATGTTTGTCCAAGAAGAAGGAAAAAAAAATCCAAGACCAACGATTGAGGATTCTTCAATAGAAGACCCTTCATGGAATAATCAAAGAATATCGGCGTAGATAAAGAATAATCAGACATTTACTGATTATCAATTCATTCTATTTTTTTTGCAATCAGAGAGGTGACTAAACACTGACAGTCAACTGAGGGATGTAAAGAACTTGCTTTATATCATTTATAAAAACGATATTGAGAAACGGACCCAGATGAGAGCCTTTCGGTAAGTAAACCAATCCTCATTAAACCAAAGCTCAACTTTTTCTGTAAGGGGAGAAAACGAAGCTAATCAAGTACCTTAGAGATCAGAGTAGAAATGGGACGATAATTGAAAAAGCAACTTTTGCATCCATTTTTAAAAGTAGGTATATAACGTGACTTAAGTTTTAGGCAATCTGGATGTATCTAAATACTAAGCAACTTTTTGAGCAGTTTTTTAAAAGTTGGAGATGAGTAACAGAACTTCCACAATATTATTAGAGGAATATGATCAGTATGCCAAGGGAACGTTTACTTAGTTTTCACATCTTATGTTAAGATTTGTGGTTCTCCCGAAATACTAATAGCAAAGCAAAAAGCAAAATCTCTGTCAAATAATTAAGAAATCTAACTTAAGAAGTTGTAACTGTAATTAAATCTATCAATAATTATCTGTCAATAATAGTCGTGATAATCAATAAAAGAAGTTAATGTAAAAAGACAGTGAAAACTCGTACAAAATTTTAAACCATTATCTGATTTTTAAAGCAATACTTATTATATAATATAACATGCCTTGTAACATTTCAACAAGTATTTTTTATGTAGTACGCAATTAACAACAAAGTTAAACTAAAAACTTGTTTGTTTTGTTTTTTCTTTAAATTGAAATGGTCAACTAATTTGATAATAATTGTCTTTCCCAATACACATTATAGAAATTGATATGTCTACAAGGACAGAATTGCAGGAAAGGGATCACTGTTATTAACTGCTCTATCATTCATTCCCACTCGCATTGGGCTAAATTAGCTGCATAAATGTTCTGTTTTTTATAGTAGAAAATTAACTTAAAAACAAGATAGAAAACCTCAATGCGTGTGCAAATAAATAATATATGTTTATCTTTTTTTAATGTATGTAGCAACAGGATGTACTGCAATCGTTTCAAATTTTCTCATCTAATTTGGAGATATTTGAGATGAAATAGTTAATTACTTTTAAAGTCTCAAAAACGAAAAAAAAATCTTGGTAATCTGGAACTTATATTTCCGATTGGTTACCCCCCAGTGAACCGACATTAACTTAGCGATAACATTGCTCTATCTGTAACTACCACTAAACGGATTTTTCTTTTTTTAAAGATTTCCTTCAATTCGCTTCAACAATTATCCTACTTTTTTTTTATTGATTATAAGCAATGGAAATCCAATTACTGTTTTTGATACGGTTTTAGATGGACGGAATATTTCTCCAGAGCAATATTTATGCTGCCTATTTTTGAGAAGCGAGATCCCCAAGCACGTCTAGCTCTGTAGAAGACATCACAGCATTGATGGTTGGGCTCGGTGTGTTTTCCGCAGTTTAAAATACGCTGATTAGCGGGATCAATTCAAGTCCATTTTTTTTTTTTTTTTTTTGTCAATTTCAAGTTTTCATTGTAGTGATGGCTTTTCACTGCTGACCAATAAATATTAAGCGCAATTTAATTTTTTTAAACAATTGTAGATTTAATACAATTTATTATGTAGGACTGTGAGATTCGAAAACAATGTAAATTTGATGATGACACCTAGATATTTTAGCAAAATATTTAACCAAAAATCAAACATTTTTTGCAAATGGATATATGCAAAATTTAAGAAACTAGAGTTAATTTTTAGATGCAAAATTGGTAAAATAAAAAATGCCAACATCATACTTGGTTGATGGAATTGCTCCAAAACTGAATTAGAATATGTAATTAATTGTTTGTTAGCTGCCTGCAAATTTTACCTACTAAATCCTAAGAGTAATTAAACAATTCGACCCCAAGCAATTAATATTGCTCTTTGTTTTGTGAAAACCAGTTCAAATTGTGGTTCGTAAGGGACAGATTTCCGAGTGTCCGACATCAACCTTCAAAGTGATTAATTGCAAAAAGCTCAAACCGTTTCGATAGTTTATCGCAACTGTGACATCTAAGATTTTTTAGTAATTTTGTCGAAAATATCACATTAAAATCTCAAAATTTCATGCACTAGAAACACATAATGATCTAAACCTTTTTTGGTACTTTTTCCCACCAAGAAATTGTTTTTGTGAGAGCTCTCATGGAAGTGAACCTGGCCATCTAAAGGCATCCCTCTTAAATGCTAGCTAAATGTAGGCTAATAATTCCATTGACATGTTTTTGTTTGAAATGTTTTTCGAGACAAATTAATTTGGGGATTATTTCATACATGGGAAGGGGCAATCTTAAGAGTTCTCTTAAACTTCGATTCTTTGATAAAGAAGAGAGGTTAATACTAGTTCAAGTTAGCGGAGAAATCAGTAAGGGTACGTTCACAACGGAACTGTGAATATAGATAACAGCAGAGATGATAACTGATAAGAGTAAAATATAATCGCTGATTAGTGTGCACAACGGAGCTGTGATAAATGCAACATGTCGAGTGGTGAAGAAGAGTTTTTATGTTCAGCAGCAACAAAACGGTAATATTTTAAAGAAAAAACGATTTAGAAAATTTCATGTACATCCCATAAATAAAAAACGAAGTACTTTGGGTGAATTTCACCATTTATATAAGCAACATAGAAATTATCCCGATCGTTTTTTTTTTTTTTAATATGTGAGGATGGGTCCACCCACATTCGACTATATTTTAGAAAAATTAAGAAAACGTTGGAAAAATTGACATGGAAATCTTACAACCATAGAAGAAAAACTAGTGATTACTCTTAGGGTAAGTAATGGTTTTATTACAAATAAAAACAAATAAATACATTTAAAAATAAATGTAAGCACGATTTAAAAAACAAAATATTGTTTAAAAGTAAATAATAAAATAATAACAAAAAATAATGAGTAAAGACAGCACTAATTAATTTTTCTACGTCCATTTTGAAGCTGCGATACTGGAGTTCAGCTAGCAGAAAAATGAAATATTTAATTCTATCATCTATGCTCGTTTATACCAGCGCGTATGAGTCACTAGTCGCAGCTTCGTTGTGCACGCTCACATTCGCATGTATTATGTTTTTCTTTAAGCGCTGATGCATCACTCCTATCATCTATGCTCACAGCCCCGTTGTGAACGTACCCTTAGGAATTTACCGCTACCTTGGAGAAAGCTTTCATAGATCTAGACAGAAAATAAAACTACTTACTCCCATAATTATTGTAAATATAAATAGTTATTGCAGTGAGAGTCGTGTGAGTGTTTCTTAACACATTTTTGTTGAACACTATACTCAGAAGCACCGTTCGTACAGAGCCAAAGGCACTAGCTGCGAAAAGGCAATTTTTTCTAAGAAGTAAATAATAAACTAATCTTTCTATATTTGAGAAACCTTTATTTCGTATAAATAATAAAACTATTTTCAACAACTTTTTATTTTGTAATTAATTAAAGCTTTTCAAAAACATTAGACGATTCAAATGTTTATTTTTTTGTCTGAAACTGTAAATAGTTTAAGTATATAATATAATTTTCCATCTTTATTATATCAAGAATTCTTTTCAATTATGATTTTTTAAAATTTTTAATACAATATTTACTTTTTTTTTGTTGTATAGTGTTTTATAGATGATCATAAACTATATTAGGCCTATTTTTTCTCATTCCTTCAAATACTTTTTTTAATTCATTTTTTATATTATGTAATCAATTCTTTTTTAAAAAATTACCTAATGAAAAAATTAAAAACAACAAAATTTGTTAATTTGTCCTTTATCAACAGGAGAACATTTTGGTACATACATTTTTCTTCACCTAAAAAATGCCATACATAATTTTTTTTTTTTTTTCCAAATGATTAGCTTTTCCTTATTTTTAAAGTTATTTATGTACTTAACAATTTAAATTTTTGTACAATCATATATAAAATGGTTTTACTAAATGTTTTTATTAATAAAAAATACTAAAAAAAAACAATTTTTTAAAATTTCTTTGGAATATGTGAAAAAAAGTTAACAAAATTAATGGTGTCAGTACTTTTTTATTGTTTTTATTAATAATATTCAAAAGACAAATAAAAAAAAGGAAAGAAAGAAAAACAAAAAACTAGATTTGTAAAAAACTCTTTGGCACCATTTTTTGTATTTATTTTAAAACTTTTCCAACATATTTACATTAATAGCTCATTTTTTATTTATTTTCTTTTCAATAAAAATTTTAAATATACATAGGTCTTTTTGCCTTTTATTTACAATTTTATTTATTTATTATATAGATTTTTAATTTTAAATATTTTTTATCTAATGATATATTTATTAAAATATTTATTATATTTATAAGTCAACACACCTACAAAATATATATGTCTATATTTATACTAATAAGAATAACATTATAATAAAGAATTTGTATACAATGTTAATTGTGGTAATTCAGAAGTAGGGGGAATAAAAAATATTCGTTCTAATTACAAAATCAGTAAAAGACAACAATGTAGTAAATGAAATTTAATTCATGGCCATTTCATAAAGTCTATGGTTTTTTGTTTTTTTCATTTCCTTTAATAAAATTGTTCTTAGGCCATTACTACAACTATGCTTGGTCCAAAAATTCTAATAAGTCATTTTAAGTTCATTGTCAACAATATATGTAGCTTTATTTTGGCAACTTATTATTTTTTTTTCACCACCTATTTGCGATTAAATAAACAAAATAAAAATACTTTTTAAAGGAAAATAGAAGCAATCATCAATCTGGAAAGATGGATGATTGATGATCTACTCAGTGGGGCACATCCTTTCAGCAACCAGTAGGCTCAAGAGACATTGTCTCGGGCAAGGTACAATGAGTCCAGCCAATGTTTTTCTCTTCATCAAAACATAATATTAATAAGGACTTCAGCGATACGAAAACTATCCTGAATAGAGCTCTCACTCGCCACAGACTTTTCACTAAATGAAACGCTTTTGCGATTCGTAGCTTACTCCCTGTTATTAAAATCTTTTATTGAGGAAAAAATCTAATTAAAATAGCATTTATCAAATTATTTTTGATAGTGAAAAAACTGATCCTTAATTTTTGTTGCAAATGAAACTGAAGAGCATTTAAAGCCTAATTACAATGAAATGAAATATAATCAATTAAGTAAGATGAAAAAGCCTTTCATAAAATAAAACCTGAGACTTGTGTCACTTTGGGCAATAGAAACAATACTTTGTATCACTACTTTTCCAGAAGTTTTAACAAAAATTTTATACTTAAATTTCTTTACCTATCGTTGGTTATAATTATAATATTATTATTCTAAAACATGTTTTTCACAAATTAATGTTTGATACAGCAATAAAATTATTTATATTTTTTACTAATTAATGTATTCTTTGCTTATATTTTTAAAGTTAGTTTTTTTCTTAAGAGTAGCAACAGTTTTTTTGGAATTTACCAATAATAACAGACGAATGTTTCATTAAAAAAAAAAATTAGAGAAACTATTTTCTTTGAATCAAAACAGAAATATTCACTGAAATTAACAATTTTTAAATACATTTATATTTTTTCCTATGAAAGTTCTTAATTTACATTTATTACGTTTCCAAATTATTTAATTATCCTAACAAGTGGCAAAAAAGATTTGCTTTTTAGCACTATTTAATAGGTCTTAATTTTCAGCTTTACTATCAATTTAACACATTTAAACAATATTTAGACATATATTAGAAAGCTTAAATATAATTAGCGAGGAAGTTATTTTAAATTTAAGGCAAGTTTGCGATTTGTATTTATCCTCTGTTTATCATGCTTGAAATTATAATTGAATAAAAATTCATCTCAAGCGCTTAAATTAAAAAAAAACCTTTTTGATACGATTTTTTTCCTGTTTCCCATGAAAATGTTCATTTAATAATTAAAAATTGATGTATAACTACATAAAACATCCTAAAAATAAGTTCACACATTCTCAAGCAAGAATGCTATTGTTCAGAAATATTATTTTAATCTTAAAATCAATATAATTATTTGCAAACGTAAAAAAAAATATAGATCGGACCTAATAAGTTACACATTAATTTAATTAATTCCATTATTATTGTTCCATTTGATTGCTCGCACAAAATTATAAATCAATGAACTGCTGATTCCATAAGACTCTAATATAATAAATAGTAAGTATCATACGCTACAATACTTTTACACAACTACTTTTGGTTATTTTATAGATAATACATTCTTATATAAAAAAAAAAATCTTTCCTTTATAAAAAATTGCTGTAAAAAGAAATATGCTTTTATCATTACTGATAAAGAACATTTTTTCTTTTTTTGAAATGTTAAAATAATACATCGCCGCGAGAACTGCAGCCTTTGGTCTCACTCGAGGTAAACTTTTCTGGTTTAGAATTTTTTAGAAAAGAAATTTGCAAAAAAAAAAAAAATTGTTTCCGTTTTTCTCAATTACATCACGAATAACTGCACAACCATTCATTTAGTTTTTAAACACAAAACCAAGTTTTCAAACGTCTACTTTTTGTACTCTCTAAATATTTGATTGAAGTAGTTCACAATTCAAGATCCAAAAGATATAAATAATAGATATAAAAGAGATATATATATATATATATATACATTACAGTATTGGGGCAATTATTCTTTCACAGTCGTATTATTTAGTAGTAACCCAAAAAACTAGAAAACACGTTCTAAAAAAGAAAAAAAGATAAGTTAAATCCATTTGAAGTAATTTGCTTCCTTCATTTCCCTCTACCGTCCGCCCCCCCCCCCCAAAATCATACTATTAATTTTATCTTAGCGGATCGAACCACAATTCAAAAAACAAGTTTTTCCTAATTTCCCTGAGAATGAAATATTTTTATCCCTTAGTATTCCTTATAAATTAAAAATTATTCTTGTTTTGAGGATAAAATCAATACATTAAAATAAAGCAAAATAATAAAATAAAAAATATTTTCTGTCTGAATGTTTCACTACATTAGTGGTGAAAATTTTACTAAATAGACACTTAAAAAAAAAATATCTGAAATCAAAAACCTAGGTTCAAGAAATTTTTTTCAAAAGTGAGATGAACAATATTATTTCGATTCAATTGTAATTATGACCCAACCTCAGATTAGATATTTTTTCATTTTTTAGCTTCTAACTTACAATTCCTAAGTAAAGATCAAAGTTGTATTCTGAAAATCGACAAGCGCAGAAATAATTCTCAAGATCAGATACAGCTCACAGAATATTTCTGACCCAATAAAACAATCAATTTAGCAAATCAGTTGTTTATTTTTATTTTTAAATGAGTCCTAAACATCTTAGAAGGTCTAGATAACTATTGAGAGCTTACCAAAACACAATAAACCACTTATAAAACCCAAATTTCTTTCAATTCCGTTTGCTTTGCTTTCTTACATACAACTTTGGCTTAAATTTTCATCTCATTTAATTGTGAATTGAAATATATATATATGTATTATATATATATATATATATATAAATTAAATAACCTAGATTATAATAAGAGAAATGATGTTATTTGGTTTGATTCACAGTCAAAAACTCTCTTCTTGGCATAAAAAAATAAAATAAAATAAGAAAGGTTTATTCCGGTCAGAGGCACCAACTAGAAGGGTACACGTACATTAGAACCCCTTAAACTTATGAAAATTATGACCCATTGTAGGATCCTAAATGCTGGATTGGTGTTTTGTGTCTATCTGGCTGGTGTTTACTAAATTGATTACCAATTACAGAAGTTTCTTTGCATTAGAATCCATAAAAGCTGTACCAACAAATCAATAGGGGGAAAGCAATCAATTTAGATGAGCACATTCAAAGCAAGACTAGTCGAAGCAGCATATGTACATTTATTTGTCACAGTTCTCTACTCTAATAAGTTATTATTGTAAACAATACAATAATATTAGCTCCCGAACGTAAGTGACAAGTTTCACATAAAAACATTTATTTTTCTATTTAATACTTTCCTGTCCGATTAGGAGGTAAGGATTAACTAAGATTAACACCCATATTTAATGAGAATGCTAAGAAAATAAGTTTGTACTAATAGTTCTTTTTGGAGCTATTATGTTTAATGGTCTTTTTTTCTGAACCTATCGTGCCTGAATCAGAGGAATCTGATTTCTGCCCAAACCTAGAGTCTCTTTGGTTCTTTGTTTACACAGCAAGAGCATGACACTCTTGCCGTGTTTAACCCCAGGAAGCATCACCCTCAGGTTTAACCCCATACACTCAGCTCCGGACTCCCTTCCGGCATTGTTTTATCCAGTTCACCCTCCATTCATTCCTCAATCTGAGGAACATCTAAAATGGACTTTGAAACTGTATCTAGAACAGACACTGTCCGCAGCCATGCCGATAACCTTGTCTGTAATATTCATATGTCCAATGGAGGAACTAGTCTGTACGCATTGGGCCTTGCCTCCGCCTGAGTGAGCACAATTTTAAATGTTTTGAAATATAATTTTAATATGGATTTTACTGCTTTTACATGTCGTGGGATCAATGTCAATCAAGTTTCTTGAAACGAAAGTAAAGATTGTACCTTTAAAGGATTTCCTATTATCTCGTGGGACTCAAGTACATCTTTGGAGACGAGTTCTCCTCTACACTGGGTGTCTATACTGGGATAAAGATAACATTGGCACTAAATTTAAGATGTCTTTTAAGCTGTGACCTTTATCTTAAGATCTAAGTGTTACGACTGGATACTATCTTTGATTACTCAACAAGTTGGCGCCGCTGACAGTTGAATACACATGATTTAATAAATATGATAGATAACTTAACTACTTTGATCATAAATTTGATAAATCAAAACCTCAAATACGTGAAAATTAACAGATAAATTAGATAAATTTTTAACTGGATGTTTGAACAGAAAATTTAATGACTTTTCAGTTTTGTTAACATTAACGAACATCAAATTTGGACTAGATTTATAGTTCATCCACTTCCTCACTAATTCAAATGAAAATTTATTTTAATCATAAAATTATTTTGTATGAAACTAACAAATAATTAGCTCAATACTTTCTCTTAAAGAAACATTATTTATTTATTTATTTTTGTTAGTCGTTAAAAAAACTTAGCAGTATCATTATAAAATTCATAACAATAATTGCCTTTGACACATATTTCTATTTTGGGCAATTTTTTTCTATTATTTTGTTCAAAATTTTCCCCAAATTTTATTGAAAACATATTCCACTTCCTCTCATACGAGGTCACCCTCGTGCTACTGATAATAGTAGCTGCACTGATGTCAAACATTCATTGCGTACATCATCGGCGGAGTTGGCGTACTGGAAGGTGTGTGATGATGGTGTGGTGCAAGCTCAGTACTCTGGGCTAGAATACTGCCAGGAGGTGCAGATACCTCGTGGTGGCTGCTTGGTGGAGCACTTGCACCTTCTGGCACTCCTCTCAGCTCCAGCTGTCCCTTTGTTGGGGAACCGCAGGCTACCTGAAAAGAAAATTCGTGTGAAACGATCACTTGACTTTCTTGTATTCCTCTTGAACATTTAGAATATAGTACTGTGTTTGTCTTTAAGCAATTTTTCACATAGCTATCGAATCTTTCCCTGATACATTTCTTGGGTTGGATACAATAACGAACTACTCCAGCCCATTTTAGAACTAAATCAACTAATATTTTTTTCTCTGCTTACCGGAGGTCTAGGATAATAAAGAAGAGGTCCAGGGCTTGGAGAATTTCTTAGTGCTGGCCGGGGTAGTTGATAATAAGTTGAGATAGTTTGTGTACCTCGGACTACCACTTGTCGAGAAGGTCCCATTACGTGTACCTGCAAAATTGTTCGCCAAAAATTTAGACAATAAAGAATTAGAAATAAAAAAACAGTTTGTTAACTGATTCAATTTTTAGAGGGCTCTATAACTAGAGGTTTAAGAGAGGAACTTACGCGGTCAATGATGATCGACGAAATCCGAGCATAAATCACGCTGAACGAAAAGGCGCTATCAGACCGAATGATCTTCTAGTGCCTCACACAATCTCGGCGTTAAACTTGACAAAGACACCAACTGTTATTTGAACTAAATCTCTCGATTTCTTGGTACCAGAGGCAACAATACTTGAAAGATTTTATTCAAGCACACGAGTAATAACCAAATCTCTGGATTGTGGCAATCCCGACATTTTGCGATAAATGTAAAAGAAATGAGGTTCACAAAGAAATTAAACCTGATTAAAACACAACAAATATTAAAAAACACTATTTGTATATGTAGAGGATTGAAATTTCTGAAAGAATCTGATAGGCAGGAAGCATGCTCTCTCCTTCAGATAAAGAGTACATGAAATTATAGAGACGTAGAAACGGTAAATTCATAAAAGTATTATTCTATAGCACCATATTGCTATAAATGTTAATATAATAATGTAACACATAACACAAATGTGTTACATTATTAGCTCTCTTAGCCCTATCATCACACGCATTTTCTAGCAGCTAACAGTGGATGTACTCAACTGATGAAAAAAATTGACGTTGGAATGGGGGTTAAATATTACTTCTAATATAGATTTGAAGCAAATGAAATCGATCAAGGAGTACCAGTACGGTTACACATGATTGATTGAGCAAACTTCAGGATTAATCTCAAGTTAATGATTCTGGATTTCAGAGTTTAACTTAATCCACCCACCACGAGAAGAAAACAGGCTAATTCTGTTGATTTTTTTCTAAGGTCTAGGATTTCTCACCAACGGTTTTTTGTTATTACTTCCACTGGCCTTGAAAGTGCCAGAGGTCTGACAAATTAGTGATGGCAATGCTATCAGATAGGGTGTGCTCCATAAAGGAGGTTTGACTCATCTACAGCGGAATACTTAGAGGAGATTATATTTTACCACAATGCCCTGTAAGAGAGCATAAGGCAAGATTAAGTCGGCAAGGGCACTCGGCTTGATCGGGGTCAAGAGCTGTGCAACCAGTTACCAGTTAGACCTAAGCAATTACCTCTTCAACTCAAAAGATCTCTCACGGAACGGCCGCAAAGCCTTCGACACTAAGAACGTGAGCTCTGATGTCCTCCCACATCAGTCCAAATTTAGAACACATAAAGACCTTTAAGACAAATTTAGAAAACAAAATCCAGAAAGAATAAAACAGAGCCACTTTCCTAGTTAATTACTCATCCGTGCATATTTGCAAATAGAGTTACATACTACGAAATGATAGCATACAAAATTATACTTTTCTATAAAAATAGTTTGATTCAATAACAACTGATTAGATTTGTACTTTGGGGAAAACTATAACAAGTTAGACAATTACAAAATCAATGAACATATATGTAAAAAATAAAAAATTCATAAACTTTTCTACCTGAACAGGACCTGCTTGGTAAGGAAGCCGGACGCTCTGCCCCTGTTGTACGTGGATTATGTTTTGCGAATAATGTGGCTCTTCTACATAACGTCGATAACCATTTCGCTGTTCTTCTGGATAATATGGCCAGGATACGTGGCTACCAGATGGTAACGGTGGAGTCATTTGCGATTGCATTTGTTGCAGAATTTCAGTCGTGGAACCAAATCTTTATAAAAAAAAAACAAAGTCAACTTTTTTTTTTTTTAATTAATGAATGAGGCAAATTCTAAATTTCGTAAAAGCAGCTTAGTAATGGGGAAATATATATTTTACATTTATAATTATTAAATGATAACTTGTTTTATTTTGTAATTTTATTACTCTCAACGGAATGTAAGAAATAACTTTATCATTCAAAATGATACTTTTAAAAAAATTATCTCTATTGAAACTGCTAATTTCTTATTGTAGTAAAGACAAGTTGATTAACTAAATTATCGTTACCTTGGTTTAATTCCACGAACAGAAGGCCTTCTATTGAAGCCATAATCGTCTTGATCTTCATCCGAACTGGGGCTGTACCTTTTTCTAAGTCTATCTATCCTAGATGCATCTCTCTGCACAAATAAAGCTAGTTCATCGGCTTCTGTGCCAGGTGTACCCACTACTACATCTGGCGGTTGCTGAGCAGTTTGCGGTGGAGGTGGTTGCTGGTGATGTACGTTGTTGATTGGACACGATTGATTGTGTACAAGTGGTTGACTAATGGTGTTAGGCGCAGTTTCATTGAGCCCAGCGTCAATATCTCCTAAAGAATAGTTCGTTCCTGCAGATGATACAGAATCTCGACAGCCTGGTTCAGGATTGCTAGTAACACAAGCTGCTAATGGGGCCAGACTTGACAGAAATTGTTTTCGACCTGTAAATTAAACGTAAACAGAGTAATGTGATTCAAGCCTTCTTATAAAGGCCTGGTTTGCTTTTCAGGAAACGATGCAAACCAAATAAATCTTGAAGTAACGACAGAATCTTGAAGAAAAAAACTATATCAGTAGGTTTACAGTCGCCGCTAGCACTAAGCCGATGTTACCATCTTGAAAATGGTAAGCTAGTTTTGGGGCAAGAATAATAATGCTATTCTACACTACTGGTGCCTGGGAAGTTAGCGTTGAAGGTAATGATGTTACCCAAAAAAGAAAGGCACCTTTATTAATAAACTTTATATGGATCTAGTCACCAGTTCTCCAGTAAGAGCCCTGCAACGGAAAGAGATCTGGAGAGCAATTGATCTGAAGTTGCCCTCAGAACTAGGACCAGTCCCACACGATTTTTCGTGAAATAGGGAACAGAACTTTTGAAATGAGGGTTCTCAGTAAAAATAACATTTCCTTTAACAAGTAACAAGTTATTATACTTTACAACTGTATATTTAAACAATAATATGTTTTTCTGTAAATAACCAAGAAATGTTTTGATAGAATTTCATAAAATTGTAAATATCATTTAATGCAAAGGTTATTCATTAAGTCTGCCAAATGTTCAAGCATACAAGGCATAAGACTAGGAATCGAACCCAGTAACACAATACATATTAGCTTTACAGGTAGCTGACTACAGTAAATACATTTTTATTATTTTACACATAAACAAGAAAAAAATCGCAAATATAAAAGTGTGAAATAAAAAGAGTGAATAGACACATCTTTTAGCATTAGTTTCTTTATTTCTAACTAATCTCGAGTTGAAGATAAATATTAGGAGATTTTGGCATTTGTTTAAAAAACTATAAACGTGGGACATCCAAAAGCTTTCAAAGGCCCATATTTCGATTGCATACATAAAGATGAGTTTACAATATCATTCAGTAGACTTCTAAAGGTTAATGAAGTTTGTTCTAGAGTTTATAAGGATTTGCCTCACTGCTAATCTACCTTTTGGTATTATATGTTTAGATTCTGTAGAAAACTTTCCCCTTTTAAGTTGAAAGGGTCTCCTACATACAAATATGTATTTACTATCTCAATTGGGATTGGGAAATTTATTTAAACAAACTTCTACGAATTTTAGGGCCAGTTACTTTAAGAAAAATGAATTATTTTTTAGGTACATAATCTTTAAAGCATTTATATTATAAACATCATGTTTGAACATTTGGCAGACTTAATGAATAACCTTTGCATTAAAAAAATTTAGAGAAGAATAATTAAATTATAGTAAAAATTTACACTAACAATTTTTTGTTAAGTAAAAAATAAAATGAAGCAGTGTTAGATTACGTTCACGTAATAAATTGTAGGATATGTTCTCTCTCATATGGCTCTCACCTTCATTAGTTCTAGGTTTGTGAAGACCGTTGCCTAAATCTGGTGGGTTACATGGCTGATAGTAAGGATACTGATGGTCCAATGAAGGCGGAGTCTGCAATACTACCGGATGTGGCTCTTTATTACTCCCACGGATAAACATATCTGTGATCTTTCTGTAGGCAGGGACTTTACATTCTTCTTTAGACTCTTCACCTGTTGGTGAGCTCCTTTCTTCTTCATCTATATCACACGTTAACTTCTTAATCCTTTCCACGAGACTGTTTTCATTTTTCTTAGCCTAAAAATAATAACGTTGATTATGTTATAAGAATAAAATTACATTTTAAACTTGTAGTCAGCTTTTTATACAGTGTAATTGAATAAAAATAACTGAGTTTTTGCTGATTCGTTTGTTTATTAAAAGTTTAGTTTCATCCGCATTAGAAGTTGGTTTTGAGGATTTCTCACTCAAAGGTCTTAGTCTTAGGTTTCTGAGGCCTTGGCACAATAGGCTCAGAGATAGAATTGTTAAGCCCTTCCAATGTTAGCCGTGGCAGGCGAAACAGAACAACCTCACAAATCTAAGAAAGCATTTCAATCAGGCGAGAAGCTAAATTGTAAGGCAACAATAGTCTAGGTCTCAAGAAAATAAGTAACTTCAGTAATATGAAAGTATTGTAGAGAAAGAATAATGTGATTCATAATGATCCTTTCGACCAAGGAGCTCTCTATGTTATAGCAAATTTATTTTTTTAATAGATTGTGCAATGTGCATTTGTAGAGAAATAATAATTGCCAATAATTATAAACATTAGAACCCGATAATTAAACTCCAGAGTTTGCATTAGAGACTCATTTTCTTTAAGGATAAAAGTTATGGTAACAAATTTTGGGAAATTGGCAGTGTAATTTTACAGTTTCTATAATTAAACGGGTTAAGTTGAAACAACTGAGCTCTGAAAAGGCGTTTAAGCAGAATTTAATTAGAATTCAAACAGAACGTTGTTAACAACGCTAGACAACACATTTATCTTGGTCAAACTAAGGGAGCTGGCACTCATTTCAGTACCGTATTCATCAAGTATACAACATTTGACACCCTGCAATTTCTATATTAGACTACGTATACATAGTTAATTTAATGCAATCAACAAAGAAAAACAATTCTACATGTGTAATAATAATGAACCAGAATTCTTACTGCAAATAATGTAAGTCTGACATTTTTATAATCCGCCGAGAAATGAATATTTGAATGATTTCGTAATATTATTCAATACTTAATTAAATTGTTTGTATTTACTACAGCTGATTAGCAAACTGAAGTAAATTGCACATTTCATGCAAACTGTCATAAAAAGAGGACATGTTGCATAATTTTGCATAACAGAGTAAAATAAACCAAGGAAACGTTTATCATATTACTTTATACTCATATAAACTGTGGTAACATGTATCTATTTTCATATATTTATGTTTAGGTATGGAACAGTAATTTTTTGAAGGCCTATTTTTTTATTTTTTTTGTTTACAAGACAGTATAAAACCTTTTATTTATTGAGAAAAAAGAAAGAAGTAAGAGAAAAAAGATGTTGCATTACCTGATTCCTTTTCTTAATGTCAGGATATCTGACTAGGCTTCTTCTTAGAGTATTTCGTTCAATAGTTCTCTTAATCAAGTTACTTTGTAATGAGTCATCGTCGGAATCAGGTGACTTATCTGGTGGTGGCGAGGCTATTCTTGGAAACAGCTGTCTAAGGGCTGAATTCGGTTTCAGAGAATTTGATCCTAGTTTGAAAGTTAACGTCATCTCATTATCAGAGATACCCCGGCTTGTGGAACTACTAGTAGAAGTCCTTATTGGCTCTGACGGCAGCGAATCAGCTGCAGCCGTTTCCCTGATTATTCTTCTTTCAGTGACTGTGGTCATCGTTATAGTCTCTACAATATATCTTTCCTTCTTCTCTGGTAGTTCTGGAAAATGTTAAAATAATATTACTGTTTATGGAATAATCACTCTAATTAGTAGCCTTTTGGCCAAGCCTTTTTTAACAGTTTTTTTTTTGTCTAACTAGGTTTATAGTTAACCCAAGATAAAAATAAATAAATGGTAGTCCTTTGGGATCAGTGCAAATACGGTGAGCGAACTTCTTAACTCTAAATCCTTTCTGTCTTCCTAGTTACATTTGCAATGTGTGGACATTCATTACCGTGAATTTGCACAAATGGATCCTTAATTGATAAAGGGCGGTTACACAATCTTTAATTTGATCAGGTTCATTTCTCTCTTCGCCATACACATTACTGAGAAAGATGATTAACGTGGAGCGTTAATTTTGCTCTGGTAATATGACCGCTCATTGCAAAAGTATCAAGGGAATCATAAAGAAGTTAGAACGGAAAATCCACACACCGTATCCCGACACAATCATTTGTATTTAACAGAAAACTCAAAGTCTCCTAAAAATTTTGATAATGAAACACTGGTTAAAAAGCAACGTTTTACGTTTTTTGAAACAATAAAGTCGAATTTATAAGTGGAATTGACATTGATATATTAATGGAATTAATAAATGAAATTTATTAATGAAATGTACTTATTACTCAACAGTAGGGAAAAAGCACTATTATATAATGGTGAATATTGTAATCAATCAAGTTATATACACAACATAAAAGAGTATGTATCCTTTACTGGAGCAGGCAATAGTCTCACCATAAGAAGCTTCGAAAGAAAAATGAAGTCAACAGAGCCTAGAGTAGCCTTCTTTTTGACTAAGGCAAGCAAGGAGTTGACAGAAAAATTAAAACTGAATGAGAATCGTGAGTTTTTTGGTTTGAGTGAAAATAAGCTTCGCATTGTAACTGTTTGATCACACGGCATTGATATAAAAAATGGGTCATCTGGGAAAGGTGGTTATAGGAGGTGATGAAACCTGCAGAATCTTAAGATGACGTTAATCATGAGGAGACTCCCAAACTCCTCTAAACAAACCGCGATGCCATCATTTGAAGAACATTTGGAAAACCTGTAAAACATGGAATACTTTCAATTTACACTTTTTTTTAAATTTTTATGCGAAACTTTTTCGTTCTGTGACTGCACAGAAACTATTTAGCCGAACAGAACAATCTTGAAGCAAACGCATTAACGTTATTAAGAGATATTAAAATTAAGATTAAACTAGAGTTTGCCCTTTTTCTTTTATTTAAATTTTCATGAAACTATTAAGAGATTTAAATGCCAGCTGGATAGTGAATAAATCACTCATCTCTGGACAAGTCCATGAGAGCATTTAGAAGTTGTATTAATTAGGGGATGGGAAATAAAAAACGGAGTATTCTCGAAGCGCAGGACGCCAGTGTATCGGCTTGTCAGTTATGTGGGGGTCAGCTGCTACCTTGGCCTTTTTTCCTTTATGCGAGGTGGCAATCTCTGTCCCGTTTAATCCCTGATAGTGAATCCCATCAGATGCCTGTCCTAAACAGGATAGTATTCTTCGAAGAAAATAAAGCCTGTCCATTGCACTCTTGCTGATGAATCTGGCTCCAGCAACAGTTTGCTTAGCATTCATTATCCTTATTCAGGGATCATACCACCCCTAATGCAAGACTCCAAATTTTGTCGTGCTATTTGTGTTTAGAGCATTCCAATAGGACATAATTCTAATTCTGCGTATTGTGATTGATTCTCTTCTCATAAGCTGCTGTTTAATATGTCTGTTCAGTTCAGGCCAAGTTTATACCCTAAAGAAGTATAGGCAGATACCCTGCCTTATTTATCTCTATCTTAATTTCAAGATTCAAGCTCTCCAATCAGGGTAATGTTTACCTGCTGGCGGGTGGCCTTCCCCAAACTAATAACTGACCTAAGAGTTTGCAGTCATGATAGACTGAAGAGTCAATGCACTAAATACGCTGTTTTACTTTCCTATGCTTAAATAATTCTTTGTGCTAGTTTTTGTTCTTAAGATTTAATAACTTTTTCGGAGTCAAAAGAAAATGTGCGGAAAACGACAAGACACAGTCTTGAGCTTTGTCAAGAGCCTAAATATGTATATATCTAACGGCACTAGAACCGGGAAGATCGGTCCTCTTTTTCTCAAAGGGATTCCGCCTCCCATCTTTATTTCTAGCAGTCATCATCCAGACGGGGAGGCAAGTTGTTGCTTAGGCCCGAGGCTGTGCTTGTCTGCCCATCTTACTCTTGGAGATAAATTCAACTGACATATACTCATGCACTTGTTATGAACTGCTGAGTCTAAAGACCATTTCTCTCCTGCGGATAAAGAAGATGAAGTATAAAGCAAATGTAATTATTCCTGAACAGGCCCATTAGAGACTGATAAAGATTAAAAATAAAAAGAAAACATTATGACATTATCTCCGTTAAAACCGATCTCTAGTTTATATTTATTACCTACAATAAAAAAATAATGACTCACACTTTAAATGCAGGTGTGAATGATCCTCCCAATATAAATATATAAAATTACACTGAAATTGTAACTGGTATGGAGAGATGTATATTGATCCCAAATTCATGGAATGTTATCAGGAAGGGTCTAACAGCTTGCAGGAAGATTGCTCACAAAATCCGTCACAAAGACTAGATGTTCAATAATATTCTAAATAGGAACATTTATGAAAAAAATTCTTAATAGATGAAAAAGTATTGTTTTTTTTGTTTCAATTATAATGTGTTTTTCATAGGCTTCCTTTTTTGGTTCGGTTTAATAGTTATGACAGCTGAGTAGTAAGTGGGAGATCCCAGTATGAATCCTGTGTGCAGCAACTTTTTATTTGTTGAAAAAATATTAATTAGAAATTATGAGCATCCAACCCTGTTCACGACTCTAATTTGGTAAAAATCAGTCAATTAATTTACTCTTTTTTTTGGTAATGTTTCTCTAGTGAGATTTCATTGTCAACCATAATTTCTGATATTGAAATGCCTTTATTCTTTCGCAAGAATAACGCAAGTGACATGTTTATTTAATTGCTAAAATTAGGGATTAATTGTTTAAAGTAATTAATTTCTTAGCATTTTTTTTTTTTGCTAAATGGATAAAGCGGCTGTACAGTAAATTTATTTTGTTGTACATAAAGTTGCATAATATGTGTGTGTATGCAACATGGCCAAGCAAGCACACTTCCAAGAGATAATTTTTTGCGTAATATTTGCTAAATAATATAAAAAGAAAGCTACTGATCAAAAAACAGAATAAGGCAAACATTTAGAGTGAAAAAATCCTTTTAAGTGTGCTGAACAGGTTGACAAATTCATTAACTTCTTGGGGGTTACTTTTTTATATCTGGTTGATTAATTATGGAAAACCATGTTTGAAGTTATGTTTAGAATAAGGCCTTTCATATTTTTTTGTAATTAAAAAAACAAACTTTTTTTTGTTGGCCTTGTGTTCTCAGCAAACTTAAGAACAAATTATTTTCATTCTGAGAGTTAATCAGAATGTTTTGAAGGAAATACCCTTTTAATCTAATCTGGAATCAGGATCTCTATAGGGAAGTTAAGCACTCAGGCCTCAAGTGGGCCCTTTTTGCTCTCTGCAAAACACAGCTTTAAACAATTCTGAATCATTCAAGAATGCAGAAGAGGAGTTGAGCAAAGAATTCGACTCCCATTAGGCTAAGAAATATTTCATTTGATAATTTCTCTCTTTTCCTAGAATTAATTTCCACTACATAAGTACAGAGCAATGTCACATCAGTGAATAAGCACTAAATTACAAATAGCACTCTTTTTTTTTATTTGGTAATACATCAGTGACTTGGAACCGCTTCTGAACACAATTTTAAGAAGACAACAGATATTTGTAAATATTTCTTGCCTGGAAATCAAGCAAACATTTTTAATCCTTAGAAAATTTTATAGTTTTTTTTTCCTTAAAAAACATTTCCATATTTCTCCAAGATATTACGAACACTAAGTACTGTGATGTGACAAATATAAAGAGTACTCGGGATTCTGCCCTGCTTCTACCAATACCATCCTTTACGGCACACCCCTCCGTGACTACAACTCTTACATTTTTTAAAACATACTTTACATATCTGATATTAACAGTTTTCTACAGAGGATGAATTTTACACTTTTACACAGGTTCATTGTCTAATTTCTCACAATAATCACCAAACAAAAAACACACTTTAAGTTCTTTGAATAATGGCACTATACCTTACAAAATTATTAAAAATAAATAAAACAGAGAAAGTTTACTAATGAAAATACATGTACACATGCATTATTAAAATTTACTGATTTTTTTGTCACTTCCATGCACATATTCCAAAGGTGAGTGGGAAAACACGCAACACTAGAATGTGTATAAAGCAGAAAATTAGCCATTATCCAGGGCATGATTTGACTTTGATCTTGTTAGGTACTGCAAGATGTAAATTAATTTAGTGAAATGCAATTTAGCAGAATATATGAAGTAAAATTGATCAGAATAAACAGTGTGGAAGGACCCATTAGAGTTTTTGTTTATTCCGCTTTTAACACTTTAAATTTGCTTCACAAATGATTCGGTAATGTTGGATAGAAAATCATTTAAACCGTCAGAACAATTTTCATGAAAAATTAGAATGGTCAGCGAAAATCTATTCATAATCTTTACAAGAATATGTAGATGAAGATTTTAAGCAAACAACTTCAACCGATACGACCGACGATCAAAACAAGGGGATTGAAATGTGAGAAAAGTGATTCTAGCAAGCAAACGCAATTCTATGACGCTGCACTCATTTCAAATATCAGTACAATGAATTCAACTTTGTTACTGAAGAATACAAAGCAATCATGACAAAGCTTTGTCAGAAGAGTGTAAATTAGTAACAAATATTTTCTCATTATTTTATCAACTACAACTTTTACTGACTGTGTCATCAATAATGTCATCTTTGAAATTTCCATCAAATTATGCATATTTAAAACAAAAGGGGCACGGAAGCAACCAATCTTCTTAATGATCGCACGTGCTAAGCCTTGCGCCTCATTGGCGTATGCCTTTCTGCACGCAACATCCAATTCGTCTAGTCCCAAGACATAGACTCATAAACAAAGAAAAGTGTAATCAAGGGGGGATTTCAGAAAACGTATAGCTTCTGCTGAATAGCCCTGCAGCAGTAGTTTATGCTCTGGTGTATACTTCATCAGATTACCTGGGATTGTGGGCTGATCATCCTGCTCGGCCTCACTGGTCGGAGTGGTCTGGGTGGCACCATCCTCTAATCTGGGCGGCGAGCTCGAACCATCTCGCCATCTACGTTCCTCAGTTTTCTCCTTCTGCTCTTCATCTGAAACAGCGCATTCTTTTCTTGACCAGATCGAAATATTCAACATTTTTATTTAATTATTTTTTCAATAATGTAACTGATTAAAATGACAATAAAATCATCAATCGATGATATAGGTGAAGTGTTAATCTTTAGTAACTGTTTACAGTAATCCTTGAAGGAAGTCGGCTACAGTTTGACAGCTCACAAAACTGGTCACAGTACACTCCCTTTCCTCATTTCTTATTTTAACACTATTGCTTATATAAATCTGAGAAAATAATATATTTGTGTTAAATATATTTTTTGTTAAATTAATTCTTATTATTTTTAAAAATTTTCACAAAAAGTGGCATATTATTCCAATGTGAACATCCATTCTCTTTATGTTAAGATTAATATTAATTAAATGAAATGCGAGAGATGTCAACCCTGAGCGTTAGGGTAAATTTATTTCACAGTTGAATCGCCCACTTCAGCTCAAAGGCAGCTAAGCTATATGTAGATATATGCTAAATACTTAAATTCAGGCTCTTGTGAGTCCACAAAATTGACCTGAGTAAAAGATTGAAACTGATCATCTTAAAAATTAACCGTTCTATTAGGAAGAAATCGGAGTTTCCAATAATAAGCAAATGTACTTTCAGTCAAGTATCTATTACTAATTACATTAGTAAAAATAAGAAAAACAAATCATTTACATTGTTCTGAAACATACTTCTTATATGAGTTCACACGGCATTGAACCTCATTCACAAGTTGTCCGTTCCTCGTTCCCAGCAATTCAAATTTTTTTTTATACATAACGGGATGTACAAAGAAATTTTTGGAGTTATATGAACTCTAACCGTGTTACTGTACTGATTTCTAGCTTTTGTCGATATTCTGATAACATTTGTGTATTTTAATAGTATGGGATGTTTTTTGTTTTTAATTACATGAATGTAAAGAGTATAAACAAACAAATTAGCTCTTTAGTCAAGAATTGAGAAGTAACAAAATGGAGATAACAGAATAATATTCATTTGTCTTTTAGTTCATGCGAGGGGTTTCAAATGGAATGCCTTAAATGGAAACTTAGGAATCTGAAATGGAAATGAACGGAATGACGTCATCACTAACTTATAGAATGTAGGTATTGTTTTCTAGGCTTGTCTTTACATTGTCAGTTTAGTTGAATAGTTGTTGCGATACTTGGAACGGTTTTCTTCCTTCATTTGAATTATATTATGCCAACTTACTTGGATGTCATGTCCACGTTAGGGTAATAGGCTGTCTAAGACATAGATAACTATACTGAGAAAATTTTGGAAATTGGTCAACCTATTGGCTTGGTTTCTCAGGGCTTTTGAGTTGCTTATAATCCAGTTAACCTTGCCATTCTGAATCATACGGGTACCTTATTGTGTTTTCAATATTACTCAAGAAGAGGATCCTACACTAAAACGAAAATGAACACTTAATAGATCAAAATGTGAAACTGTCATAGCCATTAGTGCGTCGTTGATGATGAGGTGCATTAGCTAGATAAATCAAAGAGGGCTGATGCATTCAGATGATGATGAATTTATTTTCAGGTGATGCTTAGCTCATGCAAACAGAAGCAAGTTGTAAATGACCATGTTTACAACATAATCCTGAGAAGGGTTCTGCTGTGGCGTTCACGAAGAGAAGGAAAGTAGAGCGGCACAGATCTAGGTCTTTCAAGAAAGACGAGAGTTTGTGAAGAAAGGTTTACTACCCGTATAATAGTGAATTGAACTTGTAGCCTCTTATAGAGCATGTTTGTAGGAAAGCGCAGACAATTTTATGGCAGAATGGAAAAACGAGGAGTGGAAGCGAAAGTTAGAGATTAGAATGTGTCCGAATGGTCATGCTACAATGGGCAAGCCTGTTGGAGCTCCAAATTATTGAGGGAATCTTGCAGAAAATTCAATAGCTTTCAACTCCACTAGAGGAACGGATTTCTGGCAAGAGCTTTATGATTTGGTTTTGTAGTAATATTCATAGAGTTCAGCTGTTCAAGAATATGGTGCAGAGTTCCTTATTTTTTAGTCGAATTAAGTTGACCTCAAGACATAATATCAACGCTTTCCAAAATACAACTTCGCAAAGTTCGCCAAAATAGCAAGCCACACTCTAAGTTAAAGTACTTGTCATGCGAAAGATGTTTTTCTTAAATACTTAATGTTAATTAATGAAACATTTATATATATTTTTTTATCGGTACCAATATTGAATATGCTTTTATGAATACAAAAACTGGAAATATATATTTTTTAGGTGACAGTAATACAAATAAGTAGCGACTACTTCAAAATTATTATTGTTTTGATAGAAACAACATGGTTAAATTTTAATATTTTTTTTTTTTTGTTTGTTTGTTGGCTTCCTGTCTGTGCAGATTAGCCAGGGATGTACAATGTATTATTTAATGGGATGTGTTATGAGTACTATTGTTATTTTTGTTTTAGTTGCTGTTATGTTTTATGTTTTTATTTTTATTTTCAAAGTTTGATTTTGTTTTTGGTAATGAATTGGAAATTAGCCAGATACGTTTCGAATATTGGTTCTGTGAGGATGGTATGCAGGTTGGCAGGAAGTGGACATTTCGCTTTGATGACTGCATTCCACAGTTTGTCCCTATCATCCTGGTGACTATTGCAATCGAGGATCAGGTGGTTGGCGTCTATAATTGTATCAGAAGGGCAAGAGCAAATTGGAGGGACTGAAATTCCTATACGGCTGAGATGGTGGGGCGAGAAGTTATGGTTGAAGCGCAGTCGTATCAAAGTAGTAGTGAACTTTCTACGTTCTGCGAAGTCAGAGTACCACGGTTTTTTAGGTATTGTCGGCTGCAGTGAGGTGTAAAATTTACCTTTGGCATATTTTGATTTTTCGTAATCTATAGACCATGCCCTGTAGTAGGAACGTTTAGAGAAGTTCTTTATATCTGAAGGTAACAGTTTCTCGAGCTTTAGATTCTCCAGGCGTATTGCCTCTTTTGCCTAGAGTCTGCAATTTCATTGCCAGTTATCTCTGAGTGGCCCCTAATCCATATCAATCGAACTGTCTTTCCGCTAAGACCCGCTCTCTTCAGGAGGTGGACAGTTTCGAGCACCGTGAAATCGGCTTTATGCCCGGGGCATTTAAGCTTGTTGAGCACACTCTTGCTATCAGAAAGTATGACAACTGTTTGTGCCTCTGTCGAGGCTACTAGATTTGCGCATTTATTGATGGCAGTGAGTTCAGCCGAAAAGACTGAGGCATGGCGGTGTAACTTATATAGTCTACTGAGGTTGGTTTGCGAGTCATACACTGAACATCCCACCCCTTCAGGGGATTTAGACCCATCAGTGTAGAGGAAGTACGCACTTGGGAACCTGGCATTTAGTTTTGCCGATAAGTATTCATTATTTGCCGATTCAGAGATACTTTTATCATGCTGGTAGAAGTTAGTTATGACACATTCTGGAGCTCCCAGTGTACACTCAAGGTCAAAAGAAAATGTTGGGAGATGGGTACTCCGGTGTAGGGACAGCATGAATTGCGACAGAGACCAGAACTGATGTACAAGAATTGGTGTACTTTTTTTATACCAATAACTTTCAGTGAGGATTCGGGGAGCTAGTCTGCTTATTTTCTGAATGACGGGTTGATTCAACAAGGGCAGTCTGTCAGCGATGTAGCGCGAGGCTAGTAGGTTCCTTCTTATTTTCAAAGGAGGTTCCTTTGCCTCCGTTAGTAAGGCGTTAATGGGGGTTGAGTTGAGAGCGCCCAGGCATGTACGAAGGGCTTTGTGTTGGATGCGGTCAATCTTTTGGAGATGTGTAGAAGCGGAATCCCCATAGAGAAAGCAGCCGTAATCAATCCTGGAGCGAATTAGCTGACGGTATAACATCAAGGATATTTTTATATCTGTTCCATACATTTTATGATTCATAAATCTCAAAATATTCAGACTCTGTTCACACTTAGCTATGAGATATTCTATGTGAGTCCTCCAGAGGAGTTTCCCATCCAAATACATTCCCAAAGTTTTCATCACTGTTTCTAGTCGTAGACTGCATCTCCCGAGAACTACCGGGGATGTCGCATTATATTTTCTACGTCTCGTGAAGATGGTTACACTGCTCTTGCTATCAGAGATAGACATGCCTACACTGATGCACCAGTCATTAAAAGCGTACATAGCCGTATCCAGAGCATCAGTGGCTGCTTTGAGTGACTTCGCTTTACTATATAGGATGATATCATCTGCAAACTGGGAAATTTTGATGGAAGGACACAGCGTCGTACACATATCCGCCGTATATAGGTTAAACAGAATGGGACTAAGTACCGCCCCTTGTGGTAATCCATTGTGGGTATGACGTGGCCCATATGTTTTCCCTTTATGACGTACTGATATCAGCCGTTCATGAAATAGGTTATAGATGTGAGTAGTTATACGAGAAGGAACGCCCATGTTTATCATTTTTTTAACCAAGACTGAAATGCTGACGTTGTCGTACGCATTGGTTAGATCTATATTAGCAGCAACAGTGAACATATTGTCTGAGAACCCATTATGGATGTCCATTACGAAGTTGGAGAGTGCATCCTGTGTGCTTCGTTTCTTACGGAACCCAGTCTGGTGACTCGGGAGCTTGCCTTCTGCTTCAATCCACCACTCAAGACGCGTTTTTATTAGGCGTTCAAAGGTCTTACACACGCACGATGATAGCGCTATTGGTCTGTATGACGTAAACTCAGACGGGTCTTTGTTTGGTTTTAGCAGGGGTACCACAATTTGTTTACTCCACTCTTCAATTTTAATATTATCCTGCTTGTTGTCATTAATTAATATTATTAGTTGTAGTGTAATCCTGCCAACCAGTAATAACTTGAGGATAATTAAGATGGAGTCACAGGAGAATCCAGTAGGATACATTCATTACTGAGGTTTTTAATCAGATTTTGTGTTCGTGGTCCAAAAAAACATATTCCGATCGGACTCGACTGCCTTTTCCTAGTTTTTACTCCCTCAATAGGTTCGAATTCAGCGCTTTCGAGGGCAATAATTGTGATGGTAGGAGCCAATAGCTATAGGGAGACTAAGCAAACTAATGTAATAGGGTTAGCGGTGGTAGTTTCTCTGTCGCTTGTAAGTTTCTACTGCTTATTTTCATCACAATGTAGCTAATTTTGTATTAAGGCCTCCTGCAAAACTAAATAATGAACGATTTTTCCGTCAAGGTTTGCCAGTAAAGACAAAAGTGGATTTTAAAAAGGAAAAGTTACTTTAATGCTAGCAGTTGTGTTTGTTTATGTCAGAATGATAGCTACATTAAACTAGGTAGAATAAAAATGTATTGCTGAATAATTTAAGCAGACATTAAAGAAATTCCAAGGTTATCAAAATTCTTTTGGCCATTATATATGTAATTACATAAAAAAAGAAAATGGCAATAAGGAGCATTTCCTCTGCGTTAATAAAATAATTCCAGGGAAGCAAACTAAACAAGTTTCTATAAAATGATTAAATGAATTGTCCTCACTTTACCAAATAAACGAAATGTTTACCCGATACTTGAAGCCACTTTATAATCTGGAATGCTTTTTAACAGGATTTCTCTTAATCCAATTCTAAAACTTCTGCATTTTTCTTAAATGTTAGCCTCAATGTTGATTTACTATAACAGAACTTTCACGCAGATAATTTTTTTTCTGACATATGTAAGTGGACGGTAGGCGAAATCCAAAAAGATATTGTTCAAGAGAATAACAATTCCATTCAAGCGCTTTTCAACTGGATTTAAAAAAAGAAAACAAATCCTAAGTATTTTGATTACCTTTGTTATCACAATAACTCACAAAATAAAAATAACAGAATGTTCAAATTTCATAGATTCTCAAGTACAGCCGAGCTTGAAAGAGACAAGTGAGTATTGACAATTTGTTTTCCTGAACATTGAATTAAAACAAAAGGTAAACCATGTCAATTTATTTAACTTTAACTTGTGTTTGGTTAACATTCTGTTAGAGCTGTACCTAGTGGAGGCATTATTGAGCCGTAGGAAACTTGGCGATCTTCCAGGGAATATCCTCTCTGCAATCAGTAATATCGTCCCTCCCAATATTACTCATTCACAACGTACTCTTACTACCCACATTTTATGAAACAGACGTAAGGCTTACTTAAAAAATCATAATGTACTAACATGTAAATTTCTTTTCTGAATATAAAAAAAAACTTAAAATATCCCACAGTGGCAAACTGAGAAAATTTTGGGAATATGTGACATCCTTTAATTAATTCGCACTCAGAATTCTAAAGAAACCAATGGAAAATTTAATGAACAAAGTTTTCACTCGGCAGAAATGGACAAATGAACGAATGAAAGAGAAGAGAGCATAGTTATAGAAATCTTGAGGAATTTAACTAAACTAATTCTCAGAAATACGTTAAACATGAGACGCTGACGCTCCAGTTTTGTTGGTATTGAGCTTACCCGGTCTTCAGGAGGTGATGAAAGTTGTTTAAACAAAACCAACGAATGGAGGCAAAAGTAGAATCTGGTTACAAAAAAAGAAAGTAAAAGATAACCAGCAGTACACTTTGTTATCTTGGTTCAACAGGAAAAGAAGAAGGCAATAAAGCAGCGGAGATTCTCTCTTTTGGAGCAACATTCAGAAAAATGTGTTGGAGAGGGTAAGTAGCTTTGCCATTCCTAAGTATTCATCGCTAGTTCAGATCC
Source organism: Rhodnius prolixus (assembly GCF_049639745.1). Lineage (NCBI taxonomy): Eukaryota > Metazoa > Arthropoda > Insecta > Hemiptera > Reduviidae > Rhodnius > Rhodnius prolixus. The sequence goes on along the minus strand of NW_027411592.1, from coordinate 4,646,259 downwards.
ATTGCTCATTTGGGAACTCTGTTCTCTCGAAAAGTCATCGAGAAGACAAGGAAAGCGGTATTAGATAGACAATTGGTATAATTCTGATGTTTTCTTTTTGTTAGGTTCCTTCCTAAAGTGCGCTTTCAATGTGTGTTCTTGCTGCGTCGTTATTAGGATGGCTCTAACAACCAACTAGCGGAGCGGATAGTAAACATACTATACTATGAATTCCTTTTATTCACCATTAAATAAATCTAAGTCCTAGACTGGGAATCGAACCTACTTCCCTAATACTACTCAGCAATGCGGGCCTCGCCTCTAACCGCTCTGCTACCGTGGAGTCTAAAGCATATAATTGTTCGAGATAAATATTATAATGGATGGAATTTAAGACTATATAATATCATTTCTTTCATTTTTTTTAGTTTTCTGAAAAGTAATCAAATCATTTTACAGCGGCTGCATAGAAATGGAGTTATCATGCTTCTCTCCATAACTATCGTATTATTAGTGAATCCTCATAATACTAAGTACAGCTTTCAATAAGTAAAACTCCAAATCTCGAATAATACTCATAGAAGTTTAATCGCAGCCAAAAGATTCGAGATAGACAGTTTATGTGATAAAGCATTTTCGATAAGATCTCAAAGCTTCAGCTCAAATCGTTCAGTAATGACCACTGTGGGACCTAAACCAACTCATCTTCTGGGAACTTTCCAAGGCTTTTCGTTCTGAAATTTACATTTGACATTCTTGAGTCATGCTAACCAAATTAAATTTGAACAAAATATACAACACTTCCTCCTGTGAGAAATAAGAGAAGTAATGCAGCGAAGTAGAATAATAACTCAAGGCAGTTCTACTTACTTTAATAATTACTTAGGATTTAAATTGCCAAAATCTATTACATATAAATTAGTTTGATGAAATTATTTGAATTTGTAGCCACTAATTTATATGTAATTCAGAAAAGAAAGAATTTATTTTATATTGTTTTAAAGCAATAAAATAGAAATCTCTGTTATCTAAATATAATAACATCCGCTTATTTTCCATTTCGTGTTAATGAAATATTAGATATATGAAAAAAATATAACATTCAATTTAGTTGATTATTTGTAAATAAACTAAGATATTGTAAAAAAGGAAAAAAAAAAACAGTATCATAAATAACGAATACTCACGCAAATATAGAAACTGTTGAACGACACTATGTTACCAGCCTATGTGCACGTCTTAACGAAATATGCTCTAACGTAGGTTACTGCGCTTTCAGCAATGAAAATGTAAAGAGAGGGGTGTTACAAAGAATCAGAAATTACTAACGGGGCGGTGTCTAGTGTGGGAATTATTAACTAGCACAATTCCATTTAAATTATTGAGTTGCCAAACAATAAATAACAGTATACATCTATACTTCCTCTTCCTTTTCTAAATGTTGATTAATTAAAAGAAAATATTTCCTGAGATTAATTATCAACTAACCTGGTTTTGTATATAACAATGTAATTGTTCATGATAACCAGCAGAAAGCATAGTAACAACAGATAATTCTCAGATAATTGATATTGATAATTGATCAGCAAAAATAAGAATTCTTGATTTTCTTCAATCTCAAATTCTTTATTAATATGAATTTTATAGTTCATCTGTCTAAAAAAAAAAATAATTGCAGATATTTTGAGAAAGAAGGAGAATAGTAAGGAGGCACACGAAATAGAAATAATACAAAACTGGAAAAACTCACTTCAAATGTAGTGCTGGTTTAGAGAGCCAATAATATGTTCCTTGCCAATATGGAACCTTTAAACTTAACTTGTAAGTTTTCTTTTTTTTATTACATTTTTTTGAAAACTGACTCTAAATGTTTTAAACTTGGTATTTCAAGGCACTCATATAGATCTGGAGCTTATATTTGAAGCAGTTTTTCAGAAAAATTTCCTTTAGGAGCACTTTTAGGAGGAGGGGTGGTTAGGCTTGCTGCTGAAAGGCTATTCTGAAAGGATGACCCCTTTCATAGTAACCAGGATCAAATGTCCCTAAACTTCACTGTTTGTAGAAAACAGCACACTGAAAGTGCGCCATCCCAGAAGGGTTGTTTTTACTTTTTCTTCATTTTGAACGAAAACCACTTCTGCAGTTTTTTTTCTTTGTATTAATTACTTATGTAAAAAGCTATATTTTCTTTTGTAACTTTTTCTTTAAAAAAAAAAAAATCATATAGGACAACTCTGAGGAGGTTTCCCTCTTAGCGCCAAATTCAATATTCAGCGATACCACCGGAAGTACCAATGTTAAAATCGAGAGATTCACATATCACACTGCATCCTAGCTTTCAGTTCGAACTGCGCGCTATCGTGGCGTTTTTCTTTAGTTTAAATTAACCATTATTTAGAAATTTGGAAGTACTTAATTGATAAAACCTTTGGCTATGGGAAAACATGTCATCCCTTTAATAAATAATAATTCTTTGAAACATAATCTTTGAAAACAGATTCTCAGTACAATGTTTTTTACATTTAACGGTAAAATGAAAAGGTGAAATGCAAATTAGTCCCTGAAATAGTTATACAAGTGCTAACTGAACAAATTTTTGATGAGTGCTTCAGATTTCGACGAAATCCGTTGCAGTAGGGATCCACGGCATAAATCTAGAGCAACCCGTTGCAGTCCCAATAATTATTTTCTGTTTTTGAATACTCAATGTAAATTTAATCTTACAGCATTATATTAGAACACTACGCTAATAACAACTAGGAAAGAATGTTTTTAAAGAAAGAAAAGACAATAACAATTAACATCAAGAATCATTAGTTTTAAAGAAAGACATAAGTAAAAATAAAAGTTTATTTTTGTTTTTAATGGGATGTGGTTTTACGAATTCGCTTTGATATCATATTCAGCAAAGATGGAAATACCCTTTCATTATATTATTTATTTTTACTTTTCTACTTTTATTCAGTAGCAGCTAAGAATTGAGCGAGTGCGGTAATAAGTAATGATGGCGCAAGTCAGTTTTATCTTGAGAATTCGTGCTCCCGCCAAAAAGTTATCCATCTCCTCCTGTGTAGGGAGATATTTTGTTAAAACAGCATCAAACTCTAAAATATCTTTGATCCTGAAGAATTTGGTGCAACAATACAGGAGCCTATTCTCACACTAAGAAATTGTTGAGCTGCGTGATTTTTTTTTCTAATATTGTTTGTTTAATAACAAACAATTATCATCTTTCATTAGATTTCAAAATGAGGAGGACAGTGGTATCTCAAAAAAAAAAAAAAAAACTTCTGTAATTAAAAAGCAGCTTCCATAAATTACATGTCTATTATTATGTTTTCTATCATAAATTTTAGAGTTTTTTCTCTTAGAAAAAGACTCATCCAAAGAGATGTACTTTTCTCCAAGTTCAAGAGAAACCCTCTGGAAGAGTAAACTCGAAAAAGTCATTCTTTCCTGATCCACTTCCGGCGGAGGAGGAGGAGTATTCTGCTAAAATTGGAGGGAAATATTCTCTTGGTCGCGTTTTATCTTCGCACTTAAACCAAATATCAGTATGAACGTTCAGCCATATCCCTTAATACTTTCAGTAATACGTTTTTTAAAAATCCTAATTTGGAAATTTCGAAAAATTATTCATGTCCATTACAAAACGATCTCCCCGAATGTCTCAAATAAAAGTGATCCACCTACGTTCTCAAGACTTCCTTTTACGAATGTTATAAAGCTATTCTTAACCTAGTCAGTAAATAGATATAAAGCTGTAGATTCTTGAGTAAAGTTAATAGTTGAGTCAGTACATAGTAGATGAAAAGGTAAGAGTTACTCTTCGGGGTGAGAAAGGAGGCCCTCCGCTAGTGGCCAACCCTGATCTCTATCCTGGCTTAGAGAAACGTGTAGTCACCTGCTCTCTTCAACAGAGATTACCTACTTGATGTATTTTCCAACGTGAAGCTTTACAAAGAATTCTAATGCAACATATATGTATAAGTATGTAAACCACTACCACAGTAAATATTATTCTCAGTTATTAGCAAACACTCTACTTACTGACTTGATTAATGAGCATTAAAAAATAAAATACTGAAACCTACTGATTTACGTTAAATACAACTTATTAAATAAATGCTACTTATGTTCTAGTGAAACTCTTTCTAGATAGTATTTTGTTCAGTTAATGCTGTTCACCCGAATATTACAATCGTGTCCCATTTTGAAAAGTATCTAAACTTCATGTTTTGTGCTTCCCTTAGGTAAGTGAAAAGTATTCTTAGAAAAGGTTTAGTAAACCATTGTTTAGCTCTGGTCTCTGAATGAAAACACCACAGTAATTCAATTATAGTTATAAAACATTTGGCGTTTGCAACAATAAATGTAAGTGGAGGATGTGATCAAGACGGCGAATTAAATTTAACGTGAGTAAGACAACACAAATTAATTTTCACTAAGACGACAAAGCCACCGCTACTGTAATAACCAGGACGTATCGATATCCAAGCGAGTTCGTCGATAGTGTCAATTAAATCGAGGATTAAAAACCACTGTGATAAAATCACTTTTACGATATACGGAACGGAACAATTATCTACATAACATTTCCAATATTCAGTCTACAGACGAATCGTAATGCGTCTTTCTACGCTGTACGGTGTACATATATTTACAAAGCATTGGAGTAAAGCTTCCAAATGGAAAATTCATCAATTAGGTCATCTCTCTTGAAGTTCTTAGCTTGTCTTTAAGCCTGGAGAGAGATCATTTAATTACTTGAGGGCCTTCTTACTCACCAATCTCTTAAATTCTGGAGAGTTCCAAGAGTGACTGGCTTCTTTCATTCAGTCCTAAGTGAAGGTATGGTGCTAAGAGCTCATTGTATATTCTGTAAGCCCTCATCAGCAAGATGTATTTATTTGTACAGATTGGAATTTGAATTTTAACCAATGCCTGTAAATGACAAAGTGACTTACAAACATATAAACGACGATTTAACTCTTCTTATTTTTTAAACATACATCATATAAAGGGTAAAGGAAAGGATGATTCTATTTAAAATTGTATTCGCTATTAAGTTTCAGCGTTCTTAGACAAAAAAAGCTAAAAAAAACAAGCCTGAATAGTTAACATAACGAGATGTGCAGTTTTACCAAATTGATCTCTATCAAACTTCGGCACAAAAGGTTAGTTTTCAAAATACAAATTCCAAAAATGGGGAACAGAGCTCTTATTTTTTTAACGAGCCATTGAAGAAAGCCAAGTTTTTAGTCAGACATCAAATCAAATGAAGTTTTTCGACCAATTATTTAATTGAAATCATTTGAAAGGGCTCTCAAAATAAATGTTTAATTAAAACTTGTTGAATTCCAATTATTAGTCGAAGAACCATACAACTACAAAACCATGAAAGAAACCATTTCATTGACTGTTCGCCTCTATTCATGTTATTCTATTTCCAAGTTGATTAAGATTAATCAAGTTGTACAAAAAATATTTAACATTAAATGTTTACATTTTACGAAATAAAAAGCCAATTTTAAATATTATTAAAGAGAAATTAACAAATATACGAAATTATAAAAAGATAAAATAAAGCAGAGTAAAAGTGAAGTTAAACGCTCTCTAGCGGTGAGTGGCACATAATAGAATTAGTTCTGCACTGTGCTGCTCTCCTGCATTGCAGTTTAAGTGCGGTTGCGGCTTTTAATTTACCTACGTATAAAAATTTATCTATATTTAATTTACTGGTAAGGAGAAGTGAAAATAGTGTATCAAATTTCAAAATATCAAATATAAAATTTAGTTTTCATTACAAACAGGCATTTAAAGGTCCTCTGAGTTTGAGAAAATTAGTTACATACCTCATCCAATCTGGATAAATTCTTTACATAAATCTCCAGAAAGTGATCTCAGGTTACAGGTTACCTGTCTATCACAAGAAAGCGAGTTGTAGAGACTCTTAGGAGGGGATCACCGTGTTGTTGAGTGTCTAGTTCTGAATGTAAATAATTGCTTAATTATAGCTGAATAAGGACACTAATGTAAGCTCATTTCACAAATTGAAATGAATGTCTCTACGGAGGTGTCCGTCCCTACGCTTCGCCGATATAAAGTCAAACTTCTTTATTTACAGGTTAAATGTAAGCAGGATGCAAATCATCTTGGCACTGTATTCGGGAGATTGATTGGATCAAGTGATCCCTGAGCGATTTAGCATTTTGACGGATCCTAGTGACTACAGATCTTAGTGCGCTAATATTCTCTTCTCTGTATGATGAGGCGTTCTTTCAAACGGTTGTTTAAAAATCATATTGGTGAAGAGACAATTATTTCAGTTGATCGATTTTGATCAAAACTCTTTTGTCGCGTCCTTTAGTAACAGTAACACCTATTTGAAAAATGTAATCCAACATTCGATTTTGGGAGGTTCAATTTTTGAGTTTGGCTAACCACCCAAATACACTCACAAAACTATTTGTATGAACAAGATGTTTATTTACGCTAAAAAAAAAACAGATTTACTTGAACTAAGAATTTAAGGTAGAAAAGTACCAGATACTCTAGTAGTAAACCCAATCAACCCTTCAGTAGGGTAAACTCAATAAGTACATCTGGTTCTAATACAGATCAAAGTTAACTACTTACTTTTAACTCTTGACCATTCCAGGAATTTAGAACTTTACAAGTTTATTATTAACTTGCTGTGTTAGCCACAGCGATTCCCAATTTACAAAAAAAAATGTTCTGTTCCTGCCATTCTGTTCACTTCCCTTGAATAAAATCCGATTTTGGAGTGTAATAAATATTTGAAAACAAATACTAAACTCGCAAAGCTACCATTATTAGCCAGCAACTCATGAAATAGCGAACACAAATGTCAAATAATTAATAATTTTTAAAGATCTGTAACTTTTATTTGAATAATAGTCTATAATAATACGTTTCAGACATTCTGAGCAGGAATTGGCTTCCAAAGGGCCACTTACGTTAAGTAAAAATTGGAAATATGTTTTAAAATTCTGAGTTTGAAGAAGCGAGAAGATTGTGGCAAGAAGGTTAAGTTGAGTTACTTCATTTTGTTTGTTTGTCTAGGATCAGGACCTTGGCCGACGGAGCCACGGTGGAGTAGTTAGGCTGTTTTCCCTTAACATTGTTAAACAGTTTGTTTGGACTACCGAGTGTTTGGTTCACGTCAGGATCTTCTTTCTTTTTTTTTTCTTGAAGCTGAGGAAGGTAAGGATAGGGTTCCCACTATCCTTGGACTTAGACAATAATAATAATAATTTAGGAAGGACGAATCCATGTTGAGTTTTACACAAAATAATTTATCTACATATATTAAAAAAATAAAGTTACATCAATAATGGCTGGTGAACATTAAGCTACAAAAGCAGAATAATGATAATCAATGGCGTAATAATATTTGCATATGAGTGTGATGGTGGGGCGAGTAAGAAGAATATAGATGTGGGCGGATTAGCTTGGACATATTAATATATTGTTAGGGAGTGCTATATTAACTGGAGGGTACATTACATATGCTCTAACGAACTAGAGATGACAAACACAGACATGTGCCACGGTTTTGTCGTTAAATAACTGGTGCTCTGCCAAAGGAACTAAATATTAACATGTCATAAATAATTAGTGTCTCCAGTTTCCAGTATCATTGTTAACTTTCTGATCTAGTTTAATCTCGCACAAATTTTACGGGCCATAAATGTTACCCACTTCGCTTAATAGACTTAAATGCAAATGGTCCAAGTGAATAAATTGGTATGTTCAAAACTGGCAATTATATTAACTACATCTGAACTAGCCAACACTCACCAGGTGAGCGGATCCGGAGCTAAAAGATGTTCATGTATTGATATTACTCGTACATTGCCATAATAATTTATTTTCCTCAAGAGATGTAAGTTTTGAGATCTTTAGCTTGGTCAATCTAAAGCGAAACCTCGATGACTTTCTCTTACTGCAATTTTGCGTCCATAAATGATTTTCAAAATTGATTTTTCAACGGAAATAACTTCACTGCAATCCCCTGAAATACGGCACAAACTTCTGCTTATTTTTTACATTTTTCTGATCCTCCCGCTGATGTGTGACAAACGACTTTAATTTGTTCAAGAACCCTAAACATATGTTCTATGGAGTTTTATTTCTACATTATAATTCAAACATAATAGAGTGCTAAGTTTGCATTTCTTATTGTGAACGTAAACCGCCATTATAGTATAGTGCAATGTTATCAAAAATAGTGGAACTATTTCCTTAATTCCCATTTTCATTTCTTATACTATATTATACATTCACAGACATGGATTTTAGCAGAGACATTTGTTCATGTAAAGAATATTTTAATTCTATAATAGATTTCATAATAGCAGATTGTCTTGAAATAATCGCACGATTGTATGATACACAAGAGTACAGGAGCGCAAGTGCCTCTAAGCACTTTTAAACGTAGTTGAGTGCCTGGAGTCACTACGTTCAAGTTCTACCTAATACTTCTAGAAGATCTATTGTGCGAAAAGCTGAGGTGAAGAAATGATTGGCGAGCAGGGAGGTAACAACGCAGACGCTGAATGGTTGGCAGGCATTCTAGGAAGGAGATGGAATAGGCCGATGGGACTGCAAGATGGGTGCAAGAGAGGATGCTCACGGAAGACAATGAGCTTAACTGCCAGATATTAACAAATACTTACATGTAGCAAAGTATTTACTACCTTATCTGTTGCTCAGAAGTATACGATATTATCTGCTATTACCTGCTAGATCGATAACTGATGTAGCTTCAAAACCTGGATCCTCCTGTAAAAACTGGGATGAACACTGACCAATTGAAAGTTGTAAACACCACAATCACTGTTCATTACAATAAAATCCAATTCTCTAACAAAATCTAGATAAGAGTAACCCATGATACTAAATAAAGAACCAAGTGCTTTTTTACAGAGCAACCAAATAAAACGTTGACTTCTGAGAATGAGGTTCTTACGTGGTAGGCAGATGATGACAAAGAAGAAGAAGAAAGAAGTTGAATAATATTTTATATAAGAATTTAAAAAGCACATAATAACTAGGAACTTGATAGTGGATGTTGCTGCTCTCTTGCGAAGGTAAAGCGCTCCATACATGTCATTTTACTTCTATTTTCTTAAATCAATGAAATCAGAATGCACGATCTCTGCCAACGGCAGAGTAGGATACCGAGGCCTATAGGCGCACAAGGCAACAAAGAAGCTACAGGTTAGGGTGGACAAGGAATTTACGGGCGCCTATTGGTTTTAGGATAAAGCCTAAGTGATTTGCACTCTCACGACTTCCTTCAGTACAAAAATTATTGCCTAAAAGAAAAGACTTTTGCGCCATTCAGTATTTAACTTAATATTTTAGAGAAAATTGTTGAAACTATTTTTGAAAACTGAAAATCCTGTTCTTTAAAGTGACACTTCCGTTCTTTTTAGAATTTTGCCCCAATATCCTAACTAAAACAGTTTCGCTCCTTATTCTGTGGTAAACTAAATAGTGAAAATATAGCACGCGTTTTCTAAGCCACTTCATCTATTCATTACATCTGAAATATTGTGAGGCCGAAAGCCAAGCAGAGGTCGAGATTTTTTTGTATTTTTTAATTTAGATTACTCAGTATCAGTAATTATTTAAGAAAAGATAATAATAAAATACCAAAAAAAAAGCCTTCATTAAACGTTAATTAAGGAAAAATTGAATCAATATTTATGAAATTTATTTTCTCGATAGTGTTTTCTCCAATTAAGAATTTGTTTGAGTCTTTGAAACCAGATGCATCTTTTCACAATTTTTTTGTTTGAATTTTGTGTTTATGTAGCTTTTATACAATAGAAAATTAATAAAAAAAAGTCCTTGGAAATCTACACGCCCAAAGTCCTGTTAACGCATCAAGTGTGAAATTTTGATTTAATATGAGACCAAGGTTGTTTTGAAGATTTCGTCCAATTTGGAATATTCATACATGGATAGTAGCAGAACTATTTTCTCTACAAAATAATGCATTGAGATGATTGAATAAACTAATGTCTCTATTAACTATTAAGATAGATCTGCACACTTGGGTGTCGCCATTTCATGCCAGGGGCAGCTTACAGGGAAGATAGCTGATGGAATCGTTGAAAACAAAGAAGCTATCAGGAATTTGTCACTTCCTGTATCTGCATTTTCCTTTAATTAAAAAGTATTTAGCAACTCAATCCTCGTTAATATTTTAAGCGATAAGCACGATATTTCTCAAATATAACACTTAGCGGAAAGAGTAACTAACTTGCTCCCCCAAAAGTACACTAATATGAATTTTTTTGGTCAAATTTTTGAAATAAATGTTACAGCTACGCATAAATGAAATGATTATGTAGAGATTAAAGAGAATATTTGTACGAGTAGCTATTTTGTAAAAAGTTGCAAAAAAAAAAGTAAAAGAAATTTATTTGGTAAGGATGGGAAAAAATCGATTTAATGAAGTGGCTCTTCTGGTAAAAACTAGAATGACTGTTCTGAATAATGTTTTGCAAAACCTCCAGTTACCAGGAGAAAGAGAATGTAAAAAAACAAAAACAAAAGCAGAACGTTGAGTAACAAATGTTTATCGCATTCCTAGTAACGTGCAATCAAGATTTTGAGAAAAATGTCTAAATGGCGTACAATTCCCCATGGCTTTTGGATATTTTACTGCCTTAATAACTTTAAAGTTCCCAAGCTTCATCTATACAGAGATCATTAAGGGATTGTTGGTAACTTGTGCGCTGACTTCCGGTTTCCGTTCTTTGTCTCGGGTTAACACTGCGTGACCAATGCAACCGTCAAGTGGGAGTACACCTAGTATGTTGTAGGCGAGTGTGAAGTAGAGAAGCGAGAGCAACCGACATTTTTTCATCTAGAAAAGTTTGCGTCTTTAATATCTTCGCTTTTAATTTTCTTTTTCTTTAGCGTGGGAAAACCTTTCATGTTATAATTAAAAACAATTTTATTTTCCATCCTTTGTTATTACTGAACAGGCTGAAGACAGAGCTCTTTGAACCCTTCACGAGGATCCGTCTCGCCAACTATTCTACATTCCTACAGTAAAACATCTATCTGGAAATAAACACATCTGCAAAGCGTGGTTGTATTAGCTGAGACAAAGAAAAGAATATACCAGCTTCGCTAACTTTTATTAAATTTATTTTAGGAATGCTAATCAACATGGGTTTTTCCAAATATTGTAGATTTTGTACAAATTCTTGAGTTTTTTTTTCTTTTTTCCCAAGTACCGAGGAAGAATAACATACCATCGAAAAGTATGAAAAAACTAAGTTGTAAATTCTATACCAATTCTCAATATAAAGAAAATTGAGGAAAATTCAATAAGATCACTACTGAAAAAGGCTCATTTCAGTGATGTAAGGTGTTTTTAATATTATATTATATTGTTGAAATGTGCGTTACAATTTCGATAATTGAGAAAATTCCACCAACGCGAGCACTCTTGATGAATGACTTTTCAATCCTAAAGTTGGTATAACTTTTATTTGAATAACTTTGGGGCAGTTCTGAGGAAGAATGGGGGTAAGCTTCTTCCTAAAATTTTATAAATAAGTAAACTTTACTTTCCTTTTTTTACTAACCTAATAAACTATTACCCTAAAGAGTAATGTTAAAAACTCTTAGTTTTACGTGAAAGAACTTTGAGAATTGTAGTTATGAAGCAGGAAGTATGAAGTTCTTTATTCATACAGGCGTTTGGAGCCATTTTGAGTGTATCCTGTCAAGTGCCCTGTCGTGACAGTCAACGTGTCCCAAACAAGAACATTGCCCATCTTGGGAGAGACTTAGGCAGCTCAGATCGACCTAAAATCTCCGTGTGGAGTCCAATGCGCAAACCACTGATCTAATCTTTTTCACTGATACAAATTCAGATCATGTTAATGGTCATTTGGAAAGGAGAAATCATTTTGGTAGCTCTAAGAGGAATATTTCATTTAGCAACACGTATTTTTGCTGATAACTCAATAAAAAAAATATATTTATCGATCATTCACAGTATGTCGTCTTTCACAAAATGTTATAAATATGGGGCATAAAAAGTATATTGAAAATGTGACAAGGAAGATGGAAATAAGGAATGTGGAAGGAGTGCGAGGACTGTGTGATAGTGGAGAGGATGCAGACAAACGGACACGACAGTTCGGCTGACAGTCCGCACTCAAAGCCGACAAAGAGCTAGAGAGGAAGGGGCTGCTATCTTACCGATATACACCTTTATTCTGTGTGGCGTCAACGGGTAGTTCTGCCTCTCTGCTCTTATCTGGGCTGCCCTAGCGCACCCTAGACAACCCGCAGTTACACACACTATGCGTGTACGCATCTTCTCTACCTAACCTATATTTGTAGCGCTTGTAGTGGTGGTAAGTGCTCTAGTGGGCAGGTCGTATCGTGGAGCATGATCTCGTCCCAACAATACACTTCCTACCTACCGACACACCAAAACTTGCTCTCATCTACGCAAACAAATAGCACAACACAATGCAAACTCAGCGTAACCGATTACCCTGTCTCACTATCAAAACCAGTTGCCACAATATTCTATTACAATCAATGAAATATCGCACAGTCTAGTGCTGGTATTGCCCACCCTTTATTCCCAACCGCGCACAGTCACCAGTACGAGTCATCAATTACTTGATAAAGCAACTCTTCATTAATAACTTTGATATGTTTTTTAACTTTCTGCTAAAGAAGAATGTGGCAAACGTACAAATTTTCTAATTTAAAATATAACAATGCTCACTTTCGGGTAGCAGAAAAGTAGAAATTCTTACACAGATCAAATTTGATCATTTAAGCAGAATTACGAGAGCGCGGCCAATGAGCGTCTGGTCAGTCAGCTTTACAGGATTTTTCGTAAAGAAGTGGAATATCCTGAATCTTGGTGCAATTAACAGAAGTAAAACAAGTTTTGATTTTTACTCTAAGCTACTACAGACAAAATGCCCACACTCTATGCTACTATAGACAAACTGAAGGCTCAAAAACTTTTACACAGTGATTACATTAATGCTATTGATCTAGTATCTAGTTTAACTTTAACAAAAAAGATTTGTTTACGAGTTCCAAAATTCTTTATTTTAGGAATAGAAAGTTTATTTTTTAACCCAGTAGAATTTCACAACCAAAATGCACTTCCGAAAATGTTTCCCAAATAAATGTTCTCTTGTGCCTTCATGACCTATAATTTTTTTAATACATTACCACTAAGCAGGAAACTTAGCGCTTTAAGAGGAGATGAAGGGTATTGCCGAAAAGAGTTCGCAACGAATTTTAAGGGATTCTTCATTAAACTAAATATAATGTATTCAAACCCCGTTAACTGATCAGTGAGCGCTACTAAGTAGCGCGTTTAAGTACTAAGTTCGAACTTAAAGGCAACAGCTGAAAAACATTTCAATAAATTCCTGATATGTAATTTTTCTTGAAAAAGAAGATTTTTAACAACTCATTTAATCCTCGTTGGTATTATACGTGTCAATATCATAACACTAAATTGGTATTTCTTCTGCAGTCGAACCTACCAAAAATAAAAGAACGGTTGATCAATTTTAGCGCAAGTTCTTAATTCAGATTTCTCTGATAACAAAATCTCTGTAAAATATTGAATAATATAATTTGAAGAATCTAAGGTTTTTTGTTTTTGAATTATGCTCACCAGATAGACTAATTGGTAATAGGACTCATTAAACGTTTCCGGTGAAAACGTAAAACAAAAAATCTGCATTAATAATACTGCTCTTGTGAAAGGGCAAAGTAGCAAATAAATCTGTAGAAACAGTCCATGAAACATCAGACATTTTAGGTTTGTTTGCATTATAACAGACGTTATCCGAATTTAGCCTAATTTAGTGAAGGAACATTTTAAAATAGAATGAAGCAACACAATACTCACAATGAAGTTGATACAGAAATAGGCGGGCGAACTTCCATAAACGGACAGTTCTGACAGGAATTCGGTTCATAGTACATAACTAACCTCTGCTAAAACAAAACAGGTGTCTAACTTAACACTTCCAATAGCTACATAATAGTTTATCACTCTATGATTGTTATTAAGAGATCTAGTAAAAAATTCTAGAAATGTATATGTAAAGTTTTCTAGAGCTCAGTATTAATTTGCTTCACAATTACGATTAGATAATTTTCTCAGAAAATCTTTCTCTCTCTCAATAGTGTTCTAGGGAGCTGATGACAATACCCGGTCTCTGTTGCGTCAATCCAACCACCCGAAGGGATAAGGGCAAAGTCTGATCTCTATCTCCACGTGGTACTCCTAAAGACAGGCAAGCAGGAACAGTATTAGAGGCTTTAAATGAGAAGGGTTTATTTGCGCCAGGAATAGCAGGATATAACCTCCCTAGAATCCTCCTAACTCGTTTTAATATAAGTTTAACAAGTCTTCCCTGAGAAGGCTTTGCTACCCACGGTTCCTGAGCTTTCCCTACAAATCCTGCTTTTCTGTCTAGAACTCCTCTAGATAATTTTAATTTCAAGACTTGTTCCTCTAAAAATCTGAGAGGTATTAATTTTGGAGTAGGAGGGGTGTTTGGCTGCTGGGAGTCTTGCCAGCCCTGCAGCTTTTCCTAGAAGTCAGCCTGGATAGTGCACAATTGTTCTATATTGTCTCAGTAACAAAAAAAAAAAAAAACGGAAATTCTAAATATCTAGTCCATGCAGCTTAAGAACTGCGCCAAGACTTTCACTAACCACTTCCGCTCTGAGTACTTGATCTCAACACTTTAAAGACGAGTTTCTTGGGAAAGAACGCATGTTCTCCGATTCCGAAATTTCCTTTCTTTCTTATTTTAGTTTATCGCTCTATTTTTCCAAATTGGAAGAGTTGAAAATGTCACCTGATCATGCCTAATCATCATGCACTTGAAGAACTGAAAGATTTAAAAAAAAAAAACGTAGATATTTATTTTTAGTGTACCTAATATAAAGAGACACAATAATCAAAATTCTATAGAAATCTTTTATCCAATAAATTTTGTAATTTTTGGGTAACCCTTTAACAAGTAAATATGAAAATATGTCCATTTTTCATTAGGTAATAATAATGCAATCAATTATTGTATATTGTGTACTTATCTGTTTTTTTACTACATTAAAAACTAGAGATTAGATTAGCACGGATGAATCCTAGAGCTCCAGAAACATGGAACAATTTATGATGATAACAGACCTTTTACTAAATTATTCCATCTTGGAAAAAGGAAATAACTTAACTTTATGATCCCTCTCAGAGTGTAAAACTAACTTGCTAGAGAAAATTGGTAAACCTCTAGATCCGACTGGAGTGATTCCTAATAATTACCGGTCGTCAATTGATTTCATTTAGAATGGTTGGAAGACGTTAAGCAGCATTTTGACACCTGTTCCCATTTGTTGATATCTTCGAATTGCTTTCTAGATGATGTTTGTGTTATTCTTTGTTTTCTTGTAGGTGAGCTTATTTGCAACTCATTCATGTATAAGTGTTTGACACCTGCTCCATTAAGTAGGCTGCATGTTCTACGAGACTGGATGAGCAATCTTCTAATAAAGATGTTCTTTTAGGGATACCAAATCGTAGAGCAGTTTCATGTAATGAAGAGGTGGAAAAATTGGCCCAAAAATTTTCACTCAGATCTCCCTGATGGCTTTCTTTGCAGCAATTATCCCTGTGGATGAGCTCTGAGAAAAGTGGGTAATTACTATGACGTACCGGGCTGCGCTGATCGAAAACTTTTAAGAACAACTCACTAACTGTTTTAAGGAGGCTCATTGCCTTTACGAGCTTCTTTTTGAATTGTTTGTGAGATGTAAAAACCCAAAAGTGATGATGTTAGATTTCTCAGTAGACCGGATACTAATTCGAATCATTATCTCGATTCAAAAACATAATAAAAGGGTCTTTCATGAAGTATGTAAACAAAAGAATAACCTAAGAGGAATATACCAATATTTCAAAACAAATGCAAGCAAACGGCTAACTTAAAAAGGGACAAAGGCCTATTATAAACCCCTTTTTTTATGGTTTCATGGGTTATCAGGCCAACTGAGAGATCTCTTTACTGAGGTAAAACAAAAAAAACACAAACAAACAACAAAAACAAAAAATAACTTAGAGAACAAAATATAAAAGGAGTTGTGAAAGCTAACCTGGTGTTTTTAAATCCAAGCAAAATATATTCCTACAATAAATCGCATTTTTTTTTCTCTCCTATTCTAATGTAATTGTTTATTGTAATTTTTTATTATTCTAATACTATCAATAAATTCTGGTATTTAGGTATTTATACGCTCTTTTTTTTAAAACGCCATATGTGTGCTACTTTCCAACAATGTAGTAACCATAATTTCTTTATATTTCGTACACCGAACTTGTGTTCATGTCAATAACCCGGCAGTGATCTCATTTGATAAAACGGTGTATCAATCAAGATGTCTTCTTATAAAAAGCTTACTAACTTCTGTTTCCCTCACGCTATTGACTGTGCCATTTTTTTTTCATTGCAATTCTGTTCCCTGAGTATTTTAAAGTTTCCTGAACACCAAAAAAAAAATTATTATTTTTTTTAATCTCAAAGCAAAAGTCGCCGACAACTCAAACCTAAAATTCAATTCAACCAGTCTAACATAATTTAATTTTACGAGAAAACTTGTCAATTAAGTAATAATTATGTAAAAGAATTGGAAAGTGACACCGGGTTTTAGTATTGGAAAGTGTAACAGACCTACTAGGAATTTGAGAGATTTTTTTGATAACTATTCCACCAATAACTTGGGCATTAATTACGTTCACTTTCACTAGCACGATAAGTAGGAAAGTAGACACAGGTATCAAAACAGGACATCGGTTTCAGGTGTGGCAAAATATTATTATTTTTCTCTCTCTTTCATTAGAGATAAATTATTGGATGTGTTTAAATGCTGTGTTTGCGTACCCAGCAAAGGTTCATCATTATTACCATATACTTTCATTGCTTGGAATTTTTCAAGTTTGTTCATGAAATTAGGAATTAAGTTCAACTTATTTTTATTAACAGTAGTAAAAAGCTGTTGGGTTTTTAGGTCGATCTTAAGCTCCTAAGAAAGTCCCACATTAATGACCTAAAATTAATTCATAAATGTTGAATAAATTGTAAAAATTAATAAAACACCCCTTTGATTGATACTACATAATACGTAATTTGAAAAAAATGCATATTTTCAACGGTTGGTACAGTGTTTAGAAAATAAATTGTAGAAATTAATGAAACAGCCCTTAGATTTATATCACATAATACAAAATTTGAAAAAATGCATATTTTCAACGGTTGGTACAGTGTTTAGAAAATGGTTATTCAACTAGAACATATAATAATGAAGAAAGGTTAATTAGAACTACCGGTGAGAACAATTAACCGTGGCCTTTTAACTATAGATGGCAGTAAATATAGCTAATTTCTAGTGTTAGAGAATATACTTAGCTGTGATGTTAGATATTGATTCAATGCTAGCCATTTTTATTTCGGTTCTACTATAAAAATTTACAAATAAAATTCTGTAGAAAAGAATAATTTGAAAAATCAATTGAATATGAGAACTGAGACGTTGAATAAAAAAGTTAAGAATCAACTTAGCAGACTGCTCAAAACTGTTATCTGGCGAATTTCATTATAAAGTTAAATTGTCGCTAGTTGGAACGGTAGTAACCTGATTTTCTTAACTTAATAAAAACTTTACGTAGTTATGAAAGCTCCTTTAGGGATACACTTTCTGTTCACAAGATGGCCATCGTTCTTGACTCTTACCCGAACGACCTCCTTGTTTCCGAGCAGGGAGAATTGCTACAGCGCAAACTGGTTGAGCAATAAACTTTCTGGTGGAATCAGACCCCAGTTTCGGTACTGTTTCCTTTCCAGGGGTATCTCCGCTCCTGTATGGCCGTTGAAGATTTACTTGAGATGCTAGACCTTTGAGGATTCTCGGTCTTGGCTACGCAGACAACGTTTCTGTGGTGGTCAGGGGTAGGCACGAGACAATCGTTCCTGAACTCTTGCAGGAAGCACTCAAAATCAGAGGATCTTTCTGTGAACCCTTCTAAAACTACTCTGGTCCCCTTTACTAGGAGAAGGAACAAGGAGAGCTAAAAAAATCTTGACAAAACTCTGGATGTGTCGGTTGAGGATGGATCTGAGTGTTATCCTGAACTCTGGACTCACCTGATGATCCATGTATTTCCCAAATCGTTTTTAGAGGAACAAAAATGTAAAAAGTCTGCTTTTGAAAACTCAAGTTGTGTACAATACCATTTAAATGCTTGCATTTATGGATCTGGCTAAAGATTGATGGAACTCAGCGTGTGGATTCCAGCAATCTCACAAAATTTCTAAATAATAATAATATTATTGTAAAGTAATGGGTTTTTATAAATTGACTGTATTTATTAAATTTTTTTAAATGGCATATTTTATTATTATTTTTTGCATATTTTCTAGCATATTTAAACATTTAATACTGCACATATCCCATACATATAATGTAGTTATAATTAACCAACATAATTTACATACGGAATAGTGGACGATATTCGGATAATATTCCTAGATCTGCTTATCATTAAAGAGATTATAGGGACATTAAGACCGACACTAGACTAATGTACTACAACCAATTATCAAAATACACCTCAAATAATTAAATACAAAATAGCGCAAAACTTCTGTAACGCGCAACAAAACTGATTTTCACGGACTTCACCGATATGTAGTAGTTAGATAAACATAACAAATTTAAATTTAAGTTTGGAACACTTTTAGATAACTAACTATTGTCTATCGTGTGGGAAAAGTTACAAGTGTTTTTGTATCTGCCAAGGTTCACCTTTTTCGTCCTTAAGTATCGTAGAACCCTTCATCCTTTATGGTGAACTCTTTTAAGATTAGTTTTTAGATTTTTTTAAATTTTAGAATAATTTATTTAATTAAGCTCAAACCGGCTTTGTACAAATTTTGAAGAAACTGCATAACGAAGCAATAGAAATCAGCGAGCATTGACAAAGTCCAGAAAACAGTTCCTTGCCGAATTGGATTATAAGATTTAGGACTACCATTAAAGTGATATGTCCAATTTTTCTTTAGCAAATGGAGAATTCGGGTTTCCTGCGCGATTTTATCTAATCAGCGAGAATTGAGTGGTTCCGCCAGATTTTTCTAGTTACTTGGATTTTTTTGTGCAGAAGGTAGTCGATTTTTTTTATCTTGCAGCCAATGCTTCTTGCTTCTTTGAAAAAAATAATAAAGAAATAATAATAAATAAAATAAAATAAAATTATTTTTATCATCTGGAAGAGATGGGAAGTTGTATTTCCGTCTTAAGAGGACAAAGAATCTCTTATTGCACTCAACCTACTCATGTATTGAAAGTAAACAATTCTAGTATACAGGAAATTAGATTACGGCAAATGCAGTTAGAAAAAGTGGCGTGATTGTTCTTGAAATCGCTAATTCTTTAATCAGCAAAGAATCTTGTGTTCCTTCAGTGAAGCCAGGAAGTTTGTTTCCATACTCTTAAAAGGATTCTTTTAATATTTCCACTTTTTATTTAAGAAGCCGCATAAATAGACATTTTAAAAAGTTATATTAACAAATAGGGTCTGATCGCAGGCACGACTTTTATTTACAGCAATTCTCAGTTTTCTTCAAGTTCCAAATTTGAAATACACATTATTAGTTTCAGAATAGGTTCACAAACTAAAATGGTTCTTAAGTGAAGTAGTTCAGCTTCAGAACTCTTCCTTAAAAAAGTATTTCCAAAGAAAGAAAACAAGGACTATCAGATAATAATTCTTTTGTGTTCTGAAAACACAAGTTTTATGGAAACGTGTAACGATTCTGCAGTCCTATCTCCTTTATATGAAACTTGATTTTGTTTTAGGAGTATTAGGAGCAATGTTGCAGCAAAAGGTTAAGGAACACATTATTCGGGAATTAGAGGCTGGTACCTAGCTGGTATGTAGTTCTGCTCTCAACGCTGGCTTTTGCACATGATTCGCTGGATTTTAGCCTTAGTAATGATTCAGCTAATAAACTTTAAACAATCTTCAGGTATAATTGAGGAGTTAAGCAAAGTCTGATGATCAACGTCACAAGAAGGAAGAACTGGTTATTATGGTAGGCTTTACGACTGAAAACAGATCAGCAGGCAAAAACTGTATTCAAAACCTAGACTCTCGTTTCGGTGAATATGACAAACTGAAAGAAGTGATAAATGTCAGCAGACTGCACTATTCAATAACTAAGAAATTAGTACTGACAAAAGCAGGCAAAAAGTGACCGTAGCAGTGAAATCGCTAATAAAACTGTTTATGCTCCCTCTGTGTCTAAGACTCAAAACTGAACGAATCGTTTACCTTTTTGAAATCGTCATCTCTATATTCTTAAGAGTGAAGAAGACATAGCGACTCTTTAGAAAAACGCCTAAACCACAGCTGGACAAAGTGGTTGGGCCACGTTAAGCGAATAAATGATAGCCGGTACCTTATTCGGCATATTCAAACAATATTTTAGTACTCGTGCATAGAGACGGGCATGAAAAGAATAGAAGAGGAGATAGAAAGGAATTACGGATGCTTTGACACATCTCTCTCCATCTTGCCGGAGGAAAACTTTCAAGTCAATTAAATTAGTGACACTCTAATTATGAGAAGGAATTTTGCTACAATTTCGTGTCAGCAGATTTGAGCCGTAGAACTATTGGTTTGTTTCATACATCTCAATATAGATCAACTTTTTGTTAGAAATTCTTTTCTCGTTTACTGATTTTAAGGAAAGTTCTCGGCATCTGTAACAGACATGATGCATCCTTCAAAAGCACAGTTTCTTGATTGCAATCTATGCAGTTATTTTGGAAAAAAATAAGAGTTAAAAGAAAATTTTTAGTTTAGAATACCCTGAGATTTATTATAAGAAAAGACTAGCCAATGTTCATCATACATTTTTGAAATGAACGATGCAATGTTTTAGGGGAAAAAGAACATCGGGCCGTTTCTACATTCACTATAGAAATTAGAAGTATATAATGATGTTCTTTTGTAAACAGTAAAAGAAACTGAAAAATGAAAATAACTAGGAGAATAAAGCGAAGAGGTGGCAGGTAAAACTGCACAGAAGGTAGTTTACAGGGATATTGAGCTGATTTTGCGCGAACTAAGTCCGCCCACATCTACACCTCATTCATGCTGCTCTCAGATTTACGTTGTTTACGTTTCTATCACATTTCAAAAAACAAAAAAGTAGAAAGCATTTTAAACTTGATTTAATTTTTTCTAATATGTACTAATGCTACTAGAAAATTATTATTAAATATTGTTAAAACTTTTTCTAAGTTGTGTTTAAGAAAAATAAAGAATTTTGTATTATATTAAAACTCTTAGAAAAAAAGAGGTGATCTTAGTTCCATAATAAAACTGATGTTTCAAAACGTCTACAATTTATTAACACTAACATTACAGCTTCTTTTAACTTTATTATCAGTTTTAAGCAAACATAAAACAAATTTCTGGAGAATCAATAAAAGAAAATGAACGTGTTACAAGTTGGCAAAAGATGCAGATTATGTTTGGTAGATTTGCTTTATATTTATTGATCATATTTTTTTGTCTGATCTTCACTATTTAAAGGGAATAATAAAATAGTTCTTGCTCGGATAATAATCTCTTAGATTTAGACTCTAATAGCAAAAGAGAGTATTGTTTACCTGGAGAGGTTCTGTGTATGCAATAGTCCTTGTAGCCATCCGGCGGGCTCAATGTCAGTTGGTCTACAAATTCAACAGGAGGATCGAACGGAGTCAGATCCAAGCCTTGCAGTTCCTCTTCATCTTCCTCGTCCTCATCCTCCGCGTAGCAATAATCTCCTCCGCCCCCGCATTCACAATTGCCGCCTCCGCATTCCTCTCTAATTAGTATCACATAATCCGCTTCAAAGAATTTATTCAACGATTCATCAAATTGTACTTTATACTTTTTACGCTTCTTGGACGAAGCGCCCCTTTTCAGGGCGGACTTGATCTTAGTGTCCGGGTCGTGCTTCATGCCCTGTTCAGCTCCGACTGAGCGCATATTGATCATCGCAGCTGGCACTTCGCGCAGGACCTCCTCAGTCGCGACACCTATCGATTCACATTTCCCGCCATCTTTTGAATCCACTTCCCTCAGCCTCAAGCCTTTACCATTTTTTTCCACTAATATTTGTTCTTCATATTCACAGTCTATATCACATTCTTCCTTTACTTTTCTATATTCACTAAAACTTACAATTCTACCTCGTTCACCTTTTTCCTCTTTGATAGCCTCTTCTTCGCACATCTGCTCTAATTGTTCGAAAGTTTCTAATTCCGATTTTTCCAAATCTGAATCATTTCCTGAATCTTCTTCCTCACCCAGTCCATCCTCTTCCTCAACGTCGACTAAATCTTCTTCCTCTTCTTCCTCAATCGTTTGCAAATAATTCCAACTGAAATCAGTCTTATCTTGATAACCCTCCACTTCCTCATCCACATAAACTTCGCAGTCTTCATACACTTCACAATCTGAACTATCTTCTTGATCGTCTTTCTGTTCTTCTTCAGTGTCTGATTCTTTGCCGCTGTCACTTGAATCTCTTTTTTTTCCGTTGTCTTCGTTTTTGTCTACCTGCAACAAATTGAAGTGTATTTTTAGTTAATATGTAATTATCTTTCAATATTCTCTTTTTTTAAAAAAAATGGTTCCAAAAGTAATTATCAGAATAATTAAAGAGAAATAGAGTTTTTTTTTTCCAGAAGCTTCAGCCAATTAAATGTTCTTCCTTCTGCAAAGTAAAGCAAATCTGGTGTGGACAATCACAGACTCACTTACTGAGTACATTTCTCAAATTTGAAATTATACCTTTACTTTAAATTCCGAATTTTAGAAACATATTTCCTTGTATCTAACTCTGTAAAGCTTTTATAACAATAAGTACCCCCGAAATGATACCTTGGAGGGCTGAGTCTGTCTTTTCTTTCCCAGAAAACCCCCCCAAATTTTTTTGTCGAAAATGGAAATAAAATCGTTGCA
The DNA here is from genome assembly GCF_049639745.1 of Rhodnius prolixus. NCBI lineage: Eukaryota > Metazoa > Arthropoda > Insecta > Hemiptera > Reduviidae > Rhodnius > Rhodnius prolixus. Next base: position 4,623,155 of record NW_027411592.1, on the reverse strand, counting down.
AACAGTTTCGAGAAAATTTGAAAAAATTGAAAAATCAAATCCGTGAAGTGCTATTTTTGGTTGAGGAATGTTCTTTCGAAATTTTACGCATTCAACTTCAGCATTTTTGGAAAAATCTACTTCCCCAATTCTGTGAAGTCCCTCACAGATCTTATTTGTGTACTGTTTCAAATTGCAATTACAAGTTACACATTCTCTTAAAACTATGTTACAAAATTCTGGCTAAGTTTTAGAATTAGTTTACTTAGTCATATTTTTGGTTCTAACTCAAAATGAATTCTCAGATTCCAATACATCCCTAAAAAATAACTTTTCCCAAAAAATACTGTAAATAAAAGTGCTAAGTATAACAGATACCAAGTATCTTCTCATCAAGAGATACACAGGGTGTTCATTTTAAGACGGCTCAAATGCATTTCATGCTTAAACGGTTAATCTGAGCAAAAAATGGTAGAGGAAAAATTTGTTGTCCGTACCTCTACTTTCAGAATATGTGACTTGATTTTAGATTCCTGCCCGCATACGCGGCTGACGCGCGACCAAAAGTGAGGGTTCGCAGTTGACCCCCATTTTCATATACACAGTTTTAAAGAGTATAAAAAGTTATGAAAGAAACCGGGAACCAAATCGATATCTTCAAAATTGAAGGTGCAAGACCATTTCAAAATCTGGTATTTATTAATCATATTTCAATTTTTTAACTTGTTATCAAAGAGAAATAAAAGCACCCGATAGGTCATTTTTATGTATTTTTTCATCCCCTTTCTACTAAAAATATTGCCAGGGCAGTAAAGCTAGTATTTTTCTTAATATCGGGAAATAAGTCGTTTTCCGAGTGATTTTTTTTATGAAAAGTCAAATGTTAAGAGTTTTAGATGTTCCCAAGCATACACAAAATGGCTAAAAATTAATTTTACATCTGTTACAAACAAGAAGGTTTAATAATTATTTGGTAATTTTGGGAGTTTACCCCAAAAAAATTGGAAACCTCCTGCCACATATTTAAGTGATCAATATTTTTCATGTAAAGGATCAAACTTATACCTTAATTTATCAAATAATGCACTTTACTCAACTTGTAAGGCATGTACTGTGCCTTCAAAGGTGCCTCCTCTGGCTCGCAAGCCAGGTTAGCCAGGAGGTTACCAACTGCTCTCTGTATCTGAGAAAGCACATCTTATCCTGATTTTGATAAAATGAAAATGAAAAATATATGAAAAAGGCCAGCATAAGGGTCTGTGACAGCTAATCAATTCTAAACAATATTAATGAAAATTTTTTTTTTTTTTTTTATCTTTTATTTGAAATTTACACCTGCACTCGTACAGTACAATAAGTAAATATGCTGGGCGAACAATAAAAATGGCGTGGCAATCATGAATGATGATCATCCAGTGATGACCATCATTAGTTTACCAGTTGGTCACGGGGCCAACGGCGCCTCAGCCGTCTTTGGGGGTTGGAGGGAAGTGTGGTTGAGAATAGGTTTGCAGCTAAAGGATTAGGGTGAAATGATAGTTTTTGGTGGAATGTGTTGTAGCGGGTTTTGGCAAGTTCTGGTATAAATGGAATGTTGAGGTCTGTGTGTATGGAGTGGTTACTGACATAAAAGGGAGCGTTTACAATGCGGCGGAGTATTTTAGATTGGAGTGTTTGTAATCTGTTGATATTAGATCGTTTAGCTGTCCCGTAAAGTTCAAGTCCGTAAGTCCATATTGGAGCAAGAAGGGAAGTGTACAGTCGACGCTTGTTCTGTAGTGTTAGTTTTGAGCGTTTGTCCAGTAGTCTAGCAAGGAGTTTGTATCGTTTGTGTAATTCAGCCCCTTTAAGTCTCGTATGAGGGTTCCAAGTTAGTCTTTTGTCTAGGTACAGTCCAAGGTACCGCACATGGTCGGCTGGTGGGATAGGAGTGTTATATAAGAAGACAGGTCCAAGAGTTGTTCGTTTGAGTGTGAAGACTATGTGTTTGGATTTGTTTGGGTTGATTTTTATTCGCCATTTTTGTAGCCAGGGTTCTAGTGAGTGAAGGTGAGATTGTAGAGAGCGGATAGCGAAGACAGGATCAGTATGTGTGGAGAGAATGGCAGTGTCGTCAGCGAAGGTGTATATGGAGGTGTTGGGATTTGAAGGTAAGTCGGCTGTAAAGATTGTGTAGAGAAGAGGAGCTAAGACGCTACCTTGTGGTACACCAGCAAGGACAGGAAAAATAGATGATCGAGAAGAGCCTTGAGTTACTAGGAAGAATCGGTCGGAGAGATAGGATTTGAGTATAAGATAGTATGTGCTTGGTAGAATACCCTTAAGCTTCCATAGCAAACCCTTGTGCCATACTCGGTCAAAGGCCTGTGAGACATCCAAGAATACTCCAGCGCAGAAATGTTTAAGCTCCAGTGATGTAGCGATGGTGTCCACAACGCGATGGGCCTGCTGGATTGTAGAGTGGCAGCTGCGAAAACCAAATTGATGATTTGGGATAATTTCAAGGCCATCAAAACTTTCTTGAAGGCGTGGTAGGAGGAGTCTCTCAAAAATTTTGCCTAGAATCGAAAGGAGGCTGATAGGGCGGTAAGAGGAAGGTAGATGCGTGGGTTTTGAAGGTTTAGGTATCATACAGATGGTGGAGAATTTCCAAAGAATAGGATAATAGGTAGTTCTCAGTATTGAATTGTAGATGGTTGTAAGGAGGACTATTGCTTTTCTAGGAAGTTGGAGGAGAATGTGTGCTGTGATTAAATCATAACCTGGACTCTTTTTAGGGGGAAGATTGATAATGGCCTCCTTGACTTGCTTGGGTGTGAATGATTTAGGAGGAAGAGAAACTGGTAAAGGAATGTCCAAGTCGGTATTGACGTCTTGGGTGTGTTGTAGATTTTGGGTGTCAGGATGTGGGGTGAAGACGGAAGAGAGGTGAGCTGCAAGTAAGTCAGCTTTTTCTTGATCAGATTTGGCCCAGGAGTTGTCAGCAGAACGGAGAGGGGAGGAGGTTTGTTGAAATTTTAATATTCGTCGGGTGACAGTCCAGAGCGAGTTGTCGTCAGTGATAAGAGATTTTGTATAGTTAGCGTATTGGGTGTTGTAGTATTTTTGAAGTTCGTTTTTAAGCTGTCTTGCAAGATGATTGAAATTTTGTTTGTGGGAAGGATACCTAGTTCGCTGCCAAAGAGATCTTGCTCGTCGCTTTTTAGTTATAAGAGTGCGAAGTAGGATAGGTAAGTTATAAGGCAAACGTTCTGTCCTTGTAGTTGTACAGTATGAAGTCGCTTGCCATATGCTTTGCTGTATGGCAGCAGCGAAGTTGTCAACAGCATCATCTAGCTGTTGGGGTGTTTTAAGAGCTGTTTTAAGTTCAATTTGTTGTTCGAGTCGGTCTCTAAATAAGTCCCAGTGTATCGGTCCATTGAGCAATGTAGGTTTTGGAGGGGATGGTTTGGGGTGAATATCCATTGTAAGTATGACGGGGCTGTGGTCGGATGATAGGTCATCTAAGGTGAATGCGTCAGTATGGAATGGTGAAATGTTGGAGCAGATGAAAAAGTCAAGCAAGTCAGGTCGTTTATTTAGAGCAGTTGGCCAGTAAGTTGGTTGAGAAGGAGAGATGTAGGATAGGCTTGTTTGGGAGAGTGCATTGTAGAGAATGCGTCCTCTTGGGTTTGTCACTCGACTACCCCAGCGAGGATGTTTCGCGTTGTAGTCACCACCGCTCACAAAACGGGAGCCCAGTGATTTGAAGAAGGAAAGAAATTGATTGTGATGAATTGCTTGGTTAGGAGGACAGTATACGGCAGCAATGTTGTAATGGAAGGGTTCACTATGGAGGGAGATCACAGTAGGCTGTATGTAGTTAGTGGCATTGTAAGGAATGAAGAAGTGTGATAAAGAGGTTCTTATAAGGATGGCTGAGCCGCCATGTGCAGTGCCGTCAGGGTGGTCAGTTCTATATAGTTTGTAGCCAGAGATGTAGAAGCGTGTTCTTTCCGTGAAGTGCGTCTCTGTGACAAGTGCAATGTCTATTCGTCTTTCGTGTAGCAGGATCTCTAGTTCTTGTCTGTGATTAGTTAGTCCATTTGCGTTCCATAATAGTATGGTGATAGAGTAATTAGTAAGTGGCATTAAGGAGCGAGGCGAGGAAGTAGAGTGTTGACAACGGTGGTTAGTAGAGTTACGAGAGGAGTGAGAAGAGTTTTGAAATCAGAGAGGAAAGAATTTAGTAAAGTGGTGATGTCAGATGAAGAGGATTGGAGAGGTGGCTGAGGCGGCGGTGGCCCCGCAACAACCCTGGCATAAGACGGGTGATTAGTGTTGGTGGCTGAGATGTTGTTCCTCTGAGTCTGTGGTTCAGTATTCCTAGGAGTGCCAGAAGCAGCTTGTTGTCGATTGGATGTAGACTTAGTTGCTTCGCTGATGGCTGAGCGATGGTTGATGCCCAGTGGGGGCCTTCGTGATCGTTGGAGTTCTCTGTGTACCATACATCCTTTGTAGTTAGCGGGGTGTTCTCCGTGACAAAGAGCGCATATGGGAGGTGTTGTGTTGTGTTTGCCACACTCCTGTGTGAGATGTTCACCGGCGCACTTAACACATCTTGGACGATGCTGACAATAACTTTTTGTATGGCCGTATTCTTGACAGCGTTTACACTGCACAATTAGTCTCTGTTTGTGGGGTTCCTCGACCTTAATTTTGGTGTAGCATAACAGTTCCAGGTCAAAAATATCTGTGTTGTTAGCCCTCGGCTCTAGATCTACGAAGAAAAGAGGCAATGTTTGTTTGGAAACTGGGTGAATAACCGGTGCGACATTGCGGGTAATATGCCCATGTTTCGCCAGTTCTTGTTGAATTAGCTCAGGAGGTGTTGACTGATGCAGGTATCTTATCACGACACGATAAGCTTTTTCTTCTTCAAGCTGGTAGGTGTGATACTCAGCTTTTTTGTCTTTGAGGTAATGTATAATCCCTCTGTAGCCATCTATTGTTTTGGCGTGAATAATGAGGTCAGCTGCTCGCGCCTTGCATGCGAAGCTGTTTGGTCCTGTTATTTGGCTAAGGGCTTTGCATAAATCAGCGTATCTTGTAACATTTTTTAAGTAAATGGGTGGTGGTTTTGGGATACGCTGAGGCCCAGGGGGTGCAGATGTGGTTTCCATTTCATCTGGAACAGCGAGTGGGGAAAATGGGTTGTAGGTTGGTACATCCGGAGCCACCATTGCTTTATTCGTAGTATTCTCAGTTATGGAATTTGGCTCTGAACTTGGGCCTGGTAGTTGTCTGGCATTAAGTAACGAAGGTTCGGTTGCTATAGGAGCTTTTGCAGGTCGGATACTTTTCTTATTGGATTTCGGTTGGGAGTTGGATTTTCTTTTTATTTGTTTTGTAGTTATTGATGAAGTGGATTCGTTGTCCGTGGAAGAGCAGCTATTTGTGACTTCGCTAGGTTTCATCATCGTGAGTTAGAGAATGTGGCAAAAATGAAATTAAACTTGCGAAAGAGGAAGGTTATTAATTAAACTAGGAAGAGAATTAAAAAAAAAGGAAGGAGAGGAAAAAAAAAAAGGGCAAATTACTCACACACTAAATGAGGTTAGTTTTTATAGCAGCTAATTGTCACTTCTCCGAACAAAACACGAAAAAACTAGTGTTAATTCGCTTGCACAAAACAATGTCCATAAGAAGTGTTTTCAATTTATAATTACAGTCAGTAGTTTACACACTTTTAAACTTTAAAATTATGAGAAAAATGCAGACAAAAAAAATTAGCAATTTGTTTACATTGGCAATAATAATGAAAATTTAATGCAATAAAATTACTTAAATGATATCATTATGAAATTTGAATAAAACACTTAAGCTTTATCGAACATTTTTATATGGCTGAAATTACGAGAGGGAAGTATGAATGAAATGATGGGTACTTGCTGATTTGTGCACCTCTTGTATTTAATCAACCCTTATACTTAACTTTTTAAACTGTAAGATTTTGTTAAGGAGTAATAAAAGAACGAGGCCTACTATCTCTATCTGATAATCTTTAAACTGTTTCTAGAAGCAAAGAAATAGTGATTTCATCTTCATTAGAGAGATATTAACTGAATATTTCTCATTTCTCTAAGATCCGCTTCCCGAAATCTAACCAGAACAGAATTGGTCTGTTGAGAAGGGAATTTAGCTACTGGTCAAAATACAGACTTAACGACCATTCTCTTTCAAATACGTCGAAAATGATTTCTCTTAGGCAACTTTGAACTATTGCACTCATGTACTTCGGAGTCAAATAAGGAAATAAAACCGTCATTTAATCTTTTAAAAATAACCGAGAAAAGACCAGTCTGTACTCAAGGTATGAAGATGACAAGATCTCCATGTCTCCTTAGAACTAAGAACAAAGTTAAGGCGCAGGAAAACGCATTATAAAACATATCTACAGATGTCATTTTCCAGTATTTTTAAATTCACTACAATTAATTATTTCCTCAGAGAGAAATATAGTGAATTAAAACAGCACTTTCCTTTTCGTTGTAAGAACAGGTTAGACTATTGTAGTTACCAGAAAGAGATAAGTTCTCTCTTACAATGGAAGGGTATTGTTAAAAGTTTTATTAAAGTCTAATGATGACATCTGGAGTCCACTTCGCGTCTTATGTCCACAAGATTTATGGAAATGCATTTACGACCTAGGAAAGTGAGTCTTAAATGTTTTCTTGTTGAAGAAATGAGGATGGAAAAAACTTGAAATAAGAGCACTTCATTGCCACAAATGAAGCACATTCAAGACGTCTTGCTTCTCTTTGTCACAGTATGATCGCTTACAGCAGTCTTCACTTGCGACAAAATCGCAGAAATTCATTGACTACTTCCTAAAAATCTTCCTTAATGTTTTGAGACATCCCCACGTGATTTTTTCGGTTTACTGAAGAAATCGTTAAGAGAGGAAAGATTCAGCGATGATGTTATGGTAGAACAGCTTGTACGCAATTGGTTGTTGGGCGCCTACCTTCTTTTATGGATGAAGGGATCATACATTCCTTAGGTGACAATCATTATTATTTTCTAACTTAATCTGTGACAAATAAATTAAAACGTCTGCTTTGACGCAAGGGTCTTTGCTGAATGACCCTTGTGCGCTAAAATTTATTTTTTAGAAAGTATTTATTTAAAAGTAATGAAATTTCAGTAAGAGAAAGAGAGTAGATTTTTTTATGATTCTAGGTACCTTAAAGACGGCGTATTTCCAGTGAACATTTCGAAAAAGTCTCAAGAGGGGACGAACAAGTTAACAAAAAGGAATAAAAATGGATTCCTAAGGTCATTGTAATGCTTGAAGCTAGAAATATCACTGATGTTATAGAATTTATTAAAACATATTTAACCAGCCCACACTCCATGGTTTACTCGAAAGGTTCCGATCGATACTCTGCTATATTAAATACAATTAGATCTATTTGGATTCAGTCGATTGCCGGGTTAAATTTTTGTCTCTATTCTTAAGTCACTAATAAGACAAAATACAGTGCTCGTATCAAATTTTCGTAATTGTGTTATCATTGCTAATATCCGTTTAAGGTACCCTAAAAAAGTGGTCTTAACAAATGGTTTTCAAAAAAGACAAATCACTGGAAGCTGACTTGATATTGCCTTTGAGTCTCACTTTGGGTCAAGATTGAGATCAAAACCCCTCAACCTGATAAACAGTACACTGAATGGATTTTTTACTTTTTTTGCGAGTTCTCTAAAATGACACTAACCATATCTTTACACCAAGTAAATTGATTACAATCTTCTTAGTCCTCCTCAGTATTGTTTAGTACTGTCAAACCATTTAAACCATTTATGTACAATTGAGAAGGGTTAAATGTGTTTATGTAATTTGGTGATGAAGATTCTAGTTCGGATTTATTATATTGAAACTCTTGTCTTTTATTTACTAATTTTTCGATAAAATAGCAATATTTCTAACTTATATGCTCCTGGCTTAAATTAGAATTATAAATCCAAACATATAATATGGGAAACATCTTTTTTTTGGATGTTAATGAGATAATTTTTTTTTATTGCATTATTCGACAATTCGACAATGAAATACCTAAGAGAAAAAAAATTAGTAATACAAATTGGATTAGTATTTACCAAAGGTGTAATTTGCAATAAAGAATTGACGAAATACAGTGGCACATTACAAGTGTAAAATGTAGATAGTCTGTTAGTCCAACAGAAAGCAGAAATTGTAAGCACAGGCTTTTCAAATACACCATTTATACACCCTTACAACAATTAATAAAATGCCAGTGATGAAATGGCGGTTTTATACTTTCACTTAAAATCTTTTATTAATTCTATTCAATAATTTTAAAAATTTTAAAAGGCGATTATGGAGTTACTACTTTTTGGCAAAATGCAGTTACTGCAGATTCTTAAAGTATCCTTTTGTGTGAGAAGTGGTTTATTATTTAGTTATAAAGTAGGGCACTATCTTAGCATCATGTGTTACATCTTGGAATCAAAGTCAAAGAGAGAATTTCAGTTCCAAGAGTTTAGCTCTGGTCTTGATTGAATTTTGGCAGATTGTGCGATGATTTGTCAATTTGAGAAGATTGCTATGACATCCCTTAGTACTATGTACAAAAATATAGATCTGGACGGACTTATTGCTCTACGTTATAGTAATTCTGTACTATCCAGAATGTTCAAAAGTTTTTTCTTCGACGAAAGGATTCAATAAATTTTTTAAAAAGAATAATGTTAACTTCACATAAAATTAATCTCTCACCTGAAGAGCCCCATTTTTTAAAACTACTGTCATGATTAACTCTTCTGGAAGTGATACTTGATCTGGTTTAACTGAAGGCGAAGTTTGGGTGCATTGTGTGGAAACTTTATTAAAAATTGGTGTCAGCACATCAGTTGCTGGAGTAGTTGCTGTTAACTCTTCAATAAACGCACCAATAAGAGATCCTTCTGGACTGACTAGCGGAGCCGTTGGACTCAGTGATGTGTAATTCAGTGAATAGTTCTCTGAGCCCGGCTCGGAATCAGAATGATATCCACATTTCAGTTCCCACATGTCTTTCAAAATACTGCCATCGTTTACCACTTTGACCTGCAAAATAAATGGTAAAAATTTAGGATATAAAAGCAAATTTCTCTTAATGCAGTTAAAATTCTGATTTATACATTTTCTTAAATCTAAACATAAATTGTTTTTATTCCTTTTACAATAAAAAGCCCCGAATTTTGAGGCAAGTTTTAGGCCCAAATTAGTACCACACTTCTTCCTTTCATTGGACTTCTCGATGGTCAACTTAAACTCTTGAATTCCTCAAATGATTCTTCAAAATCCCGGACAAAGGATCGTATTTAAGAAGAAACTTGGAGCCAATTTTAGACTTACGACATCTGCTCTATAAAATCCACATCTTGTTTACTCATTTTATTCAAAAATTAAATTTCCACTTCCTTTAAATGTTTCTGAATGGTTATTTTTACAGCAGGTTTAAGCGGGGTTTTATAAATGTGTAACTTTAGAGTAAACTAACAAATTGTTGCTAGAAAGTAGAGCCTAATTATTGAAAATATCAATAGCGTGAAGATCAACTCAAATGAGACTGCCTTCATCTTTTGGATAATATGTGATTAGATCCTCGAATTCTTATAAACTGTAGCTGTGAATGGAGAAAGAAGGAGACAAAACAAATTTGGAATTATTGGGGAAAAATAAATATACAACGGTGTTAGAAAAGCTTCGATTGAGAGACGGCACTCCTGGAAGCAAATATCTCCGAGAAAACCCTTATAAAAACAAAACAAATAAAGTTAGCGTCTGACCCAACCGAAATTGAAACAGAACGATAAAAACCATTCAAAGCAATACTAGAAATTTCATTTTAGAAAAGAGGTTGCGGCCCAGCTGTGATGTGGGGTCAGCTTTAGAAATGAGGGTTCCTCCTAAACTGAGGGTTTAACGTTACAGAAAACAATCTCCTCATTTTAATTGCGTCAAAGAAATCAATTGCTAATTCTACGGGAGGAGTATTTCCAAATAATAGTAATTTATAATCAAGCCAAATATGTTTTGTTCTTTTCTTTATTTCTGTTAGTAAAAACGTCTGTGGAAGTACAGAACCCCTGTAGCGTTCTTTTAAAAAACTAAATATCTTTTACTATCTAATCAAGCCAAATCGCTTATGAATTCTGAGTAAGTAAAACAAAATTAACAAGAACACTAGAATTAAATTACATTCAAGTTTACGAACGTTATGGTTTAGTGCATTTATAAAATAAACTAAAAGGTTACCTGATATAACATGGCCATTGTGATTTGATATGAGGCCTTTGGTCGGCTAATGTTTATTCTTTTATAACGAAGATACTGCGTTAAGATAATACCTGACTGAATCGTTTAGGTAGAAATGACGACAGAGCGTGCTAGTGCCAGCACAGTTCTGGGTTACTCTGAGGCACAGCTTGGTACCATCCTCCAAATCATATTTATCTCGCCCACACTCCTTCTACATCCACACAAACATACCCTTCTTGTTCTGTCCTGGTACTCTACAGACTATGCCCTAGTAAAAAGGGCCATCGATTGTTTTGTACATCTTTGTGCTGGTGTTAACTGTAGTTTCAACTCTTGATCTCTCGTTCTTAGATCTCTGTTTGTAAAATAATTCAAAAAGGATTGAACGCTAATTCAATTTCTGCACTTAATAACCTGTTTCATTTTGGCCTAACCTCCTTTAACGTGAAAATACAGAATATTAAACTGAAGTTCAAAACAAAACTGGGGGTTTTCTCCGGTTTTTTAAAGCCATTCTCAACTTACAAACTAACAATACAAAATTACTTCAAACACAATTTTTAATAAATATTGAGTGAAAGCAAAACGTACATAACTATGTAAGTAACCATGATGACCCCGCTTCTCAGAGTTCCCCTTAATTTTTTTAGAAGAAGAAGACAGCATTTATATTAATATTAGATGCACAAAATAAAAACGCGAAAAATAAATAGAAATAACATTTTCTATAAACTTTTTCTATTCTTTATTTATACAAAATAAAGATGTGATATAAAGACAACAATAACGGCCATCCGTGTAGCCTGTTATAATAGTTTATGTATAAAATTATTTGCCTCAACAAAAGTGAAGTTATAATGTAAATAAAATAAAAGTAAAGAACGCACCAGCAAATATATAAATACTCGAATCTTAATTAATAATGGATGTCTGCTATGGGTAGGCGTTCTGATAATCCAAGAACGATTAGAGAATGAGTTGAGATCCCAACCAACTTCAGCGGACAGTCTTCATTCTCTTTTACTTTACATTTATTTTTTTCTTTTTTCCACTTTTCAGTGGCCCAAGGTCATCTTTTATTTTAAATACCCAACTTTTGTATGAATGGAGTGATTGTTCATCATTTAAACAAGATTAATATTTAAAATTGTACTGAAGCTCTTTATAGAACGGATAGAAAGTAACTGAAATTAATTAGTTTCAATAAAGAAGCTGTTATTACAATCTAATTATTATTAGGACTTATAATCATGAAACATTATACAATTCTACCAACTCTAACTCATTTAAGTGTGTCAATAGACTTTTATTCCGTTACAAAGCTAGACATTAATATCGAAACCGTTTATTTTATTCTGCGTTTAATGTAAGCGGTAAACTTTAAATTCTTGTAATTTTGACTGTGCAAGAGGTTATAAGACTAATATTTATTTGATATTTAAAGTAAGTTACTTTATTAAGTACGAACACATCTCTGCATTAATTCTTACCGTTCTGATGAGTAAGAAAGTCTACTTATTGGTTTTGTTTTTCAATAAAATATATGTTTTGGCCTCTTGGGAGAAAAGAGACCTGTTTACAAATTGGTGGGCTAATATTTTGAGAATGAGTACCATTTTACTGAATAGTTTGCAAGCTTTCGGCGGCTTTTCGAAAATGGTTTTAATGATATTTCTTTACTTTATCTATTACTTACATTATTTCTTTACACTGCATGCAAGTAGATCAATACCTTTTATTTGTTACTTTTTATAGAAAATTTTATTTAGATAGGTGTCTCGGGAACGGATTCAACCCTCTCCTAAAACGCCATTTCAGTGAATAGCCTGTTCCTCGCACAAAGAGTTTCGTTTAAATGCTGGATTTGACGCAACGATATGCCTACCACTTTGGGAAGAAACTTCTTACAGTGTTTACAGGCAGCTGAACATTCCGCTTCTCTAACAGAACCAGTTCTTTATAGTATCAATGAAGTGCAGAACATTGAAGCCTTTCTGTGCAAATTTTAGGATTTTGTAAAATTTGATTATGTAAACAGTGGATAGGGAGTAATATGAGTGTTTTTACCAGAGTTTTTTGTCTGTTTCCATAATAATTAAAATAATTGCCTATTTTTTGGCGAACCTCATGTTCATGATAATCGGAGGCACATACTGTGATAAGAACATCTTTTATCAAGGAGTAGCTACTGACGGAATTCGAACTCGGAATCTTCCACTTACCAAAATTCACACTAATAACCACTGAATTTTGTTTTTATTGTTATTTGTTTTTTTTTTTTACACAAATTATTTTAGAAAAAAGTGAATATTTGAATTAAGCAAATTATCTAGCAGCAATTAGGAAATTATTTGAGATTCACAAAGGAAGTACGTTCTAATAGAAACAAGTTTAAAGGATGTTGCTGAGTATGATGCTGTAGAGAAAGACGCCCGCAGCATTGACAGGAAATACTTCCATAGGGGTGTACTATGTGGCTTTGTCGTGCAGGATCTGAGAAGGAGTATAGTTAACTAATACCCGTGCACATGCTACTCGCATCCTTCCCAAGTAGGGGATAATATGAGATGAGTAGTGAGCCATCTTACGGTAATATTCTACTTTCATATTCTAAAAACTGGTATTACGCTTGCCTCAAAGACTTCATGACTATTTCTACTTTTCTGGGAAAAGGAATTACAGTAAACCTGTCGAATTTTTAAGATAAACCTAAGGAAAGTCGAGTTTAAATTATATTCGAAATTTTTGAAATACTTATTCTTAAAAAGTACGCACAAAGTTATTTAAAACCTATCAAACGTGGAGTTAGTTTTTATTCCAAATTTGAAGAAATTTTGAAGTGGACTGAAATTTTGTTATTCAATTTTCACTTTCACTAATCTTTCTATTCTAGTAACAAGAGCGGCCGTGTTTAGTGTGCAGCAGAGATGGGATTAGTCAGTTGCAGATCCCCAGTTCGAATCCCGTGTGAGGATAGTTTTTATTTTTTTAAAAATGTTAGTAATTAAAGTGTAAGTTTTTGGATATGGATATGCTTCGGTGTCTTTCACGCAGAAAGAAAGTATGGAGGCTGGAAAATTGGAATTGCACGCTCATTGCAGCAATAATCAGGCGGAACAGCTTGCAATATCGGGGACTGCAGAAACTCTGGTGAGCGTTTTCAGTTTAGAGAATAGACTGATGTTAGCAACAACGATTTTCTAAAAAATCCTCACGACTATTAAACTCTTACAATCTTCAACAAAACCATGGTGCGTATTTTTTTATTTTCTTAGATGAAGGCTTAAATAAATTGGCCAATGGATTAGCTCACCATAAGGCCAATTCTGTGGATTCTCAAATAAGCTGCTGTTCGATTGTTTTCATCAAAGCATTCGAACTCTTCTAAAAGAAGATATACTGGGATCGCCAACAGAATTCCTAAGATACAGCTCTTTCCAGCCGACTAACATGGGCAAAAGCGCAAACTCTTTCATCCTCACGCCTCATGTCCAAGATTCTCACAGCATAGGACAAAAGACTATCATCAACGTTGCTTCCAAATTGTAGAAAATCCGTCTTGTAGCTCTGATTCCCGTACATCTCAGATTGGGACCACGTTCTTTAGTGTAGTGCAGCAGAGACTTAGAAAGTGGAGGAGACATATATGACTTGAGGAGAAGTTTCATTAATATCGTCTCGATAAATCAAGAAGGTGGATATGAGTTTGCTTAACGCTTGTTCAATAGGTCTTCATTGAAGGTGGTAGAATACCTTTTGACAGAAAAAAGAAAAGATCTTTTGATTCCTGAAGTCAATAAGAAAGGATGGTAGCTACATGTGTACTGTATAACACTGGACAATTATTGGCTTTGCCCATCTCTCTCTTGCTAACTTTTATTTTAAATTACAACTCTTCTTGGGGCCTTCTTGGCTAAGGTTTAGAAGTCTAACCGAAGCTAGTTGCAAATGAAGGGGTTTAAGAGAGAAGAAGGAAGACAGTATTCCCGATGGTCTCATCAAGACCGGAAAGGATTATAGCAGCTTCTTGGTGCTTCATTGTTCAAGGTTTTAATATCTTTCTATTCAAACAGGTGGTAGAAGGAAAATAGTATTTTCAAACTTTATTGTAGGGGCTAAGAAATGTCCTCGGCAACTCTTTATAATTTAATTAGCGAAAAGGAGTGATGAAAACAATAGTTTAAATGTCTAAATGAAATGTTTAAATGATTGGGGTTGCCCAACACTGCTTAGGATAGATGGAGTAAGCGAGAACTCAACAGAGGGTCCTGGCGTTGGACACTGGAAGGCACTGTACCATGAAGACTAGAAAGGATCAAGAAGTCCAAAGGTCCTGGAAGCTGTAAGGCCATTAACTAATCATTACATCGAGAAGTCAACAATTTCAGTTCTTATTTTAACGAATTTTTTTTTTAAATACAAGCATAAATAATTTTTGAAAATTTATTTATTTCCTTTAATAAAATTTTATAAAAAAAAATTTATGAAGCATTTTGCAACGTACTCTTCACTCACTTAAAACTAAATTATAATTATAATTTCTCCTAGTGCAATCTACGCAACTATTTTCTTCCAAATTTGGATTGGTGCTGGAAAAAATAGTTCGTGCGGGGTTGATTACAACAAATGAACAGATGAAAGAACATGAGTGACCTCTCCATAAATCCCTCTAAAACAGGGTTTCAGATAACAAAATTTCAAATCAAAGTGTTAAGCCATGTTTAGTTAGTATACCAAGTTCAAATGAAACCCATTTTTTGACGCTTAAAAAAACTTATTAATAATTTTAGCCATTTGAATGAATTTAATTAATTCCTTTTTGAAGACTTGAAAAATTCAGGAGTCCATTATTCTTATTCCACATCGACTTCTTGGCCTTTAGTACCCCAATTTTTTTTAAATGTTTTTTTGTGAATGATGTTTGTCATGCCATAAAAAGCTCGTTTTCAAGGGCCCTCTCAAACAATGATGATTTAAAAAAAAAATAATTAATTTTACGTAAGTTCCACTAACTGTATTGCTTTTTTTCTAACTCTGTTCTATGAAAATTGCGAGCTGTTTTTACATAGCAGCGTTTAACATTATTGAACCGCGAGATATAATTAAACATTTGAATGGGAATCTTTCTTAATTTGTCTGTTCCTGTTCCAAATAACCAGAATTTAAAATGTGCAAATAAAACTAGTTCGTAAAAGTTCAGACAAGTTCAATTCGTTACCTAAGTGGCTGTGAGGATCATTTATACGGTCTGAATTGGGTCTTTCTTTCATAGCTTACCAGTCAGAAATTTATTGTTTTGGGTCTTGATCAGTTTTTAAAACCTCGGTAAATGCATTAGATTTTGATATGGTAGAAATTAAGATTAAACAGAAATATGAAGATATAAGAGTAACCTTAGTATTAAGTGTAAGGATATTAAATTTAGAAGCAATTATGTAAGGTGATAATAGAGATTAGATGATGCTAGAAACTTTACCATTTAGTAATAGTGCGAGCCACTAAAAACCCTTAATCTTTGAGATTCACATAGTTTGGCGAGACTACTAGTCTTAAGTAGAGAAGTGCCGTAGAAGGCACTACTGTTACAAGCTACTGTTATATCGCTATGTACCTCTCGACGAACTTTCTCCTGCTGGGTGTGGAGAGAAGTTTCTCTTTTGACAAGCAGAGCAGCCCGCCCATTGCTCTCTTCAGCGCACTAACACAATGTAAACATCAAACTAAACATCGACATTAACTTAGCATTTGAGTTTCTAATCTACTTATTGCATCATTTGCAACTAGAGCTCACTGTGTTTACACAACAGTATACCACGCTTAGGAAACTCAATACATTATTTCAAAAAAAAAAAAATAATAATAATAATAATTAAAACATAGTACCTATTATGTTTATATTAACATAGTTAATGGTTTGTAACTATCTAAGCCAATTTATTTAGTAAAAATGAGTTGTGCATACCACTTTCAAAGGCCTAATTTCTCTCTGCGTTATAGAACTATCTTATGTTTCTTATTTTCTCAATGCGAGTGTACACCTACGTATATGCCGTACTTAAGGCACTTTTTCTTTTACTTGATTTAGGTTTATACAAAGAAAATTCGCACACTGCGTATTTTCTTCAGTGTTTTGTCCTACCGTTTGTTACTACTAGCATTAAACATTATATTTTGCGCATTGCCTACAATTAAAGAATGACAGAGTTTAGTTCATTTGCGGCTGAGCAAGGAAATGAGCAGTGAAACAGTTTGGTCCTTCCAGCGGTAAAACAAAAAAAATCAAAAATTAATTTATTAAAACAACTTAGTAATTAAGATATATATGTTGTTGAAGCTGATTATAGGTTCGAATTTGTTATTTGTTGTTAAGGATGTAGAATGTTTTCATTTCCTGTTACAATCTAGTAATTGCTGTAAAATTACAGTGGATAGTAGAAAGCATTTAGATACTTGATTCGTTTTTATTAGTTTTTTCCTAAAATTACTAAATATATCTTTCTCAATACTAATGCTTTATGTAACCATGAATTTTTCGATTCTCTCCAGCTTTAACATTCGTTTAACTTTATTCTTTTTTAAATAATATTCTCATCCAAAATTAAAATTAAAAAATAAATATTTCATTTAAAAGCTTGTAAAATTAAAAGAATGATTTAATCACTAAATTACTCTAAGTTCTAATTAGGTGTTGGTGCGAAAATACACAGAAAACCACTTTAACTAGCGAAAAGAGGAGATTTCTTCAACTACACCTGCTGGGGTCAGCAGAATAAACCTCATTGGATCCTGCCTGCTCACCGAATCTTAAAGATATCAACTATTCAAACTAAAAGGTGGAGGCATGTAAGCAGAAAAAGAAGAAGTATAGTAATTGTCAATTTGTCCGAGCGGAGCGCAACGACCAACTGCTAATAGGTGAGGTGGACAGGGGTGGCAGGTAATACTTTACGATTAAAATTTTTCCAACAAACATTAGCTACACGCGGGACTCGAACTGGGTACCTCCCACTCGCTATTTCGCAATCAATAACCACTTCACCATTCTAGCCCCATCTTTGTCTTCATATTTCTACTTTTTTTCGTACGCCTTCATCTCAAGAAATTTATTTATATTTGTTTCAACAGAAGAAGAATTACTTTTTTAAGAAGGTTACCAGATAAATGAGATATATTACAAAGCAATCTTGTTAAGGAGCAGTAGAGATTTCGTTCGGAAGAGGTTTTCGAAATGTCCGTTTTCTCTGTCTAAGAAAGCACGCGTCTCTGGCACACATTATCCATGTGCGTCGAGAATGTGCGCGCACAGTCAAAAGGAATGCAAGATCTTCTAATGTACCAGTTTTCTGTAATGTTATGTCACGAATTTTGTAAGTGAAATATATCTTTATATCCTCTATTAAGAACTATCAGGCAACTTTTTTACGTTCAATCATTCATTTATTTGCCATTCACATTCTACAGAACAATATAATAAGTGAATCTGATGTAAGCAATTTCTCCTCAGATTTTTGTGTATTTGAATAAATACTTTGTTTCTCATCGGACAGTGAGCGGCCCGAGGAAAAGGGATTATTATGTATTTATTTATTTCTCTTTCAACTGTAAGCCGTGTCAACTCCCCTACAATACACCTTACAAGAAGTTAAAGAACGAAAAAAGAATAAACTACTAAAATTATAATTTTATTTTCGATATGAGTGGTATGTAGTTGTGATGAAGTGTAATCGATTCTCCACAATACTTTTACAAAAGTTAGATCACGTACTAATATCCATGTTGCTCTCTTCTTGTCTTGATGTTGAAAGCTGATTCTACCTTTGTCTTTTTTTCTTCTATTCTATAATTCTTCGTGACCTTTTCTTCTGCTAGAACTTTTATAGTAAATGCACGAAAAGGAGATGATACTTAGAATACCAAATATCCATGCAAGTAACATTGTTACTATCACTTCACTATCTCAAAAAAGTTGTTAACATTTTATTAACTGAAAATTAAACTTAACACTTCCAAAACAAAAATTTGTGAGTTGTGACTCACACATTTTCTCTTACTTCCATTATAACAAATATAAATTGTAATTTTTCTGGTTTCCCTCAAATCTCTGTTCGGTGGCGCCCGGAACATTGTTCAGTGCACTGCCCTTCCTAAGGACTGTCTTTTTTTTAAGAAAGAGAAATTCTGAGAGCATACAGCAGCTAGATGTGAACCAGGTTCTTCGTTGACCTAACCTCTTCTCCAGACATCAAAAAATTTGTGCTGGAAAATGTTTAATGAAAATTGGACGGTCCAAGAATGGATTAGAGTATTCAGTTCTGCCTAGATACAATCCCCCTATGGTTTTCTTTTTCAGAGCACAATCATTTTAATGGGATTGTGGGCAAGCTGTAACGTCACGCTTCATTTAACACAATCATTGCAGCATAGTGAACGTGTACAAGATTAAAAAAAACTATTTTTTTTTTAAAAGATTCTAAGCTTTAAGAAAATTGAATTTTGTAAACTGCAGAAAGAGAAAGCCATTTGAGTTCACCAAATTAGCCAAATTTTTTCTTAAAAGAAATCAGCTAAACTATAGTGTTACCCTCAACAAATTAATAACAAAAGAATTAAAAAATAATACATGGTATTACATTGTTAATTAATATTAACCAATAAAGTTCTTTATTTCTCTATTTATGTTGGCTGGTTTACATTCTACCAGCGCAGTATGTAACCAGTGTGAGAAGAGAGAATCCGAATATTTATTGCGACATATTTCAATTTTGTAATATTAACAGTTTCACTAATTTAATCATATTTTTCCAAAATACAATTTTGAAAGCTTGCCCATAATGTTGGAACAAAAAAGATAGGCTCTACGAACCTCTAAAAAAGTTAGATCTCTTCAATAAATGATAATCTCTTCTTTGTTTATTTTAGTAACGATTCTATTGCCCGAAGACTTTTCTGAATTCCAAAGTTTTCTATCAAAAACAATTTTAGATGGAACTTTGGCAGCTTTTGTCACAATCAAGTTTTTCAGTACGTTGAATTTTTGAACACACATTTCCTGCTTAAATTAGCAAAAAGATGAATTCATCGGCATTTTTAATTTTTAAATCCAATCTATTTTTGTGGAAAAAAAATATTCAAAAATAATAATAATAACTTAGAAGGAGTAAATAGAGGTTTTAAAGAAAAGAAATATTATTGTTAGAATAAAAATAAGACATTTTGGAAAATAAACCAGAATCAAATAATTTAAATGCTTCCAAGTGTTTCCATTAGTTAAATATATGGAATTCATGTCCAGTTAAGTTCGTGCAAATTGAAGTGCATTCACCGTACACACATATATCCAAATGTGTATGGTAAAGTTTTATCTAAGTTCACTTTCCTAAGTTCACTCTGTCTGGTGGTGTAAGTGAACGTTGAGGTGGACGAGATATCAAGCACACTCAGCTAGCAGGGAGCTCCACGGTGCGTGAAGCCTCTTCCTGTTCTAACAACATGAGAACGGATGTGGTAACTGGCTGAAAGCGAACTAGTTTCCTTTCAAGTTACTATAACTACTTATCACCTGAAGGTGTAATGTCATGTAAAGAGAAAATGCCATTATATTCTCTCTTGGAACCGTTATGAGTAGCTGCATTTACATCAGCCTCTAATTTCTCTAATACATGACCTCAAAACGTAAAACGAATTGAATACCTTTTTCTTGCCATTACAGTTTTATGAAGAAGGATGTTTTTTATTGTACTGAGTATTGCGATGGTGCCAAATTTGAAAACCAGTGTGATAAGTTTAATTAGCTTAAGCATTTCAAGCCGTTGAGCGTGATTGTGACAAATAATGAAAAGAAAAAACTTAATATGATATTCAAAATTTGTCATCCGAGCAATTAAATTGTGCTTAAGCAAAATCAAGTCTCTGTACTCTGTATTTATCCTACAAATACAGCCCTAATGCGCGCTGTCCCACTTAACCATATAATCTCTGTTAGGAAGTGCACCACTGGCAGCAAAAGTCTTCAAGATGAAGATATTAAGGTCTTCCTAAGTTAGTTAGTTTAATAAAGGCCTACACGAACTATTCCTTAAATTGTTCTGTAATTCTCCTTTAGGGAAAACATTAAAATGATTGTTTACAGACAACCCTAAAAAAATTTTAAAACGGAAATGATTTCAAATAGGAGTGTTAGATATTTGTGGGTACTCAATTAAGATGAATTTTATCCTGTTTTGTTATCACACTCTCGGTTAACGCATGCCGCTGAAAGTTATCAGCACGAATCCTAGATTAAAGATCCTTTCTCCTGGTGAGACAACCTCATCAACCGAGATGTTTGGGTGTAGAAGGTCGTATTGTCGCCTGCTACCGTAAGAGAGTCAGGTTGAATCTTGATATCGCATTCCTTTGGCAAGATAAGGTACTCTAATATAAAACTGGCTCAATCTCGCCAAACATTCTGTAACATCTCCTCTTCCACAATCACACGCTTCATGTTACCCTCCGTTCATTCATTACTCTCTTGTTCATAACCTCTTGTTATGTAAATTAAGTTGTTGAACGACACTCTGAAGAATACTTAGTCTAATAATATAGTAGATGAACCGTTTTCCCATATGTGTTTGTTACCTTAGAATCGTCTTCAGTGTTGAGAAAGTTATTAAAATAATGAAGAGACACCCTAAAAAAGGAAAGACAGTGAGAGAAGGAAATAGCTCAGTGTTACTTCCCACGCGGGGATCTCGCATTCATCAGCCACGCCTTAGAATTATTTATTTTTTTCTTCCTAGCAGCTTTTTACAGCTCTCAGTCCGGTTAAGAACAGTGCGCCTGCAACGAGTGAACACTGTTGAAAGACTGGCAGTATTGTGCAAGCCTGTACGGGCTTCCCGTTTTCCTTTAGAAGTAATTGCATAGTTTTTTCTTCTAAAAGATCTCTAAAAACCAGAATTACATGCCCCAAAAGATGGATGACAGAGGAGATTACTTCGATACTTTAGTTTAGGACCTACCGTGGATCGCATTATTAATGTTCAAATCCAGAAAGTTATTGATTTAATATGTTTATGCAGGGATTTTATCTTACCCTTAATTAATGAATAAAATCTATACAGATTCTTATAAGATGCCATATAAAATTTTGCAAGAAGCATACAAAGCTTAGTTAATCAGTAAAATTCCATTTTTACTTTTTTCGTATTTTTCGCAAGACTCGTAATTGTTCATTATTTCAAATTAACTCAGAAAATTTACTTTCGAGGTAGTGTGTGTGCTTTACCGTTAGAATGTTGTCAAACACAAAAATAAATAAAAACCTTAGATAATTTAAATTTTAAGTTTAGTTTTATTCCATTATCAACAGGTGTTCTTTAGGACAACCGATTTGTTTTTAACTTGGAATTAATGCGCAATGCTTTTAATGCTTTCTATTATTAGCAAAGTAAAATAGGACATTTCTCACAAGAAGCACTAGGCAAAACTTTGAAGCAAGGAGTTGGAAGAAAAGAAATTATTCGTTTCCAACACTTTGTCAAACGATCGAATAGAGGAGGCCAAATGATTTCAATTATTAAAGAGCCACGAAAATCTCAAGTTAATCTTAAGTTAGAATTGTTTATTCTTTAAAGGTAATCAATCAATAATGCATTTAGTATTGAGGATTGGTTGTAAAGTACATAAAAGGAAATAGTATACCCATAAATGGATATTTTGCAGAGCCTTCAAGAATTGCATTTCAAGAGTAGATATACGTATATGGTGCCAACTGAAAGGAGACAACGTGGAAAAATTAAAAGCATTATTTATCTAAAAAAACAAGTTTTTTCACGCAAGGGCGAGAACTTTTCACTTGCTTTTGTACATCAAGTTTAAAATAAAGCTTGCTGCGAGGTTCTCCGCCAAATCGAGGAAAGTTGAAAAATTTCTCCATCGAATCCCACACTAAATGGTAGGTACGAGAAGCTAAAAGAAATGAAAAGTGGCATAATTTAAAACAAATACTTCCAGTGTCTGTTAAGAGAACTTTTTGAAGCTTCACATAAGCTCATTATGCAAAAAGAAAGTTACACTGACAAGTTATCCAGTTAGCAGCATCTTGGCTATTTAATAAAATTAACTAAATTAAATTCCAGCCGTCACTGAGAAGAATAAAAATTAACAAATGGATAAATTTGTTTGCCAAAACTTCTAATTACGATGCTTTTTTTGCAAACATATTTTTTAGACAGGAATGTTAAACTACGTACTCAGCATACAACTTTCTGTTAGAGTTTTGCCATGTTTCTCACTGTTTCTTTTTCATGGAACTCAGCGTATCGCTCAGAAGTTCTTCTGCAGGATGAGCTCGGCTTCTCTCCTAATTCGTGCATCCTGTCACGTCAAAACTTTAATTTTCCCGTTTCAAGTTAAATGCTCTATCCTTTCCCCTGCTTCTATTTTGCTCAGTAGTTTCGAGAAGTTATTTCAATTCATATCTTTTCTTTTTAGGGTTCTGGACCATCCAACTTCTCTCTGTGAGGTATTCTCTCATCAGGTTCAGTTTTCTCAGAGACATTGAAACCATTTTTCCTAAAGGAGAGAAGACCAGAGAGGAGATGGTGCCGAGTATTACAATCAGAATGGGTAGAGTACTGTATACTTTGGGCGAGTGTCCATGGATATTGAAATGGATAAGCTTGGATGCAGATATACATCAAACTGAGACCCTTTTTCCATGCCACATCAGCAGGGTGAAAAAGAAGCGTTTGCCTTTGCTACTGGGCGTTTAAAAAAATAAGAAAAAAAAGTGTAACTTACCTTGGAATGTCGATGTAATTTTATTGAATTAATAATTTTAATAATAAGCGAACAGCAATTAGTACAGATAATCCAGAGGGCTTTTGCTTGGCATCGTGTATACTACACATAATTTTTATCCATATATTCTTTATTTTACATTACTAATCTTAGTTTAAGCAAAACTCAACATGAATTCAACTTGACAAAGATATTACAATATGGAAACCAATCCGCCTTTAAATTTAATGCATGGCTACCTGTCAATCATAATACAGTTTTATTGGGAGTGCAGGTCACCAATTTTTACATTAAAAACATTAAAATATGGAGCCAAAAACCATAGAGAATCGAACAGAAGTTAGCGATACTAATAGATAGGGTATCCTAAACTCAATTATTAGCATTGCAATGCAAAGCGTGTGATTTGTGTAAGCGTTGTTAGCCTTGGATGTTACGGGTAAGCTGAAATCCATGAATGGCGGTCTTCCAGTGCTTCTGCTCCATTGTGACGACTATCTAGACGAAAAGTGCGGCCGTTATCATCGGGCAGCCAGAGAGAAAACAACTGCTTCTATCGGAGCTTTGTAGATATCTTAGGATTAACCAGCTAAGGAAGTAAGAGAATTACTTCTCTTCCAGCCACAGTCAGCACAGACGCTGAAAACGAAGGTAGTCTCGCTGAGAACAGTAATTTTCTGAGCATGTATTACCCATATGGCCTCAGCCTTGTACGGATCGAGTTTCGTGGTGGAGGAGTGTCATTTACCTTGACCGAAAGAGACTTTGGGAAGACTTGTGTGTTGCAGCCCTAATAATCACTAGCACAAATTCCAAGGGTGGAAAGTTATCCCTTTGAAAATGTGCTTCTAATCGCTCCACAGAGTCTCGGTTTAGGACAAGCTGCAGATTTTACTTGCTTAAAACTGTACGTATTTTCCAGCGAGAGTTCATCCAATTTTTTAATATCCTGGCTTATGACAGCGTTCATAAAATAATGCTTATTTCTACCTAATGGGAGTTTACAAATTATCGTCGAATAATAAATGGTACTGGGGAAACACGAATGTTGAAGTTCTCCTGACATTTTCCCATTAAAAAAAATATAAAAAAGTGGTTGTTTATTAAAATATTGATCTCATGTAGTACATAATAATAATTATGTTTAATTATTATTGAAATATAGTTAGAAATGTAATTATATATGGAGTTTTTTATTATATATGTTTGATATCAATTTTTATGGAAAAGAGGAAAAAATCATGTTGGGGCTTTTCTACATTTCGCTTTTTCATACCGTTTTGGCGATCAACCTTCTGGACAGATTTAATTATTCGCTTTTCACTTTGATTAATTAGACGCATCCCATAAAATCAATCTAACGTTAGTAGGACGTAAGCGTTTTGACGAAGAATTTTTCTGAAAATGAGTGCCATCTATTACCGCCAGTCACCCTGCTGATTCTACAAATCTCCCCTGCTTGCACACTCTGGGACACGCATTAAAGTCCGACCTCTCATATTCTGGTCACAGTCCAGATAAATCCTATTTATTCTACGCTTGTTTAGATATTGAGCTGATTCCAGATTCAGGAACTTAAAATAACAAATATAAGGCTTTTAAAAATAAAAATACTAGCAGTGTGGACTAATTATTTGTCCAATTTTATGGTAACAATAATACTGAAAATGCATCCTGCCATGTATAACAACAGTCATCTAACCTTCGGTACGCTTTGGATTTCCACCAGCTGTAAATATCTAAAACTTCGCAGGCATGAATTATGAAGCCACTGATAACGAATAAATGAAAGTGGCATGTGTATTGGATCAGCGTTACATGGCACGGAAAGGTAGCAGTTCAATACCTCTAGTTCTTCAGTTTTCTGGTGGGTCATTTCTATGTGTGTTGTGTCGTGTATTGTCGTAAGGGCGTTAGTTTTCAATACGCCAGTTTTTCCTGAACACACAATCAACGGTTTAAGCTGAGATAATTTTGGTACAGGTGACAAGACTTAACAATTCGATTGATGAGACGATCACCTAGCTTTCGGCAAGATCTAGACAACGCGGAGGAAATCGATGGTTTCAAGTGGTAAAAATCCGGTTAGGGCAGCCCCACCCAGTCCAGTTGGTTAATTTGGTGCCGACTCCACAGATTAGCACTTTCAACTAAGTTGAACCACTTTTACTTTCTCAACCTTGCATGTTCTGATTTCATTAGGAACCCATGAAATACTCTGGGCGGGCAGCTAGGGTTACTAAGCAATTAATTAAGTTGAACTATTCACTCTCCTAAACTTAAACTTAATTTCTAACACGTTATTCTCTATCTCTGGTCAGCTATAACTCAAAAGTTTCATCATTTATGTAATGGAAAAATTATTCCCATAATTTTCTAAATCATTATTTATGTACAGATTACCTCATTGCCTGAGTATACTGGATGGTGTGATCTATTCATGCAACTTTTACATGCAGCAAATCTCAGAGTTATAATTGACAAACTTTTTTCGTACTGAATTTTGCATCTTCTACTCTTTCTTTTTTTTTAAAGGGTTTTCCACTACTCTGCAGGTGCTCTCTACTTCAGCTTTTAAATAGCATCCTTATGGTGCATCTGACAGCTAAGGCGTAAGAAAAACCACCGCAAAAATAAATCTCCAGACAAGCCAAAATCAGTCAGTGATAGGAGATTTTTGTTATGGAGTTACTTTATAATTGAAATAACTCAATGTTGAAAATCTGTTTCCAAAATGAGGCGAGTTTTTCAAGATTTTGTAATTTTATTTTGTATTCCCCAAAAAATCTATTCAGCTATTTCACGCCATTTTTTTTGTTTTGTTTTTGTTTTATTTAAAAGAGCAATGGATTCAGTCGTTGAAAAAACAAAACAAAGAGCTGAATATTCATCCAATAGTATTGGCGTTCTTCATAATCCCAGGCAGTTTAAAAGCATAATCAAATAACACAATGGTGTGTAGAACTTTTTATTACTTTGGGCAACTCTCCCAGTAAATTACAAATTATAAAGGAAGTTCGCTAGGGCCAGCTGTACGCCAAATAAAGCGGAGAGTTCACTGGGCAACGGAACCGCGTGGTCTGGTGACGCACATCTCTATACCAACCATATTACTTTAAACGGTGACATAATTTGCCGTCTGACTAACGTTGCTAATTTTTTTGTTAGCTTTTTTGTCGCTTTTTTGTGGCCAAGTTAAAAAATTGAGAATTATGTAGAGAAGCATGTTTGCAATCCGACTTTGTCCAAACACCAACCGGTATCTGGTTGTTAAGCTAGCCTGAAAAATTAGCATTCGTAAATTTACAATAGTATTAACTTCCTAAAAATAAAGAAAGCTAAAGGAATCCGGGCTGTAAAAAGAAAGCTTTTGCGAACAGGAAATTTACACATAAACTGCAAACACACAGTTATTTTGTTTTGGATTGTCCGTAGGCTGCATCTGTTCTAAATTTCAACTGTTCCTCTGCACCGTCATAATGCTATCCTACATCTAACCTGAAATAGACCGCCATATATCAACCTAATGATGTTACTACTGAGGGTAAAGTAAGAGCTCTACCCACTTGAAAAACCATTTCTCAATTAAAAGACAATTAAAAAAAAAAACCAGACAATAATTGTTAATTCAAAGCATTTTTTTAATACCATGAATAGTATGAAAGTTTTTCATCATGGCAATTATAAATTATTGTGAAGCCTTACAAGGCCATAGTCTTCACTAGGGAATACTGCAGAGAAATTGAAGTTGGTGCGTATGTAGGCCAGTGAAGTATGCCCCCTACTAGCCTTATAACCAATCAATGGAAGAACAACCGACAGCCCACTCTTTACTTTTCTAAAGCTTTCTAAAAATGCCATTAGTATTTTTAATATCTCCTTGCCTCAAGTTCAATGATAAAGTAATTAACATTTATTTTAGTTATTCAACAGTGATGATTCTTTCTTGAAAAACCAAATTTTCAAGATGAATTAGCGCGACTTCTTTAGAACATTACAACTTACTCGATAATCGTCGACAGGTTTTCACTGAACGTGATGGGTGAAATTAATCCGCTTGTGGCAACACTGCCTCGCTACAGTTCGAGCACTAAAAAACTGGCCGTTGCAAAGAGAAAACAAACAAAAGTAATTTTCCAGGATATTAACCTGCTTTATAAGAAAGTTGAGTGACTTTTTGGCCCGTACTGGCATCTGGCAAAAACCAAATTGATTCAGAAGGCGACAGTAATAACGAAATTAAACAATTTCCATAAAACGCGATGCGTCAAGAAGGGATAATAAAGGCAAAAGTAGAATTGTTGATAAGTTATAGTAGTGTTTGCCGAAATGAAGAAGGGAAATTGCTATCGTAATAACTTTTCGAAATGGTATTTTTACTGAAAATTCATGATGCGAAGTCCCTATGTCTGGTTCACTTTGCGAGTATTATCAGGATAATTCAAGTCGCGGATAACTCATATATTTTTTGTACTGCTCTTTCCGACTGTTTACAAAAAGAAGATACGCCAGAAAATAATCATTAAAAACAATACTCAGATGAATGGGTTCCCACGATCAAGTACCTGGGAGTCACATTCACTTCCCATTGGCGCAATGGTAGAAATGTGTTAAGGCCTAATAGTTCAACTGTTTCCTCTTCTGAACAGAATCTCCTCACTCACTGATGCCAAACAAAATACTGGTACACAAGGACCTGGGTTTAGACCTTTATTACTCACTAACAGTAGAACATATGAGACTAACTTACAAGAAGTTGCATTTGGTGCCTAACAAGGTTTGCCAGTGATGCCTCAGGTGCATACCTATAGCAAACTTGAATGAAATTAAGGCGTGCAATTTGTGAGTGCTAAAAACAAAACGAATTAAACATTTAGTCAGTTCATCAATTTACGAGGGTCGTTTGAAAAGTCCGTGCAAAGTCAGAGAGATAGCACTACTGGCGCGTATCGAGGTTATGTTTAGTTAGTAGCATCTCTTGGAAGAACACACACCAAGTTTCAGCCAGATCGGTCTATTTCTTTGTGTTTGGCATTCGTTTGAATCGAGGAAGTCGAGTGATTTTCAAAAAATGGACGAAAAAGAATTTCGTGTGTTGATTAAACACTACTTTATGAAAGGCAAAACGCCTCAGGAGACTAAAGAGAAGCTTGATAAACATTATGGTGACTCTGCACCTTCGATTAGAACAGTTTATAAGTGGTTTCAAAATTTTCGGAGTGGCCATATGGGCACAATGACGCTGAACGTTCTGGACGCCCTGTTGAGGTTACTACTCCAGAAATCAGTGATAAAATCCATTGCTAGTGCTGTGGGCATCTCGAATGAACGGGTACATAATATTTTGCATCAACATTTGGACATGACAAAGCTATCCGCAAGATGGGTGCCGCGATTGCTCACGCTTGACCAAAAACGAAATCGTGTGAAGTGTTGCAAGGACGGTTTGCAGCTGTTCCAGAAGAATCCGCAGGACTTTAAGCGTAGTTTCGTCACTGTGGATGAAACATGGATACATCACTACACTCCTGAGACCAAAGAACAATCTAAACAATGGGTTACCAAGGGGGAATCTGCGCCAAAAAAGGCGAAGACCGTTCCTTCGGCCGGAAAGATTATGGCGACTGTCTTTTGGGATTCGCAAGGAATAATCCTCATCGACTATCTGGAAAAGGGTAAAACTATTACAGGTGCATATTATTCATCGTTATTGGACCGTTTGAAAACCGAGCTGCAAGAAAAACGCCCACGATTGGCCCACAAAAAAAGTCCTTTTCCATCACGACAACGCACCAGCTCACACCTCAGCAGTTGTGGTCGCAAAATTAATGGAAATAGGGTTCCAACTCGTTTCACATCCCCCCTATTTTCCAGACTTGGCTCCCTCGGACTACTATTTGTTCCCCAATATGAAGAAATGGCTGGCGGGAAAAAGATTTTATTCAAACGAGGAGGTGATTGCAGAAACGAATGGCTATTTTTCAGACTTGGACAAATCCTATTATTCGGAAGGGATCAACAAACTAGAGCAGCGTTGGACGAAGTGTATAAGCCTAAAAGGAGACTATGTTGAAAAATAAAAAAGGTTTATTTTTGCACGGACTTTTCAAACGACCCTCGTAATTTGGTACAATTAGAGCTGGCTTTGTTCCCGGCAGCATAACTAGAACATCAAGAAAAATGTAATACAGGTCAAACCAAAGAGGGATAGATAAAAGAATTTGGTGCTCTTAAGAGCCGTGTGAATGTATATAATTTTGACAATAAATAAATTTTATTATTATTATCATTATTGAAATGGTTTGCTTTTAATTACTACATTAAGCACCACCATAAAACACAAGATACCGATCAGCCATCTGCATTACAATAAATACAAGCATTGTTGGAACATCAGATTTAATAAAATCTCTTAAACGGTAAAACCATTTTAACGAATGTCTTTTTTTCTTTTCCTATTGTCATTTATTAAAATTTAAATATTTTTCTTTTTCATGTATAAACAATCATTTCTACTTGAAATAATTTTCCGGAACAAATTATTTTCCTGTGTTTTGGGGCGGAGAATGGAACTTGGAAATATTCCAAATTAGACAGGTGATAACGTACTATCAGTTTGCTTACCTTGAAGAGTAATTTGTGATAGACACAACCGATACAAAAATAATCCATACCCAGTAAAAGTAAGTGTTAGTATTAGAAAATATTAGCTAGGCGGATAGAATTAGTGTTGTAGTAATTACAGAAGTAAGAGGAAGCCGTAAGAGAGTTCACCTCTCTCACATTCCATGCATCTCACTGTGCATGCTATCGGTGGCATTCACAGTTATCTGCAATAAATTTAATGTCGGAAAAATTACAGCAGAAAATTTTTTCTTATAATAACAGGTGTGTTCCGTCCGCGGCACCTAATTTGGCCTAAGGCCGCCTGGGAAAGCATGCATTACTTTTAATTTAAAGGAATATTCACCGATAAAGCGAACAAATATGGTAAATTAAACTATATCAGCCTTGAACCATAGCAATTGAGTTTGCTAGCCAAGCATAATTACAGCGCAAATGTGTATATATTTGCACTTTATCAGGGTGCCCTTCATTGAATACAGATTAATATTAAATGTGTCACCTTCTCCACTTATTCAATTAAAAATGCAAATTCCTTTACATCTTACTATTTACCAATAAATATTAATTGGTTAAACTTGACTTTTAACTTCCCCATTTAATTTCACTGCTTCTACAAAAGTTTACTCTTTTAACTCCTTAATGGGTTTAGTGGATATTTACTTTGAATAAATTGCCCTCTTGTATGAAATTTCGTTTTTCTCTTGCAATTGTTTTAACTTTTTGAAATGAATTATCACCAGATAACTACCATATCTGCCTTATAACTCAAAAACAACCAAAGTTCCAATAATTTTTTTTTAACTCTGATTTTTCTATTTAATGTCCTCAGGCTTCATAGACAGCTCAATCTAAAAGGAATCTATACATAATATTTAATTGTTATTTTTGGGGGAAGTGCTACCTCCTGATTTCCTAGTATAAAATTTACATGTACAGTTTTCAAAGAAAATGATTTTTTTGGGAGGTTCTCGGGAAACTTGAAGCTTCACCACTTCCATTTTCCTGGCACTCGAAATTCATTCAATGCTACAGAAATTGTTCATATTGACATATTGATGTTGGCTATGTATTTTTAGCTCAATAATTGCACTGAAGCGGCGTTTAAAGGAAATCTTGATAAGACGCATCCCTAAAAGTCCCAGCAACCCAAATTTCTGGGAAAAACTGGTTTCATTTACAGGAGAAGGGTATTTAGTTGGCCAATAGAATTTGCAGTTTTTAAAAAACATTGTCATAGATATTACTTTTGCTTGCTGGTACCCTTCGTAAGAACTAAGCTATTCCTGTTAAAAGTTGGCGTTACTTTACTATACGTACTCCTAAAAGTTTTCCTTTCAAAATGTTCTAAAATAAATTTAATATATTCCTTTAAAAATATGCATAAATTAATATTACTTTACAAATTGGTTTGGGGGAAAATAATAGACCCATAATTTTAATATCTTTTTTACTTCGTGGAGATCACATATCTATCTTACATGTTTTTTTTTTTTATTCGGACGATCGGAGATTCGTGCAAAATACGTTTTTGTCGCTGAATCGTTTTATAAATATAAAACCTAAATTAGGCTACAGAACCATTTCCTAACATATTCAAGAGCTATTATTTTTTTAAATAAAAAACAAATTTTAATCATTATTACAAAATATTATTTCAAATATCAGAAATATTATTCTTCCTTGGTGTTTTTACAGCTCACCGAATAATGTTAGGAGGCCGACAGTTCTTTTGCTGACTCCAGACGCCAATGATCTTTAGCTGTTGCAACACATTAAATTAATAAAGAGGGTTGACCAAAGTTCTGACATAATTTTCAGAAGTCAAATGAACCCATGGGCTGGCCAAATACATATAAAAGCACTAAACCATTTTAAGAGAATTAAGCGTAAGCAGGAACTTCAACAATTGCGTCACAAAACTGGTGTTTTCTCACAAGAATGAGAAAGAGGCATAAAAAGCTTTAAGTCAACATGTCGGAGCCAATAAGCCGGACTGAGAAGCTATTTCAGAATAAGATGAAGCAAGATGTACAGTCGAAGATCCAGATAAACAGCAATAGTATTGCCAAAGTTTGCATAATGGACATCCCAATGCTTGCACTGGTAGCAATGAATAAAGAAAACTTTTTTATCCATACGAGAAATAAGAGGTGTGAGATGGGAAGAAGAAATTTTGAAGAAAATAAATTTTTGATCGGTCTGAAAATAGGGTTATACGTTTCACGAATAAAATTATTCCATCTTCATTCAAATGAACTCGGCGGATAAGCGAAGCGTATGTGTCTATAGCACTCAGTGTATTCCATGGAACAAAGATTTTTTAGGTTGGAAATTAATGAATAAACAGAGCGGATATCCTTAACTAATTATTCCCTTCCGGTAAACAGCAAAACCGGACCATCATCACCATAAATGCATGCATTTTGCCTAATTTTTACAAGCAAATTACTCCTAATAGTGTATGTGCACAACGCAACAGAGAAAGTTTCTACGACCTGCCATCCGTACTATTCTAATATAATTTTTGTGGGTTAGGCTGGCTGTGTTTATAGCTTCATAAAATTGAAAATAGACCAACCGTAGGCGCACCTTTAATTTTTTTTCCAGTGCATCATTACTTTCACTTAACACCACTAAATAAAAGTAGGATCTTTTGACTTTTAAGATAAAATGATGCCAAAGTGAATGTTTAATTTTGATTCTCCCAATGAACTCCTTGTATATCGGACTTGCTGAGTTTGGTTATAAGTTATAAGTACTCATAAAGCGAATATTTGGTAGATGCCTCACCTGGTATGGATGCCCCTTTACAATTTAGCATGCATACCCAACCAATTAGTTCAACGCGTGAATTACTCCTTAATGAAAGTGATTAACAGTGTATGGTGTAGTTAAATTTTTTTAGTGAATGAGAAAATGAGATCAGCACAAACCGCTCTTCCTTCACAAACATCATCAGGACTTGTGTTTTTTTTTTTTTTGTATTTGTCATCTCGTTATGTGCGATTATAAACAATAATGTCCAAACTTTTCTAAGAAGTTTTTTCTAATCAGTATACGTTCTTATCCTATTATATAAAAAAGCAAAATACATAAAGAAAGGAATTACCATTAAAAAGAAAATACAAACAAGTTTGATGCAAGGTACAAAGCTTAAATTGCAAGGAGATAGGACCCTAGTGTTGTGGAGGCGGTAAATTGTGCTATACCAAACTTTCTAAAGTATTAAAAAGGGATTGTGTTGGAAACAAGAAAGTGAATTCAGTTATCCCTGAAGTAGTTGATTTAAGACAAAAACTCTTAAATAGTTTGTTTATCACTTGAACAAACTGAAGCTACAAATCCCCGTTATTGGAACACAACTTTCTCTTACTGGAATTACTCAAATATAAACTGAATTAAAATTGATCATAAAAATTTAAACAATATAAATATAGGATTGAAATAAGGTGCCTAAAATTTATGAATGATCGAAAATAAATTTTTCCTTTCCTTAAACTTGTACGGTAGCAAAACAAACCGAGCTCACAAGACTCATTAAATTATTTTTCCATAATGAAAATAAAATTAGATATAGGTATATGTGGAAAATTATTATCATTCTAAGTTTCAAAGAAAACGGGAACTATGGTGTCTGCCATTAAAATGCTGAGTTTAAATATCAGCAACGGCTTCCTGAAGAGATATCGTTTACTAGGGGCACATCTTCAAAAAGTTGTGGGCCTCGAAGGTAGCAGAGCTGATAACTTGGTCTTGACACTCCGTGAAACCCTCACCGATCCTGAGATTTCTCAGATAACTTTAGCTCATAAAAGTTATGTAAGATAAGGAGGTGCTTGGCATCAATAATTGATTGCAGTGCACAGTAACAAAAATGCAGTACTCGAACAAATTTAAAAAAATACATATATTTAATACCATTTTTGAAAAGTAAAGTGAAAAAAGCAAAATCTTCCACGACTTGGTGGTAATGAAATGTAATTCAACACAGATGAGTAAAACCAAATCTCTTTCTTGATAATCTTGGACACAGCAAAGTTTTAGTTCTTAATTGGCACCCATCCTTCTGTAATAAAGGTCTAATAAAAATAGAAGCGCTTTCTTTGAAGTTAGGAAGGACGTGAGCAGATCGTGAGGTGTATGGCTAACGGGTCGTGTACCCGCGAACAATACTTGCTGGCGCGTGTCGACATTACGTTCGGTGGGGAATCACTCAAAGTGCACATGAAGGTCGATAGCCTGAGCGTACACTGGCATCTATCGCTACTATCATGACGGTTATAGAGTATGACACTTGTCGCACCAGAGACACAAAAACTAACAATGAAACAATTGTTTTTTTGTGTCACCGTTGTGTTTTATATACATGCACACTTAGTAACATCTCAACTATTATAGTATTCATTAGGCACTCTCTATTTTTCAGTCCTCTTTTATTAATATTCAATTGGTACAATAGATGCTAGTTTACATCAGAGACACCGCCCAACTAGGCAGCGCAATTCGTGCAATGTGCCATCTAATAAAAAACACCATTATTCATCAACTTTATGATTTAATTAACATTGTTTAATAACGATCACCATTCCTGTAGGTACAGTATTGTTTCTGTCGCCAAGATCTTCCGTTATTGGTGAGCTCTTTCAATTAAATTTCTCAAATTAAAAATAAAAATCTGGAGTGGACTCTCTTTCTGCAATTATCTGTATTTCTAAATATATGTAGTTCTATTACATCATCTACATATTCTATATCAATTTATTTTCTATCTTAGAAGTTTTACTGAATTAGTTTCCATCAGTAGTACTCGATTTAATAAAATAAATCGATTATGAGAAAAAAATTATAAGCCAACTCCGAATTTTGATTAAATGGCTTTTCCTGATGTTTTGAATAAACTGAAAGGTATATTAATATTTAGATTGATATAACCTTTACAGAACCTTAAAAAAAACTTTTGAATGGTTTTAAAGAAACTCGTGAACATTCTGAAAAAATTGTTCAGTGAATTCGCATTTTCAGTCAACTGATTATCTATAAATTTTTAATTTTCTTTTTAATATTTGATACTTTTTTCTGAAGATTCAGAACATAAAAAAAAAAAAAATACTGCAACGGAGTTCAACTTCTCCAAGAAGACCACCTTAAAAGGTTAGAGTTTCATTTAAAGAGATGGACATTTGCACATGTATGTTGCAATTCCTATTAAAAAAAGTTGGAGTTTTCTAGAAAAAACTTTAAAAATATTTTCAGTAAAGTGGCACTTCCAGTAGAATTGTGTTCAGAACTTGAATAAATTAAGCCGTGGTCGCTTCTAAATAAAATATCTAATTTGTACTATTTCTTTCGGTTTTTGAATTGTGATGAGCATGCGCATAACGAAAAAGTACTAAATTATAAGAAAGTACATATAGACCCTTTTTTAGTATTTCAACATAGGTCTTTGAAACTAGTGACAACTGTTAAGGTGAGAAACGATTATGACTTTAAGCTCCTTCTTTAGCTCTAAATGACTAAACATTTATTAAACTGACTTTACGGTAATATTTAGAAACTAAAGGGACGTACGGAATTACAGCTCACTAGGCTACCATATACCTTTTGATGGACCTAGGCGATATGCAACAGACTCCTAAGCGGAGTTGTGGCTGTTACTAAGTAAAATTCTAAAACCACATAGTTAATATTGAAGTCGAAAATGAGTTAGCAGTTAAGACCCTCAGTACTATCATCCTAGAATAACCAGTCTCTCACAAAGTAATCCTCCTCAAAGATTCAAATAAACTTTTAGGCTGGCGATAAACGGGCAGCACGGGTACCCGAAAGCAACAAACCAAATATTCGTCTCATTTTAAATAAGGCAATTTTTTTTATTTTTATAAATATGGTTTCACTTACATTTCGATACGTTTAAATTTAGTAACGATTTAGTAAAGAAACGTAACAAAGAATAGGTAAGAAATCTTCTACTAAACTTAACCAAAAAACTTGCTTTCAAGAAACCAGCTCCTAAGCATCACACACTTTGCAATATATTACATCAAACAGGATATTGTATCACACGCGGCACATAATATAAACAAATTTTGTTTCCTCTAACAGTAAATAGATTGGTCTCTCCCTTGCAAAAGAAACACTTAAATGGGTTAGTCTAACGGGTTACCATTGTTTTTAAAATAATTAAAAACAATAAAGTGGCAGAATAAGTAGTAGCAAAT
Source organism: Rhodnius prolixus (assembly GCF_049639745.1). Taxonomy (NCBI): domain Eukaryota; kingdom Metazoa; phylum Arthropoda; class Insecta; order Hemiptera; family Reduviidae; genus Rhodnius; species Rhodnius prolixus. Next base: position 4,587,242 of record NW_027411592.1, on the reverse strand, counting down.
TAATAATTATTTTTTTGTATTATTCTTTTGCAGCTAATATTGACTTTCTACTTTCCCAAGATAAACTCTCAACACGATGGCGAAAGTGAACAGAAAAAAATTAATACATCGAAGTATTAAAATGTAGGATTTCACTCGTTATGAATTGAAGAGGGAATTCAGTAATTATAATTGTAGGAAATTAGTACTATAGTAAAAAATTTAACACTCGAATTTCATAAAGTTTCTTTAAAAGCATTTCTTTGACGAGTATATTATACCAACTTACCGGAGCACAAAATTAAGCGATAAAGAAAGGAGATGCAATCGCCGGACTTTCTGATTCAAGTGATAAATTGAAACCTTTAAAAAAGTTTATATCGTTGTTTTAATCTTTAATGCTGGAATTGGGATAATAAAGGGGTTGCAAGCTATTGCATTTCTGACTTTTACCTAAATTATTACATTATTTTGTTAATAATTCTTGTTATAAAAATTTAGAACGAGCTGAGTTTGAACACGATCTGCAGTTCCCAACAAGCTCGCTTTTCTTCACCTTCGCAGATTAGCCGGCATGCCGGTAATTTGGTTCATTAGAGACGGCAATTCCACTCTGGACAGTGGGCTTAAAAGAGGATTTCAGAAAAAAATCTGGAACCTACTGGATCGAACGCGGGATGCACATAGTCAAATCACTGAGCCAGTTCCATATCTTTCATTCTTTTATCACTTTCTTTTTAAACTAACGCGAGTCGACATCTGAGGCATTTTTTCATGGATTCCCAATCTGCGGACAGTAATCCTTTTCATTTAGTATTACTTATAGTTCTAAAGAAAAAATTAATGTTATTTTTTAGGGTTCGATATCTGCGAAGTATGCATGTTTGTAGATCAGCTGAACTTCTCAGCACTAGTCCGTTTGATACATAGACATGAGGAAGTCCTTTGTGTTGCTTGGGTAATTTGGCGCAACTCCTAAGAAGCCTGTGTGGAAGTCTAGCTCGCTTAGTCTTGAATGAGAAGAAGGACGTTTGTCAATCCAGGGTAAAAAATGACGCATGAGAGTCGCTGCAAGTTGAAGAAGACAGGATCAGCATTGAAACGTGTGACATGCTGACATTTCTGTCCCTCTTTTACTGATTCCTGCAATTCCTTCGCCAAAGATCCTGTTTATTGTTTGCTAAGTTAAGGAGTATAGAGCCAGTATATGCTCTGCATTTCGCAGAGTTATCTCTGATATCTATACTGTGTACAGGACGTGGCTAAATATACTGCCCTGCGTCACTCCTGCTTCCCGTAAAACTGTTTTTTGCTAAGCGAGTAACAGCAAAAAGTTATGACTACAGGTGAAGAATGTGCATAGCATGGGAACAAATTTTAATTCGAACAATAATCCAGGTTGCCTAAAAGATTGTTTATTTAATTAATTAAATGGAATGAATACTTTTTATCAAAACCACCAAATTTTTTTTAGTTTAATCAGACCAAAGTAGCTTTAAATTTGGCCATCGAAATTACAACCTCAACGCACTTATCTAAAATAACAAATCTGCAATGGTTCAAGTACAATGGTAAATAGCAGTCTTATCTGATTTCCTCTCTCCCTTGAGGACCATTTTCAGATCGAGATTGTATTCACCATAAAATACATTAATAAACTGTCAAACATTGCTATAATACAATTCACTATTTTCACTTATCGAAGACAAAGCAATCTGCAGTAACAGTTGTGGTGAAAATAACTAAGTTTCACTCATGAGATTAAATATAGTAAATTAATATTTTTACTAAGGGTCCCAATAAAGAATTGACAGATAAGTTGCAAGTCTAATTGATTTGGAAGTTGACCATTTGAAAAAATTTTCATTACTTTAAAATTTGATTGCTTTATGGACGTAACAAGAAAGAAAACTTCAGGTGTTATGTTGCCAGTGAATGGTAAGTAAGCGAAAATGAGTCTATCACGGGAGAAAAATAACGTTTCTCTTTTAGACTGAGGTCGTAGCGTTCGACTGAAATAACTAGAGAACACAGATCAGCGTAGTAAGATTTTTGTCGGACAGATAGATTTGCAACGAAAGCTCTATAAAGGACAAAGCGTACCTTACAGCTCTGAATGACTACGGTCAAAAGAAAGTAGTGGCCCACTTCTGGGTTTCGGAACATCAAGGAATCCATGAATAAAGCAGATGTGTAGGCTTCACATCCCTTCGTAGCTTTGGAGACAGTGGAAGATGAAAGGTTGGGGTAACTAAATTATTGTGCCCAATCGAAGAGTTTTAAAAAGATGTTACACTTACGCAATCCGTGGCTGTTTACTGGGACTGTAGCTCACACTAGATAAAGGTGAAGGTAAATCGCCGGGCACAGTAAGATTGAGTCACTACTTCGGGAAATTCTCGCAATTTGTGCAATTCAAATTGGAGGACCTTTGTAGGAGTTGTAATGAACAAAGACAACTTTATAACCTGCTTCTTAGAGATATGCAAAGTTACTGTAAAGAGATCGGTAGGTTACCAGAGTGAAGATAACAGTGGTAAGATTGATGAGTTGTAAGTGGATGATAGGATTTCGTATAGGGTAGAATAGGAGTTAATTTGTGACGAGGCCCTGTGTCGCAGGTCATCCACTTAGAAACAAATACATTAATTTTGACATTCACAACTGATAATAATTGTAAGGGAAAATTGGTTATTCTAAAAACAAATTTGTACTCAAGCGTAAATTAATCGTTACACCAAATAAGGAAGATTACAATATTTTAAAATGTTCTTAAATTCTGATATCGAACATAAAGATTATTTACGATTTATTTCTTACCGATTAAAATATTAAGCTCCAGATGACCATAAAAGTGCACGGTATTATGTATAATTGCGTAATAATCTCTATGGAGAATTATTGTGACTGTAGAGAAATAATTGCAAGTTATTGATTTTTCATTTAGATTTATCGTTTGAATCAATATCCCAACTGCACCGGGATAGCTGAGTAACCACCGCGGCAATTATAATTTATCTTCAAACGAAACGCACGGGTAAAGCAAATAGCTGTGGCCTAGATACACACTGCAATAAGGTTATTAGTGTAATTGATACAATTCAGGACTTAATTTTAGAATTAGCTAACGTACCAAATTACATTCTATAATTTATAATTATTTTATTATTTTTATTTTTCAATTACACAAGTAGGGGGGCCAACAGAATTAAAAATATCAGACTTCCCTCAACACTCAATATTACAGTATAACTATAATGCTACCATGTTATTTACAAAAGACTAAAAAAAAAAAGCAATGACAAAATATGCCAAACTTTTTTACGGACTATTTGGACGTCCAAAATGCCTACAGTTCTAAGAAAATTGATATTCAATACTATTCTCAAAACCTATGTGGATTAACGGACTACAACTGAGGGGTTCAGTCAAACCTACGAACAAATGGAATGCACAGACAATTTACCAAAACTACGAGACAGACTCGTACTTCGACAGATAGTTGACACACCGTTCTACGTAAGTCAACCGTACTCCTTAAAACTCAACCTCCCTTTCGCACAACTAATTAAAGCAAAATATTACAAGTTCCACACTATCCACTCTGCAGAGGTCTCTCGCCTCCAGCTGTCGCTGAATTGCCAGTGGCCCCGAGACTTCCTTCTGGTCTAAATACCATCATCATCGATATCCTGGTGCTACCACCGTTCTCCTTTCAAGACCCATTTACACCTACTCTATATGTTTATAATACAGATAGTAAATTACTAAATAAATAAATATTTAATTAAAAATGAAGAAGTCTACGTCTTTTGTAAGCCTTTCTTTTCGCCAACAAATTACTTCTCAGTAGAAAACTCCATAAAATAACAAGTTATTAATGCATTATGTTATTTCATTTTTGATGACAGAAATATATGTATAAATGATTATACTAATACAAAAAGATTATACTTCCTATTCGTGGAATTTTTATATATGGCTAAAATAACTATTTGACAAAAATAGTCTTGCATGGCCAATTACACCAACTGCCAATGGATCCCCTTAATTACTGGTCCACACTCGTACTTACTGCTCCCTGAATGTTGAAATGACAGAAGCAGCAAAATAATTGTTGTTTTGACTGACTGAGAAGCAGATTCAGCAATAAACATTCCAAAGTAAACAATGACATCACACTTCACCGATAATGTTTATGAAAGCTATGAACATGTTAAAACCATTTAAATTAGCCATAAACCATTATTAACTTAATTTCTTTACTCTAACAATTAGTAATTAATGATTTTCAAAACACTTTTAAGACATTAATTTGACTAATGCTTTCATACAAAATAAACTCATTTATTTAAAATTATGCTTATTCCTAAGGTACTACAAGAATTCATGTCGATAGCAACATACTAGGATTGAATTTCAGCATTGGATGTAAAATTGTTCGGTTCAAAAATCAATGTTGTTTGTAGTACAAAAGCTTGTGCTTTTTTCCACACACGACTGAAGTTTAAAACTATGATATACTTGCATTGATTGTACTATGAAGGCTCCCTATGCTTCTTCTAAAGTATGTAATACGAAACGCAATTACTGTCGAAATCCTCAGATAGTGACCTAAAGCTGGAGCGTGATCGTACGGCGATTCCGATATTGTAAGACGGTAATTTGAGAAGTCAATGCGTTTTCGAGAAGGAGTAATTCATCGCAAAATTTTTTCAAGAATGAACTTTTCGATCTTTACCACCGACAACTAGGAAAAAGTGTGCCCAAACATTTTAGTAATCGCAAAACAGTTTATTCTAAAGCATAACTGCACAGTGCACACCAACACTCAGGTTAAATTAAGTTAGGGAGCTTGATGTCTTTGAACTTTCCTTACACACCCTGTAGTGCAGACAGCTCATTAAGGCTACAATTTGATACGAATCATGAAATACTTTATTTGCAGAACTTTAACGAAATTAATACTGAAGCAGAATTATGATTCCAAACTCAAGGAATGGTTTCAGTGTGGGACCATTTATTGGCAGAAACATTCCTTACTCACAATGGTGATTTGAACATGAATTAGTGGAAGATAGGTTTTTAGAAGAAACCACTTAGGAGAGAAACACCTTCCAGGACTGAGGGGTTTCAAAAATAGATATTTCTAGTGAAATCTCGAAATCTAAAATTTGCACGATCAAAATTTCTTACTAGTAGAGCAGGGAAATGATGAAAGGGGTTGCTGAAAGCCAAGTATGAATAGGTTAAGAAATCCATTGAAAGATATCTTTTTAGCATTCGTTACAGTCAGGGGTTCGGGAGCACCATCACCTTTCCTCAACTTAGTATCTTGGAAAATAATCTTTTTCTTCTTCCCCGGAAGACTCTAGGCTTCTCAAGCACCCTTCTGCCCACTCCTTCCTCTTGCCTAACCGATCAAACCAAATAACTTTTCTCGCAAATATTCAGGATTTTTTTTCTAGTTTGTTCAACGTAGCAACTTAACAGCTAATCTCATAGTAAACTTTTAAGTAAACGTTGTAATATTAGTTGAACTAAAAGAAGGACACGGAAAAGCCTTGGCCGATAAGAAACAGGGCTGCCACGCAAACAAGGCGAGAGTTTTCGTGATAGCCGGTAGCCGGTAATAGATCACACCTAACGGCGCAGTTCGCTGCTCTCACATTATCAGATAATGGCAGCACACCCTCACACAAATATTGTGGTGCAGTGCGCCAACCACTGTAATTATCTAGACGAGGAATACCTGCCCATCTGACCTAGTTACCAAAAGTTTGAACAAATAACCTCTCCACCTCATTTCCTCCGTTTTGTATTCTTGCCACATTCTTGCATTTTACAATTTTTTGTTTAATAATTCATCCCCCTATTTATCACTAGCAACACAAGCTAGTGCTAAACGGTACAACTTCTCTTCTTTCTAGGTAGAAAGTAATGGTCTTATTGTGAACTTTTAAAAATTGTGTTTATACCCGAAATGCATTCCAGAATACTCGACAAAACTTCAGGTGAGTAAACACCTACCTCACTTTCCCTTGCTGCTGCTAAAAATTTCTTTTTTTTTTTTTTTTTTAATTTCTATATTGAACTCTTACTATTTGTCCCTCCTTATCTGCTTCAAATTCCATCAATAACAGATCGAGGGGGAGAAAGATGTGATAGAATGTAAAAGTAAGGTCATGAAGGTACCAAAACTAATAATAAATTATTTCAAAAATATTAGTCATAAACTGCGAAACGAATTCTTCCATCAAACAAAATCTATGTCCTACCAAATCTGAAAGTAATATGGTATTTAAAAAGAAAACAAAAAACAAATTAATATAATAAGTAACCTATTCTTGGGAACTTAATTAATCTTGTTTTTTGAAATACGTGAGAACAATTTTGATTTTGTTTTTCTAAAATCAGATAATATAGTCCCCTGCTGGGCTTTTCAAAATGGCAACACAGATTTATTTTCGTGCTGCCTTCACTTTACCTTTAACATTGATTAATTTTAGCTTCTTTCCAAATTAAGAACAAACCTTAATCCAATATTTGCATCGCTAATGTTAGAAAATTAACTGAGCTGCAGGCGGCCAACTTTACATATCCAACCGTGACATTTGCTCTTTTCATTGAAATATCTTACACTTCTACAGTCTGTTTACGAACAGCAAAAATGAGCTCAGGCTAAAGCAGAGTTTTGAACCAAGAGGTTAGGGCCTCGGGCTGAAATCGCTGAAACAATGCATGATACTGCCTGTTGTAGGAATGGCTGGCAAAATCTTCGACAAGTATTTCACAGAATTTTTTCCAGACAAAGAGGCTTAGAAACGTGAACAGCCTAAGCGATTGTGAGTGGTGCTAGGACCTTCTCGATCACACTAGTTGGGCTAATCAAAATCTTTCATGTAGAGCATGTCACAAAAGTCGGAAGATGATCAATAACTGAGTCGACACATTGTAAGATGTCTGGCATTAGGGGCTAAAAATCCCGTATTTCCTTAATATTCTGGCCGCTATTATTAAACTGCTTGGAACTCTGTCGAAAATGTCATTCAGCTAAAGGATATTGATCGCTTGGCCCGGGAGGAGTCCCATGAAGTTTTCACGGGAGTCCAATATTTTTGTGGCTTTCAAGTCTCCAGAATGATACTGGAAATAATAAATTCTAAATTTACTATGATATTTCAACAAGGCTTGGTGGTTACTCAGATGATCGCTAGCTTGCAGAGTGAGTCAATTGGAAGCATGGGCCTGAGTAGGTTTAGTTAGGCAAAAGTGGAAATCGCACAGTGTCATGAGACAATGTAAGTACATCAATGGATAAAAGAGTTCGCTCTTATTAGCTAAAAATGAATACCTCCGTACATCACACAGAAACCAGGGCTTCTAAGTCTACTTCAGAAAGGAGCGAAGGAAGTGCTTCAAGTAGAGATTGCCACCGAAGATCCTGTCCAATCCTCCCTGAATATATTGTTACACGGTATTTAGTCATAATGTGTGACTAATGTAAGTAGCTTAGAATAACTCATGCCACTTAATTTTAAAAATTCAGGAAAATAAATTTAATAAACTCGCATTTTCAATGGACGGATTTTTGCAAACAAATCTTTAGACGATTACTGAGATTAGTTTCCTCTTTTATGATATTCTAAACGGTTTCAGAGTGCATCACAACGAATTTCTGGCTAAAATTTAATAAACGCGATACAACAAATTACTTCCTTTCGCTAGCAGAAGAAGGAGTAAACAGATTTCTTAGAAATTTTCTCAATTATTGATTTTTAAATTGTCAAATCAAAAGAATATCTTGCGATTACTTCCAAGTTGATTGTTATATTACTCACTTCCTGAGATTACTCCTTCACGGTTTGATTTTGTAATTTACTTAACATTACTTTGTTACAATGGTTCAGGTGTTTTAAAAGAATCTAAGAAGGAAACAATAGATAAAATGTTACTTCAAAGTACAGTACACGCCCCAACTTTAACCTTCCAAATAATTACTATATAAAGGAACTGAACAATTTTTATTTTTTTTTATAAACTGCTGGGCGATCACTTCAGTGCAATTGCCTTTAAAGACCTTATCTTTGATTTCATTGTTTAAGCTTTATACCTGTTATTTGTCGTTTCTTTTATACTTCATTGTGAGTCATAACCCAATATTATGGTTTCATTGTTTTTGTAAATAAAAGCAAAGTCATTATTTACTGTTTTTGGACATATTCATTTTTACTTTAATTCGTATAAGAGAGGAGGAGCCCGACGGACGGTATCAGAATGCAACCTATTATTGTACGAATCAATGCCAACTTCTGATTTCCTTTTTTACCACTCTAAGAAGAAAGAGTTTATCTGAACCAGATTTAAAGAAAAGAGAAGAATTTGAATTTTCGCTAAAGATGCGTTTTAATTCCGGCTTGAAAGAATATCATTCTACTGGTATCGATTTTTCGTATACACGGTAAATTCCTAGGCAAACCACCAAATGGTTTTATCTCAACTTGGACGTAACATATGCTAGGCAAATCACTTTGGTTTAAAACATATTCTAAAGGAATGACTATTTTATTAGTTCTAAACTCTGAAACTTCATGCTTCCTTCAGCAGTAAGTTAACTTAGACAAATGGTGGCATGTCTAATATTAAAGTCAACTATCTTTTTGACGCTAAATCTAAATTTATAGAAAATTTAATTACCTAAATCTCGACATGAAAATTTATCTAGTATTAAAAAACTTGCTCTTGGAATTAGAAAAGAATATTAATAATTAGAATTTCTTTCTCTCTAGACATATGCACACTGAGGTAATTTACAGATAATCCTCAGTATACAGGAGGCAGATAAACAATACGAAAAGAGATATACAACCTGTATAGAGGTTTGAAATTTGAACGATTCAAAAAAACCTACTAAAATTAAACTTTCATATCTCATTAACTTTTATCACTAAAAAATTTTTATTTATACCACATACAGAGTTAACTTTTCTCTACAAATTGGTAAAGAAATCATTAAAATCTAACCAATAGAAAGAAAGATAAAAAGGTTTGAAAATTCCACGAAATGCAAACCCACCAAAATTTAACCTTCCATAACTCATTAACTATCATGGCAAGAACATTGCAATTTATACCAGTTTATAGAGAATACTTTTCTCTACAATTTGGTAAAGAAATCATTAAAATCTGAACATTAGGAAGAGGGATATAAAGGTTTCAAATTTGAAGGAAATTGAAACCCTCAAAAATGTAATCTTCTATTACACAATTATTATTATCGCTAGAACACACAATTTATATCAGATTATAGAGAATACTTTTCTCAACAATTTGGTAAAGAAATCATTAAAATCTGAACAATTGGAAGGGAGATATAAAAGTTTGAAATTTGAAGAAAATGCAAGCCCGCAAAAATTTAACCTTCCATTTCTCTTTAACTATTATCGCTAGAACATGCAATTTATACCAGAGAATAGTGAATGCTTTTCTCAACAATTTGGTATAGAAATCATTAAAATCTGAACAATTGGAAGGGAGATATAAAAGTTTGAAATTTGAAGAAAATGCAAGCCCGCAATAATTTAACCTTCCATTTCTCTTTAACTATTATCGCTAAAACATACAATTTATATCAGATTATAGAGAATACTTTTCTCTACAATTTGGTAGAGAAATCATTAAAATCTACGCAAAAGGAAGAGTGAAATGAAGGTTTCAAATTTGAAGGAAATTGAAACCCTCAAAAATGTAACCTTCTATTACTCAATTATTATTATCGCTAGAACATACAATTTATATCAGATTATAGAGAATACTTTCCTCTACAATTGGGTAAAGAAATCATTAAAATCTAAGCAAAAGGAAGAGTGAAATAGAGGTTTCAAATTTGAAGGAAATTGAAACCCTCAAAAATGTAACCTTCTATTACTCAATTATTATTATCGCTAGAACATACAATTTATATCAGATTATAGAGAATACTTTCCTCTACAATTGGGTAAAGAAATCATTAAAATCTAAGCAAAAGGAAGAGTGAAATAGAGGTTTCAAATTTGAAGGAAATTGAAACCCTCAAAAATGTAACCTTCTATTACTCAATTATTATTATCGCTAGAACATACAATTTATATCAGATTATAGAGAATACTTTCCTCTACAATTGGGTAAAGAAATCATTAAAATCTAAGCAAAAGAAAGAGAATTATAATGGTTTAAAAATTGAAGGAAAAATCAAACCCTCAAAAATTTAACCTTCCATTACTGATTTTCTATTATCGCTAGAACATGCAATTTATATCAGATTATAGAGAATACTTTTCTCTACAATTGGGAGAAGAAATCATTAAAATCTGAACAATTGGAAGGGAGATATAAAGGTTTGAAATTTGAAGGAAATTGAAACCCTCAAAAATGTAACCTTCTATTACTCAATTATTATTATCGCTAGAACATACAATTTATTTCAGATTATAGAGAATACTTTCCTCTACAATTGGGTAAAGAAATCATTAAAATCTACGCAAAAGGAAGAGTGAAATGAAGGTTTCAAATTTGAAGGAAATTGAAACCCTCAAAAATGTAACTTTCTATTACTCAATTATTATTATCGCTAGAACATACAATTTATATCAGATCATAGAGAATACTTTCCTCTACAATTAGATAAAGAAATCATTAAAATCTATGCAAAAGGAAGAGAGATATAAAGGTTTAAAAATTGAAGGAAAAATCAAACCCTTAAAAATTTAACCTTCCATATCTCTTTAACTATTATCGCTAGAACATGCAATTTATACCAGAGTATAGTGAATACTTTTCTCAACAATTTGGTAAAGAAATCGTTAAAATCTGAACAATTGGAAGGGAGATATAAAGGTTTGAAATTTGAAGGAAAATCAAACCCTCAAAAATTTAACCTTCCATTACTCATTTACTATTATTGCTAGAACATTGCAATTTATTTGAATTTATAGAGAATACTGTTCTGTACAATTTGGTAAAGAAATCATTAAAATCTGAACATTAGGAAGAGAGATATAAAGGTTTGAAATTTGAAGGAAAATCAAACCCTCAAAAATTTAACCTTCCATTACTCATTTACTATTATTGCTAGAACATTGCAATTTATTTGAATTTATAGAGAATACTGTTCTGTACAATTTGGTAAAGAAATCATTAAAATCTGAACATTTGGAAGAGAGATATCAAGGATTGAAATTTGAACGATTTATAAAACCCTAATAATTTAACTTTCCATATCTCATTAAGTATTATGACTAAAACATAGCTCTTTTTTTTTTCCTTTGGTTCTAATGCCAATTAGTCATCAGTCCCATATTACAATGTCTTATTGGTATCACATAATCTATGGTATTAAGAATTGGGAACGGTCTAAAAATGTTATGTTTGTTGTGGTTGGTGAGTCGTTAAGTAAAAATGAATACATTTTTTATTAATCTGTACTTAACAATTTTTTTATTTTTTTATTGTGATGTAATACTTAATTTAAGATGGTTGTGTTCCACTTCATTTTGCATCAAAATTATCTAACTTGGACACATTCGTATAATCGAACTCTGCCATGATTTCATAGGGCAGGTTATTAAACCGATAATTAAACACCAATGCTTGAGTGTTGATTCAGCAATTATTGATCAGATCCTTTAGAGGTCTACCACAACCTTGGCAGCATTAAGGCCGCGATAATCTAAATATAAAATCGCTTAAGATTTGATTTTGTAAACAATTAATAATTGTTTACATTGCTTACAAGGCAAAATTCTTACCAAAATATTGATAAATAACAACATTAATTACATTTTTACTTAATGTCTTAGATAAAAAAAACAAAAATCTTGGGTGGAGAAATTCACCCGATCTGCATTGGTTGCAAAACAACAGTTTTACATTTCCTTAGTGTCAACTACAAAAAGTAAAGCGATTGGGACAAAAACTCAAAAGTAATTTTTCATTAAACTTTTCCGAAATTGCGTTTTGATACTAAAATTTTGGCCAAAATTCTGTTCCAGTTTTTAACAAACTACTTGGAAAAGATTATAATGATTTATACAATTGTTACACCAATGCTAGGAAGTGTGAAGCGAATGTATTTATAAGTAAGAAACTCTCCATTCTAGTGATATTCTAGTGATAAACACCTAGACGATGCTGGCTGTATGGCGGAAGACAATGCCAAACCCCCCCCCCCCAAAAAAAAGTGTCAAGGCTTAAAACTTTTCATTCGAACATTTTCAAATAAAAAAGTTTTCTTCCGTAAAAAACGGTTCACAGAGCTTCATGTATTCCAAATCAGAGTTATCACCTGTTTTGCCGCTAAGGAGGTTATTAAAATCGCAATATGCTTGTGGTGACGATGAGTCTGTCCAATGCGATTAAAGTCCGGGGCTATTAGTTTCTTCTGCAGAATTTGCAGGAAACAGTTACTAGCTGTATTATACTAAAATTTTCCGCAGTCAAATTCTCGTTAGAAACTACCAGTAGGTTATTTGGGTACAAGAAAACCATTACCGAACTCCAGTCATAAAAGGTTCTACCAATGAAATCTACAATCTGGCTTCATCCACACTAAATTCGATTTGAATTGCAGAATTTGGACTTGGACTCATATTTGAATATACTGCGGTTCTCCTTTTCTTTGCAGCTATGAATTTGTATTAACTAATTTGAATGGGAACATATTACTACTTTAGTTAAGGTGGTGTCATGAAACAGTTCCAGTCTGGACGCACTTCTTTATTAAGGCGGTTATTGCGCTTTTTTCTGTGCAATACCGACCTCCGGATAATGTTCTCTCGTTACAGAAACCACTGTTTTCAGGGTGATGGACAACGAGCTGTAGGAGGCTCCTAGAAAAAGAAACAGTAAGGGATCGTGCTGGCTGGATTCGAACCTGGGATGTCCTCTTGGGAATCCAATGCGCCCATCACTGAGCTAATACTTCCCTAACTTTTGTGATTTCTAGTTCTGAAAATTGGACATATTACTGCTGCTCCATTCCTCCCCACAGTGAAAAACTTTCAAAGCTCGCTGAATTTAATACAATATTGACTGCTTCATTCTACGTCATTTCTCCAGCCGCCAATTGATTTTACCTTTTCTTCCTTGTTTCGGAAGTCTCCTAAAGCATAAAGTTTTGTTTTAGACGCCACTAACTAAATTTAACTTAGCAAATCCCAACAACCCTTGGTTTACAAGTTAACCGCCTCATGACTTCAACAACTTCACAGGGACATGAAATAGTTATTGCGTTCAGTGCCGAATGATTATTCCTAAAATATTACTTATTTGATAAAAAAGGAAATTAATTATTTTTATTTATACATATAACTTTTTCGAGTACAGCCGGTGACTTATATCGCACCTAAATGGGAAGGCACAATAAGTCTCTTGCGGCTGCGGTGCAATGGGGCATATGTCCCGTCCCTTTTCTAATCTTTATCTTATGTCGCACCTTGAGAATGAATGTTAGTTGTATTCGGCTATACTAAGTTGACAAAAACAATACTCCTTCACAGAAAGAAGCTGATCGGAGTTAAGTGTGTAACGTACGAGCTTCTGCAAAGACACTGACAACAATAATAAATTTACTGAATAATTAAAATCTTATGTTTTAACTTTTTTATAAAAAGATAACATAATTTTTTTCAACAGAAAGACACAGTAATTGAGAGACAAATCAATTATATAAATCATTGAAATATATAGAGAATATTTTACCAGCCAATTCTAGTTATTCCAAAATGCATTCTAACAAAATGATTGTGAGACCAGGTATCGACAATCTCCTGAACTAGCGTTACAGTGACGTACACAACCATAACACAAATACTGAAGGTACTCCCGGTAACTTGGCTCACTATGCACTTAGGCAAGCATCACGGCTAACTGATGTGGAGTTAAAGTTTCTGAGGCCTTGAGCGTTGCGTCATTCGTCCAAACCCCCACCCATTAGCCACCTGTTCTTGAGTCCCACTAACTCAAACCGAAACTCCCTTATCTGTTAATTGTAGCCGATCCTCTATCGTGACTGGGAATTTACAAAATCTTGTTTAAGACACACTGGACCCTCTCTGACTCCACTTCTGAAAATTCCTTCGAACTTGGAATTTTTACTAAAACTCAGTCGGTTTCACTGAAGGTTTTTAACCAATTTAAGGACTTTTTGATCCCCCAGAAATAATAAGAATCAACATAAAGATAATTTCAAACAAAATTCTTCTGAGTATGGCAAACGTTTTCCAAAATTATAAATTTCTTTCCTGAGTGCGATTCTGGAAGATTAAAGCCATCTTTCGAAGCTAGAGAGATTCACCCAGTCTGTGCTAGAATAAACAACTGGAACTGCCTTTGCTAGTTTAGTTTGAGTTACAGACGACGTTGTAAGGACAGCACTAGACCTTTCAGCAAGTTCTTAGAAATGATCTGTTATTTTAAGCGAAACGCAGAAGTTGCTGTCTTGCAGCAAAGCTGACTCGCCCGCCAGAATTTGTTCTCCCATGCGTGGTGAATAATGTACAATATCTGCCTTGTTGTTTCAGACAGAATTGGTTCTTGGTATCTTCAATAGAATAGTGTTTAAATGTCCTCAAATTTTGTTTCAATTTGAAGTGAAAGTTGGAATTTCGTATTAAATCAAAGCTTAGACGAGGGATCGGTTATAATTTATATTGGGTCAAGGGGCGGGTCCTGTTCACCAAGCTTCCGCAGCCAGAGAGGCTAATTAAGTTTTAATATTTGTTACTTAACTTTAAACGAAACTCTTTCCAATTTAACTCACATTTCCAATTGAAGTATTTGACTTGTTTTACTAGTTTAAACGTGTCATGCTTCCAATGTTCATTTGCGTCAGACCATGAACTAAAAGTTCAGATTTATTGCTTTTATACATTTCAGAGTTTGTATCTTCAGAGGTTATGGAGAGCGTACGGGTAGTGACACTGAGCGCGAGGTGGAACTAAGAACTTAATTTTTTTTTTTTTTTTTTGAGCTGGTTTCTGAACTGTCTTGCGATTACATCTTCTAGGTATACAAGTAAAAACTTTTACTTGGAGAGAAGTTTTTCCAAGTTCTTTAGTTAATCGAGGAAAAATGTCAAATTTCTTTAAATTAAAAAAAAAATCCTGCTTGAATTAGTGTGCCCCTTGTGATGTAAAGTATAAATGCTACTTTACAATTCAAAAACATTAGCTGTGCACCAATCGTAAAGAACCTTAAATACTTACTATACTTTTATCATATTTATTTCAATTTTTTTACAAAAATGATATATAATATTCAATAATTTTTAAATAACACAAAACTACGTATTCTCTCAGTCATTGAGCAAGTGTAGTGGGAGACGGAAACATATTTGAAGTCAAGTTCTCTTGATCAAGCTGCTTAATCAACCCTTGATGATGGATGAATATGCGAACAGTTCAGTGAAAAAAAAGCGCTCTGCGACGGATTAAATTAGCTACATTATCCTGCATTGCAGACCTAACCACATTTTCAAAAAAGCAAAGTAATGCTAGTAATGAATTATTTTTAAAATGAAATATTACTTTTTTTAATGCGCTTCATGTCCTAGTTTCACAATATAAATAAATCAATTAACATGTGAATAATAAAGTAACAAAACTAAAAAACTAATTCAATTCTAAACCAGCACAATTTAATAAAAACATGTACGATTTATTTCTTAAAAATCCTTCGTTTTTGAAAACATTTGAAAAACTCTTGAATAACAAAAATTATTGTTAGTTGGCCAGTACTACTGTTCTTCGCATTCCTTTAAAAATAATTAGTCTGAAAAAACCTTTTGAAAAATGTAAGAGAAGTAGACATATTTAAAGAAAATTCGATCCAGCCGTTTTCGAGAAAATTCCAAAATTTCCCTAGTTATTTACCAATTAGCTTTTATTCTGGATTTAATTATTTCCCTCTTGATGGAGGGATGAAAACTTATATTTGGCCATTTTTAATGAATGAGGTTGTGTTTTAGAAACGACTGGTGAGGCAGCTTATTATCTAAGATGATGGTTCAAGTATAGGTGGGAGTCTCGATCTGCGGACTACTTGAGATCTCTTAATAATGAATATTAATATTATGTAGCAGAACTATATATTTAACTGACTGCACTTTAGACAAATGCTTATTGTACACTCCTTGTATACAACTAAAAATAATAATTTTCCTGTGAACTTAGTTGCAATTTAAAGTCTAAGCCTTAATGTGCGTTTGTTAGTAAGCTAAAATTTTTGCTTTTTATTAAAAAGGTTCTCTGGGCCACTTAATCAACACTTTCTTAGCAGGTGAGAAAAACTGTCAACTCACGAAGGGCTTTCAATATGAAATCAGAGAAGAATTAGAAGAAAGTGGAAAACGGCAAATTACAAAAAACTAAACAAATTATTGTAGGAGAATCTCCCTTGCCGCCGGTCAAAAAGAGAGCGTTCCCTCCATGGAGTGATGTGATGGAAATGTATTTGTAAAAATACACTGTAAATCGTATTAATGTATTACATATTAAAAATTAAAAAGTTTTCGTTATTACTTAAATCTTTACTGAATTCCATTGCTAAAACCTCTCTTTCCACCATAATTACACTCTGCACTCATCACAACTTTGTCTCTTTAAAATTACTTTCTGCAACGTGACTCCTTAAATAAAAGAGCTATTATTTTTTGCAAGATTCGCTTTATTTTATTTTTATTTAATCTTTAAGGACATTGTGACATTGTGCTACAATTTAGAGGTCTGCAGGTACTTGAGTTTTTCCAGACTTCGTTTCATTAATTCTGCTTCTGTTTTGTTTGCCTAAAATGTTATCAGTGGTCAACATTTCTATTTTCACTAATATTCTACATACTTTATAATTTCTATGTCTGCAAGATTTGCTAAAGATGCATCTTCCTCGTGTAAAGGTTTCATGAGATGTTGGGTTCTCATTGTGAAGTCAAAAGTAGCTTCTTCACAAGTATCCAATCATCTCAGCTATTATGAGAGCTGCGAACATCCTGATAGAATGGTTCCGTAAATGAACGGGCACTAAATACGTGCAGATATTCAAAATAGAAAATCTTCCCGATCGCAATACGAGAGATGAGTAAAAGTAAAATTACTTTTATGGCATCAGATCAAAACTATTAGATGGCAAAGAACTTCTGTGATGTTTCCTCTCTACAACTTAAGCAGCGAATGAATGAATTCCCAAAATTAAGTGCAGAGAGTAAAATTGACAAAGAGAAGAATTATAAGCTTCTTAAAAATAGGCAATCAATATTTTTAAAATGTCATTTAAGCAACTGCTAAGCTTCTCTTATTTGAGGTTAATATCTCACCTGTAATTGTCTTTCCTTCTCTGCGAGAGCAAAATTCTTCCACCTGTTCTGACATTGCAAAGTCAGAATCTGTTTATTCAACTTTTTCACAGTATTCTGTGCTGCAAAATCATTTTCAATGATTTCGTTGCACATTTTTTCCTTTCTAACGAGAACTTCTTTCAACAGTGACATATTTGCATCCAACATGTTCACATCTTCTCTGTCAGGGCATAAATTGAACTTAAATTTCAAAACAAATAATTAATTTTACTTTGTCAAATCAAATTTATTCTAAAAAGATTCTCTGGTACTAGTTCTCACTTGTTAAGGACATTGCTTGGAAATGGAAAGAAAGTAATTGGATTCATTTCAAAGAAAACCATGAAAAACTGAACGATCTCATAAAGACGGAATTTCGTCAAAATATTGGAAGCGACAGAAGCGATTTAGCGAGACGGTTTACCAAGTTCAACATTCGATTTGCAGAAAACAAAGGATTTTAACATTCATTAGCAGAGTAGAACTCAGAATAATTTGTGAGATAAGTCTTCATTTTTTTAAAGTAATTTTGCAAGTACAAATTGTATTGGATAATTTGATTGTTAGTAAATACTTTGGGGCGTAAATTAATAATTATAACTTAAATCGATTTATGCTAGAAACAATTAATCTGAATAATTGGTTAATCGCATTGAAGAACTGGAGTTGTGAAATGTTCGCGGTTTGTTGGGCCAGTTACCAAGAGTGTAAGATCGCCAGCAAGTAGGACAGCATCTTCTGGAATTTTCTTCTAATAATTGATCTTTTGAAAAACAACTCGTGGTAAGAGTTCTCCCATTCCACCCACAGTGATTATTTGAAATTAACGCCCACGTTAATTACACGGAAGTTCTCAACTAAAGGCTTCAGAGTTTTGAGTCAGTATCTTGAAAAAGAAAGATTTCATACTTCCTTCTTGAGTCTAAGCGTTTTGTTGCGTAATTTAGATATGACGAATTCTCTTTATTCCTTTCGTTATAACTACAAACTTGTTGCAAAGTTTTGATGATATAACAACGACACAATCATAGGATATATCATAAAAAATGAACATATTACATCATGAATATATCTGCAAGTTGGAGAATGTTCTAGCATTGTCTGTGACGCTCAAATAGTCAAAACCATCTTTATTGTGTTCCACACTTAATATTCATAAATTGTTTTGAAAAAAAATCGCAGCATCCGTTCGAAAATCCTTTTGTTTAATGTCAGAAAACTGTGATGGTAATTATAGCGTTTAAAGTTGCCTTTTTCTCTAAACAATACTTTATGCAAGATTTTGGTTTTTTTTTGAGAAATCTGAGTTTTTTTTTTTAAGTTTTAGCCAAAATTGAACAACTGAAGGTGCGATTTACAATTTTTTCCAAAAATTTTGGTTTGTGAAAAAGTTCCAATAAGTATTCCATGGAGTTAAAGAAAGCTTCACCCTATGTCTAGAAATACAATTTTTATATGTGTAAACACATATTTTATAATATGTGTGCAACTCCTGAGGCCATTGGTAATTTTTAGTTCAATTTGCCTCTTCATGATCACGGAGAGTGAGTAAGAATTTCGGTGGGTAAGGATATACATATATTTCTCGCTCCAGAGGTGAGGTCTATGTACCGTAGTTGCTCTCAACGTGCTTTCTTTTCAAAATCTCGGTTCACCGTCCACTTCTTGAACTTGGCAAAATCATACAATTGCTAAAATAATAAGCGTAGAAAAAGAAAAGCTATTATAGATACTTGGTCGGACTATTAGGTTGCCCCCGCTCTAAATGCTGTAAAGATGACCGATAAAGGATAATGCAGAAATGTTGCTCTGATTTTTTTTGTTGGCAGCAGAAGATTTAAAACCTTAGTAAAAACCCTAGATTATTTGCCCACCAAAGTTGTATGCGGAATTTTCTGGAATCTTGGGTGAATCAAACTCACTTTTTATGCCAGAGTTGGCTAGTATTATTCCGGAGATGTCTATTGCCCCATAAAGGCTGTGAATAAGCGTTAGAATTTAAATAATTTTCCTAATACCTGATTATTTCAAGATATCTTCTTACCTGCTTAAAACTATGGCATCTGCAGGTGCACATGTCATCACTTTTGTAGTTCCACAATTCTCGCATATGTCTACAGGTTCAATTAATGGGATAGTCGATGTGGATGAATCTAATGTCATTACCTTATCTGAAATCTGAATACATCATAAAAGTTCTTTTTAAAATAAGTAGTTTATTTTTTCAATGAAGGCAATTTTATTTTAAAGAGAATTTTTAGACCCCAACGACCGCTGTAAATTATTATTCCAAAAACAAAAAAAAAACTTCAAGCAAATGTGTCAGTTTTATTATAAATGAATCTGAACGATTTTAAGTGAATGGGCCTAGAGTGCGGCCTTCTTGAACATTATTCATTCGTTGAGATCGGAAAATGGACCTCTGTTTTTCAGGCTATTATTTAGATGATCGAATAAACACGCCACTCATCTATAAAAAGCATTTTTGCTACTGTTCCAAAATCAATTATGTTTTAAAGGCCCAATCTATATTGAAGTTATGCAGAGTTATTTTGTATTTAACAAGTTCACCAAGTCATATATTATTAGCATATTAGTATTCTAGCGAAAGATTATGGCCCAGACGTTTTGCGGGAAATGACGAATCCAACTTAAACAGAAGGTAGTAGTTCTTGACTATTTGTTGATGAGATATTATTTTTTATCCTGAGTTTTGTGACAAGATTGTGGAATTACCGTGATGAGAAACTAAAAGAACTTTCCGGAGACATAGAAGTTTAAAGGAAGGAAAACTAAGATAGATATCTTCGGATAAGTTCCACACATGCGGCTTCAAAAGTGAACTACGAAAGACTGCCAGAAGGCGTTCATAAAATTGGATAATATGGATGACAAACATTGGCAGGATCTTGGACGTAAGAAAATAAGGCCAGAAAGCACACGAGGTTAGAAGAATGGAATGAACTTATTAAAGACGTCCAATACCCGTGTTCGATCCTCGAAGGGATGTGCGGCCCCCCGGCCTAGAATTTATCTTTTGGCACAGCATTGTCCGGTTGGCAGCACTGGAGAAGACAACGGAGAGGGGGCTCCAGCGTATGCCTGGGAGCTCGAGCCAGTTGCCCTTGGGCTTCTCAGGAGAGTATAGGGATGCAAACGCATATCAGTCTTGTCTGCAGTTCAGCCATCTTTTGTCTTGTGGTACGTCGGCAGGCGTATGTGTCTAGTGAGATTTTGTGCCTCTAAAGTCTACTCTGGTCATGACCATGATATATTATTTAGACTCTAGGACCTTGTATAATTTGTATCTTACTTGGTAAATATATAAAATTTTATTGTATTTGTCTCAATCATTTAAGGTATTCTGAGTGTCGGTGGCGTCCCCACCCTTCCCTTTCCTTTAGGAGTTTTATTTTATTTTATCTGACCTCTTCCACAGACTATTCAACCCGCTTTGAGGATTGTAGTCAACTGAATTTTTTCAAACCAGCAGGAAGGTGGTGGAAGAATTTGAGCCGAGCTTAAGTGATCAAGAACGAATAAAGAAAATATCAAAATACCAAAACCGTTTTTTTAGACAATGAAAAATTTCGAACAAGGGAGTTATCCAAGTTTTCGATTTTTAAGTTATTGTAAACTGATTACCTGAGCGCCATCTTCTACAATGTTCGAGTAAGCGATTAATTTCTTCTCAAGTTCAAAAACCTCTTTCTCTGCTAGTATCCTTCCTTTTTCAGCAGCTAGCAGTCTACACACATCAAATGAAATAATTATACATAATTTAAATGTGAACCATTTATCAGTTGTACTATCACTAAGTAGAAGAATGGTTAGTCCTAAATAGAAGGAAGCATGCATGCAATTTTCAGGCTACCCTTTACAGTACTGACAGCTCCAAGAAAAACAAAGAAGTGGCGGAAAAGGGTATCGGGCAATCCAAGATTCTCGCGAAGCAAGAAAAGGCCACTCGAAGTTGGAGACAGTCGCAATATTTTTAGTGCTGGAGTGATCATAAAACGAGGGATAGTTAATTTCAGAATTGCATTTTCTTATAAGCTACATGCCACGAAATACTTGAGATGCTGACAAGAATTAGCAACCAAAATAAGATCTTATTTCGTATTATTCGGGATATAAGGGCAATGTAGCAGATCTTTTTCAATTCATTTCATGCCATCATTGTGCCCTTTCAATACGCCTTTTCACTAGGAAGCAGACTATTTTATCGATCGGCTTAAGCCAGCCCAAGATAGGCTCAGACTCTCATCTATTCTCAGATTATAATGTTGCCGACAAGTACTGACAGTCCACCAACCGCAACCTGAACTACAGATCCACAACATACTACATCAAGAAGACAAATGCAAAACCCTTCTTATTTTGAAGCTTAAGTTATCTCTTGCACGCGGTTTAACTGTAGTTATAATCTTCACTATGCCTTCTCAGTAGTGCTGGAAAACGAAGGCCATAGCTGTTATTTTCTCAAAGTTAGGACCTTATTCTGCTTGTACTAATGAAAAAAGTGCTTTGGCATTTCAGTGCTTTTACATCAACATCGCGCCTCCAGTTGTCCTATAGGCAATTCATTCGCTTTATTGGTAATTTTAAAACTCTTTAAAATGAAATGAATGTATAATTTAATGAATTTTTGTTACTCTCGGCGATAATTATTCAAAATACCAAAATAACCAATTAATGTAGAATATTATAACATGAGCTTAACTTTTCTCAGTAGCCATTAATTTTTAATTATTAATCTTTCTTACTTACAAAATAATTTTCAAATTTTGTTAAATTATTTTTTTTTATATTAGTTTCTAAAAAAAAGCACTCTTTTCTTACATAGCTTTTTTACACAATCGATTTAATAACATCACAAACTTACTCTTGGGTATTTCACAATCTGCTACAAATAAAGTCCAGCTATCTGAAGCCAAGTGAATAAAAATTCTGAATATTCATCCGTGTCAAAATAAGACTACACCTCTAGATCTAAATTACCTTACGTTGTAATATTGCAAAACCAAAATTAAGTTATGAATTTAAAATGAATAGGAAATGATTAATGGACTTACCGTCCATAGAGCGCCTTGTTATCCGCGATAAGCAGACTGTTCCTTTTCTCCAGTCCAATCTTAGTCTTTTCGCTTTCTCTGAGTTTGCTTACAGTCTCCTCAAGCGCTTTTTTCAGATGTTTAAAATCATTCTTTACATTTAAATTATCAATATTACAATTTATTGTTGTTTTGGCCTCAACCGTGTTCATCCTGCTAGTTTGTTTCTCTTAGGAGTTTTATTTTAATTAATATAATTTCATGTGCAGTAACATTTTATTCGACAATTTTCGATTAGATCATCCACCTTCTGAAAAGTTAAAAAACAAATAACATACAGATTTTTACCGTACTAGACTTTGTCTATAAAAAGTACAGTACATAATGATCTAAAGATTGCTGGTTGTTACAGCACCAACCAAACATTAGTAAAAATCAAGAACTAGTGTTTAAGGAAATAAGAGAAAGTGGTTGAAAGCTATGAGAAATTAAGCAAAATATTCACACAATAAGATGTTAACGACAGCCAGGGATATACTTAGTATTCTTTCAAGTTCCCAGTATTTTATTTGCTTGTACATCAAGAGTTAATTACTGCTCTTATTTACATGATAATCGCATCATTCAAATTGCATTATTTATCTGGGGACTATATAAGTTTTTTTATATCACAATTCTACTATTATGTTTTATTTGAAAAGATTTTATATTAGTTATAATCGATGCTGTAAAGGGTAAAGGTTGGTTGGAAACTGTTTTGAAACAAGTAAAAAAATCTACTTCATTTTATTTTACCTTGTTTCCCAGGGGTGTAAATTCTTCTGGAAATTTTTAATTGCCTGGGAGTCATTGCTTTTCTGAACACAACTCTATTAGAAATTACAAATATTAGCCGGCGCTTTGTGCTGGGCCTGTTTATTGAAGGGTAGCATTTATTGTGGCACGAAATTTTCCATAGCATTTGTAGTTGATATGTAAAGTCAATTTTTTTTCTACTGTCCGAACAGAAAAAAATATTTGGTAAGGTCAGGTCAACTAACTATAACTCGCTAATCTGAATTTATGAAAAAAGTGTGCTGAGCATGAGCTGGAACTACGAGAACAGCATCATTCAATTTGATTCCTGTGATCAATATACTTCCTTCTGGCTGAATATTATTTGGAAAAATATTACTTTTGGTGAATAAAAGAAAGAGTACTAGATACAATACGTTATTACAAATTACTTCAGTGTTTGAAGGAGGAATTTTCATTTACCTTACTGCCCAAATCAAGCCTTTTTACATGGGGGCTCCAAAAAGCGGAGCCTGAAGAGCTTCTGGTTCGAAAAGAGCAAAGAAATTAGGCTCGTAGATGGATTTAAGTTAAAGAAATCGATAGCTTAACATATTTCATTGTTGCCACTTCGTAAGAGAAATTAATACTAATTATTTCACATTTACAGGAGCCCCATTTAAATTAAATTTCAAATTTTTTAGATCTGATAAAGATGAGCAGATTGGTATGGGGTGCTGATTACCTCGTTTTCTGTTGGCTTAATAGATGCAGATTTTTCATTGGTTGAAATAAAGCGTTAACGGATGCAAGAGGAATATTTACTTTATTATTCACCGCACTCTGACAAGTTATGCCGACAGACAATTCCCAATGTTCACATATTTAGTGTTTTGATAAATTTTTTCATATGTTAAATTATTGATTCTAAATTTTCATTTAAAAAAGCTGTTATTAAATAATTAAAAATTTTGGAGTTTTTGGAATTATGTGAAATGCAATTTCAAAACGCAAACTTGATTTTCTCTTCTTCAAACATTGTAACTTAATCTAATACTAGATTTTCTACAAATTAATTGCATACTTTTACTATTTACTTTTTAGGTTCTCTTATTTAATTTAGAAGTGTCTAAAACAATAGTCATTAGCACCGCATCTTCCTGACAGCCGCCCTTAGAAACGTTCTTTCGTTGAAGTGTTCACAGCCCATCGAGCTTTATTCGATTATAGAAAGATAAACTTTGCGAGTTTTCAACTGAGCTCATCCTTTCCCAGTTACTGTCATAGTTATGTACTCATAACTTAATGGTAATATAAAATAGGAGCGCGTTTAGAATGTGTTGCAAAACTTCATCAGATACTGTAAGTACTTACTTAGATTTTTAATTAATAAGTAATTACTTAGGCGGAGGCTCAGTGCTTCCATGCTGCGTTGAATTTTGAGGATCAGAGATATCTTTGAATTCGTACATTCCTCCAAATTTTTACATTATATTTTCAAAATTCTGAAGCCATCTCAAAAGAGCGCTGCTTCTACATGTTCCAACGGACTTTTATGTGAAGCAATCAACGTTTGATTCTTCAAAACCTAGTGTCCTTTAGGTACTTAAGGTATTTTATTATTAGGTATTTATAAGGAATTAAGGTATTTATAAGGACTTAAGGCATTTATAAGGAATTTAGGTACCAATGTTACTTATATTATATATTTTTTTATTGTTATTTGCAAAACTAATATGTATTTTGTCTGTGTTTCCCCAGAATAAACACCTTATGTGAATGATGTAAATAGGTTTAAAGTAAGAAATTTATTAACATCCAGGTAACAAATTTAAATATTTTTTATTATGTAAATTAATGATTTGTTCTGAGAGCCTAGTGTCCTTTAGGTACTTAAGGTATTTTATTATTAGGTATTTATAAGGAATTAAGGTATTTATAAGGACTTAAGGCATTTATAAGGAATTTAGGTACCTTAAGGTATTTTCTATTGCTACAAAGTTATAGTATACATAACTGCCACATGAGCAGTAGTATCCAATATTTTAAGGGAGTTCAATAATATTGTAATTGAATGTGCTTTTACTTCTCTATAGATAGAGGTTTTCAATTTATCTGAGCAAATTATTAAATTTCTAATTCAATTATTAAATGAAAGTATCTTACTGAAATGCAGTAGAAAAAAAAATCCTTATTTTCAAGAAAACCTTTACATTTAAGTATTCTATATTCTTGGAAAAGATGGTGTTTTTAAAACTTCCCTACAAAATTTTTTAGAGGTTTCAAAATTAAACGCGTTTAATAATGATTTGTGATAATTTAAGAAAAAATATTTCCTAGAAATAGGGAACCACCACCATGTTACATGCAATATATACATGGTGATAAATTTTAAATCAGAAGTAAAAACAACATACCAAGCCAAAACAGTTATAGTACTAGCTTGTGCTGCTATAAAGTCCTCTAGTGGTTTTACTCAAAACTAAGGCCAGCAATATGTTTTTCCTAGATCCCTCTGCACCATTATAATTTCTTTATTCACTAATTTCCAATTTCTCTATCACATTCGAAGGGGCTAGATACCACGGAACTTCATTCCACCATAGTCAATTCGTTCGTTCTCTCGTGACCTTATTGTGGCAAGTCAAGCATCCACAGTAGCTACATTTATGTCTCTGTACGAGGAATACGTCTCCGAAAAAAAATTTATCACTTATTTATACAATATCATTTGTGACGGTACTTTGGAAGCAGCGCAGTTTCTGTGCGCTAAGTTAATGAACTTGTCTCGGCTGATTTATGTTCTCAGCTGTAGTTTCATCCACCTTATAGCCGTAAAACTCCTTTCACAAGTTTCTGTTACTATGGGGAATGGAAACATCAGCCGTTAGGATTTAATGCAAATTTGTTTGAAGAGTTTTATTCATTGCCTTTTTTCAGATCTAAAAGACCAAAATTCATTCTTTTGACTCAAGTTTTCACAACTAAGATTTTTTGCAGCATTATTTCAATTATTTTTGAACAGAATGCTTTCTTTAAATCCAATTGTTTTATCGAATTCCTAACCAAACTAACCATCAACAAAATATTCGCAAGACAAAGATGTGGAATTCAACTCTTAATACTTGACTTCTAATAGTCTCATCACTCTGGCTTTGATTTTCCTCAGGTTTTGCTGGAGAGATGTTTTAGAGTGCTAAACTTTTTTCAATTCAGCACTTTCTTGTTTCTTCTTTGAATGTTATTCTCTCAGGAGATGTTATGTTCAATTAAAACTGACACATTACTTGATCCCTTATATTTCTCTTAAATATTGAGCCGACTATCATATTTGTATGATGGTTTGGTCATGGACTGTTGGTTATGACCACTCCTCAATATTCCCAAGGATAATATTTATATGCTATCCTTCAAAATCCACTGAAGTCTCCATAGAATCTTCTAATTTCAATTCAGACATTAGAAAAGAAATCGTTCGAAAAATTATTCTTAAATAATTTATTAAACAATTTTACTGAAGAAAGTAAGGGGGGGAAAACTCAAATATGGTTGAATATTGAAGTAAAATTTTCTGTTTCGTTTCATTTATTTGAAAACATGATTATTTACTTTTTCCTAGATATAGTTTTTTTACTCAAAATATTAACAATAAACTTTTATTCAAAAATACAAAGATTCGCTTCAATTTCATATTATGTTTTTAATAAATAAAGCAAAAATTTCTAAAATGATCGGAGTAAGAGCGACTAGTTTGCGTCCTGTCCACACCAGATTTTTTGTTTATTTTTGTTTAAATTAGTTAAAAAATCAATTTTATTATTAAATCAATTTTAAAAGACATCAGCAAAGTAGTACATAGATAAATTCATTACATTTATAGCTTCATAGTATTTCGATTCCTCTAATGTGGTAGCGTTTTTTTTACAGGTTGAAACAAAAAACAAAAACAAAAAATAATTAATAATTTTATTATTAACATTTCATAACATATACAAATTTTTCCTTCCCTCGAAGTGGGATCTCCCATTTACTAGTCCAAGTTCACATCTCAAATCCAACTCAACCCACACGAAATTTATCCAAAAAATGTCAAAAAGTCTTATCGTTAAATTATTTTGAACAGTTTTTACACGAAATAAGTTGCCATAATGCAAAAACACAATTTTTTTGTCTTACTAAAGTTAGCTTAAGATCCTGGTTCTTTTAAATAATAAGTTACTTAATTACTAATTTGTCACTAGTAACTAAAGGTCACTAATAATACTTGGTGGAGAGTAAGCCCATGGTATCCGTTATAATCAAGTTGCATTACGTTTAAGCGCTGTAAAAGTAACTTATCGCCCCTCTGACCCTGTCTTTCATTGGTGGAACTTCAGCGCTTCCATTAAATCTCCGCCTCTGTTTGTACTTACAAATGCTAAAAGCTGATATCTTAATCGAGGAAAGAGGTATGCATTCTCCGTGCATTCTACTCCTACTGCCTCCTGAATCAACGGCAGGAAAGGGCTTATTTCACACTCGCTCGTCAAGCAGGCCCAAAGGTTCCCTCAGAAGTGTCTTTGTATACCAAGTATGGTAACTTTGGGGCCAAGCAAACCTAGTTTGAGCAAACTCGCTTATCGCTTATACCATGTACCTATTGCGGCAAAAGATAGCAGACTCTGTGTTTAGTCTAGCCAAACCTGCAATGATCAAAATTAGCCTAACCAAAGGCATCTGCCAAAATATCCAAGGAAAGAGTTCATTTCAAACCTTCCGGGTCATATTCAAGCTGTACTATAAATAAAGAATTTTGTTTTTCTGAGTCAGATATCAGAGAAATTATGAACTAAGGCACCAACATTTTTAAAAACTTTTTTATAAATAAATTTTAAGAAATGGAAAATAACCCTTATTTTATTTTAGGTATTTGCGCCAGTATGCCTATTTATTAAAAGGGGCATTCAGCTAGTTTTTACATTGCATAATCCGAAAAGAAATAAAATATAGTGGAATATAGGTTAGTGGAAGTATTTTGGTTCATTTCAAGTTAAACAGTTTTTTAAAATAATTATTACTTTGTCATGTTAAGGTGGAAAATTAGTTGTACGTATTCGCTTGGGATCGTGGCAAATTCTGAATTTTAACGAAAGGCAATCGAACACTAAAACTTTTCGTTTACTACTTATATTTTAAGAAGTTATCATCTCTCTTACTTCGCAAATGGTCAGGATAACAGTACAGATCAAAAACTAACTTTTCATACATTTTTCTTACTTAAATAACTTACTGGCCTATTTCTATAAATAAATGTCCTGACCTTCTCAACTTCTTCATCTGCTCCAACATCCCATCCCTTTATATTTATCGCATTCACATTGACAGTTATCACATACGATCACAACTCCGTCATTTCATACAGTTGTTGTTCACCTAAAACCTTCCTTAATTAATGGACTAATAGACTGCAATAGAAAAGAAAATAAACCTAATAATGTTTTTTAAAACATTTCAGGAACTTGACAATACAGTTGGCAACTTCATTAAAGTAATCTAGCTGACTGAGTATATGGCACGCGTCGTCAATCACTATTTTCAGACAAAATTAACTGATACCATACAACTTACCTCTTCATATACACAATCTCATTACGAACGAGATCTCATTGAAAGCGAACAAGATATCTGTTCCACAAAATCTATTCCATCTTTTCAAGCCAACTTAAAAAAACCAACCCCTAAGAATTGTAACAATCAGTACGCAGAATGTACAAAAACCGCAGATTAGACGATAACTTAATCTGGACCGCTGAATTCTCAAATTCCGACCTCATCTCTTCAACTACGTTCTCCTAGGCCAAACCATACAAAGAAATAAGCTGACGTGCTTCCAATGCACCTTTTATACGTCATTCTGACATTGAAGACAAACAACAAATGTTAGTAATGATCTGGACATCTACCATTTTTGCTTTCCCTCAAGTCATTCAACCCCCTGGACCATCTAAGAGGTTCCCCAGAAAAAGAATTATGACTACAATCTAACACCCTAATCTATCTAATTACCTCGTACGTTGAAGCAACAAACTACTACCCTACTCTTTGGAAATTCTCATCTACACTTATGGTACCTAAACTCAAATAATCAACCATCGGCTTTCCGACAAACGCATTCGTCTTCTTTCTATCCTAGGGAAATTTTTGAGAGACTTCTTCCACGCCTTTTACAAAAAATGGTAATGAAGTAGAAGATTTTTCTGTTTTTCCCCTCATTTAAATGAGGTATATTTTTTGAGGTTTTTAATAACTCTCTCTAACTTTGCAAACTAAATGTCTGAAAACTTATTTTTTATTTACATTCCAGCTTTGAATAAACACAATGCCGCCTCAAAAAAAAACCGCGAAAGGAAGGACAGCAAGAAAAAAGAAAACGGCCCATGATTTACTAAAAATGAATGAGTTAAATCCATTGCGTGTGGAATATGAAAATGAACCTCCATCGATGACTGCAGATCGTATGCTTACTAACGGCGATATTGTTTGGGCCAGGCATTATCAAGGTATCAAGATCCAACAATTGTTCAGTGATTTTTATAATCCCGTCATTGATTTATTACAGGTAAGTAATTAGCATATTGCTAAACTACATGTTTTGGGAGTGAGGGCCAAATGGCAGTTAAGATAATATACTTAAATCAATTAAGATTTAGTTATGCACCTATGATTCTTAATAACTTGACTGCAAACTTAAACTTTACTAAGGCGTCCAATTTTCGATTTCATGTTTTATTCCAACAATATACGTATGATTCAACAAAAAGTAATTTTGAAAAATTGATTTGTGTGAGAATGTTTTGAGGGAGTCAATATAAAGAAAAATTAAAATCAAAAACGTTCAAAATTTTGGTAATTTTAAGAACAACAAGCCTCTACATTCCATCAGCATACTCAGTTGTGTTCTGTACGGCACTTGGGCAGTCCACGTACATGGGACCTGGGTCATTAGCCCCATTAATTTTGCAATCCTTCTAAATAAATTGCACTTCTTAGGTCTTTGTTTAGTTTCTGAGCCATCAGTGAACATGATGAAACATTCATTATAACTGTACTATGTCTCTAAAAGTCTTTGCTTTCGTTATATTTGAGTTATTTCATTTTTTTTAAAGCAGCAAGTCTAAGCGAATTTGAGCTGTAATTTGAGATCCAAGGTGATGTAAAAAGGGATCTAAGTGCATCGCTGTAGTCACTACACACCTCTTTCATGTGAAGGATTTCCGAGTTGTAACTCGGAAACGAACTCCAAAGTCAAGTCGTTTACAACGATTTCCAAAATTAAGCCTCTTACATAATTAAGTTCCGTCCTCCACTACCTTCTTATGGTTATAAATCTCCAAGCAATATGATGGGTTTGAGTTACATGTCTACCAAATCGCTTCGAGGTTTTCCAGTCAGTCTACACGGACACCAATCGTCTGATTTTAACAATAATTTAAACAATAATACAGGATTCGAAGCACGAAGCAGGCGATGTGAAATCGATTTAACTGCTGTTTCTAAACAGTTTTTCAGCCCCCTTTGAAATCGGGATTGGGAAATAATTATAGGATCTGTTTGATGTCTCTAATTTCCTTTTAGCTGTACTATTTGCAGCCAAATGTTTGGGTCCTGTCTTTACTGATTTTATAAATTTATTTCCGCAAACGTTTGGAAAGTTTGAGAACAGGATTGTAAATCGTTATCGGTTCCAATTTTTCTTCGTTTTCTTCATGTGGGAAGACTTCTGAGCAATTTACTTTCTCATATTTACATCACTTTGTATCGGGATATTTGTCTTCAAATACCAGGAAGAGTTTGATTTCGCGAATTGTGTCAGATTTCTTCTCTCTCGATGTGCAATCCAGGTGAAGAGATTCAAAGGCGCGCCGTCGATATGGAATCCGACATTGCCTTTTTGTGGGTCTTTAATGTGTATTTGGACACAGAAACTCATGCTAACTCTTAAAATATTCTAGACCGGTATTTTTCATATTTGGCAAGAAAAACGAGAATATATTTTCTCATAAGATTTCTATAACTTAACATGTACATCTGAATCGGATCATGTGGAAAGCAATTAAAATTGGTTTTCTTTCACGGCAATCTTGTCGAACTTATCGCTTTGTTCAATGTATTTTTCTTTTTTGGCACATAGTCTAGAAATTACGTCAGCATCTTCCGAATGTGGTTTTTCTGATTTTTCACTCAGACAAAAACACGGAACTTTGAAGTTATATTACACGGGAAAACTCAAACTATGGTAACATTAACACAATGATTTTTTTCTTTCGTGCATTTTTTTTAAGAAGGATTATAGCCAAATGGGATGAAAAATATACATAAAAAAGACCATAAAAATATAAATATGAATTTCTTTAACTAGCGATACATCCACGTCGTTTTTACCTTTAAGAAACCTTCAAATTTGAAAATCCAATAAATTCAGTATTCTCTTCGCTTATAAGGGTTGGTAATTCGAAAAGTCACTTATGGTCTTTTGTAAGAAAAGTAATTTCTGTTTTATCTTAACTCATTTCATGTAAAGTACCTGACAATATTTCTTTTATTACATTTGATTTAATATTTACTTCATTCCTTCAAAATTACTCACACAAAAACTAATAATGTTTTGTATTTCTAATTTTAAATATTTTGCTACTTTTGACTCTAATTTTATTTATTTTTTAGCAAAGTACTTTAAGGGATGATCCATTATGTCGAATTTTTAAAATGGATAAAAATTGGAGAGCAATGGAAGAGATGCTATTTAAAGCAAGAGATTGGTTATCTCAAAGCTTATCACTTGTGGCAGTGGATGAGGAAACAGACCAAGTGTATGGCGCTGTGATTGGCCGAATCGTAAACAGCGATGAATTGCTGAACGAAATGGAACAGGTACACAAGTAATGCAGTCCACGCAGATCATCAAGTGATTAGTAGTTTGATATTCTCGCTCGACTAGCAAGCAGGGAAGCTAGGTTTGGGTTTAATTTTTCTATTCTAGGAGCCTATTAATTACTGTGAGGCGATGATCAGTGTTGTCTGTAGCGAGAGATCATTCTTTGGAGGCAAGGGAGACATTAGGCTTTTTTTGGAGCATTTTGAATTCAATTGCTTTGAAGCTATATAAAATGACTATGCCATTTAAAAATGGCACTAGTCAAAATTTTGTAATGCCTTAATCTCTATATTTACGTTTTAACATTATATTTTTGTTTTAATTTTCGATGAGTTCATTATTATAATAGTTTTTCATACAAAGTGTTGTGATGTGTGATATACAGTTAGTCACACAGGAGCAAACAGTATGATTAATTGAAATTTACGCAAAAAAAATTGAAGCATTGTGGCTTACAAACAGCTGATGTGGAAGTCTTTTAAAACGCTTGTCTACACGTATTAAACTGATGTTCTAACAAGAAAACAATCGACAATACCTCTCGAACATAAACAACTAATTTACAACCGTGTATTTTAATCTATGTGGACTCTGGCTTGAACTTGTCAGGATTTAATTAAACCCTCAAATACAATCCTTTCAATCTTAATTCTCTTTAAAATTTTACATACCTTACATTAAAGTCCAACTCGTAGTAGAAGCCGTAAAATACAAATTTCAGAAATTTCATAATTCTCTTCCTAAAAATTATTAGAAAAGTTCAATGAAGAAGTAAATGTACAATTAACAACTGAGTTTTTAATTTCAGCTGAAAGAAATGGAAATAAAACAACAAAAAGAAAAAGAAGAGCAAAAATTAGCAGCTGTTTCAAAGAAAGAATTGCGAAGTATTTCTAGGAAGTCAATTCGTAATAAAAAAAAAAGTGCTAAAACTAAGAAGGGTGCAAAGCAACCGAAGGAAATAACAAAACAAAACCAAGAGGCTCTCAGAGCAGATCTTATGCGATCATCTGTTAGTAGTTAATGTTTTAGTTTACAGTTCTAATAAACAGGACGGCTTGGCGGTGTAACGCTTTTTGGTCTGGAATAAAATTGAGCCTATGAGCACTATCGTATTATTCTTTATCAGAGCCATTCCAGTATCGAACGATGTTCTTAAGACAATATATAAAATAGATAATACAGTGGTGATTCAAGTGGCATAGGTTTCAACGAGCGATAATTTTTTTAATGTAGCCTTCTCTACGAGCTTCTTAAGACCTTTTCAGTTGCCATTTCCATTGAAAGGAAAGGAATTAGCTCCTTGGCTCCGTGGTGTGCGTTCTGGATTCCTTCGAGGGAATTTCCGGGTTAGAATCCCAGAGTCTCAGAAACTAGAATCATCTCTATCGACCTTATCCGCAATACCAATTTGTATTTCAGGTTGCCAAACGTTTTCTTAAACAGAGTAACTTGAAGCCTGCCAAGTCATTTCAGGACGCGAAAAACTTAGTCCAGAGACGCGCCAACAGCAGGTTCGTGAGCCTTGTCCTAATTACCTCTTATTCTCAATCCCTGTAAAAATGGCCAGGGAATAAAGCTAGAAGTCCATGTTTGACAAAAAAAAAATCTATTCAAAAGAGTGCATAATCCTTCGCTTGGAAGACTGTTGTCTACTTAACCGTAATTTGAAGTGGTCTTGGCTCTCCAAATAGACCTCTGCTTTAGCTCTCCTGACCACTCTCCGTACCATCACCGTTCAGCACCCGCGATCGTAATCAGATCTCACAAAGGAGGTTCCAGAGTTGACTAGTTCTTTCTATTCAGCATCCCTATACTGTAAAAATGATTTTGCAAGAATTACAGATAAAGTAACAATTATGCTACTGGGTCTGAAGGTACGATTTATTACTCTTTCCGACTGATCTTGTAAATTAACTTGAACAAAATGGACCAGCTTCTGTGCTTCCTCCACAATCTCTGTCCATAATTCCTGAGTGTTAGATAACATCCTAAATCAAGTAGCATAATATTCCTTAATGATTAATAATTTTGTGGAGGAAACGCGAATATTCTAAATTACTGATCAGAACCAATGAAAACGAGCCCCCTCTTTACACTCAACAAATAATGCAAGAATAAACTTTACAAAAAACTCTCAGAACTCAAAATTTCTGAGGGGCTGATTAAAAAGCTTCCACAATCATTCTACTGACAAACAAGAAAAACACTTTAGAATAACTTCTTTGTCGAGTGGCAAAATATGGGCTTTATCGTGATCAGTGGAGCTCCTAAGACATCGTTGTGTGAGTCATCTGCAAAATTGATGAGCAATGAAATTGACATGAGTAGCATCTCTGCAACCATAGCTAAGTTATTATATGATTTTAATAATCAATTGCACTTAAGGTTCGAACAAAGAAGGTCGTCATTCCGACGAGGACATATCCCAAATTAGACCCTCCTGTGGATGTTATACCAATAGAGGAGAAGACAGTTGTACAACCCTGTATTTTCGACGATAGTTACGAAGTATGTGCAAGCTGTAATTTTCTATTTTTATTTATTCGAATACATTTTTAATATATTACTTTTCCCTTTTCCTTTTTGAAATAGGGATACTCAGATGAAATTTTAACCAAGTTTCTTCACTTCCGCTACTGTTTGTTCAGCGTTATTGACTTATTTTTTGAGTTCCGCTGTTATTATAAAATCTATGGTTGGACTGTAAATCAAGAGCACCAAAATCAGGGTAAGTAACTTTTCAAACCTTAACTTTCAGCAACCTTGCTATCTTTTTGTTTCATTTATAACTTTTTTAAAAAGTGTGCACGAGTTTCTCTTAGTGCCATACATGATGAATTTTTCTAAAAGTTTTGCATTTCTACTAAAGCGGTATTTGACTTCAATATAATAAATATTTATTAAAATGGAGTGATACTGTTGAAGGCTTCGTGACGTGTCTCCAGAAGCTCTCTTAAAGAAAACTTTCCCGAAAAGAAGGTTCATCCAGGTGGATCTAGGCGCCACTATAGCCGAGCTGTTAGAGACGAGGCCCGCACAGCTTATATGTATTGTGGTTCTGGGTTCGATTACAAGTCTAAGTGGGTCTCTGCCGCCGATCCCATTTGCCAAGTCTAAGTAGTAACATGGCATCTTCTTCTTTAACTTTGTACGACCTCTTCTGCGGATGCCACATATTTTTTTGTTCGAAAGAAACATATTCTTAAAATTACGCTAACAAATAGGTATTAGCTTGTTTATATTTAATTATTACAGTGTTAAAATACTATACTTGATATGCCTTTAATAATAATATAAATTATAATATCCCGGCAGACGGATTTTCATGCCGTAATAAGTTTTTTTTTATTTTTATAAATTAAAATGTATTATGTATTTTGAGTTTTTCAATAAAACTTTATTATTATTATTATTATTATAAATTATAATAGTGCAAAAAGTAATGTTTGCTAGGTATTGGGAAAGCGCTGCTAGGCGCTGCAGAAGAAATGTGCCAGAAACTGCAGATACCTGCCATAGTTTCCGTGTTCACATCAGTTTCCTCACAGCATATTGCTGAGAAATTTAAATACTCACTTATTGCCATGCTTACCTACGAAGCTTGGAGTGATATTAGAATTGAAAATGAGTTATATGCTTGTCTAATGATAAAATATCTAGACGTACCACAGATAGCCTCATATATCAAAAAGTCTAAAACCCTGGATCATAAAGACATTTTAAAGAGTGAAGCAGCAGAAAAGCTCCGCAACAAGACGGCTAAAGGAAAAAGTGCTGCGAAGAAGGAAAAGAAAACGAAAAAGAAAAAAAAGTAATTCTTTCTTACTGCAGACATAGGGTTTGTTTCATTTTCTTTGAGGCAAGAGATGATCTGGATGTGTTGCTTTAAGAAAGCGACTTAACGCTGCTCAAATTAGAAATAAACTCTGAGAAATGGTTCTTTATTTCTACATTTGTTCTCCTTTTAAATAAACAGTACACTAAAAATGGAATGGTTATTTTTGTTAGAGATAATGCGATCGAGTTAAAGAGTGAAAGTTGGCGTGAAACATTTACACGACCTGGCCATGGGGGTACCCGAATGAAATAAGAAGTCTGAGCAACCTAGGAATTTTCGTTTTCTAGCTTGAGCTCAATATACAAGTTCTCTGCTCTTACTCAACCTACTCAACCACGTTTTGGACTCAGAAAACTTCAAAGCAAGTATTTCCAGAAAAAAAAAAAACATTTCGAAATTAAGTATAATGTGCAGAAAGTCAGAGGATTGGACAGAGAAATAAAGAGGCATTGGCTGTTTGTTGTGATATTTCTATTCCGTCTATTTGTTAACCAGCAAAAAAAAAAAAATCAACTGAATTAAACATTAAATTAGAACTTGAGGGGTTGAGTAGGATTTCTGAAATTGACCGCGAATAAAGGAAGACAAAAAATAAAGGCAAAAGCCGTGATCATTCGAGTAAGTTCGTCGGTAGCCGTCCTTTACAGCTTCCCCTGTATTCAGTAACTCCCTCCAAGAAATCTGTGATGGACGGTTAAACCCCCTTTTCAGTCGACATTGGATCCTCGCGCTACTAGGATTTCTGTGATGGCGGAGCCAAGAGACATCGCGAAAATATTCATCTAGATAACTTCTCCACTAACTAGTGAGTAGAATTTAAAATAAAAGCAAGTTTAGTATCAGTGGAAGTACCTCAGCTAATAAATTAGGCAAATTTTGATAAAAATTGTTTATTATAACATAATTGTTCATTTGGGCGCTAATGGACTTAAAATACGTATATTTTAAACTTAGAATAAGTCAAAGTCAAACTAAAGTTTACCAATATCTTATAATATTGGGCTTTATAAAAAATGAATTAGAATCATTGATTCAAAGAGTATTCCACTGATATTGGTAATAACAAATAATATTTTATAATTATAATTATCATCTGGAAGAACCTGGTGTTAACACTCGCTCTTGTTTCTTCCGCCATAACGTCTAAAGACACTAACTGATACATTTTAAAACTTGGATTTTTCTGTAAAATGATGGTTGGCTTCATTCATATTAAAAATAAAAAAACAGGGTTCTTTGTGGACTTCTGCGATCCGACAAGTTCTCTTAGTTTACATTTTTATGGAAATAAATTTGAACCCTAGCGATTCTTCATCTGAGTAGGGGTAAAATGAAGCTACAAACAGTCGTCGGTGGGGATTCACACTTCCGTTTTGGATACTCCAAATTTACAATACGCAGAATTCTAGATGGTCACAGCGAACACTTGATTTAAGTAACACTTTAGGGTGTCTGCTGAAGAGCTACTCTCCGGAATCCTCCTAAAATGAATATTGACGGAAAGAATTTTTAAAGGAAAGTTATAGTCTTCTTCATCACTTGCCAAACCAAATTGGAAGTAGTTAGCTGGAGTAATTTTTGGAGGAAACCGTGGAAAACAAGAAAAATAACTTGTTCTGGTCGAGCTAATTATTTGCTCTAAACCAGGTGTTTTAGCATCTTATTCAACGTTCATATGAGAGGCTTTAGATAAAGCGTGATCATCCCTCATTTCTAAAAGTACCAAAAAATATCATTCAGAATCACAAAAATTTACTAACTATGCTGAATTTGAAAAATACTTTACCTCTGTGAATCTGCGGTATTGGAGTTATAGTAGCGAGGAATCAATCAATAAATCAACTCTAATTTTTAGCCAAATTTATTGACTTCTCAGGGTCTTAATTGTGCAATATATTACATTCTTATTATGTTACTCCTTAACAAAAACTTTAGACAGTTTAAAAAGTTTACTATAAAAGTTTATAAAGGTTGAGTAAACGGCAAAAGTTGCACAAATCAGCAAATGCCTAACGTTTCATTTATACTTCTAGTATATTTTAATAGATAAATGGATTAGATGTCACAGACTTGTGCTGGCCATTTGTTCAGTAAAGTGCAACTCCCATTTAATTTAGATTGATTTTAATAGGAGGTATCAAACTATTTATGCACAGATCAAAGAAAAAACAAATTAATTAAGTTCACTGGATAAATGATTCAAAAAGGTAATAATTATCCATTGTTGGAACTCCTCCTTGTCTTAAAACGCTGAGGCGGCCCTGAGTGAGCTTCCGAACATAGCTCACAGATTTAAATATTCTTGCAAAATATTTTTGTCTTATGCATTTAATGGTTTCAGAAATTTACCACCTTTGCGTAATGAATCTAGTAACCGCTACGATCCTGTATTACCTGCAAAGGTCTAATCGACACGTGGAAGATTAAGTTAGCTTTAAACTTGAAGTTCTATTGAGTGAGCCAAAATATAAAAAGCTTGCAGCAATCCTTACTCACACATATATGAGTATGTTAAATACAAATAACGATTTGTGTTGAAAGAACTGTAGAGACGTTGTTGTAAAGAAGTTTACTTATCTAGATTATCTTGAGAGAAGAAAGTATAACCCTTAAAGTAATTAATTTAATGCCTCTTTTGTTACAACCAACCAACTGAGCCCCAGACAAAAGATAAAGCAAAAAAAGAACATTTCCAACAATACTTGTTTTTGTTACCTCAATATTATTAGCATGGCAGTCAGAAGCCTACGAAATCGACAAGATGTCACATCGACTTAGTTTTATCTAGTGCTCGTACAAAGTGCATTTCATAAAAATATTCTAAGAGTAACAATGCAAACAACATGTCTGAACTTCACAGAGTTTTGCTTTTGAATTTTGAAAGGTTTAAAAGAACAATTTTTTTTTCAAACTTCCGCTATCTACTTAATGTTAAGTGCCATTGTAATGTATGTTACCAAGTTATTGTAATAATAAGATACTTGGCTAAAAAACCTGTTCTCCCAGAGTCTGCTAAAAATCTATGGTCTTATAGACCTTGAGTTTAATTAAATAAACAATAAACTTTTAACTAAAACTGGGCTTTACAATGTCTACGTTCATTGCTTTCCAATTATTTACGATATTAACCATGTGGATTGTTATTGATTTCTTTTAAGAAGTAAATATTATATGTCTAATGGAGTAAGCAAACAACAGTTAAAATCTTCTTTGTTGTGTTTTTTCCGATACTACCGTGAAAGACCGAAATTGGAGAATGTTTTGATTCATTTGATGAATGTTAAAATACTCCATTACTATTCATTAGGCAACTTGAACTGAGCGATTCCTACTGCTCTAAGCTGGTAGCAAAGATTTGACAGATATTTTATGGTTTCTTTTCCAGTTAGCTTTTGGGCTGGAAACGCTAAAACTTGGGCAGCAAGCAACAAAAAATTCCACTAGTCTTTGCCTGCTGGTAAAGATAAGGGGCGCACCTATTCGAGGTGCCGCCAGTTACTTACCCACCACCCGGATAGACTCGGTTCAGGAGTGATTCTGGCGTTTTTGCTTTTTCTATGAAACAACTTTTTTTTTAGGAAACATTCCCACAGGTTGTCCTAATTAGATGCAATTTGAGGGCTCTGGCTCTTGGAGGCCAGAGAAGATAATAAGCGAAAACAACTTCATGTCCATGTTCTAATCTCATCTAATTAATCTAGAGTCACGCCTCTCAAGAGAAGAAGTTGTCACAATAGAGCCATTCCAGAGAACAAATCTCCTCCGCCCTGTACTGTAAGCGTACTGTAAAACTTTTTCGTCTTGCTGGTGGAAGGCCATATTTTTTATTTGAAAGTTACCTTTCTTCACGGTTCCTTTCAGATCAATGTACTTGGTCTCTGACCTTTTTCCAACAATTTCCATCTTAAAGAGAGATTTTGGAAGAAGTGCAAAATACCCATCAGCGGCTGCTATAACTTCTTCATTAGTGAAAACGTTTTTTAATTTTTGGCCAGCACTTAACAGCGGCTCCCATCTTGTATATAGCTTTCTCATATTTAATTTTTGATTAAAAAGTAGTATCCTTGATATTAAAGGTGCTAACTAGTCAGACATCTTTATTCGTTCTTCGTCCAATGCTATGGGCACCGTTTCAATATTTATAAGCAGTTACAGTTTTGGGCCATCCATCAAGTGGATTTTCTTTAAGAGAAGAAGGTTTATGTTAATATTCAGCTGTACATTCAAATGCAGACTATTTATAAACCTTAAAAAAATAATGATAAATAATAGTAATAATACGCTTTGTATATCGACATAACAAAAACAAATTTCCCATATTGCAATCAGAGCATTTCCTTGCCCTGATACTTATAACTTATTAAAACGGTTGTAATATATAAAATTGGCTCTTTAGAGCAACCCTTTGTATCTTTCTAAAAATTATTCTTCTCTGTAAAATGTTTCAAATTATTATGTTGGATCCTCATCTATTAATTTTGTTACACCTTCTATTTAGAAGGGTCCGTGACAGTGAGAGGGTACCTAGAGAGTAGTTTCCACTTGTCGCTGTTCCGCGCCAACTCATCTCTCTCATTAGAATGTTTATTAGTAGCAAAAACTCTTAATTTAGCTTAATCAAAATGTTGAATGGATTGAGCTTAGTTGACAGATTTTGACAGAGAGAGGTTGGTACATTATACAGAAAAGACAATTTGAAGATATTCCATCCCCATTCTTAGAAGCGCTCCTAATCAAGTTTTCTGGAAAAATGTTTAAAATAAGTTGTACATTTATGGGTTTGTAATTGCTAGAGTTATATCAATAAAATTGTAGGAACTATCTTTAAGAAAGTCACAAAATATTGAAAAAAGAGGCACTCCGGACAGTGCTATTCTTCAAATTTGGAAATTGAGTTCCAATTTTGATGTTTATTACAATATATTAGGTGGTACGGCAGTACAATTAATAGTAAGAACATGCTAGAGGAATGTCTATCTGTCTACCATCCTTTCCCAGCAGTGCTCTTAATGGACTTTTTCTTGAAAAACTTTCATTAAACAAAAGTTATAGATCTGCATCCGGTGCAGCTAGCACTGGAGTGCTAAACTTGAAGTTTCCAAAAATCAGAGTATTTGTTTTTAAGGAAATCCGAAAAACTGAATAATGGACTAGGTTGGTACTTTCGGTTAACTGATTCTAACCAAACCTTATTGTGTCGTTTTCTGTTAGCACCTAACCGAAATATCAAATTTAACTCATATATGTATATATTTAATAAGAAACCTTTCTTCAGTGATCAAATCGACTCAAATCTATACTTGGAGTCAGCAAATGAACTTGAAGATTGAAGAGATACAACGGACCGGTCTGCTGTTCATAGAGAAGTTTTAATCCCATTATTTACATCTATTTCAATGAAACGCTTTTATTATGATGGTATTCGCAAATATAACATTCATTCTCCTTATAACATAGTAGACACACTATTAAGACTATCCAAATATGTAAAGAGAGTTTTCTTTTTTACCCAGAATCAGTTCAGAACTAGTGTGCAGCTAGTCAATCTTATTACATTTATATTCTCAAATTAATTTTAACTCGTTTAAAGCATAATATTTGTAATATTTACTTGAAATACAGCACACAGACTCTTTAAAAAGAAAGAACTTGGAATGACCTATAACCATACTTGATTGGCCACTTCGATTTTAACATACGCATCTAGAAATTGTACAGCTAGACTAAATACTATGGAAACAAAGTTTATTCAAATGTATCTAGTTAAATAGTAATCGCCTATTAACTCAACATTTATTAGTTGACTTCTTTTATCTATTCATTAAATTGTTTTACTTCTCGAATTTATCGGATTTGAAATGAATTTAAGTGTATGAAATTCTAACCGTCATTAATTTACGCCCGGCATGGACAAAAGGATCAGATTTAATTGTGGGCGACCTTTAAAGAAATATTCCTCCTCTACTTTTTATCTCTGTCTCATTTCTCTTAAGAATCTATTTTCGTGCCTTTTGTAACTGTTACAAAGGTAATTTGATCTTTTACAGTCTTTTCAGGGAGTATTGTAGGAAAAAAGAAGAAGCCAACTTTGAAAAGTAGCAAACGGAGCTGTTTTTATCGTCAGTAATAATGGCTGTGGGGAGTTGGGAACATAAACTGGACAGCCTCTCTTCTGTCAGTCACCGCAGCCAACTTCATTGGGCTCCTTATTATTGACTTTATTTCTACATTATTTCCTCAAGGACAAGCCGTTTCCTTTTGCGGAGTTTTCTTTTGCCCAACACCACGAGTCTCGCTTTTCTTTGTTCAACCTTGTTTTGACTCTAAAAGGAAAAAAGTCTGGTGTAAAACGCACCTACTGCTCTCTCTTACAGCAATTTTCAACGTTTTCTTTAAATTCGAAATTTGGACTTGTTGCTATTTTCAGTGTGAACAGTGTACAAATTACACCCACATATTCATAAAGATAGTTGTTACATGCAGGCAATTTTTCTAAAAATCTTTTTTTCGGATATTGCATCATTTAAACAAAGTAAATACTGCACTAATTGGGAATTACATTATTAATTTCATTTAAGGTAAAAGTTTGCAAAAAGCCATCTTTGATTTGTTTGTTTTTTTCTTTTATGT
This sequence comes from Rhodnius prolixus, assembly GCF_049639745.1. Taxonomy (NCBI): domain Eukaryota; kingdom Metazoa; phylum Arthropoda; class Insecta; order Hemiptera; family Reduviidae; genus Rhodnius; species Rhodnius prolixus. Next base: position 4,544,685 of record NW_027411592.1, on the reverse strand, counting down.
ATATATTGTAAATAAATGGATTCAGTATTTGGGTACATAACAAGATGTAATGTATGACATACGTGGTAACTAGCTCACTAAGATTTCTTTATTTGTGCTTGTAGTTATTTATTAGTCAGCGACTTATCAAGAGAGAGAACTGATTATAGGTAACTTTTTCCGCATTGGCTTATTTTGTTTTGAATCTAACCTACTTAATTTTGAACATGCAAAACTTTTATGTTCTTTTCGTAAATCGAGGGCATGGTGTACAGTTCATCTTTCACTACTTTCTTGAAAATAAAATAAAATGATCGCTAATGCTAGCGTCAATCGGACTACTTTATTCACAGACACAAAGCCTTGTCCCTTGACTATCACAAACAGGTCTCTATCCAACTGATTTACAAGTGTAACATCTGTTTTGGAGTCCGTTTTGCAAGGTACATTTGGCTTCTATTGAGGCTGTTCAGAACAAGTTCTTTCGGTGGTTGGCTTACCGTTTGAAAATCCCTAAAGAAACCCTTATCTATTCCGATCTACAGCTCACTCTCAATATTCCTCCACTTGTTACCACTTGTAGGATTTATTGTGATCTCTCTTTCCTCTGCAAACTTCTCCACTCTCAAATAGACTGTACTTATCTTCTTTCTTTAATTTCTTTTAATACCTCATCCCGTACTACACGTATTCTTCTCCATTCAATATACCGTACTACAACATAATTACATTTTTTAAACTCCTATCTTTTTTCGTATGATGCGGACAGCCAATCTTTTTGACTTTTCTTTGGCACTGATATACAAATAAAGTCAACAATTTCTTTGAACTATTTGCATTATTAATATTATTATTATTGTTGTTTTTGTAAATTCAATTATTGATCCGTTTTTTATTTTAAATAAAGTCTGAATGAAAGTGTGACTACTCTAGTATTATTATTTTTTTGAATTTTTTAATTTAAGGCTAACAACATCTAAGCCAAAAGCCTTTTTTACCAGTGCATAGGAGGCCTCCTGACAGTGATTTCTCGTTACACTTGCAGGACAGTAAGGTGTAAAGAAGCACCTAAGAAGAGAAAATGTTAGATAGGAAAATTTGCTATTTTAGTTGCTTTTTCAAAATACTGAATTTGATTGTAAGGCTGCAGAGAATCAAATATTTGTTTCTTTTTCTATGTACTTTAATTATATATAATATAATTATATTATATTGTATAATATAATATATGGACATATTTTATTGTATTAAGAATCCAAATCTTGTGTACATAACTGATCGATTTACCAAAATACATCAGTAGTTGTTTGAACCCATTCTATTCGACGGGCATTCCAAAACTAAATCTAGATCATATGGTCCTTGAAAAGCTCGTCTATATTTAGAACAGGTTGTTTGACAGACACTTCTTCATGTTTTCAGATACTAGGAGGTATCTGGACAATGAGCACAGTTTTTGGATGCACAAAGCCTATAATTTCATTCGATAACGCTTCTGAAATTTATACAATTTATTTGCTTTTATGATCACGATTATCAAATCTTGGAAATGTAATGTACTAATAGAAGTTCGAACTTAAATTCGAACTGTAATTTCAGTGGATAGTAAGTTCAATTATTTCCTAAATAAAGTCTCTATGGATCGCATAATACAACAAGGTCTAAGCATTTTACTGAAAATATTTTGTAAAATATATACTCAACTGTTAAACAAGTTAACCAATTGTATTAGTACTGGTAAAATTTTCTAAGTTAGCATCTAATGAAAATATTCGATATTGAATGTAACCAGATGTAGTTAGCGATAAATATGACAGAATGTAAACTGAAAAAAAGTATTTGTGAAGCAGGGAAAATCAATAAATATAACAAATCAGCAGAAGGACCTAATTCATGTTGTTTTCCGCTGAACAAAAAATTTGCCCCATGCTGATAAATTTTTTCTGCCTTATAACTGGCCATGATTACTTTACCATTAATGAATCGAGGTAATGGTAACTCTCTGCCATTGTGACGAAAAAATGAATGGTCGGAAGTGTGCGTACGGAGGACATACGGCAACATCATGAAACCCACAATTTCTACTTTTGTAGAGCCAATTTATGGTCCGCTGCTAGAGATCGAATGGTTTTACCACCTATTAGGATAGGAAAGAAAAAGAAATAAAACAGTTACAAACTACCGAGCGTCAGAGAAATTCACTGTAACTAAAAAACTCAATCGAACAATAATCACCACTAATATGATTGTAGCAATTGAAATTTGTGTTTTTTAATAGCCGTTTTTGAGATTATAATTTTTTCAAACATTATAAGATTACAGTGCTTGTTTTTGCCATTGCTCAGAAAAAAAGTAAAGTCTTATTTAAAGTTGTCAAAGTTATGCAGAATACTGATATTTATGCTCCTAAACGTCATTTACAAACACCTTTCGATAAAAGTTTATTAAATACAGTCATATATGCGTACTACGTCACAAAAAATCAAAGATATTGTCCAGCACTGCCGGATTTAGATCCGTGGTTAGCCATATTTTCAATAAATTCTCGTATTTTGAGTTGGTTTATTTTAAATTCTCTTCAATTTAAGGAAATTTTTGGTAAATAAATAATCAGCACAATTTTCTTTCTATTCTTTTTATGCCCTTTTCTGTACATTTAAGAAGTCTCTATTCGTAGTCCGTTTAGGTCGCAGTGGATTTGCTTTTAAGCCTAACTCTATACTTTGTAGTTTGAAGCTTTGATTTGGATCCATAGGGGTGGGGAGAATAGTGCAATAATAATATAATATTAAAAATCCAAGTAATACAATTATAAGAGGGAGATTATTAGGATTTTTCAAGAAGTGGAAAGAAGAATTCTCAACAGGCTGCTCGTACGAGACTGCCATGGGTTTTGATAAAGTGAGGTAGGCCCTGAAGCTAGAAGAAACTTGAGAAGGGCCTTTCATGGTCTTAGAGGAACAAGTAAAAGATTGAAAGGGTGGAGACATTTCTTTTATATCCTCAAGAAAACCATTTGATAAATCCCCCTTTTTTTTTAGTGGAGGAAGATACAGTTAGGTTTTTCAATGTTGGGTTGGTGATGGATTGGAGAACTTATTTATTATTATTATGTTTTATGTATTTATTTTTAAGATATTCTTCTACGGCAGGGTTTCATATAATTTCAAATCACATGGATAGTAACTGGTAGAAATCAATGAGCGAAAACGCACTACATATCACTTAATACACCACCAGGCCTAACATGAAATAATAACATATCCCCTATCTTATGTCGGATTGGGTGGGTATGAAAAAATTATGTTCAGTATCAGTTGTTAGAATAGGTTGAAGAGTCAGGATGTTTCTCCTTCGATTTTTTTATTTCTTTTTTGGCATAGTTATGTGGACTGAGAGGTGGTTTGGTTCATTTATTCATTCTGAGCGCCCAAAGACCATTTAATTCTTATAATAAAATAGCAGTTCATAAAAAAGAAGGGTATCGGAAGTAGTTGAAACATCTTTTAGAAACTAAAATATTACATTCCCTATAATTGTAAAGAAATACAATCTAGATTAAAATCAATAGCAGGATCTAACTCAAGATAATCAAACTTAATTAGTTAGATTTAATATAAAAACAATTGGAAACAAAAATTCAACATGAGGAGGGTCATGAATATCATCTGCAAATTAAAATAAATACATCTGTTGGTACACCATGTCGCCTACTTTCAACACCACCACTGTCTACAGATTTATGGACAAGAAACTAAACAAAAACAAAAATGATGAATTAATTTTTGAATATGGTACACATGGACATGGGTCGTGATGGTTTATTTAATAATAAGAGGGAAATCATTTCTGAATAAACTTTGAAACTAGATGACAGCAGCAACAGACCGTTATATTCATCTGATTGTGACGTCAACCGAATGAAATTCTAAACTTAGCACTCCTTGGAATCGCAACAGGGCTACAAACAAAGATATTCTAATTAAATTTAGTGAAACCGCATTTCTTATAGCTTAATTTTGAATTCTATATTCCAGTGATTCATCGTGAGGAAATAATCGTAGCAGTTCAAAGGAACTCATTTATGGAACAAACATAGAAAACCTACAATCTGATGAAAAATATTAAAATTGCTGTGTGTCTTTCAGTTTTTTAATAGAGGTTGATCAGCAAATTTCAGATTTAATTTCAACTTGTTACTCAGGAAGTAGACTTTTAAACATAAGAATGGGAATGAGAGATTTTTACTTTGGGAATGATGAGAACCTTTGCTAGATATGTAAAGCAGGTAACCAATGTACTTTCCACATCGCAAGATTCTAGAAAACTACTGAAACTAGAGCAATCATCTTTCTATGATGAATGGAATCCGGACAGCACATAAACATTCATGCTGCGTCGGATAAAATAAGCTAGATAATATTCTATTAATATTCTTCAAACAAATTAAAAGTAGGGACTTGTGAGAACTTCCATTTAGGCTCAAAATCACTACCTTGTACCACCCACCCTTGGTGGTTAAATAAATCTGCTCAAAATTATAGGAAAGAGTGTCATTTAAGCTCATTGAATACTAGTATAAGTCCTATTAGTATTTTTTTTTCTTTTTTGATATGGTTGGTTGGATTGTGGGGTTTAGAATCAGAGAAAGATCATTAGTTCTCACTGGATTCGATCGGGAAATGATTAATGATGTCTGTCATAGAGCTACCCTGATGATGTTAAAGAAGGACGTGTTATATCACCTGAAAGCTTTAAAGAAAAGAGATGTCCTAAAAATCTGTGTCAAGTTGTTAAGCAAGAATTATAGCATTTAAGAAGTAGGGTGGTTTTGCAGGGAAATTTAAATAGCCCAAGCTGATTGCATTTGTAATATATGTTTAATGCTATTTTAAAATTATTATGGGCCAGACATTTGACTGATAGTGTTCTTTGATAGTTTTTTTTTTTTTGTACCAAGATGACTACTTTATTTATGGAAAGATTTTTTGGAAAAATAAAACATTTCCGAGCAAAGTGAAGGGATCCCTGAAAATTGTCTTTATTTATTTAGAAAAGAAAAATCTGGTCTCAAAATTAACCCTACTTACTACTTCATTCTCAATTAAGCCAAAATTGAGGAGTTTTCACTTCGCTTCGAATTTCAAGATTGCAAATTAATTATAAAAATAAGATCTTGACACATAAACATTAAAGAAAAGAGATGTCCTAAAAATCTGTGTCAAGTTGTTAAGCAAGAATTATAGCATTTAAGAAGTAGGGTGGTTTTGCAGGGAAATTTAAATAGCCCAAGCTGATTGCATTTGTAATATATGTTTAATGCTATTTTAAAATTATTATGGGCCAGACATTTGACTGATAGTGTTCTTTGATAGTTTTTTTTTTTTTGTACCAAGATGACTACTTTATTTATGGAAAGATTTTTTGGAAAAATAAAACATTTCCGAGCAAAGTGAAGGGATCCCTGAAAATTGTCTTTATTTATTTAGAAAAGAAAAATCTGGTCTCAAAATTAACCCTACTTACTACTTCATTCTCAATTAAGCCAAAATTGAGGAGTTTTCACTTCGCTTCGAATTTCAAGATTGCAAATTAATTATAAAAATAAGATCTTGACACATAAACATTAAAGAAAAGAGATGTCCTAAAAATCTGTGTCAAGTTGTTAAGCAAGAATTATAGCATTTAAGAAGTAGGGTGGTTTTGCAGGGAAATTTAAATAGCCCAAGCTGATTGCATTTGTAATATATGTTTAATGCTATTTTAAAATTATTATGGGCCAGACATTTGACTGATAGTGTTCTTTGATAGTTTTTTTTTTTTTGTACCAAGATGACTACTTTATTTATGGAAAGATTTTTTGGAAAAATAAAACATTTCCGAGCAAAGTGAAGGGATCCCTGAAAATTGTCTTTATTTATTTAGAAAAGAAAAATCTGGTCTCAAAATTAACCCTACTTACTACTTCATTCTCAATTAAGCCAAAATTGAGGAGTTTTCACTTCGCTTCGAATTTCAAGATTGCAAATTAATTATAAAAATAAGATCTTGACACATAAACATTAAAGAAAAGAGATGTCCTAAAAATCTGTGTCAAGTTGTTAAGCAAGAATTATAGCATTTAAGAAGTAGGGTGGTTTTGCAGGGAAATTTAAATAGCCCAAGCTGATTGCATTTGTAATATATGTTTAATGCTATTTTAAAATTATTATGGGCCAGACATTTGACTGATAGTGTTCTTTGATAGTTTTTTTTTTTTTGTACCAAGATGACTACTTTATTTATGGAAAGATTTTTTGGAAAAATAAAACATTTCCGAGCAAAGTGAAGGGATCCCTGAAAATTGTCTTTATTTATTTAGAAAAGAAAAATCTGGTCTCAAAATTAACCCTACTTACTACTTCATTCTCAATTAAGCCAAAATTGAGGAGTTTTCACTTCGCTTCGAATTTCAAGATTGCAAATTAATTATAAAAATAAGATCTTGACACATAAACATTAAAGAAAAGAGATGTCCTAAAAATCTGTGTCAAGTTGTTAAGCAAGAATTATAGCATTTAAGAAGTAGGGTGGTTTTGCAGGGAAATTTAAATAGCCCAAGCTGATTGCATTTGTAATATATGTTTAATGCTATTTTAAAATTATTATGGGCCAGACATTTGACTGATAGTGTTCTTTGATAGTTTTTTTTTTTTTGTACCAAGATGACTACTTTATTTATGGAAAGATTTTTTGGAAAAATAAAACATTTCCGAGCAAAGTGAAGGGATCCCTGAAAATTGTCTTTATTTATTTAGAAAAGAAAAATCTGGTCTCAAAATTAACCCTACTTACTACTTCATTCTCAATTAAGCCAAAATTGAGGAGTTTTCACTTCGCTTCGAATTTCAAGATTGCAAATTAATTATAAAAATAAGATCTTGACACATAAACATTAAAGAAAAGAGATGTCCTAAAAATCTGTGTCAAGTTGTTAAGCAAGAATTATAGCATTTAAGAAGTAGGGTGGTTTTGCAGGGAAATTTAAATAGCCCAAGCTGATTGCATTTGTAATATATGTTTAATGCTATTTTAAAATTATTATGGGCCAGACATTTGACTGATAGTGTTCTTTGATAGTTTTTTTTTTTTTGTACCAAGATGACTACTTTATTTATGGAAAGATTTTTTGGAAAAATAAAACATTTCCGAGCAAAGTGAAGGGATCCCTGAAAATTGTCTTTATTTATTTAGAAAAGAAAAATCTGGTCTCAAAATTAACCCTACTTACTACTTCATTCTCAATTAAGCCAAAATTGAGGAGTTTTCACTTCGCTTCGAATTTCAAGATTGCAAATTAATTATAAAAATAAGATCTTGACACATAAACATTAAAGAAAAGAGATGTCCTAAAAATCTGTGTCAAGTTGTTAAGCAAGAATTATAGCATTTAAGAAGTAGGGTGGTTTTAAAATTATTATGGACCAGACATTTGACTGATAGTGTTCTTTGATAGTGTTTTTTTTTTTTTTTTTGTACCAAGATGACTACTTTATTTATGGAAAGATTTTTTGGAAAAATAAAACATTTCCGAGCAAAGTGAAGGGATGATAACATAAACCGTGGTTAAACGATAGCACGCTCTTCTGTCCGCTTTGTAATCTTCTTATAGCTGAGGACCTTCATCATTTCATGGCGGAGTGCCCTACTTTGGCGGAGTTCAGAATGCGTTTTTTTGGTTCCGCATACTTAACTTCCGTTAAATGTTTAGAACTGTTAAACGGTTGCAACTGGGTTGCACTTAGTAAATTTGTGAAGAACCTAATATCAGTATCGGCAAATCCCTTCCAGCGGAGTAAAGTAGCCGCCATCTCAATGGCAGCCAACTCCGCTGTCACGGATAGCCAGGCTGCAATTAAAGCTCTGACCTCTCCTAGTAAGAACCAAATTTCGGTCAATTCTTGCCATGCTGCTCTCAATTCGTTGGGAGCTTTGAATACTGTTTTGGTTGCTTGGTCCCCTGGTCATTCTTGGATTCCGGGTAACGAACTTGCTGATGAAACAGCAATGGAAGGAGCTGCGATGATAACAATGACTCCTCAGCCTATTATCCCTGTATCCTATCGACGTTGTAGAACAGAGGTGGAGCAGTGGATTTTGAAAGAACATCGGAAACGGTGGAGATCCCGAACTGACTGCCGCCAGGCTAAGGAAATCCTTGGCCTGTCAAGAACGGATATGGTTGGTTTTAGCAGGTCCCGGATCCGCCAGTTGGTTCAGGTGTTGAGTGGGCATGCGAATTTAGCGTATCATCTTTTTAAATGCGGCCTTATCCAGTCGCCAAATTGTGCTGGCTGTGGTGAGTCCGATGAAACTGTGAGGCACTTCGTTGAGGTGTGCCCAGTTTATTCTAAAACTAGATTCCTCGTCTTCGGAAGGTCAAATGTCTCCCTACCGGAGATTGTAGCATCTGGTAATCTTAACGAACTCTCTAGGTTTATTCAGTGCACTGGGCGATTGATTCGTCAAGCTCCCTAGTGCCCTGTTGCTACTTTTTTAGGTTACTATATTAGCATCTGGCAACTTTTAGCCGGATTTGTTTTTCTTTTAAACCCCGGTATCTCTCATGAGATGAGGAGGGTGGGCGGGGGACCATGGGCATTAGGATTGCCAGCGTTCCTTCCCCTTTTTTTGGTGGAACCGCCCGTCTTAAGCAATCTAATCTAATCTAGTAAATTTGTGCATCACGCTTATGGCTATAGAAATTTAAAAAATTAAAATAAAATAAAATAAAAAAATAATAAAATAAAAAATAAGATAAAATAAAATAAGAAAAATAAATAAATAAATAAAACTGAATTTTGAGAAATGAATAATTTAATTGCAACTCTCTCTCCAATCACAATATAATATATTTACAATACAATAAACTAAAATCCATTTATCATATATTTTAAATTTAGTGTAAAAAATATTATTGTTCAATTTGTAAAAAGAACTTTGGTTAAAATATTTTGTCTATTGTACTGTTATTGTACGGAGCTCGCCTGACGGTCTTTGACCAAGGCATTTACGTTTTTTAGACTTTTTAAAGTATTTTTGTTCTGTTGTACAATAAACGTTAAAATAAATAAAAAAATAAATAAATCACTTCGCTTCGTTATGGATTTGCACCTTCAAGGGAACTTTCAGCGGACAATAGGGTGAGGTGCTTACTTGTGCTTTCCTTTCTCTTCTTCAACCCAGCACAAACGATGGATATTACATAAATCCGTGTAGTAACAATTGACAATGAAAAGTAAAACGAATTTTTACGACCTGCACCAGAAAAAGGAAGAAAAAATAAAAGCGTTTAGTACGTACATAAGAGACAGTAAGATGGTACCAAAAATACACTGATCTTAAATTTCCTACCACGAAAATCTTATTCATTTTTGAAATAATGTCCACTTAATTCTTGTCTTTTACGTCTCTTTTTCTTACAACTTGACAATTTGAGCTTTGGGGGCTTCTGTTACACTCTAGGAGAGGCTCCCATGTTACCACTCCTCCAAGAGAGCTGGTTGTGGCGATGCTGAGGAAGTTCCGCGTTTCTTGTTCGAATGGTTCAAGCCACTTGCGTTGAAACTTCACGATCCATCGAGCTTGCCAGTAATTGTATCATTTCCTAAACAATTACCATCAGTGACTTCTAAATTCATTGCCTTTTACATGAGCGTATTTTTTTTTTTTAATCTTATTAAATAAGAAATGTTCATTTCCTTCACTGTCTGTCTGTAATAATGTGGGTTCTGTGGGGATTCCCTCAAACGAGTTTAGGCAATTCACTTATTGTGAGAGATCGTTATTCAAACAACTTTTAAAAATTTCATTCTTAGATTTACTCAGCGAAATAACTACATTTTCTCTTCGTGTGTTAAAAATACTGTAATATACATTCTTCGTTTCAATTTCAATTGCTTTGTTCTCAATGTAATTAATTACCCTTTGTCACCAGAAGCAACTGCTCAAATAAACTTATTTATATTTTGGCACAAACTTTGTCACATATATACCTAATAGTTTTAGTAAAAGTTATTCATATTCATGCATGCAATAAGTAAATACTAAAATTAAAGTAATTCAGTCTTTTAAGCTTTTTGGAGAAAAACCTATTGATAGAGTAAAGTGGGAGATTCGGGCACCCAATTTTAACCTTTGATTATCACAAACCCAGGAGCACCTAGTCTAAATTTCAAATTTGAATTTGCTTTGCTTTTCTCTTTATATTGACATGTGCTGATCATATATGCACACATAGCCCACAAATTTATAAATATTCTTTTTAATTCTCAGCCTAGCTTAAAAATTATATCCTTTTGAAATTAAAAATTAAAAATAAGCTCCATGCAACACTTCCTTCGTCAAGGGTTAAGCGAGAAAAAGAAAGAGGAAGTTAGTTAATAAAATAAACCTTAATCTTCTGAAAATTATTCACAATGAATTATCAGAAACTCACGAAAGTGAAATATTAAGTTTTAATAATTTTATTTCATAATATTGCAGATGTTTAGAAATACACCAAATTGGATGCCATGATGTACGCGAAGAATCTGTATGCTACGTATTTATAAAGAAGCGTAATGGTAGCCTAAGGCATCAGTGATTTGCTGGTAACTGAGTTCATATTGCTTATATGCTTATCCATCAATCTTTATCCTTGGCCCCAACGTCATAAATATAAGAATAACATGGCCCATGATAAAGGCAAGAAAATTTAATGTGAACACTCTCAAGACTTTGCTGTTGCAATCATTAAACATCTAAATAACTTATTTCTTTAATTTATTCATAATGGTCTGCCTTTTTCACTGATAAAGCTATCCAAAACCATTAAAATCTTAATTTTTAGTACAAATATTAGATGGAATAAATTAAAGGTCTTACTGGTTTTAGCCTTGGTTATCCCTCCTGGAACTCACTGTTGTCAATTCAGACTATGATTGGCGCGGTCACGACAGAACGGTCTCTCTTTTTTATAAGTTGCTCATGACGAAGCGTGGATGCATTTCTACTTAGACCTATTTAGATATCCTTCTGGTAATTTTTCCTGATGCATAAAAGAGAACGCTAAAATTTATGTGAAATCATAATCATACAACCTTCGATTCTCATAGACATATTAAATAAAAATTGGAGGTTCTATTTTTTTAATGAAAAACAAACTAGATTGTTAAATTAGAAATTTTATTTTTGGCTTGAAGTAAAGAAATGAAATAAGAAGTCTAGAATATTGTTTTTTCGAAGCCTAATAAAGACATAGACTGGATCGCCAAGGACTTGGAACCGCAAACAGAAATAATGGAATCTAGTAGGGCGAACGTTATTCTGACTAATGATAGTTCAGACCGTAGCAAGTTGATTTCACCACTGTTATAAGCAAATAGTCTGGTGATTTAAATTGTACTATTTCTGTTCAGATTAACCCAAGAAATTAGTTTGATTAGTAAATAACTAAAATTTGATGTGAAGGTGAAGTACTGCGTAATTAATTAATAATTATTACCTATGTAAATTAATTTTGATAGATTTTGCAGCAAGCTAGATGCAATCTGATGTTATAACTTACAACTTTCTCTTACTTCAGTTTTTGATTTTGGTTTTTAAACTTAGAATTGTTTAGTTTAAATTGAGGGATTTTTTTCAAGGTCAGGGCAGTTACCAATCGCACGCCTGGCCTTGAGGTCATTCCCATAGTTAGTGCTTTGGACACTCCCAGTTCAGACTGGTGATTGGCCCTGTGCTGAAGGGCTAGATAGCAATTTTCAGTATTGCCCTCCTCTTCAAATCAAACAGCCGTAACCGTCGTTGGGCTTCACAAACCTTTTGCACAATATTATCCACCAGATAAACCCAACAAATTTTTTTAGACAAAATCAACAAAAGTGAAATTAATCATTATAATTAAAAGTGCTGAATTTTTTGAAATTCGGTTTCTACTAAAACTCAAATTAAGCAAGAAAAGAAGGGGAAAAGATAATATATAAATAAACGCATGCATTAGAAAGAACTTACTACACAATTTTATAAGCTGTGAACAAATTGGCATAAATAGCCAAAAGCTGCGCCAAGGCTAAAATTGGGTATTTTACCTCAGAACATTTAATGATTTGATCATGTAAAAATATTTTCTTATGCATGCCCTGAGTCTATACACTTTTCAAGGTTAGGGCAAAAGGGTTTGTTAATAATTTGTGCTTTATTCATCTGTTTGATAATACGAGTACGTTAAAAAAATGTGTCTGGGCCATTGTGGAATAACCACTTTGGTGCTTGCCCTTCTCATCAAATCAAACAGCCGTAAAAGTCGTTAGGCTTTCGTCGATAAGACTTTTGCAACGAAAAACCTACCAATACCTGTCTGTAAATGGGATTTGTGGACTTCGTGTTTTCAGTGATCGGAGAGTATAGATGTAAAAACTTCGTATCTCCTAACGTTTATAGAATAGAATTCACTATAATTTATTCTGCAGGTTTCACAGTTGATACTCCAATTTATTGATCTTTAATATTAATTAGCAAATTGTTAATTAACAGTTTGCAGTAAGATTAATTGACATTAAATTTTATTTATTTCTTTAATTTTAATAATTTTTAATTAGCAAACTTTGTTTAAGATATTGTCAAATAAATTCCTAATTCTGAATAACTATCATCCATAACAGACGATGCATATATTTTCTAAACAAGAAATATATTTCTTAAAGATAAAATGTTTATAGAAAGCTCATTTCTGGCAATATGACAATCCTTTCGTTGTAAATTTATCAACTTTGCAATTGTTTGAATTATTTGATTAAGGTGGAACATAAGTAGTTTCATTTTCATTATTGATGTCTGATTAAAGAGCCTTTCTTCTGAAAGGATAATTTATTAAAAAACGGATTTGGTTTACAAAAATTTGAAAAGTTATTTTGTGCTTCTTAATTTACGACACTAAATTAGATATTGATTGTCAAGTCCGCTATCTGATTATTCTTTTTTTCTCATAAAACATAAGTGTTCAATTTATGTTTGCCCTGAAATCTCTGGCAATCGTCCTTGTGAATAAAATTAATATCTAACTGTGGAACTACTCCATCCTAATAAAAGTGACTCCCTATTGGGTACATTGCAAGTGCAAGAAGTTGGTCGCAATGGCCACAGTTGCCATTCTCGACCGGCGTTAATTTACCATAATTCATTCACACATACAATAAATAATTGAACCAATACAGATATCTAATCACTGATAATCAACTTGACATTCATCCTAATAAATTAATATTTATTTAAAATTATAAAATATAGAACTAGATAGAAAATTATTAGAGCTAAACAAGCTGGCGGAGAAATAGCATTGAAATGGGAATTAAATTTCTGCTGGCGAAGTCCACCTAACAAGTTGGTTTTAATTATTGGATAAATGGGTTAAATATATTAAAAATACACAAAATACATGAAGCGTGAAAGTCGGCCATATTCAATCTATATTTCTATTAAAAACAGGTGTTAGCCAAAAAGCGCTCCAACGAGACAATCAGTGTTGCCACTGGGAAAACATTATGTGGTATACAGTGAGTATATATAAGAAAATGTACAAATATAAAAGAATATAAAGTGCATAGTTCACATGTCTATATCTAACACTCGCCCTCATTGAATATGCACTTTGGTTACCGCAACCCACTCTCGCGCAGAAAATTCAACAGCTTCGGTTTGTTGAGAGCCTTGGTCAGCATATCTGCCAGCTGTTTCTCTGTTGATATCGGTTGGATGTTTATGGCTCCTTCTTCTACGACTTCTCTCACAAAGAAATGTCTTATACGTATATGTTTGGTACGTCGATGCATTTCTGGGTTTTTCGCCAGTTTTATAGCCGCCTCATTGTCCACGTACAGATTTGGTGTGATTCGAAGACCGCCGAGCTCATCGAGAAGTCTCCTCAGCCAAACCATTTCGCGTGCAGCCTCACTCGCAGCCACAAGTTCCGCCTCAGTAGTGGAGATGGCGACGCTTGTCTGTCTCTGACTAGACCATGAGATCGCTCCTCCGGCGTACTTGGATATAATGCCTGATGTAGAACGTCCGGTATCGGCGTCTCCACCAAGGTCTGCGTCACTGTAACATTCGAGGAAACTTGAATCTTCTTCCGGTCTATAAACAATTCCAAGTTCCTCTGATCCTTTTAGGTATCGGAATATTCTTTTGACTCGTAGTATGTCGTCAGCAGTTGGGTTTTCCAGTGCACGCGACGCAACGCCCACGGCGAACGCAATATCCGGTCTTGTTGAGACCATTAGGTACATCAGTGCGCCCACGGCCTGGCGATATGGAAACCCATTATCTTCCTTTGGTACGGATCTATTTTGTGAAGGATCGATGATCGGCGTTGACACTGCCCTGCAGTTGTCCATTCCAAATCTTTTCAGGATTCTTCTTGTGTAGCTCTTTTGGTCTATTTTGATCGTACCGTTATCTTCTTGGGATATTTCCAGTCCGAGAAAGTAAGATAAATTCTTATGACTTACTTTAAATTCAGTTTGTAGAGCCTTTAGGAAGTCATCCAATTCAATGTTATTGGTTGAAGCAACAAGGCCATCGTCGACGTAGAGAGCGATGTAAAGTTGATTTTCGCCCCTTTTTCTTATAAATAAACAGGGATCGGCACTGCTTGAAGTGAATCCTAACTTCTTTAAGAAATCTACGAACCTCTTATACCAACATCTTGCCGATTGCTTCAAGCCATACAAGCTCTTTTTAAGTTTACAAACTTCGCTTGTCCCGTTATTGTATCCTTCAGGTTGTTCGATATAAATCTCTTCGCCCTCGTAAAGGTCTCCATAGAGAAAGGCTGTAGATATATCGAATTGAACAAGTGACATCCTTTTGCTGGCAGCAACACTTAAGATGGATCTTATTGTGCTCATTTTTGCAACGGGGCTAAATGTTTCATTATAATTTACCCCTTTCTGTTGAGAAAATCCCTTGACTACTAGTCTTGCTTTATATCTTTCAATAGTTCCGTCAGGGTTCTGTTTAATTTTATATGTCCATTTGCAAGGTAGAGCTTTCTTGTCCACAGGAAGATCCTGAAGCACCCAGGTATTGTTGTCTCTCAATGCCTTCATTTCAACATCCATGGCCTGTCGCCAATTCTTAGAGTCCTTTGACCTTATGGCGTCATCGTATGTCTCTGGAGTGTCGGAAGTCTCCGTCATGATAAATGATACATACTCTTCGTATCGCCCAGGGGGTTTGATGTTGCCCCTATCTCTCAGAGTCATCTTTAAGTCTTCAACTTTTTCTTGGTCGCTGGATTTATGGGGATCTTCATCATCGATTGGTTCAAGTACTTCTTTTGGATTTGGTTCTTCCTTCATATCTGGGAAAGAAATCAACGTTTCCGTTTTTAATGGTTTTTCATTGAAGATCACGTCTCTGGATCTTATAATCCACCTGGTCTTGCTCCATATTCTGTATCCACCAAAGTCATATCCGACCAGAATGCCTTTAATTGCTTTTTTGTCCATTTTACTTCTTTTTTGTTTGGGTATGTGAGCGTAACATTCGCTTCCGATTATCCTTAAATGTTTTAGGCTTGCTTTCCTTCCAAGCCATAGTTCATAAGGAGTCTTGTCCTCAATGGTAGTTGGGCCTGTTCTGTTTATAATATAAACGGCTGTATTAGTTAACTCGGCCCATAATGCTTGAGGCAAATTTTCGTGAGCGTGTAACATCGCTCGAGCTGCCTCTACAACCACACGGTTGTCTCTTTCAATGTAGCCGTTCATTTCGCTACAATAGGGCATTGTGAGAAGCTGTTTAATACCATGCTCGTTTAGAATTTTCTTCATTTTTGAGTTGTCAAACTCTCCTCCGTTGTCGCTGAGAAAAGACTGTACCTTATGTCCTGCACGCTCGCATTCTTTCAACATCGAGAGAAACTTTTCATAAACTTCAGATTTTTCTTTAATGAAATAGATGTATCGAAATCTCGAAAAATCGTCTTTAAATAGTACGTAATAACGAAAACCTGAATATGATGCTTCGAATGGGCCGCATACATCAGCGTGGATGATTTCACCTGGTACTGTAGCTCTCTCCCTTTTTCCGAATTTTAATCTATGATGTTTGCCATAGACACAACCTTCGCAGATCTCAGAATCCACTGTTATTTTGATTCCTAGTTCTCTTTCAATGACGCCCTTGACATGCCTTTTATTCTGATGTGCGAAGCGTTCATGATAAAGCTGCAAAATATTTTCATTGGTTGATATGGAACAGACGTGGTTAACATTGGATAGATGCAATTTATATAATCCTCCATTTCGAACTCTGGAGCCGGTAAGAATGTTTTTATTATTAACTTGAAAGTGGCATCTTTCCGCTGTAGAAATAAATTTGCTATCAGGAATCTTATCCTGTGCAGATAAAACGGAGAATAAATTTTTGCTCATTTCCGGCACATACCAGACATTAGAAAATGTTATTTGCTTCTGTATGCCGTTTGTATTGACAACGATATCGCCTACACCTATAGCTGGTACACTAGAACCATTCGCTGTTGTTACCTTATGGGGGATATTGAATGCCTTTATGGACTTGAATAAAGATTTATTATTGCTCACATGGTTTGTGGCGCCGTTGTCTACGAACCAATTATCTTCGTCACATGCAGCAGAGAATACCTCACTGTCGGTGGCGTGTAATACCATGTTATTGACGGAAGCGGGTAAGGACTTGTCTTTGGGAGGTCTGCCATCCTTTTTCCATTTGAGACATCTCGTTATAACGTGTCCTGCCTTACCACAGTAGTGACAGATAAATTTAGATTTATATTTACCTTTTGACACAGCAAGGGCCTCTTCTGAGTCCGAACTCTTGGCGTGATTCGTCGCGCCTGATAACGCTCTCTCATGTGCGCACAGCTGACTAGTCAGATTTTCAACTGTTCGTTCGCTCTTTGGCATAAGAAGCCAGCTAGACTTAAACGCGAAGTATTGGTTAGGTAGTGTCTCTAAAATTTTGCAGATAAGTAGAATGTCAGGTAGATTTTTGACTTCTACACCTTCTGACAGCTGGATGTTAAGGTAGTTCCAAATGTTTTTAATTTTTGACAAATGATTTGCCATGTCATCTTCGGCATTAAATTTGTAAGTGAAAAATTGCATGCATAAATCAAAGGTTTTGTCCTCGGTAACCCCTTCATAGAGTCTGTGCAGCTCCAACCATATTTCTCGAGCTGAAGTAAATCTCATTACTTTTGTAAGAGTTTCTTCTGTCATGTTTGTCGTTAAAATCAACATTGCTTTAGTGTCTGCATTAATATATGTTTCTAGTATTTTGCTGTATTCACTTACTTGTGGATCGGTGCTATTGGGTGGAAGTTCGGCGGGTTTTATTAATTCACCTTTATGACTGCTTCTCTGTTAGGAACGGTCCTCAATAGGATAAGTACTTTGTACTTCCATGAAGCCCAGTTGACTTTTCCTTCCAGATTACCAATGTTCACTTTGAAATCCATGTTTCCGATAAAAAATAAACTTCGGTAAATAACAAGGAATCTAACCACAAAGAAAAGCAATCAAAGTTCACCTTTATCACTTTTGCATTACTGAGCCCATAACCTATTGGATAAATGGGTTAAATATATTAAAAATACACAAAATACATGAAGCGTGCCAGTCGGCCATATTCAATCTATATTTCTATTAAAAACAGGTGTTAGCCAAAAAGCGCTCCAACGAGACAATCAGTGTTGCCACTGGGAAAACATTATGTGGTATACAGTGAGTATATATAAGAAAATGTACAAATATAAAAGAATATAAAGTGCATAGTTCACATGTCTATATCTAACATTAATGCCTTCTTTGAGAAATACCTTCAGGTTCAAAAAGCGACTAGAGTAAGTCGGTTAAAGTGATTGCGTTTTGTAAAGGGACAGGTTAAATACCAGCCCTTTCCTGGAATATTGCAATCTCCCTGTACTGAATATTCCACTAACAATTCTAATTTGTAGTATTCTCATTAATTATTTATTATTAATTGTTTAAATTTTGGGCTTTGTTTTTGGATTGACAATCAACAATGTTTAAACCTTCGAAATAGTTTTTTGCAAGTGCCTCATACAATTGGAGGAAGTGTTCACCATCAATTTCTTCAAACTAACGGTCGTTTCCGCTGAATTTTCTTAGCAATAATGAAGGATAACTTACCGCAATGCAACTGCTGGAATGCAATTGATTTTTTTAATAAGTTAAAGATTATAATTATTTACTCTTAAAAAAAAAGGATCAACAATTTACGACAACATTTGTGAACTGTTTCAGTTGCCTGCGGAACTACTATTACTGATTTACTAAAGGCCAGAATCATATACTTCTCTACTCTAATATTAATTTAATAGAATCCAAAATATTAGCATTATTACAAGTTTTAAGAACTTCTAGCGAGATGTTTGTTACCTGGGTTTCAGCAAAATTAGTATCAAAGGTGCCAGATATGCCAGCGTTGAGAAAAGCAATAATCTATTTTGCATATCTTTACTTCTTATTGAAAATTTACCCATTCTTTTTATACCAAAACATTTACTAGAAATAAAATAATTTTCTGTTAAATTTTAGGATTAAAGAAAATATGAAATATGACTTGTCAAGGGAATACTGCGACTTCCTATGCTCTACCTTCACTTAAAGTAGCTGTGCCGAGGAAGAGGAAGCAATGATTGCTTCCTAATTTTGCGATGATGTGGACTTTTTCAGACAGTCGGTGGGTATGATTTGGGCGATCTCATTGCCAAGTGTTGTGGGAGGACTCCTTTCATGTATTTACTACGGTCCTTGGAGCTTCTGGACTGGAAAATAAATGCTTAGGTCTAACATGCAATATGAAAGTTCATTCCTCTGCACGTTCATTGTCTAGTGCCCCTCCACTTGCACCTGTTCGTAACTGGCAGCAGATCTCGATCTATTGAGTGCCCAGTCCTTCTCAAACAGGCATTATGCCTCTGCAGGCATGATAGAATCAAAAACCTTCTTCATAGACTGTTGCCCACAGATGGTGGGTCTAGCCCCTGAACAGACTATGTCTGGAAATGAGGAAATCGTTTTGCCTGATTGCGGTAAATCTTCTTCTTTTTTTTTATGGCATGAGACTTCAGCGTTTTGGAGATGATAGCGTCAAATCACCTGAGCCTGAGGAAAAGAAGAAGATTTTGCTGCTAGATCCACTAGAGGTCGACACAATAAGACTTTTGGCTGCAGTGCCTGGGGAACAGACCCCCCCCCCCCATCGAAACTATCTATCTTAGGCTGGCCTGAAGAACGATCTTCTATTCTCAGTTTAATAGCAACTCGTACAACATTGATTACAGAGATCTTGTGCTGTTTGCAATTTTATTCACTTTAAGACCTCTATTACAATACATTCTTGAGGTCTGTCCTATTTACAGTTCATTACGTGCTCACTATTTGTTTTAAACAATAATGTTGAATAGTTCGTGCTCTCAACTCCTAATCAAGTTTATTGCTTTCTCTTCCCTCTCCTAAAACGAAATATTGTGATAATTCAGATTTTAGACTGCATTTTTACCTGAAATCACGATTGAAGAAGTGCTACTTCACAAATTAGATGTGAGTGGGCCAGTTGATCTTTTACTTTTATTTAAGGAGTAGATAAAAAATATTTTCAGTTCTTTTACATGCGCTTTTTTAAACTTGTATATTTTTTAATTCTTTTATTGTGAATTGAATTCGTATTTATGAAGTAATCAATTGCTTAAACTATTTTCCAAATTTCTTGTTTTTACTTAATGTGTCTATTCCATTTTTCTGTACAGTTTGTATTGATTATTATCCATTGGTTTGATGAAGTTACTCATTTTTTATGAATCTCTGGCTTTAAAAATTGAATAAATAAATGCAAGTGCTAAGTTTACCGTAAATAGAGTTAGAATACTGTGAAGTTTGGGCCAAAGGCTGAAAAAAGCTTTCATTATGGAGGCACTATTCTCATAGTAATATTTTCCCTCTGTGGTAAAGAACATTTCACTACGCTATCAGAGATATCTCTGAGCTACTCTATGGAGTCAGCAACAGCGATGTCAAACTGAGCCTAGGACAAATATCCATTCGGACATTCCTCATCTTATGTATGAATAATTATGTATAAATCTTATTAATAAGTTACTTTGAAATAACATTTGTTTCGAAACGATAGAATCAGGGATCTATTAGTCAAACATGATGTTGGCGAGCTGGGACTGTTCGCAACAAATACACGACCATTTTACTGTAATCAATATGTTGAATATCAAAGTCAACTATCAGTTTGGTAAAATTTTAAATTTCAAGCAAGTTATGAGTAAGAGAAAATGGAGTGTTTTTTTTACCCCAGATTTATTAGTTCATTTTCCCTATTAAGGAGTTTCCTTAGATTGTTTTAATAACATATATTTGGTCAGCGGAATGCAAATGAATGTTGCAGCTGAAGTGCCAGTTGCGAAAGATCATAAAAATCTTCATAATTTATTTTTTCTTAGTATGTTTCAAAGGATTTTCACTTTGTATTGTAACACTCATTTTCATCTCCATGAGCTAAGGCGTTTAAAAATATGCAGAGAAAAATCTAAAATTGATTATCTTTTCATTAATGTCATCCATCCCTTATAGTAGAAAGTATATTTGCGGTGGATACCACTTTTCAAATTTGATTGAAATCGTCTCCCTTCCTTTTTGGAATAGTAAAGAAAGAAAAACAGGCCTGCTCATTAGAAGGGGAATCTTTAAAAAAAACTAAATAAATAAGTTTTTAAAGATACCATTACATTTGTTTCTTCTTAACGTAATACTTACATTAAAAACAACAAGTTGACATCTCAGTTAACTCGTTTACAAGCTAACTTGGTGTTTTCGTACATAAGTAAATCCTGATTCCTTTCATTCTGCCCAGTTTATTGTAGCCATACTGTCGTATTCCATTTCGTTTTCATTTCGAGTCCAAATTAATTTAAATAAGATTTCTAGAGAGCCCAAAAATATGTTAAAATAATTATTCAGCTTAAGTAATCTTGATACATATTGAATTGCGATTAATTTGCAAGTTGTCGCCAGTCAGATTTGTACAAGTAATGTTAGTTAATTCAAATTTTGTTTTATTATTTAGCAATTTACCTCTAGCTATGAATATGTATGGTGGCAACATTATGTATGCCCCTATTACATTTCAAATGGTGATTTGGTGACTACTGATAACTGTGTTTATTTTTTAACTTCATTAACCCCTGTTTATTTAGGTGAAGTGCTAATAGTACTCATAGAATCCAATCTGGCTTTGGATAATGTTATGTTTATATTATTCTTACATGATCTCTCATGTAATTCTAAACAATATCAGAGAACTTACTATGAGAACAACGAAAAGTGCTTACAACAGTCTGCATTTACCAGCAATATTTGAGTCTTAATTCCAAAATAGCTGTCCAACGATCCAACATTCTATTAAGAGATTGTCCCAGTTTTGGTATAAACATTGACGTAAATCTTGCAAAAGAGCAAACATTATCTTGAATCCATTGTGGAGTTCTTTTCATCAAACCCATATCTTTCAGATAGAAATACATTCCTAAACCTGTTTATCTGGGCCTTTATTGACGAAGAATATCAGAAGATCATATTTTCCATTGAAGTACTTTTCTGGAATTTTTAGCTGCGCTATTATCATAAATTATGTGTGACTTTATTAAATTACATATTTAGTGTCACGTTTTGTTGCTCAAACGTTATTTCTAGAAGAAACTTTCACTTGAATAGTTCTTGGCTATATCTTCAGAGTGTAATATTACTTACCCTTATTACTTTAAGTAAGTTAGTGAATATGTAGCTTTCTTTCTGTTTCTTCTTGCAGCAATGTGAGGACATCTGTAACCTTCTTTCTATTTATTATTCTTACCTTTGGTTTTGACTAGAAACCACGAATAAATTAAACTTTTACTTAAAAAAAAATAAATACCATAAAGAACATAAAAGACCAAGTATTTAAAAGTGTGGTTTAAGCCGTCTGCTTTCAATTACTGCATTGATAATATATTTATAATGTGTATTTAAAGAAGACAGAAATTAGAACAATAAAAGCTTATAGTGTTATAGTAATTAACGATGTAAATAAATTATTTTATACATTGTAACAATTGAATACAATACTATAGTTTGTGTTGTGTGCAAGTTGGTATAACTGGCAAACTCCAGCTCATCTTCATTTCAGTAACAATTTGAAATTTACAGATACCACATATTACTAATTGAAGAAAATCAAATTGATCTTTTTACCCTAGTGGATTTGGTGACTTACATCATCTAAAATCTAATCCATGCTTGCTTGCATGGTTGACATGCCAATGCAACATTCTTATGGACTTTATATATAAAATATACAGTTCCATGGAACTTTGTACGTCTCGATAAACTCTAAAAATAAAATCTGGCCGATAAGCAAGGTTTTTCAGAGTCTAGGGACCCAAACCTCTCCACTTCGCATCCAATAACTCATCTAAGTAAAAAGTGGACTAATTTGTAACTGTTTAAAGTGCAACTATGCGAGGAAGTTACGAACACTTGACAAACCTTTTATCTAGGGCTGCAGGCTTGGGAGATACTTAATATTTTTTCTCACTGGATTCTAAACTATGTATAGTACAGTAGTTTTACTGACCTACGGTTTGTAATGTCTTCAGCACTGAGCTGAGCAAAATAGCTGTTAGAGAATATCATCAGTTCTCATTTCAATCTCTTGTTTATAACTGCAGCTTAAGGCGTGGGATATTTTGTTTTTGTTCTTAACATGGTTCTCAGTAATTTTGCGAGGATGGGAATGAATGAATAATAATAATAATAATAATAATAATAATAATAATAATAATAATACATACATACATACATACATACCAGATTATATCAATATAAATATTCTCACATCATTATCTTTAAACAAAAATTCATTATTTTATAAAAAAAAATCAGTTGACGAAAGAATAATTTGATTAGTTTTATGTATAAATTTTTTTTCAAACGTTAAACTTTCAATTAAAAACTTTAAATCACAAAAAAAAAACTTTGAAAAACATTACAGATATGTAGTATTGCTTATAATAGCACAAATTTCTGTCATGTTTTACGAGATATATTTTTTAACATATTAAGATCCTGAACAATGTTTTTTTAACTGGAGTAAACACAAAGTTTTTTTTTTTCTACCCGCAGTTAAATTAACCTCTGATCTTTGATTTTTATTTAATTTTAATTTTTCTTTGTATTTGTTCAGCAAAGATAATCTGCAGTCATCGGGGCCTTTAGGCTTTTCAGTGCACTGCTGACAACGGAGTGTTCTCCATTATAACGCTGGCGATCACCAGATAGAGAGAATACATTACTTTCAACACTGAATAAAGTGCGAGGCCTAGGCTGAGAATCGAACCGAATATTGCTATACATTATAGCTTTGCGGTTCTGACTTTCTCGGCTACTGTAAAAAATTAATATATTATTTGTAGTATTAACCACTCCAAACTAGATTCTGGTTACTCAGTTCGTCTACTTTTTATCAAACGCAATAATTCAATTGGTAATTGATCACCTGGTGGATATTCAAGAAGCTTTTGACAATGCTGCGCTGACGTGCCAACATGAGAAAAACCTGCAGAACGAAGAGAAAATGCTCGTTTCTCTCTACATTTTTTTTTGTTTATGGTAGAAACTTGACACTGCTTTTGTTCAGGGATTCTCAACAGCTCCAGTCACAGTCTCTACCAATTACAGCTGAACGTCCTCCAAGCTGTGCATCTAATTTTGAAACCAACGTTTGAGCAGCTCGTTTGTTTGTGCCCTAGCTCTCTCTCCATTCAAGATGATTAGCTGCAGATCATCTTTTTTTTTAATATCTTGAATACTCTAAACTTTGACTTTTCTCAGACATAGTAAACTATAGAAAGATAAAACAAATCAGAATTTGAATCATGCTACTATTCAACTTAAGTAGTAATTATTTGTGCAACAAGAGATCCTCTGGGATTTCCTGGCCAGCCCTCGTAGAATATAGTAAGAAGCCACCTATTTGCTTAAGAGAAGATAAGCCAGCTCAAAAATATTTATAATCTCATAAACCAACGGTAATAATTTCATATTCAATTATACAGT
Source organism: Rhodnius prolixus (assembly GCF_049639745.1). Taxonomy (NCBI): domain Eukaryota; kingdom Metazoa; phylum Arthropoda; class Insecta; order Hemiptera; family Reduviidae; genus Rhodnius; species Rhodnius prolixus. The sequence continues at coordinate 4,520,515 of NW_027411592.1, read as the reverse complement.
ATAATATATAAAAATTAATCTAAATTTAAATTATAATTATTACCAAATCCCAATTTTGGGCTTTGCAGCTTTCCTACTCCAGTTTAGTGTACTGCAACTACTATGGGTGCATCCTTGAAAGAATACCGTTTATTGTACTGCAGCTACTAGGGGTGCATCCTTGAAAGAATACCGTTTAAACAACTTTACCCTTCTTGACTCTTCTTCAGAGGACAATTTTAAACTTTTTAATTTTAACACGCTAATTCTTTGGAAGCCGAAGTTTATCAAATGGTGGCCATCGGCATGTTGGTTTATACGTTGCGGATACTTTAAGTATCCAAAGCATCTGTGCCTGCCACCATTTTATCTGAGGGAAACTAGATTTAAAAGCAAATTTTCGTTAACAATAAATAGTAATAATTGGAGTAAGGGAGGAAGTCGTGAGCTTTACAACTTATTACAATTTGTTCTACAACATATTTAGCACTTACCAAGTGTTACCAAGTTTGTTTGACTTACCAAGTTCCTGAGGTTTTTTCATTGATTTTCTCAGAAACCACACCTTAAGGTTTCATAAACTTTATGCAACTATTACTTGTAAAAACGTTTAACGGTTTTGGTAGCAATGCTTTCCGTGGTAATGAGTTAATCATGGTTCCTGTATGAGGTCACGCAGTCATCTAAAGTGGTAACTTTGTATTAGAATAAGTTCCAATAAAGTCTCAACCTAGTAAATACATGTGTATTCCTAAAAAATCAATTTAAGTGTTTGATTATATGACTAGACAGTTTCAGTTATTTGATTCCAACAAAGAACTGTAATTAAGAAAGTGATGTTGCCATGTTTCAGGCTATGAACTTGGAAGAAACCAGCACTACTGCCCCACAAGCCAATGGCACTGAAGAAATAAACACATTTTACTTCTACGCAGTGAGTGACCGTTTTAACTCTTCATCTTCTATGTTGAAATTCTGACATAACTCTTCGCTTTTTTTAACTCTCGCTAAATATGTTATATGTGATTACTGATAGATTAGTCTAGATTTATCCACCTCAATGTTGTTCTAATTCTGATAACGTAACCTTTAGTGATTCTATTGGCAAGTTCAAATCTAGAAGAACTTGGTTTGGCTATGAGCGTAGATGTAGAAGTAAGTTCCTAGTTGCGATCCGCTTAACTACTAAGGCTTTGTAGAGAACATTTAATGGTGTAGTATCTTCACACTGAATGGACTTTGCAGACGGGACAGCTGGCAGTACTCTGGACACTCTTCCTAATGATTGTGCTGGGAAATTCTGCCGTGCTCCTGGCACTAGCATTCTCTAAAAATAGAAAATCAAGAATGAACTACTTTATTATGCAACTTGCAATTGCTGGTAAATATTGTACTGACTTTTCATTAATATTTTTCCGATTTCTATTCAAGTTTGTTACTGTGCCAATGATCTAATTATATTTTATATATTTTCTTCCATTATATTGTTATCAATTATATAATTAGTTTATTGAAGATCTTTTCCAGCGGAAATAAGTCGTAAACTTATTTGTGATTGCTCTTCTTTGTTTTATTTTTTATATAAATTTTATCGTATTTGTATTGAAGCTTTAAATCGCTAGAAGGGTTGTATATTTTGAAGAAATGCTTGAAATGAGGAGTTTGAATTCCCATAATATTATTTTGATAGCCAATTGCAGTATTAAGTATTTATAGTCATAGAAGTTTGTTACTCTCATTTCGGTCAAGATAACTGTAATTTCCTATGTGATAAGTGATAACTAATATTAATCGTCCATGGAGAAAGGAACGCCAGGACCCTCCTTATTCCTCAGAAATGAGCTACTCCAGAGATTTGAAAAAATAATGATATATGATCTTTTTAGGAGTCCACATAATCTCAAATTTTAAAATAATTACCAATAATATAACTTAATCCAAAGTAAATTACTCGAAGTGTGTGTCGGCGTTACACATCATTCGAGAAATTTAAAACAATTCGAAAGGCAATTTAAAGAACATATAATTCGGGTGAAGTTCTAATTACAAATTTTTATAACCTTTGTTAATTTTAAGAGCCTAACTTCCTTAGTAAGGAAGCCTGGATATAACTGGCTCCACATCCATAACTATCCGAACTAATATTTATAATATATAATTGGCATAAAAATACGATGTTAGAATTAGAAACCAAGAAAGGGAAGAATTTGTATTTTTCTGAACCTCTGCGTTTAAAACTAGACGTCTTAACGTGTATAATATAACTTAAACAAAATCCACCAACAAGTGGATTACCGTTGAAAAATTTAATCGAACAGTTTTAACTTTGGGATTATTTTTATGTAGCCGTAAAGTTGAACACAAGATCTATTAATATATTGAAAATCATTGAAACTGACGCATCTTTCGTGAGATAGAATCTCGCTATTTCAAAATATGCGAATGCTGTTTTCTTATGCCAACATGTTATGTAAAACTGACTTAACTAAAAAGGTATTTTTTATGCAAGCTTCATCAACTGGGATATCTTTTTTTTTTGATCAATTCTATCCAGCTTCCAGCTAACGTATCTAAAGTGGGTACCAAAAAATGAAAGTGTGTGGAGTTAATCGAAAATGCAGTCTGCTTGTTCAATGAAGAAATAAACTCTTTATCGTGCTGCATTATCTAAAGCTAGATAATAATAGCTTCACTAGATAACTAGATAAAAAGAGATAACTTTACTTTTAGAGGAAAGGGAAATAAGAATTCTGAAAAGGGTCTCAAAGGAAGAAGTACATAAATATTCTTTTTCAGCCCAATATATCAGTCAGTGTCCGTCCATTTCATTCTATAAAGCGCACAAAGGGACTCATTAATATAGTATATTTTATTTTTTCAAAGGACTAAATTTTCATGACCAGATAAAAAGCATTTACTGCAAATCAAATTACAGATCTTGCTGTTGGTCTGATTAGTGTGTTGACAGACATTGTCTGGAGGATAACAATATCTTGGCACGCCGGCAATCTTGCTTGCAAGTTCATAAGATATTTACAGGTGAGAGTTTTTCTTCACTAAACTTATTTTTTGTATAACTGTACTTTTATTTATTTATTTACAAATACAACGATTTAATTTCGAGATTTTCATATTTGTCTATTGTTTCATCATTTAGTTACTATTTTACAAAAAAGAAAGTGAGTCTTCTTCATAATTTAATGATCTAAATCTTCCTAGACCTGGGTATCTTAAGCCTCGCATTCTCGGGATCGCGAAACCTAAAATGGAATCCTGTTTTAAGATGATATTCGTTCATACGCGCAGACGCGCGTTTAACGCGCAAGAAGTCTAATTTCACTCAGGAAAAAACAGGCTGTTAATGAGTATTTGCACTGCAAAGACATGCTGCTCATCGAAGAACCATTGGGCTAGTCCGTTGCATGTGGTTGAAGAAAACAAGGTTTCACCTCAAGTTCCTACAGCGTCTGAAATCACAGACAGATGTGGTGTTCCAAATGGTCCAAACTAACTAGATTTTTACAGTAATGCATGGTAAGAAGTGTTCTTGACGTTGGGCCTAGTTGAACTGATTTTCCAGAGTAGCTATTTCGACATATAAATAATTTTGTTTGAGCTCAATATCATCATTTAAGTTTGCTAGGAAAAGTTTAGTTCTGTGGATTCAAAATAGAATTATTTTTCCTTTTAAATTAAGCTTTTATTCTGGACCAGCGTGTTTAACTCCTCAATACTCAATCTACTGTAGGAACAATCATAGATTAGATTGCAATTCCATTTCCTATTGGCCTTCTTCTTGGTGAAAGGGAAAAATTGTGTTTATTAACTGTAAAGGTTAAGGGTTTCATGTTCTATAAAAACCTCATATCAGACTTTGGAATTGCCATTGTAGGAAATATTGTAAAAATAAAAAATGTGCGGGAGTTCAGGAAATTACTATAATGTTAGTCCTTCGCGTAACATAAAAAAAAAGTAAAACAAAAGCTTTAAATTGGATGGAATTTCAAGCAATTGTCAATCATTTGAAGATGATTTAGTCAACGTTATCCAAACTGTTGTACGCGCTCCCTAGGGACCCACACAAATGCAATGGAGCGAGCAGCTTTCATAAGAAATACATTTGTTAAGTAAAACCAGATTATAAATTTAATTAGACCGTAAAATAAGCAAGTTGAGAGAAATAGTCGGCATTTTAACTGTTACACTATAATAAATAGTCGTTCTTCTTAGAACTTAGCAAAATTCAGAAGATTTTTTTGTGATCCATTGAATTAATTGTAATAAGACCCCCCAAAACACAGGTACATGAAATTTTGAATTGGACGACAGACACCTCATTCTTATAAATCGGTTTACGCGTTTGTTGTTATCAAAAATAGGAACAAGAAGAACCATCATTTTTGAAAATGCCGTTTTTGTTCATTGTCAGCAACATTTTTCTTGAAATCAATTTGATCTGTGTTGAAAAAAATAGAAGTTATAATCGAGGATTTGCCCTTTATTTTTTTAAGAAAAAATTAAACTTTTGTAGGAAAAGTAGGTGGTTATAACACTTTTTCATGCAGGTTTTTGGCGATCATCCCTTATACAACCGTTCTATCAGACTGTTTTAATTATATTATTATATTAATTTTAATATAAGAATGTACATTAAAGTTAAACTTTAAAAAAATGCAGGACAATTACAATTTATGAAGAAAAAAGAAGGGGCGACGATACAGAAAGTTTAGAAACCAACCGTTATGTAATGAGTAAGCCTTAGATAGATAGATTCTACCGGGGGAATTGGCTGTTCAGCCTACGCCACCGCGACACCCCAAGGATCTATTGTGGCGAGTAAGCCTTAAGATATCTTTATTATTAAATGACGTTTTTGATCATCAGCTACAACCCTGAACTAGCTGTTCCTTCCCGTCAAAGTATATATGTTCCTCCCACCGATTTGCTGCCAGATCCACTAAATACTGAGGTGATTTCTTGTGTTTCTTATTCGCCCGCCGCTAACTTTTTGTCATAAATGCGGTATGTTTACAATCTCAGACTCGATTCCAGAGCAGGTACGCTTTTCTAAGTCACGCTGCCTTTTTATAGAAATATAAACTTCTATTTTTTCTAGCTAGAGACCAATATTAAAAAGCTCACTAAGGATGATTTATTTTAATTATTTTTTTGTGAGCTAAAACCTTAATTCAACAAAGATATAGAAAAATTGCCCTTTAAATGTGAAAAGTTAATATTTTTCTAGTATTTTTTATTTTTTCTAACCGCATTCTTATTAAAATTATTGAAATATGGACTTTGTATATCTGCCACACTTTAATGTGCTCTACTGTCGAACTTCAATGCCAATATATGTACTTATGATATCCGCAGAAGTAATTCATTACATTAATTTAAGGGTTTGAAATGGTTACTTAACAACAATTATTGTTATAATGGCTAACAAAACCGCAGGTGCTGGTTACTTATTCTTCCACTTATGTATTGGTTGCACTCAGTATAGACCGTTATGATGCCATCAAACATCCAATGAAGTTTACAGGAAGTTGTGAGTATTAAAACAATTTAGTTTTCTAAAATATAAAATGAGTCTATTAAAAGTATTTTAGTTTGCTTTCAAATAGGGTAAAGTTTTGCAATCTGTTGGTGTGCCTAGAACGTTATAAAGTACTCGGTTAGATAAAATATTTATTTTTTACAAATGGAAAAATACTAAAATGTAAATATTTACGAGGAAAGTAATAAGAAATAAGGACAATGGAGAAATGATTTTAAAGAAGACCGGCAGGACGAGACCTCCAATGCTGAAGTGAGTTAATAGAAAGTAATAGAAATAAAAAATGCAGAGAAAAAGCTTCGATTACTAGAGCAGATATTAACTGTTGTATATGTGAGTTGGCGGCATGTAGCTGCCCTTCTTATGTCAAGATTGAATGTGTTCATTAAGTAGTATTGCTGGCAGGCTTGGCGTACCAAGTGGAGGGTCAAAATCCCCCGAAAATATCTAAAAATTAAAGTAGAATTAGAAATTTGGGTGCCTCGATTTATCGTAACAAGCCTTTCTCGTTTCTTCAAAATCATTGCTACTTCTTCTTCATGATTTCCTTTCTTTAGCGTTCATATTTCTTTTCATAATCAGATATCTGTATAAGTCTTCCTTAAAAGCGGCTTAAAGCAGACTATATATTTCTTCTATTTACTCTGCTGGTGCATTGCATGTTAATTTTTAATCTACTATTAGGTTTCATGAGATTTTATGGTATTTATTATTAGATCTAATGATATTTTACGGTAATTTAGAAATCCTATGAAAGATCGTTTTGAAGGAGTTTATTTGTTTATTTATCAAAAATCCAGTTCTCCTTAATCACCACTACCGTAGAAGTAAACTGCTTCCCATTTTCTATTTCAATACAATCTGTTTTTTTTTCGTTTTTAGAGAAACCTTTTAGTATCAATTTTATATTTTTTTAGTTCTAATATCTCTAATAACTTGTTAAATGTTTAATAGCCAGATGGCAGATATTTCCTCTCCATTACTGTAATTGATTTTTAGAGCTTTCATAGTGTTTATTATTATAAATAAATAATAAATAAATTTATAATTATTGTTAATTATTTTTTCTTTTTCTTCTCATTTTGATGCTTCTGAGGATCTACCTTACGACGTCCATAACACTTTTTCTCCTAATTTTGTTCACATTCTTCATTGAAGTACGAGTACTAACTTTTGCTACCTTTTCATTTATATCTTTTTAAGAATCTTGTTCTAAGATTTCAGAAATATACTGCGATTCTTCATTTATAACTAATCGATTTTTTTATTATTATTATTTGGGTAGCAAGCAGGATTCTCTGAGATTATTTCCATACGCTGCCTAAAAATTCCTTATTATAAATAATCCTCGTCAACAAAAATATTAGTGCTTTCCAATTTTGCTGAATTCTGCAAATCTTTTTCTACTACAGTCCTCTGGGACACCACTGTCGTTCGTGTTTTTGTTCTACGTTTGCCAAGTCGTCCAACATAATTTACGTTATTTCTCTCCAGTTCGACAGATATCTTTTTCTTATTCGAATCTAAAAAAATATTTTCCAGTTCAGTGCTTTTTGCATCTGTTTTTGTAACCCAAAACACATTAGGTTATTTTCTCGTTATATAGATTTTCATCTTGTTTTATCATTATTTCCATCAATTCCTTACCTTCTTGTCCCAGCTACATACATATATTTCATTTTTCCTATTCGAATTTCAGCAATACTTAAATTAGTTATTGCTGATTCAATTGTTTCTTTTATTGTTCTTTAATATCCTTCCTAAAAATGTCCAAAAGTTTTACAATGCCATTTGCTATTATATCAGATTGGGAACTTAATTCAGTATAAGAATGGTCCAAAGTAATCAGCTCATCTGGTCAAAGAGTGAATATTAAGTTCTTAATGCAAATTAGGGTAAATGATATCATCAAATTAAATCAAAAATAATTATTTCACCCTTAACTGAGGTGAGCTAAAAAGTTGTCAGTGAATTTAAAGATATCTCTTCAGTCGACCAATTTAAGGTGCAATGGTTCGTTTCGTATTTAAGCGAGTGGTTGACAATAAATTTCCTCTCCACCATCTGAGGTTTACATCTGTAGCTCCTCCTTTGTTGGCTGCATGCTCCGGCATTTTGCTTCGTGAATACGATGGCGCTGCTATCTCTTTACTTTTTTGTCCCAAATGTTCGGCCACTCGACCAAGATTTACAACACTTATCAGAATATCACCCTGCCTTAAATTAAGGCCGTATTACAGGAAAGTTATGACAGTAGAATCGCTTATCGTCTCAGCAGCACAAGAGTGTGCAACTAGCTCTGACTGAAAATCGCTGCCAGTTTACTAGGCTTCCTGGAATATTAGTGAATCGTTAGTTTTGAATATACTTAGTCATTATTTATTTGTTTAATCGATATAATCAGTCCAAAATGTAAAGATTATTTTCCTGCTGAAATGAGGTAAAACTTAGGAAAGTACTTTAGATTCCGCGATATCAGACTAATAATGGTTAAATTATTCTACGAAGGTTGGCCAGATATTGTACGCCACTGTGGCCAAGAGGTGTATTTTGGTAACAGTAATTAATGGCAAAATTAATTACTGTGAGTAAATAATCGGTTATTCAACGGATAATAAACGGCTTAATTCAAGATAAATGATCAATTTATGTTAATCGTCAATCATTCGGCGACTCATATCGTGGCATGTTCCTTGTTTGTTCGGGCGCCACCACGAGGTGTACAGATTGAATGCCCCTCAGAATGCTGCATGATATGTACCTTTAAAGAGAAATAAAATAATGACAAGGATTTGCGCTCATATTTTATGTGATTTCTTCTTAATTTGTATGTACAAAATGTAGGATAAATTTCAGGGAGAAGAGCCAAAATGTTAGTAGCCCTAGCTTGGATCCTGAGTGCTGTCTTTTCCCTGCCAATACTGGTGCTCTATGAAGAGAAATTAGTACAAGGTAATCGCAGTTTACACTTAATTTCTATTATTGTACATCGCTGTGTAAAAATCAAGTTCAAAATCTAATTCTCTAATAATTAATGATCAATCACATATTTTATTATATTTATTTTCACTTCCTGCTAAAATTTTTGAAATTGTAGGTTTATCTGAAATGATAAGTTGAGTTTTGCTGATTATGAAAACTTTTTTTGTGGCGCTTGGTGAACAAAATTTCTCAACATTAAAAACCTTTATGACCAAATCAAAACATCACTTGCAGACCTACCTTTCATTACTTTATCGTTCATTTATAATTTAGAGTTCACCGTGATTAAATAACTCCTACTCTTATGCCAATTCACAATCTGTTCTTCAAATTGATCATTTTGCTGCAAAGAAGGGGCGGAAAGAGAAACCAGAACTGAATTTGCTGGTGTTAAGCTTACAAAGTGATGTTATATGAGTATAGACTTCGTTGTCTTCCGGTTCCAATATGCTCCTATTTTCAATGTTTTTTGAAAACTTATTGAGATACTAGTACCATAAGGGACCTTAAGCTGTTCCTTGGTCCCATGCACGAGTTAAATCTCCGACTGCTGGTGCTTTATTTTGAAATCATAAAGTAAATTATCAAATGTAACATTTTTGTTCAAATTATATTCTTCAATGGGATACATTTAATTTTCTTGTAATAATCAGAAAAAAGTGGTGTATTAGTTGAGAACTATTGAAATGTTCGTTCTAACTTTATGGACGATCCTAGAATGGAAGATAAAAATTGAAAGAGAATTTGAATATTTAGATTGGAAGAAGTGTTTTTTGAAAAAAATATATACAATAATAATCCATTTGCCTCCTACAACTGCATATTTTCCCAGGAATTGCCAAATGTGTGCAGGTCACCTTCAGTGTTGGATCGAACTTGCCGAACCGTGGCAGTGGCAAGTGTATATGACTGTGGTCAGTGTCGTCTTGTTCTTGATACCAGCACTAATTATCTCTGCTTGCTACGCCATCATTGTATCTACAATATGGAGCAAAAGCGGCCGCCTCATTATGATCAAGCCAAATAACGGTCAGTCATTCAACTACATTTCAAGATCTTTTAATGTCATAATTTTTAGAAAATTTGTTTTTTTATTATTGATTAATGTAAATCAAATTACTGTAATTTTTCTCATCCTCGGTTCGTTAAAAAAAATGCAGTTTAACGAAATATATGTAAGATTCAATGGGACTGGCGTCAGGCCTAAAGCACCAGAGGATCTGTTAAGCTTTTCTCCGCTGCCGTCTCTTTGATGGAGTCTGAAAACAGGAGAAAGGCCTAAAGGTTGTGGTTTTTCCTTTTCCAAAACAAGAACTCTCAGCCTATCCCATCACTTTGGCACAATAAGTGTGTTGCTATTTATTTCGTTTGAGTTTGAAGTAGCCTCAATGAAATGAATAGTTTTCAAATGAATTAGTTATTCATTTCTTTCTCAAATTATGGAAAGCGCCACTTTTGAAATATTGATAATCTTAGGCGGTTCTTTTTATAAATTTTAACTTGGAAAATTTAGGACCTTCGAATACTTTATCAACTGGAATTTTTAGTAAAATTTTAAATGGAATCACTCACTGTAAGAAATATTTCTGTTGCAACTAAGCTAAGTTCGTCGGTTTCCATTAATTTTAAAACTGGTTCTAAACAAGAAAAACTGGCTAATGAATAAATATTTTCTCTAATTAAATTACTACAAACTTCTTTTAACCGTCGACCTCGAGGCACCATACTCTCTGCTATAGAGGTAAAACTGTTAAAGAAATGTAATTTACCTTTCCAACCAAGATTAAATTTGAAATTCTGTAATTTATTGTTATTTTATTTTAATTTTAGAATTTATTTCTGTTTCTTTCATAATGTTATCAAATGCAGGGTTTGTTAACGAAAAAGTTAGAATGGATCAAGATACAAGAAGAGCCAGCTCTAGGGGATTAATTCCGAGAGCTAAAGTCAAAACTATCAAAATGACTTTTGTCATTGTGTTTGGTAAGTTGTTCAACTAACTTAGGTAGTAATTTTCTTTAAGAACAATTATGTTTCCTTATTTCTTTCTCTTTCGCAATCATCACGGACAGTTGGCGCTCCTAATCGCACTGTTGGAATGAATGTGACAATTACACCATTGAGTTTAATTTGATAACTGTGAAATTAATTTCATAAATCTTAGTAGGAGTGTTATTGTTAATGAATTTTAAGAGAGCTAATTAGAATTTGATATAAAAAGAGACCAGGGATAACATGGAGAATTTCAGAAGCTGGTATAAAGGGTTAATGCATATCTTTATCAAATATGTCTAAGCGTATTATATTCTTCAAAATGGTAATTTTTTTAAACTACTAAATTATGAATACTTTGCTTGATGGCGCTCCACATTGTCTATTAAACTCTAACGATTGATGTATAGTGTGAACATATGGACTAGAGCTGTGGAGTTCAGCCAAACCTTCTAACATAGTATAGTACAAACATTCAAATCAAAACTACTCCGACAGATAGTTGACGCTCCTTTCTACGTGACTAACCTTACTCGTCACAACGGCCACAACATCCCATTCGTACAACTTGCCAAGACGAAATAGAACAAGTTCCAAACCACTCTCTCTCATTGCTCTAATCTATTTGTACAGTCTCTCGCCTCTTTTGTCATTCCAGACAATCCACAACGCCGACTGAATCGCCGGTGGTCTTGAGGTCTGAAGAATATCATCGATATCCTGTTGTACCGCTGGGTAGTGTCTCTACTCCCGCTCTTCACGCACCTACATTTCTTCATTTATATTTACTTATAGTATATATTATATACAGGGTGACCAGAGTTATATGCTCCACCCACTTTTTTTTTTAACGGCGGGAAATTTCGAAAAAATAAAAAACGCATTTAATCATTTTTAGTCTAGTTTATTTTCAGTGATTGACCCGTTTAATTTAAAAGTAAAGAAAGAAAAGTACATTATTTTCATGTGATATCTTGGACTCGGTTACCTTCGGGAGTTCTTCCTTGTCGATTTTTTCGGACCACCAGTTTTCCCAAAAAAGGCATTAAGGCAGATCTCAAATACAAAAAATTCCAGTGACAAAATTATGGAGTTGAACTAGTAAAAAATGGGTTAAGTTACACGCTATAAGCAATGATAATGTCGACTATGTGAAAAATTAAATGAAATATCTATATATTGGTATTGTGATAATAAAAGATCATGTTTATTCCTAATACTAATTTTTAATGATTTCAAAAAGCATCTTACTTTAAATATGCGCAAGGAGTTCGGATAGTGATGCGTACTGTCAAAAAAACAATGAAATAATGTTCATTCCACTTGTCTTTATCGTAGAGAAAAAGACATATTCTTTTATTTGTTTTCATTCATTTTTCTTTTAATCAATAGATCATAATCATTAACCTAAAAAATGTAACATTTTCTCATGAAATTAACCTGCATAAATTTACACAATATAAACCAATTAATAAATATAATAATCAATTTTTATGTATATATCTTTATTAAACCATTTTAAATGAATAATTTAGCAATGAAAAAATAATAATTGGTATACTTGCCTCATTCAGGTAGTTTTTCTTTTGACTAAAATAAATTAAACTAATTATTTCATACTATATTTTTATTTCATGCAGTTTCTGGAAGTTTTTGGATGGAACAGAGTCATTCCAAGTTTTGCCTTGGACTGCCCTTTAAGCTCAGGCTCACAGAAGAACCTATTGTGCAGAGAGTAAAGAAATTAACTGTTCTTTTTAGAGCTTGGAAGATTAATTGCCTATTCTGAGCTTAGCCGCCTTAAGAAATATTTCTTCAATAAGAGTCTTGCAGTTGAGGCGGTTAATGAGAAATTGCGATGACTTTTAAGTTAAGCAGGGCTTTTCGTGGAATGAGACTATCATCTTATAAGAGAAGTTGCTAAATAGTGCGTTAAATAATTTTAATAGTGCGTTGAAATAAAGCGTACTTGATCCGGGATAAAATTAAGAAGAATAAGTAGTAAGTTGAGGGAAGAACATCTCTGAGGTCGGTTCTCATGGTTAAGCCATGTTCCTTAGAAAAGTTACATAACTGATAGTGGAAAATATTTGGAGGACACTCGGGTCGTTTAGGGAAAAGCTGGTGGCAGATAACAAGATGTAGAATCGCCCCTTTAAGGGACGAGGAAGGAGGGTGCAGACCTACAAGAAAAGAAGAATGCCAGTTGCAAATTGTTTTGGCACATAATTAATTTTTCATACAATACAAGGACCCTATTATAAAAGAACAATTTAAATCGTTTCTTCCAAGTGTTGGAAAGTATCCCAACTCAGGCGAGACAACATTCTAAAACCGTTAGATGCCTGTTTTTGACAGCTTTTATTGAATTTTATATCTATACATGTAATTCTTTATCATGAGATTTAATTAAAAGTATTAATTGTATTTGATTTTTAATTAAAAATTATTAATTTAAAGAGGAAAAGTACAAAATGACATCTAATTACATTCTCATTGAATTCATCAGGAACATAGTATGACGAAGTATTTTATTTATTTATTGTTTTAATTCGTCTTCATCAACCTCGGGAAAAAACCGTAGAATGCACATTTCATGAATCACTTGCTGTAGGTGGTTGTAAGTTTTGTTGGTATTTTTAGGTCCTGTTTATTACATCTTTTATGTATTTCTTGGTACAGGTAAATAATACACATGTAAATCCTGGAAGATGATATGTATTCCTTTAAAAAGGTAAATGTAAACTTAACAAAACACACACGTTTTTCTTTTTCTTCTCTCCACATAACCATACTGTCCACTCCCCTCCTCCTCAATCGATCTCTATATCATATCGATATCAAATATACCACATCTCTTCCTTCTTTAACAATTCAAAACAAGATAATGATAGGAGGAGTATAAGAGAAAAGTAATGTTGAAAAACAAGAAGATACATAAATGATACAAACATACACATTTACTTTAGAGATTTAACCTTTCAACCTTCTTCTGGGTCCTTTTGGAACGTCGCAGCTCTGCAGGGACAACTGGAGAATTCGTACGGGTCGCTTCACGTTCCGGATGATGCGTAGGAGCCGGGCTGGGTGGACTGGCTGGTGGTGTTTCTCTGGTCTCCCTTGGCATGTCTTGATCTGTCAGACTAACTGGAGGGCTCCCATCGGTTAGTCCTGAAGGTTGCGTAGCTATGTATCTCGAAGAATTTATAGTCTCTTTATCGGCCACAACGAAAGACTGGCCACAGGGCCGTATTTGATCGATGTGGCGTCTCAGTAAGTGCCCATTTACATCGATAGTATAGTGAAGACAGCCATCCTTGTTTACCAACCGTTCCGAAGGTCCACTTCTTATTTGGTGAATTATAGTTGCGGACGGCTACTCTTTGTCCTTATAGGAACCTCTTTGACCTATCGGAAAATACGACGTTATCCTTTCTCATTTTGTCAACTACATCTTTTATCGGGTCTGGTTTTAGGATATCCAATCGTGACCTAATCTCACGGTTGAGGAAACGTTTCGCGGGCGATTCGCCTGTTGTGATATTTGGGGATCGGCGATATGAGAAAAGGAAGGTGTTTAGGCGGTGTTGTAAGGTTCCTGGTAGATCCCTTAGGGTCCTTAGGCCCTGTTTCAAAGTGTGAACGTAACGTTCGGCTTGCCCATTTGAAGCTGGATGAAAAGGAGCACTCGTAATATGTTTTATTCCATATAATCTTACGAAATTTTGGAAGTCTAGGCTAGTGAAGGCGGACCCGTTGTCTGAAACTAGGGTTCTTGGAAGTCCATATCTGGCGAAAAGCGATTGAAGTATTGAGATGGTGGCTTGAGATGTTGTTGATGACACGATAAAGACTTCTAGCCATTTGGAGTGAGCGTCTACTACCAAAAGGAAGGTATGTCCCAAGAAGGGACCCGCGAAGTTTATATGTATGCGCTCCCACGGATGGGATGGATATTCCCAGTAATGTGTATTTACTTTGGCGGGTTCTTTCTGGACTAAGGCACAGTCCTTGCAGTTGTAGCACAGTTGTTCAATGTCTTTGTCGATATTTGGCCAGTAGACAACTGAGCGGGCTAATGCCTTCATCTTCACAATACCAATATGTCCTAAATGGAGCTCTTCTAACACCTTGGTTCGGTACCTTGTTGGGACATATACCCTAATGCCATAGAAAATGCAGCCACTTTGGATGGAGAAATTATAGTTGTTTGGTCCGACTGGGATTCCTATTTTTAGTTTTTCATATAAGTCCTTCAGGTCTTTATCTTATATTGTTGCCTTCTGGATGTCCTTATGTGTAATTGGTAATATGTTGATCTGCTCGAGATTAAATACTGTAGTATCCTCTATTTTGTTAAAACAGTCCTGTTGTAGGTCCTGTAGGTCCCTGGATGTTAGCGGAAGCCTTGATAAAAGGTCCGCGTTCCCATGTTGTTCGGACCTTCTATAACGTATGTCAAAATCAAACATTTGAAGATACAGGGAATAGCGTGACAGTCTCGTAGCGCTGAGTACAGGTAGCTTTTGGTTGTTCCCAAAAATTTGTATAAGTGGTCTATGATCCGTTATTAGGGTGAACTTCCTGCCATATAGGTAACAAAAAAACTTTTCAACTCCCCAACGAATGGCCAATGCTTCCTTGTCTATTTGGGAGTAGTTTTTTCGCTGCTGTTCAGTGTCCTTGAGGCAAACGCTATGGGTCGCTCTACACTGTCTATGGGGTGTGCAAGTACCGCGCAAATCCCTACAGGGGAAGCATCAACCGAGAGTAGTAGAGGTAATTTCGGGTTGTAATGTACCAGAACTCTTTCTGAAGCGATTTCTTCTTTGACTTTTTCGAAGGCATCGGAATGTATTTTTGTCCATTTGAATGGTACGCTCGAGCGGGTTAACTCGTATAGTGGCTCGGCCAATGTAGAGAGTCTTTCACAAAACCGTGCGTAAAATTTTACCATTCCCATAAAGGATTTCACTTCTTTAACCGTGGAAGGTATTCTACATTTTAAAATGGCGTCCACCATTTCAGATGTCTTTTTGATACCTTCGGTGCATATTGTGTGTCCCAGGAATTTTACTTCCTTCTGCAGAAATTTGCATTTAGTTGCGTTGATATTAATTCCGTGTTCTGTAAGTCTTTTGAAGAGTTCTTCTAATCTCGCTAAGTGTTCTTGGGTAGATTCACCCGTGACAATTGTGTCATCATGTACCACGCATACCCCTGGAATATCCTTAACGACGCTTTCTATGTACCTTTGCCAAACTGCAGGTGCTGAACTGACTCCATAGAGGAGACGATGTACATTGTAAAGTCCCTTGTGAGTATTGATCGTAAGTATTTTAGAAGAATCTTCTGTTACAGGGATATGTAGAAACGCAGTTGTTACATCCAGAGTTGAGAACAATTTTCCTCCATTTAGTTTCACAAAAACCCCTTCGTAACCAGGGAAGGGATGTTGCGGAACTGTAATCTGGGGATTTACCGTACTACTGTAGTCTGCGCAAAGGCGGATATCACCATTTGGTTTCCGCACTGGCACTACTGGAGTTGCCCATTCTGAAAATGTGGTCTTGCTGATTACACCTTCGTCTTCAAGGCGTTGTAACTCCTTTTCTACACTTGGCAACAAAGTGAATGGAACAGGTCGAGCTCGTTTGAAGACTGGCCTTGCGTCATTCTTTAAACTAATGTTATAATTATAATTTTTAACAGGCTTAACACTACTTCCAAATAATGAATCGTACTTATTCAAGAGTTCGTTCACGGTTGCATCAATTTGAATATTATTGACATTCGCGTCGCAGTTATTGATTGGCAATATGTTTAGTTGTCGGATCCAATCCCGGCCCATTATAGGAGAATAATCCTCTTGAACAACGAATAATTTTAATGTTTATGTAGTTCCTTTATGTTGTACCTTGACGGCGGTCTCGCCCAGTGGTCTTATGACTTCCTTATTGTAGCTTCTAAAGGTTATAGCTGTTGGGTTAAGCTTGCCACTGCCTAAACTAGGTATCGTCTTAAAACTTTTATTGCTTAAGATTGTTGCCGCTGAACCAGTATCTAGTTCAATTTGGATCCTTTTGTCATTTATAAGGATAGGTAATATCACAGGGGATAAATCTGGGTGATGAAGGGCGTATATTGGTAGTGGTTCTTCGAACTCCGTGGATGATGATTCTTCGTTTTTCTCACATTGCACTTTGATTTCTTTCACATCTCGCTGACGTCGGAAGCAGACTTCTAATATATGGTTAGGTGTTTTACAATAAGTGCAAAACAAATTTTTTGCCTGACAAGTCCTGGCCACGTGATTTTCCTTACCACATCGAAGGCATCGCATAAGGTTTCTAGGAGCAACTCCTTTTTGTGTTCTTATCTTCCCTTGATTGGGTGAACGGAATATGAATTTAGGACTCTGAAATTCTCTTGTAGGGTTTATTTCAGTTTTGTTCACTGCTGCCTCCTCATGTTGTAAAATTTCATTCGTACCGAGCGTTGCCTTTTCAATTGCCAGAGCGATTTGGAGTGTTTTTTCTAACAAAATGTCATCTTCTTCGAAGAGTCTATCTAATATGTTTTTTGATTTTAAGCCACTTACAAATACATCTCTTAGCATTGTATTTAACATCGTATCATTGTATTTACATGGTGTGACCAGTTTGCGTAATTCTGCCATGTAGCGGGGAACTGATTCTCCTTCTTGTTGCTTTCTATTTAGGAAGGCATGACGTGCAGGAATAATCAGTGGTTTTGGGTTCAAGTGGTCTTGTAAAGTTTTAGCAATCTCACTGAAACTCTTGGTAGTGTAGTCATGCGGGTATAGTAAATTTTTTAATAAGGTAAATAATTTTGGCCCGATTAATGATATGAGGCACGCATCTCTCTTTTCTTCAGGCACCACTTGAACTTCAAAACACGCGGAAAGTCTCTCAATATATGTGTCGAAGTCTTCCGCTGTTTCATCGTAGCGATCGAATGTAATTCCAGATATTCCTTTATTTGGTGACTCATTTTGTTTTAATAATGTACATTGTTGTTGTACGGTTTCTAATAGGGAACGTACCATAATCTGTAGTTCTTGGATTTCTGACATTCTGTTGTAAGCTATTAAGGTTAATAGAATAGTTAGAAAAACAACGTAACCTGATAAATCCTGTAGTTTTTCTTCTTTTTTTTTCCTTTTTGTACGGTCCTACCGACTGCGCCAGTTTTATGTATTTCTTGGAACAGGTAAATAATACACATGTAAATCCTGGAAGATGATATGTACTCCTTTAAAAAGGTAAATGTAAACTTAACAAAACACACACGTTTTTCTTTTTCTTCTCTCCACATAACCATACTGTCCACTCCCCTCCTCCTCAATCGATCTCTATATCATATCGATATCAAATATACCACAACATCAGGCATAAATTTAAAAATACACTAAAATGTCTTCAAATGCAGGAAGCAAAAAATTGAAAAATTTGCCAATTTACTCTCAGTCGCTAACAATTGTTTACAGCAATCGAACGTAAAGAAGAACTGACAATATTAGCGCAGACTTTGTGAATTGTGGAATACTGATTTAATATTATTTTAGAGTGATTGTTTGGTCTTCGACCAATTGATAAGACTTTTCTTGGGAATATTGAAGAGCTGTCAATAAAATTTTTGGACCATTTTTTTTTATAACGACGTTTCGGCAAATTAATTGCCTTCCTCAGAGTTTGTACAAAGGAATAATAAAACATTATTGTAAAACCAAATTGAAGTAAAAAATAAATAAAAAAGTCGTGGAAAATTTAAAATTACCGAAATAATAATAGTAAAAATAAAATGACAATTTTAAAAAATATTTTGAGTTGACTTACGACATAAATTTGTAGAGTTATGTGATCAACTATATCATCATAACTGTTGAGGATTCATGGAAAAGCGGATTTATATAGTGGTAAGGGAAGGATGAAAACAATATGGCTGGGAAAACCTTAGGTATGTGGTAATACTTAAGTTACGGCTGGAAAGATGTTGTATACATTTAAAAGGTTGTTGGTGTCTGACCTAAAATTAATGGATGTTTTTTGTTGTTTAATATGAATCATTTCTAGTATGTTACGTTTGTTTCAGTTGGTGTTCGTTGCAAGTGTGGAAGTGTCAAAGTCCAAATTGTATTGCAAGTTTAGTGAGAGCAGATAAGGTATCGTTAGGTTTCTTTGTCTTGTAGTGCATATTACGTCTGAGCGTAACATTTTTGGTGAATGGACTTTTAATTTTGTGTACAGTGTATGTAAGGTGTTGGAGTTCTTAAACACTGTAGTAATATTGTGATTTTTGAATATTAAAGTTATTTTTCAGAAAGGCCGTGGCTGTAGGGCTGTAGGAATTGAAATATTCTTTGTTGATCGAGGATGAGATTGCGAAGTAGAATGTTGTACTGAGATATCATGCCAGTGAGAGAGAGTTGATGAGGTGACTTGGTTCAGTATTTTTCTATTATGTGTGGAGGAGAACTATTTGAGGATAAATTGTGAGAATGTAGATGTGTCCGGTATTGAGAGATATGTGGACGACAAACTGAGACAATTGAGGACTAACCAATGTTCATATGGTGCAGACAAAATCGATCTTCCGCCATCCTAAAAAAAGCTACGACCTCTCTCTCTGGCAAATTTAGAAAGATTACCTATGCTTTCGCTCAGTGATTCTCACTTTACCCATTTTAAGAGAGATGCTAACAGGCTAACTCACCTTATCTTGGAACTATTTTCATTAGTAGCGAACAAGTTCCCATAATCTATAATTGACTCAATAGACTAGAATAGACTTAGACTGAGGACTAATGAGCAAACTCCTTCATAGCAAAAACTCTTCGACCTCCACTAAGACATAATATAAAATCATTGGAAATATGTCGTCAGGACAACCTAACGTCTAAAAATATGTGTAATTTAGAAGTGAACTTAACAAACGATTGTATATGGGCTTGAATGTGTCATATTTAAATCATCTTCTTCACATCAGCAGAAAAACCTTATAATTGATTTTAAGAAATATTTAACAAATTGCTTTTGCTTGCTAAACTGATCAAGCCCCCACTAAATCAGAGGTTTCATTGAAAATGAACGTGTGGTCCTGAAAAGTGAGCAGTAAATGAAGTTAAATTTCTTTCAGCTTTTTTCAAAACTTTCGCAAATGCTTCATTTCTATTTTGGTATAAGTTTCATTCAGTATTTGTGACATATTTGCTGCAAGATCTTGATAATTAGTATTAATAATAATAATCAATTATGAATTTCCTTATTTTTACAGTATTTATTGTATGCTGGTCACCATACTTCATATTTGACTTGTTGCAAGTTTATGGATATGTTCCAACAACTCAGACTAATATTGCAGTTGCATCATTCGTACAAAGTCTAGCTCCTCTGAATTCAGCCGCCAATCCACTTATCTATTGTCTCTTTTCTACAAGGATATGCAGAGGCATAAGGTTTGTGTTAGAATTAATTAAAAATAAATTGAAGTAAAAACAAGTGTAAAAATCATTCTGGGCTTTCTTTAGTAAAGTTCATTGTTGCAAGAGGTAATTTCTTCGAGGTTTGTTTAATTTTTCATAGAATTTCAGTTGCGCTTCACGACAAAATGAGCCAAAAATCTTGGAAACTTGAGTTATATAGTTAAAAAAAAAAAAAAAAAAAAGGCCCAGTTCAATTGCGGTTCTTGATGAGTGGCTGAGAGGCGAGGGTAACATGTGATGGGAAGTCTGAAACGGATCACTGACGATTCGTAGATACAGCATCGTTTAATAGCTGTTGCAATGCGTGAGAGAAGAACTACCTTCAGATACTCATTGTTTTATTTATTTATTAAATGAACTCAACTGACTTTTGCAATGAACAAAAAACAAAATGAATTAGCTACTATACTTGCAGCAAAATTAGCAGAATAAAGTAACTAGATAATTTTATAAATTGTTTTTCCGCTGTACGATATATATTTTTATTATTATTTTTTTTTTTTTTTCTTTATTTACTTACGTACATCAAAAGAAAGCAAAAAAGCCATCATAGTTGAAGTCATCCAATCAGATCACTTGAATCTATAACAAACAAAAAACTGTACAGCCAGAATTAATTACAAAATTCAAGAAGTTTTTTCGCCTTTTTATAAATATTCAAATTCAAATCTTTTTATCCGATGCAAAAACTCGTCCAGCTTATACCCAAAAAGTACAATTTATACTTTTCAATTTAAACGTTAAACGATGTATACACTTTAAAAACTGTTCGTTTACTTACCCTTTTTCATTTTATGAAGAGGATTGTGAAAAAATTAGAAATTATCAGGTTGTAGATTATCTACAGGAGTAATTCGTAGAATAAACACGTTTAGAAAAAATTAGAGCGAAAGCAAAAAGAGGGTGGTGGAAGCTGATTAGAGAGTAGATCGGGGCAGTCAATGAGGTCGTTAATTTTTTTTTAAAAAAAAAATATGTGACTTCGGAGTTTCTGGGTCTTATTTCCTGCGATTCAATGCCAAGGTGAAAAATTGTCTACGGCACAATTCCTCTATGGAAACCTTAATTTGTAGCCAACGAATCTTATGAATTTAATTTAGACCTTTCAGTTTCTGTCTATGTATTTAGCATAGTGCCCCAAACTACAGAGTAATAATCTACAAAAAGTGAAATAGAGAGAAAAAGGATTTAAATAATTTGTAGCAACGAATTGTTTGTATTGCTTAACCAAATCAATTATGCAAAACTGGGGCACTGATGATTTCGAACTCAAGTGAGATTAGTTTAGATTATTTATAGAGTTTGTATTTGTAGTTCAAACTCAATTTATATCTTGGATTGTAGTTCACACATTTTGTACTTCACATAACACTATTATATGCCACGCTTTTTGTATTTTTATTTAAATTTTTAAAGACAGGGATTCTTTCTCCGAACTTCGTGTACGGCGACGAATCTGAGCACATTAACGACTTCATCTCAGATACTTTTTTCTGAGAAAATTTATTTTAGTGATTTCTTGGAGGATTTGTTGGCGTTTAATATGCCATTTCTGTGCACCTTTAGAGTTAATGGAGATCACACTTGTTGCTAAAGTCTCAAAGAGAATGTGTTTCAACAAATAAGAACTATAGTAGGAGAAAGTAATGTGAATATTCACGCAAATTATTTCCTTTTATCTATTTTTAGTAATACTTGCTTTTCTGTCTGAACAGAAAACTTCCACCATTTTCCTGGTTAATAAATCGATGTTGTCCTAACCTCGGCCAAGACTCTTGCCTTGGCTATTCTGGTGGTGACTTCAGCTCTACTTTGACATCCTCTGTGACTACAAGCCATTCAATCCGGCGCAATCCAGGTTCACATCTGTCTAGAACTTCGTTAAGACGTTCAGGACATCATCATGTCACATTGTTGTGAAGAATTAAATTTTTTAAAATCTCAACGAAGAAGGAGAAGAAAAGGAAGCGATGCTCAATTGGCCCTACAATCTATTATTTTGTTTTAACAAACTTAGTCATCGTTCATTGTGAGTTTTCTATTTTTTGTTTAGATTTTAAACAATTCCAAACTTCTTATTTTATTCAATTTTATTAATTTATTTGTTTTTAAAACAATCTCATGTCCATCTTTAAGGTTCACAGTTTTCAGTAACTCGTTTTTTTTTCTCACTGCCAGTAAAACTGGCTACTCGAGCAGTACTACATAATACGCTCTCATCTTCATGAAATATCTCTCATCTTATATGAATTTTTATTTGTAAATTGTTTCCTTATGATAATTTTCTTTTGTTTAAAAAGAAGTATTTTCGTACAATACCTTAACGATTTGACCAAAAAATGGTAACTTTCTAAAACTTTTTTTTATAAACGATTTAATTACTTTGGTTAAAGTTTGAAACAAAAAATGGTGTCACTAGCACATTTCACAAAGTGCGCTCAATTTTTATTTATTTGATAAAAGAAAAAAACTTTATTTTTATAAAAAACAAAATTTTAGTTTGGTCTTTTAAGTGAATTGCTCCTCAGCCAAAGTACTATTAAACTTCACAAATTCTTTTTATTCGCATCGAAAATTATGGTCATTTTTCGCATTATATTATTTTTATAAAATTAATAGTGAAACATTGTAAATTAATTATTATTCTCGTTTAAGAGTATACTTTTGTGGGGGAAAATAAAAAGCAAACATTTTTATACTGTTTCAAATGTTTTTGTAAACTTAGCTGTAACTTTAATAAATTGTTTGAATAAATTTTCCTTTTGGCAGTAAAACGGGACACAAATTCCTATCTCAGTTCATTGATAGTTTTCCATTGTAAAAATCTAGTCTGATAACTCATACGGCTTTCTCTTATTACTTTTTGGGAAGTTCTCTTCAATCATTATAGTAATGGGACATAGTGCATAGTACAGTGCATCAAAGCACTGTAACCATTGCACTTATTAAAAATTTGGTTGTTTCTCAGTGGTAGATAATATCTTTTATTTTAGCCGTCATTGCTCGCACATTTATTGTCTCCCTGACTGGTTTCGGAGTATCATCCATTAAGAGAGGTAGATTAACCAATTCGGAGGAGATTTAGACTTCACTTATGATTCGAGCTAGACTTGCTGACTCTGAGGAAGACACAACTTGTTTTTCACTCAGTGTTCCCCTTTACGGAAAAGAGAAATCCATCCTTTCATATTTAGCCTACAAGTCCCTCAACAGACTCTAATTACACAAGAACCGGGAAAATAGTTCTAACTAGTGGGTGTCACAATGGGCTGTTTACTGATGCAGTAAATAACCTAATCCTCTGAGTACGAAAAAGTGTTTTTCACATTACTCAAAATGAAAAATTACAGAAATGTCAAATTTTACATTTCGTCCCAGCGACAGTAATATTTTTATCAAAATTGGCCAACTAAAAGAACTTCATTGAATTTTTTTTTTTTTAATGTTTTATCAATTTGAATATGTTGTGTAAAATGGAAGTAAGCCATTTTAGAAAATGGAAACTTAATTACTATTAAAGTAAAAGAGAATGTATGAGTTTTTTTAACCTTAGGATTATGCTCATTATGCTGTGAATCTTGGAAATTTTTTAATATTTTGGCATATTCACTCTTAGTACAAAAGAAAATACTATTCGTTGCTAAAAATTTATTTTTATGTGTAGAAAATAAATAAAATCATATTAGCATGATTACAATTATTTAATTTACTACTAATGGTAGATATTCAGAATTGTATAGAAATAAAAATATGTTCAAATATTATTATTATTATTTTCACAAGTTAGGGTGAATGTAAATAGCCCTGTTTCTATCAGTATTCCAAACATCTTTATGTCATTGATCTAGTCTCAAACTTAAGTTCTACTAGCATTGTTTATTTTAAAAATAAACAAATGAGTTAGTATAAATAGCATTATAGATATTTTAAATAAATATTTTAACAATAATTTTTGAGTAATTTATTTTTTTAATTTGAATTACATTCACACTATCCTCTTCAATACTAAACAAGTAAGCAGCATCAACAAGCGAAGCAAATAATTTGACTAATTTCTTTTCTAGCCTTCCCGTCGGATAAATTTGCAATAATGAAACTATAGAGTCATTAAACTCTTGAGTACTGCAGTAGCTATAGGTGAGATGATTTGTTGCAACTTTTAGTACGTGTCAACTCTAATTTAAAGAAAAGAAATAATGACTAGGACTTATCTAGAGTTTAAGCTTCAATATTACTAGGCCAAGATTGGTTATTTTAAAATAGCTACAGATAGTAATAGTTACAAAGGCGGACCAGTAAATGGGAAATCTCCCATAAAAATTTTCCTCAGCAGCAGATGATACAGTATCTATCCGTCGAAACAGCTGCTGAAGATCCCCAATAACAGCCAAGAATTTTTGCGTTACAAATTTTTACACTTTTTTCAGAGTGTCCACTCCTCAAAAGGTACCTACCTACTTTACTAATTTCAAGTTTCTAGCTTCAGATAGTACATTTTTCTTTAAATATCTGCACTTTTTCAGGTATAAAAAAAGGTGGGTATATCTGTATGTATGGATGGGCTGGCTTCTTTCTGCGATTTCTAATAGAATAGTTCTTGAAGATAATTGTGGTTTACTTAAGTGTTATTATTATTATTATTGCTTCAAGGGTTCCTTAATAATACTATAGAAGGAAGAGAGAATATAGAGAATGATGTTAATTGTTATTCGCAGATTGGGAAAGGAATTACTGAATGAGATGTATATCTTGGAAACACTACTTCGACGGGATAGTATTTAGACGTTGTTGCTATGGAAACTTGCGCCCTAATTTCTTACTCAGCCTGCTATTTTCTCTGGCCCACTATTGTCGAGTTCTCCTATCTTGCTACAAACCAACATGTTGGAGATGTTCTTTGTTTAGTTTCCCTTCCATTTCTTTCCTACTTTAAATTGACTGTGGCTACAAGAGAACCCTTCTTCAACCTTGATCGCTCCATTAGAGCTTTCTTACAACAGTATCAGTCCATTAAAAGCTATCTCCTCTTCTAATAGCTAATCATTTGTAATAGAATTGTCTCAATTAAGGCTGTAATCCAAGTTTTATTATTTTTAAGTAGATTTGTGGTACAGGTTGTGGGACAATAATTATGAAGTCAAATAAAGTTGTCTGCTTTCCCTTACTTCACAAATACGAAGTATTTGATGGTGCAGATTTTTATTTTGAGACCCCGCGGGAACGCATATTGAAGATTCTTTATCACGAAAAGTTAGTTTTTAGAAAGATGGCTGACTGTTCTAATGTTTCGGTTTGGTAGCAATCTTGTCACAAGAGTTGGCTTAAAACGAATCATCGCATCGAAAGAGTCTCTTTACTGATGGATTGATTTTCAATTTTTGTTGGTATTTAATCGTAAACAGTTTCAACGCAACGTACGCTCATTTCACACATGAGCTATAATTTTTTTTTAAGAACATTTTGCCAGAAGCGATTTTTATCTAGTATCATTAAGTGTAACCTAACGTTAACACTAACAGGAATTCACTTTACAAAGTCCAAGAAAATATGAAGAAAATCAGTTGAACAGAATTTCCGCTTGACTGAATTTGATTTTTCACTAAAAAAAAAAAAGGAAGTTCAAGAAAATTATGTAAACTGCGCTAAGCGGAAGTGGTGCGGGTGTTCGTTCTTGACTTTTATCAATTCATTTCATTCCAATAATTGAAACTGTGTAAAAAGCGAGAGTCAAGAGTGCCAAATTCCTTAAGAAGAGGAAGATGGTTTCTGGAAGAGGTAGTTCTGCTATTGTAAGTTCTCCCAATAGCACTCCGGTTTTTTATAGTTAAGAGGTGTTAATGTTAGATTTAAATACTGTTTTTTAAATTAAACCATCTTATTGCAAATATTAAAGGGGAGAAAAATTTAGAAGTTGGAACCCTGAGAATTGCAAAGAAAAAGGTCACCACTGATTTTCTTATTTAAAAAAGAAGAAAAAGAAAAAAGTTAAATACAGTGCAAAGAATTTACTATTTACCACCTAAGATATATACTTTCTCTATGTACCTAAATAAACAGCCATTTGTTCAAGCTTATCCAAGGAACTCAGTGTGCTACAGTGCAAACACACAATCTCGCCACTTGCACATATCGCAACAAAATACTGTTACAAAACGCTCTTATTACACTTATTCCCTCACTCATCATTCTCAGGTTATTCTCCTGCGCTTTTTCAATGAATTTTTCTGGGTTAACATTTATATATAGTAGGGTGCAAAATTCTAAAAAATGACAGTTTTTCTAATACCAAAAATGTTCCTGGATACACTGCTTATAGTTCAAATTTTCAAAAAAAAATAAGTTATTTTAATTTTCGAAATCGAGTATTTGCTGGAACTAAATAATTTCGGTATCCAAAAAAGTTATTTTTTGTTTAATGGTTTATGTGCGGGTGTATGTTTTTGAGTGAATAAAATATCTAAAAATATACTTTTCAGACTCAAGAAAAAATCTTAAAATAGACATTTTTGATGAATTTTCTGTATTAAAAACTAATGTGAAATGAGAAGTAAACATCTGGAATAAACATACACTCATTTTTCTCTTACGATGATTCTCAGATTGTAAGTAGTGACAAATTTGATTCTGCTTTTCTCCAAATCAACATATCTAGACATTCATTTTTTCTTCACTACTTCCCATCATCATCTTCATCCAACGGCGCTACCACTCATTGCTGAGTCTTGGCCTCCTGAACCAGTTTCCGGCCAGTCAGTCCTACTCTTTGCTGCCGCTCTCCAGTTGGCGATATTCAACATCGACCTCGCATCACGAGCAACACCGTCCGTCCAGCGCAGCTTCGGCCTCCCAACTCTCCTAACTCCATAGAGGTGCTCGTTTGTCACGTTTTTTGGGATGTCCTCATCCCTCATCCTGACCACATCCTAACTGAAGTCTAGCCATAAATTTGACCACATCTGTTTCTTTAAACCTAACATACAGCAACTAATTCGTTCGTCCATTTCTGTTACACGCGTAATGGGCCCAAAATTCACCGCAGTAGTTTCATTTCGAAAACTAGGAGGCCCACTCATCTGTTTTAGATGTGGTCCACTTTTCAGAGCCGTATGTCAAGACTGTGTAACGAAGTTGACCTGGGCGGAGAAGAAAGGCCTGGATTGTTCTAGAGGTTGAACGACCAAAGTCAGTAACAGGCCGCCACTGCATAAACAAAAGGGGCGGTATCTACTTGTGGCAGAAAAGAAAGGCCTAGATTGTTCTAGGGGTTAAGCGACTAAAGCCGGTAACAGGCCACCACTGTGTAGACAAAAGGGCCGGTCTTTACTTTAACTAGAAAGAAAAGGGCTAGATTGTTCAAGGAGTTAGTGACCTGTGTAAAAGCCAGCTAAGAGAAAGGCCGCAGTTGGGGTGGTGGCATATGTGTTTCCCAGCCAGTGATTGACAGGTGAGAGTGAGACAGACGGAGTTGGAGAGAGACGGAGAATGGGAGGAGGCGTCTCACAGCTGAGGTGGTGGCAGTATGTTTTCTCCAGCCAATGAACGTCAGGAGGGCGTGGAAACTTATGCTCAGAGAGTTGGAGGAGGGCAGTCCCAGTTGGAGGGAGGCACGCAGTTAAAAGGAGGCCGACACAGCTGGAGAAGGCAGTTTCAATTGAGTCAGTGTTAATCAAGTTTCAAGCAAGTTTTAAGGAGTTATTAGAGTTTATAGTTATTAGTCAAGTTTATGAGTTAGTCTTGGAGAGTCAGTGCTGCGGAGTGCTTCAGTGGTAGCTAGTTGGGCAATTAGTCAGTTGATGAGTAGAGCTGTGTTAGTGTAGCTGAGACTAGTGCAATTCGGTGCAGTGCGGACCAGTGGTCAGTCGGGGAACAGTTTTGTGGCGTTACGAAGTGAGTAAGTAACAGTAAACTGTTGTGACTGTTGTAAATGGTGACTGTAATGAATAGCGTTAGTTGCTTGTAAATGTTAATGTGAGTAATGTTAACGTGTTAATAAATCAGGTTATTACTTACAACTTTAGCGAGTTTTATTATTAATCAAACCCACATAATAAAATAACTAGTGGCAGGCATTAGTTGTGAAAGTAAAGTTTTTTTTTGGGGGGGAAAAACTTTACATTGGTGTCAGAAGTGGGATCTAGTAAAACTGCTAGACGAGTAAGTGTTGATTTTATTAGTTCGGGTGAATTGCCGGAAAGTTTTGGAAAATAGACGAGTGTTATATGCCAGTGAGTACTAGGAAGCAGAGCATGGAAGAGTTAATAACACTGATGAAGGAGATGAAGGAAGATGTGAGAAAGGGCCAGGATGAAATGAAAGAAGATCTGAAAAAGTGCAAAGACGAAATGAAGGAAGACATGAGAAAGCACCTAGATGAGGTAAACAAGGGCCAGGAAAAGATGAAAGAAGAAATAATAAGGAAAATAAGAAGGGAAGCAATCAAGATGCCACAAGAAATTAAGGACGAAACAGAAAAGGTCCAAGAAGCAGACAACATCCAAGAAGAAGACGAAGGTGGCAAGGATGATGCAGGTAGTGGAGATAGCAGGTCGGAATGTTTAGGTGAATGTGACCAGATTAAAGGAGGGTGTAGCCGTGTAGAAGTTCAGAAAGCTGCGTGGGAAGAAGAAAGAGTAGAAAAATGCAGCGGACAGAAAGAGAAAGATAAAGGTAAGAGAACCATTGTTCAACCAGGTGTGCAAGGGAGCCTTGAAGCGTGGACAGCGAGGAAAGAAGAGGGAGTTCAAGTACTGCTGCAAGGATCGCAAAGGGACGAAGGGCTATCGGACATCCACGGAGGTAACACCGGGATCCATCTTGCAGTGAAGAGGGCATTGGCCAAGCGGAGGCAGCGGTTCTCTTTGGTAGGCTACCACGAGGACGGTGTAGACTGGGTTAGTCGTAGCACCGAGTGGGTAGCAATGAAGAGAACCAGCCGAAGAACCAATGGCGCCCTGAGGCAGGACAAGGTAGGAACTCCGTGCAAGAGGATAGCCAGCGATATGGCAGCACCCTCTCCTGATTCCAGAAGAGAGATGCGCTACATTCTGGTTGCGATGGACCACTTCAGTGAGTGGGCAGAGGCCCACGACGTAGCAGATCAGGACGCGTCAACGGCAGCTGCAGCATCGACGGTCTACCAGAACCTCGCCGTCAGGAGGACAAGGACGACGCCGCTACACCCTCACTCTGATGGCATAGTGGAGCGAATCGACAGGACCCTAGAAGGCCATCAAAGGTCTTTGGGGAATGAACATCAGGAGGACTGGGATGAATATACGCCTCTCCTAAAGATGGCGTACCGTTCAGCAGTTCCAGAGACCAAAGAGCGAATGCTTGCAAGCATTGCGTTTGGCAGGGAGCGTCGACTACCCAGTGACGTTTTATTTGGCAGCCCAGAGACGGACGAGTCGGACGTGAACAGCTATGCTGTGGAACTTCGACGTAAGTGGAGAGCTGCGCGGGAAAAGGTACGTGACAGGACGGAACAGGATGGTGACCGGACGAAGACATCGTACGACAGGCAGGGCATTGGAAGAACGTTCCAGAGAGAGGAGAAAGTTTGGTCATATAAACGGGTCCGCAAAAAGGGAAAACCTCCTAAGTTGCTGGGTAGGATCTTACACCACTGTCTCACTGCTCAACGACCTGGTGTTCGAGATTCAACGCACGCCCAGATCCAAGATGAAGGTGGTACACTTGGACCGATTGCTGCCCTACATCACGAAGGAGACTTCTGTTCGGGACGAACAGTTCTAAGAGGGGAGCAGTGTAACGAAGTTGACCTGGGCGGAGAAGAAAGGCCTGGATTGTTCTAGAGGTTGAACGACCAAAGTCAGTAACAGGCCGCCACTGCATAAACAAAAGGGGCGGTATCTACTTGTGGCAGAAAAGAAAGGCCTAGATTGTTCTAGGGGTTAAGCGACTAAAGCCGGTAACAGGCCACCACTGTGTAGACAAAAGGGCCGGTCTTTACTTTAACTAGAAAGAAAAGGGCTAGATTGTTCAAGGAGTTAGTGACCTGTGTAAAAGCCAGCTAAGAGAAAGGCCGCAGTTGGGGTGGTGGCATATGTGTTTCCCAGCCAGTGATTGACAGGTGAGAGTGAGACAGACGGAGTTGGAGAGAGACGGAAAATGGGAGGAGGCGTCTCACAGCTGAGGTGGTGGCAGTATGTTTTCTCCAGCCAATGAACGTCAGGAGGGCGTGGAAACTTATGCTCAGAGAGTTGGAGGAGGGCAGTCCCAGTTGGAGGGAGGCACGCAGTTAAAAGGAGGCCGACACAGCTGGAGAAGGCAGTTTCAATTGAGTCAGTGTTAATCAAGTTTCAAGCAAGTTTTAAGGAGTTATTAGAGTTTATAGTTATTAGTCAAGTTTATGAGTTAGTCTTGGAGAGTCAGTGCTGCGGAGTGCTTCAGTGGTAGCTAGTTGGGCAATTAGTCAGTTGATGAGTAGAGCTGTGTTAGTGTAGCTGAGACTAGTGCAATTCGGTGCAGTGCGGACCAGTGGTCAGTCGGGGAACAGTTTTGTGGCGTTACGAAGTGAGTAAGTAACAGTAAACTGTTGTGACTGTTGTAAATGGTGACTGTAATGAATAGCGTTAGTTGCTTGTAAATGTTAATGTGAGTAATGTTAACGTGTTAATAAATCAGGTTATTACTTACAACTTTAGCGAGTTTTATTATTAATCAAACCCACATATTAAAATAACTAGTGGCAGGCACTAGTTGTGTAAGTAAAGTTTTTTTATTTTGGGAAAAACTTTACAACTGGGTGGATCAGGGTCTTATACAATCGCAGCTTCGTCTACCTTGATATCAGATGATTCCGAAGCCCAAAGTAGCATCTGTTAGCCACTACTATCCTTCGCCTTATTTCGGCTGACACGTCCTCATCTTCGTTTACCAGGGAGTCCAGGTAAACGAACTCGTTTACACTTTCAAATGTGGTTGGTGCATTCCGACCTGTTACCATGTACTCGTACTTTGTCTTCTTTTCACTGAGGGCGAGACCCATCCTTCTAGCTGGGACTTCCAAAGCTAAAAACGCTTCCTCCACGGCTCTGAATGATCTTCCTATTATATCAATGTTGTCGACATAGGCACTACTTCCCATTAAGCTAAATTTTCCTAGATCGGTGATAGTTCGAGAGACAATAAAATATGATCCATATTTCCACAATATAGGAAGTATATGGCGGCCCGATTTTGTTTCAATTTTATTTATAATTTTCAGTTATGTTTTTTATTTCTTAATTAACTGTGGTACATGAACATCTCGTAATAGGTTTTACCTTTAAACAATTAATGAATAACTGAAATATATGATTTTGGTAACCAAAACTTTAAAGTTGTCTAATTTTTGAAGTGTTTCACTTACATTTAGCCCTATGCATAAAAAAGACCTGATAAAGTATAATCCAGTGTTTTTTTAATCGAATCAGCCTAATTCTTTCTGTTAATCAATAAGTTTAATTCCTGGTTAACCACATAGGATATATTATTTATTAAAAAATATTAAAGTAACAAATTTTTCAATTGCCAAGTTAACTTTACTGGAAAGAATTGCAGAATTGACATTTCAGAAGATAATAAGGGAATACCATTCAAGTAAAGAAAGAAAGCTGTTTATGGCAGAGAAAACAGATTTATTAAAATCGTACAAATTATAGTCTTAATAAATGAGCACGAAATCATTTTTTTAAAAATTTATAAAAAAATTGTGCACTAGTTAGTCACCAAAATCACATTCTGCAATGTTTAGATCTAATTCGAATTTGTTTCAAATTACTGTTCTTTAGAAAGTTAAACAGATGTATTTCTCTAAGAGGGTAATTACAATTATTAATAGTTTGAGGACGTCAGAGTGGAAAGGATTGAAGTCGCATAATAGTAAAATTTAACGACGTCATGTGAAATAAAATCGCCATTTTTTTTTTCTTGCAGACTAAAGTAAATTTCTCTCGTAAAACCAGGATGTATTAGCATCCAAGTAACCTTTTTATATTTTTTGAACCCTAAAGTCACAAGAATTTGTTCACCTAAACTATAAAATTTTATCACGTTAACCTCAACATTTCTTGTTTGTTACAATTCAAACTCCACAACCACAAGTGCCAATATCAACAGGTTTAATAATTTCAGCGATAGTCGGTGTACTTGTTAAGACCGAGTTTAGAAGAGATGTCTGGTTTTCAAGAATCTGATGGGGCAAATATGTCATAATGATTAGGCAATCATTGTTTCAAGTAATCTAGTTTAGACCTTTAAACCAAGCACACTTTGATATCAAAAATTCTCCCTTATTATTAATCATATTTTCTTTCTAGAAAGATAGGGCCTCAGCCGTCTTCGAATCAATAACTGGAAAAAAGGCGATTGCCCACTCAGTTAGGTCTTTTTCAATAGTAATTACTAATAAAAAAGCAACGTTATAGAATCTGTGTAACGATTAGAAGATAGATTGATTGGAAAATTCTCTCTCACTTCTGTTCATTGGTAAATTCACTTCACGCTATTTCAAGGCACATTTTACTATAAACCAAAGCGAAATGATCTTTAAGTGTCTCAGAAAATACATATTCAACAGCCTCCTGATTATAAAAACAGATTTTGTCGAATTGGTCTATTGTGTGTTTGTTGTCAGCCGCTAGGACCTGACAGGAAATTGTTGTTGAGAATTTTTATCAACCATTGGAATCACCCTTTACTGAATATCTTTTTTATGTTTTGGTGTTTACTAGTTAGAAGAAGTTTATTAAAAGAACTGCAGTTCGGATGTAAATTACACTTTTTCAACTTTGCGGTAATTTTGTTTGCAAAGTAAAGTAGTCGCTTATTTTTTCAGGCAGGGCTTGGAATACTAATTAGGAATAACGGACGGAGGTGGAAGCATATAACATTCTATTCAATTTTTTTGTAACAAACAAAGAGTAGCTCCCCGGATTCGAACTGGGGACCTGCCAAATACAAATCTGCGCTTCATAGCCCTGAAGCCCACATGGGATTTCATTTAATCTTGGCCATGACACAAGTTAAGCAAAACTATTAGTTGAATCTTTTTCTCAGGTAACATTGAATTTAGTAAGATTTTATAGGAACTGTAACATCACTCTTCCTTCAATAAGATTATTATCTTAACAATATTTTGTTATAGCGAAATGTTTGTATGAAGTCAACAATCTTACAAGAAGAAATTCCTAGATTTCAAGAGAATGTAATTATGCAAACTGATGTCAGAGAAAGTCGTGCGAGGGTTTATTCCAGAATTTTTACTTTAAAATTCAATTTCACAATTTCCAAGTTATTCTCCAAATATAAAAATAATTCCATAGAATGTTTAATTAAAAAGAAACATGTTTATAGTCAAAAGAAAGACGAGAATCCATCATAAAACTGACGTAAAGTCATGTAAATACATTTTAGTGACTACTGGCTGCCCTCGTTATTAAGCAAACAAAAAATTTCCCTCGGCAGATGTGAAACAAATAGAGATGGAGGTGCTGTTCCGAGGGTTGTATGGAGTAGGCAGCTTCCAACATCAACCATCCTTCTTAATTTACCTCTACAAAGATGTATGTACACATTCGCTGTTGCTATTGTTAACGTGAGTTTGTAGACTTGGTTAACAGAACGCACATATTGGTGCTCTCCATAATTCTACCAGAAATTAATGTATTTTCTTCCTTTGTTTGTTCATCAACGTACAAACATTTGGATCAGTTTAGAGTTATTAAATAAGTAATTTACCAGGATGAATCAATCGTCAAGTGTTTCAAAAATCGCGGCAGACTAAACTAGATGTGTATTAGTTAAACTAGGCTAGTTAACTCACTATTCCAATAAACGAAAGGAAGGAGTCAAATCCTATGAAATCAACCAAAATGCCTAAAACATCATTCTTTGATACAATTGTAATGCTTCAACCCCCCTCCCAGACTTTAGGGGTTTCAATTTGAAAAAAAACAACACCTGGTCGACACTTTAAAACTTTATTATCTTACATAAAAACCCTTGACTAATAATTATTAAATTAACTAAAAATACACGTAAATTGCAAATATGTAAATTAACTAAAAAGGATAAAAACAACTACTAAAACAGGAGTTCCCCCTTAGCGCCCGTCGCCCTGCCAACCGGGGCCAGAGATTGGCACCCCAAAGACCATCGACAGATTTGGCTTACCCGCCACCAACACCTGCAGCTTGCCCATTCCTCGCCAAAAATCTTCTCGTCTTCGTCAGGGTTTTTTGCACTCAGCTACAGTCACTCCTTTCGGTCACACTCACTGTTCTGTTTTCCTTTTCTTCTTTTCTGTCATACTACCTCTCACACAGACCCACATAGACACACCCTACACACACACACACCACTCTCTAGGCCCCCACCATTCCTAGTAACTTCCTGACTATGCATTCTAAGACTACATTATAGGTATCGTGTTACGTCCTCTATGTACTCCTTAACAAAAACTTACAGTTTAAAATGTTAAGTATAGGGGTTGATTAAACGCCAAAAGGTACACAAATCAGCGAGTACTCAACATTTCATTAATTCTTCATTAATAGTTAAGGAATTCTACTGCATTAATTTTCATTAATAAGTTATTTTTTAGAATTTATTAGATGTCACAGACCCTTATGCTGGCCATTTTCGTCTACAAAATATATGTTCAAGTAGCACTGTAGATTGACTGTAATATCTAGTTATCTATAATAATGAAACTATTAATTACAGGTTAAAAAGAAAAACGTTATAAAAAATATAAAAAAATTATGAGGCTAAAAAATTCAAAACCTTTTTTTTATAAAAAACTTACACCAATGATTTTGTTTATTTTATTTATTTATTTTTATTTTTAAATAAAAATCGTCGGTTTAAGTTCATTCTTCGATTAAAGTAATTGTTATTGTATGAAGTAGTCAAACGTTTATAAAAATAGGTAATAATTATCTGGCTTTATCGCAAATAATATAGTTTTCTTCAATTACATTCTCAATCTAGGTATTCATCCCACAATGTTGTATATATGTAATATAAAGTAGTATCTAAATAAGATATGCATATTTTTAGGGCAGCTAATTATTCCAGTATTTTACTATAAGTAAAATTAGGGGGACTAAATTAAATTACAATTGAGAAATGAATAATTGTTGTTGAATAATCTACTTGTTATTAACTGTGTTATTTGTGCTCACGAATATTTCGGTAAGACGAATTCAAGACAGTAGCCTACTCTTTGTCTTTTTCTACTTTAACATGCATGTACATATTTATGTGATTTATCATAATTATAACAAAAAAATATTATAAATGAAGTGGCCAGCATAAGGGTCTGTGACATCTAATAAATTCTAAAAAATAACTTATTAATGAAAATTAATGCAGTAGAATTCCTTAACTATTAATGAAGAATTAATGAAATGTTGAGTACTCGCTGATTTGTGTACCTTTTGGCGTTTAATCAACCCTTATACTTAACATTTTAAACTGTAAGTTTTTGTTAAGGAGATTTTTGTACCTTTTGGGTAGATTTTCCTTTTTGTTTATTTTACAAAGTTACATATGTTCTTTACAGATTTTTTTAAAATTTGGAATAAACAATTCTATCATTATAATCTGATAAGGTGTTAAGTCGGAACCGTAACTACCAATGGAGAGATCTTTTTAAAGAATGATTATAGCTGCGTTCCCCCAAACCATCCTCAATAACAATTTTTTTGAAAAAGCGTTTTGAATAACATAGGAAGGTATTTGTACGTAAATAGCAAAATTAAACTGCGATTTCAGTACTTCCTTTTAAGAGGAGTAAGAAAAATAAACTACGATTGCAGTACTTCTTCCTAAAAGGCAAAGAGGCAAAGATCTTTTAATCGAACGACAATTCATTGATTTAAATCGGTTCACTCATTGATAATTTAAATGATTGCAGTACTTCCTCTTAGTAGGTGCAAGAGCATCAGCAACGTAGAGGAGCTTTAACCACTTATTCGAGCTGAATTTTATCACAATCGGACTAAGCGTTATAGAAATATTGGTAATAATAGTTTTAGAAAGTTTAAAATTTGGGTGGGGCAAACTCTCCTCCTTATGAGGCACGGCGTCGAGACTTTTAAAGTGCAAATCTGTACAAAATTTCGATTCGAATGACCCTTCATTCATGCAAATCGGTTCACGTGTCGATAATTTGAAACGATTGCTATACTTCCCCTTAACAAGTGTAAGAGCAGATCGTCGCTTTATTGTTACGTAGGGGAGCCCTAACCCTATCATCCTACCAAATTCTATCAAAATCGGGCCAAGATTTACAGAGTTATTAGTAATAATAATTTTGGAGGGGGCCTTACATAAAGGGGGCTAACTCCTCTCCAATTCGATGTACAGCGTCGGGACCCCCAAAAGGCACATCTACATAAAATACTGAATCGAATGACACCTCATTCATGAAAATCGGTTTGCGCGTTTAGGCGCTACGTTGTTTACAAAAAAGGTAACAACAAGAACAACAAGAACAACAAGAACAAGAACAAGAACATTTTTTGAAAAAGCGGTTTTTGCTCATTTTTGGCAACTTTTTTCTCGAAACCTATTAGATCTGGGTTGTTGCAAAAAAATTACAGTCATTAAGGAGGATTTGCCCTATAATTTAAAGAAAATTTGGGAATTTTATTTTTTATAGAAAAAGAGAAAAAAATTGTCAAAGTTGGGTGGTTTTCAACGTTACGCTTTTTCGTGCAGTTTTTGATGATCAACCCTTATACAACTGTCCTACCGGACAGTTTTAATAACAATTTAATTCTAAAAGAAAATATAATTACAATTCACCAAACCCACAATTCCGTCCCTTACACAATCATTGAAGAGGCCACTTTCGAAAAAATCACCTCTAATCAAAGACAATACATCCGGCTAATGGTTTTTAAACGAGACCTTAATGTCGAATACGGAGGTGATAAACTAAAGGAATTACCAGATCAATACTCATTATGTAGTTAACGCTAACACTTGTAGGTCGATAGAGAACTCAGTTTTGAACAATTGATATAGTACTTCCTCTAACCACTAGCGAGAGAAACTTAAATTATTTCACCTCACTGAATTTCCTCGTCTTCTATTAAGGGTAATCTCGGTCTGCTCTTGATCAAGCTGTATTGTTTTGGTCTCACTACAGAAAAATAACGGAAGCTTTTGAAATAAAGAAAAAATTCAATGGCTGGAATGTATCTGCTTTATTGCTCGTGAAAAATTTTATTTATTAACTTTACTAAGTTTTTTGTTGTTATTTTATTCTCTAATTTTATTAAAGTTTTATTTATTTTCTTTTTATATCTTTCTTGGTTTTTACTGTTACTTTTTCTTACAGTTTAATAAATGCAAAGTTTCGAAACTTGAGTTATCATTACAATACACTCTTTTTCAAAGGTATTTTTATTATTTATTCTGTATATTACAAATTGGTTTTTTATCTTCTCAAAGTTGAGAATTAATTTACTTTAAAAAGCTAGTATTCGCTTTTGTGTACTAAACTTGACCACTAAGCCCATTCCTACTGACGTTGTTAACCAAAACGTTTGTCCATTATGATCTGTTCAGCATTCTTTAGCCTATTCTTATTCGAAATGACCGGAATCTCAAGAAGGTTAAGTCGTTTGGGCTTGAAGTTCATAATTGGAATAGCCCACTCACATCTTGATAGGCGAGGTTTATTGGGGCTGGACACACGTTTTAAATAGAGAGCTCTTTGGACGGTTTCAAGAGAATGGATTTCACTCATGGAGGCAAGTGTAGAAGTGATTCCTACTCATGACTGAAAGACCTGAAAGGTTTTTGAAATAACAAGCTGTGAGAAGAAGACAATTAAGGAATTGAGCCCAGAAATCTGAATTAGCAGCATCAGAAATGCCACCTTATCTTCTACCGTCAGAGGAAGACTGTACTTTCAAAAAAAAATGCTAGTCTTCCTATATTGATTTGATTTAGCAAATCTTCTCCTGAATAATTTTTCTTCAAATTGCTGACAACTTATTCTCGTAATCTGAATTCCTATGAAAACTACTTCCTTTCCGGTGAATTCCACTCCTGATCTCCGACCACTTTCTTTCCGGCGAATTCCATTCCTGTTCTCCATCCACTTTCTAGGTTAGCCTTACTTTCTCGTTTTTTTGAGATAAACCTATCTCTTTTTCTCCTCCTATATATCTTTTAACGTGGTCAAACCAACAAACCACATCGTTCCAATACGGTGAAGGACATTGTACTGTCCTTCGTAATATGTTGTAGTTGTATTACTATCTGTTGAATTAAACTGATTGAAATGTTCTGATTCATGTTACCGACCAATGTACGTATTATTTTAAATAAACCAATAAATTGTAGATTATTGGTAAATGTAAAGTGATGCTACAATCGACTTTATTTATATATTTTGGTTTTTTGTATTGTAGTGCCCTATGGTGCAAGGCAGCTCCTTTATACCTTTGTCTTCCCGTCCGCGATACCTAATTGGTATAGCATTCCAAGACCATTACTGTGAATAAACTTACTATAAAAAAACTCTATATGATAGTAAAATTAATACAAATCTTTAAGTGTTATTAAACTATTCTCGTTGTCGAAAAGAGAAAGCATTCAATGTCTGAAGTAAAT
The DNA here is from genome assembly GCF_049639745.1 of Rhodnius prolixus. Classification (NCBI taxonomy): domain Eukaryota; kingdom Metazoa; phylum Arthropoda; class Insecta; order Hemiptera; family Reduviidae; genus Rhodnius; species Rhodnius prolixus. The sequence goes on along the minus strand of NW_027411592.1, from coordinate 4,481,861 downwards.
ATATTAAATTTAAATAACGCAAAAATAGGAAAATGAGTTTCATCAACGACATAACTATTTAATAACTTATTAGGACAAACTTCTTTCATCAGTCCTCGATGAACACTGGTATCCCAGATTAAAAAACAGTAAATAATAGAGACAAGATTGGAAATGTGTCAAAACAAGAACAGCTGATGACCCACTTGATTGAACTCTCTTTTATGCTCCTAATCTTTCAAATTATTAATTACTTCTTTATTTACAGTGCTTTTCAGAGCTGCGGAATTAGGACAAGTATTAGTTTTAACAACCTATTAATAACACAAATGTTTGAATCGTCTAATTACATTACAGAATTTATTATTTTCAAGGTGCTGACATTTAAGTAAAACAAATTCTTATAAGATAATGTGCAGGAATTCTCTTGATAAAAAAAAAATTCTTCGCATCCAGAATTTTTGCTAAATAATTTATTTCCATTCTTAAGTTTATATTTTGTATGTTTTTATGGTCCTTGGTAATTTTACTTTTAACTCAGACCCCTGTGAATAAGATCTGGCTTTGTTAGTAAAAATACATAAATACAAACTTTCATAATTACATATTGGATTGAGGAAACAAAATCTGGTGCGAACATTGACAAGTTTTTCTCTTAAAAAATTATCAAGTTTCTAATTAATAAAGTTTCTTTTAATTTTGATTTTTTCCTTATGTTTTACTTTTTTTAATAATGATATGTATTTCGCTTTGTAAAACGGTCTCTTTGTGATTGCTTTAAAGTCAAAGCATCTCAGAATTCTCTTTAGAAAAATATTCACCATAATGTCACTTTTTAAAATTATAATTTCAAATAAAAGCATCAGGCTTTACAAGATAACTGGGATGAAAGTCAGATCAATTTCTATAAAGCATTTTTGAGGATCTGAGTTGCGAAAATATCGAATTCTCTTATCAGCCTAATGTAAAAGAAAGTATGAAATTAACAGGGAGTGTCCAAAAAAATTACCTAACAAAAAAAAAAGTCAAATTCAAATTGGTAAAATATTTAATCTCGGATAATTGAAAAAAAAATAAACAATTTCTAAAAATAAACAATGTTTGTCATTGTTTGAAAAATAAATATTGTTTAATAATTCAGAGTGGGATCAGGTAAGAGCCTCATTGATATTTCTGGATATTTAGCTACTAACCCCAGGGCTATTAGCCGCCCAGCACTTTAACTTAGCACTGGCTGCCACTCCTATTAAATCATTATTGACTATGGAGTTCATTATTCAATAGTATGACCACCAAATTGAAACTTTGGCTTTTACACAGGTATCTAAACCAGTGCAAGATTGTACCATGTAAGTCGTACAAATTGGTGAAAAAACTTCAAAAAGGGAAGAAAAGTAGAACTGTGTTCGTTGCTGTCGATAAATAATACATGTTGGATAACCTGAGGTGAATACCTCGTAATCGCTAAGCTGCTCGTTAATGTTTTAATAGAGTATGTTTTTAGGGAGGCCTGGTGTGAAATGAAAAATGGCCTAAAGCGTATCAAATGTGTTCACTTCAGTCGCTTGAGAGCGACTTTACAGAAATAAAAATTATTTCTTAATCCTCTCGTTGTTGTTTTCTGTCGATTCAGGGCATCGATACTAGTGCTAGAAAGAACTCTATGTGTTTAAGGTGCATTAGATAGACCAGAGTGGTGCCAACTACACCTATACTATGCAGGTGTATTTATTAATATTTATGCCCTATTACAGCTCGGCAATTTCCGCTGCTTCTTGTTTGCATAGCTGAAATGGGTGGAACGGCTCTTCAGTAATTATTCTAAAAGTTTACGGCGTATTGGAGTATAAATTCAGTTTTTTTCTTTTTTTTTTTTTTACTTTCATTCTATTAAAAAAAAAAAATCAGAATGAGCCAGTCACAGTTTCTCAAGTAATGGGACTACATAATCTTAAGTGGAGAGTCCCAATTTTGTCTCTAGCAAAACGATCGAAGATTAACATTCGGAAGTTTCAGGAGTGGCACTTTACTTCTGTGGTGCAATTTCTTTAGCTTTATTAAATTTATTCAACAACTGAAGGGTAATCTTTCAACAAGTTATATTATATTATTATTATTATTGTAACCAGTTTGTAGCAGTGTGTTGCAAATACTATTTTACAGGGCATTAGGTATTTTTTCAGTGTTTGGATGAGAATTTGAAATTATAATTTCTGTAATGGCTGAGATACATTAGCAGAAAGCGGCAACAGCTGGGTCGTATTAACGGTTTGTCACTTCTTAATGTGACACCAAACGTGCCGATCTGAATATTTTAAAGTAAATACTTAGGCCATTTATTATTTTTACGCCAAATTCTTATCAAACTTTTCCAAATATGCATTGGCTTCTCGATAGCTTTGCATTCGTGTATTCACTTTGTATTGTATTCGTATTAAAATCACATTTTGTTGATAGTGAGTGCATATAACAAACAAAATTAGAGTGAAATGACATACATGACAACCTCTTTCTATAATCATGGTTCCATCTTAACGTTTTCCAAACACGAAATTCCGGAAATGATTTGAAATCTTACGATCATTGCACTGTTTGTGTTATCCATGCATTCACTGAAACGACTCTTCAGTCTATATCCTTCCAAATGCATCTACTACAATGGCCAAAAAAACAATATTTTCCTGAAAAATTATTCAACAAAGGATTTTAAATCTATGGCTGTGTAATGTGAAATCAAAGTTTGGAGTAAGACTTAAGTTATCTTTTCGAAAAAGTGAAATGGTTGAGGAATTTTTTTTCACTCGGATTTTTATCATCGCATTTAATCTTATCTAACACAAGTAAAAGGGCCAATTGGCAACTCTGAAATAACAGTTTCGAAGACACCCTTTCCCGGAAGGCCCCTATTTGAATTTCCCTAGTAAAATTTATCAAGCAATAAATCTACTTAAATTAATGAATGTATGAACACAGTTACAGTTGGAGATCATTTTCAAGAAAATCTCAAAAAAGGGAGAACACCTCTGTAAATTGCTACTTCAGTTGAGATAGGTACTTTGCCTGCTAAATTAGGTCGCGGCAGTGGTGGTGCACGCAAATATAATGTTGAAGTTGCGTTTTTTGTTTTGAGCTAGGTAGATAATTTTAGCTAGCTGCACACTAGGCCCGTACATTTTGTTCTTAAAAAGAAATAATTTTATAATGTTGGGCAAGAAACGACTTTTTTTAACACTAAATGCTCAAAGATGTTGCGCTACTTAGCCCATTGTTCAAAACCTAGACCAGAGCAATCACTATTCTAAAGCACATTGCCGACTTTGCATTTCACAGACTACCTATAAATCGCTTAGGTCAATTTGACATCCCAGATGAAACCATAATGAAGAAAACAAAATGCTGAAATATTTTGGGTCTATATTCCATAAAGGTGGCTCCAAAATAAATAACAGAGTAAACTCTCAGGAGGAAAATTTACAAGAAGGCCTGAGAATAATGGGATGCACAAATATCCAATAGCAAATAGAAGAACATGAACATGTCCATCTTGCTAAACACTACTTTGCCGAAGTAAAATTTAGGCCGCCTCAGAAAGTCAGGTGTAAAGCTTAGAACCTAGTAATGAGGAGTAATAAGTAGAAAAATTAAGAAATAAGAGCTTAGAAATAAATTTCTAGCAAAGATCTGCGAGATACTTAAAAGCACTCCGAAGTAAGATCCAAAAAAGATAACTTAACCAAAAATATCTCACAGGTTGAGGGCACAAGGAGAAAAGAAGTTGACAGATGACCCAGATTATGTTCAACTCCGGCTGTCTTTGCAAGAAAGGCTGGGAAATTAACAAAGATGAGCTATTAATACTAATGATACTTGATACTTTCATTATTTCTTTCAAAAACCACAATAACTCCGACTTCTTACTTCTTTTACACCTTTGAGATGCCTCCTTTATAACATGCCTCGTTACGGCACAAGTTAGAATTGTAATAATTGAAGCTAGACTAAATCGAAGTATTTCGCTAACATTTATTCATAAAAAATAATACTTTATAATATTACATATAATCAGATATTTCGGCGTTATTTGTCGAGTTTATTAACTTCTCTGATATATTATTAGATTACAACTGTAATAAAAGTATGTTGATAAATCATGGTCATCTTACAAATATGTTCAAGATAAAGTATCAATAAAGACTAAAGATAAAACCATATTAGACATTCCAAACTTTTACAACAGAAGAAAGTTCTTAAAATATTTAACTTGTATATCCGTATATAACAAAGAGACGAAGTGATATTCTACAATCAAATTATTTTTCTCATTACATTCATTATTACTTCTGTAATGCAAGAGACAGATATGGGCAATAAAGTGAACCCTCAATTTCATTTAGAATATTTTAATTTATTCATGTTTTCAAAATGTGGTGGTTCCCTATAAGTTATGTTTAATTTAATTACAGAATTTAAGTAAATAGTTTCAGAAGGCTGCGAAGTCTTAGAAAAATCTTTATTGATCTACTGTTTGGGAAAGGAGTAGGAGACCAAAGAAGGATTAATTGAACCTCTCTAAAAAAAAAAAAGAACAATGACATATATCTTTCTATTTATAATAATTATAATTTATTTTCTCTTTAGGGTATTCTTACATTTTCCTGTAAAGGAAGGATGTAATGACAGAAAATGGTCCGAAGGCCGGAAGCGTTCTAAAAAAGTCTTATTCATGTTGAAAATTGGGCATTTTGACATCTTTCAATCGTAGACAAACCGCTCTAATATAATAACAGTGCAATACCATAATTTCTAAAGTTTAATTGGTAAAAACTGCATCAAAATAAATTTTTTGGTAATAGGTAAATAATAAAGTGTATGTATATAAGAAGCATTATGCCAAACTTGGCCAAAAAATTGGATGTAGAGTTTCCTAAAGAGCTGTGTAATGCACTTCAAAAAGGAATGTTAGAAAAGTTAACTAAAATTAGTTTTAAAAAAAGTCACCACACAAGAACTAATTCTTTTATAACTTTTAACAGTTCTAAAATAGAATAGATTAGTTCTATTACAGAACAATATATAAGTACGTATATTCGGAGCGTAAATTGTTCTATATTATAATCAATAAAATTCGAACAAGTACGCGGGTTATATTAGTTTCACATTCATTAATATGAACCCGGTAACTGAAACTACATATTACTTACAGAGAATCTATACTATTAAATTAATTTTGCAAACAGATACTGTTTAGTACATTAAATACTCTATTTGGTATAATTTCAACCATTCATCAACAGGAAATTTTACACGAAGAAATATTTTTTTTTTTTAATTTCCCTTGAAACGTTTTCTTATTAAGAAAATTCAGTTAGTTTTGTTTCAATTTTACACCACTAGATGGCAGCATCAACTTATACAAATTTAAATTATTTTTTAAATTTTCAAATAACTTTTCCTTCATTTTTTTCTTCTTTTCCGCTTATCAAATATTGTTTGTCTTTTTTCCATATATTTTATTAACATCAAGGGAAAGGAAAATAAAATAATTTAATCAATTTCATTTGTTCACTGTCTGCAAAATTTTTATGAAATATATTAGAAATAAAAATTCAAGAATGACTACTTTTTAAATTGAAAACTTATGTTCAATTAACTGCTTTGAAAGAGAACAAGGAATATCCAGGAATATTTCCTGGAATAAAAGGAAAATCATCACAGCATAATAAAGCTGCTGAAGATTTTGTCCATTAAGTGTAGCTCATTTCACTTTGGGTTTGCTTTATTTTATTACATGATTGTTTAGTTTAAAAAGTAATCATTATTAAGGAGATGCAGCAATTAGAAATATGAAGGAAACTAAAAATTTAGTTCAATTAAATGAAAATTCTATTTTGAATAATTGTCATGATTTCAACACCTCCTATTACTAATACTATGAAGAAAAAAAATCACAATTTTGAAATAAAAATATGAGATAAATTAATCGACAAAATGACCTACGTTTGAACTCAGTAGCAGATAAGATTTGTACAGTTACACAGGTTTATTCTTTACGTTCAGTTAATTGTGAATATACCAAATAAGAATTATGTTATTAGCTTCAAGTTTGAACCGGATAGCCGGTGTTACTCGGCAAAGTATAAGGAAGTATGCTGTCACCTTAGGCTCTAAAGACATGTTTTACAGAAGACATATAGGTCCCAGAGAAGAGGATCAACGAGTCATGTTGGATTTAGTCGGATGTAAGGTTAGCCATGTTTTTTTTATTTTTTTATTGAAGATAATTTGATATATTTCGTTGGTAAAGAAGTTATTTCAACTGGAACTGAATGCTTCTTCTTCTTCTACATTTTTTCCCTCTTACATCGTGTAGGTGCCTCCAACCATACGAGCTAACCAGATCTTTCTCGCGCAAGCGCTTTTATTTCTCTTTATTTTTTGAGTCTTTGATCAAAGGTAAATTACTCTTTGAATGTACTCAGCAACCAGGAAAGTGACAGTAATCACTCAGAGTAGGCAATTAGTGAATCTTATGGAGTAATATGTCAAAAGCTTTTTATTTAATGATACAGAAAGTTAACTTACTAATATATAAAATATTAGCAAAATTAAAACTTAAAAATTTAATTTACTTCTGTTATGAGCCCACTTATTTAACGGAATCGATCCGGTGTAGGCATAACAAAAGTTGCACTTTAACACGTTAACCTATCTTTTTTTTTTATGAGACACGTAATTTCTGAAGAAGAAGGATGTATTTAGCTGCCTGCATTTATTTATTTGCTATTATGTTTAGGTGGGCTCTGCCTATTTGACCTAGAAAGGAGGCAAATTTCTACCAAAAACAGAAGTACTTTTTAAACTGCGACATGAAATTAAAACTATTGTAAGAGCTCCATGTTTCAATTGGAATTCAGTAAATGATATATTATTGCATATTTTAATTATAAAGCATATTATTTTGTTACCTATAGGCTTTGAAGTCCTTGTAACCTAGTTTTTAAATATGGGTTCAGTGAAAGGCAAATTGGAGTAGTAGTATTACCACATGGCTTATATCTTCCTATGTTTGGCTATCTCTAAAAAACAGTATTTTCCTTGACGAATTTATGACGTTACAATCATAATCGATAACGTGGACTAGACAAATCTTTCGGGCAAGCAACGTTTGTTACATAATTAATTTGGTCTGACGCTTCTCACCAACTAACTTTACTTTTATTAAAGATAAAAAAAAAATATTGTAATTACTGTAACAGCTTCTTTTTTGATAATTATTATAATATTACATAATACATAATTGGCTGTTACACTCATTTGACTTTCCTTTAAAAACATAACCTGATTATTAAAAAATTATTCATTCCCCAAAAAAGGTATTTCAATTATCCAATGCTCTTGGTGATACCAAACGTCTGGATCCTGGTCCCACACTTCATGAAAACAGTCCAGTTACTTGTACCTGCGTACAAAAAACTTATACAGCAAAATTCATTTCAGTTGGGTAATCCAACATAATATGTTATATTATATTATATTAAACTTTCGTTCGAAGGCTGAGAAGAATTGGTAGGTATTCGAAATGTAGAGCGCCTAAATAAGATCAGAATTAAACAAGTAGTTGAAATCTGCACAAGATAGCAACAGAATGTATAAACAAAGGTCACCTGACTTGTCATAAACTATATAGAAAATTGTTGCACAAGTATTTAAGAGAAAACTAGGAGCTATAATAACTATTCTGTTTAGATGTCCAATTTAAAACTTTGTTAGATAGTTATTTCTGTTATAATATCCACAGAACTAGTAGTGAAAATTTTATTAAATGATTACCAACAGAACATAAAACTAATATCATCTTTCATTTTTACTAATCTACCTAAAGCTTCTATTTTAACCAAGAGCAAGGAATCAGTTTAAGGATTCACTGAAGGAATAAAGTTAAGTACTTGTAGGAAATAATCTGGGTTCAATAAGGAAGAAAATGAGTTTAAAAATCTATTTTGTATGTTAAATTTCAATGCTGTAAAATTTCTCGAGCAGACCGCATACAACACATTGTGATTTGTCAGTTTAAGTTTTAATGATCGTGGTAAGAGAACTGAGCTGCTTTCGACTTGGTTTTATATTTGTAATCAATTCATTTTGTACTTCAGTAGCGGCTAGTCGGAAAGTTCTTGTAACAAAAGGATGAATCAGTCACCATAAACCATATGTTCGGTGGAGCATTCTCCGAGTGACGCATTTATTCGTCAATTAATGATTGAATAAGATCTTGTAGTTTTGCGCCTTAAAAGGCGGCGTTGTTAGTGAAATACAGGCCTGTAGGAAGCAACTGATGCAGAGGATAACTATCGAGGAAAGCAGTCTACATTCATTTCATTTTTTATTTAAAAAATTCCTTACCGAAGGGAAGGTGGCCGAAGAGATTAACTATATGTTGTACCGTTCATGCTCCACGTTCTTATCGTCTGCAGAACCTCGTAGAATGCTGTTTCCCGGTTAATACTTTGGTCAAACCTTTCTTGTGGATAGCATCTATTTATAAATTGCTGTTTTTCATTTTTTGTTTCTCAATACACTTTCTCCAAAAGTACTTTTTCTGTGACTATTCATGTTCAAAATTCTGCAAGTCTTTTCCCCGAAGTAAAAGAATAAAGTAGAATTACCGTTTAAAATCGAACTCATATGTTTATACTTGCTTTCAGTCATTAGACGAACTAAGCGATAGAGCAATACCTGAGAAAATCAGATTAAAAAAGCCTCTAGATATGGAGGAACCTATAGGTAGGTACTGATTTTTATTTTTTTTCTTTTAATACTTTGTAAAGGATTGAAATCTATGCCTAGATTTCTTTCATTGACAGAGTTATGTTCTATTTAAGCGCATTAATGTGAAACTGAATTTTGATAAAATTATTTAGCATTGTACTGTGTTACCGCTGGGTAACTTCTCCTCTCAGTTAGTGGGTGCATAGTGGTGTCAGTTTCGTCATTCAAGTGTGTCAAGCGCTGGTGTAACTTAACAAATAATAAAAAAAGCATTGTATTTAAAATAATTAAAGATTGTTGAATATTTTATGCACAGTAATGATTAACATTAATGATGAAAGTGTCTGTAATATCATTAGAAAGTAAAATAACTTGTAGATAAACCATTTCCATCCAATTTCGGGGGAATCAATTACTTGATCGAAAGAAATCTTTCTCTCTCGATTTATTGGGATTTATGTAAGCACATTCCAGTGCTCTATAAAACGGAAAGTACCAAGTGTTACAACAAGAGTTGGATAAAAAACTAGTGTTTTGTAAAAATAATAATTCATAAGCATTTAATATTATTAATTGTATAAGACATTACGTCGTTACAATAGAGTTGTGTTGACAAACAATAAGATAGAATGAATTTAAACTTTTAACTTAATTGATAAATGATAACTTTCTCTTAAACATTGCAGTGGTAACGAAAATAAATTAAAGACAAATTAAAACTATAAAGAATATTACAAAATCTTTCTTTAAAAAATAAAATGCTTAATGTATTCCCTTTTATAAAGACAAGGAAAAATAATAATAATAATAAATAAAAAATACAAAAATAATAAGTCTTCCTAAAACAAAATCATATTCTTAAAAACAAAAACACATACTACTACTAGTAAATAATGAATACACTACTAAAAAAAACAAATACTGCTAAAAATATACAATAGATATTAAAAATAATAATAGATACTATAACTACTACTACTATAATTACTAATATAGTTACTATAATACTAAAAATATATATTCTTAAAAATAGATTAAGAAAATAACAATACAAATTCTCTTAATTTTAAGGAAAAATTCATGACTTATTATTACATTATTACAATTCAATTTATTATTTATCCTTTCACTGTGAAGGCTCTCCAATGTAGTAAAACAGATTTTCGGATACTTGGATCTTCCATATTTTCTATTTTTAACAACCAATGTAACGTTAATTTCAAAATAAACAGGCTTAATTGGACAACTCTAGTTTCTAATCATTTTAGAAAATGAGGAGTATTTTGGCTAACATTTAAGGTTCAGTTAATAAATTTGCAATATACAGGATCCATAAGCATTTAATAAAACTAATACTATCTTTTCACAGTAACAGCTTATCTTAATCAAAACAAACAGTGAATAGCATATACAGGGTGACCAGAGTTATATGCTCCACCCATTTTTTTTTTCTAACAGCGGGAAATTTCGAAAAAATAAAGAACACGTATTTAATCATTTTTAGTCTAGTTTATTTTCAGTAATTGACCGATTTTTTTAAACCTCTGTATCTCGAGATACAGCATCCAACTTAGTTTTTTCAAATGGAACGTTATATTTTGTTTGCACATTTTTATAGTATTTGAGCTCCTAAAAAAAACAAAAAAAAATTTTTTTGAAATCGGTTAGGTATTTTAAAAGTTATGGTAATTTAAAATAGGAAAAAAAATCAGTTTATTGTCAAAATTACGTTATTTTTTTTAAAGAATCTGTTCAAACTGGGCACAATCAACGGATAAGCAAGCCAAAACTCTGGATTCCCACGCTTTGCTTGGCGAAGTCAAGATCTAAGCAGGCTAGAGTTATTCGATGTTCAGGTTGTTTTTTCTACGAACGTTTGGTGTGGAGTTTTAGGAAATCCAATCGGCCAATACTTCTACAGAGAGAACTTAACTGGTGCAAGGTATCTAACTTTTTTAAGAGACATTTTGCCAGTTATGCTTGAAGATGTTCCTCTGCAACGTCGGCTAATATGTATTTTCAACAAGATGGTTGCCCGGCACAAAATGCGAGAGTTGTTCGAGGTTACCTGGACAGAAATTTCCATGAAAAGTGCTTAGGGACTCATTGTCCCATCCAATGGCTATCTCGATCTCTGGACTTAACCCCAACGGACTATTTTTTGTGGGGATATCTAAAAAATAAAGTGTACAGTATCCTTAATCCCGTGGCTTCAGTCGATGATCTGAAACGTCGAATAACTCTAGCCTGCCTAGATCTTGACTTCACCACCATAAGTGCTGCTACAAGCAAAGCGTGGGAGTCCAGAGTTTCGGCTTGTCTATCCGTTGTTTGTGCCCAGTTTGAACAGATTCTTTTAAAAAAATATCGTAATTTTGAAAATAAACTGAAATTAGTTTTTCATATTTTAAATTACCGAGTTGGCCTCGAGCCGTGATAGTGTACGGACGTCTCTGTATTTGTCTCGTGTTTTATTAATTTTGGTCGGCTTATTATTAGTTTTGTATAGTGATTTTTATATCAACTGTTTCAGAAAATTCCGCTAAATACAGTGGTATAACTTTTATTTTTTGCTTTCTGCTGTTTGAAACAATAATTTATGCAAAAACTTGTGATTAGTTGATTATTTTGTAGTGCCATTGCATATTTACTTTGTGCTAAGTGTTAAAGTCCAAACTTGGCAGTGACTATGAGTAATACGGCTAGCTGTAGTCTTGCTAGTGGAGGGGATGTGCTCACTGTCATTCTCTCCAAGCTTGAAACAATTAATAACGATCTAAATACTATTCAAAAAGATCTATCTACACTAAAAGTGGACAATCAAGGTACTTCGTCTGCTATAATCGATATTAAAAATGAAATTAATAAATTATCTGTGAATTTGGATAAAAGAATTAAAAATACGAATAAAAGCATTGAGTATTTACTAACTGAAAATAAAAATTTAAATTCTAAAATTGAAGAATTAAATCGTGCTTTTGCTGAGTTTTCTAGTTTTCCTTTTCAAAATGTAATTAAGGTAGATAATATTCCTGTGAGGGAAAATGAAGATTTACTTCTACTTATTACGGCGTTAGCGAATGAAATTGACTTTCCATTTAATGCCGATTTAATTGATAGTATTTACCGCCGTCGTATTACCAAAAATAATCTCCCTCCATCTGTATTCATTAAATTTATGAAACACTCAGAAAGAACTAATTTTCTTATTAAAGCAAAAATAAATAAAAGTAAACTAAATACTGAATTTATGGGTGTTGTTCGTTCGCCAATTTTTATTAATGAATACTTATCACCCATTAATTATGGGTTATTAAAGCAATCAAGAAACTTTGTAAAGGAAGGAAAACTGTTTCGGACTTGGACTAGGAATGGAAAAGTGATGGTTAGAAAAGCGGAAAACGCTACACCCGTTTATATTCAATCTTCTGGTGATCTCTTGGGTCTAGTTAAAAATGAGGCTGATTTTTACGAAGCTGAGTCTGTTGGTGATGAAACGGATACCTCCATCAGGTCATCTACTTCCATTACTTCTAAGAAAAGGAAAATTAAGTCTGCTAAGAACCTAGATGCGGGATCGCTGAAACCTTTTTTGAGGAAAAAGTCTACCGCGATAGAGGCGCCGAAATAGAGGATGCGGAGAAGCTGACAACTGTCTCAGAGGAGAATAACGTAAATATTGTTAATTATAAGGTAAACAGTGAATTTTCTTTTGACTTTGATTTAAATAGAATTTGTTTTTGGAATGTTAGAGGGTTCAATACGCTATTTCATATGGAAACTAAAGACATTAATGATCTTCTACTTAATGATATTATTTGTTTATCAGAAACATGGATTTGTAAAGAAAAATTTAATACACCCTCTTTTTTATCGAATTATTTCTATTTTTGTAGTTTAGCTGTAAGGAGTGGTTTGAGAGGGAGAAATAGTGGGGGAATGTTGGTTTTTTGCAGTAATAAGTTAGTGGGTAAAGTCTCTGTTTTACACATCTGCCATTTCTGGATTGCATTGTTGATTGATATTCAGCCAACCCCTTTAATTCTATGGACTAATTACTGGAACCCAAGCATAACCGACCAGACAATGATTGATTTATTTCAAGACCAGATGGATGTCATTATTTCTAATTACAGTTCCTATCATTTAGTGGTGGGAGGTGATTTTAACGCCAGAATCGCTGAACTTAACTGCTTAGATGTTAATCAGTTCCTTGGTACTCCTTTCAAACATGAGAGAATCTCTTTGGATAAGAAGCTAGACAAAAGAGGCCAATTGCTTGTAAGTGTTATGCAATCTTATGGTATGTTTGTAGTTAATGGCAGATCGAAATGCGATTATCCTGCTCAGCACACCTTTCTCAGCCCTAATGGATGCAGTGTGATAGATTTGGTCTGGATTAATCAAGTAACTCTGTACTCCTGTGATGATTTTGTGGTTTCCCCATTATTTGGCTCATCAGACCACGCGCTTTGCTATTTATCATTAAAATGTCCTCTTATTAATAATCATGTTTGTAAACGAACAGTTATTTCCAGAAATGACACGCAGAAATGGATAAAATATAGAGCAGAACTTGAATGTTCTCAAAATATTTATTATTGTAGTGAAGATGTGGAGGATTTATATGATAATTTTTTGAATACGATTTCTCTAGCATTATCTGGAGCGGGGATTATTACAACCTGGTATAGTCATGGCAGGGGGAATTTCAATGTGCATTTTTCTAATAGTTGGTACTCTAAAGAATGTAAATTATCTAAGAATGAATTAAACCGTTTATATAGGCAGTATAGAAAATGTAAGACTCAAGACTGCTTAACTAGTTTTGTCAATGCCAAAAAGGAGCATACTTTACTCATTAGGCAAACAAAGAAGGCTTATTATAATTTTATTAAAGAAAAACTTGGGGAAGCCAGAGACACAAAAGAGTTCTGGGGTGTTATCCGGTTATTTCAAAAATCGTATTTTCATCATAGCAATATTGATGTGGAAAATTGGGAGATATTTTTTAGGACAGTCTACCCGCAACGTATATTAACAGATATTTCTTTTTTTGGGGTGCATGATCCTATTTTGGATACCAGTTTTACTTTAGAGGAAATCATAAATGGTATTAGGATTAGCAAAAATGGAAAAGCCCCTGGTTTAGATTGTATTCTAAACGAGGGTATGAAATTATTGCCAGACTCTTGGCTCCATTATCTGTTGAACCTATTCAATAAGATCTGGCATGAGGAATCTATCCCACGTTCCTGGTCCAAAGTGAAAATGAAAATGCTTTACAAGAAAGGTGACCCAATGGATCATCATAATTACCGGGGTATTGCCTTGCTTAGCATTGTCACTAAATTGTTCACACAAATGCTTAGTGTGAGACTAACTAATTGGTCGGAATGTAACAATATCATTCCCGAAGAACAGTTCGGCTTCAGGAAAAATAAAAGTTGCACGGATGCTATTTTTACTTTATCGTCAGCAATTAATTATCAGTTACGTCTAACAAAAAGAAATATTTTTGTAATTTTTGTTGACTTTAGACGAGCTTTTGACTCTATACCGCATAATCATTTATGGGAAAAGTTATTTAATATAGGGGTTAGCCCGAAATTTATCCGGGTAATTAAACAGATTTATGATAAAGCCACGTTGCTAATAGAGGAAGACTACCGTCTTTCTAATGAAATAGAAGTGTCGCAGGGGGTTCTGCAGGGGGAAAAGCTCAGTCCGCTGCTTTTTAATTTTTACCTGAGTGATTTTGCAGGTTTTTTTTAGGGAAAGAGGTGTGGAGGGTATTCACCTTAAGGGTGGTAAGGATGTCACGATCTTAATGTATGCAGATGACGTGGCAATAACCTCTTATTCTTGGTATGATGCACAAAATAAATTGAAATTGCTGTCGGATTACTGTGAAATTAATCAAATTAATGTGAACCCACAAAAAACGGTAGTGCTACACTGTCACAAAGGAGGTAGAACGAAGAAAGTAAGGGATTTTTTATATGAAGGAAGTAAGCTAAGTTTAGTAAACAGCGCTTCGTACTTAGGGGTCCCTTTTTCCGCCTCCGCCAAGTTTATCTTAGCGGCCAAGCACTTTGTAAAAAAAAGTTCTGTCGCTATGGCTTCCGTGTTGAGTCTCATAGCCAGATCCGGGTGCAACTCTTGGAGGGATAAGATGTACATCTTTGACAGAAGGGTTTCGAGTGTTTTACTCTATGCTTCGGAAATTTGGAGCCCTAATTATTTCGACCTTCTGGAAAGAGTGCATTTAAAATTCCTAAAATCGTTACTGCATCTTTCTCGCAATACGCCTGACGCTTTTGTCCGTTTGGAAAGTAATCGGCTGCATATTAAAGCTCTAATTTTTAAACGAATGTTGGGATTCTGGTCAAAAATCTTAAATCTACCTCATGATAGTCTACCAAGAGTCTGCTATAATGGTTTGTTTGAACAGTCAGATACTATTCAATTGCCTCATAACTGGGCAATGGAATTTAGAAGACTCTTATTTTCTATAGGTGGCGACGATGTGTGGCTAGCGCAAAGTTCGGAGGAGTTAAGAAAAAGGAAAAACTCCTTGATAGAAAGTTTTAATAATAATTTGTTGAGTAAGGATGTACTTTCTGTGACTCATGCTTCCTTTAATAACTATTTTAGAAGCATAAGCCTTCTTGGTTTGCCTGAACCATACATCTACTTCAGATGTGATCCTAAATTTATTCGGACTTTGTCACAAATCCGCCTAATGAGCAAAATCAAACCTAGAATTTATCTAAATGGAACTGTTCATAGCTTCAATCCTGACAATGTTTGTTCTTTATGTAAATGTTCTAAAGATGAATTTGCACATTTTTTGTTAGAGTGTACTGTATTATCTTTCTTTAGGGACACTTATTTAAGAAGTTATGTGCGATCGAATGTAAATTTTCAAGACCAAGTCGATGATCTCCTTTTTGTAGATAACTTGAGTAAATTAAAAAGTATATATTTTTATGTTTATAATGCATTAAGGCTAAGAGCTATACTTGTGGGTTGATATTTCTTATTTGTTTGTTTTTTAAACGCAGATTTGTTTACTTTTTCTTTCTTTTTATTTGTATACTCTCTCTCATAGTTATTCAATTGTGTATAATTATTAGCAAATATATTATAAAATTGTATGTATCATTCTATTGTGTGTTGTATATATATATATATAGTAATTGGTAACCGAGACCAACTCTTGCTATGAATTGTACAAAATTTAAAAGCAATAAATAAATAATAATAATAATAATATAATTTTAAATTACCATAACTTTTGAAAAACCTAACCGATTTCAAAAATTTTTTTTTGTTTTTTTTATGAGCTCAAATACTATAAAAATATGCAAAAAAAATATAAGGTTCCATTTGAAAAAACAAAGTTGGATGTTGTATCTCGAGATACAGGGGTTTAAAAAAATGGGTCAATTACTGAAAATAAACTAGATTAAAAATGATTAAATACGTGTTTTTTATTTTTTCGAAATTTCCTGCCGTTTCAAAAAAAAGTGGCTGGAGCATATAACTCTGGTCACCCTGTATACATTGATTTTAATCAAATTCCAGGTGAATATGAAATAATGGAAAGGATAAGAGAGATTGCTTCAAAAAATAAGGTGTATCGATCGTACATCGGTATGGGATACCATAATACTTGTGTTCCACACACCATTATGCGGAATATTTTTGAAAATCCAGGATGGTTAGTATTTTGAAATTAAAAGATTATTTAGTTTGTAATCACAATAAAATTGAGAATTAAAAAAGCATTTGTAACTTTTTAACAAATATTATTATTAATTGAGAGAATTTTTAAGATTAATCAAGAAGTTCAGTATAAAATTTGGGCAATTTTTTAACACTTTCTTATAAAATTCTTTTTATAAAATACTATCCTTCAAAGCTGTTACTTGTTACCTGAATCTGTGCTTACTAGGCAATTATTTTAAATATAAATCTTCAAATTTCGTTATATAATTATAATTGCTTTTTTTTAATTCAAGGCACTTTAATATGTGAAATCTTTGGAACCTAGAACTTTTTTCTTGCATTGCCGGCCCCGGATAGTATTCTCTCGTTACAGCTCAATGTGCGGTGGTGGTCACAGTGAGTAAGAAGCTCTATTAGAGAAAATCTAAGGGCCAGCAGCTAGATTCGAACCAGTATTTCCCTGAGGGAATCCAGTACGCTATTGAGCTAATCCCTTCTCTTTTTTGTTATTTTCTTCATTAATTTATTATTAAAAAAATATATATATCTTAATTTATTTTATCTAGCAGTTTCACTCTGAAGTAAAAGCTAAACTTCTCTGTTTCAAGTACCTTTATTTTATTTTTAAGAAAACTTACTTGATTTTTCAAGGGAAGAATAAAAGCGTCTTCGTTTTGTTTTCTTTACTCTCAATCTTTTACCATCAGTAGTTTATCAACTTTGATTACCAAACTTTTTTTTAGGTATTCCTTTTAATTTTGAAGTTGAAACTAGATAGTGCAAAAGCTCTGTGCTGAATTTGTCTATGATTTTTACATTCTGAATACCTTTAAATAATGAGCCAACCCCTTCTTAATATATAAAAAATCTTAATGTACTAACTTTTAATTACAGAACCTTTATTATTGATTAAATTATTTTAAAGAGTTCAAAAGGTTGATACAAACTAAATTCTGAAAGTCAAGTAATGCCTATTTTTTCTGGAGGATTTTACTCAACTTCCCAACAATTGTCGCGGACAATGAGAAATGGGAAACAACATACGTAGTTTAGAAATCATTTTAACGCTAAAAGAAGCTCATATCCGGAAGAATCGAACAGGCTACGCACACATTCCTTAGCTAAACAGTTAGCGCCTCGAAAAAATAGCTATATTTTAAATTTTAATTTTAATGAATTTCAAATAAATGTTTCTGAATTTAAATGTATACCATTTTTTCAACTTAAAGTTTCTAGAATTAATTATTTATTTATTTTTAAGGACAACACAGTATACTCCCTATCAACCTGAAGTTGCACAGGGTAGATTAGAAAGTTTACTCAATTTTCAAACAATGATAACCGACTTGACAGGCCTTCATGTAGCAAATGCTTCCCTGTTAGACGAAGGTACTTCAGCAGCAGAAGCTGTAGCACTTTGTCAAAGGTTTGTTTTAATTTTAATATTCTTATTTCTTATATATTATGTCCTTAAAAAATATTGGCTTTCAAATTGTAGTGGAAAATTAAACCACTCAAATGAAGTGAACATATTATTCTTCGGTTTGAAAGAATATTAAAATTGAATAAAACGTTAACGCAAAGTATGATAATAGACTTTGATTCTAAAAAATTACATGTCAATAACGTCATGAGATTACTATTAGCAGATGCAAGTTTAGTTATAAATGCAAAAAGCAACTTTTGGGTAGAACTTGGTTTATTATTGAAGAAGTTTTATATTAGTGACCTTTATTGCCCAAGATGACATGAAATTCACACCTAAACAAAATTACAGTAGTGAATAAAGGAAAAGTGGGAGATTAAGTCCTCTTTTGTGCAAATCTTAACCAGTAAAGTTAGATCAATAGTGTCTTACATATAAGGATTGTAGGCCCAAGTCATACAATTAAAAGGCCGGAGCGCTCAATGTCTTTAAATGACTTGCATGTCAACCACTGCGTGATGTTGCCTTAGCGGCATCCTAACAAGGGTGGTAAATCAGGATGAAAGAGCCGTCGGTTGGCAAGCATAGAGAGGTCCAGTTGGAACCCTCATTAAATCCAAAACCGTTATATTTGGGACCTCTTTAGTTTTTTAAATTGCCAATCATCAGTTTTCGTTATATGCAGTGAACTGCGTCATTTTCCGTGAAATTCTGAATACATTTCAAAAAGCCCCTTGGCTAACAATTATCAGTGTGTAATGTGTCTAAGATTACGCCATTTGAGAAAGAAAAACTGATGTCTTAAACTTTACTAAAAACATTTTTCATGCTTCGCCTACTTATAAACTTTATGCTGTCTTCTAATTTGAAATTATTTTGCAAATTAACTTTCTAAATTCGTTATCTATGTTGGTACCCACAAACCTATCCTTTTTTTTCTAAAGTCTAATTAAGTTTTAATGAAAGAAATATTTTCTAGGTCGAATAAAAGGAAGACTGCTTATGTAAGTGATAAAGTCCATCCTCAAACATTAAGCGTTGTAAGGACACGATGTGAGCCACTTGGAATCGAAGTACAAGTAAGAAATCCAGACGAAATGGATTTCAGCTCAAACAAAATATCTAGTGTACTACTTCAGTGTCCAGATACAGAAGGAACTTGTACTGATTATAATTCTCTCATAGCAAGAGCTCACGAAAATGGAGTGAGTTTCATCTTAGATCAATTTGTTTAATAAAAATATTTTATTCTTCAATAAATTTAAAGTCTTAAAATATGGAAACTTAGAATTCAAACAATTTATAAATAAATTTTAGAAGCAATTTTTTACTTTTACATTTAATTTGTTTGTTAACATTTAACTTTCTTTTTGAGAGCCAACAAAATCCATATCTTTAGTTGTTTGTACTTTTTGCATGAATTATTTTATTCTGCTTATAAAAGTCTTCTTTTATGTGTTCGTAATGGCTGTAATGAATTGGTCATCAGCATTCCAAAACAGAGCGATATCTCGGTTCTTCCCCTTAATTAATATTAGTATATTAATACATACGAAAGGATGCAGCCATTCATGCAAGACTAACAAAATTTGTGCTCTTGGGCCAACCGATTCTTCAGCACCCTAAGTTTTGCGAAAACAGTTAAAGAGGCCAGAAATTTCAAGTTTTTGAAACAAAAAAGCACAAAGGAAAGTTATATGAGACTAGATACTATTCTCCAGGCACTGTAGCGAAAAAAAAGATAATTTGCTGATCCTTATTGTAAGGGGTGAAACCACCCCTTTTACGCAAGTTTTGAGCTTTTCTATCCTTCAGTGGCGCAGAGTTATCAGGTCTCATGAGTTAGAGGATAGTAAAGACACATATATCCACTAAAATGTTTCTTTAATTTTCACTCCAGAGTCTGGTAGTGTTATGTTCGGATCTGTTGTCTCTACTACTTCAAACAACACCAGCAGAAATGGGAGCAGATGTTGCTGTTGGTTCAACACAAAGATTTGGACTGCCTCTTGGATACGGCGGACCTCACGCTGGTTACTTTGCCTGTAAAGAATCTCTTGTCAGGCTTATGCCTGGCAGAATGATCGGTGTTACAAGGTTTGCTTTTAGCTTTTTATACTTCAATTTTAAGATATTGATTTAAAAAAATTACAATAATTTTGGATTTAAACGAAAACTAGATTTACTTTGATAAAAAATTTATTTTTCTTGTTAACGAATAAATTAGGTTGGCTAGGCTATGAATCCTAATAATGTTTATTTAAATTAACTAACATTTGTAATTCGAAAAATGTGTTTCATATTTACTCAGATGGAGAATCAACATTTCTAAAGGGTGAAAGTGTATCTAGTTCCCAATGTAATGCACTATATATTGCTTAAAACATACGCAAGTCTTTTTCTTACTGCAGTCTGCATAGTTTTCACGATTCTACTATTGTTCATTGCAGTGAACGGTCACTGTAATGGAAAATATCCATTTAATGTAACCTCCGGAATCTCTCGAGAACAATGTTCACGAAAAAAAGATAGGTTTTCATTCATATGCCATAAGAGTCAATTTTTTAAAGTAACATCAAGCAAAAGTAATAGAAATTTATAAAAGAATAATTATTCATATAAAGCTAATTAGTTGAGCAGAGCAATCTATGGTGACAAGAAAAAATTGCAGAAGCAGTCAATCACTCATAAAAAGAAATTTTATGTAGTAACTGTATTGGCACTTTAATAAAGCCTAAATTGTAGATTGGAACGGTAGTAACATTGGTTGAGACACTAAGTGCAACAGAATGTTAGTCTAGATATCCAGGGTGGCCGAACATGAACTCTTCCTCTGAAACCCCAGAAAAATTTACTGCAAAAAAATGTCAAATAAAAGTTACAGGTCTGCGGTTTGTAGTGTATAGAATGTTAAAACAAAATCGTACGATCTACTTTTTAAGAAAATTTTCACCGAAAAATGCATTCAGAAAGTATTTATTTTGGTAAATGAGTTTTGGCTGACAGTGTACTAAAAAAGTTACTGGCAACAACAACCAACTCGGCACACCTCAAATAGGAAAAAAAGACTACATTTTACACGAAATGTTGCTAGTTTACATTGTAATTAGTTACTCGGTATCTCATAATCTTGAAATCCTTTGTTAACAGAGACGCTGATGGCCAGACGGCTTATAGACTTGCGCTGCAAACCAGAGAACAGCATATAAGACGAGACAAAGCGACAAGTAATATATGCACAGCTCAAGCGTTGTTAGCTAATATGTCGGCAATGTTTGCCGTTTATCACGGTCCGAAAGGTCTAAAAGAAATCGCTCAAAGAGTGCACAAATCAGCTCTAGTACTTAACACAGGTGTTTTGATTAATTATTAAAAAAAGAAATATATATATACCTACATATATATAAATGAAAGATAAAAAAATGACAAATATTAAGTTAGCAGCTAAGTTTATTAAATTCGCTTTTGAAAGTAACCATCCACACCCCCAATTAAAATAAATCACAATTTTTCAGCTCTAAGAACGTCGGGTAACGTGGTACATAATTCATTATTTTTTGACACCTTGAAAATAACTCCTAGAAAATCTATTGAGGACATAAAATCAAGATGTGAAGAAAAGAAAATTAACATAAGATATTTCGAAGATGGTGATGTAAATAAGTATTTCGTTTTGTTTAAAATTTAATTTTTCTTGTAACTAATCTATACGTATGAACTAAGTATTCCTAAAAATTAATGGAGGAGAGTAACAATGTTCTGTATAGTCCTTATGGACGAAAGTGGCCTTTATGGAGCTGTTGTATCTTATTCTTTGGGGAAATCTCTTTGGTTCTTCAGTTACTGTTTTTCAGCCTGAGATCATTGGCGTAATTGAATGCTACTTTCTGCAGATAGATGGAGAATATTATTAAGACTCGGACTGTCAAATTAAGGTTGGCAAAATTATCAACCTTAAGGTTTTCAGCAAGCTGTGCTGGAGCTCCAAGTTATTGTAAATAGCCTTTGGTCTGTCAAGTGATATGAAGCTCAATAGAGCTTATTAAGACCATATTGAGTGAGAGGGCGGGAAAGCTGAGATTCAATAAAAAGGAATTAAGCGGAGAGAAACGAAGTTTCTCTGTGAAAAGATACAATTCAAGTTTCGATAGGTTCACTGGCCGGTCACACAAGTCAGTAAAGAACGAGTCTTGAGCCTAAATTGGACGAAATGGCTTGCTCTTTATTCCTGTCTCTTTTCTATATCTACAGTCCTTTTCTCGTTACTTAGGTATAGTGTAAAGTTAATGGAGGAATGTATGAAGAATTTGAAGCGAAAAGATTCCGTACTATACTGCAGGCAGACAAGCTGGGGATGAGACCGTAAAAGAGTTCTTTATCTAAATAATTTTTGGCAGGGGTTGAGGATTAGGGAATGAGAACAATATGACCTCACGTTCTGCCTCATTTGAGCATTATAAAATGTAATAATTATTCTCAGGTTGGGGTATCACTAGATGAAACCGTTAGTCTCGAAGATATTCAAGATTTATGTTGGATTTTTGATTGCAATACTTCGATACCTGATGTAAGTAAGCATTTATATAATAAAGTAAGACTTTATTATAATTATTTATTTTTTTGCTTCAAAGATAATATATTAATGTTATTTATTTGAATTAATATTAATTTTTAAGTAATATTTCCTCTTACAGCTTATAAATCACCCTATGATATCTGAATTTGACATTGAAAATTCAAAACTTAAAAGAACTTCAACATATTTAACCCATCCAGTATTTAATGCCCACCATTCAGAAACAAGGATTGTAAGGTATATGAAAACTTTGGAAAACAAGGATATCTCACTAGTTCATTCAATGATACCTTTGGTAAGTTAAAAAAATGCAGTATATGTGTTACGTGTTTGGTTGCAAAAAAAAGTTTTCGTTTTGTCATGGAGGTATAGAACAGAACTCTTAAAAGTTTATTTCATCGCTTATAGAGAATTGTTTATTTTAGACGTGAAAAATACGTTGTTCGGCTTTGTTAGTAAGTAAAAATTCTATATTAGTCATTTTCTGAACACTACAATGAGTTTAGAATGTTATCGTTCGAATAGAGGACCAAACGGTAATGTGATGGGAAGAAAACTACGGTAACTGATACGAGTACTTTACTAGTACAGTACTAAGGATTGAGCAAAGCTATTTATCTGGGAGTAACAATAGCATTTTCGGATCGAAAGTAGAAATTTCAAGTAGAAGTCAACGATGTTCAAGATCATCCCTTACAGCTGGGGATGCTTCTACCGATGTCTATAGATCATCCAAACTTTTTCACGAAGTTCATAGCGTTCAGGAGGGAAAAATGGACCCTACGAAAAAGGTTGGGCCCTTTGAGGAAATGTTTTTGGGTTCACAAGAATCTGCCAGAAAACTTGTCATTCAGTTTGGGACAGAGTAACACGAGTTTGCTCATTTGGATTGAGCATAGTGGGGTGGAGTTCTTTTCAAAGTTGAGTCTCTATCTTGCTTCCAGGCAGAAGATGGACGCTAGTGTGTTATCTTCTTCATTTTTCTTTTTTAAGTCTTTTCCCAAGGCACTAACAGCTAGATCTCATAAAGAAGGGTATTTCTATTATTTTTCTTTTTAGCATTCGAGTTCGAGTCAATTAAACAAATTATTATTATTATTATTTTAAATGGTACTGTATTTCATTAACTCAGTTTTTCTTAGGGATCTTGCACTATGAAGTTAAATTCTACTACAGAAATGATGCCCTGTTCCATGTTAGAATTCAGTCAGCTTCATCCATTTATACCTTTAGAACAGGCAGAAGGTTATATGGTACTAATGAATGAGTTACACGATGACCTCTGTAAGATCACAGGATATGATCGAATATCATTCCAACCAAACAGGTGAATTTACATAATATTAATCTTTGAAACTAATATCAGCCTTAGTTAGATTATTCTGTTTTATTGTTCATACCGTTTAGTGGCGCTCAAGGAGAATATGCAGGCTTAAGAGCTATTCAAAGCTATCATCGGTCCAGAGGAGAAGAACATAGGAACGTCTGTCTAATACCAGTTTCAGCACACGGTACAAACCCAGCTTCAGCACAGATGTGTGGCTTGGAGGTAGTGCCAGTTAAAGTGAATCCAGACGCTACCATTGATATGAACCTTCTAAAAGAGCAGGTTAATATGTAATTTGTTGCAATTTTTGAAGTCCAGTGGTATGGTTTGCTTTCTTTTCAATTTGGTGACATTTAGAATGTTCTGTATGTCATTTACAATTAATTTGGGAAGATTCTTATATATGAATATTACTTTAAAAAAATATTCTTTAAGGTCCCTTTGAAAAAGTAAAGAGAACAATTCGATTTTTTTCTCCTTTTCGAACTTATTTAAAGGCTTTAAAGTGTATTGTATTGAGATTTTTAATTGTACACTGTAATACGTCATGACCAATTTTATTCACAAACCCCTCATACTTACTCCATCACTGAAATAAATAAATAAAATGATAGAAATAATATTTAAACAGAATTTAAAACTTCAAAGATATTAAAAAGGTTTCCTGAACCTAATTAAGAGAAGTGTCTAAAAAAGGCATTTATTGCTGCACATAAGTTCATTCTTTCTACTCTTCACATATTCCAGTAAGTCATCGACTGTGAAAAGCAGGAATAAGTCAGGAATGTAAAACGAAAGATTAAGGGAGTAACCATCATAGTTGAACAAATAGAATAGCTGTTTTTTTTATGCAATGGTTGAACAGTAGATCCTTCTACAAGCTCTTATTCTTATATTTCATCACTTGAGAGCAGTAATTCAGATCTAGTACGGGTAAAGCAGCACGCTGCATCTAATGTTATTTTTCCAATTAATAATATTTTGGATTTTTCGGACCAATTAGAAAGAAATTCCTAATTCATTCTTCAGGAAACTTTTATACTCCTTGTTTCAATGCTGCTAAGATTACAAGTATTTAAGATATTGATTAAATGCAAGTCTTAGTGTGGAAGTCAAAGTGCTTGTCGACTCATACTTGTTCGACCAGAGGCCAATTATTTTTTTTTTTTTATCGTTGCTTAGAGTTATAACATATATATATACTACTCCTTAACAAAAACTTACAGTTTAAAATGTTAAGTATAAGGGTTGATTAAACGCCAAAAGGTACACAAATCAGCGAGTACCCAACATTTCATTAATACTTCATTAATATTTAAGTAATTCTACTGCATTAATTTTCATTAATAAGTTATTTTTTAGAATTTATTAGATGTCACAGACCCTTATGCTGGCCATTTTCGTCTACAAAATATATGTTCAAGTAGCACTGTAGATTGACTGTAATATCTAGTTATTTAAAATAATCAAACTATTAATTACAGGTTAAAAAGAAAAACGTTATAAAAAATAAAATAAAAATATGAGGCTAAAAAATTCAAAACCTTGTTTAAAAAAATGCTTACACCAACTTACATCAATGATTTTGTTTATTTTATTTATTTATTTTTATTTCTTAAATAAAAATCGTCGGTTTAAGTTCATTCTTCGATTAAAGTAATTGTTATTGTATGAAGTAGTCAAACGTTTATAATAATAGGTAATAATTATCTGGCTTTATCGCAAATAATATAGTTTTCTTCAATTACATTCTCCATCTAGGTGTTCTTCCCACAA
Organism: Rhodnius prolixus; assembly: GCF_049639745.1. Classification (NCBI taxonomy): domain Eukaryota; kingdom Metazoa; phylum Arthropoda; class Insecta; order Hemiptera; family Reduviidae; genus Rhodnius; species Rhodnius prolixus. The sequence continues at coordinate 4,456,274 of NW_027411592.1, read as the reverse complement.
TGTTGTATATATGTAATATAAAGTAAATAAGATATGCATATATTTAGGACAGCTAATTATTCCAGTATTTTACTATAAGTAAAATTAGGGGGACTAAATTAAATTACAATAGAGAAATGAATAATTATTGTTTAATAATCTACTTGTTATTAACTGTGTGTTAATTGTGCTCACGGATATTTCGGTAAGACAGTAGCCTACTCTAACTTTATCTTTACTTTAACATGCATGTACGTATATGTGATTTATCATAATTATAACAAAAAAATAATATAAATGAAGTGGCCAGCATAAGGGTCTGTGATATCTAATAAATTCTAAAAAATAACTTATTAATGAAAATTAATGCAGTAGAATTACTTAAATATTAATGAAGTATTAATGAAATGTTGGGTACTCGCTGATTTGTGTACCTTTTGGCGTTTAATCAACCCTTATACTTAACATTTTAAACTGTAAGTTTTTGTTAAGGAGATTTTTGTACCTTTTGGATAGATTTTCCTTTTTGTCTATTTTACAAAGTTACATATCTGCTTTACAGATTTTTTTAAAATTTGGAATAAGCAATTCTATCATTATAACCTGATAAGGTGTTAACTACCACTGGAGAGATCTTTTTAAAGAATGATTGTAGTTGCGGCTCCCAAACCATCCTCAAAAACAATTTTTTTGAGAAAGCGTTTTGAATAACATAGGAAGGTATTTGTACGTAAATAGCAAAATTAAACTGCGATTTCAGTACTTCCTTTTAAGAGGAGTAAGAAAAATAAACTAGGATTGCAGTACTTCTCCCTAAAAGGCAAAGATTTTTTAATCGAACAATTCATTGATTTAAATCGGTTCACTCATTGATAATTTAAACGATTGCAGTACTTCCTCTTAGTAGGAGCAAGAGAATCAGCACCGTAGAGGAGCTATAACCACTTATTCGAGCTGAATTTTATCAAAATCGGACTAAGCGTTATAGAAAAATTGGTAATAATAGTTTTAGAAAGGGCCTTATTTGGGTGGGGCAAACTCCCCTCCTTATGAGGCACGGTGCCGAGACTTTTAAAGTGCAAATCTGTATAAAATTTCGATTCGAATGACACTTCATTCATAAAAATCGGTTCACGTGTCGATAATTTGAAACGATTGCTATACTTCCCCTTAACAAGTGTAAGAGCTGATCGCCGCATTAATGTTACGTAGGGGAGCCCTAACCCTATCATCCTACCAAATTTTATCAAAATCGGGCCAAGATTTACAGAGTAATTAGTAATAATAATTTTGGAGGGGGCCTTACATAAAGGGGGCTAACTCCTCACCCATTCGATGCACAGCGTCGGGACCCCCAAAAGGCACATCTACATAAAATACTGAATCGAATGACACCTCATTCATGAAAATCGGTTCACGCGTTTAGGCGCTACGTTGTTTACAAAAAAGGTAACAACAAGAACAACAACAACAACAACAACAACATTTTTTGAAAAAGCCGTTTTTGCTCATTTTCGGCAACTTTTTTCTCGAAACCTATTAGATCTGGGTGGTTGCAAAAAAATTACAGTTATAAAGGAGGGTTTGGAGTAAGATTTAAAGAAAATTTGGGAATTTTATCTTTTATAGAAAAAGAGAAAAAAATTGTCAAAGTTGGGTGTTTTTCAACGTTACGCTTTTTCGTGCAGTTTTTGATGGTCAACCCTTATACATTTATCGTTGCTTAGAGTTATAACATATATATATACTATTATATTATAACTATATATATACTATTAACAAAGAGTAGAGTATTGTGTTTCGAATATGTGATTTTTCTTTGAATTTAATGATTAATTGTTTGTATTAAGAGATGAAATATTACTAAACTATCAAATAAAGAGTTATAATATCCAATTAAAAAATTATTCCCCAAATTATCCATTGTACATTTATATTTGTACCAGCTGAATACGCGTGTTTCGCTTTGGAATGTTTGCTTCTATGAGTTATTCGAATAGCTAGAGTTATCAAGGATATAACGTTTTATTCCACTTTAAAACCATTTAATACTTCAAACCAGTGCTGGAATAGTTCCTATAATTAAGGGAACAAATTAGTTAGGTTTGTGCCCAGACTTCTTCACGGAAATCTCCGCGTCCGAATCTATCTGCCGGCTCTTGGATTTTTTCTTCCTGGGAGTTCGATGGACAGTGTTGTTTGTAATGAGAGAACACTATACGGAGGCAGTGCACTGAATAAGGGCCTGGCTTCAATGACTGTGAATCCGAAGTAATTGGTGGTTCATTTGCTAGCTTAAAGAGTTTTTATTAAATCCAAAGATGGATATTCAGAAGCATTTTGTAAGGTTGAAGTAGAAGACGATCGATGGTCCATACATACGATTACTCTTGCTTTGTGTTGCTCGCCAGTACAATCCACCAATTCAACATTTAAAGCCGCCTTGAGTACCAAATAGAACTCATTTGTCTTTCATTGTTTCTTGCAAGCCCTAGTACTGATAAGGCAGATTGTGTCAGTGAAATAAGCCTTGCGTTTATAAAGTTACAAAGCCTGCTTTTTACAAAATTTTATAAATGTAGTTCACCTACATGAGAGGATATAGTAGCTTGTATTTTATATTGTAATTTTTTGCATATAAGGAAATTACTTAAGTTTTATATAATGAAAAACCAACCATTTTAAAGGTGGAGCAATACAGTGACAAACTGTCATGTGTAATGATAACTTATCCATCAACATTTGGGGTTTTTGAAGAAACTATAGCGGATATCTGTGATCTTATACATAAATATGGAGGACAGGTTATTTTTTTTTTTTTCTTATCACATTTGATAGCAGTTTTTTTTTAAAATCAATCAGTTTTTGTCTTCATCATTAAGTACTTCGCTTATTTCAGGTCTACTTGGATGGTGCTAACATGAATGCCCAAGTTGGACTTTGTGCACCTGGTTTGTATGGGTCGGATGTATCCCATCTTAATCTACATAAAACCTTCTGCATCCCTCACGGAGGTGGCGGACCAGGCATGGGTCCGATAGGAGTGTAAGTGCTGTAACACTTTATTTTTATGGTTTAGCTTGCAAGTTTGATAAAGATGGCCTTGTATTATCATTAAGGCCGTACGTACTTCAGGCCAAATTGAGGACAACTAATATTTAAAAAATTAAAATTTTTGTAAACTATTCTCCAGTAACAAAATGCAAACTTTTTGGCTTGCAAATCGAAATATAAAACAATTTATTTTTGTCCGTTATTCTTTAAACTTTTTCAAAACTAACTTTCTTATAGTTGAGATTAATATAAAAAAATTGAATTCTAACTAATTAAACTACTTGAAAGGTTTTTATTTATTACTATTTTATTCTAGCAAAGAACACCTCGCCCCATTCCTACCTAACCATCCCGTCGTTCAGACTGGTGATCACAACGTCCACAGTTTCGGTGCTGTAAGTGCTGGTCCATTTGGTTCTACAGCAATACTTCCAATTTCATGGGCTTACATAAAGGTATTAATGCTTATAGACATATTAATAAGACAAAATAGTGATGCATTTTTTCTTGGTAATCTTAGGTTTAAAATATTTTAAAAAAATAATACTAATAAAAATTATATTATATTATTATAGATGATGGGAGCTAATGGATTGAGAAAAGCTTCTCAAGTTGCAATATTAAATGCGAATTATATGTCTAAAAAATTGGAACCTTACTATCAAACATTGTTTAAATCCAAAGATGGTCTAGTGGCTCATGAATTTATACTGGAAATTAGGCAGTTCAAGAAGTCCGCAGGGATCGAAGCGGGTGATATAGCTAAAAGGTTGATGGATTATGGTTTGTACCTGCTTTCTCTCATTTTATTTAAAAAACGGAAATAAAGTTAATTTATTAAAATGAAAAAGCCAAAAATTTAACTTCATTTAAGGATTTCATGCACCCACGATGTCATGGCCTGTTACCGGCACCCTTATGATAGAACCAACAGAATCAGAAGACAAAGAAGAATTGGACAGGTTTTGTGAAGCTTTAATCTGTGAGTATTTTTGAAAATATAACACAAAAAAAGTAAAGCTATTAAACTCTGTCTGGAAACTATTTCTCAAAAATTGCTAGTAATTACGTAGTTAAAAAAAAAAAAAAAATTGGAAAATGAAAGTGAAACACTTTAAATATTGTGGAATTTTCTCTCGAAATTATTAATCTTTTGAATAGTATGTCCTAAACGGTAAAAAACTATTCAGTGAAGTTGCATTTTCAGTTAACTGATTTATTTTGATCAAAAGCATCATGCAGTTGGCCCAGTGTTATTAGTTAAAGTAAATTATCAAATTTGAAATTTCTGCAATTAAAGGTTTGTTTACTGACTCATTAATTTACTGACTAAGTATGTAAAAACAAAATTTTTTCATACTTAGGGATCCTCAAAACGATTACAAATATTGCGTCAAATTCTGAATGTGATACTTTTTACTTGGAGTAAAAAAAAGTTGAAAATATTTTTATGGCAAGCAGTCTGTAAAACTATTGTTTCTACTTTTTAACACTAACATTTCTTTCAGGCATCAGAGAAGAAATTGCTGAAATAGAAGAAGGAAAAATGGATCGGAGACTGAATCCACTGAAATGTGCACCACACACTCAAAAACAAGTGCTAAGTGACAACTGGGACAGACCGTACAGTAGAGAACAGGCTGTGTTTCCTGCGGTTAGTTACCATTTATTCGTTAGAATTTAGGGGTGGTGTATGTTATTTATTGATTAAAATGGAAATAAAAGATCAGAATAACATTTTTTTCAGAACAAATATTGCTATTGCAAATCTCTTTATATCTAGGTACCTATTTTATTTTTACTTTTAACTTCATCATAAGTCGAGTATTAGACAAATGTTTTAAAGGACGCAAATTGTTTAGTTATTCATAGATTATCTGATTAATAATGGATATACTTGATCAATTATAACTACAAAAAAATTGCCTAGTTTAAAAAGATTTAATGTAGTAACTGTTACTTTCTATCCACCTTTACATTTCAGAATATGATGCTTTATTGTTTTATTTTACAGCCATTTGTAAAATCGGAATCAAAAATATGGCCAACAGTAGGCAGAATAGACGACATATATGGAGATAAACACCTCGTCTGCACTTGTCCACCAATTTTACCTGATTTTTAAGTTTTATATAAAATTATTTTTCTAAATTGTTTTTTTTTCCCCCTTCGCAACCTTTTTCATGAAAAAAAATTATCCATCCTTTTACAGGAATTAGCAATGTTGGAAAATTCGAGTGGCAAATGTACCCCAACTTATCTTATTTTATTAATACGAAAACAAATATAAAGCGATGGTTTTAGGGGTGAAATTTTTAATTCTTGAATTTATCGTTAAGCAAAGCCAATAAGAGTGAATGTATCAGTATAAAATATTGATAATGCTTCGTTCTGTTTGCATTGCACTTCTAGATAAGCGAAAAATATAATAAACTGCCATATTATTCAGTTCGTATGGGTGTGTCGTTTTATAATGTAATATTTTTGCTAGTGCGGTTTTATACAATATTATTTGTGCATAATTTAAATGGCTTCATCAGAAATAAATGTTTTGAACATTAATGATAATAACAATGTTCCAGAATGGAAAAAGAACTTAATGGTAGATTTCAAAACATATGCCAGAACTATAACTTCTGCAAATGGTTCCATCAAACTTACAGTTACCTGTCCAAAAGCTATGAGACAAAAATTAAGGGAACAAATTTCTTCACCAAAGGAAAAATCAAAGCCAAACGTAAATAATGAGTTAGGTAAATTTGAACAAAAGATTGATGTAACTAAGCTTAAAGAAAATTCAAAATTGTCCGAAGAATCTGTAAATCACAAAAAAGAAACAATCATTGATGAGGTACAAAACTGTTTGACTTGTGAAAAGAAGGTAATCAAACCAGGATTAGTACAATCTTTGAAAACTAAATATTTATCAATGGTGAAGGAAGAAAATGTCACTAGAAGGCGGCCAACAAGTTGTGAATGTATTTTAGAAAAAAAAAGCTTTAATCAAGATTCATCAAGGCGACAAATTATTTTCGCCGATAAAAATTTATTTTTAAAAAAAGATGAACTACCAACACCAAGAACTGTGAAGAAAACCAAAGAAAAATTTGAACCTATTGTAAATCCAGTCACAGAAAATCTAGTTGACTTGAGTCCAATTATAAGACCGAATAAGCCACCACTTAATGCAAAACCTAACATAATTCCAAAACGTAGTAAAAAGCCAAACTTAACATTGGATAATTTACATCTGTCTCCTCAACGTTCTTTTAAGAATGCTAAATCCTTAAGTAATGGTGTAGGTGAAGCAATATTCCCCATAAAGTCTGTGTGAAATCTGTTTTAAATTTCTTTTAATGAAAAAGTAAATCTGTCTTGTCCCGACAGAAAATTAAGATAATCTTTATTACGTATTTTTTTGTTTTCATTTTTTTAAAGCTGTGCTTTAGATTGTGTAAGTGAAAAGTGTAAGGGCAGCGGAGTTTACCTGATAAATGATAATCTGTGTTCCATAACAGAGAATGTAATAATTTAGACATGTCAAAACAAATTTTAGTTCTTAAAACTTGTTAAAATATTTTAATAGAACAAATAAAAAGATGATTTGATTGTCTTAGATTTCTTACTGATATCAAGATTTTATTTGAGATAGGTTTTAATTATAAATATAATAACTTCACCAATTACATGACATTAATTTACTACCTTTCACGTGTTTACATTTCTGACCGTTTTCGGAATTTCATCCAGCATTAGAGGATGATTCAATCGAGTTTGTGACTTCCACTTTATGTATGTACTTTCTTTCTGAAATGATTTTAGACAATCCTTTCTTAACTGAACAGAACACTTATTGTGTAAACAGTTCGCCTTTTTTTGTTTACTTTTCTCTGGATTTTTTTTTTTTACGTTAACATTTCGAAAGGAAATTTTTTTTTTAATTTTACTTACTTTTTTTAAGTAGTAAGGACAGAAACTACCAATTCTTACCTAAGTCAATTAACCCTTCTTGTAAATCTTGACATTACATTACGGGCACAACATTAGTGTTAAAGATTTGATTATTGCTTGCTTATAGCCATGCCCACAACCCCCTTCCTTAGTTTGTCATACTTTGCTAAGTTCCTTGAAACGCAATCAAGTTTTATCTACATATTTGTAGATTTCTATATTTAGAACAAGAAAAAGATGAAATTAGTCTTCATAGAACGCTTTCTTCGGTGGTCTTGGGCAAAAAAAAAAAGAAAACAACCTTTCTCATTATAATTTAAGGCCTGACGATTCACTAAACTGACGAAAAATTAATACTTAAAAGTACTCCACAATAGATAGAAAACCTGGAGCTGGTCTATTATAAGAAAGGAGATCATTTGGGACCTGACCGGTACTATCTCCTGGTGAAGGGCCATATTGCATCCCAGGCTGCTTTTAAGCTATTTCATTGTATTTCTGATGAGCAGGTACGGAACTCAACTTAAAGTAGACTTGTACTTATCTGTTTCGAAAACCATACTGCGACTAAAGTAATCAATAAATTCTTGTTAGAATGTTCCAGAAGCCTGGTAATTGAGGGAATTTTGAGGTATGAGGGTATGACTAGGTTGATCAGATCAGGAGCCCCTCTCTTTTACTGACATCGGGTTCTGTTGACAATCTATCTGCTTTCCAGAAACGTAACAGCTTCACAGATTTTTTTTTTTTTTTGAGTTCTTTGATTTATTTGGTAATCTAAAATGCTTCTTACGAGCCCCGTTTGAGCTGATAATGTTTTATTCATGCACAACTTAATAAGCTTTGCGGATTAAAGAAATATCTCTTAGGCTTTAAACCTCTCTCCCTACTGTCGTTGATTTAGTTGGATTGCTTTCGAGGATTTTAGATAAACTGTCTTCATTCTAAGAAGAGGAAGGCCTCTCCTGTATCTTTATGATTATCTAATTTGTTGGAGGATTATTGAGTGGAACTTAGAAGACTCCATTTTTTTTTTTTTTTTTTTTACGTAAAGAATAATTGGAACCTTTATTCAAAAGAGTCAGGAAATTAAAATCAAGACGTTTTATTTTTATTATTTTTTATATTTTTATTTTTTTTACAACTTTTTTTCTTCACTTTTTGGGGCCTTATTTAAAAAATACATTAAAGTTAAGTATCCCTAGATTTTTTTTTATAAATGTCAAATCAGTTTATTTAATCGTTACCAAAATCCTTAAACTTATTTATCAAATCTAAATTTTTTAATGGACATCTCATAAATACGATTACTTTTTTGTTAAAAAAAAAAAAAAATAATAATAATAATACAAAAAATTCAAATTAAAAAGTTCGATTTTTACAAATATGGTAGAAAACAAAAAACTAGTGTGTAATTAATAATACTGCACCTCCCAGTTTTGTATATAAGGATAAGTTTTGGTTTTTAATCAATTTAATCGGGGAAAAAATAAAGATCAAACTTAAAACCTAAAATATTTTCATAATTAATCGATATTAAATTAAATAATTGTAAATATATTTACTTAACGAAATCTTAAATAAAAAATAAAATGAGAAAATAGCTTTGGATAATTTTGAGAATTAATGGGAGGTCATTTTATAATTATTACTGTTGAACATAGTTTTCAAATTCATTTTTAAGTTCGGAATGTTTTTTTTTTATCAAAACAGTTCATACCTTAATATTATTTTGCAAACAATACCCAGCTTAATAAAATTCCATTCAGCATAAGACAAGCAGTTTGTCTTGTTTTTTTTAGGCCAAAAAAAGGAAAATTTAAAGTATTTGGCGTTATTTATTAATCGCTGAATCTTCTCTTTATAAAGTTAATTTTTCAAGAATTTTATTTAATTTCTACTATCTACCCGTATTACTTTATTTATTCAAATTTTCTTATAGAAATGCGGAGGAAGAATAACGGGGGTTACTCTCAGTGAGAAAGTTTCGGTTCTTTTATTCAGTCTTTATAATAAAAAAAAATTGTTTGTACTTATTATGTATAAATTAAGGACATTATTGTGCTGTAGCTTCATCGTATGGACTATCAAGTGCTTCAATGTTAAAATCTTTTGAAGACAAAAAATGAACTATCACAAACCACAAAGTTAATTGCACTAACCAGAAGATGTAAAGTTAAAGGCTTGAAACATTTTTAATTCACTGACATTACCTTCTGCACTGAACAAAGATAGAAAATTTGCTCTGTTGATTACAACTCAACATAACATTTGAGGGATATACAGATCGGCGCTTAAGACATTTCCCTTAAACAGCAAACAATAGCAGAAGCTGCGACGTCACTTCCAGCAATCCTCGGATGAGAAACTAAAAGATAACATCAAGCTTATTTTTTGAAGATACGTTAGAGTTTTATTAACCAATCAAACAACTTCTTCAATTTCTATTATCTATCCCTTAAAAGCATTTATTACAGATTAATGGCGAATTTATCAAACAGTATAACTCTACTACTTCAGGTGATGCAATTTTTTTTTGTGAATTTATTTTGCCTCCCTCCAGAAACTCCTACAAGGTAAAACATTTCCTCGCTTATTTTACTTACACATTATAATTACATATACTTAAAATCAATTCAGACATAGTATTATTTTTAGCAATTTGATATATGGATTTGTTAATTATCTTAGACTGAGACAAATTATGGTACTAAAAAATTCTCATTATCCAACCATTCACTCGCCGAAGAAAAATAATTATTAAATGAAAAGTGCACTACAGCTTGCAAAATAATTTTAATGCCCAAAAGCTTTTCTATAAAAAAAAAAGGACAACAGAGAGATATAAAAAAAATAAGATAAAGCCGAAAAGATAAACAATAAAATAAAATAAAAAAATACTACTACAAAATTTATATTACCACTTCCAAATTTGTCTTTTTTAACTTATTATTCTCTAGTATATGTGTAGTATACCTTGTTTCTTATAAGTAATATCAGAAAACAACTAAATTTAATTAAAAAATGAGAATAATAATCTCAAAAGTATTGTTATTAGAACTGGGTGCAGAGTGCACGGAATAGTAAATATTTTAAATTTTCCACCTCGTGTGGTAAAAAAAATCACAAGTTGTTATTTGATCAATTTCTCTTCGCAATCGCTTCTGATTCTTTATTATTAATATTATTGTTCAATATGTCGCATTCATTTTACCACCATCCATAGAAAGACCCGGAGTAGCTTAAAACGCTGCAAAAAAAAGTCGATATTTCCTATGGATTCACATTGTTTCCCAAAACGACAAATAAAATTCCCCTTCCTTTTCCTAAAATTCCTTCAATGGAAATTCTAAATTAATAATAAATATTATACATAAGAAGAATCACCATCAGTATTCAAATCGGATGTAAAAAGTTAATCATATAAATATAAAACTGCCTTCTTCAAAAATTCGTATTTTTTGGGGGGGCAGTGATAACGGAAGCGATTTCTTCGATAAAAAAATATATAAATTGTTCATGAGTCTGTTTTGCAGTTGTATCTTAGGAATAATGAGAGACACCATCTTCAGGTTTTCAGAAAACAGTTTTAAAATACATTTTAATAAATTAAAAAATGCTGAACATACCTTGGTACGATAACGACTACTTCTGAATCACAAATTTGTTATTATGTACTATAGCCACCATATACATCAAGTATAAGTTTAGACGTTAAGTATGCTTTTTAAATAATTATTTGAGCTGGAGTTTTTTTTTTTTTTTTTTTTTTTTTTTTTTACTAGCAATAGTTATTAGAAATTTCTCACGATAGACTTAAAAAAGTGGTTTCTCTCAATTTCCCCAAAACAAATCACATTATTTGTAACACTACATATAACTTGAAACCTTCCTTCTCTTCCATGTTATGATTCTCTTTAAAAAAAACTACACTTAAACTAAGGTGTGTAAACTGGAATCTGTTCCAAACGTTCTTTTTCTTCTGGAGTGTTGTCTCTGGCGATGAACAATGTATGTGCTTGACCCATGGCCACCTGTTGTATATATACTCCGTCTAATGCTTTTACTTCCATTGGCACTGAAGTAGATTTTCGCATTTCACCATGACCCTGTCAAAAAATTGAAAAACCTATTACGCTTTTCAAAAATCACATTTTCAAAAAGAATTTGCCTAATTTGTAGGAAATTAGCTATTTTAATCTGAAGAAATTTATTCAAACAAGGTTATCTACGGATATTTCTTCTGGCATATATAAGTGTCCTATAACATTGAGATTACTAATTAGTAAACCTTTTTTTAAAAAAATATTTTTATTAGTTTTATTGAGCGATTACAGAAATATTAATTTCATTAGCATTGCACCCGGAGAATTCGGACTGATACTTCCTCGATGATCATCCTTTCTAGAAGTTCATGCCGTTTTTACTAATATTGAGTAATGCTTGATCATTCTTTGCCGAAAACTGTCCGCACATTCACACAAGTCACTAAAATTAGTTTTTTTTTTATTTAGTGAAATTAAATTCATGCATTTTCCACAAAAAAATTAATTCAAAGAATTTATGCGATTGCAAAAGAGAGTAAGTACGAATTTTTAAAATTCCGTATTCAAAAACCGCTTACCAATTCTCCAAAACAAGGAGAAGCTCCAAAAGCAATAGTACTGTTATCTGCTGCTATTACCACGCTGGTTGTACCAGCTCCCAAAGACCTAACAGACCAGCCTGATAAGTCCTGTATAGGTTTAGGATACATATTAACATCACCCGTATTCTTTGTCTTTCCAAACAAATATGCCATCTCTGTAATTAAAAAAAAAAAAAAAATGCGCTGTTATATTCCTTGCACGTAGTAATATTTAGGAAAATAAGACGTTTATGTCACCGTTTCTACATAAAAAAAAGAGAAGAAATGTTAGGTTTAAAGCTGGCTAGATAAAACTCACTATAATCTGAGACAGCAATAGAAAACTGAGAGCCGCAATAAACTGCCTTTATTCCTTTCCCTTGTGTTTCGAAAAACTTAACTAGTCTGGGTATCATTTCATCTTTAGGCTCAGCGTGGCCCAAACGCCCATATCCACCAAAACCCCAGGTAAACACTCGACGACGTGAATCAAGAACCACCTGTAATGTAAAACAATCAAATCATAAAAACGAAAAAAAAGTTAAGTATGTACAATTTTTTCTGATATACTAATACCAGATAGTTAAATTCCCTGGGATTTCAAGGTGCAACTTCAGGCAACATTATACCACTAGTCTTCGCTGAACATCTTTTTGAACAAAATGCACAGCCACTCGAGTTCCATAGTTTAACCACCAATTAATGAAGTAGCTTTGACTCAACAATATCCAAACTACTAATTAGTGCCTACAAATGAAGGGTCAGTGAATTTGAAAGAATAGTTTCCTAGATTTTGTAAGGGAATAATTGCAATTTATTAAGCTTGGAACAACTAAAGAAAGTGGTGCGTTTAAAGTTAACGTGGAAATTGTTTTTATTTAGAGAAAATTAAAAGATAAAATTAAAATTAAAAGCCTTGTACTGAAAACGTTGTTTGGAAAGAAAGCATTTTACTTTTATTTATTTTATTAGAGAACCTCACATTAAATTCTCTATTTAAATATCAGTCATTTAACATTTAGTCTAATCTGTAGAAGAGTTTTTAGCTTAAAATGTGTCTCTTAGAAGTCCTCAAAGAAGAGGAAACAATGAAGTGAAGAGCACTTGCTAGGTTAAGGAAAGAAACTAGTTACGTATAAAAGAAAAAGTTTTAGAGATGGGAAAAAAAGAGACGGGGAAGCACTGGATGGATGAAGGGTAAAAAGTCATTGAACAATCTGTTGTTTATTGGACTCTAAGGGCCTCAGCAGAAAAGTACAATACGACGAATAAAAAATCATATAAAGAAGAAAATAGTACTTTGAAAAATGAGTGGGCAAATTTCAAAAGAATAATTAAATAGAATATTAACCAAAATCTGTTAATTGTTAACTATTAAGAGTCCTTTAAATAATAAAATTAAATTTATTTTGATAAATAATTTTTTGAAATTATTGTTTGATAAATGTACGAACACTGGATGAAGTTATGTAGAAGATGCAATCTCTGCAATGAACTTCATTAAATAACGAGCGGAAGTATTTACATACCAGAAACTATGATTAAGAAGGCTAATAAGAAATAAGACACATTTACAAAAGTAAGTTTAATGCTGAGTTGTTAGTGGATACTGCATACCAACGCAGAGATCATGGGTTCAAATCCAGATACTGGCCCGCCCTTGGATTGGATTTTCTCTTTCTAGGAGCTTCTTACAGCAAACTGTCCGGTGATGGGCAGTGTTGCCTATAAAGAGAGATCACTGTCCGCAGGCCGGCAGTGCACTGAAAAAAGTTCCGACGCCAATAACGTTAAATGTTAACGCGCCTTAACTACAAAAAAAAAAAAAAACTTTTGATGATTACTATTAACACAACTAAATAGTGAGAAATGTAATTACCAAACTAGCGAAACTATCTCTCAAAAAAAAAGAAAGAAATTTGCTAACTGGTAGACGAAATAGATTGACAAGTAAAATACCAGTGTTGAAACCTGAATGATAACGACTGGAATGGAATGCAATGAGTAAAAAGATTTCATTGTAGCGGAGTCCTCTTTATGTTAATATGCTCGCTTATTTTATAAATTCTTCCAAATTTAACCCCTCCCTCTTTCCTGAGACTAGATTTACTTATATTGTAATTTTGGTTAAGTTTTTAATAGACAATGACAGAAGATGATGGGAACCCCGATCGAATAAATGTCTCCCGAATTTGAATACTATTTACTTTTAGGAAAACATCACATAGATATATTTGCAAAGGATACACTAACTTCTCATCCCCAATTAAACTTGTAATAATGAACTCATTTTAGGAAAAAAAATCACGAGGGTTTATGGAAAAACATTTTCAATTTAAGTTAAAACTTACATAAACATTATTTATCGATACTTACGGTGTGATTCGTTCCGCATGCGATATCTACGATGTCAGCAACCTCTACAGGAGTTACATGATCTTTAGTTTTCTCTATCCAGGTTGTGATTTGCTTTGGAGCCTTCTCCGGAGATCGAGTTAGTTTTGTGGCAGTGACAAAATATTCTCCCGAACTATTATGACCTAAAAACAAAAATGAGAATTTCACAGCTATATTCAACTGTTACTAAAACAGAGGAAATGATCATGCAAAATAGTTTTAATTTTTTATTTCAATTCCTTTTGCTATTCAAAATTCAACTTTTTTCTGGCCAAAAAACGTATACTTGGCAACAAGGCTGTTTAAGGAGATGCTCATTTTAAGCTCGTTTCGAATCAGACGTTATCAGCCGCCAGACATAAAACCTCTCGTATGCAGTTCTTTTTACAGAAATGAGCGAGAGATTGTACACAGCTGCAAGTTCAATAAACTGAGACAGAGCAAGGGTATCCCTCTTCATAAATAGTATTCTTACTATCTTTAATGATTGAAGAAAGCGATATGAATGAGGCAGGACAAGCATATGGTGGAGAACTGCTTCAGAATCAGGAAGATATATTGTCAATGAGATCGACTTCTCGATGAATTATTCACAGTTCCAGAAAACACACCAACACAGCATTTTGCCAGTAAATCCACAGCTTACCAAAAGTAATCTCTTTTGTAAGAACATGTGTCAGATGTAATTCATTAAGAGATTTATTAAGTTGGCAAGTATCTATTATCAAAACGCCTTGTTGCGAAAAATTCCTGCAGAATTCTTCAAATTTTTTAAACCATGAAAGCTAGTCAAAATACTCTGCACTCAACTGCTGTCTTAGCTGTTTTCGAAAGAATTATTTAACCATTTGAGGTAATTCTGTTATCTAATTTGTTTTTCACTGCTTAATTAGATGAAAAAATAAAATTAGACTGACCAATCAATGTATTCCACGCCAAACCTGATAAATGCAAATAGGGGGGTTAATGAAGACACCTCACATGTCATTTAAGTTAAAAACAAGGTACGAAGAGTCGTAACGTATATTCAAACCTTTATTAAGGAAGGCCTTATAGAATACGAGGCCATAATATAATACTCGTATTATTTATTTAAGAAATTAATTCTCGTCCACCTTACAGAAATTATCTTTAGTTTAGAATTTTGGTAATGACTCGATACCCAGACTTGTCTCGGTATTTACTTATTATTGTAATAACAATGGTTTACTTCAAACTTATGAGCAGCTTAAGCGCCGTGCCTTAAATGCTGGTAGCTACTAATACAGAAGCTATGAATTATAAACAAATACATGTATTTAAAGAAAAATTTCAACAATAAACCTCACCCAGCTGTCCATATTCTGGGTCTCCAAAAGAGTGAAGATTTCCTTTGAGATCTAATATCATGCTAAAATCACCTCCGCACACAACTTTAACGATTGGAGGTCCACGGTATCTGATCTGAAACATATTCAGCAAAGGATTTACAAAAATGAACAATATACTGCTTGTGTAATGATTAAAAAGGTATTTTCAACATCGATCAGAGTCCTATCAATATCATAATGTATACAAAGGTAGGACAGGATAGGATTTAAACAATTTTAAAAAAGGAATTTGGATCTAGGAAATAGCACACATTAAGTTTTTCAGTGAATGATACTGACGAAAAGTCGATGAGTATATTCCGAGAGCCTTTAGTGCAAGAATAGCTCATTGCTTTAAAGAAAAAAATTATAAGTTGTTTAAAAAAGTTTAGAATAAGACCAAGTAAAAAAATTTTGATCCGTCCGGATGAGAACTGAGCTCAGTCTAAATAGCGAAATTTAAATTGATTTCCATATTAATGTAATATTGCCTAAGGCTGGCTACTTGTGAATACATTGACACTGTGTACAATTCCTGGGTAAACTACTATGTTAAATTCAAGTTTGCTAAGTCGATATTGACAGGGTTCTAAACACTAGTAGCAACTTAATCGACATAGAGTTTATTTCGAACAATTTAAAAATAATTTTGTCAGACGATTTGAAAAAAAAGATAATTATAATTGCTTCCTGGATCCTAATTCGAAGCACCTCTTTAAGTAAAATACTTTTTTCTTTCTTAAAATAGTTTCTGTGCATACTGTTGCATTTGAAAGGAAACCTTATTCCAATATTTAGCTTTTCATTCTCATATATATAACTGCAGAGTAAGGAACCGAAAGATGAAAGATAACTTTTTTTAACTTCTGAGAGGAAGGATTAACTCATACAATTTATGTATGATTCTTGAACCGCGATTATACTAGGATCTAAAAATCCACCAATTTTATATTATTAAATATCATGAAAATAATATTTTTAAAACTAATATTACAAATGCTTCCAAGTATTTATTTTAATCCTTTTTCAAATATTTAATTCTCTATAAAGGAAGTAAATTCCACTAAATTGAATTCAATACTTTTGTTTATATTTAAAAGCATTATCGATTTAACTAAGCGTTTTCCAAATCAGCATAATTACAAATGAATATTTCTGTCATTTGAGTAAACAATTCTTTAAATAAGTGAAGTGCTTGACTGAAAAATTCACAGGACAGTATTATAAATAAGTTTCTTTGCCTAATTGCCTAAAATTATTTTATTGGAGAAATGAAATGAAAAACAAAAAAATGCAAGTTACTTACTCTTGTGGGTGTCATAATATTGGGATTACTATTTCCCACTCCGCACTGACCCATTTTGTTGTCACCCATCGCGTACACTGTACCACGATCTGAGATAAACATATACATTAATTATCTTGACTAAATTACATATATGTGCTAAATTAATGCACTAGTGTGTTTCTGAAGACCCTATAACACTAACCAGTTAACAGTAAAGTGTGATTGCGACCGCAGGAGGCATTCACCACGTTCATATCTTTCATGCTCTCAAGAAAATAAGGTTGTGATCTCATTTCAGTATCTCCAGTTCCAAGCTGCCCTTTTTCATTTCGACCTAGCATGAAAAAAAACAAAATTAAAAATTAAGCAAATAAAATAATAATTATAAATAAACATAAAATGTAGAGCTTCCACCACTTGACAGCTTTTTATTTAAGGAGCATAGACAATTTGGACACTCTTGGATCGAACTTAATTATGATCAGCCTTTAAGGAGGTAAGGCAAAGTTTGAGCTCTTTGATCTTTGCATACCGCTGAGTTAAACTACATTTTTAAGTAAATTGTCTCAACCAGAATTGATTCAGGTAAAAGTTACATTAGATGACCGAATACTCAATTTTTATGGCTATGAACAGGCTGGATAGACTAACTATCCAAACTGGGGTTAAGCATCGAAGTACTAACTGTAGCGATTACTTTTAGAAATGTTAAACACTAGCAACAAGGATAGCCAGGAACAAAGTAAAATATTTAGGAACTAAAATGAACGCTCATCTTAAAAAATAGCAGTATCCTCAACTCCTCGTGGTTGATGGATGTAAAGAATATTTTCGGACTATGACTGGATTTTATTATATGAGAGACATAAAATCACATTAAGATTTTTTGGTTACCTCATTTGTCCCTCTACTAGAAATGCTGAAATTACTACCTTTTAAGACGAGTTTTTGGTACTTAGTTTCAACAGACATCTAAGCTTAATTGGACTGGAAGGAAAAGAATTAGGTGAAGTAACAAAAAATAAACAGGTAGTTTCAAAACATACTTACCTAAAGTGTAAACTTTGTATTCTTCGGTGATGATTATAGAATGGGCAGCACTGCACCCTGAAGCCACAGCCCGTACACGAACATCATCTAAAGGTCCAAACCTATGAGGCGTGTACAAATTTTTGACTGCAGTATTTTTGCAGCCCTTTGGCGCTTGCTTCCTGTTGTAAAGGTCCCAATTGGTTGCTCCACACAACAGAAGACGTCCAACATGATCGGGACCTTGTACTCTCTGTTTGAAAAGAGTGTACATTTTTGAATGCTTTAATTATAAAGTATAAAAGTGGGTTAAATCAAAAATATAAAATTAAATATATATCAATATAATCTCCTAAAACTTGCAGATACATACTTGCGGGTTAACTTTATTCTCAACAGGCCCGCCGTTAGGATAAGCGTGCAGAACAAAGACCCCGCACAAGGGCGAAAATCACTACTATCAAGAATGAAATCAATCAATTTTAAATATAAAATGTCAATTTAGGCAATTTTTTTATAGGAATGCGGAAAAAGATATCGAAAAAATCCACTTTTCATCGTAACTAGTTTTATGATGAAACGAAATTCACTGGGGGTTAGAGACTCCTGCTGGGTGCAAGATGATGATTGGGAATACTTCAGCTGGAAACCTTGCTGCTTGCAGACAGCAGTTTATGGGAGATTTATTTTAAGCAATTACCCTGTAAGGCTTTTTCTAGTTTGGTGAAAAGTTACTACAACTACCAACAGAAATGCTGAATCTAAGGATTTTTAAGAAAATTATTTTTTGTTAATATTATCTATCCTACATAATTTAGTTTTGATCAGATCTAAGAGGCTTGTTTAAAAGAAAAAAAAACAACCTTCTACTACTTTAAATCATGTAGGTCGTTAAGAAACTTTAGGTAAACACGGCAAATAGTTAAAGAGAGGACCAAAAATTAAAATAAACGCTGACTTTTACACATCTAGGAAATTTTAAATACATATTAACTCATAAGCTTAAAGTTGATATTAACAAATTTAATATTATTTTTTTTAATAACTATGGTAAAAATTAAATTAAATGTAACGACAGATTTTAAAATTATTTAGAGAATGCACCTAATTTTCTTTTAATCAAATTATGTATTTAATTCTGTAGTTAAAGGGTCCTCATAGACTATACTAGTTTATTTCATAGTGAGAAGCGCGAGATTTACATGCATTATAGTCTTAGTCTTAGCAATTAAGAAGAAAAATAGAGGAACGTTGGTGAACTACCAACGTACGAACTAAAACCTCATGGCAGAGTAATTTGGAAAATGCTCATTGCAAGATAGTTTATGAAAACTCTTCTAAAAAAAATTAACCGTGCTACTTATCTGACAGAGAGACATAAGGTGAAAGCTTTGGTAAGCGAACTTTATCAAGCCATCAGTGAATTGCAAAGAGAATCTGATGCTAACAACAAAACACTGAAAGAATTAAATTATTACACTACTCGAGATATTTCAAAATTTAAACTTTTCTTATATTCCTTCTTGGATGTAGCAGTATCTTTCATGGTAAACAAAATTAAGCACCAACATAAAGGTTTTTTGGGGGGTAGTTACTGACAGTTAAATTCCACTAAATTCTGAAATTCTACTAAACTGACTTAAATGATCCTTCTGTGCACTTCAGTTTACGATATATTTTGGTTATTTTATTGAAATGTACATATTACCAACTTTAATTACAAAAAAATCCAGGCCCTTTAACTGCCTTTATAGTACCTTAAACTTTCAAGAAACTAATAGCTAATGGAACACTTCTTAACATCTCTGTTCAATATCAGAGGGAGCAAGCTGCTTTTCAATGAGGCATTTGAAAACCATAACACTTTAAGGATTTACTGTAAAAGAAAAACAAGTACCCAGAGGAAATAACTAACAGTAATATTTAAATATGAACTTATTGTGGAATTTAATCATTGAAAACCATGAACACTATTTATTCCCTACAATGAATAATGAATTTAAAAAAGAAAATGATTCAAAAGCGTGCCATGGAGGGCAGCTGCATGAAAGAGAACAATAGAAATGGTAGAGGGTTGTGAAAACATCCGCTGAATGAGAATGGCTTACTAACCGTAAGCTTTATTGGGCATTTTTAATTATTTTATGGCAAATATGAACATTTCGTAGGCTCAAACATAATAATAAACTATAATAATTGGATATAATAAAACCTGAAATAGCTTTATGATAAAATAATTATTGAACTTTAATTTAGTTACCTACAAATTACTTATTAAAAAAATAATTAGAATATGAGGTCATGGGAATGAATAAAACTGAACAAAGAATTTAGGGGATTCTACAAAGAATTTAGGGAAAACTGAAGTTCGTTAATTCAAATTTATTTCAGGAGCATAATTTTGAATCAGAACAGAAGTTTTGTAGTATGGATTTAATAAGAACAAACGAACTATTAGAATAATGAAGCTTTCAGAAGTGTATTCAAAATTTCACTTCTAATTTTGTTTACTAGTCTGATCACTGCAGGCTCTTTTCAAAATAGTGTAGTTGAAGCATAGGCATGCTAAATGCTATTCGCCTTTAATGATTTATTTTTTATTACGCTACACTTTACTATAAACACCTAACGGTAAACGCTATTACGAAACAAATGTGCTGATGACGCTAACCTTTTATAGGGCAAGAAGGGGCAATAACCCCATGTCGAGCTAACCTAGATTACTTACCAAACCATCATCTGGACCAAGTTCGCTTTCCAAGTCCTGTTCATCGGCGAGGCTACCTACATCCGAAACATCCCCATCCACGTCGCTCTTAAACTCATCTTCAAAATCACTTAAATCATCTTCCTTACTACGTCCGTTCTTTTTATTCTTCTTCACTTTCTTGGTCGATATATCGCCGGCTTTCCTCTTGCTACTAGACATAATCCTTAACTAATATTGTCCTTTTTTTTGCCAAAATTTAAATGAAACTTTTCCTAAGCTGTTTCAACACACCACGACGGCTCCCGGGCTTACACGAAACCAAACTGGGAGGGGGTTCTTCTATAATTTTATCGATTTACAAAACAAACCCCCTACTTACTGTCTGTTATGATGCTTTCTTTTTTAATGGGCTTCAATGCTTTTGCAAAAGAGTCAGAGTGGGGGTATGGAACTTAAGGAGGGATGAACATGGAAAGAGTAAGGAATTCAAGAAAAATACAAGTTTGTAAATTGTTGCAAATCAGAAACATAAAAAACACAACTAAAATCAGCATAAATCACTTATTAATTCTAAAAAAAAAAAATAATAATAATAATAAAATAAAAATCTGGCTAATGATATTTTCGCCATTTAGTTTAACGATGCATTTTTGTTCTTGTTATTTTAAATGACGTTTATAAAAAATTAAGAAATTATATTCTTTAATTATTATGCGACACATGGTTTGAGAACCGCCATATTTTTTTTTTTAAAAAAGGCAGCCGTTATTGTCAGATCAGATGCCAGTTGGTGCTTGCCGCGTTAGAGTCAAACGACGGTGAATTGCTTGTTACTTTTACGCTCGTTAGGGTAGCAGTTTAAAACTGATTGGCATTAATACACTTTTTTACTTTCTGTGGACTTTATTATTATTCTTTTTTGTTCCACATTTTTCCAATTTGTAATGGGTGTTCTCTACAGTAAAATCAGTCGTCTTCAACTTGATGACAAAGTTCAAGAAAATTCATTGCAGGGTAAAGAAGAAATTAAAGTTACTACTGATGGAACTATTCAGAAAACACCTCGGACTTCTAGGCTTAAATATCTTGAAGATCCAAGATCTGCCTCAGCTGGAATCAAACGTACTCCAATTGTAGTAAGTGTTTTTACTTCTGAAGTATATTGAAAAAAATTATTACATTCTTCTATACACAGTTCATTGAAGTAACTGTATTTACATAATCATAAATTAATTTAAATAAAAAAAGTTAATTGACTTCTTTGTGTTGCCTACAAAATTTCCGTTGATTCAAAATGTAAGTCATTGTTTCAGCCGAATTCGAATAGATGTCAACTTCAACATATATCATCAGATTAATTTTATAGTTATCTTGCTTCTCTAAGAAACACACTTCTGAGGGTTTTGCCCGTCTAAGATGTTTGATCGAATTTGTCCATCATTTATTACTTTTTGTTTTAATACTATGAAAACCACTTTCTGTAAAACTTATTTATTTTTCAGAATGTGTAATGCGTTAGGAGGAAAATGTTTTTGTAAATCTGACAAATCGTTTTACCTGCAAATAACTTTATTATTAAAAAATATATATATAATTTGAAAAAGCATTATTGTGGAAACAAAAATGAGTGGAAGCCTTATGTTTCTGTGTAAATCTGAGTCAGTCTTTGAAAATTAACTTCAAAAAAGAGTATTTAAGTAGTACTTTATTTGCCAACAAACCTCCTTACAGCACTGATCGGGCGAGGAGTCATTTTTATGTTGGCATACACATTGATAAGTCTTGCAAAAGTGCCAGAATTTGTTTTAAGTTCATTATCGAATTCAATTTATGTGTGCGAAGCACCGCGGATGTGCTTTTGTAAAGCTACTCATAGTGAGGTCATTTAGATTTGAAACGATTCAATCTTGTTTAATTAAGTATTCACAAAAGGTTTTTGGAATTTTAATATCCAGAGAGTAAAAAGATTGATGTGAGTTTGCTTTTTTTAAATAAATTGCTGATTAGTGTGTCCGGAGTTTTTAACTGAAACTTCTCAGAAATTAGAACAATTAGAAATGGTAATGAATGGAATGATATTCTGTTTTGTAGATTTTCTCTTGAAGTTTATTTTATATGAAGAAGGTATTCGTCAATTTTTTTTCCTTCTATTTTTATGTTTAATTATATTTTATAAGTTGTACTTTAACAGGTGGTGCGTGAAGCTTCGCCCAAACCTGACGCTGAAAGCACACCGGTCCGTCCTCTTCCATACCTGGAGACAAATTTGGACAGTAGTTTGTACACAATTAGAACATCCACTCCAGTTTCCTCAGCTTCACCTATGCAAGAAATGCTGCAACCTTCGCCAGTGCTTCTAAGAGCTGAATCATTGGATACTTCTATTAATCAGCTATCAGTTTCTCAACAGGTAAATCTTGAAACCTGTTCAATTGACAATAAGTTGTTTTTAGTTGTAATAGTTGAGTAAAAGTCTAAGGCGTCAGAGAATAAGATGGAACTGGTTCCTTTTCCTGAACACTGCGGCTAAAGAGAAACTTTTTTCAGTGCTCTGCCTGTCTCCGAAAAGTGTACTTTCACAAAACTGTCCATGATCGGTCAGTGAGCTGTAAGAAGCTCCTAAGAATAGAAAACTCGAGTGATCAATGACAAGAGAAAAGCAAAGAAATCTGATCTCATTAGTGCTATTGTTTCGATATGATTCATTGACTTTCGACTCTCCCTAATCGTTTATGAGGAATGCTACTAGTTGAAGCTTTATTAATTATGTGCGATCTTTACTACTTTCATTACATTTAATTCATAATATTTAAGGTGTTTTCTTTGTCTTATTTTGCTTTAGGACGACGTGCTAAGTGTGGCTTCTGATGAAGAAAATAGTACTGAAGAATTGTTCAATAATGAAAGGATGCTTTTTGATTCTGTGGAACAAGAATCGTTTGAAGAAGGGAATGAAAACAAAATAGAAACATATGAGATAGATAAAAAAGAAGAAATTGATACACCTGAAATTTTATTTTTATCTCAAGACTTAGACGGAACTGATAACGAAGTAGAAGAAATTCTATCCGACGAAAAAAATTCTGTTAGTACATTTTTAACTAAATCGAAATATGCAATTCAATTTTTAATATTATTTAATTTATTATTAGTTTTAAGTAAATGTGAACGTTGGAGTTTAAAACAGATCATTCAACTGTGAATTATTCTGAACAATACTATTCTTTTTTTTTATTCTGATGTGTAGACGACAGCAGATAACAGCCTGGAACGCGAGTTCTCTGAGATTGAGAGCTGTCTGTTTTCTCCAGTGAATCCATCTGTGGCAGATCCGAATGTGATTAAATCAGTACCACATCTTAGACAGGACAACCATCTTTTTAAAACCAAGGTAAAATGGGACAAATCAAAATACATATATGTATCGCAAGGCGAACAGTTTTAGGCATTATGTAGCTATCGATGCAATGTTTTGTGATTTTAGTACACTTATTGCAATGTTGAAACGTCAATAGTCAACTTGATCGTGTTCTTTATCGATATTTCAAAGTAAACGTGTTGTGTATTACTGTAAAGTGGGTGAAATGAAGTATTGTGCAATGTTTGGAACATCTGATCTGTGCGCCGATTTATGAGATGTTAGCGTGCAAATTAAAAAAAAATCCATTATGATTTCTTTCACAAAATTAATAGGTTTGTTTCTTAGTACTCGGTATTGTTAAAATTTATTTTATGATTTTAATCGAACTGTAGACTAAAATATGACTCGAATTTAGGACGCCTTTTTTTTTTAAATCATCCAATTCTAAATTCTATTTATGCTCGTAGTTTGTCCTAAATTCGATGCAATGGGTACGATGCCCGAATTGATCGTCTACAGGGTATTCCAAAACCTCGCGCAATTTCTTCTTTCTTATTAGTTCAATTGTCGGCCGTAATATCTTGATGAATAATTTTTCTGGATATCGAAGAGCGTTCGTAAATTTAAGCAAATTTCTATATAACTTAAATATGTAATCACAACATTACGCTAATATGTAACGTTAATAATCAGCTGAAATCCAGAAAATGACCTTTTCCCTAGGTCAAAGTTGGCCAAATTAAACAAAAATAAATAGCAATCTATTAACATAAAGATTATTTGCTTTCTCTTCTTTCTTTTGAACTGTTACTAGTGATTTGAATTATTCATTTTCAGACTGGTCGCACTCCACTTGGCACTGTCTCTTCAAATCCTTGTTCACCAATGCAGTCTTCTAATTTTATCGCAAACAAAGATGCTGATGTAGCAAAACCATGGCGTGGACTAACAGAAGAACGTGTAAATCGTGGATTATTAGACATCGAAAATACTCCTCCTTTACCAAATCTACCACCTCCTGATATAATACAGTCTGCACCTGGAAAATTACTATTAAGCACTCGCACCCGTGCAGGTAAAGCTGCTTGGGGAAGAGATAATTCACTTATAATATGAAAAATGTTTTGTTCTTTTTTTTCCTGTTTTTATAGATTTGAATTTTTTAATAATGTAAAAGAATACTAATCAAGGAACTGAATACAATCGATAAACGCCTGATTTTGGGAAAATAAACAGTTAAATGCTTTTAAATAAGTTTTTATTTTCATGCATTGCATTTTACTATAAATGGGATTAATCACCTATAAAGGTTTTTTTTTTTCTTAGGTGATTAAACTTGTCAAGAAATCTTTCTTTTTAAAAGCTTCAGAATATGACAAAAAAGTGTAGTTCCCTGCCGGAGATTTTAAATTACTGCTTATAATTTTAAAAACTGTTTTCATATTGATTAAAAGGTTGCATTTTTTAAATTTCATACATTAACATTTATATCATTTTGAGTTAAATTGTAGGTATTTCAGAATAGAATTTCAAATTCAACTCGTGTTTTTATTACAAACTTTCTTTTGATGATATAAAGCGCTCAAGTATGTAAAATGAATAGTAATTCTTTAATAAACGAATTTAAAATGATGTGAGAATGATTACTTCCTATTTGTAAAGTGAGTAGAAAGGTTAGATCGTCTTAAAAATTAATATAACATTAAGAATAAAACAATTTATTCTTTAATTTGGAATGTCAGAAAAAGAAGTTGGAATTTACAGAATATCATTTAGTTTGAAAACCTCCTTTCATAATAAACTATACTTTCAAGATGCTGAAGTGCCTTAGTTTATTGGAATTTAAATTTCTATTCATTGTAAATACTTTATTGTTTTTATTTATCTATTATTTTGTGTTTATTTAATCGAAACATTAATAAATTGGTTTTCTTAAAAGTACTAAATATTTTCGTCATTAACCTCAATGGCTAAATGTTAGCAAAGTGGTGCTAGTTTTTTGTATAAGGTACCTAGGTTGTTTCATTTTGAGGCAATAGTATATTTGCAGTTCCAAATGCTCATGAAAGAATTCTTAATAACCTGGTTAAGGGATAATTTGACAGAACAAAGTTGTATCAAATACTGTAATAAAAATACATATGCATGTCAATGAAGCAAAACGCATATTAAAACATGTGACTAAAACAGACACGAGTACCGTGACTCGAACTTGCTCTATGCGTTGCGTGGTGATGCGCATTTCCAGACTATTATCCAAGTAAAACGCTCGCCATTCTAAACTATTAACTGTCATTAATAACTATCATTATTAACGTTTATTATGTAGAAATTCTGTGATGAAAAGATGATATTAATATCAAAAATAAAAGAAAACAAATTGTAAAATTAAAAATGTTTTTCAACAGTACGCTTTTTCGTGCAGTTTTTGACGGTCAACCCTTAAACAACTGACCTGCCGGACAGTTTTAATTGATAAAAACATAATAGCAAATGTATAATAAATATTCAGCTTATATATTATGGACAATATGCAAACTATTTTTTAATTTTTATTCTTCTGTAACATTGCAGGAAAATTGTGCAGGTGTGAACCACTCACGTGAACTCTTACCTCAATTTATGTACTAATTTTTGTTGAAGCTATTTTGTGCATAAAAATCATAAAAACTAGTAAGTAAACTAGCACTTCCTCTCAACAGGTTTTCTTGCCATTTAGAACATATTTAATACCTATTATTATGATTATAATGACTATTATAATTATTATTATTAGCAATAATATAATTATTATTACACAGATGCTGTGGCCGCTTATTGTAGTGAAAAGGTAGTCTTTCTGAAAGGCTTAAATCATCACTATTTCCAAAGCATATTCTTGGAAAATATTTTAAATAAAAGTTGTAGATCTATCTAGGTATGAGCTTCTGACGATAAAGAAAAATGCCCTCCTGTGATTTTCTCAGAAAGCTAATTGAGGACCTATGGAGACTTCGATTCGAAATAAATGGATAGTGTTTATTGAGTATTCCCAACAATAAATAAAATAAGACCAGCCGTGAAAGAATGGTATCCTGGTTCGAGCCCATTGGAAATTCTAAAATTTCTCTTCCAGCAGACCCAAAATGCAATAATTAAATATAACAATAATTGTCTGAATTCAATAATACCACTTCAATTTAAGCTGGTTTTAAAAAAAATAAAAAAACACTTCAACATCTGATTTGGGGGCGTACTTAGTCTTCTCATTAAGACCACTTAAAACAAAACAAAAATCTAATTTTTGAGAAAACGGGAAATCATGAGACCACGGTTTAACGAACTAAACTGTAAAAATGGGCAGTAGAACAAGCCCCTTATTAAAGCCAGCTCAATATGGTTCAACCTATAGGCTCATTTTTTTCATATTTAACATCACAAAGGTAGATTCCATAGAAATTGCGGTCTAAATGAATTTTAAATTCCTCGTACTAAGAATTTGCTACTAAGGACAATGAATCACTATTAACATACAGCATACGAGTACACTAATTTATATCTGATATTGTTGCCAGCAAGTTTACTTCAGGATATTTTTTAAGCTGTGGTTATTTTATAAAAGTAAACAGAAATATTATTTCATTACTCTTTGTCGCCAGATATTAATAGGCAAAATCTTAATTAATTATTTATTTATTTAAAAAAAAAATGTTCAAAACAAAACATAAGAACTAAAAATGCCCAAAATGTACTACTTAGTCTAGAATATCTAAAATATAATGATAAAATCATTTATAAAACATATAGAATCCAGTGGTTTGTAATATGAAAAGAGAAAGTGAGGCAAAAATTTACAAGCGGTGAGCTTTTAAAGTTAAACAGAATGCTCGCGAAGTTTTGAATGAAAATCATTCATGTTATTACCAAATGTGTAAGGAAGCATACGAAGGAGAGAGAGAGAGAGAAAAAGAGGTGAAATTTAATTGTATCACAAATAATGAAGCAGAAAACAGTTTCCTGATCGATACCAAGCTTCCGGGAGTCCTTCAGTTAATTTTTTTTTTGTTTCACCTACATATAGGCAAGTGGTCAGGTGAAAAGGTCCGTCAGAAAAGGAAGTCAATTATTTATGTTAGTAGATTGATATGAGGGCTCACATTTCCCATCAGAGGTCGCCAACATATACACTAACTACAAAAAAAAAAAAACAGATTTTGATTGCCATCGTTTAAGAAATTTTTTCGTTTCGTGACCATTTCTTTTTTCCTTATTTTTGAAAATTGTAAATATATTTTTTTACAATGAATTTCTGAAAATGCTATCTATCTATAACCATTGTAGAAATAACTTTTCTGGCACACTAAACACCAAAATTAGTTTTTAAAAGAACTGTATTCTAGTAAATGCGATCTACTATAAGCAACAATTAGTCAATTTTCTTTAAAGAGAAATGTTAAATTATTTAAGGTCAATGATTTAATAGACTGCAAACAAAAAATACGTAGTAAATGTTTCTACAAACAAAATGCAATGCTTGCAAAGATTCAAGTCTGACATTGATTTTAAATGTATGCGTAATTACACGGCATTCTCTCAGAGTCTAGGTCTAGGCCGAAGGTAGTCTAACCTGATTGCTTTACTTCCAAATTTCTAATGTTTCCATAACTCCTTAATTTTTTGCTTAACTTTCTCTTACCCTCATTAGAGGAACTACTGCAATTATGCAGAGTTTACGTTTTCTCTGAAAATACTTGTTTCAAGTCTCCTTAATAAGTAAAAGTGAATTTTGCAAAATAGTCTGTTTAAGTGGGTTGAAGCGGGCCATGTGTGTGTCAATTTACTTAAAATCGGAAATCGCAGATATATGTGATAGCTATATTTTAGTTATTCTTTGAACTTTGAATAGTAAATTAAAGGTATTAATTTAGTATATCTACTACATTAATTTTTAACATCACTGAAGAAAAATTTAAATGAAACTTTCATTTTTATATGAAAGTTTTAGGACCAGAGGTCGGCAACCCGCAGCTCGCGAGCCGCATGCGGCTCTTTTATCCAAATTGTGTGGCTCTTCAGCCTTTCCAAATTATAAATTATATATTTCAATTTTATTGGAACAAATGAAAATTTCATTTATTAAATTAAAGATATTTTTTTAAAAAGAATTTTAAATGTGATAGGTTTGAAATTGAATAGAATTATTGTATATTAAAATACAGTACGTAATATAGGACTGCCGCCATTTTCATTCAAACACACGTTTAGTTATTATTTATTTGTTTATTTACTTTGCAATATGTGAAAATAAATATATAAAATTGTCAAAGTGGGTGTTTTTCAACGTTACACTTTTTCGTGCAGTTTTTGACCATCAACCCTTTTACCAGTGTCCTACCGGACAGTTTTAAAACATTTAAATGTTACTGAATATCATAAAATAATAAATTGTGAATACAAATGATCTACAGAGTTCTTTACACTATCATCCTTGCGGCTCTTGGTAAGATTTATTAAAATTATTTAAGAAGAAATGGCTCTCTACTTAAAATAGGTCGCCGACCCCTGTTTTAGACCATCAAATTAATTCGTTTCATTTATATTTATTTAGTCATAATGTCATTATCGACATTATGTTTATTATTTATTTATTATATTAACTAAAAAAAAGGGAAAAATTCACTTAGTAGTACTCGCTTAAGGTATTTTAATTTCTAAGTCATAGTCTGGTCACCTGGTGTGACCCCATCTAAAAATAAGCTTTAAAATTCCTGTGATTTTTAGTTTTTGGAATATTTTGTTCGGATTTCACCATCACCATCTTTTTCGACTCAGAGGACCTCATAAGAATTTTCGTAAAAACTCGAAATTGAAAATTTACATCATCGCAATACTCTCCATACCTAGAAAAAAATTGTTCTTTTTAGTATTTGTTAGCACATTATTGCAACTTTTACAGCTTACATCTTTTAAAATTATGCGATCAAATGTAAAGTCCGAATGTCCACGAATTAAGCCGAAAGATGCTCATTGAATTAGCCTCCTGGTTATTCATACTTTCTATGAGATTGTCTGCTTGAGGAGGGTAAAAGCTAGGTACTAAGAAAGTTTGCCTCACTTTTCTGAGATTATTTCGAAAAGGGTATCTGAGGTTTCTCAACATTTCATGTTTAATCACACATTCAAAGAGATCTCGACTTTTAATTGCAAAACTTTTTTCTAGGTAAGTGGTTTTAAATCCAGGCTGCAGGAGTGGATTTCTCTAAACTTCTTTTTGTACTATTCAGATTAGTGAAATCTACGGATTTACTACCTGCAAAATGATGGTTAGAAATAAATATGTTCCGAACAAGAGAATCTTGAGTATATGCTAATATTTTATTACTTCATTTGCATTTACCTACTTCTCTTTTACTAATCTAATGTAAGTGTCCAACACTTCCTACCAGAAGTTAGATATTTTATATTGTATTTAGTTCATCCCGTATCGAATTAAATGGATAAATCCAATATTTCTTACTTCCTATATGTTAGTTACACATCCAATCCTAAATAAAAACTGTACTAAAACAGCTTTATACTGACATCTCGTTAACTGAGTCAATAACTAAAGGTTTCTTGTCTTGCCTTTCTAACCGGTTGCCTCCTATCCTTGATGACTCAAGTTATCTCAGATCAGCTTTAAAACGAATAAAAATCTACAAAAAAAAAAAACATGTATCCTAATTATAAAAATTTTAATTGAACCAAATCCTGACATTGACTTCATTCTAAAAATCTGGGAATAGTGTTTGTTTTTTTTCGTTTATGAAAGTGAAATAGTTTCGGGCGAACCATAACTTTAAATTATACGGTATTAAAATATTTTTCATTCATTAATAGTCTAGTTAGTCCTTGGCCTGCACTAAACTTAAAAATTATTATTGTCACTTCTGAGTGATTAAACGGAAAAAGTTTTAGAAAGTTTTTTGCGTTAAGTAACATAATCAATTTCAGTGTTTTTTTGATGATTGGGCAGCAATTGAAGCGTCTTATCAAAAGTTAGTAAAAATGTGTAAAGTTTAAAAGATTTTAAGGTATGTAATTAAATTAATACATATTAACAACATTACATATATATATATATATATGGAGAGAGAGAAATAGATATCTAGTAACTATAAAAAAAAACTATAATTAATAGTTTCTGGTTATTTTTGAGTAATTTTGCAGGCTAATTTAGTTAATTAGAGAAAGAAAAACGGATACTGAAATAAATAAATAATTCCCTAGAGTAGTCCAAAAAAAACCATTTAGTCAAAAAGAAGAAGTACGGTTATTAATTTTTTCCTTTAGTAATTAATACATTGTAAATCTATTGAATTGTCCTTCCTGGTAAAGATAAGGTCGTTCCTTATGCTCTTAAAACTAATGTTACAAAAAGTTAGCTTATCCGCTGTAGAGTGAACACTTCCTCCACGTTTTTTTATACGGATAGACTTCTGAGTTGAAGCTATGCGGATTCTGGCACCCCAGGAAGGGATGTGGAGTCTGCCACGACAGAAAGTAAATACCCTGCCCTTCGAGTATGTCCTAAGTAATGTCGGCCTCTCATTGAGTGTTTAATTTTATCGCAATAGTAGTTTGCGTCAAGAGAGTATAGGAGATTATATCCAAAATAAACTAGTGGAAAAAATCCTGGACCTTAGGTAAAAAGAAATTTTTACTCTAGAACACCTACAAGGAGGTGGAATAACCTTATTTTGCTAGGTCTTCCCTACATTCTCTAAAGTGGAAAGAAGATCAATGGCACCATTTTCGAGAAACTCTAAACTGTAGGAATAAAATTCTATGCAAATGAAGTATGAGTAAATAAAAAAGTGAGTTTTAGATTTCACTGCACCCTAATGGAGTTGATTCTAGTTTCTCCTGGATTTGTGGAGTAAACTTAACTTCCGTAAACTTTTATTAACCAAATGAACCGTTTCACTTGATGGACAGGATGGTTCACTTACAATCCTCAGAGGACCTAAGACATTTAAGGCATACCAATGCTGGATACTGCAGGTAACAAAGCTTGGTCGCACAAATAATCAGACAGAAAAGTCCATCACTTCTGCAGTCCAGCAAGCAGGCCTCTTGAAGGACCGTTGCATACTGAGTAAATATAAATACTCGCTTCGTAGGAGCTGTTAGCCTAGGTATACATATCATAAAATATTCCCAGGTAATTAAGTTTATATTATTTTTTCTGACAAGAAAATTATGTTACCACGGAAATATCCATCTGATTAGTTTTTTAATAAGAATTCAAGTTTAACGATTTATACTTGAAATTGTAAAAATCAAACAGATGATTTCAAGGCTAAAAAAATGTAAGATGGACAAGTAGCTTGACAACAATTGTTTTTTTCTAATTTTACCAATCTAATTCAGAAGACAATGTAATTGGATTAATTTACAATTAGATTTGTTTAAAGATGAATAAAACCAAAATTTAAATACCATTTATACTTACTTTTAAACAATTAATTTGCTATTTTTTCAGTTCCAGACGCAGTTTTCGTTTTTTAGTACTAAGTTACTGGGTTTTAGCGTGAATAAAGATTCCTGTCCAATACAAAATGTTTTGGTGAATATGGTTCTATTGACTACCACTTTAAACATAATTTCTGTTTTTTGTTTT
This sequence comes from Rhodnius prolixus, assembly GCF_049639745.1. Lineage (NCBI taxonomy): Eukaryota > Metazoa > Arthropoda > Insecta > Hemiptera > Reduviidae > Rhodnius > Rhodnius prolixus. The sequence continues at coordinate 4,423,888 of NW_027411592.1, read as the reverse complement.
TGTAAATAGACTTCTTACAAGGTGTTTATTTTGTAATTTTTTTTAGACTGGAAAAATTAGATTAGATTAATTCGACAATTTTTTTTTTAGTTCAAAATATTTACCAAGTAGCAGAGAAATCAGCAGACTTTTTTCTGACAAAGTTAAAAAAAATTGATTTTAACATCCCAAATGTGTAAAGTTGCCATCAAGGGAGAATTGGTTTCGAAATAGATGGAAGACACAAGAAAGACTGATATTAAAACAAAGGGCTTAGCATATTCTTATGCTGGATGAAGTTGAAAGAGGAATTTAAAAAATAAAATTGAAGAAAACTGGAACTAACGGAATTGAAAATGATTTTTTTAAACATTGGAAAGAAATTTTGGTTTCGTCACTGAAACGCCTATCTAACAAGCTTTATAGAAAAAGATCAAGATAAAAATAACATACAGGAGGTCTCAGTTCCTAATGTCCAAACTCTAGGAACCAGTTAATGATTCCATCGCTGACGTTGAATATTCTCGGCTGCAGCTGATCTCGATTTTCAATATCTACTGAATAGGCTTCCGATTTTAATATTTTTCTGAGCAAAACATCGAATGATGTCAAGTCCGGGTTCTGTGCGCCTTTTTTTTTGGGACAATACCTATCTCTCCAACTATCCCCGTAATTTCACGCGTCGTGAAGATTAAGATGAGATCAAGTGAGCGAATTGTAGCAGTTGAATACCCCTCCCAATGCTAATGTAAACTCGACTTTCCACAATGTACTGTAATCATTCTTTGGATCTCTGCCAAGGTATAGGAAGTGCCACTAACAGAAGCGAGTGCGCGCGTTTCGTAATCGGGAATTAATATCGACCATCTTTTTGTAAGGTTTTTTTTGCATAGAAATCCCTAATCGAAGAGTGAACGTTTCTGCTTTGGTTTTGGTGAAATCAAAGAAGTCCTTGTTTCATGTACGAGTTGTTATTCGTTCCTTTCCCTCCTTAAAATTTTAAAATAAGCTTATTTTACTTAATGGGAAGAAAGATTTAGCCAATTCCAGTTTTTTATTTATTTATTTATTTTTTTAAGGGACTAGGTCTTCTTCGGGGCTTATACTTTTAATTATTAACAATTTTAATTTGTTTTCCACAGTTAATATTAAAGGTTGGTATGACTTCTATCCTGACCTTTTTACTCAAAAAAAAGGTACTTACTAAAAAGGTACTCCTTTTTTCGGCACTTTTTTTTAGAGAGAGAAAGAAATAAATTTATCTCTAAATTTATTAAATCTTTACATTGATTTTATAAACTCATACTGTAGTTGTTTTCGCTGATTCGATAAATTTTAATTAAAGATTTAAAAGTGAAGTGAGACAACAGTGGGAGTTAATGAAAGGGGAGTGAGGAGAAACTGATAAAACATGGTCTCCTTTTACTTTATCCTCATTGTTTATTTTTCGATTAAAAATAACATCTTAGCAATTTCTTAAATTTACAATAGGATGAAAATCCGATCAATATGCGCCCATAAGTGTATGAAGATGACAAAAGTAACCGATCTTATGTGTGTTTGCGACATTGCCACCCAAGGTATTTATGATTGTGCAACGCTATGAGAAGTTAGGATGAAATGCGTTAAATGAAGGTCAGCAAAGAATTTCCTTTGCCTAGATTCCTTAGAGAAACATTCTGAATTCTTTGTCGTCGAACTTGTTCATTATTTAAGCTGCAGAACGTTACGAGATGTTTATGTTACTTAAAAATCCCAAATTTTTGACAGTTTCGCTCTTTGGCCAATAATGCAAGGGCTCATATCCTTTTCTACACGTTGTTTTTTTACGCATTTAATGCAAATTTTCAATAAAGGTTGAAAGTGAGTTTAGATTTTTATTTTTACTTTCTTTTTTCTCAATACATTTACACGGAAAAAATTGAATTTGCCAAGTACTTAATTCACAATCAAGCTTTCTAAAACCTGAAGCACATAGTTATGGTGCACATGAATACCGTATGAGCAATCTCACGCTGCCTTCTGAGACAATGCCCATGACAATAACCTCCTTAGAACATTTTTCTCTGCAAGTTCTTAGCTTTCCAAACACATCTCAAATGCCTCAGCTCTGCAAACTCATCTAGCAGAAAGTACATATCCTTGTGAGCCTTGCTTTTGAAGATTCTCAATGAATGTCTTTCTTTGTTTAACGCCCTTTTTTACATTGACTGCACCTCTAGCACGCTACCAACTCAGGTGCACATCTCTTGGTTCCTAAGAATTCAAATTTATTGAGCTTCTAATGTTCGTCATTCATCAATTTTTTTGTGAGATGTTTATTAAAAGCCTCCGATTGAGTTTTTCATCTGAAAAATTGGTGAAAAATTAAATTTTGGGTAATTTTTACACAGGAGGGTTGCCCCTTTTAGGGAGTACTTGTTTAACTTTTTGTTTTACTGGTGTAATATTTAAAAAACGAGATATCACAGATTATACAGATGATAATGATTCTAGAATGGATGAAAGTTCTGTGGATCAGCGATTTACTTTCACTTGATAAGACGGTGTCTTCCTGGTTGGAATATTCTGCTATTCCTTGTGGTATTTCGAATAAGCTAGAGTACTGAACTCCAAACGATTAGCGTTGGATATCCATGGCTGGGAAGTATAGTACAATAGTTACAATAGTATACAATAGCTAATAGTTTGCAGAGACTGCAGACCATTTGTTCCAATCTCCATCTTCTTGATTCTATTGTGCCAGTGAAAGTGTAGAAGATTGATGATTTTGATGAAAATCGAAGGAAAAATTTCATGTTTTTTATACATATGAAGTTTCGAAAGGAACATAAACAGAAATAATTACAAAAATAAAAAATGGAATTCTGTATGTACAACTGGACGATAGTGAACCATTTTTGTTTTTTTTAAGCTAAGATTTTCTAAATACTTTTTTTGCCAAGTAAGCCAATGTAAACTGAAAATTTGATTTTTTTAGTATAGGTTTCAGCTATTATTAATTAAAGGCGCGTCAACATCACAGGTTATTGGCGCCCGGAGCTTATTCCAGTGCGCTGCCGGTCTCCGGGCAGTTTTCTTTGTAATCATCGGACGGTGAGCTTAAGAATCTCCTCGTTGGAATCAGTATTCGCTAACCACTCAGCTAGTCCATTCCATCTTTTGTTAGTAATTGCAATTATTCTAGAAATAGGAATTCGAGAGACTGTTTTATATTAGATTTTTTATGCGAACTGCAATATTGTTACAAAAGAGTTAAGTTGTAGCTGCACCCTACATATAGTTTTACTATAACAATCGTTAAAACAAAAGGAAGCAATTTTTTTTTCTACCCCAGCTTTGACCCGTTTCCTTTCTATCCTTTATTTTATAAATTTATCAAGTTTTTGGGATTTAGTGCGGCACAGAAAACTGTAGAGTGTAAGTATAATTCCGGTGGAGATGGTTGGGGTTGAATACAAGGTCAACTTACGGCCATATATAGCTGAGATATAAGCACATGCTGGATTATTCATTCAGTTACCACAAACATGGAAAGTAAAGTTTTATTTTTAGTGTTATTTATAGGTGTTGTATGTTGGACAGCACCAGCTAGATCTATGAACAAACTTCGTAAGTAATTGAATATAATAATAGAAAAAATTAATGCTAGATAAATGATAGTTGTAATGTTGGCAAATGGTTTTGTAATTCAAATTTTCTGTGATTTCATTTAAAAGGTGAAACACCTTTTATTGAATGCTCAACCATTAATTAATGACAGCAATTAATAAATAAATATTTTATTAATTTAATAAAATTCTCTTTAGCGGTATTCTTAAAATCATGTAAATTGGACAAAAATTTTGATAACTGTATGATGAAAAATGGTAACTTAGCCATTCCTACACTTGCTAAAGGTGAGAATCTCGAACACATCTTCTACAGAAATACAATAAACCTTATCATGTTGATTATGTTTATTTCATTCTGAAACTCCTCTCATTAGGTGATGCAAAATGGAAAATCCCAGTTCTGGATCCACTAAAGGTGCCATCTGTATCAATTTCTGAAAGTAGTGCCAAGAGTATTGCTCTGAACATTACGCTGAACGATTTGGAAATTTATGGACTTAAAGAATCTAAACTAGTAGCATCCAGGTATTAAAACAATTTACTACATTAAAAATTAAAGATTTGGTGGAAACACACAAACAGCTCGCACTTTGACGTTCTCTAGACTATTTCATAATACTCAGAGCTTAAATCGCTGATTTTTCTGTTGGTGCACGGAGTTTTTTTTTTTTTGTATTTCTGACCTGATTCGTACTTTTATCCATCATCAGATACATACTCGAAAAAAGTCTAGTATGAAATGGAAATATCAGAAGTATAATTCTCAAACCCAGACTGATTAATCAAACTCTGATTGCAAATGTAAGTCTGAAACCTATCAGAGATAGACAAAAACAAGCAGTCCTGTAAAAGAGTCCCTAACCGAATTTCCCAGGAAAAGTATTTCAAAAAACAAAGTCATGGATCGCAATGTATGATGCAGGTAATGAGCAAAAACACTAAAATAATCGCACTTGTTCTTAAGTGTCTTAATAGAGAATGGTGAATCTGTAAAAATAGTCTCAAGACTATTTTCTCTCGCCGCAATTTGTATAAATAAACTTTTATGAACCTTAGAATTTGTTGGGAAAGTAAAAAATCAGGACCGACATTCATGCAAAACAGATTTGCACTCTTTCTTGACAGAATTTCAGAAATTGAATATTTGCCGGAAATATCTGTATTCAAATCCACTAAACATTCAAAAAAAAAAAAACGAGTTTTTTTTAAAGAAATGGTCTTGGGATATAGCGTATCATTGAGTGGCCTAGATAAACACAAAAACAGCGGAAGGTCAAACTTGATTTTTCCTGGTTAAACTTGATTTATTCTATTTAAACTGTTATACAAATTTGGATCGAAATCCATTAAGCTAGAAGTTGGTTATTTTTTTTTTAATGTTATTATTTTAGTGATTACTAAATTCAGTCAAACAATGGCTTCGGTATTTTTCTATCAAGTTCACATCCTAACATGCATGATCTATGATTTATGTTGGAACCAATTTCCATTGATAGCAGGCTTCGAATTTTATTTTGTAACTCGATAAAAATTGTATCACCTACTTTAATAATATGACATGTATTGTTGATATTCTAAGCTTTAACAAAAACGGTTAACCAGAAAAACCGGAAAAACAGAATGTTTACCAGAAAACTTGACTGAGTCACATTATAACAATCCCTGCTTAGTCTGTAGGAAATGAAAAAACACCTCCTAAATAAATAAATTAAAAGATTATGCTAAACAAATATATTTTTCTTAATTTTTTATTTTTTTGGTGGTAGGGAGAGAGCCTTTATGTTAAATATATTACTATTGTATTTGTTACTTTGAGCACTGCGGACTAACTATTTTCAAATATTTTTGCTTAATTAAGTGCTGTTTTTAGCTAAATAGCTAAATAATATGCCTAGTAACTCACATGGAAAAATATCAAGATAAAGAAAATGTGGATTGTGGCAAAAAAAAGAAGAAATATTTACGTTTTTCCTGAGATTATGTTTATATAATTATTAGGTTTGTCTCCCCACCAGATATGCCTCTATTTGGTATTTAAGTCTCAACCATGGCTATCTTGCAGTCTACGTTACATCACACTCCAACAAGCTCAGTTACTTCTGGTTGTGCTCTTTATAACCACGAAGCGAAACCAATAGCAGATGAGAGTGTTAATTCCTGTGCTGAACTACGTACTTTTATGCAACCACTTGACAATAAGAAAACGTATATGAACATAGTTTGTAGCACCAATTTCCCCATTTCGCAAATAGCACAGTAAACTGGAAATTACATTTAGTAAAGCATATTTGGTTTAGCAGTTTTAACTAAAAAATATTGGTGAATTAAATTAAGTTTAACTGATTTTATTTAAATTTTTCTCTTATAACGAACTGAGGATCGATTGGATATATTGCAATATGAAAAGAAATACTCTTTATCAATTTGTATTGCAAACTTGTGACCTCAAATAAACTTACTTGCTTAGACTACACTGCGGGATTTCATTTGATTTTAGAACTCAGTTATGCCTTGAATATATACAAACATTTTTTTTCCAATGAATCCCACGGTGAAAACATTATTATTATTTTTTTACTGCTGCGTTTCTACTTGAAATTTACAGGATTTCAGGATTTAATAATGAATTTTATGCATTTACAGTCTTTACTTCGTGGAATTTATTCAAAAAAGATTTAAATTATTATTGAACTGTATATTGCTAAATTAATTCTTCTAGTTACCTCAGATTGGGCAATGTATTAAATATCCACATTTAATGATAATTTAAAGTTGATTAATCCCGATTTTATTGCTATATAAACATACTAAAATGTAACATCTATTAATTTAAGAACAGAAATCCATTTTCACCATCGATTCTTTTGTTTAGATTTGATGTGAACCGAAAGCATGTTGTATGGAAAATCGCTGTACCAAGATTGACATTACTGAGCAAATATAAAGTAGCTGGAAGGTTTCTTGTCTTACCAATAACTGGATCAGGACCCGCTACTGTAATGTTAGGTAAGGAATTAATGTAATAATAGTGTATTCAGCTGATAACTGAACGGTATAAATGGATTTAGACTGGGTCAAATGCCATACTGGGTTCGATACCCTATCACAGCTTAGGATTTTCGCATGGTGTTTGTAGTTTTCAGTTGAAAAAAGGGAAGAATAGGAAAAGAAGCTTGAGCTCCTGGAAATCTGCAGGATCTGAAAGTGATTTTTTTTAAAAAAAAAAACGAATGGATTTGTTAGTTTGAGCAGCTCACTGACGGAAAAGTGTCTTTACCTATAATAACCTCAATATCCAAAGAACGCGATTGGGTGTGAGCAGTCTAAGAAAAAGATTTGATCTACACCTTTCCCCAATTAGTCTCTTTCGAAGGCAAAGCTAAGAGGCAAAACCTCATACAAGAACTGTTCCGTTTTTGACACAATTGCATTTCGATCTAAGATGAATAATTTGTCATTAAGGCGAGTTAATCAAATCAATTTTAACGGTTAATCTTGATAATAGCCCCATTCTGTAATGGCGAAAACCTGTAAATATTTAAACAAAAATCATTCACAGTATTGAAATTACCATTTTTATGATAATTGCAGAAAGTCCCATGCTTACTTATAAATTTGATTATAAACTAGTAAAAAGAAATAATGAAGATTATTTGCAAGTAACAAAATCTGATCTTAAACATACAACTACAAGACTAAGAATCAATTTTGAAAACCTCTTCAACGGAGACAAAGCTTTAGGTAAGTCTAAACTAATCAATTCTCTTGTTTTTTTTTTTGTTTTTTATGTAGAGAAAACAATTTGTCATTACTTCTTTTTTTTTCGTTAGGAGCGAGTACTAATAAATTGATCAACGAAAATTGGGAAGAATTTAACCAGCAACTTGCTCCAAGTGTCGTACAATCTATAGGAGCAATTTTAACCCAAGTTTTAAGTAATATAGTCAAGACGGTACCTTATGAAAATATTTTCACAAAATAGCTGATCTTATTTTTTTGGTTTTATTTATTTAGATAATTTGTTCAGGCATTCTGCTTAAAAATTTAAGAGTGCAGATATTTATTTTTCATTTTAGAAAAAAAAGGAAGGCTGTGGAAAAGTTAGTTTTCTTGTTAAATTATTGAATGAACATTGTCTTTCATTACCTCTTTATTTATTATAAAAGCGTAGCGATAATAATTTATTAAATATGTCTTTTATTTATTTCCCATTTACGAAACAATATCTCCTATTATGAAAAGAAAGGAAGGGCGGATGTCGGTCTAAGTGGTCAAGAGCGTGGCTTTGAAAGTGGGAGATTCCCAGTTCAAATCCCGCGTATGACTACTTTTTATTTGTTAGAAAAAATTATTTATAGTAAAGTTTGAGCTTCCGCCCACGTCCACGACACCTAACCTAATTGGGAGTTGGACGTTCGGCCCCGCCTGAAAAAATAGGCGATTACTTTACTTTATTAAAAGATAGGAATTATTCAAAACCCCACGCTGTAAATTTTCAATCTAAAGAAGGAACTATCAATGTACAACGGCTTAAGCAGACCCTTAAATAATTCTATTCCTGAAAAGTTCGACTTTTTTAAGCAAGAAAGGAGATCGATTAATTTTTCTTATAAAAAAACTAAAAAAATAGAAACTTTTGACTTAAGAGCTGTTAGTTACAGTTCTTTTATGTAAATGAAATGCATACAACTCTTTGTTGGCCTTTCAGCTGTCGTGTTTAAATAAATAGATCACAAACAAGGAAGAGATAAGAGATTGATAGGAGGTTCTAATGAAGCTGCCTCTCTCCCTAGGAACTGCTATACAACAATGTCCGGTAATGGACAGTGTGTTTGTAACGAAAGAACATTGCACTGAAAAAACTCCGGTCACAGGTGTTGACAGAACAATAATGACAAAGAAAAATTGAAACAATAAAATATCACACGGATATTTCCTTATCACAAGAAAAATCTCAATTTTTAAAACAATCACACTGTCTCCTCAATATTTTTTCCTCCAGCTTTACAGACAGCTAATTATAAATCTACCAACTAAATAATAATAGGAAGCTTACACATCTTGTAGAATCCAATTTGGGACTCTAACATATATGTTACATCCCACTCTTTGGATCAATTTAGATGCACACAAAAATCAGAAAGTCAAAGTTCCATCTTCCGTGGATTCTCCAGCATTGTCATAAGATGGCTATAATTTATATATATAGATGAACAAAATAAAAATGTGTTATAAAAAAAAAAAAAACTTTTTATGAAATTTAAGCTAAAAGTTTAAAAACCTTTCTTTTACGGAAAAGCAGGAATTATCTGGGAGGCATAAGAAACAATTAGCTTAAATGATGCAATATAGAAAATACTTATATTTTGTCACTCTTTCCAGATTTTCTATTCATTTTACATTAATATACTCTCAAAAATATCAATTAAACATATACATTAATTGTGTATATATAATATATATGTATATATTTAAAGATTTTCAATTTATTACATAAAAATCACAAAGGCAATTTAAGGAGGCTTAAAAAGATGCCCGAGCCTATAAATTTAAATAATAATTAATTTTATACTTGTAAGAGTAATAAGAATAAAAAGTTCAAATTATAACAATGGAACAATGAACAAAGAAAATAAAACACGGAATGTAAATATTATAAAATATATATATATATAGAGATATTTGTATAAAGTTCCACAAAATTAAATTTCAGTATTCAAAAAAATCATCCTAAACTGGTCCATATAATGAATGCATTTTGAGGCCAAGATGATATTTGTGCGGCAAGAATTAATACGTGGAACAAACAATTTTTCTTTCTTTTTTTTTTTTAAAAAATATATATATGTATAATAAATAAAAAAATAGTTGTCATTAAAAACTATAGGATTCAAAAAAAGTTTTGTTTTCAACACAGTTATTTTTTATATCACCTGGAATGTACATCCAATTTTATTAAAAATTTCTCTCCCTCACATCAATAATAACTATAGGAATACTAAATTTAATCGTACATTATGTTTTTCAGGTCAGTAAAAGAGGAGTAGTTTTTACAAAGCTACTATACTCTCTACGATCTACGAGGTTTTATTATTTACTTTTGTTTTACATTTAAAACATTCGCCCCATCCCAGAAAATTCCCGGTGTAGAAAATTTAGCAACGAGAAGACTAGCCATTTAAAAAAATATTAATTTTTTCATTTTTAATTATTTTATTTTTATTTTTGACACATTAAAGAGGAAGAATGGTCTTGAGGGATTTCGCATTCATTTCATTAAAAATTGTTGGAGTATTACAATTATTATTGTCTAGAGATTATTTTTTCTATTTAAAAGCAAACAAAGTAAATATCATTTTGTTTAATGAGATTCTGTTTATTGTATCTTATATAAATGATAAAATTTTCACTAGAATAAATCATTCAATGTAAGTCCATTCCCTGGGTTTAAGGATAATCTCGGGTACAAAATTTTCGCGCTACTCTCCCAATGAAAACAATTCCTCGTTTTCACTAGAATGCAAAATAATAATAATAATACCAAAGTAACTAATAAATTTACCTAATAGAAAGGGCCTAAGGGGTCGGCCAAGGCATGCTCAAGTTTACACCTTGGCCTTTCGTCCAATTACCATTCAGGGACTTGAATTATCAAAACATTCTTCACTAAAATATAAAAATTTAAAGCGAAAAGGATGCACATACAATTAGAGAGGCTAAGGAGAGTCAGCCAGTTCGCCATAATGCACCGGCAGCATATGCCAAGGAAGATTTTGGATGAGTAGCTGGCATATGGCGAGGCCGAAGCTCCGATGGATGGATGATGTAGAAAATTATGTCCGATATCTGCTTATGCCCGCAACTGCGGGTACTTGTAGACAAGTGGTAATTTAGTCTACTGGAAGCCATTACCATTATGATTGGTTTGTTGCATTTATTGTTTATTATATGAGGAAGAACGAATTAAAACGAATAAAGAACGCATCTTGGATACTTTGGCGTCAATTTTTGTTTATAATCTATTATTTTAATTAAGGACTCAAGCGCATCCAAATCTGAGGACGTGGCCTTCTCATGGCAAAAAATATTTAATTTTGTAGCGAAAATTCGCTAAAACTAGTCGGCAAGCAGATTGGTGTTGAAGATTTGCTTTAAAGCTTCTCAAATCCTTGAACAACTCTTACTTTGCTTAGAGATCGTTAGCGAAACTTTCACTGAAGGAGGAATTAGGAGTGCTATATTGGAGGCCTCAGCGTATCCAATTGGCTGATTCGATGCATACCTCATGAAAGACTAATTACAAAAAAAAATATGGTAGGAGGTTTTTACAGAGAATGGTTTGATAATTCCGGATACAAATTTCAAATTAGAAAATAATACTTGCTAATTATTAATTCCATAAAAGTTCCCATTTATAGACCTAAACGTCATGCCTATCACTAGTGTCGAAAATTAAATGTGCGTATAATCATTATGGCCCCAAGGTTCCTTGAACCCCGGCAAGGTATGGACTTCACAGATCTTTAACAAAATTTCAAAAACAAAACTTAATAATAATAAATAAAACAGGCGAGGTTATGAAAGATATTAATACGCTAATAGCGTATCAATTCATACATTTATAACTTTCACGACTAAGCCACATTGATGTATGTATAAAATCATGCATATGTCACTTTGGTGATAACCAACTATATACAGAATACAATCATTGAAATGAAAGTGCCAATGGAATTGAAAAAATATAAGGAAAATATGTTCATCCTACAATTTTCAATTTTTTTCTTTTTTAATCTAATTTTTTTAGTGGCACAATATTTTTGTGTTAGTCAAACAACAATAACTAAAAGTTCTATCTAATAATCTTAATTTGTATCTAAAAAAAAAAAGTAAGGTCCAAACCGAGAGACCTATTTTTATTTCACCAATTTATTAAATATTGTCAGAACTTTCTTTATGAAGTTTAGTAAAAAACGAAAGTATTACAAATAAAATAACCGACAAAGGCCCTATAATTTGTTTGTTTTGTTTTCACACTCAATTCATCAAATTCAAAAAGAAGAAATTGCTATTAATTCACGCATGTGCTCTTCCAACTGCAGTACACGCACTCTCTAAGGTCAGTCGAGTACAGAACACCTGTAAAATGTAATTTTAATTGTTACATACACGTTGAAAAACTTTTATTGTAAAAAATACACAAAATAGGAAATGGGTTAGCTCAATTGGTTCAGCAGCAGAAAAGTAAAACGGAAATCCCGGATTCAAATCAGTCAAGCTAGCATTTGACTTTTTTTTCCTAGAAGCCTCTGCAGCTAAGTCCCATCTTCATTTTTAAAAAATTTAACCTTTTATAATAATTCCAAAAACAGCAATTGTTTTTAAATGTAGCTTCAACTATAAGGAGATGAACTTTTTAAAAAATGTATGCATATAAAGAGTAAAACCACTCCATCGGTATCCACAACCAAGCAAAGGTGATTTTTTTTTTTTCTTTTAAAAAACCTTTTGTGCAGGAAAGATTACATACAGATTACATGAACTTCAATTTACAAGACGTACTTTTACTTTTATATTACAAAACAACTGTTTACGCGAGTTATGGATGAACCCAGGTGTAAAAAATGTAGTCAACATTGATGGCACACTTTAAAAAGAAAGACAGCTTAGGAGTGTCATTTGACGTAGTAATGATGCACAGAAGTTGATCAGAAGCTGAATCACAAGACAACTAAAAGTTACTTGAAGCAAAATCTTATTAAGCTCCAAAGCTGAGCCATCAAAATATTTGTGCAGTGAGGATCACACCCTTGTCCCTTTTGGCAGTGATCCACTTATGTGCGGTGAATTATTTAAGCATTTGCGGTATTGAAGGTTAGAAAGGCCCTTAGAGAATGTCAAGACGTAATTGATTGTAAAGTCCGTACAAAGTTCTGTTATTTTAGTAGTCAGTCTGAAAATGGATCTACCTGCCCTCCGGATTCACCGAACGTGCTGGCCAAGTTCTCCAAGTCTCAATATCCCCCAACATCCTAATATAACACTTGCGGGCGACATTACTGTACCACCTTCAAATCCTGATACTGCTACCGCTCTCATTCTTCTTTAGGTTTTGCAGAATGCCTTCAAAAGTTAAGAGTAAATATTAACGTCTAAATGCAAATACATAACATTCTCTCTAGGCCGCAAAATCTTCCCATCCATTCACATAAACAAAAACGTCAACAAATCCTTTACTTTCGGCTATTACGCGATGTAAAAGACTCACCTTAATCTTCATAATAGACTGAATATAATAGAAACCAACGGTAGTTATAAACTTCTGTTAACACTTCTTGACAAGCACTGAAAACCCTATAGCAAACCAGAGACTACTGCATTTACTGCTTATTGATCAACGAAGTCTTATGACCTGGAATAGGAATGGTTTAATTGTCAACGAAACCTGTCTCTTCAATCCAAAATTTTTAGGATAGTGGTGAATGCTCCCAGATACATGCCTAACCCTACTATATTCATAATGAACTAAAATCCTCAATTCAGCGACATCGCATTTTACTCGGTTTATTCCTCCACAGAAGGCTACCCTAATCTGTTAAACATTTCCAACCAAAACCGTTCAGAAAACTTATCAGGACGACTAAAGCGAAGATGAGATCTTTATTTTTTTTAAATAAATAAACATGTTAGAAGAGTGTAACCTCCAAAACACCAATCCCTTTAATTCCACTATAATCACATTTGCTTTTTATCCAATATAGTTGCATCTTCAAAAGAAAAAAAAATGAAAAAAGTTCAGCTAAAAGAAATATTGGTGAGTCTGTTCGGTTGCAATCTACTCAGATAATTTGTAGATGGCATTTACTATAGACTACATTAGCATCCATCTCCGTACCTTGGGAACTGTAAAAATAATATGTGAACTTAACCACAACAGTTACCAAGAAGTTGGTAACTTGCCAACTTCTCTTTTAAAATATCCTTCTGCCATAGCTTCTACAAAATTCTCATAGTATAACGGGATGAGAATTACTTGTGTATTAATGAAGAAGGTAAACTGCAGTCATCCAGAATTTCCAGTTGATACACGAGGAAAGTTTTACGAAAACTTGGTTGCGCTTTTATGGAACTATTTCAGGAGAAATTCATAATGTTCCCGACGCACTAACAGATAGCACATACTTAATAATACATAAATATATAAACACTATTGTCATTTTTTATGCCACAATGAAGGAGGATTTCATGTTTTTTATTTAGCCAATTTTATACATACATATGTATATATCATGACAGTGGTTGAATGACAAGGTATGTTGAGAAAGAAATTTAAGGACAAAGACATTTTAAACACCATGTTTAAAGATATCTCTTTTACGGTCAATAATGCCCGGCACTGCAAAAAAAAAAAAACTTTTTCGCAACCAGTTTTCGTCGAACGAGTGAACCACTAAAGAAGTCAATAGTGCTTAGAGCGTCTCAGAAAACAAAATTAAGATCTCGACTAGGGCGAAATCTTTTCTCTCTTTGCAAAAATTTTCTCTGGCACAGGGTAGTACACATTACATCACTCTTTCGTTTGCTGGTCAAGGTTCTTTGAGGAAAGAACTGACAGCTGACGAGCGTCTTGATTCGAGCGACGCTACTCTACTATTCTTGACTGTCTTCTGTAGAGCACGGAAGACATACAAAAAGCTCCTCAGTGAGAGAGATAATTGTCTTCCGTCTAATCCCTAAACAGATTTTAACCAAAGGAGGAGGAACAGCATCTGACTTAATAACAGCTGACGAGCGTCTTGATCCAAGCGACGCTGAGTGCCCCCCTACTATTCTGGATTGTCTTCTGTAGAGCACGGAAGGCTCACAAAAAGCTCCTCAGAGAGAGATAATTGCTTCCGTCTAATCCCTAAACAGATTTTAACCAAAGGAAGAGGAACAGCATCTGACTTAATAATAGTAATAATAATAATAATGAAATTGATTTAATAAATGTTAAAAACATTATTTTGCAAATATTTCATTCACTTGTGCATAGACCGTCAGCCACGCTGACTCTTGTATACAAATATGCAACTTACATAATAACACCTCTCTAAGTTGTTACCATCAAGACTCATGCCCCTCGAAAATAAAGAGTATGTTACGGGTGATCATAAATGGGAAAATCCTAGACTTTGCATAAAAGGAAGTTTTTCCTAATGGAACTATAAGAGTCGGTTCTTTTAGCCCAGGTGAAATGGTCCACTTCAAATCTAATCGTAGGTCAATACAATTCTTATAAGTTCTTATAAACAACGAATTGGTGTTTGAAGAAAAACCCAACCAAACCAATTTCAAATTGGTGAGGCTCAAATCCAATGCAAACTATCTTTTTACAGGAGGGGGGAAAAAGTAAAAGATCCAATACGAGAGGTTTCAATAGGAAAAGCCCTCTACTTATTTCCTCGCTTTTAACAGTGCATAAAGGAAGGAATTTACTCAGTTATTGGGCCTAGATTCTTATATGGCGACCACAGATTAGAATCCAGCAGCAAGGGGACTCTTACAGTTCACTGTCCGGTGATGGGTAGTGGTGTCTGAACTATAGAATGCTAACCAATCAAGAAGGATCCTGGTGCTAATAACCTCAGATCAGATATTGACGCACCTTAAGTGGTAATAATAATAGTAATAAAATAAATGTAATAAATCTAATAAATGAATTAAAGAGACAAAACTCTAAGAAAAAATAAGACATGGAAAGAAAGAAAAAAGATTGAAAGAGCTTACTTATGATATTCGTAAATATAATTCAACTAAATAAGTTAATTTTCGTTTTTACACTGAATCACAATAAATATGAAAATAAAATTCACTAACAGCTCGTTTTATGAGTAACTTATGAACTTAAAAATAATTTTTCATTCGACATGATGAAGTTTTACTATCCCCCTCTACTTTTTATCAATCAAAAATATCCCTGGAGTGTAATTTAAATTTAGCAGCATTTGCTGCAGCCGTACGCGTTTCTTTTCATAGGTTCAATATTTTATAAAACGTTGTTACTTAAATTTTAACGAATATTTTTATTAGTTTAATAAATATCGAAAATCTAATATATAATAATATCTAAAGGTATGGATCAAAGAAACAAAAAAACGGAATTTATTTCTTCAAAAAAATTATATTTTATTTAACTAAAGTAATAAACAAAAGCAAGAATTACAACACACAATGTTTTATCATGAAATGTTTATTTTTTAATAAACTTTATAAATATTTATGTGATTTGTTCATATCATATTGCACTAAGCAGTTTTATAAAAACAATAATTATAATTAGAAATTTGGGTTTTGCGGTCTGATTTACGCTGGGGGGGGGGGGGGGGACAACACGAACACCATGTTTCTATTTTAGTTATTCATATTACGTTGTAATTCGATGAAAAAAAGTATGTTTGAATGCAACGTTTTGATATATATAATATCTTATCGAATCCAAGGAAAAAAGAAAAGAAAAAAAGTACATAAATAATAAACACGTAACAAAATCAGAATTTGGAGCGAAACCAGAAATTAACAACTACATTCATCCATTCTCCAGAAATCAATGTCCCCCTAGAAACTATTTCAAATAAAATAAATTTTGTATTTTGTAAACAGTTAACATTCTAAATTTAATGAGTACTATTGATAAAATTGCAAGAACTCTAAAACTATTCTGTAGAATTGCATTTCCGAATATTAGTTTATTCAAAACGGGAATAACAAATAATGATTACATTCAGCGTTCATTAACATTATACAAAACAAAACTTGAACATTAAAATTTTTTTATTGAGGCACTTAAGAAGAATGCTTTAAGTTGTGCTTCCCTGAGAAATTTCTTATAACTATTTTATTCAAATAGCCTCGAAAAAATATTTCATTTTTACTCTTGCAGTGAAAAGTTAATTATTCCACTATTAATTGTGTAGAATGTCCGTGATACGAAATTTTAGAGGTAAATCTAATCACACTCAGTAAATATGAATTGTCTAAACAAGCAAATCTGCAATTACAATAAACTTTTTCTTAGCCATCAATTTTTAAGACGATTTATATTAAACGTGTAATTATTAAAGATTTTTTTTTAAAGTGAAATATTTAAAAATTATTTCAGACGACTGATGGCAAGTACAACTGAAACTTACTGAAGGTGTCAAGATCAATAAAAGAATTTTTTGAGAGTAGAAGAAAAAGGTTTCTTATCACATACTAATATTTAGATAGCGTAAAAACTGTATATTCATCTAAAAACTATCTATATGTAGATAACTTTTTTTTCCAAGTATTTTAAATGTATGTATTAAAAAAAAAAAAGATTGGTATTCAGTCATACTTTTTTGCCTAAATTCACAACGTAATATACAGTATTAAACTTCTGACTGCTGATGGTAAATATTGAAATTGTTATTTTTTAGCAACCTTATAATTAATTATAAAAAATATAATTATACTTTGCACAACCGTATTTTTCGGAAGACTTAGAAGTAAATTTTATATTTTAAGTTTCTTAAACTATTTTATGCTTAATTTCTGATCATGATTTTTTTTGTGTTATACGTAAAACTGTTCTTAATTAAAAGAGCAGTCTTTTAGAGGACATTACTGCTATTTTTTCGATTACTGTTACACCGAATTAGAGTCTTGATAATTCAGTGCTGCAGTGATGAGCAACCGGCGACCCTTTTTGATAATAGCGAAATTTAAATATTATTAAATTAAATGTGAAAGTGACTAAACAAAAAACTGCATTTAGCGCTCTATTCCATCATATTTCATTAAAATGCAGGAAACTTACAAGGAAGAACTGCAAATAGTCATTCTTTATTAGCAGATAAATTTATTAACAAACAAACAAAAATTACAGAACTGATTTTGCAGAGTTTTACAAAAATTATTACTAATTTTGAAAACATTTCAAATTTCTTCTCTCTAATTTCCAATATAGATTTTTGTAAATTTCAGTTCGGATAAAATGAAAAACAAACTATGAACATATTTGGCGAAGAAATATTGGAAAATTGTTGTGAACATGTTTGCAGTTTCTAAAATATTTCTAATTTTTGAAGAAATTTCTGTAGAAAGCAATAAAAATATCTCATTGAATTTTTATTAATTTAATAATTTTTTTTTTTTTAATTATATCACTTGGAGCAGCGCGGTGGTGAACCAGTGAGCAAGCAGATGTTCCCGGATTCAAAACACGCCGAGATACCCTCGGCATTTCTCTTCCTAAGAGCAACCACTACAATGGACCAATGATAGACATTGTTGTCTGCACCGAGAGACATTGTAGGTTAGCGGAATGAAGGCAGCGTATATTAATTTAATGGGAGAACTGCAGTCCAATAAGCTATGCAAAATCAAAGAAAACACAAAGACGAAAAGCATTTTTAAACACTTTTGTTATGTCACTTTAAAGTTAATTTTTTTTTTTTTTTTTTTTTTTTTTTTTTTTTTATTGTAAGAAGCGCATTAGCTGCGTCCTTCATTTGCATCCTGAGTCTTTTTCAGTGAACTGCCTGGCACTACCTGGCTCCTGAAGATATGTTATCTCTTTACACTGACCATCATTGGACTGTGAGCAGTAAGAAACTGCCCGGAGGGAAAAAAAATTAAGGGTTCTCAGGGTCTTCGGGTCTTCACTTACGAGTCCAGTGCACTAACCACTCGTTAATGCCTTCCCTGTTTAGTTAATTAAATTAGTAAAAAGGTTAAATTTATTTACTTCTTTTCAATGATCAACATTTTTCCTTGTTATCTGAAGACATTTTTAGATTTTTTTTTTTGTTTTTGCTTCAATATTCACTTGTTCAGACATTTACATTTTATAGTCGCAGGTAGTATTTATTTTACTATTACTCTTAAATCTGCTAAACAAGTTATTTGAATAGAAATGTTTTCATATGTAGTATAGTAATGTACACTAACTTCTACTTCTATGTTTTAGTTTATGCTTCAGTACAACATTAATTTCCTTCGATTATTTTTCTTTATTCAATATACAAACCCGATTAACAGGTTTTTTAATAACAATGAATAATTAGTGCGCATATTCTTTTGGTATCTCTGACATCAAACAAAAACAAAAAACATCAGAATATGAACTTATGAAGAATCGTTAAACCACTTTCAAAAAACTCGCGAAAAAGAGGAAAAGTGCTTCAATAAAGTCGCGCTTCCGGTTGAATTACGTCGGCGGAAATGTTTTAATGCCATGTGAACTAATGTAAACGTAAACGAAATATCAAGTCTGTGCCTCCTGCACACTCCCACTTAAGTCATACGACAAAAAATTGTTTTCGTAACCAGAAGACCTCGAACATATGCTTCAGGGGAAAATATATTCATAAAATTGAAATGATTGCAATGTTTATTCTTGCTTGAAATAAGAGAAGGTAAAAAATGGTTCTAATTGTCTTCTTTTTTTTTTTTTTTACTAGATTGTACGATTGTTGAAGTAATGAAACTCAACCACAACTAGGACGGACAAGTTTTTTTCAATTCAACTACCTAAGATGAAAAAAAGAATTGCTCACCTCTGCATTATTTTTAAATGTACACAATTAATATTCATTTTTAAATGAATGAAATTAAAATTTCATTTTTGCTACCAATTTAAAGTAGAAAAATAATTATAAACCCACAAAACCCAAAATTGCCAGAAGTAATTCGTTTGTACTTCTTTGTTGTTTCAAAAGATTTAATTTTTTACTAAGTATGAAATTCATTAAGGCTAAGATTTATTTATTTTATTCCATTTTTTATTACTATTCTGTTTAATTAAGAAATGAACTATTTGCAATATTTCGGATTCCAGAATTATGGCAAGAGATAAAATTGATTTTTACCTAATCTACAGCTGAAAGGGGCCTGCCTGCTACTAGTGGCCTGACCTCTTCTAATTCAATAACTTAAAATCCTAAAATAGACCGCGCATCTGATGTCAGCACATTCGCTTTACAACCGAATCGTATTTGCTTCATTAACTTTACCATCCACCAAATGCGTGGTTTTAAAATCAAAAGCAAACAAAAATTTAATAAATTTAGGCATGTGAAAGAAATATTATATTTAGTTAAAAGTAATTTACTTTTCTTTTTTTCGAAGCGAGCTCTTTATTTCATTTCTGGAACAAACATAAATAAATTACACCACCCAGATGATAGGAAGTTACAGCCCTGAAACTTTTACAATTTACGCACAACATAAATAGTGTTGATTCTATCCGCCGCAGCACACATATTTCTGATATCCAGCACTGCAGACCTAACCGCATTTTCAACCGTAAATTATTTATTTTAACTGAGGTAAAAAATGACAAAAATTTAGGAGACGTTTATCAATTTAATTATGTTAAACGAACAGATTTTTTTTCTGAGAGTTTATTCAAATAAGATAATCATAATATAATAATCAGATTTTATATAGAATTTTGTGAGAAAGTAAAGCACTGAATTTCCGCCAAGTCCAAATTTGTCAAATAACAGCATTTAACGCGGTAACCACATTGCAGGAGACAAATATGCTGAAAGCATGAATCAGGGACCGTATTTCGAGAAATTATGCTTCGTTTGGACAAATAAATTGGTCTCAGATAGAAAGGAAGGCCGTTCTGGAAACAGAGATTCTTGAAATCGCAGTGCAGAGGATATAAGTGAGAGATTGCATCTTTTGAGGTCGTATAAAGGATTTAATAAAAAAGCCATCCATGCGATCAGCTGCAGTCATTTTGCTACTATTCATAAAGCTACTATTGTTAGTCACGACTTCATAATGCAGCCAGGTAGCCTTCAGAGGTGCTAAGAAGGGTATCAGTAAGTCTTGTTTAATGATTAATGCCGATTTTGTCTGGAATAAAATATTCACAGATTGACAGTGAGAAAAAGTGCAATTTCGAGTTTTTAGGTATGATGCACCGGAGAAATTGGATTTAGGTCCTCTCTCGAACACCCAAAGCAATACATTTGTGGGATATGATGGTTGCACGTTTGACTTTCTCTCAATCGGCCACCTAGCAGTCAGCCAAGTCGCCACCTACAGCAAGCCTGGGATGGTACGTATCATTTTAAGCAGCCTCGAATGGTTAAAAAAAGAATTGTTAACCGATGGTGACATAATTTTTTCTAAACTTCTTCTGACATGTTTACACCTTTAAAATTACTTATTATTAAGTTCAAGGTAAGAAAATAATAAAAGTTAGAAACCTGTAACTTTTTTCCTTCTTGATGGTGCAATTTTTAAGCAGATAATTATCTGCAGAAAAATAAAACCGTTTAGAAGATCGTACAAGGTAATTAGACTATCGTGAAAACTATCTAATTGATTCCATTATACAGTCAAGCCTACTATATAATACACACTGCACTTGGGTTAAAGAAAGAAAAAAGATAAATAAAAGAAAACTGCCATATTTGACAGGTGGGTATTGGAAAACGCCCGACTTACTGATGATGAGACTTCGTTAGCCGTTTTGCGCCACGATTCGGTGGTCCCTTAGGCTTGTCGAACTTTTTTTGCGTCACTCCTGCAGTACTCGTTGACATAGGATCCTCTGCTGGGTTTAAAGCTTCAAAAAGACATTCTTCAGAAACTTCTTTTCCAGAGTCAACTTCCATCTAACAAGAAAAAAAAATGTATAATTAAATTTTCATTTCATCAATTTCATAAATTCTTAGAAGCAGTAGCCTTTACAGAGAACCAAAGCTTGCGCAAGAAGACCCTTTTTATTCAGAAATGCTTGGAGAGCTTGTCATTGGCACATCCAGTGGGGAATCTACTAGAAATTTAGTATCTCATTGATCGAGCGACTGCCGATTCAAAAGATTTCTTTTTGATGATGATGTGTCTATATTATAGTATACTTTTCGATGTTTGCGGAAATTCACGAGCATACCACTTGCCTAACGACAATTATAATAACTAACTCATTCTCTTGAATTCTTATTCTACTTTCCTAAATACAAAGCCGATCAGTGTAACAAAATTACCGAACATAACGAATTAAACGTACTTTTCACTGTATTTTCAGTATAACATAATGAAAACAAGTTTGTCCAGTTTTAGACATCACCATCGCCCCTAGGGACCATACCGTAATTCCCAACATTGTTTGCTCTTTCCTATGTCTGCTACTTTTCCAATTTTTCTATTGTGACAAGCGAATCCGTTTCAGCTCTCACGGAAAATCTAAGATAGAGCGACTAAAACGATGAGATGATTGAATATTAATTGCGAAAATCTGGTATGGTAACACACGAAACTCTCTGACTTGAATTATTATTTATAATTTTATTTGTAAAATAAGATATTGTGATGTTAAAAAAGGAGTAGATAAAAAATATGCAAGAATTGAGCAATTTACACTTCCAGACTCAACTGGAAAAAATCTAAACTAATTATAGTTAGTAAAAAAAGACAATTAACTTCATATTATCCAACAGATACAACACCTAATGAATTTAAAAAAAATTACAAATCTACCTTTTTATCAACTTTGACTCCAAGTATTGATTCGACAGTTTCAATCAAAGGTGCTTTTGAACTAGAATACAACATCCTTTCCTTTATTGGACATGAGTAACCAGGCATTGAGTAGATGAAGACTAAAAGTTTGAACAAAGTAATCAGTACATAGCACAATATCATTAAATTTCTATAGTAATGAATTTTTACTTAACTCGAATTACATTATTAGACATCAAACACATAACAAATCAAGAAGTGTGGGTAAATAAAATTCTACACAAAGGATCAAGCGTAGAAAATTTGGTTTGAAATAAACCAAACGCGTAAACTAAATCCAGTGGATTTCAAAGTTAAATAAGAACGTTAACGCTTCATTAATGATTCTTTGTAACACTCCTGAGATAGCCCATTAGATAATGGGTTTGTGTACTATAAAACCCATCCACTCTAGGAGTTTTTATTCATAAACACCGTTCTACCAATCAATAGGTTCTCTAGATTATAGAATACATCTATACTTCAAATGAGTTCAACTGTGTGCATTTGAAAAATCATATGCTTTAACGGTATCTTGATGTAACTATTGTCTGCAACCGCTACAAGCGACAGAAAAAGATGTCCTTGATCAAGATACAGCCCGTGACGGTCTTAAGATCAAGGTTGTGACTTTAAAGAAACTTTAGTTTTTCATATCTGAATACGTGGTCATTTTTTATTCAATGAAGACTTGATAAATTATTCATGCAATTCCCTTTTAACAAAAACTTACCAATTAAAGACAAAAGTTAAACTAGTAAAACATAAAAGTTTATTCTTCTCAGCTCGCAATTTCAGTCAGATAGAAGCGCAGTATTTATTTATTTTTTAATTTTCTCCCATCTGCACTGATTTTTCTTAATATTACTTTCAAGTATTTTAAAAATTGCCTTTGAACAATGTTTTCATGAATCCTGAATGAATAACGTACAGAAATTCAATGAACTTTTATAAATTTAGTTACTAATGATATCTTTTTGTAAATTTGACGCAACATTTGCTATCAATGATTAAATGTTATAAACCTAATAGTTTTTACACGGTTTTAGAAGATATATTGTGTAAGCATTCATGAAAACAGTTTACAAAGGGAAATGCTAATTTACTAGAGAAATCAGATCAAAAAAGCAGAGACGAAAAAATATAAAATAATAAATACAATTTTAAATAAAATATATGCTTTACAGTAATTTTTTTCCATATAATTTATTTTCATTTCTCTTAAAACTATATGCCCTCATTGCATTAATTTAAAATATCGTTATTATTTCGACAAAAATAAGGATGTGTTTAGTTTCCAAATTTAATTCTAACCATGAGAGTTTTACATAAGCTACTAGTTTATTACTGACATCACTATTTTTACCGGTATTATATGCATAAACAAAAAAATATAACCGGTTATCTAAAAGCTGAATAGAAATTTTAATTAGTTCAGGAGAGAGCCAACAAAGCCTCTTAAATAATTTGAACTGTGTTATTGAATGGCAACTTTAATAAAAGTACATTGAAACAAAAAAAAAAAGAAAAAGAAAAGAAATGCATTAAATGAGTTCGATCTACAATAATTTAAATCTTCCTAAATCAATTACTTCTCCGTTCACAGCTTAAACAAGAAGTGTTATCTTGAACTGCTGCCAAGAATGCAACATTAATTTAGGCTGCCCAAATTTATGCGACAGATACCAATGGAAATAGATTCTTCTTTCCTAATAGAAAGAAAGTAATTTAAAAAATAAAACTTGCGTGAGACTCTCTAAAAATATTCTTTGACAGCAAAGATGCCGTACTTAAAGATTTACCAATTTCCAAAGAACCATATTTGAGCGTAGTTGTATTTCATCTTATAACGACAAAATATGAAAATATAGAAACTGTAGTCTACCACAGATGAATTCCTAACGCAAATATATGATTTGATAGTACCCACCCTAAATATACTAACTTTGAATCCCCTGCAATTCGTTGCTTTTCGGGCATTCAATATTCGCTAAAAATGTATCTCAAAAGATGTATTTTCGGTGAAAAATTAAGTTCGAAAATAAAATATGGTCATCACATTTCCTCCAATGGAAACCGGTCTTCAAGAAGGATTGACAAAGAAGGGAAGTTTGCAAAAGCTCTTTGAGCCGAATTTTTGTACTGCCATAAATCAAAGCCTCAAATGAAAAAGCCAGTGAAGCCTGGAGAGGCGAGAGAAGGTTGTCATGGACTGCGCTAATTAACGGATGAGGCACTCCAAAACAAATTTGGCAAGACCCTAAAACACTCGCATAAACTAATTCCAAGGTAGGAAAACCGTTGAATATAGGAGAATTATCACCCTAATTAAAGGTAGGTACTGTCTTCTGAGAAACCCCAGGATAGAACTATCGATGTTACAGTTTTGTTACAATTAAGGGCGAAAGTTCAATTTCAATCCTCGGGGAATGCGTGTAGTACGACTCTCGTCATTAATTCCTAAAGTTTGCCATCTGCAACCAGGGGCTCAATTACTAACATGCATCCTCCGCTTTGATGTTCACGAATAAAAGGCTCATTGTTTTCATTTTTTATTATCTCATGTTTCCAACCATGGTTTCATGCAGATTCTTTCCTAGGAAGAATCCCCATCGTCTCTGGTTTAGAACACTGTTTAGAAAAATTTAGAAACAAAAACACGTACCAATCGCTTTCTTATCTTGTCCATCGTGTTTATATTGGTACCTAAAGACGTGGTATCTGGCAGTATCCTCAGGTACATTAGTGCCAAGCTCCTTAGCTTGAATAACGCTAGTTATATCAACATCAATTCGTTCTTGAAGAATATCTGACAAAAAAAAAAAAAGGATGGATGTTATCTTTTTATCATTTAGAAAAAATAATATTGTCTATTTTTGGACGTCAAATTGTGGTGGATAAAAGTTATATAATAAATACATAAATTTAAATATTAAAAGCCTCAATTTAGGGGTAACCCAGCAAGTTTTTTTAAATAAATTTCACACTAAAAGATGTTCCAAAAAATGGATTATGGTAGGTAATAGCAGCCAGAATCAAGAAATATACTAATGGTCCAGAATTACGGAAGAGGTAGGTCAGGAAGGTTATCTATTGTTTGAAACAGGAATTGTATATATATTTTTTTAATCTAAATATAATTAATGAGACTAAAGAAGAAAACATTTTTAATTGATTTTTAAAGGTTTTTTTTAACGACTTCTTTGTCTGGTCACTGTGAGACAAAGCGCCCTTTCCAAATAATAAATAAACTGGAAATAAGTATTTTAATGTCTTTTAAGCATTTTGTCGTTCGTTTTCTGAACCTACCGTGCTTTTAAGGAGGCTAGTACTCTTTCTAAAGCCTTAGATGATTATGATTGCGAAAATGATGGCTACTGTTAAAGAAGGAACATAATACTACCCTTTGAGGGGAGGAATTTGCCATTTAAAACTGGAGGATATGGACATGTTCTCGTGAGGAACTTGTCTAAAAAATTATATCACATACCAATGGCCAATCTCACGTAGTTAACTTGTTCCGAAGCAAGCGCAGCTAGTCCTTCTTTTGCTTGATCTGACAATGGCATGTTCAATGTATTTAAGGTAGCGCCACGTGATTCTACTCCCACATGTCGCATACTATCTGTCACCTGAGACATTAATGCTTCTTCCTCTTGAGGTGACAATGGTGCTGGCGCTTCTTTGATTTTACGAACAGATGCGGCCGTTAATTCTTCCTGTAACGTACATCAATTCCCAATTTTAACACCAACTTCTTCAATTATGAAAGCGGGTAAAAAAAAAAAAATAATATAATTAACACCTACCAATGTTGTCGCATGTACTTCTTCTTGGATTTGACCACTTCCAAATTCTTGTTTTAATGTAGCTTTAGTGGAAGCATAAAGCATTTTTTGCCTAACAGGAGCATCATCTGGAGACCAACTTACCAGCAGCCAATCGTAACCAGTTGAATTTTTGGAGTCAAACCTGATGTAATATTTTCCACATTAATCCCCTTTACTTGAGAAAGTGTATCGACAAAAATTACCGTTTTCTAAATGATAAAGGACTGAAGCTTTTAAATCGAACTCTTTGGTGGTTATGGTTTTCAAACTTACTGTTATCTATAATTTAAAAGTGGTAAAACATTTTAGGTCATTGACGCCGGAGCTGTTTTCAGTACTCACCGGCGTTTGGACAGATCTCCTGTTACTGGCAAAATCAACCATCTCCAGAGTGAGCTATAAGAGCTCTTTTTGTGATACGTCCTTAGAAAGAAAATAGATTCGAGACTTTAAGGGAAGCTGTCGTGTCAAATTTAATCCCAGGTACTCGGTGCCTGCTATTAGTTTATTTTGGAATATGGGAAGGGTCCCCTTGCTTTCCAAGACATATAGGCGGCAGAGGCTGCTTACCTCTGAAGATCTATCAGACAAATTCTTACCTCTTTAAAAAAGATTAGTGCTATCCGCGGCCCATGTAACATTTTTGTGCAACGAGATTATTGAATAAAAACAACAAAAAGTGTTTCAGTTTAGTCTTCTAACGGTTATCTTGATACCAGTAATTATTTAATTTAAGCCGCGTCATCACACTCTTTCGTTAAAAACACATCAAGCCTTAACGGCGCAATGCTCAATGCCAGTCCCTGAGCGGTGTTCTATTTTTAGAGACAACAATCGGAAGTATTCGATATTTTTGAGTTAAAACAAAATTGTTTCAGAGAGGCTCAAAAATGAATAATTTCTAAGTTAAAACAATTCATTAACACTAAACGAACCAAAGATACAGATAATTCTTTGATTTTATACAACTCTGCGGACCTAACATATTTTTATGTAGATAATTATTTATTGATTATTTGCTATGATTACTTTTGATTGAGGTCCCGACATTTTATGACAATCAAATTTCTATTCAATAAGTACTCCAAGGTTACAATAACAATACAGTATTGTCTCAAGACTATTGGAACTCTTACAAATTACGTGTACACCAAAAATTCTTGGAAACCATCACATTTGGGAAACACCATGTTCTGCTTACAATCCATAAAATAGTGCGCCGCAATACTTCATTCCAAACATTTACTTTAGAATGAAGCAAAAGAAAGAGCAAGCTCGGATGTGTAATAAATTAGAGTAATACTCATATGAAAATTAACTTCGATTCTCCGTAAAAACATGTTTCAAAGAAACTAAAAAATAACTTTTTGTAGAGAAAGGAAGCGAAATATTACTTTAAATTTACCATTTCAACACATACCAGAGTGAGGTGGTTTCTACCTAAGTTACTTGACATTTATTGTCTAAAAAAATCTGACATGTTCCTGTCAGTCATCTACTTTATACCGTGGGCATGATAAAATGTGCATTGGACTGTGGCTGATGAAATTATACCTCAACTGGCTGTTACAAGAATGGATAATAATACTTCTTTTTTTAACGCGCACTTCTTAAAAACAAAAGTACTATGTGATGGGAAAATTACTTAATGAAAAATTCATAGTTGATGGTAAAAAAGAGAAGAAAAAAAAAATAGTTTTCTATAAATATGGAAGAGTAATCATCACAAACTCTTCGGCGATAGATGGTTTTATCCATTCGTAAACAAGTTTTAATCCATCAAGCAAACACTTCCAATCAGATTACAAAAAAACATGAACAACTTGCCAATGAACTTCTTTATACCTCCAAAGAACAAATTTGCTCAGTACGTTACAGTCTAGCAACATATTTTTAGCGAAAGAAATATTATATAAAGAAACATTGATATAATTAAACCTGATACTGGACCCGCTGGAGGTTTTGTTGTAACTGATGTCAATGATTGGTTGAAATCAGCGAGAGATTCGACGGACAACAATGGTTACCAAGTCACATTACAATGGGGTTTACTTTCTAAATAAATACAATTCTTAACTGATAAAATTGTTCTTGAAACGGTATTTTTTGTTTAATATACCCAAACCAATATGCATTAATAAACAAACAAATTTCCTACCTGCACATAATGTAGGAGGGATGATCTGTTTCGATCATTTTATGCACATGCTTGTCAAAATCATCTTCCCATGTACCTTTCGCTTCTACATGTTGAGCTAAGGTGAGTTCCTCTAGAAATTTTATTTTTAAAAACATCATTCTATTAAAATTGCTCAACCATTGGATAACCCCGTTATATTCTGCAATAGTTAAGATCTAGCACCGTGAAATTATAGATGTTATCTACCTTAAGCCAGCAAGTGGGATCTTATCCGCAAATGAAAATCTTAATAGGTTTTATAATATATATATATATATATATATATATATATATATGTATATAACCTATTACATATTATCCTGTATATACATATACGATAAATAAATAAATAAAAAGGAATTTTACCTATCAATTCATTGAATGGCAGAATTTAATAAGGCATGTCCAACATGTACAATTGAAAGAGGAAATTGACTTCCTCAAAGATAACAATGAAAAAAAAATATATTACTGTCAAAATAAAATAAAAATACTAACCATTTTCAATGCACACCTTAAAAATTCTAATTTTTGACGAATGGCAGTTTTTAGCAAAAAATTTCTTCAGTTTCTCATTGGCTATTATAAAAAAAATTAATAGGTAAATAACTTGTTTTTTAATTAAAGGGTGGAGTAGGAACTAATAGTAACAAATTTGCTTAATTTACTGACAGACTGTTTAAACTAACCTTTTATGCCAGTCTGATGAGACATTTTTTTCAAACACTCTTTGCCCCTAAATACTATGAGAAAATATAAAACATGAAAATTTAAGAACTCAAAAGGAACTCTAAAAATAAGAACGTCAGTTAAACATTTCTGTTTCTAAAATTAAGACTTCGTCTACGTTCAGCCTACCTAGTAAGTGGCAAACTGGCTTGTGGCTACTATTCCTTGTCACTCACAATGCTGCTGTCTAAATGCCAACTTATTTTTAAAAAATTAATGGAACATTAAAAGGATAACAATTCTAAATATTTTCATACTTTTTTCCAGGTTACTATTATTAATTAACCGGAAATTATTATTTTTATTGTTTAATGAATAATGAAGATTTTAAAAGTAAAATTACTGAAATATAAAAGCTTATTCCCGCCTATAGAGAATCTAAATTTGAATTATTATATGCACTCCGTTTTTGATCTTTAATTCAATATGTGCACATCCAATATTGCTTTTAAGGCTCAAGTTGTTTTGTGATTAATTATACAATTTTGCGTTTTAATTTTTGACCACTTTACTTCGTTAGAAATAATTATTTTTACAATGTACCAAAAAGCCTATTTCCTTAAAGAGTTTCAACTGAACATATTTTTTTCGATTGGTGTTAAAAATAAAACTAGGTACAAATGGAGGTGTTTCTATTGATAACTTGAAGCTAGCTACCACCACTAGGCACAACAGGATTAAACAAAACACTAAAATCTTACTTTAGATATTCATTGGCGCTTTTTATACCAAGCATCCCGCGGTTTCTAATCACATCAGCTGTTGCAGAAAGAAGGAATAAAAAAGTAATAGGAAGGTTATAATTAAGTTTCAAGTTTTCATTTGTATTTGTTCTAGTGCCATCATTTATCCTTAGATTTTTTAACCACTATTTCAATGGACGGAGAAGAAGATATATTATTAGAAAGAGCACTAATAGTAGATGACGAATTTTGTAAATTCAATCCTGCAGAAACTCCTACTAATGGACATGAATATCTGTTAACAGTTAGGTATGTTTTTGCTATAGGATACTTATTTAGGTAATTATTAAAAAGTAAGTGCAATGTTAATTTTACCGACGTATATTGTTTATTAGTGAAAATTCTATTATATTGCTGTTTTCTATTCAAACAACCCCCATTTATAATACAGAAATGGCTGCAAAATAAATTGCGGAAAAAATAAACGATAACTTTTTGTAACTCTTGGATCGAGTATATCTGCTATATTTAATCTTATCAGTCAGCTAAAAGTTAATTGTAATGGCTGAATACCATTACGTTGAATATTGAAAATTTTTAATTTTTGCATTTTTGCTTTATCTGTATTGAACAAATCATGTTAATTACAGAAATTAATTGCGGGGTATGTAGCACAGTTCGTAAGTGACATGTAAATAGTCTAAAGACTATTAGTTACAGTAAACTGTAACTACTCTACAGATTCAACTATTCTACTGTTAAATTAATTTAATGTTATTATTTTTTTTTTTTAAGTTTCAAAAGAAATAAATCGTCTATTTGAACTGAATCAGTGCTATTTCATGTTTTTTTTTCATGACTCACAAAAACATCACATGTCATCAGAAAAGTTCCCCCTTAAACTCAGCCCTTTGTTGATAAGAGATTGAAAATGTTTGTTTTTAATAATGACTGAGGAATAGAATAAGCCCGGTGTTTATCTTACTGGATTCCCACGCGGAGGTCCCGGTTCGAATCCAACTGACTGCCCTTACATTTTCTCTTTCTTGGAGCTGCTTACAGTGATGTGATACAGCTATTCGGTGATGAATTGTGTTGCCTACAACGAGAGAACACGGCAATGAGTGCACTGAAAAAGCTCCGGGCGCCAATGAACTCAGATGTTGACGTATCTTAAGTGAAAAAATAATAACAGGCAAACTAAAGTTTTTTTGACCATTAAGAGTTTCTAATACTGAAATGAAGTAAATTAGTTGAACTCAAATGAAAAACTGCTACCTATAAATAAATTTCGAAACTAAATTAATATTGGTAATAAATTCTTGATTATACTTCTCCTCTTAATTAATAATTTTTTCTTGGAAATTAATATTGAATATTTATAATAGAGATATCTTAAAGTTTAACTTTTAAAATACTAAAACTTTTTCCGTGCATGTAAAACTATACAAATGTTTTCAAGTTCTTGTGTGGATGTCTATCAGTTACAAATAATAATCAACAATATCTCGCCCCAACAAGTGTTCACCACTCAGGCTCTCTGAGGAACCTCTAGAAAGGGAGTAGAACTGACAGATGGGATTGGGATGACCACTCCTCGAAAGACTTAACATCAGCCTTCTCCAGAAAGGGTATTTTATCTTTCCCACTTGACTTTTACGCAGACTAAAGTAGGGAGGTCAAATGCTCCTAAGTTTGCGATCATTGGGAAAGGCTGCTTACTTTAAAGGAGGCGCCTAATACATCAAAAGCTTTCGGCATAGTAGTCACTCCTCTGCCATCCATCTTTCGGCACGAGTTTCAAGTCGTCTTGGGTGGGGTTAGATAAGTGAGGGATGCACAGTTTATTATTTTTACAACTTTAAGTGTTGTTACTTTTTATTATTATTAATTTTTTTAGGTTTAGTTCAAGTAAAAATGATTTTTTAATCCAATTTCTTTTCCAGAAATGAAGCTCGCAAATGTCCGGCTGTGATTGCAGCTCATGTTAACCGAAAGAAATTAAAACAACAAACGTTTTATGTATCGGAGGTGACTATTCTCATTAATAAGGTTTTAAGAATTACTTGATCTTAAAGCGGTTTTAGGATAGTGTTAAGAAGGCTAACGATTAATCTAAGGGAGAATCGGCTGAATGGTGAAAAGCCAATTAAAAAAAAAAAAATAAAGTAAGAATTCATACAGTAGGTTTTTGGTTTTAGTTTAAGCCCTTAAGTTTAATGGCAATAATGATAGGTCATGGAGCTAATAAAGACTAATTTATTGGAAAAAAATTTGAAATGGAGATCAACTCCTCATGTACTAAGTACAATGCGATTTCAGAATTTGAGTATTTAATGGAAATACATTTAGAGGTTCTCCACATTCGAAAAACTGTTTTTTAAAACTTTTTGTGGTTTTGTCTGACCGTGGTTAGTATAACTCATCACAGGTAGTTCAAATTTGATAGTTTATCCAAGCGCCGTTACCAAGAGACCCCCTATAATAAGGTTTGGTCAAAATCTATCAACCAAAAGGCATTTTTTCTGCAACGATTTTGGCACTTTATTGTTATTTTCTTGAAAACGATTTCAGCAATTTACTTTAAATTTGTTTACTGATGGTTCTCTTACAGGTCTAAACCTTTTATTTGAAACATTTAAGTAGGAGCCCTTTTGGTAGGGAGGGGGCATAATCGATCTAAAGTATAATTTAGTGTACTGTAAAAATAATTTACTTCAAAAATATTTAAAATTTTATTTTTATGATTTTCAATCAATAATTGTAAAAAGCAAATCTTCATTTTAGAATTCTAAACCGAAGATATCTAATTTATTTCTGCCTACTGAAGAATGGCAACGCTGGCAATGTGAAGAGTTCGAAAGAGTGAGGGCGGATGTATCAAGTATGAGAAGTTCACCACACTTTCAAAGAACTCACCATCTACAGGTGATTTTTTTACATTGCAAAATAT
This sequence comes from Rhodnius prolixus, assembly GCF_049639745.1. Classification (NCBI taxonomy): domain Eukaryota; kingdom Metazoa; phylum Arthropoda; class Insecta; order Hemiptera; family Reduviidae; genus Rhodnius; species Rhodnius prolixus. Next base: position 4,391,393 of record NW_027411592.1, on the reverse strand, counting down.
CTTTCTCAAGTTTTTTAGAAATCATTCAATTGAAAACTATATTTGAGCACAAGCTTATTTCATGAAGTAGAAGTTCAGGAATACTGCCGAATTAGATTTTATTTTTAAGTTTTAAGCGTTTTAAGTCATGCGTCGTGCTTATTGCTAAGAGCTGAACTCATGTACAAATAAATACATTCATTTACAAAATCAGAGAATTTTATTTTATTCCAAAAGCGAATCATACCTTGTAAATATGTATAAAGCGAATCGTAAGGTGCATATATATGCACTAAATACAGAGTATTATTCATCTATCTATATATAAGTATATAAATGATAACTCAACTGCAATATGTGAAGTAAATTCAGAATAATTATCAGATACTACCAATTCTGGGCGTTATTACCTTGCCAATACCATTCTCTTAGTCTTATACACTTTGTTGCAGTCTAAAACGTCTACAATTTCAATGCGTTTCAAACTATAACGTTTTCTCAATATCTTTAATAGATATTCAAAAGTTAGCAGTGAAGGTTTTTTGAGGCTAACAGAAGATGATTGAATAACCGTTTTATTCCAGTATGGTTAACAGTAGAATTTATTTTTTTCCTTTGTAAGTTTTATATGCATTCTCCACGATCTCAAGATATTTTTCATTACCAATTATTCTGCTGAAACGGAGATATTGGTAAGCCACTATTTCCTTTTCTCGTCCACTTGTTAAGGGCTTAAAGAGCTTAGTTAAAAGATCAATGTCATATGAAATATCCCCGTAATTATTTATTCTCATAATTAAAATCTCTGACCTCTCGGCTCTCCTGAACAATTATTGGTTCACAAAGTCGACCGTTTTGAAAAAGCATCTAATTCGATTGATAAAGATTTCAGAGACGTATTAAATATATCATAAATAAGTAAATAGAATAACCATAAAGAAATCATCGTCATGGAAATTAAATGATGAGAAATAAAAACCAAAGATAGAAACTCATGTGAGAAGCTGAATAAGGACAGGGTTTTTGGGTCTATTATGCCATAATACCAATATTCTGTTGTTTATATTCTACCCTGTAAAGTTTTCCAATTTGACTGTACTACACTGGAAAGAATAACGAATTTGTCGGTATGTAAAGTTTTATATATAGTAAGGGTTGTAAACTACATATTTTCGACTTAAACTATAGGTAGCAGTTCTTTCCTTTGATCTTAAACCATAGATTATTGCCATAAGCGCCAATATAGTTCTGATAACATAAGGAGAAATGTTATAAAGACATTGTTTATGTTCAAGGTACCTGAAGACGATGCAGAAGAGGATCAGTGGTTTCAGTATTGTTTTGACATTGATTGTAAGCAAGAGAAATATCCATTACTTACGCAAGTTCTGGTTTTGAAACAGGTGCAAATTCTTTGTTTTTCTGTTTTATAATAATATTATTAACATTTAAAAACTATTTGTTTTATTTCATTTTTGCTGAACAATCTGAAATTGTAAACTTGTTAAATCACAATCGACAAATGGATATTTTTTATCAAGAGAATTGAATGGAATAAGATCAATTGAAGCATTTCACTGTTTATTTAGGACTTAAGGATTACTTTGTTCCAAACCAACGAGTACCTGCATAAAGGAGTATATTTTTTACTTGAATCAAAATGGTAAGAACAAGTAAAATGATTGCAATAAGAATCAAAAAATTAGATACGAGGAAAACCTCATAAATTTCCTAAAATTCTTCGCTAAGATTGTACTGACTGACGCCTTTAGGGAAAAAACAAAAACAACAAAAACAAATTTTATAATAACCTAGATTTTTATTATTTATATCATTGAAATTTTTAAAATCCTCATATTGAAAAAAAACAAATATCTAATGTGAAACACACTCATAACTTTTTTTTACGAAAAGTCTCATAATTTTGACGCAACATTTTTCGGAATTTTACTAGAATATTTATTTCACGAAACATTGTGTACGTGGTGAAGCCATAGAATACCAGAAACTTTAGAGAGAAGTACCTATTGAAATGACAAAAGAGAAAAATTCCTTCTCTAGAATACAGCTAAAATCAATTTGAACGAAAATCATAGCAACCTCACCTACAAGTCGTAGTCAACCATGATTTAAAGATGTGGTAGATAGATTTTTAAGAAAATTATGGAAAAAATATAAAAAAAACACGTAGTTGTAGAATTTCTATAATCAAATCTTTATTAATATTATGTGAGGGGTAGGACCAAAAAGCACAATTCTACAAAATTGCCTCTGGAAAAGAAAGCCTTACTACCTCCTTCCCATTGAATGCCCTAAAATGATTTTGACTGGAAAAATGTTACAAATCAATGTTTATTAAGTAAGTAGATAAATTTGAAAGATTATTATAGTAATTACTTTAGTGATAGCAAGAAAATAAAGTACTGTAAACTGTTATTTCCGGTCGATACATGTTGACCAGAAGGATTTTGGAGATGGAAATGGAAAAGTAGCTAATTGGGATCCAAGATTGCTGACTAAAGTGCACAGCACTCCTTGCCCTAAACTTTACTTTTACTTTATTGAAATAAAGTTAACGGCAATGAATCTCCGTAACAGGAGGTTTACAAAAAAATTCTCTTATTTACCACTGCAGGTGATATGCACGATCATGAGACGTCTTTGAGGCCCTGCTTCCTTTCTTCACATACCTTTCCGTGAAATCTAAAAGCCTTGAATCCTTCAAATTAATATACTTCGTTTATATTTGATCCACTAAGGATGTAAAAATATCAATTTGTGTGTTTAGTGGGAAATATTGTTTAAAGAAAGATAAATTTATTGTACATAGTAAGTAGTTCACCAGAATTCGTTCATCTTTTCTTGAAGCATTTGCTGGAAAAATTAGAAAATCTTTTACTACATTCATTTATGTATAGATAAATTTACTTTTAACCAAGCAAAATTCATAATCGACTGATCAGACAAAAGCATGGCGCTGCGTTGTAACGAGCAACATTCTTATTGTTCTTGCAGACTTAGTTGCGTTAATTATAGGAAGTTTTTTTATTCATATTCACTGGAAAAATGTATATAAGGTTAGCAGAATATATCTGTAGCATACAGCTTATTCTAGCACATACTTTCGGGTATGGGTCCAGAAGAGCTTTGGATAGCATAATGCTGAGGCCCCGCCGCGCAGGCAAATAATAATATTCAGCATATTTATTTGACTATGGCATGACCAGACTTCACCAGAGGTAAACGTGAAGGGCCAAATCTATCTCCATCTTCAAGCGAATTTGTGCCCGCATGATGAAAACAAGAATCTGGATTCATTTCGACTCTCTTTAGAGTTGCACAATCCTTAGCACCAATTTTTAGATGTAATATAACAATTAACGCAATTTTGGTGATAAAATCGAGCTTTGATCCACTCTTCGGGTGTTAAACCATGGCTAAAGTCAAATTATGTTTTTTATGTGTAAGATAAATAGTTCTTCATGTAATCAACTAAACTTTTACATGTTCATTCTTATTTTCATCTCTAATCGCTAAAATAAAAATTAATCTTGAAAGCGTCAAAGTGGCCAACGTCTCAGAGTTCTTCGAAAAGTAGCACTATTAATTTTAAAAATAATGAAAAAGAAATAAATTTTAGAAAGCATGAAATGTTTATAAAAGGTGATTAAACTGATATCTCAGTACTCGATCGTAGTTTCAATTGCCTTCCGAACATATTTTTGGCGTTCATAATAATTACATTTTTTTAATTTTTGTCCCATTTTGTTTTCTTAATCTTCTAGTGTAATGCGGTCAGTATAAAAATTTATTTTATTTTATTTTTTTTTTTAATAATTCATATACAAATATTTATTGGAGTTATCCCTTAAGCTTGGGTATTACTTTTGGAAATTCTCATCTTCAGGTGTGTTGTTCTCTTGGTTCATCGTCGGCACAGTCCTTCTTATTCTTTGCATGTGATGGACGATGAGGGTGTAGAATGTCTGCGCTTGCGCGCCAAATCTATCCTCCCTCAATCGGGTGTTTCTTCAAAATGTTTGAAAGCTACTGAAACATGTTAGTTGGGAAATATTTGGCTTAGTTTATAATTATAATACTATTTCTATAATTTGATGATTCATATGTGGAATTAATTCTAATTAAACATTTTATTTTATTTTATTTTTGAAATTTTGGTTGGTACAAGGGCGATTGATTTATTTACGATTTCTGTTAATTACAATGCATGCCCTCTGTTCTAAATGAAATATAAAATAGTAATTTGTGTAGTATTGTTTTTTGTTTTCAATCAACTGTGTGATTAGACTTCATTGAATGTACTGTTGGGCTTATTCTGCAATTGGTTGCAAGATGCTAAAATATTCTTCAGTCGCAATACAAGTGTCTGGCTGTATGCATTGCTGAGTTGTTTGGAAATACCTATACTACCAGATACATGTTCTACACTTCGTCGAATTGCTGTTGAAGCAGTGAATGTTCGATCTAGAATGGTAATAAAATACTTTTTAATTATTACTATATATATATTTTTTTCTCTTACTATTTATAAGAAGAATTGAATAAAAAGTCCAATTTTCAAATTTGGTGTTTTACCGCAAATAACAGTTTGACTTTTTTTTTTTAATTTAAGGCCTGTAATTATCCGAGGTTATTGATGCCCGGAGCTTTTTTCCGTGCACTGCCGGCCCCCGGAAGTATTCTCTCGTTACAGACAATACTGTCCATCTCCGGACAGTTAGATGTAAGGAGCTCCTTGGAAGAGAAAATCTGAGGGCCAGCAGCTGGATTCGAACCCGGGACCTCCGCGTGGGAATCCAATACGCGAACCGCATAGCTAATCCATTCCCTTAAGAGGTTTTTGTAAAATAACCCAACTGTGTAAGCGTCTGCCTATGTGAACCCACTAGCTTAAAACGAAAAATAACCGTAAGTTCAGATCTGTGCTACAGTACAGACATAGTGCATTAAAAAAGTGAGAGGCATTTTGAATTGGGCTTCTCCATTGCTGATGGAAGCTGTTAAAGGAGATGATTCTAAATATTGCACGTGACTGACTCATAATCACGTAGTGTTTTCATAAAATCATTATGAATATTAAATCAAAACTGCTAGCGTAATGTGAACTAAAATTCTTTAATAATTTCAGGATGCCTTTAAGAACTTTTGATGATTAGATTTTTAATCATTAAAAATCATATTTTAATTATTAAAAATGTATATTAAAAATAATAGTTTATTGTGTTATTCAATGATATCGATGAGTAAATATTATGTTCCCCCTAATTGAAATCCTTAATAGAGAGTTGTGCCACGGAAAGCTATTAATAATATCTTTCTTCTTTCCCTTTGGTAATTTCGGAAAAATATTATCTTGTCTTAATTCAAACTATGAATTTTGAACTTGAATTAATGTTATTTTAAAGTAAATAAAATTAACCACAATCATGAGTTTTTATGTAAATCAAATGGTTTGATGAAAGAATGTTCATTCAAAAACCATGAAAAGTTTACAACATTTATGTAGATTCTTTTTCTTAAATGCATATTTCAGCCTTAGCATTACTTTAGGTTTTAATCTTCTCAGGTAGTCTCTCCACACTGTTCTACGAAGGTTGCAGTGGCGAAGTTTTTCTTCTTCGTGGATAAGTCAATAGCAAAGTAATCGCGTATTTTTTTTTGGTGGGGTTGTCTATTGACTTTCTGGTTTAAGCTATGCTGATTCATATACTCTCAAATTTATATAGAAACCACTTTTTCGTACACAGTGGACATTAAAAGTGTATTTCTGGTGGAAATCTACGTACACGGTAATAATATTGCTCTTACACCTCTTTCTGGTAAGAAAAGGTTGACTACAAATTATTAGGTTACCTAGGCCGCTTTTGCTGCAGAAAAGAGATTTGTCTACTTATTTATTCGTACATACGGAACTATATTTAGTTCAAGGCAGTTTATAGAAAGAATTTATGAAACTGGTAATAAGTTCTTGGTTGTATATTGTAACTAAGTAGAATTTTGGTTTGTTTAATCCTAGTAGCAGAATATTTAATAACATGTAGATCGATTATCTACCCAAAAATATAGTAATTTTTTACCTTGGTCAAAACTAATTAATTGTATTTTTATTTTATTTTTTTCAGGACGATGAGAATGATGAACTTTTAGTAAGACTGAATTTAATAATATGCATTGTTGGAAAATATTTTAGACAAATAGATTTAGCAGATAATTGAGATTATTCATTCGTATAAAAAAATTTCCTGTTGTATTGTTTTAGAGTTTGTTTTTTATTCATTTTGCACATTACTCGAAATTCATTGTTATAAACTATTTTTTTTTATTGTATTCTTTTAGGCTTCGGTTAAAAATGTTTATATAAATGTATGGTTACAGAACTTTTGAAATAAATTAATTAAATATATAGGATTTGTAATGAATAATAAAGTACATCAAATTCAGAATTTTTTATTTTTAAAGAACTAAACAGCTACTAAATCCTAAGCGGAACTGCGACTCACTTTTCAATACGTGCCTTTCTCTTTTGCTTTATTTGAATTATTCTTTTCCACTCACCCTTATTCCTTTAGTATCCAAATGCTTCTAGTTCCCTTTCCCTACTTATTCGTATTAACCACTTCAGTTTATTCCACTTTCTTTCGTTTCGACCTTCCACAGACAATCGAACTAGCAGTACATGTTTGTCTATATCCGTACAAATACTTGTAAGAAGTTTGAAAGTATGTTACAATTCTTCAGTAACCAATTTTTATTATTACTATCTCGCTTGGAAGTGAACTGAACATAGATCGCTAGTCTAATTTTTATCCGGCAGATCTGCTCTGTTGAGTTGTTGTTGTTGTTGACTATCTTGCTTGATGTATAGCTTAGTAATGGGGCGACAATTGATCAAAGGCCCCTCTCCTTAACTGCTCACATTTCCATTTTGCAGATGTTTGTCTTATTCAAAAACTAACTTTTTTTGGGTTGCTTTCAAGATTTGGCATTTTAGGTCAAGCTCATTAAATGTTTGACGACTTAGGCGGAAGGCATCTTGGTAGATCCAACTATCGGAACAGAATTCTTAGTTCCCGATTTATAGTATTTTTCTTTTCTAACGCAAAATCTGCACATTTCCTAATTTCTCCAGAGATGGTGTACATTATCAGCCACTATATAGTATTACATCAGCAGCTTGTCTTGCTATTATTGAGAATGAAAGTGTCAGCCCTGTTTTTGGAATATGATTATAGTGGTTGATCCCACCATCCGTGCATTAATGCTCTTTCTTTTTAACTATTTATTGTCTTTGGGTGTTACTTGTAGCAGGGTGGCGTTTCTTCTTTCAATAAGTCTTGCTGATCTAAGATTCTGGCGGCCATTAGAGCAAAATTATTGTGCCTGGCTAATTATGGGCTCATTGATGCCCTGCATTCCGCTGTTACGTGCTGTATTATCTCCCTCAACGTGGCTTCAAATAATCAACAAATCCCTGAATCTCAATAATGGCGCTAGTCCTTTGTTTAAATACTCTGGTTTCATAATCAGTAGATTTTTTTTTTTCCATATCCTAGGAAATGTTTGTAACGTAAAGCGATTATAAACATTGAAGTATATGTAAGTATAAATATACTTATAGATATATTAGAAGAGATGTACTAATATGTCGCTAGCTATGCCGTCCGCTCCTGAATAGAGCTTTCCTCTAAAGTCATCTATTTTTTGTATAAGAAGAAGAAGAAAAAGAAAATATACTTTTTAGTATAAAATGTAGTGAATTATTTAGAAAAATCATAATAGTTAAAGCAGTAAAAAAATATTTATTTTAAATTTAAGGCTCGTTTAAAATTTCCTGAAGCCCGAAATCCTTTTTAGTGCTTTGCTAGCCTCCATACAGTAAAAACAGCACTACACTGTCCAGCACCGGACATTGAGCTGTAGAATCTCGCAGAAAAGAGAAAATCAAAGAATATTCAAGCCCGCTTGGAGTTGAACCTGGATTATGTTTATTTGTGAAATGGTATACCTATTTATTGGTTGGAGAAATAGATAGTTAAACACAAAAATAAAACGCAAATATAATAAAACAATATTTTTATTCTTTTAAATTAATTAACTAACTTAATATTAATATTTATTAATATATTCATATTATATAACAGTGGGTCAGACATTTACAATATTTATAACAGAACCGCATTAATTCTCAATCTGCAACTACATTCGGCTGACTTTCACTGAATTAAAGTCTGCATTAATTTTCTTTTCCTTATTTTTTGTTTTAAAGTATCTTTTTGCTCCTTAAACTAAAACCTCTATAAAAACATACTCGTCCGGCATACAGAGAGAAAATCCATCCGCAACTGACAAAATTTATTTTTTCAATTCGTACAATATTCATAAATATATATATATTTGTGTTTATGTACAAAATTTTCGTTGCGGGGAAGTAGAGAGAACTGCGGCCCCTTCACTATTATTATTTTTACATTTTTTATTTATTAAAATTTTGGTAAGACGACATGTTATCTCGCGCGACAGCATTGTGGTAACATTCTGGTCATTCTTTTGATTGTCGATGGTATGTATGCTTTTTTTAAATTTTTATTTTCTTTTACAAATTTTTAATACCTAAAAATCTCATTTATCCTTTTCTGATTCATTAACGCCTGAATGTGCTCGGTGGTATCCATTGCTCACACCATTGCTAACACCATTTGAATAGCAAGATGAAAAATTTGCTGGATATGCTTTACTGTAACCATTTTCATAACGTGGTTTGTGATTATCCTCCACTGGCTGCAAAAACAATTTATTTTTTAAATTAGCAAATCAAATTTATGTATAAAATATTTTTGTCAGTAAAAGTTTGTGCATGAAAACAAAACTGTTTTTGAATCTTAATAAATCCGTTGAAATGAAATATAACATATCAGTTTTCTTTGAGCTTACAAGTTTAGATTTACGTCTCAAATTTTGTTATTTTAAATGCTTAGTTATCAATATGCTTGAATAAAGAACCGAACTCATGGACTTACTTAGAAACTGGAAAGAATTTAGATCTCTCTTCTGTAGAAAAAATTATAACATTTAAATGCACTGAGTCTGCTTAGTGCAGCCAGACGGATTACATTGAACTACCTCAGTCCTATGGAATCGCATCATTATTCATGAACAAAATGGAGCACATTATTAGCCTAAACTAACTTAAGCAGACGGGATAACACATATACGTATTAGCATAATAATGTGTTAAATTCAGATTTTGCAAGAAAAACCTTTGCGATAGTTTTTTTAAATGAAATGTAGTGATTGCATTTTTCGCTTTTCCAGATCGCAAAGAAGTCGACTCTATGTCCTTTTCACTAAACTTATGTAACCCTAAAAGCAACGAAATTAAACCATCCTTACATCAAATAAATTCGGTTATTACAGTCTCAGGTAAACATTAGGATGCGAGGAAGAGCTTGTTTTTTTTGTTTTTTATTTCTTTTCTACTAAAATGCGATCTTCGAAAGACAAGCAGAAATAGTGGTAGTTAAAGGTTTGTTTACATTTTGAAAAATAATATTCAAACCAGCGTTTTTATAAAATAATTAATAACTTTTTTCCCAGCGTTTCTTACTGTCAAAAAAACAATTTGTTTTCATGGGTGGTTGAGGAAATATGCACTATTAAAATTGTTCATCATAAATACTCGTAGTTTTAGGCGGGTTTTTCAACTGAACACCTCCTACTTACAAATCCCGCTCATAATCACAAAAAAACTACCCCGACTTAGCCTTTTATATATTTATTTTTAAATAATATTATTTAATTAATATTATTAATGTACAAAAAACGTTTTTAACAACTTAGTAAATATATAAATACCATGCAAGCTCCTTGGTTAGATTTCTTTTTGCTCTCAGCACTCTGATACTTTGTTCTGTAGAAGTCCGAGAAAAGAAACAAAAACAGAACACCATGCAAACCAATAAATATCATGAATCCTGGAGGGTAATCGCATGATGTGAATAACAGTTGAAATTGATGTGAAAAGATCAATACGAACTGGACCTGAAAAGGTTTTAAATAAATTAAAAACATTAAATAAATCAGAAATAAAAAAATGTTGAAACTCATTTAACTTTTTTTGCTGTAATTCTAAAAGTTATAATTTACTACTTTAAAATTATTTTAGAATATTAGCTTGAAAATAAGTTTCCTACGTTTAAACTTTACTATGCGGCCTAGATTTTTTTCGAGATTTTTTAAAAAAATAAACCAGCATTGTCTTCGAAATTAACACACTAACTGGCGAGATAGCCTGCTTCCCCTGCCGAATTTCCTCTCCCCAATTCCATGACTTTGGCGAAGCTAGGAAGCAGGGAATAATTTTAAATAGATAACTTTGAAGTTTGTCAACGTGGAAAAAGCCATTTGGGCGGTCATTGGGTTTCAGGTATACTAGGTAATCTCAAACGCGGTCAAAACACTAGACAGTTTTTATGGAGGGATTCCTAACCACCTACTGCCCTTACTTGAGATTTTGAACTAGTAGATAATTCCTTAAGGGGGCAGTGTCCTTCACACAACTCCATTCCAACAGCTGTGAATATCAAAGACAAATGAAACCCTTCCATGAGACCCCGCAGGTCTCGATCGAGCCAGTTAAAGTTCCCGTATTCCGGCTCAATATAGCTGTGCATTGTACAGAGCACTATAGGCTAAGAAAACGCCTCTACAGAGCCACATAAATGATTTCTTCTTCTTCTAGTGAGTACGTACGTGAGTGTTGTTACTTTTCTACAAAATGAAAATAAAAATTGAAAAGAAGAAGCGTTATTTAACTAGAGTGCAAAATAAACATTTCTATTACTAACTAAGCTAAAAAATAAATAAATATATAAATAAATCTAATTACCATTTGCAAGCTGGTGAGATATTTTTTCCACCAGATATACTTTTGATAATCAGGACCCATTGCAGATACCATGTAATAAAAGTACATTACGATGTGGACAAATGTGTTCAGCAAAGCGAAAAATGTTGAATGGCCACCTGAATTAAAAAACAGTATTAACAAATAAAATGTCAAGATCTGCTTAGCTGATTGATTATCTTGAAAATCAAGATTCAGAAAATCTGAGATTTTTATTAATGTCAATTGTTTGGTCTCTTTCATTTCTCTCTCTCACCCTCTCTCCGACAAAAACCAATGCAGAATATATTATTTTTAAGGAACAAAACCAAATCATGGATTTCAACCATCCTTCTTCTACAAGGATTCCCTCAATGATTATTAAAACTGTTTAGAATGCCCGAAAAAGTGTAACATTAAAAATCACCAAAATTTGACAATTTCTTTCATCTTAAAAGATAAAATTACCAAACATTCTTCAAAATATAGGGCAAATCCTATTTTATCACAATGTTCTAGCGATAATAGTTAATGAGTAATAGAAGGTTAAAGTTTTGTGGGTTTGCATTTGCATCAAATTTCAAACCTTTATATCTCTCTTCCTATTGTTCATATTTTAATGATTTCTTTCCCCAATTGTAGAGTAAAATTTCCTCTATAAACTGATGTAAATCGCAACGTTCTAGCGATAACAGTTAATGAGTAATAGAAGGTTAAAGTTTTGTGGGTTTGCATTTGCTTCAAATTTCAAACCTTTATACCTCTCTTCCTATTATTCATATTTTAATGATTTCTTTACCCAATTGTAGAGAGATGTATGCTCTATAAACTAATATATATTACAATGTTCTAGCGATATTAGTTAATGAGTAATAGAAGGTTAAAGTTTTGTGGGTTTGCATTTGCTTCAAATTTCAAACCTTTATATCTCTCTTCCTTTTATTCATATTTTAATGATTTATTTACCCAATTGTGAAGAAAGGTTTCCTCTTTAAACTGATGTAAATCGCAATATTGCCTATTTTTCTCTCGAAGCTGAACAAAGTTAGGGAGAGACTTTTGCACCATATTAATTAACATATTTCTTTTAATAATCCTTTTTAATCTATTATCAACAATTTTCGTCCGAATTTGATTATATTTGGTGGGAAGAAATTGTTGTTCGAGTTTTGGTACGAGACATTGTAGTGTCATCCTACTTTTACAGCTATTAAATGAACTTTTGCAATCGTGCGTATTTTGATGTTTATTTGTTTGCCCTTTTAGTAAGTAGTACTGTAATCGCATTTTAATTTTTCTTAGGAGGAAAACTGAAATCGCAGTTTAATCGCAAACAGTTTGTTACTTATTTTTACGAATAATTTTATTTTTACAACGCTTCGCGGTAAGTTCATTTTTACTCTTATTTTTATCTTTTTTACAGAAAAATAATTTACAATATTTTACCTGGAGCAAATTTAACTCCAAACCAAACACTCATGGGCATGCAACCGTGATGAATGACATGTAAAGCCGACACGTGCTCATTCTTCTTTCTCAGTATGAAAAATAACTAAAAACAAAAAAAAAATCTAGTTAATGACATTAAAAAACTGATCTTAGGTTAGGTGAAGTTATATAGAGGAAATAACTTTAAAGTCAAATCCACTGCTACTAATTAGAGGAGACTTTAGTTACAAGAGGCAACTAAAGTTTGCCGACAAAGTTATTTGAGCGATGTGATTGTTACTCTTAGGGAAGGGCTGAAGATGTGTATTAAGAATAGAGACCTGTTAAAAAAAACTATTGTTTTCTCAATGGATGTTAAAAGCCTGACAGACAGAGATTCTCACTTCAGAAAACAATATTCAGGAACAATTAAAGCTCTTACATAGAATTTAATTTTATTACTTTAAAGGTCACAAATCGCTTTATTTCAGGTTGGCTTGTTTCCTTGTTTAAAAGGGAAAGAGGTCGGTGGGGGCCAAGTCAAGTATGGAAGTGGGTGATGAAGAACAGAGATAAAAAATTGTGCACAAAAAATCCCAAATATTTTGAGGATGATGAGCTGACGCATTGTCCTGGCCTTTCTAATTTTTATTCTTTGGACCTTAGCACACATGAGCAACCTCACCTGATAGTCCAGATCATCATGCTGGTTTTCCTATGTTGATGATTTTTTTAGGTCTTCTTTTTTACTTTCTAACCATCCAACCCCGACTGATCACTTATTTCTCACAAGCAATTTTTTGCATTTCAAATGTCACCGTAGCAATTAAACTAATTTCCACATATTATTTCAAGCTTCTCGGCGAAATTGACCACGATGCAACGAAGAACGCATGACCATGTCATTGACAAAAAAATCTTCCACCAAAACTCTGCCGTTGAGGCAAAGAAAATTGATCTATGGATTTTGAAAGAATGCAACAGCACTGATTACCCAGATGGCTTCTCTGAGGTACTCCTGTGGAAGTGAGAGGCAAACTCCGCCCGAGATGGATAGATAACCTCCAACAGGAGCTCTTCCAGAAGAGATGGATACAAATGGATGGACATAGTGACCAAATGATGGACGAATTAAGCTTATTAGGTAGGTAAATAAGGTATTTTAGAAATAAAATAAAGTTTCACTTATTTAAGTGAAATAAATCACGGGCTTTAGTTTTATCCCAGCGTGCTTTGCAGATCTTGTATATCGCCGTGAATTTCGCTATATTACATCCTTTCTATATATCACATTCTTTAATTTTTCATAACTTTAGTTATTCCCATATTAGTGTTTTGCAATCTGGATTCAAAAGAACTTCCTGGACAACTACTGGGCCGCAAGTCCTCAAGCTAACCTTGCTAGCATGCTATCAATCCACCAACCAACATCATAAAGTTGTTGCACTTTCAGTTTTTGATAAGTGTGTATTGAAAATGGTTTTAGTTGTCTCTAGTACGTAAAGCCAACGGCAATAAACAAAAGGAGACCCCAACAGATCTTGTAGAACGCCACAGATTTGACTTTAAGCCACTCCTTCTACACATCATCTATCATCACCAATAATTTTGTATAAATATTTGTATTTCCTTTGTACGTTTTTGTTCTTACCAGGAAGGAACAAAAAAAACAAAGCCCAAAGATAAACAACTATGAAATAATAAGCAAATTAAAGTTAAAGTGCGTTGTTGATTTTTTATCTTAACAAGTTTGAAAGTTGTGCACAAAGGATTTTAGCACTACAGTGCATTCCACACTTTACTACTCATAATATCAGCGTAAATAACTTCCTGGCAGAGTATGATTAAATTGTGTATTCAGCAAGGTCTTACAATATTTTTCTAGTATTAATAATTTGGGAAAAAAATATATACTAACCGTGTCAAAAAATTCTGTAAATTTAGAAAAATAATACCACCAACATGTGGCCGCCATCTAAAACAAAGAGCCAATTAAAAAATAAATAAATAAGCAAATAACTGGATTTGGTCTTCCACTAAGAGTGTCCTTTAGATATAAACTAGAGAAAGGAAGTTGTAACCTACAAGATCAGTGCTTAATTTCGCTTTAATATGAAAAGCCGCCTCTTCTGAAAATTTCACTAATTTAATAACATTCACAGGATTGAATTGTTCCTAATCCGCCATTAACAATGTACCCTGTCAATAAATTCAAGGTTCGAAATTGATTCAACAGGTGAGAGTAGTTATTATTTTTTACTAACGGTATACAGCTTATTTTTGTAATAGTAAATTGTTTTTAACTGGACATGGCAACCAGTAAACCAACGTTAACGAAGTGTGTGCATATAAAGCTTGCACAATTGGCCGCTTTCAGCTGAAGATTCTAGGACACTCTTCTTGGAAGGCACTAGTCAAAGTAAACTTACCCTGAGCGCTGTTTTACTGTAGGAGTAGTCGACTGGTTGGCATCTGAAACTATATTCGCCCCACCAGCCGCTGGCCAGATACTGCAACACAAATTTAAATACTTTATTAATTACAATGATATTTTCCAGCATACAAAAATATTCAGCTTTTATTTTCATGTTTAGTGACTGTTGCAAGCAGCTGTTGCATGGCAAACAGAGTTGTCTTACTAAACAATTCTAGGGTGAAAATCACGATTTTCTTTTACTACGCATCCCAAGCTCAAGTTCTTACCGAAAATACATGTGGTTTTAATAAATAGATCTGTAAGAATATCGATCTGTCCGTGGGCCGCGAAACTCAAAAACAGTATACTGCAGGCTGCTCAAATTTTATATTTCAATTAGATATCACTAGAGGACCTTTAATGAGATTCAAATCAAAATCAATTCACTAGATGTGCCACATCAAAATTCTACACTTTAAAAAAATAATGGCTGATCAAAAAAGCAAAAAATTTCACGAAGGATTCTTTCAGTTTTCAGCTCTAATTTCTTTTGAAAATGGCTTCTAAAAAATTGTTTTAGCACAGAAGTGGGGAACCCTTCTACAGTGCCATTTCCCACATTGTACGATATTACCACCTATGTCATTATAGAGTTCGAATTCCGAGTCTGATCGAAGATGTGTATCTATCTCTTGACCAATTTCCAGACCTCTATAATTCGAAAGTTACCTTTCTCTTCTCCAAAAAATTCTTTTCACGAAAACTGATTTTACCTTCTGGGACGGCAAGTTTCTTTAAAAGACCACTTATTGAATCAACAATTTATGCCAATTAATAATTTAAATTATCTTTTTCAAAGAAGAAAACCTTGAATAATGTAGTAAATTAAAGAAGCATAAGCTTTACTTTTTTTTTTTAATTGACAGTGAGTTCGGTTAAACCAATTTCAAAAACTCTTCTTTTTTGTGTGTAAAGCTCTAAGTCCAATATCTATCTGCTCGGAATCCCCTCTTCTTGTTTTTATGTCAACATGTGTCACTTTAAAGGGGAAACAAGCTGCGTCCACAAACACCGTAACATGCATTATCTTGCCTTCAAGATATCCTAAGCAGGCCCTCAAAGCCGCCTGAAAATTGCCTTTTATACCACATCAACGAGTGCTTTTAACGCTTAGTTTGATATCTCGCTTTCGCTATTGATGGGCACATGAAATGAATCCTCTTCCTTAAAGCAGCCGAACGGCCGTGACCAGTATCTTACAGACCACCAAGTCTCATCAACTCTTAGTGAAAGACTAACCATCGGATGAGTGATTGCACCGTTAACTTTTATGAGAATCGCCTAATACAATATTTCACCAGTGATATTTACCCTCCTACTTCACTTAAATTTAAGGGAAATACATATGGCTGGCCCTTAGATTTATTTCTTTTATGCATTTGTTACATTTCTTGTTCCATAAAAATCACTATTTTAGCAAAATTGATTACACATCAATTAGTTAGTATAATCCGTTTATCAGTATAATCCGTTGCCTTCAACGTTGACATGTTTTTGATCAGTTGCATAATGAAAGCTCGGTATACATTTACAATATGATCTGATGAGAGTAAAAATTGCAAAACAAGGCTGATATGACTAAAATTTGATATATTCAAACACAAATGCAGAATAAAGAATCAGAGTTAAATAAAATTAGCCTGTAACTAATGCTTCCAACAAAATTTTATAGCATTTAATGTTCCATTGATATTTGCATAAATGCATTTCTAGTTTTATTATATTTGATTAAATTAATAAAACTAAATAAGGAAGGAAGTAGATAAACAGTAATAATTGCAAATCTTTTTTCCGAAAACAGTAATTTACATATGATAGCAACTAATGTATGAATTACTCATATCCATGTATGAGAACATCATTCTCATTTAATGATTAAGAATTGCTTATTTATGACAGAGTTGGATAAGGAACATTATGAGAACAATAATAATATTATGGAACATTTTCCAGGCTTTCCTCTAAAGTGTCATAACAGTTTATGTACCAGCCACCTTTTTTTACCAAATAGAATTTCTATTTTAGATTAACAGCTCCTACAGTTTATTTAAACTTGTGTAGTGATTGCAACCACAGAAATCTAAATTCACGGGGATTTTTCCCCGATTCTGTGGGAGGATTTGTGGATTCCTTCTAAACTGATATGACATCAATTTCTGTGTTTTCTGTGTGTTTTGTTCTATTTATAAATATTGAAAATTTGAAGACTTCTTAAATCTTGTTTAGTTAAATAATATAATAATTCTACTACTAGCAGTTTAGATGCTTTAATTCCTATATTGTCCAATGAGAGGAGACGGGTATAAAAGAAAATAATACACGAGCGAGTTCTCTGCAATGCTTCTTCTAGAGACATATTTATTACTAGGTTTTTACACAAGTCAGGTTCATTCAAGTATTACCTTTTAGGAACCTAAAGTGGAATAGTAAAATTCTAATCCAATTGGACTTATACAGGTCCGCAAGTTTGTAAGAAATATATGAGAGCGATATGTATGAATATATGAATATATTTGAGATCGATCTATGAACCTCTCAGCGAAGGTGGTGTTCTTAATAAAGAACTCAAGAGGTGAAAAAGAATCGAATGTGATAAAGGTCATGATAACCTCAAAGATGCGGAAGGCAGGAATGTCTTCAGAAAGGAGGAGAACGTCTCTCAGACCAGAACATATTACCTCGAGTGATCCGAGCTTGAATTACTTCCTTGGTAGGGGAGAAACAACAACAAAACGAAAGAAAACAAAACAAAAAATAAGGAAACTCTTCGAACCAGTCTGTTGGATGACCTAGAAAATTGAAGGTGTAACCAACATGCAACTAGAATCATCGTTGCGAATCCTACGACTAATTTAGCTACTGAAGAGTTATTACGATATACACATTATTTTCTAATCTACATCGTTCTGAGAGGGGTAAAGTAACGGTTGCCTGAAAAACGTGACGAAACTAACAGAAGAACGATTAATTTCCAAAGGCTTCTTCAACGTAATTTGTAGATCTCATTTCTAGTCCAGTAAAGACAAAAATCGCAATTCTGGAATATATTTCCCTTAACTTGCCCTGTCCTCCTGCACATGAGTGACTGTACGATACTTAATTTTTTCTAAATCTGGTATTCAAATGGATGTCTGTTTCTTTTTAATTTCTTTTACAAGAATATTCTACCAATCGCTCCACTGCGATCTTTCTCGCATTTTAGTTAAAAATGGGATGACTTCTAGGATTTACTCACTAGTTTATCAAGGAAGACTGATTTCTATGAATTCCGTAAAACTTTCATAGAATCCTTTGAGCCCCAAAGGAATAATTCCTGGTAATTCCAAATCTTTACCTAATTCTTATTTAAGGGACTCGTGAACAATATCCTACAATGTCTCAGAGGATATATGAGTTCCAGCTATTACAATAAAAATTTCGTAGGCACATTACAAAAAAGTTTACTGAAAACTGTTTTTGTAAATGAAGTCTCATACTTACTGAGTCTAATCGGATAGTAAGTCTGCTCAGAGTGAACTTCAGCGGCCCGCAGATCAGTCACTGATCGCCCAGTACTATAACGGGATGTTCCACGACTGATCAGGAGGCTTCCTAGTTTAGGCATCCTAGAATATAAACCTAACAAAAAAACTAGACCAGTTACCCTCTTCGTGACATCTCTAAAGTCATGAAAATATTGGAATAGAAAAAATGGTAGCTACTTCTCACCACAATTTTTATTGAAATATTTTTGTAAAATTATTGTTATGGGTAAATTAAGGAAATCGAATTCAATGTTTTATTGCCAAATTCATTAGAAAGACTTCTATGTTGAAGAAAATACAAAGTTGTTGCAACGTGCTAGCACCGTTTCTTAGGAACTTATTCGAGCTGCACTATTCGTAAAGATTAAAGATTTTGATGCAACCAGTTGATGTGCATTCATTTAAAAGCAAGGGGCGAGTAAGTCGCCAGAAAAGTGGGAGGTCACCAATTCCAAATTGGTTCTCTCTATAATTTCGGTATATTTTAATAAATTACCAATACTTGAAACTATATTAAATTAATATATTATTACAAAAGTTGTGAACAAAACTTAATAAATAATATCTAATTTTTATTTCTGTTTTTTTTTTTTTTTTTTTTTTTCAAAACTCTACTAAATACAAACTTTGTGAATTAACTAAATATGTTTCAAATAAAAGTAACAATCAAACTTTTTGTATTGTAATGGAACATACTCGTAGTTGATTCCAAAGCTGCAAAATACAATAGCTGAGTAATGTAAAGCATAAGAAATCATTACGTTCACTATTCATAATTCACTATTTCACAAGCTCTTTAGTCAAGATTCATGGTTACCTATGTTCTTTATAAAGTGAAAATTTTTTCAGCAAACAAAAGTCATTATTCTTCAGATATATTATATTTTAGGTTTAACTAAATCTTTAATTTATTCAAATATACCGAAATTATAAAAAGAACCAATTTGAAATTGAAATTGGTGTCCTCCCATTTTTCTGGCGACTTACTCGCCTCTTGCTTTTACATATTATATTTACTTTTATTTATTGTATTCAAACAAAGAAATAAAGACATTTAGGTGAATAAATAGTTTTCGAGAAGAAAATTGGGTACAGCCTGTTGCAAATTTTGAGATAAGTTAGGGGCCCGAAGTATTCAACGAGCTTACAAGATTTTAGGCTTTTCGAAACCTATTCTCACATCCTTTCCACTCTCTCCCTTCCTTCCGGTCACTCTCCCACTATTCGGTCCCTGGACAAAGTGACAGTTTCTTCCTTTCTTTTCTTAAGTACATATGCTATTTAGAAATGTACGGGGCCCGCAAGTTTTAACAGCAGCAGTACCAGTGAGCGTCTGAACGTCTCATTCCAGTAATAATAGCAATTATTATTACGATTATTATTAGAAAAGAAATTAAAATTTGTGTTTAGTTGCAAACAGAGGTATTAGGAAAGATGGATGGAAGACAATGTGACGGAATGACTGAACAGGAAGTGACGCAATTAAGAAACAACTTTTGCACAAATAGTGAGAGTGGCATTCTTTCCGTCAATCTTAACTTCTTTTTACTATTGAATTCTATTCTAGGCTTAACACATTCCATTTTCAAATGGATTCCTTAGTATCTTTTCCGCTGAAAAAATAATCTGTTCAGAACGTCAAATTTTCAGGTTTTCGATTGTCATACGAAAAACAAAGCTTCAGGGTTTTTGGTGACCCTGTTAGTATCCCGTTTTCAAGAAGGAAGAAATTAACTAAGTGTCTCCCTTGTGGATGTCACGAGTTCAAATCCAGGTGCCCGCACTTATAATGTCTCTTCCCAGGATCCTCTAATAGCTCACTATCTGGTGATAGTGTCGTCTGTAAAGAGAGTAACTGTTACTGTTTGGTAGCCGGCAAGCCTGGTTAGTGCAGGGCTCCATTAATAAGAATTATGATTAAGATTTTAGGAAGTAGGGCATACGGATATCTTGGGTTCGAATCCAGCTGCATGCTCTGAAAGCTAAAAGAGTATTCTCAAGCCAGAGGACAAAACTTCCACAAAAGTTATAAAAAAGGCACACCGTTGATAGCAAGGAAAATTTCTTCAATTACACTCGAAATAATTTCAGCATAAGATAGGTGTAAATCCAAATATAATGTTTTTCGGTTTCTTGTTTTATACCTATTTATTGGGGACAAATTTATGTCACATATTCAATAGAAATAGTTTAGAAAAACTTCACATTAACCACATTTGTTCTTCTCATTAAAGTAAGAAAGGATAAATGTAAATAAAGTAGGAATGAACAGCGGAGTGGCGTGGAGTTAGATAATATTAGGTAAGAGCTTTCACCAGGAGGGACTTCTTTCTGCACTCTTAGTCGCGCGGCTTTCTCTCGCCGTCACAACAATCATGCCGAACTGACCACTAATCACGTCATTCCCACACCTGGTTAGAATAAGCAAAGGTCAATAGCAAACTATTTAAGGCGTTTTTGGAATATTCCAGTGCTATTTAATTTAATATCCAGGAAATATAAATACATTTGGAAAGGAATAAAAATCTCTCGGCTTGACCTCCAGAGATTTAAAGTAAATTGTTGACCTTCAATTTTTTTCTAAATTGTAGATTGAGATGAAATCCAAAATAATAATAATAATAATAAATAAATAAATAAAATCTGCATTTATTTTCACATAAGCAGATAATATTACAGAATAACAATTTTGTTTTTAAAATTCTAGTAAGAGGGCAAATTTTTCTAATTTGAGGTGCCTAGTGTGAGACAAAAATTCTAGAAAATGGATCCAGCGATTTTCTTTACACACTTCGTAAACATGAAATCATTTCTTTAATTCAAACTTTTATTTTGAAAAATTGAATTCTTGAGGTCAGATAAGTTCAGCCATAGTCCATTCCTTTAAAGTGTCACACCACTTTAACTTGAATGAATCAGCTAAACAAGATAAAAGGTCATTAAAGACTTTGCTAGACTAAGTTCTAATTAATATAATTATTTCTTAAATTAACCTCTTATTTAATCCTTCTTTCGTAGTTTTATTAATGGGATTTCTTCAAAAAATATTTTGTTACTAATTTGGTTATCTTGTCTTTCAGTTTGGTGATGGTAAAGAGGTCTCCTTGAATTGGTTCAATTGCTTTAAAGATTTCTTTTTTATATGAATTTGTGTTGTAATGAAATCTGACTAGTGAGTCAATACTGTGTTCTTATATAATTCAACTAGATAGCAGCACATCCAATAGGTTTAGGATTTAAGGCATGTTTTAAGCTTTGAAAACTTTAGATGCAATTATCTCCTAAACTAATAAATTATAGAAAATGATCCTAAACGCAATTATAGATTGTCTATAAGCATTAAAAATTCATAACGATCAGACGAATGTGAGGCACGATATAGAGGCTTAAATTTGGTGCATGTTTTGAACTGTACAAAGTTTAGCTGCTATTATTTCCTATCAGATGCACAATTTAATTGAAATAATTCCAGCTCTAGTTAACATCAGATTCTTTTTGAGGCAGCTTAATTGGCAGAACACTTCAAGAAGAACCTTCTGGACCTTTGTAAAAATAATAATGCAGCCAACCAATTTATAGAGCTGTCTCGAACTGAGCGTATATTAAACAAGTAACACGAAATCTACAACCTAAATAAAAACAAGATAGGGAATGAAAAAGTGCTTTAACCAGGTTTTTCGGCAATCTGTCAAATTTTTGATATTAAAATAGTTTGTAAATAAATAGAAAATTTCTTAGATAAGTGCAAATTATTTTCTTTTTACATAATCAAAATTATGAAGGAAATATAGCATTAGAACTATTTTTTTGTGAAAAAATAATTTTACAAAAGAGTTTTTTAGTTTCTATTGTTTTCCAGTTAATCATTGTTAACTTATAATTTTATAATAATGTTTGTGAGAAACGAATCTTCATCTTCAAAAAAAAGAAAGATCGTTTTTCCTAGTTGTGGCTGCTTGGTATGCCCAAGCTAAGAATCTTTAAGTACAGTTATTTATTTTTATAGTAAACAGTTTTGTGGCACTTAATGTGGGAAGTAATTCCTTTCTTAAGACTGGAGAACTTACATCGCGAACTGGTGCAAAGGGTGAGCTGGATGTCAATGAGACGGCGCTCAGGAGCTATCAGTTTTTATGCTGAAGAAGAAGCGATACGCCACGAACTACAGCAACAGTTGGAATATTTTTGTTGAACTGTAGCAACGAACACAGCATACCACCAAATGAAAACCAAGCGAACTTGTCAATTTTGATTGATGTTCTAAGCCACATTTCTGTGAGCTGGATTCTTTAGGTTTGAAGTAAAAAAATCTGCCCTACTCTGGCTACTTCAAGCTTCGGGCTCGGTGAAGTCCTCCCGTAAAGAACTATCCTCGAACCTAAACTAAAATATTAGTCTGGTGGAGCTGGTTTTTAATCTTCAGGTTGTAAAACAACTTTAGTGATATCAGATCCTTCGAGTATTTTTTTAGGTTGACTACAGGACGTGTTTTATCCCGGCGGGAAAGACTTATTTACAATAGCTAGTAAACGTTTGGCCAATTTTGAGAAAATTCTACTCCAGAGTACCAGAGTAGAGTAGAATTTGAGAAAACGTTTGAGCCGTTAGTAGGAAGAAGATCACACTGTAAATAACTAATCAGAGTAAGAAATTGTTTCTGTTCAAGCAATAAAACCAGCTTACATCGCTATCCAAGAGTAATAGACATGGTTCTACCACTTTTTAAACCTATGCACATAAATTGGCACGGCTTTGCAGGATGTATTAAAAATATAAGATTAATTTTAAGCACTTTAATTAATTTGTTTCCGGGATTGCTTTTTATTCCATCCAATTTATTCTCTGTTCCCTTTAGCAACGGAAGTCGAGATTACGGAAGGTCAGAATTTATTATGGAACCACACGGAATTTTCCAAAAGATTACCCAAGCGACACAAAATCTAAATCATAAATACGGATAAATAGAAAAATTATTGCCAGGGTTGTCGGCAATCAGTTTGTACTTTCCTTATTTAACATTGAATTATTAAAACATTTTTATGAACATTAATTGTTTGTTGTTTCTTCTTACTTGACGAATTCATTAATTTTGAAACGATAGTAAAAATTAAAATTTACATATCCTGTTGTTTTCAAATTAATCATTGTAAACCCACAGTAGTTGCGCGTTATTACCAAGCGTTGTAAACACCCCGAAATAATCAACTCGAGTTTCTTTTAACGAGTGTAAGTTGGCTGTTGTTATTTTATTTTTTTTTTTTTAATGATTTAAGGCGCGTCAACATCACCGGTTATTGGCGCCCGGAGCTTTTTTCAGTGCACTGCCGGCCTCCTCTCGTTACAGACAACACCGTCCATCACCGGACAGTGAGCTGTAAGAAGCTCCTAGGAAGAGAAAATCTAAGGGTCAGCTGCTGGATTCGAACCCGGGACCTCCGCGTGGGAGTCCAGTATGCTAACCTCATGGCTAATCCCTTCCCTGGCTGTTGTTATTGTATCGATTACTGAACCATTAAGAAACAAATCTGATGTGAGACATTGCACATCTTTCTCTTTATGCAAGTGTTGTAGTTTTACTACAATTAAAACGAAACGTAAACGTGGAAAATATACGGGGATTTCAGTTTCCGGTTCATTATCTGGCGAACCCTTACAGATCCGCCGTCAGCGTCCCATTCTTCAGGGGTAGTAACCGTTGGCAGGAACGGTAATAACAATCTTTGGAATTACTACTTTCTTAAAATTAAGTATCTGTCTAAATCTGACAGTTAGTATTTCGAAATTAATCCAAATTTCGTGACAAGTAAAAAAATTGTCATATAAGTGAGCACGGTGAAGAGAAAATTTGTCATTTGCATTACTGCGATTAGAAAGAGAAGTGTCCAGCGCGATGGACTTGCAAAACGGTGGTGCCTTCTTAGGAGCTTCTACAGCTTACTGTCCAATATTAGAGAGTGCAGACTTACGATAATATACTGAACTTCGGCCGTCTGAGAAGGCTATCGCCGTCAGGACCTAGTTTATGTCATATAATGAATATTAACACTAACAGAACGTAATAAGAATTCATGTTCATACCAGTCCCCTCCGCTGCTGAACATTTTGATATTAAGGGAGTAATTTGGAACCCGAATTTTCAGGCTTCCTGCAAAATAGTTAAGTTAAGGCGAACCAAAATGCTATAAAAAAACGACGTTTATTGAAAATTTCTTGTTTAACATATGATCTGGGGGTGAAGGCACACATTGCACAAAAGCGAGGTCAGCAACTTGTTGGACTTATGTTCCCTACTATAAAATCATGCTCATACTCTGAGCAATACTTAAGAAGTTATAGATACAATAGAAATTATAAGCTAACTTTTTTTTAATGAAGAATGCATTTCTTCCTCAAATTTGAACTGTTCAATTTTATTTTATTTTTTTTCAATTTCACCTAATGTATGTAAGTTATTCTTTGTTTGTCAATGTACAATATTATCTTAATTATACTAGCATTTCTATGACTTTCATTGCCTATCTAATGGTTTCATTCAAAACAGAATCGTCATCAGAATCACTAATAATTGTTACAATATATTATTTAAATAATTATTTTTTTAAAACTGAATAAATTGCGGTTGAACGGCAGACTGAATAAGGTTAGGTATTAAAAGAAACTGAAGCACACTCTCCAGACTCTTTCTTCAACTGTGGGTGTGTTGCTTCCCATTAATTCAATTCTGAACTATCAATCTACGAATTAAGGAAATGAGAATGTTCATAACAGCATTATTAACTGTAAAGCAACGCCTTGCTCCAATTCTTCTTCATGAAAGAGTTGCACTTCTAAGAGGAATTATAGTGGCATAGAATTAAATAAATTTGATTACTAATATAGCTGAACATTTTCTAATTCAACTTTCAAAATTCAACTGATGTATTTAACATTTATTAACAATAAATGACAGTAATCAACAGATAAAGCACATTTACTGGACAAAATTAATACTGTAACCTCTAGCGCTAATAATTTTGTTTTTTGTTTTTCAAATAACCCGTGGAAAAGTACATCAATGAGTTGTTTTGTCTGCTGTACCTGTGGATATACTCAACCTCATTAGGATATCAGAAATAATATTGTTACTCACATTCACAGCATGGTGATTCTGCAAAGTTAAGAAATTCAACTGTTGATTTTATGCGTGCATGTTTTTTTAAAAGGTTTGGAACATTCATCCAATTAAACTTAATTAGCTAATTTCCTAATCAACTATGTTAATAATGACTAAACACTTTCAATGAAGAAAGGCGAGCGGCTGTTCACACCAGACTTTTTTCACAAAAATATTTATATCTAAATAAATATTAATAAATTCCAACAATTCCAAGATCCACAGGTCAACAAATGGAATAAAGTCAACAACGAAAACTAGGTTAATATGTCACGAGTCTTTCTTTTTTTTTTAATTTTTAGTTCGCTGACACGCGATTTGTCGTGTACAGCTAATCCGCTAATATGCATAACTAGGTAAATCTGTGAAGCGACCCTGCAAAAGGCGGTGAATTCTGGACGGCCAAATTATACCTTTGCATTCCAAAAGAAATGTGGAACATATTCAGCGATGTGTCAGAAAGAAGTGAAGACAAAGCGTTTAGTAGGGCCACTCTACCGGAAACGTATGGCCTAATTCTCCCATACATAACAATTATCTGGACAACTACAGACTACCCAGTGCTTACACTTATGGCGTAACGTGTTACTGGTAACATATTGGGCAATCGGCTATCCTAACTGGTCTGCTTTCCAATAAAGTGAAACCCTTGGGTTTTGCCACTTCTTGTAAGCCAAAGGTATACAAGTCACTAACTACAATTTTAAAAATTGAACATCCAGTGTGTTACTACTCCTTCTACATTTTCTTCTCGAAATTATTTTTGCAAGATGAAACCCATGTGGATTTCACAGTAGACTTCAATACTGTCAATGTAAAAGCGATTTGACCACCTCAAGATCACTGAAATTTTGCCTGAAAAGAAGATATGGTCAACGCCAGCATTGTAAGAATGCAATAACTTCTTTATCCCCAAACATTAGCCAGCACCTTCTGAAATTTATCGACTCTTAATGGCAGCTTACTGGGTATACCCACTGTTCACAAAGATTTCCTAAATCAACCGTATTTGTTGATATGTGCAATTATTGCAGTAAGACATTATGTCTGTCTCAGTACCGTTATGATTCCATCAGATAACCTTAGAACTGCCTAAGGCAATGAACCTCTACCAAAAGAAATGTTGATGCATGAACCGGCCAACACCTTATGAAAATGGTAACCGTAGTTCCCAGTGATTCTTCAAATCACAGCTACTCTTGCTCTTAGAATACACCTCCACATTGGAGGAAGGCCATAATTTGCAATTATATTCAAAGCTTATTAATTGATGTTAATTCCATTCGCTACCCAATTTTCCGAAAAATTCTTACATTGAATGTATGTGCATTGGTCTACACTCGACAGGCTGCTTTCAGTGACTAGAACTCTAACAAGAAGCATCTCTTCCCGAACGCTAGGGTATAGTGGCCATGACCCAAACAGGCTAGTCTCCGAACATTGCTCAGCAGTTTCTTCACTGGATTAGTCCGCCTGTGAGAGTGTCTCGGAGAGTTGGTTAGTTGAGGCTCGGAGAAGAGTAGGTAAGACCAACTTGATCGATTCTAGGCCTCAAGACTCCCCAAAGTTCCACTGTTAATAATTATTCTCTAGGTTTATTTAAGAATTACTGGGAAAGTCAAAGGTATTTAGACTAGTCCATCGTAAAATAAGTTTTTTCTTCATCTTTTTTTCTTTTAAATAATAGTAATAATAAATCATATTTGAGATTAATTTCCAAATCACACAGTTTTGGAAAAGTTCTAAATTTAAAACTGCTGGCTGCCAACAGGTCTGCCTAGGAACATTTGACCGGCCCCATTATTCGCCATAAAATCAGAGATGAGCTGTTAGTAATGGACTTGCGCGAATCCATTGTTATAAATTAATTACACATTTATATAAGTTTAGGCTTTTATAAAAATATAAGCAGAAGGTCGCCGAATATAGCAAATAATACGCAATGACATTTATATTTATTTATACAAATAATTTTAATTACAGTCAATTTTCAATAATTACTGTTATAATTAACTTTTAACGCGGTTGCATTCAACTTTGACGAGAACTGCGTCATTAACTAATGCAATGAATCAAACCATCCGATATACAGTTAAATCTCAACGTGTGAAAGTAAAATTGAAACCATGTAGAATATAAAATTTCAAGTCAAAGAACTTGTAGGCGTTCTGAAATTTAAGAAGTTACTGCGAGAAGAACTATTAGGTAGTATTGCTCAGTCAATAAATACAGATAATTACCGCTACTAAATTAGTTCAACGCAAAATGATCTCACTTAGTAGAATAGAACAGTATTTATAATACATATCTGTTGTCCTAAAGTATGGAACATGGAAACAAAACACGCATTTTGTTTTAAAGCACGAAATTATTATTGATAAAAGTATAAAGGACAAGTTTTTACAAGAAAGATTGGTGCTTAACTTTTACAGCAAAGCTAGATTATTCTGGCAATACTAGCCCTTCCTGAACGGGCATTTAAACAATGGACTTAATAGTAAATACAAAGGAAAAAATTGGCATTAAAATCTAACATAGGATCTAACGAGAATTTCATTAAATGAAAAGCATTGTTTGGAAAAATTGACAGTACATTAGTTATTATTACAGATATACCGCTCAACTTTGAACTCAGCACAAAAATAAATAAATAAATAAAAAAGGCAATGGAAATTACTAGTTGTTCCCAAATTTCATTTTCTGACACATTATTATTAATTTAAGACGAATGCCCTGAGGCACAATTGGACATAACCTAAGTGAATAACACATTGAATACTTCTAGTACTTTGTTACAACATTTAAATACAAGAGTGTGTTCCTTAAAACACAATACTGGCGAATCCATTAATAAAGTGTTCTTAGCAGAGAACAATCTAGACTCATTCACTGTTTATAAACATCCACACAGTGCAAAACCAAGGAAAATCTATCCAAAATTCATATTACAAAACCGATTGGTTGGAAAAACTTAAGTTTTTCGATTACCATAACTAAAATTACTTCCATATAGGTGTGAATGAAGTTCGCTTGAAGAAAAATCATTAAATTAGGGAACTTGACAAATTGTACCAAAATTACAAACATCTATGCTTGTATAGATCGTGCTTGACGTATGGAGAGAAACTACTCTGTCTACAAAATACCTCAAACAGTTGAACATTCACCGCACGGTCATAACCAAGTTTCATAAAACTGCGTATTTTAATTGAGAAATATTTAATCGTAAGAAACATAACTTTTTTTTATTAAGTCAAGCTCAATTGTAGTTACATAGTAGAAAATGCACACCTTACAGTAAATAACAATGGAACCTGCCTTCATTTACCTGCGTTTCTTCTGGCTGGACTTTTCTTTATTAGCTTCACTGCTTACATTACCCTTTGCTAAAGTTAATCAACATGTTTAGATTTTAACCATTTACTAGCTTCTTTTAGCTATTTTCGGCAGCTTTGTGATTAGATTTTCAATTCTAATAATTATAAATTACTATCATGAATAATTGTTTAAACAAAATAATGAATTAGTCATATTTATATTGTATACAGAACTGTCCAGTGATAGGAACCAAATACCCAGGTCTCAGTGAACATACAAAGGAGTGAAGCTATCGGTCCTCAGAACTTCGCAACTATTGCCAGGATTTTTATTTTTAATTTACTTACATTTTGAGATATTCTTTTAATATTTTCATAACTTATTAAACTCAATCTGATTACACAATAAATAAATAATTATTTTTGCTTATTATGCAATCAATAATTACATAATTTTCTTTCACAGTGGTTAAAAAACAATTGTCTACAATAAAACCTATTATAATTACCGAAGCAACAACGTAAACGTGTTCCGGGTATTTAAAACGAGGTCTCCCGGTAGCTGTTATGAGAGTAACAGCAATGCCGCAAATGGACGATAGGCCAGGAGTACATTCTGCTTCACTCACACACTGCTCATTCTCAACTAATTCTAATTGCAATTGCAATTAATTATAATTATAATCAGCTAATTCTCTTTATTCGTGGATTTTATTTATAGTAAGACTGATCAATTAGAGACTTTGTGATATCAGTTGCATTACCTGCAAATAAAATAATGGATTTGAAGGTCTGCTTCTATAAGAAATACCCCATAATACAAGCGAATACGAATTATATTAAATTTTCTCTCTTCTAACCACACTTTGTGTTAATCAGAGCAGAAGGTAAGGTCCCTGCTTTATTTTTTAGCATTGTTCTTAATAGAAAATTATGAATCAAGAACATATAATGAACCTTGGGTAATTAATTATATCTGAATCACCTTGGACAATTATTTTTTTCAATTTATTTTTTTACAATTTTTTCATCCATATTCACATGGTGCACTACAAGGAAAGAACAGAAATATATATATTTCAACTAAAGCTACTTTCAATTAAAGTAGCAAGATCTAAAAAGATTCACCATTTGGCGTAGATACAATGAGTTCCAACTACAAAGGTTGAGACAACTCTATCATGGTTCTAGATGTCCAGTTTAATGTATCAGCCCACGCACAATTGTTATACTACAAGAATATAAAAGCCCCAGTCAGCTTAATCCAGTCCAGCATACTAAACAGTGAACTTAAAGAATTTTTGTGATCTATTAGGTTTAACACTTGAGTGCATAATTATAGGGTTGTATCAAAAATTATTGTTAGGAATCCAATCCATGTTATACATTGGATCAATATCATTATGATTAAGTTCAGCAATTATATAAAACTATTTAAACATAAAATAAAAATTAAATTAAACAAAAAATCAATACTATCTAAGACTGGGTTCACCAAAATCAAAGACTTGAAACGACCAAAACAGTACTGCAGAAAAAACTGCCACAAATTTTTTTAAAAAGCGTTAAAGAGGAATAAGAGAAGACAGTGATAAGCATCGGAAGCTCAAGAAACACACTGAATGTCCCCGCTTTCTATTCGTTGGTTAAGCACCCTCACAAAACGCGAATTTCTAGCGGAACTAAAGCTCACAATAAGTTAAATTGGATTTTTAAAAAAAGTAGTAAATACCACTGAATCTAAAAAAAAAAAAAAAGCAATAAGGTGATACTAGAAAAGTACATTGCGTTCTTCGGGAGTTCCGAACTATTTTCATCCTTGCACGTGTTTACAATGTTTATGCAATATTTTATACGATTTAAATCTTACGAGCTCATTGCTTGCAATTCCAATAGATATTTTGCAGTTTTCAATAATGCAAATTAATGCATCTATTATAAAAACCGGACGTTCATTTTTTTTTTTTTTAATGCAAATATTCAACTTTAGACTTCATTTTCAATACTGTTAATTTAGATTCATATATTTGGCGTCTAGGTCTTAAAGTCATTCATTAATAATGTAAATCACTTAGTATCAAAATGTGGTAGGAATTTATTGGTCTCTAAAAATATTATTGCTTTGTTCTGATCTTTCTCAATGTCTTGATCGTGCCCAGTTATTTACGATTTTGAGTTTTACTCCAGATATATAATTTTGAGATAAAATAGGTGTTTTTTACTATGATCTGTGTGTGTGTTGTCAGATAACTAAAAAAAGAGAATTTGTCGTTGTTTTTGTTTTGTTTTCATATACAGGGCCACTTAGATCAGACTCTTTCTGATTATATTTTCTGTAGATTGTAAATGGCAAATAAATTAAAACAAATGAATAAATATATAAATTATTTCCAGGTTGTATTCCACTGCAACCAAATTATTATCGCGCTCTCCTGGTGGTTGAGGTAGTTATTCCCTGTAGCAAATACTTCCACGGTGATGACCAGGGTATTCTTCTCAAAATTTGACTTTAGGGAAGTTTTAGGAAGGGCGGAAAGCAAGCAAAAACATGAATTCACCGGAAATATCCAATTATCCCGAAAAATCAATGACACTGTCGCTATATTTGATTCTCTGAAGTAACAAGTGGAAATTAAACTAACAAAGGCTATAAACGGACAAAGTCTATGATTAAATAGAACACGCAATATATGCAGGTTCTTTTATAATTACTATAATGCATAATGTGAAAGAAACGAATATAAGATCGAACACTTAAGGAGATAGGAATCTCATCATTCAACCACAAATTGACAGCAGCAAAATATTTATTGTAGTAATTATTTACTAAAAATCTGTGTGGTTTAGACCACTTCTTCTTTTTAATTAGTAATCTCAGGTTTGTCTTGAAAAGTCGTTTTTCTCTATTTGTCTGACCTCATCGTTGGCTATTACGTGATGCAGCAAAATTTACACGGAGATTATACACTGTTGTGCTTTAAATCAAATGACTATCGCCGCTACCTTGTTTGACTGAGTTTTGATTGATTGCTTATTTATTTAGTTTAGAATATCTCAGTGCTGATTTAACTGAAGTTTTTTTGACTACGCGTACACGTCTGATGTATATATTTTGATTTTATTCTCTCTGTACATAATCCTAGGGTTTTTTGGAGCTAAAGGAACTGAAGGATGCAGACTGAAGAAGTGTATACTAGCTGCTGACAACCGAGTCTGAGAAGAGAGAACTTGCTGTAGATAACGGATAATGATGTCGTTTTGTCTTAATAAGCAGCCTGATTATACCTAATTTCTCCTGTACACTAATATTACAAAAAAAATAATTAGTACTAACCTCATAGAATATCCAGGTTGAGAATAAGGTCTGTATAAAATTATAAACAATAAGGATATTGCGCAGCTTGAACGGCTTTCGGTTGGCCATCAGCGCTGGGCCGAGGACTATGGAGAAGTAGGCGTATCCTAAGCAGCATGCCAGTGTAGGCCAAGGGGATGCCATCATGGCCCAATCATTTACTCGTGGATCTGGAATTCAGAAAATATGTCGCTTAGTACAAGCTGTTGCTGAAGCAAGTTTCATTTTGGTTAACATTCGCAGAAAAAGGCCAGTTTTTCTACAGTTCAGGTTTTATTATTGGCATATTGACTTACTTTGGAAAAGTATCCTTTTGCCTGTGTTACATACTTATTTTCAGAGAATACTGATTTCGGTCGGGGTTTAGGAGGAGCTGAAGTATTTTAGGACGCATTCTTCAATAGTACCATTTCACGACAATGTCCCTATGTAATACTCAAGTCAAATTCTAGTTTTGAGAAAATGCTTCATTTCCATAAAAATTAATTATGTAAATTGCGGTAAGAAGAAATGAAAAGGAGAATCTAAACTTAGTGTGTTAGTTTTATTTATCTCATTTACTTTGAACCAAAATAACCCTCGCCAATATTCTTAAAGACACCCAGAATGTTTTTTAACTTTTAACATAATGAATATAAGTATATATTTTCAAGTATAGTTAAATAATAATTATTATAATCATTGGCTAGTCAGGAAGAGATAAAAACCTACTGTACTTCCGGCTGCTAGCGCGCCTGTGACTTACTTAAAACAAGATAACTGTCCGTCCTTCAAGAAATTACAAAATCTTAATTTATTTTTTTTTTAAACTTAGCGCTAAACAATTTTGAATTTTTCGTAGTTTAATTAATCTAACCTACTTTTATTCTAAAAGAGTTGTAAAGACTAAAGCAATTAAATGAATTATGTATGTGATGCGCAAAGCAGAATATTTAAGGCTCTAAATGTGTGCACCAACATTGATTCGTAATTAATAATACTATTTTTCTAGGTTCTAAAATTCCCAAGAAAAACATATGTTGACGTTTTTTTTAGTCCTAAATCTCTGAAAGCAAATTTTCAGTGGAACACCCAATTTCTCTTTCTGGAACTCTCAAGAACAAAAAGAAAAACTTTAATTTCTTGAGATGTT
The DNA here is from genome assembly GCF_049639745.1 of Rhodnius prolixus. NCBI lineage: Eukaryota > Metazoa > Arthropoda > Insecta > Hemiptera > Reduviidae > Rhodnius > Rhodnius prolixus. The sequence continues at coordinate 4,358,126 of NW_027411592.1, read as the reverse complement.
AAGTTAATTTATTTTTGTCTAAATTTATTTACAATTCCCAAGGTCTAGTGCCACATTTCGTTAAATTTTAAATTTGTTTTCTTCGGAGGAGGACATGAGGATTAGAGACGGAAGTGATTGATAAAAATCTTATAAGTTTTATATTCACATTCCCATTAGAGAAACGTTTAAAATAGACGAAGCAAAATATAACTTGGCCGCTCTCTTTGTTTTTTGTATTCTTTGAATGAAAAATAAAAAGAAGTTCACAACCAGTGTGTTCTAGTGGCTGCTTTGTGAAGGTGGATTGGTTCCAAACCTGAGACGGAACTAAATTACGAATTTAAAAAAACCTCTGAATAAATAAAAGTATTTTGACCGACGATAAGCAAAATAAGTCAATATAATGCTCCTTAATCCTAAAAGTTCAGAAGTAAATGAAAATCTAATTGTGCAAGACAAGTTATCAGGCGAGATATAATATATGATACAGAATGGTAGTCTTTGAATAGGCCGCAACATAAATGCATTAAAATTTTTCGACAGAAAAATTCTAAAAAGAATTTAGGGCCTGAAAAATAAAGCTTAAATTTGGAAAATAATTTAAAGGAACAGGTAAAGGAGTAAAGGATACCGCATAGAACTTCACTTGCTTACCAGTCTCTTTCGGCACTAAACCACTTTGTTTTATATTTTTGACATTCTTTACATTGTATTTTTTGTTTTGGTTAACATATCGTACATCCATTAACGAACGTCAATTGTCAACTTATCTGTTTAATATTTTTCCTTGTACGGCATTTTAAAAGCACACTTGTATGTATTTTGATTAAATGGATCAACTGGAATATAAAGCCATCATAAAGAATCAAATATAAATGTAGCCAAATTGGTGAGGCTTTATGAAAAAATCCATCCCTTGATTTCAAAGAAATGGGTGACGTAATGTAAACGTGACCTTTAAATGATGATCCATTAAAAGATCAGTTTCAAAACTGCAACCATTAATGGAAACCAAGAAGCTGCATAATACGTTTTTAATAAGTAAATGTACATGAAATAGCTGGTATTATAGATTATTAGAAGAAAGAATGAGGCGCGATAGACATCAATAATTACATATGGGAAAGTTTTTTTCCACAAGGTGCTGCTGTTTGTTAAATACTGAGGTAAATCTAATTGGAACACGAGTTTCCTTTAAAATAAAAAAATCAACTGTTTTTCAGCGCCGATTTGTGACTGTGAATTAAGATGTGAGCCCACTTTTATGCACCAACTTCGAAAAACTAAGCAATGGAAAACTGCCGTTGACACAGCACAATAAAGAGCAATTTTATCTATTGGAAGGTCATAAGGAATGTTTTCCGGGATGTAAAAGGAATGTTACTGATTACTTTGCCAAGAGCAAGGCAATAATGGAAATGCTAACCTAGTTTTGGGGTCTAACTGGATGAAAAAATCGTAAGAAGCGGCCTGGATAGCAAAAGGAAATATTCATCTTTCATCAGGGCAATATACTTCCCACATCAGGCCATTACTTCCGAAAAACAGTGGGGGATATACTCGTAGATATGTGGTACGGTGTTGCTGGATTATCCGGGCGTATTCAACAGTATGATATCTATTCCCAAATCTAAAGAAATTTGTAGCTTAAAAATGTTTAAGTTAATTGAAGAGATGATAACAAGCGCGTACAGATTGGATGCCGTGGCGGGACTTCTTTGCAAAAACTTCCCGATTCGCCTTTTGGGAAATGAATCTATTCGTAAGAAAATCGTAGGAAGAAAGGGAATTGAACTAAAAGTGGGGGCTACTTGAATAGAGCAGCGAAGAAGCCGGAGAATTTACCACTCCCTCCCTGATAATTACATCGAATGCTGCCAAGCAGATACCTGACAGCCCCGCGCAAAAGTACTATGTTCTAGAAAACTGTTTTCAAGTACACTTCTTTTTATGGAAACCTGCTTAGTAGTGTGTTTCAAAAAGTGTTTTAAAGAGCGCCGGGCGGAAAATCAAAGTTTATTTAAAAACAAAAAGTTTCGTCCGTAGTAGAGCAAAATCGATTTAACTATCAATCAATCAATTTCAAATTATAACAATAAGGCAAAATATTCCCTAATTTAGAAGTTTCAGTAACCAAAATTATGTGTTTGTTAAATGCTGTACGAAACACATAAAAAATGGCCATTAAAATGATTCTAACTGCATTGTCTTTATAGCGAATTATATTTAAATAAATTTTGTACAATTACATGTTTTGCTAATAATTTTAAAAGATACAAAACATTTAATTAAGATTTTTTTTAAAAAAAAAAAGCAAAACAAAAATCTTTTGATTAATGGTAGCGACCTCTTAAATATTAATCAATCGATTTTGCTCTAATACGGACGAAACTTTTTGTTTTTAAATGAACTTCGATTTTCCGCCCGGCGTTCAACATTTTTTGAAACACACTGCTACTTAGGACAAGATGTTAAACAAACTGCTGATAACATTCTCATTAAAATGGCGAAAAAATTAAATTCGTACTCACAAAAAAATTGTGCATTAAAGTTTGGTTTTTTAAATTTGAGTTTCTTAAAAATTAAGAAAATACTGGAATACGTACCGCTTCTGTTATCCATGAGATCGTGGTACCAAAGTGCTAGTCTTGTTGTCATGGTTACCGATGCTGATGGTGATGCACTTTAATGAAGGCGCTGGCCTAACATGCAGCATACAAACATGTACTCCTTGTCGGCAGCTAGCTCCCTTTCAGATTACCTCTCAGCTGGTGGCCGACCGCGTCTTGCCACGCCTTCCTCCCCTGTTAACAAGGAGATAAGCATTAATCGTCCGCCACAGTCCTAAATGGAAAACACTAGTATACAAACATTTGTTTGTTGAGAAGCCGGCCGTTGACATTTGCAATAACCAGGAAGAGAGAAGAATTCGCTCCTTAATACTAGCGATACTCAATTCTTGTCCGAGAACAAGTGTCACATTCTCAGCTCTGCCGCGAAATATTCCTTTTTCCAATTCGATAATTCATTTATTTTGTTTGTGTTATTTCCGTTTCGATCAGTGCACACTATATAATTTTAATCGTTAATCGTCACGATTACAGTTTAAAGACGTCCTTCATGTGGGCCATCTAAAGTTAGTTGGCCATTTCTTTACTTTTTAAAATAAAAACTCATAAAATTTAAGGAGCAAATTTCTGATAAACCTTCAACAAATTGGTAAAATTTCAGCTGCCATTAAACTATCCAAAACTGGGCTATTTATGACGATGTTCCGAAAAACATCTTTTTTAAAATTTCGTATAAGGAATACTATTTGACAGGTATATTGACAATTATTGCGATTGTGCATCACATAGATAAAATAAAATTCCATCGATAGCCGCGCTAACTCTATCATGATTTCGAATCTTTGAAACTCTTAAATCAGCAACTGAATGAAACGATAAAGAAGGAATGCGGATGTAGGCTTAATATCCGGACCGATTTTAGGCACTACGCAACTATAAACACTGGAATCATAAAAACAAGTTCAAAGCCCTAATGGTTCTCTTCGGATATTAACAAACAAGGCCGGGTTTTTCCCTCTGATTAGAATGCTGAATTAACAGCATGCGACATAACAACCGGTTCAAGTATTCTGGGAAATTTTGGATTTAATGTAATGTTTCTTGGAATAACGTCAACAATTGCCGGCGATTATCACTGTGGAAACTCTCATACCACCTAATTAAGCGATATCTCCCTTAATGTAAGACAAGGTTGGGCTATTAAAGGGATTTGCAGAATAGAACCGTTGAAGACTTGTAAGCAGAAGGTACTTAATTCGAATCCTCAATTTAGACTTTCTATTCTCTCAGAATTTCTCTGAATTTTAGTCTGAAACGAGAGAAACCTATCAGGAGGCCGTCCTCACGATCTCAATGTCCTCGGAAATCGAGTGCCTTAATTTTGAAGCCGTCTTTATACCTTCAGATTATTATATGTCTACATTTAAATCACTAAAAAAAAGGTGTGTAATTTAGATTTAGAATTAACTTGAGAGGTCGCATCAAATTATTCTTTAAAAAAAAAAAAAGAATCGTGCACTAAAAGTTCGGGAATCACTGCCATAGATGTTTCACACCCAATCACAAATCAAGAATTGCAACATTACTTTCAAAGCAGTACAGAGAAAGTTAAAAATGTAATCTAATAAATCAGTAAAGATACTTTAAAATCTGTCTTTTCACGGTCAACTCTTAAAACATTCAAGGTGGGAAGTTAAAAACCAAATGAACAACAAAGGACATGGCAAAAACAAAAAAAAAATATTTTTGTTTGCTTAAATAAAAAAATGAAAGTAATAAGCATTATTCTTGTCTTGGTACAAAAAGAAATCTTAATAGAATATTTGCCCTTCATAAACATTTACAAACTATAGATCAAATCATCATAAAAATTAATTTACGAAGAATGTGTTAATGAAAATGCAAATCTGGCTTCAATTTGACTTAATATCCAAGATACTAAGACGTGTTTCATAACCAACAGAGCCCTGTCTTATGCATTTTAAAAACAACTAAATAAATATTAAGAAATTAAGAGCTTTTTTTTCTTGGTACTGGTATTAATGGCTGAAATGAATGACTGTGCAAACACTCCGAATGCAAGATAAAGGAGTTCTTCAAATATTCAGACAAAGCATCTCATGATTTTTAATAATTTCAAAGCAGGACTTTTTTGTTTACTTTCTTTTACACATTTTTATAAAATGTTTGTTCATTTAGGCAGAATTTCTATTGGACGATATCACCGGCTATATATTTTTTGGAATCTCTAAATAGAGTGTTTTTATAAAAAAAGATGTTTGAGCACATGTGGCTATTATTACAATCACACAATGGGGGTAATCATGACTCAAAAGTGGGGAAAATTGAATTAGTTTTAGACACCGGTAGAAGATGCCACCTAAAAGTCAAACGGTCACACTACAATTCCCCAAACTGCCACTTATTAAACGAATTTTTCAGTGTTTTTGTTTTAATATTCTGGAAATAGAACTGGAACGACTTAGCCTAAACCTAACACACTCATTGCAAGTTAGATGAATCACTTTTAAGGAAAACATTTTCCAGTAAAATCCATAAACCTGGAGAAGATCGTTCTATGAACGCTAGGAATGACACTGATCTATCTTCTCAAACGCTATATCATAGCTAATTGCAGGGGGAATACGATTCCCTAATAGAGAAGAAACAACTTTGGGAAGAAATTCTCGTGTCCTAAGTGAGTTCGTGGTAATGACGGCTTGTCTTACTTAGCGCCACATTATTCTGCTGCCAAACTGTACCCGCACCGCATGCGGTTATCGTGCGGACAACAATATGGAATGAGAAATATTCAATGGATTGAAACGAATCCAAAGATAGATGTCAAAGGGGTTGTGCATTGAATTGAATTTATTTACCAAAAGTGATTAAACTTTAAAACAACAAATTTGTGTTTAATAATGAAATATAATTGGCTATAGTTGTAAACCAATGCAATTACGACGTAACCTCTAAACTAATTCTTTTGATTCCTTTAATTAAAGCTCTAATTGCATTGTGAGAAACTTATTGACAATAGGTGTTTCTCGCTCTCTTTAATAACTTTAATTAAGCTGAATTTTTCATTAGTGAAAAAAGAAAAAAAATGCTTTAATTTCGACACCATTTTTAATTGAGAAAAAAATTGCAGGCAATTACTGTATTCGCTTAATTTGGAAATCGCTACAATAAGTGCAATTAGTGTAGCAACAGATAGTATGCAAGGTGAGAAGCCACTTGCCTACTGCTTATGGTTATACAGGAACACCATTGAGTTAATGTAAGGAACGAATAGACTTTCCTAACACCAGGAACCAAAAATTATACAAATACTTGAAATGTGTTAGGATTGTTCTATTTATCGAATGAGTCAAACGGAAAAATACATTAACTCCAGTAGTCAAATTTGTGCATCTGCAGATGACATATCTCTGGTTGCAAGGAATGTCCAGGATGTTTAATAAGCTGAACGCTGTGGGCAAAAAAAGTAGGACTCAAAATAAATAATATTAAAGCGAAATATATGTACATAAACAAAGTACAGTAACGAGCAGTGACTTTAGAACATTTCTTAGTCCTGAACTGTGAAATGGTAGAAAAATAGAATCAGAATCAAAGGTTATGGTAGGCAACCTGCACAATTTGAAAACTAGGAAGTTTTCGAGAGTGACTGAAAATGAATTGTATCGTGTCAGACCTGTCCTTGTGAATGCCGTTGAAACATAAATTCTATAATTGTTATAAAAAAACACAAAGCTCTCCAACGTAAACTTAATATACATATGATCCGGTTTCTGATCACATCTACAATATTTGAAGATCAAGAACGATTAATGAACTTTACGCACTCTACAATGGCTGCAATATACAAACGCGTAGATTAGACTAGTTGCGCAACATTTCAAGAATGCCATATACTAGATGCCTAAAGAAATACTATAAAGGAATTTATATTAGTCAAAGGAGAAGGATGCTTTGCAGTTAGTAAGAAACCCTACGTCCCGATGATTACGGTGTGTGCATGGGAACAAACCTTATCTCTGGCCGAATTTCTTCTAACTTGAAATTTTGGTTACACCAATTCTTACAAACTTTAAAAGATGAAGAGTCCAAACATTAGACTGAATTGTGGTTAGAGAGAAGTCACCTCCTACGCCCAGAAGTGTTATGATTCAACTTTTCTCTTGGAAATGTGCCCAAGAAAAATTGTCAAGTTTAAAGGAAATCCAAGGAACCGTTTTCGAGGAAATCTCCAAAAAACTAAATTCAGTGGTGGTACTACTGACGGAAGTTGATCGACTGTCACATATTTATCGTGTCCTCAAAGATGCAAGGGAACAATCAAATCTGAGTTTTCATTTTTAAGTTGCGGAGAGTACACACACTCTTGACGAACACCATTGTGTGAAAACCTCATTCTCGCACGCAAAAGATCTCTAATCTAATAACAATAATAATAATGGAAACTAATAATCGAAAATATTCCCGACTAAAAGAAGAAGTAAGATCGACATTCTGAATTTGGCAGAAAATCTGCTGAAAAAGATGAGAGACATTAATGAATTTATTTTTTCAAGTTTTTGACCAGTTTACCCAAAACAGTTCAAACTTACACTGGTCGATCACTTATTGAAAAAGTTACATTAAACCAACTTTGAGGGAACCTAGGAAAACTGAATGACCGTTTCTTTCAGAATTACGGTGGCTTTCAGTAAATTCGGAGTAATATAGAATCCAAAAGACAAGCTTCCGGTGAGTTATCGTTTTCGACCACAAAGACGCAGGAAACTTCTTTTTCGACTCAGGCGACTACGAAAATTTAATACAAGCACTGAATATAATCACATTAATTTCCTCTTATGATCTAAGTGGGAAAGTAATGTTTAATTGTTGGGTTGATTATAAAGAAAAGCTGAACATCTTAAATTTAAAGCTAAGATTTGATCAGATCAATTTGTGAAGAAATGTAGTAAATATGTGGCGTCAAGTGAAAGTGATTAAATATTCAAAGTGTAGTAACTTTCTCCTGGCCACTATAACCTGCCGACCGCAAGGAATTTCAGCTACAGTTCGGTACGATTAAACTTAATCCAGTCAGCTGCGATTAGTTACTATGTACCGACCGTTTTTATGAATTAATAGAAGCGAATTATAAGATCTAATAATTTATATTTTTCTAATGAAAAATAATTTAAAATACATTATAATTACTTCTTACACTATTAAGTTTTAATACTGAAAAATTAATTACAAACAAAACCAAAAAATTATTAATTCTTTATTTTCCAACAGAAAGATAACACAAAAATAACAGTTCTCTTTAACAACTGTCTTCATTACGCCAAATTCGCAACCTTCCACTACTTTCTTGAATTCCTCTGAGATCTCTTTAGTTTAACTGACTAGAGTAGATATTATTGACTGATAATAGTTTGGTTTTAAATACTAGATTCCATTCTTACATTAGACCATGTGGTATGATGAACCTAACTGTTCTTTCTCTTGCAAGCAAGAAGTTCCATTAGTGTCAATCTTATCGTGTTGATAACAATAACATATCTAAATGTTTCTTATTACCTTCATCAAAATGATCCTGTTTCATAGTTTAAAGTGTTTTACAGCTTTGAATCCTTTATAGAGCTTTAAATATATTATAGGTTCAGGATTTTCTTTCATTGTTTTAGACATTTCATTCGTAGTTGTAATTGGAATTGTACAGAAATAAAAACTTAAATACAGCACAATTTTATTTAAAACATTAATAAAATACTTGATTGGATTAGATTAGATTCCATTGAGGTTAGCCAGAAAGCTGACCACAAAAGTTTCTATTGTGGCACCCCTACACTTGCAGGAACATCCTATATAGTGAAGTCATTCATGCGACTTCCTGTGCATCCATTCTTTGTTAACTGATCTTGTAAGCTTTTGCAATGCCACAAATAGGGTTCAGATCCCATAAAGACCTCTCCAGGCGATCTGATCATTGCCCACATATATGAATGTTTAGGAAGAAATACAGAGAGTAAAACAAACTTGATTACGGCTCCCAATATTCGTCAAGATCGCCAATTCATTAATCAGAAGAAGCTGTAAACTATCCAACACCTAAATGGATCCAAATGGCTTGCATGGTAGTGGGTTTGTTGCTTGACAAAGAGTTCTGTGAAGCTACAAGAGTGTTGCCCATGAGTTCCTGAACTCAGATAGTTGTACACGCGACCATCGCTGAGTGCGTGTTGGAATTATCAGTGCAAGTGTTCAACGTGCTAAGCTAGAACACCACAAGGGCGCCAACATCCTTGTAGGAATGAAAATATATAACTAGCTACTCTACAGGATAACAATTAAACATTTCCTGTATTAACTACAGAAGCCAGCTCTCCTTTAAACTTAGCAAGGTATATGTTTTAAGCTTAGAAATTTTAGCTCCTTTAAAAAAATACTTGTTTGCGTAACAGCGAAAAGAAACACGGGTTGACGTACTGCTACTTTTTTGACAATCGTAGCGATCTGGATGAATTCCGCAGAAGATCGTTAAATTCTACGTTCTGTTAATTAATTTTCGCATCCATTCTTAGATCAGTTGATTATGGAGGGTCGAATAAACAGAGTGCTTAAGTAGATTGAAAACTGAAGAGAGAATTGTTAAATCCCAATAAAAACAAATGGAGATCTAAAAGTTCTATTGTGGCTTACTTCAATATTTATTACAGAACGTAGGCATACTACAAAGTACATAATGAGTGAATATGAAAGAATGTGTGCGATGATGAGCTAGTTTATATTATTAGTTTATATTTATTTATTAGCTAGAATTTGGTATATTTCATTTTAGAAAGCATGCCGATTCCACCACGTTTATCTCCAGAGGACTCTGAACATTCATTTACTTTTTCCTTTTTCTCATTATTGCAGATTTCCAGATTATCAAGCAATATTTCGAGATTTCTTGTCGAATGTGTAACTGAATTCTTCTAGCGGTAAATCAGTCCAATAGTTTTCATAGAGTCAAGGTGTTTGCGTGGGGTGGGGGGGCATCGCAAAAGGATTCTCCTGTCTTTAGAGCATTGTTGATGCCTTTCCTAACTTAGTTCAATCTTCTTAATAGAAAAGACGTATCTCGCATTTCCTGAGTACTTTATTAAACGCAAATCTTCTGGCTACAATTCAGAAAGGATTCTTCTTCAGGCAATAATTGCCATTCGGTAAATGTCTAGCATAATTATTTTGTTTTTTAATTTAGTAATTAATATTTCACAAAATCTGCAGCTGCTAAAAAATACCTCCGATTTTCTAAATATAATAACATACAATGAAAATAATATTCCTAATACTAATGTATCTATTTCAGTGAGTACATAAAATATAAAGATAGATTTATAAGGTTAGATGTCCCGCTTTTCAGGAATCCTCAGGAACCACAGTGTGCGGTTAAAAACCCAACATATGAAAGGCATATGAAACGTGATATAAAGACTTCAGATCCCTTGATTAAACCGAGGATTAAACTAGTCCGAACAAATCTTTGCCTACATCAGATGCTGCGAGACCAGTCATCAATCTGAAAACTCCTTTTCAATCCTTAGCTCATCCTACCCCTAAAAAGTGCTTTGGCGCCAAGAGTTTATTTGCGCTTCCGGTCAGATTGCCGATCCTATTACGATACTTCACACTTCGCAACATGGCTATGACACTACCTCACTAAATTTGTATTATTTGAATTAAAGATCGAAAACTTTCTAAAAGTTATTCTTCCTCAGATAAAACTTCAACAAGTCTGCAAAATCAATATTAAATTACATTAATTACATTTTTGAAAGATTTAGATTTGACTTTTACGTTTTTTACAGTTAAATAATTTACTTTTTTATTTAAAAAAAAAATCGTTTAGAAATAATAATATTAGTTCAGAAATATATGTATATACATATTGGTTTCTACATGGAACGCTATTTGCAATAAATAAAAATTCTGACGCCGACTCTGCAAAATAACATATTATTGCTAGAATATTTGTAATCGACAGTTGCGTAATATTTATTTTTTATTTTTTTAAATTTTTTCCACATTTTTTTTTTAACGAATCAGACTATTTTCTTGGTCGTCTAACAACACAGCTGTCAACATACTAGAGACACAATCTGTAAGAACAGATCCAACTTTCTGTTCAAGGATTTCAAGTCCTAAATAATTAATAAGACCTCGCCGTTTTCATAATATTCAATTTTGTACATACTCATGTATCTATTTCAATCAATGTATAATACAAATATAAACACAGGTACGTTCACTTTTAGCATTCCTCACGAATGATTCACTCAGAGTGAATTGACTTTTATACACACAATTCATGCAAAATGAAACGACCAGTTTACTTCAAGATAGCGTCAAATGTGCAACTAAGCTTGAATAAATCTGATTTACATCCTTCGCGCAAAAGAAATGCAGAAGTCCAAATCCGGAATTTCAGCTACAAGAAGCAGAATCGTACATTGTACTGAAACGTCACTTACTGGGAATTTACTGAAAAACTATTCCAAATGAGTGTTTCAGATTTGCATGTGCATTTGAATCATTAGATATACTGCGTTTAAAGCGTTTCCTTTATAATATTTTGAAGAACACTGCCCTGCAATTCATTTGGTAACAATCTCGGACATGATCGTGACCTTTCTTTCAACACCAGCCACTCGTACAACACTTCTACGGTATTCCATTTTAAGGACAGCAGTTTTCTCTTTAGATCTTTTATTGTCCAGGTTTCCTTTGCATATATTCTCAACATCAAATTCTGAGATGCTTTGTGTTTCTCCTTATGTAGCAACTTTACGGGGTCAAGTTAAGTGAAGCAACAAACCCTCTGAGAAAAATGCCTAGTTGTTTAAGTTATTATTGCATGTTATGTTGGGATTTAATCGTTTTCAGTAACAAATATATGTATCACGAAATTATGATTTTCAAAATTTTACTAAATATTACGTGAAAATGATTCCTCTCTCTCACTTTATTGGTTTAAGGTTTGTGATTGTGTTTTAAGATTTCCCAAGTCTTGTAAGATATTTTATTATCAAATTATTTAATCCAAAAAAATTAGGTCGTTCAGCATTGGAAGAGAACATTTAAAAAGGCTAGAAATTAATCTAAATTAGTGTAAAAAGTCATTGCAGAAGAATAAACAACGATCTTCACCAAGGTACTGCATTCTATCAATGCAATGGAAAGCATTGCTATCTCCTCAGACAAAGATAGATTTGATAATTGGTGAAGGAGGATGAATACGCAACTGTTAGGATTATTTAGCTGAGCAATAGTTACACCCTGGCGTACACCTCGCAGAACAGTTACACTCAAGGGGGCCACAACTATGTAGGTCGCACTCATTTGTACAATGACTCAGCTCACACTTTCCAATATAACAAATATGATAACCTTTCTGAAACTTCCTTAGATTATTATGGTCTGAATTTACTAAATGTTTAAGTTGGACAGATGAACTACGAAAATGTAAATGGGGCAGGCTTTGTTGGTGTGAATTTTTGTAGTGACATCCAGAGTTATCACTTCTTAACTTGAAAAAAAAAAAATAATAATAATAATAATAATAATAGGAGCCGTTAATAAGAATAAATTTAAGAAAGATCTTCTACATATGCAGAAACTAAACAATTTTACACACTTTCTTTTGCCGAGTCATCAGGTCAGGAGGACAAAGTTCTTATTAAATAGAAAGCTTCATCATACTTGGTACATAATTATTGTTACTAAAATCACTTCCACGTTGCATTAACCCGACTAGATTCAAGAGTACACGTGCTCAACAATAGGAAGGTTAACTTATCAACTTTTTTCATCTTAGAAGGAAACATGTAGTTCGGGATAATCTGAGCAACTTCGGCGCGACCTTAGCAAAGTGAAGCTCTTATATTAAAAGCAGCGACGAATTCAAATTTGAATATTATAGTATTAATAGAAAGAATATGCAGTGAAAAATAAATATTCAATTTTTATAATTACTAAGGGGAAAAAAATATAATGACGACAGGAATTCTGTCTTTGATGACTATAAACACTGGCACGAAGCGGTCTACATCATGAGTATCATGAACAGAAAGAAAAGTTGGCATTGCTGTTTAGGATCCGATTCGCTATTGTTGCGCATACTAGATTCATGAAATGTCATTACAATATGTAAATGTAGAGCTAATCTTACAATTTGTGGATCCATTTACATAGAAGGAAACTAATCAGAACTATTTACCTTACTAGTGTTGTTGATAACTTTACAAAAGAGATGCGAATTCTATTTCCGACATTCCTGCCGCTCTTTGTTTTGCCATGTTTTTTTCTGTTTCGCTTACTTGTTGATCTTGTCTTTTTCTTCTTTATGTTTTGCTGAACTCCGGTTTGATTAGTGCAGGCCATGAGTACCTTCTCGATTTGCCCAACGGTTTGACCCGCAGATACTGCTGAAATGACACAGATGTGTGCTAAGTTAGAGGAGTATAAGCCCACTCTGCAAATCTCACTCTGTTCTTAAATTTATACTGAAAGATCTATTGCGGTTGCCTTGAGCTCCATTGTTTATAAAATAGAATGTAAAGGTGAAGGATCCAATATGTAATTGCGAATGACTGGTCGTAATGATCAGCTATAATGTTTAACCCAAGCAGTTGCCCTCGTACCTCGCTAGAGAAATCAGTATTGTAATAATACAACTAAGGGAAGAAATTAGCTCAGTGATTAGCGTATACTAGATTCCGACGCGGGTTCGAATCCAGCTGCTGGATCTTACATTTTGTCTGCAACACAGACCAGCATTGCACTGAAAAAAGCTCCGGGCGCCAATAACCTTAGATATATTGTCTTAAAGTAAAAAAATGAAAGTATTTTTTATAAATATTACTATAAGTTTGGCATGTTTATAATAAAAAAAATTACAAATAATAGAACATATAACTGCACAACTAAAAATGTCTTTGCAAATACTTAAACAGAGAACAGAAATCCAATAATTACATTTACTGGTACAAGGCAAGCTAACGAAATCTCAAACAAAATATGATTTTCAGAAGCGTAAATTAGAAATCTGCAATGGTATTAATTATTACCAACATGGAGTAAAAGAAGGTTGACATGTTACGTCATTGCTAAGAATGTCATTCAGTGCGAGCAGTCCTACTCGAAGAGAATAGAACTGGACTAGTGCTTGTGAATTGAATGGTGGATCAGAAACGATAAAACGATAAACCTATCTGATGATCTCGTCTAGTTAACACACTTTCGTCTACAAGGTCACTATGATTATTATTGTACAATTTATTATTAATTAATCGAGCACTAATTACACTGATAGGAAACAATTTATCTTTCATTATTAAGTATTTTGCTTGCTAACAACTTTGCAACATATTTTTTTATTTTTTTTAAATAAAAGTTCAAAATGATGACGAAAATCTGGTCGGAACACTTAACACAAATTTCTCTTCCAACAATTCTGCAAGTTTCAACTTGTAGAACTTCTTCTATCTTGGAATTTGGGCACACACAAAATGGATTAACATTTTAGAAAAAGGTACCATAACAGAAACCTCCAAAAATCTGCGTTTTCTTAAAAGGTTAATGTCTCATATCAATAATGAATTCACTTGGACAGTAATGTGAAATATGGAAATAACTTTAAATATAAAATATAAATTATATTCCCCCCTTATGATCGAATTTAAAGTTCGAATATTACCAGCTTGAATTCTTGAATAATATAGACAGACCCAAGTCTAAAGGGAACATGTATCCTTGAACACAACAAGTTTTATTAATATTTCATTATAATTCTTGATACTGACCATAAAAACCACCGGAAATAGGAAACCAATAATATTCTATAAATTCAGGAAATATCAAGGGCGCAGACAGCAAATAAACAGCTAAACTATTAACATTAATTTTGTACGTATATTGACCGCCTTGGTAGATGTGTGCAGAAAATAGCGTTGTTGAAAAGAAAAGAAATGTGCTTCTCACTAATCATCACTCCTCCTTAGGATCAAAATGAACTGACAGAAGTAAAGAAATTCCAAAACTTTGATCAAAGATTTCAGGAGATTTTGAACCTCTTAATAAAAGTAAATCACTTATTCTGACGGATAATTACACAATTACGGATGTTCCTATTGGTTACATCTACAAGTTCAGTAATAATGTTACTTAGAGTTATTAAATAAAAAGTTACAAGAAATTACCACTTTATGAGTACAAATTTTTAGTTTTCTGCCTGTTTTGCTTTTAGAGTTTTTTTTTTTTTTATAAAATCCACAACGTTTTGCTATAAAAATTCATGTTAGTTAAAGTTTTCTAAACTTGTATTTATTGTCATAACTAGAAATTCGAAAATTCAACACGAGCCTAAATTAATATTTCCTCCTAACGCGTATTTCCGGCCAAAAGTCAATGACAATAAATAAAATTAATAAACTAATAATCACAAATTGTTAAGGAAATGACCTAAATGAGTTCACTAAACACCACAAGTATTCACCTTCAAATCAGAAAGGATAGTGACCTACTTGTCTTTTAAAGGTGAGAGTCAAGTATCGTGAATTTAAGGTCATTAACCATTTATTGACCATCAACTAGAAGCACATACGTTCCTTAATTCTTTTTTTTCCCTGCGTTTCAGCAAATTTGTAGATGTATACCCTGAAATTTAATGTTGAACATTTTTCCCGAACTTGTACGAGGGTCGTTTGAAAAGTCCGTGCAAAAATAAAAACTACTTAATTTTTTGGGGTAAACCTTTTTTATTTTTCAACATAGTCTCTTTTTAGGCTTATACACTTCGTCCAACGCTGCTCTAGTTTGTTGATCCCTTCCGAATAATAGGATTTGTCCAAGTCTGAAAAATAGCCATTCGTTTCTGCAATCACCTCCTCGTTTGAATAAAATCTTTTTCCCGCCAGCCATTTCTTCATATTGGGGAACAAATAGTAGTCCGTGGGAGCCAAGTCTGGAGAATAGGGGGGATGTGAAACGAGTTGGAACCCTATTTCCATTAATTTTGCGACCACAACTGCTGAGGTGTGAGCTGGTGCGTTGTCGTGATGGAAAAGGACTTTTTTGTGGGCCAATCGTGGGCGTTTTTCTTGCAGCTCGGTTTTCAAACGGTCCAATAACGATGAATAATATGCACCTGTAATAGTTTTACCCTTTTCCAGATAGTCGATGAGGATTATTCCTTGCGAATCCCAAAAGACAGTCGCCATAATCTTTCCGGCCGAAGGAACGGTCTTCGCCTTTTTTGGCGCAGATTCCCCCTTGGTAACCCATTGTTTAGATTGTTCTTTGGCCTCAGGAGTGTAGTGATGTATCCATGTTTCATCCACAGTGACGAAACGACGCTTGAAGTCCTGCGGATTCTTCTGGAACAGCTGCAAACCGTCCTTGCAACACTTCACACGATTTCGTTTTTGGTCAAGCGTGAGCAATCGCGGCACCCATCTTGCGGATAGCTTTGTCATGTCCAAATGTTGATGCAAAATATTATGTACCCGTTCATTCGAGATGCCCACAGCACTAGCAATCTCACGCACCTTCACTCTTCTGTCATCCCTCACCATATCATGGATTTTATCAATGATTTTTGGAGTAGTAACTTCAACAGGGCGTCCAGAACGTTCAGCGTCACTTGTGCCCATATGGCCACTCCGAAAATTTTGAAACCACTTATAAACTGTTCTAATCGAAGGTGCAGAGTCACCATAATGTTTATCAAGCTTCTCTTTAGACTCCTGAGGCGTTTTGCCTTTCATAAAGTAGTGTTTAATCAACACACGAAATTCTTTTTCGTCCATTTTTTGAAAATCACTCGAATTCCTCGATTCAAACGAATGCCAAACACAAAGAAATAGACCGATCTGGCTGAAACTTGGTGTGTGTTCTTCCAAGAGATGCTACTAACTAAACATAACCTCGATACGCGCCAGTAGTGCTATCTCTCTGACTTTGCACGGACTTTTCAAACGACCCTCGTACTCTGTCCTAGTAGATAGTTTAGAGGAAAACTAAAATTTTAACTAGTGATTAACGTGAATTAACGAAAATGCCCTTTTACTTAAAGATAAATTTTTCCCTTTTTTTTTTTTTTTTGTGAACAGCTACAACAATTACAAACTTATTTTAGCATTCCCGCTGATAAGATAGTATTAGGTCAAAGTTTATCCTCTAAAATGTCCTGTCTCTAATAAAACATAATCTTTTCTGATTTTCAAGGGTTTTTAAAAAAAAAGATCAAAGGGCTTAAAAGTTACTTGGATCTTAAAATCATTTATAGGGCGATCTGGTGTTACTTTTCTTTAGATCTTTGAGCCTTTAGAGTATCTCTGTAGATGTTACTCCAAGAAGTCAGTTGTGACTTCTTTTGAAATACTGTGACTGTGGGTATAAAAGTTGAAGTAGAATGCAGCCCATGAAGTGCTAGCTAAGCAATGTGAACGAAGTCCCAGGAAAACTTCAATTCAGAGCAGTCTTGGTATGCTCTCTAATCCTTCTGACACGCCGTCTCAGTTAGTCTTCAACCATCTCATATAAGAAGAGCAAATGTGCTGTTGAAATTCCGACTGTGTAGAGAGCATCCTCAAAAACCACAGATATGTTTAAACTTTTTATTTATATTTTTAACAAAGTTTTTTTAACGTTCTTTTTATAAAAATTGATTTTAAGGAGGCGATCTGCGATATCATGCTTTCACAAAAATTATTTTCATTAAGGTGAAACTATAGTGAAGCCAATCAACTAATTTTTAACATAGTTTTCAGCTAAACAAAATTAAATAAGTTTTCATTGAGAATAAACAAAACAAAAAAAAAATCTTTTTAATTAAAAATTCGGGTAACCGCAATCCAAATTTGTAGTTGTAAAGACAGAAATGTTCGATATGACCTTCGACATAAAACTTAACGTCCAAATTGTGACAACAGAGAACATACTCATTCAATCATTATGATTAACTTGCAATGTCCAACATAACATTAAAATAATATTTAACACGTTATCTGTAAAAATGCGAACAGAACACTTTCACATTTGATAAAACATACAATTAAAGGAATCTATTAAAAGATTTTGGATACATTCCATTCTGAGACATGTCTCAAGGGAATACAGTGTAATGTTCTAATTAGTCCTCCCCATGCGAATGTTCTAAATGGATGAAAAGTAAGAATATGAATTCTTTAAAATGAGAAACAAATAAAGTGTGAATTAGATGTGAAACAAATCACACTTCTGCTCTACTCCAGCATTTACCATGTGACACGATTTCCTTCTAATGATTCCCTCAAATTTTTAGGATCTAATATTACGTCGGAATATGGAAGAAATCGCGAAGGTAAGTAATGGTTATGGGGCAATGCTGCCAGCCCTACAACAAACAAGTTAAACATAGTCTAATACATCAGCGCTGCACGAAGATGGAGCATGACCATGGCGGAAGAGCTGCTAAGAAAGAAAATCTAGGAGATGAAGGGTTTGAATTAGGACTAGGACTTAATGGGAGTGAACGCTGAAATGGACAGTGTAGGATATGGAGGTCCAAGCTAGCTCACATCTCGAGGGAAGAAGCCCTTCTGCTATATGGACTCAGAATGTGCGAAACACCAAAGCGCATACAGGAAAAGAATTGCAAAATGTAGCGAAACATTGTTCTTGGAGAGCAAGAGAGAAGTTTTCCGGTCATACTGAGTTGATTTAAAATGAATTAATTGGTAATGTTAACGAATAGATATTTAGCATTTTTAATTTTTTTTTTTTATAAAAACAATATTTATAATTAGGGAAGGGATTAGCTATGAGGTTAGCATACTGGACTCCCACGCGGAGGTCCCGGGTTCGAATCCAGCAGCTGACCCTTAGATTTTCTCTTCCTAGGAGCTTCTTACAGCTCACTGTCCGGTGATGAACAGTGTTGTCTGTAACGAGAGAACACTGTCCGGAGGCCGGCAGTGCACTGGAAAAAGCTCCGGGCGCTAATAACCTCAGATGTTGATGCGCCAAAAAAAAAAAAAAAAAAAAAAAAAAAAATTATAATTAAATATTCAGTAATTGTAAATTGCAGTCGATATGTCAGTAAAATAATGTGACAGTATCATTTAATTAATAGAAATACGAGACGGTGCCACATTGTTGCTGCACTACGCACCTGATTGTTCATATTATTTCAATAATGAAAATTTATTGGCGATTGAGTTTGTGTGTGAATTAAAAGTGAAATCGCATTTGAAACCTTTAAATTCTGTAGCGGCAACAGTATCTTATATCAGGTATATTGCGCTTTCTGAAAATTTGGCGATTGGAGACATTACGTTCACAAATACGTAGATTTCCGCTTCGCAAATGTTTAGGGAGGTAACTCCAAAGGCTTCTAAACAACAGTAGTAAGAGAGAGTATGAAAGGAGACTCCACTACTGTTTCTTTTAAGATCATCATTGATTCGAATCTTATCAGAGCCCTGCATACCCGCTAAATTTGCTCATTGTCGCTCTAGAGAATTTTCTCTAGACAGTGAAAATCTACGGGCAGTAAGTCCAGGGCACTACCTACTGAACTAATTCTGTAATTGCAAATAACTCAACTAAAACCATTTTTTTATTAGAAAAAACTTGTCCAGTTACATTATTTCTTCCTGAATGGTTTAGCTCACATTAAAAAAAAAAGCAAATAGATAAACTTTGCCAATTTGCCCTGTTGAGTAGTTTCAATCTAAAAGGAAAGAGTCATTGGCACCATCTCTGAATAGAGGATTCGAGTTAAATCCTCTAATTATAAATGGAAAGCTAGTTAAGAAAAGCTGAAAAATAGTAATCGCTGAAATGAATTAAAAGTTTAACTTAACTTACTAATTAGAAGTTACTTTGATGTTGCAAAAGATATAAATTATGACATACTAAATAAATATAAAATGCTTACAATATCATTCCGATATGCCAAATACCAAAATCTGTCAATTTTACATAAAAATAATCTTTAAAAAAATCTAGTAACTGTTTGTTACAGTTTTTCTCTTATTAATACATGTGAAATAATATTGTTAACTGGCTCAACTAGTCGAGTAGACTTAAAATTCGAAATGCAGGTAATAAATAATTGGTCTGTGGTCAATTATAAAACCTAGATTACAATTATATTCTACAAGAATCTCGTCTGCTAGCACACTTGAATCTAAATCACTAACTGCTTCGGCCTAAGTTTAGAGAAAATTGGGACAAGATGGAATTTTCGAGAATCTAACGAATTCCGCAAAGTCGCTTAACGTTAAACGATTTAACTTAAAACGTGGCTTTCTAGAGTGTGACATTAATGTGTTTTAATAAGTGTATTGTCCGAATATTGCATTCAGATTTGGGAAAAAATAAATTAATTATAAGGAAATTGAAAAGAGATACTTTCAACAAAATAATGATGTCCAAAACCAGAACTAAACTCAGCAGTGATTCTTCAGCAGATAAGGGTTGTAGAAATAGATTACAATTGAGTCTTGAAAATATGAGTTGGATAAGACTGCGACCAAATAGATTTAGAGAAAATTCGGATAACTTTATACATATATACAATACGATTTGCATATGGCTGCTTATATCTGTCGCCCTCAAAACAAGCAAGGCTCCGAAAAATTTTACAGAGTCTAATTGATTTTTACTAGCATCAAATACATTCTAAGACACCACAGAAAGCTGTTGTGAAAAGACGCACTTATCGTTAGCTGAACTTCAAATTGCTGAATATTCTACAAGCGGCGATACAGTATCGTGTTTTGTAGAGGCTTTTTTTAGATGGAGCTCAAAACTGTGATCACTCTAAACCCTTAAAAAAAATAATTCTTTAAAAATTCAATTACTAATTACGCGGTAAAATTAATAACCACCGTTCAAATTGTAGAGCTAACCCCAACTTAATTGCTCAGTTTGGAACAAGCGAGGTCTTAATTCAGAATCAACACTTGAACTTTTCATAAATATAATCAAGAAAGTAAAATTTTATTCGCCTCAACAATAAAATATGATTATGCAAATTATTTTGTTTGAAACTTAAAATTCCTGAACAATTTACTCTGGAGAAAACATTAATAAAATTGTTATTTATGCGTAAGACGAATGAAACAAAACAATGGTTTCGGCACTTGTAATGAAGGTTAAAATAATGCTAAGTATAGAAAGTTGTTTTACAGTTAGTAAAATATTTGCGCAAATAATTTATTTTAAAATAATAATAAAATTGAGGGAAGAGAGTAGATTAGCTTGGAGATACCGGATACCGCCTGCTCTCACTTAGCTGGCTGTTCAATGATCGATAAAATAGGTAGTCCTAATCTAAAGCATACTGATCATTGCTTAAGATCTTCAGCTATCCTTTGGGTTCACGAGGCCACAATGGAATAGTCGAACTTAATTGGGGTACACCATTTTTTGTTTTTGGAACTCGTTATTTCATTGTTTGAACCTTTTTATAGTATAGTTTATATAGCTTTTCTATACCTTTAGGTTTTATAATAGGTCACAATATTCATTTTTTGAAGTATATGATTAGGTAATAAAACTTTAATATTTTTTCAGCTATTTTGATTTATTACAAAAAAAAGAAGAAGAAAGAGGCTATCATGGAGCTAGTAGGAGATTGGACCTACTGTGTGTGTTAGAGTAACCACTACCTGGCCAGACGGAAGTCGAGCTATGCTCAAAAACGAATGAATTATTTTTGTAATCTCACCCTTACGCTAACCTCTAGCGAAATGCGAAGAATACTAAGCTGCAGGGTGTCTTAAGAAAGAAATGATCATGTCGTAAACTAGCTCTATAGCTGATTGTACGGGCATCTCATGCTCAGAGAGTATTGCTGCATGAATTTTAAATACGTCCGTTCACACAAACCGTTTCATATTCTCATTATCTTAACTCTGGTACTTATTTTACATTTAGCATTATTTTTATTTCCACAATAAAACATTACTTAAAAAAAAGAAAAGAAAAAAGTGCATACCATGCAGTTAATTTGAATATTGCATATAAGATAATGTTTCTAAGTACGGCAATAATTGTTCTGAATACCGCCGGCAACTTGAGCAAATATAATTAGATTTAATAAAATTTAATAATTTTAAGTATTGTATCTCATTAATTCGTTGTGAGTACTTTTTCTATTAAATTTTTGTGCTACCACAGTAAACAACAGATTATTCGTATGAAATTTTGTGCTCATACACACTCTGTTTTACTAAGTAGTATGCTATAGTTTTCGTGCGTACAGATCCTTTAGTTGAGAAGATATTGAGAGTTGAAATTTTTTTGGGTCATGGTTTTGCTGTGAAATGGGGCCTTTATAACTCCCACAGTAAACAACCGATTATTCGTATGAAATATTGTGCTCCTACACACTCTGTTTTACTGAGTAGTATGCCATAGTGTTCTTGCGTACAGATCCATTAGTTGAGAAGATATTGAGAGTTCAAATTTTTTTGGGTCATAGTATTGCTGTGATATTGGGCCCTTATAATACCCACAGTAAACAACAGATTATTCGTATGAAATTTTGTGCTCATACACACTCTGCTTTACTGAGTAGCATGCTATAGTTTTCTTGAGTACAGATCTATTAGTTGAGAAGATATTGAGAGTTGAAATTTTTTTGGGTCATGGTTTTGCTGTCAAATGGGGCCCTAATAATTTTCACAGAAAACAACAGATTATTCGTAAGAAATTTTGTGCTCTTACACACTCTGTTTTACTGAGTAGTATGCTATAGTTTTCTTGAGTACAGATCTATTAGTTGAGAAGATATTGAGAGTTGAAATTTTTTTGGGTCATAGTATTGCTGTGAAATTGGGACCTTATAATTCCCACAGTAAACAACCGATTATCCTAATGAAATTTTGTGCTCTTACACACCCTGTTTTACTGAGTAGTATACTATAGTTTTCTTGAGTGCAGATCTATTAGTTGAGAAGATATTGAGAGTTGAAATTTTTTTGGGTCATGGTTTTGCTGTGAAATGGGGCCCTTATAATTCCCACAGAAAACAACAGATTATTCGTATGAAATTTTGTGCTCTTACACACTCTGTTTTACTGAGTAGTATGCTATAGTTTTCTTAAGTACAGATCAATTAGTTGAGAAGATATTAAGAGTTGAAATTTTTTTGGGTCATGGTTTTGCTGTGAAATGGGGCCTTTATAACTCCCACAGTAAACAACCGATTATTCGTATTAAATTTTGTGCTCTTACACACTCTGTTTTACTGAGTAGTATGCTATAGTTTTCTTGAGTACAGATCCATTAGTTGAGAAGATATTGAGAGTTCAAATTTTTTTGGGTCATAGTATTGCTGTGAAATTGGGCACTTATAATTCCCACAGTAAACAACAGATTATTCGTATGAAATTTTGTGCTCTTACACACTCTGTTTTACTGAGTAGTATGCTATAGTTTTCTTAAGCACAGATCAATTAGTTGAGAAGATATTGAGAGTTGAAATTTTTTTGGGTCATGGTTTTGCTGTGAAATAGGACCCTTATAACTCTCACAGTAAACAACAGATTATTCGTAATAAATTTTGTGCTCTTACACACTCTGTTTTACTGAGTAGTATGCTATAGTTTTCTTAAGTACAGATCAATTAGTTGAGAAGATATTGAGAGTTGAAATTTTTTTGGGTCATGGTTTTGATGTGAAATGAGGCCCTTATAATTCCCACAGAAAACAGCAGATTATTCGTATGAAATTTTGTGCTCTTACACACTCTGTTTTACTGAGTAGTATGCTATAGTTTTCTTGAGTACAGATCTATTAGTTGAGAAGATATTGAGAGTTGAAATTTTTTTGGGTCATGGTTTTGATGTGAAATGAGGCCCTTATAATTCCCACAGAAAACAGCAGATTATTCGTATGAAATTTTGTGCTCTTACACACTCTGTTTTACTGAGTAGTATGCTATAATTTACGTGCGTACAGATCCTTTAGTTGAGAAGATATTGAGAGTTGAAATTTTTTTGGGTCATGGTTTTGCTGTGAAATGGGGCCTTTATAACTCCCACAGTAAACAACCGATTATTCGCATTAAATTTTGTGCTCTTACACACTCTGTTTTACTGAGTAGTATGCTATAGTTTTCTTGAGTACAGATCCATTAGTTGAGAAGATATTGAGAGTTGAAATTTTTTTGGGTCATAGTATTGCTGTGAAATTGGGCACTTATAATTCCCACAGTAAACCACAGATTATTCGTATGAAATTTTGTGCTCTTACACACTCTGTTTTACTGAGTAGTATGCTATAGTTTTCTTGAGTACAGATCTATTAGTTGAGAAGATATTGAGAGTTGAAATTTTTTTGGGTCATGGTTTTGCTGTGAAATGGGGCCCTTATAATTCCCACAGAAAACAGCAGATTATTCGTATGAATTTTTGTGCCCTTACACACTCTGTTTTATTGAGTAGTATGCTATAGTTTTCGTGCGTACAGATCCTTTAGTTGAGAAGATATTGAGAGTTGAAATTTTTTTGGGTCATGGTTTTGCTGTGAAATGGGGCCCTTATAATTCCCACAGAAAACAACAGATTATTCGTAATAAATTTTGTTCTCGTACACACTCTGTTTTACTGAGTAGGATGCTATAGTTTTCTTAAGTAAAGATCAATTAGTTGAGAAGATATTGAGAGTTGAAATTTTTTTGGGTCATAGTTTTGCTGTCAAATGGAGCCCTGATAATTCCCACAGAAAACAACAGATTATTCTTATGAAATTTTGTGCTCTTACACACTTTGTTTTACTTAGTAGTATGCTATAGTTTTTTGAGTACAGATCCATTAGTTGAGACGATATTGAGAGTTGATATTTTTTTGGGTCATAGTATTGCTGTGAAATTGGGCACTTATAATTCCCACAGTAAACAACAGATTATTCGTAATAAATTTTGTGCTCTTACACACTCTGTTTTACTGAGTAGTATGCTATAGTTTTCTTGAGTACAGATCTATTAGTTGAGAAGATATTGAGAGTTGAAATTTTTTTGGGTCATGGTTTTGATGTGAAATGAGGCCCTTATAATTCCCACAGAAAACAGCAGATTATTCGTATGAAATTTTGTGCTCTTACACACTCTGTTTTACTGAGTAGTATGCTATAGTTTTCGTGCGTACAGATCCTTTAGTTGAGAAGATATTGAGAGTTGAAATTTTTTTGGGTCATGGTTTTGCTGTGAAATGGGGCCTTTATAACTCCCACAGTAAACAACCGATTATTCGCATTAAATTTTGTGCTCTTACACACTCTGTTTTACTGAGTAGTATGCTATAGTTTTCTTGTGTACAGTTCCATTAGTTGAGAAGATATTGAGAGTTGAAATTTTTTTGGGTCATAGTATAGCTGTGAAATTGGGCACTTATAATTCCCACAGTAAACAACAGATTATTCGTATGAAATTTTGTGCTCCTACACACTCTGTTTTACTGAGTAGTATGCTATAGTTTTCTTAAGTACAGATAAATTAGTTGAGAAGATATTGAGAGTTGAAATTTTTTTGGGTCATGGTTTTGCTGTGAAATAGGACCCTTATAACTCTCACAGTAAACAACAGATTATTCGTAATAAATTTTGTGCTCTTACACACTCTGTTTTACTGAGTAGTATGCTATAGTTTTCTTAAGTACAGATCAATTAGTTGAGAAGATATTGAGAGTTGAAATTTTTTTGGGTCATAGTTTTGCTGTCAAATGGAGCCCTGATAATTCCCACAGAAAACAACAGATTATTCTTATGAAATTTTGTGCTCTTACACACTTTGTTTTACTTAGTAGTATGCTATAGTTTTTTGAGTACAGATCCATTAGTTGAGACGATATTGAGAGTTGATATTTTTTTGGGTCATAGTATTGCTGTGAAATTGGGCCCTTATAATTCCCACAGTAAACAACAGATTATTCGTAATAAATTTTGTGCTCTTACACACTCTGTTTTACTGAGTAGTATGCTATAGTTTTCTTGAGTACAGATCTATTAGTTGAGAAGATATTGAGAGTTGAAATTTTTTTGGGTCATGGTTTTGATGTGAAATGAGGCCCTTATAATTCCCACAGAAAACAGCAGATTATTCGTATGAAATTTTGTGCTCTTACACACTCTGTTTTACTGAGTAGTATGCTATAGTTTTCGTGCGTACAGATCCTTTAGTTGAGAAGATATTGAGAGTTGAAATTTTTTTGGGTCATGGTTTTGCTGTGAAATGGGGCCTTTATAACTCCCACCGTAAACAACCGATTATTCGCATTAAATTTTGTGCTCTTACACACTCTGTTTTACTGAGTAGTATGCTATAGTTTTCTTGAGTACAGATCCATTAGTTGAGAAGATATTGAGAGTTGAAATTTTTTTGGGTCATAGTATTGCTGTGAAATTGGGCACTTATAATTCCCACAGTAAACATCAGATTATTCGTATGAAATTTTGTGCTCTTACACACTCTGTTTTACTGAGTAGTATGCTATAGTTTTCTTAAGTACAGATCAATTAGTTGAGAAGATATTGAGAGTTGAAATTTTTTTGGGTCATGGTTTTGCTGTGAAATAGGATCCTTATAACTCTCACAGTAAACAACAGATTATTCGTAATAAATTTTGTGCTCTTACACACTCTGTTTTACTGAGTAGTATGCTATAGTTTTCTTGAGTACAGATCCATTAGTTGAGAAGATATTGAGAGTTGAAATTTTTTTGGGTCATAGTTTTGCTGTCAAATGGAGCCCTGATAATTCCCACAGAAAACAACAGATTATTCTTATGAAATTTTGTGCTCTTACACACTTTGTTTTACTTAGTAGTATGCTATAGTTTTTTGAGTACAGATCCATTAGTTGAGACGATATTGAGAGTTGATATTTTTTTGGGTCATAGTATTACTGTGAAATTGGGCACTTATAATTCCCACAGTAAACAACAGATTATTCGTAATAAATTTTGTGCTCTTACACACTGTTTTACTGAGTAGTATGCTATAGTTTTCTTGAGTACAGATCTATTAGTTGAGGAGATATTGAGAGTTGAAATTTTTTTGGGTCATGGTTTTGATGTGAAATGAGGCCCTTATAATTCCCAAAGAAAACAGCAGATTATTCGTATGAAATTTTGTGCTCTTACACACTCTGCTTTACTGAGTAGTATGCTATAGTTTTCGTGCGTACAGATCCTTTAGTTGAGAAGATATTGAGAGTTGAAATTTTTTTGGGTCATGGTTTTGCTGTGAAATGGGGCCTTTATAACTGCCACAGTAAACAACCGATTATTCGCATTAAATTTTGTGCTCTTACACACTCTGTTTTACTGAGTAGTATGCTATAGTTTTCTTGAGTACAGATACATTAGTTGAGAAGATATTGAGAGTTGAAATTTTTTTGGGTCATAGTATTGCTGTGAAATTGGGCACTTATAATTCCCACAGTAAACAACAGATTATTCGTATGAAATTTTGTGCTCTTACACACTCTCTTTACTGAGTTGCATGCTATAGTTTTCTTGAGTACAGATCTATTAGCTGAGAAGATATTGAGAGTTAAAATTTTTGTGGGTCATAGTTTTGCTGTCAAATGGGGCCCTGATAATTCCCACAGAAAACAACAGATTATTCTTATGAAATTTTGTGCTCTTACACACTTTGTTTTACTGAGTAGTATGCTATAGTTTTCTTAAGTACAGATAAATTAGTTGAGAAGATATTGAGAGTTGAAATTTTTTTGGGTCATGGTTTTGCTGTGAAATAGGACCCTTACAACTCTCACAGTAAACAACAGATTATTCGTAATAAATTTTGTGCTCTTACACACTCTGTTTTACTGAGTAGTATGCTATAGTTTTCTTAAGTACAGATCAATTAGTTGAGAAGTTATTGAGAGTTGAAATTTTTTTGGGTCATAGTTTTGCTGTCAAATGGAGCCCTGATAATTCCCACAGAAAACAACAGATTATTCTTATGAAATTTTGTGCTCTTACACACTTTGTTTTACTTAGTAGTATGCTATAGTTTTTTGAGTACAGATCCATTAGTTGAGACGATATTGAGAGTTGATATTTTTTTGGGTCATAGTATTGCTGTGAAATTGGGCCCTTATAATTCCCACAGTAAACAGCAGATTATTCGTAAGAAATTTTGTGCACTTACACACTCTGTTTTACTGAGTAGTATGCTATAGTTTTTCTTTAGTACAGATCTATTAGTTGAGAAGATATTGAGAGTTGAAATTTTTTTGGGTCACGGTTTTGCTGTCAAATGGGGTCCTAATAATTTCTACAGAAAACAACAGATTATTCTTATGAAATTTTGTGCTCTTACACACTTTGTTTTACTGAGTAGTATGCTATAGTTTTCTTGAGTACAGATCCATTAGTTGAGAAGATATTGAGAGTTGAAATTTTTTTGGGTCATAGTATTGCTGTGAAATTGGGCACTTATAATTCCCACAGTAAACAACAGATTATTCGTATGAAATTTTGTGCTCTTACACACGCTGTTTTACTGAGTAGTATGCTATAGTTTTCTTGAGTACAGATCTATTAGTTGAGAAGATATTGAGAGTTGAAATTTTTTTGTGTCATGGTTTTGCTGTGAAATGGGGCCCTTATAATTCCCACAGAAAACAGCAGATTATTCGTATGAAATTTTGTGCTCTTACACACTCTGTTTTATTAAGTAGTATGCTATAGTTTTCTTGAGTACAGATCCATTAGTTGAGAAGATATTGAGAGTTGAAATTTTTTTGGGTCATAGTTTTGCTGTCAAATGGAGCCCTGATAATTCCCACAGAAAACAACAGATTATTCTTATGAAATTTTGTGCTCTTACACACTTTGTTTTACTTAGTAGTATGCTATAGTTTTTTGAGTACAGATCCATTAGTTGAGACGATATTGAGAGTTGATATTTTTTTGGGTCATAGTATTACTGTGAAATTGGGCACTTATAATTCCCACAGTAAACAACAGATTATTCGTAATAAATTTTGTGCTCTTACACACTGTTTTACTGAGTAGTATGCTATAGTTTTCTTGAGTACAGATCTATTAGTTGAGAAGATATTGAGAGTTGAAATTTTTTTGGGTCATGGTTTTGATGTGAAATGAGGCCCTTATAATTCCCAAAGAAAACAGCAGATTATTCGTATGAAATTTTGTGCTCTTGCACACTCTGCTTTACTGAGTAGTATGCTATAGTTTTCGTGCGTACAGATCCTTTAGTTGAGAAGATATTGAGAGTTGAAATTTTTTTGGGTCATGGTTTTGCTGTGAAATGGGGCCTTTATAACTCCCAAAGTAAACAACCGATTATTCGCATTACATTTTGTGCTCTTACACACTCTGTTTTACTGAGTAGTATGCTATAGTTTTCTTGAGTACAGATACATTAGTTGAGAAGATATTGAGAGTTGAAATTTTTTTGGGTCATAGTATTGCTGTGAAATTGGGCACTTATAATTCCCACAGTAAACAACAGATTATTCGTATGAAATTTTGTGCTCTTACACACTCTCTTTACTGAGTTGTATGCTATAGTTTTCTTGAGTACAGATCTATTAGCTGAGAAGATATTGAGAGTTAAAATTTTTGTGGGTCATAGTTTTGCTGTCAAATGGGGCCCTGATAATTCCCACAGAAAACAACAGATTATTCTTATGAAATTTTGTGCTCTTACACACTTTGTTTTACTGAGTAGTATGCTATAGTTTTCTTAAGTACAGATAAATTAGTTGAGAAGATATTGAGAGTTGAAATTTTTTTGGGTCATGGTTTTGCTGTGAAATAGGACCCTTACAACTCTCACAGTAAACAACAGATTATTCGTAATAAATTTTGTGCTCTTACACACTCTGTTTTACTGAGTAGTATGCTATAGTTTTCTTAAGTACAGATCAATTAGTTGAGAAGATATTGAGAGTTGAAATTTTTTTGGGTCATAGTTTTGCTGTCAAATGGAGCCCTGATAATTCCCACAGAAAACAACAGATTATTCTTATGAAATTTTGTGCTCTTACACACTTTGTTTTACTTAGTAGTATGCTATAGTTTTTTGAGTACAGATCCATTAGTTGAGACGATATTGAGAGTTGATATTTTTTTGGGTCATGGTTTTGCTGTGAAATGGGGCCCTTATAATTCCCACAGAAAACAGCAGATTATTCGTATGAAATTTTGTGCTCTTACACACTCTGTTTTATTAAGTAGTATGCTATAGTTTTCGTGCGTACAGATCCTTTAGTTGAGAAGATATTGAGAGTTGAAATTTTTTTGGTTCATGGTTTTGCTGTGAAATGGGGCCTTTATAACTCCCACAGTAAACAACCGATTATTCGTATTAAATTTTGTGCTCTTACACACTCTGTTTTACTGAGTAGTATGCTATAGTTTTCTTGAGTACAGATCCAAGTTGAGAAGATATTGAGAGTTGTAATTTTTTTTGGTCATAGTATTGCTGTGAAATTGTGCCCTTATAATTCCCACAGTAAACTACAGATTATTCGTAAGAAATTTTGTGATGTTACATACTCTGTTTTACTGGGTAGTATGCTATAGTTTTCTTGAGTACAGATCTATTAGTTGAGAAGATATTGAGAGTTGAAATTTTTTTGGGTCATGGGTTTGCTGTCAAATGGGGCCCTTATAACTCCCACAGTAAACAACCGATTATTCGTATGAAATTTTGTGCTCCTACACACTCTGTTTTACTGAGTAGTATGCCATAGTTTTCTTGCGTACAGATCTATTAGTTGAGAAGATATTGAGAGTTCAAATTTTTTTGGGTCATAGTATTGCTGTGATATTGGGCCCTTATAATACCCAGAGTAAACAACAGATTATTCGTATGAAATTTTGTGCTCATACACACTCTGTTTTACTGGGTAGTATGCTATAGTTTTCTTGAGTACAGATCTATTAGTTGAGAAGATATTGAGAGTTGAAATTTTGTTGAGTCATGGGTTTGCTGTCAAATGGGGCCCTTATAACTCCCACAGTAAACAACCGATTATTCGTATGAAATTTTGTGCTCCTACACACTCTGTTTTACTGAGTAGTATGCCATAGTTTTCTTGCGTACAGATCTATTAGTTGAGAAGATATTGAGAGTTCAAATTTTTTTGGGTCATAGTATTGCTGTGATATTGGGCCCTTATAATACCCAGAGTAAACAACAGATTATTCGTATGAAATTTTGTGCTCATACACACTCTGTTTTACTGAGTAGTATGCTATAGTTTTCTTGAGTACAGATCTATTAGTTGAGAAGATATTGAGAGTTGAAATTTTTTTGGGTCATGGTTTTGCTGTCAAATGGGGCCCTAATAATTTTCACAGAAAACAACAGATTATTCCTATGAAATTTTGTGCTCTTACACACTCTGTTTTACTGAGTAGTATGCTATAGTTTTCTTGAGTACAGATCCATTAGTTGAGAAGATATTGAGAGTTGAAATTTTTTCGGGTCACAGTTTTGCTGTCAAATGGGGTTCTAATAATTCCCACAGAAAACAACAGATTATTCTTATGAAATTTTGTGCTCTTACACACTCGGTTTTACTGAGTAGTATGCTATAGTTTTCTTGAGTACAGATCCAGTAGTTGAGAAGATATTAAGAGTTGAAATTTTTTTGGGTCATAGTATTGCTGTGAAATTGGGCCCTTATAATTCCCACGGTAAACAGCAGATTATGCGTAAGAAATTTTGTGCTCTTACACACTCTGTTTTACTGAGTAGTATGCTATAGTTTTCTTGAGTACAGATCTATTAGTTGAGAAGATATTGAGAGTTGAAATTTTTTTGGGTCATAGTATTGCTGTGAAATTGGGACCTTATAATTCCCACAGTAAACAACCGATTATTCGTATGAAATTTTGTGCTCTTACACACTCTGTTTTACTGAGTAGTATACTATAGTTTTCTTGAGTGCAGATCTATTAGTTGAGAAGATATTGAGAGTTGAAATTTTTTTGGGTCATGGTTTTGCTGTGAAATGGGGCCCTTATAATTCCCACAGAAAACAACAGATTATTCGTATGAAATTTTGTGCTCTTACACACTCTGTTTTACTGAGTAGTATGCTATAGTTTTCGTGCGTACAGATCCTTTAGTTGAGAAGATATTGAGAGTTGAAATTTTTTTGGGTCATGGTTTTGCTGTGAAATGGGGCCCTTATAACTCCCACAGTAAACAACCGATTATTCGTATGAAATTTTGTGCTCTTACACACTCTGTTTTACTGAGTAGTATGCTATAGTTTTCTTGAGTACAGATCCATTTCTTGAGAAGATATTGAAATTTTTTTGGGTCATAGTATTGCTGTGATATTGGGCCCTTATAATTCCCACAGTAAGCAACAGATTATTCGTATGAAATTTTGTGCTCTTACACACTCTGTTTTACTGAGTACTATGCTATAGTTTTCGTGCGTACAGATCCTTTAGTTGAGAAGATATTGAGAGTTGAAATTTTTTTGGGTCATGGTTTTGCTGTGAAATGGGGCCCTTATAACTCCCACAGTAAACAACCGATTATTCGTATGAAATTTTGTGCTCTTACACACTCTGTTTTACTGAGTAGTATGCTATAGTTTTCTTGAGTACAGATCCATTTCTTGAGAAGATATTGAAATTTTTTTGGGTCATAGTATTGCTGTGATATTGGGCCCTTATAATTCCCACAGTAAGCAACAGATTATTCGTAAGAAATTTTGTGCTCTTACACACTCTGTTTTACTGAGTAGTATACTATAGTTTTCTTGAGTACAGATCCATTAGTTGAGAAGATATTGAGAGTTGATATTTGTTTGGGTCATGGTTTTGCTGTGAAATGGGGCCCTTATAATTCCCACAGAAAACAACAGATTATTCGTTTGAAATTTTCTTGCGAAAAAAGATTTCCTCTTACCACAGAAAAATGTAAGAATCGTTAATTGAAGTATTGTATTGAAATCTTTCAACACACCATACTTCTATTTTCACCAATATCTTCTCCATTGGAAACTAGGAATGCTTTAATAAATCGATGGTCACACGTAGCATAGAGATAGTCAAATAAATTAACGTACACAGCAATTGGAAGATCGTGGAGAACATGATTGTCCCAATCAATACAAAAAGAATATAGCATGTTGAGACTGGATGGCGCCATGACTGTATATCTGTGAGTCATGCTACTAACTAAAAAAAACTAACAGATACATTAAAGTGACGTAAATTTTAATTGCTAATAAATAAATTAGCATAACACTCACCATCTCTATTTTTTTAGACTGCACCTAATGCAATTTCTTAATTGTTTACAAACTATGAGCAGAAAACTTGAATTACTAAAGACATTGCATCGAAGATTTACCCTGCGGAAAAATAGTATTTATTATCAAGAACAGCAAAAGGAATTTACGAGGTACACATGGTGACTATAATATCGAGGCTCTGCTTCAGATCTTATTTTGTACCTGAGCTCAAACTAGGACTAAAGCTTGCTACAACGTCTGGATTTTCATTTATTTCCCCATTGCTTTATTTATTGCAATATTATTTTCCCTGCTCTTAAAATGACGGAGAGTCAGCAGCAGGCAATTAGACTAGGGCTAAAGTAATCTTGTTTTCAATTTACAAGATGAAAGATGCATTTATAACAATAATTAAATTCTAATTTTTCTATTTGTTTATTATTTTCTTTAATGTATTTTCTATAATGTCATTACAGGTGAAATCTTTAAACTAGATACACTAAATACTTATCTAAGAACATCGGTTTTGCTTGAAATGTATTTCAAGTAGGTAAATTGATTTATAGTAAGTTTCAGAGATGTAGGAATATTTTAGCTTCTTTTTGAGTGTCATTTCTGAAAACTCTACAGTTAACCAATTTTACATTCTTGCTATACATCAAATACTTTTTTAAAATTCTGAGTTTTTTGAAAATCTACAGAAATTAGATTGGTGAGAAAGAGTCAATGGGAGGTTTCAGGTTTGTTAAATTGTGCAACTTGAGATTATTTTATATTGTATAAGAAAAGTTTATGCATCTAATCAACAATTGCACGTTTAGAATTTCTTTTATGTGCATTGCATTATTATTTTAATAATTAGATGGTGCAGGCCGCAATGTTCGTTAAGTTGTGCCTTAGTGCACATGTTTTGGAAAAGCCCTGCTTTAATGTTTAATTATTGAGTGTTTCACAAGAGTAAAAAATTACGCAAACATCTTAGAACTGTATCTATGATATTGAAAAGAAATATATTTTCTTATTATCTTTAAGTGCCTACCTTTATGCAGTTGTTAGTTATTATCCTCATTGGCTTAGTAATGAGAAATTCAGTTCAAGGATGTTTATTAAAATGTAATATAAGAAAATGTTTCATTGAAACAAACGGTAAAAGATAGCAATTGCAACCATTCTCCAGAAGGTTTTTTGTAAATGGGATTGTGGTTGACTATCTACTCGGCAGTCGGCCTCCTTTTACTCCGATTTTCGAGGCAGATTTGGCAGATTTCAGGCAGGTATATTTCCACCATCGAAATTCGGTAACCACCAGGCTTTTTGGATCACCTCTCGAAGTTTGTTGTCGACTCCTCCTACCACGTCAGAACTTGTAAGTCATCCATTTAGTATGACCAAGTTAACTGGGAGACACTTAGTGCCGCCAATTTTTCCTACCGCGGCTCTTGATGTTGGAAGCAGATTGTTTATCCCTAATTATTTACTAATTAAATAGCTTTAATTAAATCTTTGGAGAAACAGAATCTTTGGCCATGGTATCGGCGGACTAACCCAAACATGAACTTGTAAACCATATTTGTTTGTTTACTTTCTCTTACTCCTGTGAGAAATGCTGCCCTCGTGCACTGTCAGTTACCACCGAACGAAAACATCCGTTTTAAGGTCTTCTAAATAAAAGGAAGTGGCTTTTAAAAAGGAATTTTTGAATTCCTAGATTGGTAGAGGCTACAGGAACTTGCATATTAATATAAACAATTAAATTAATAACTAAAATTGATTTCATCGGAGGTTGATCATTTATCTCCTGTAGACTGACGTCAACATTCAATTTCAGTATTCCTTGAACTTTTACTTAGTCAGTAATATTTCCACATATACTTAAATTTAAAATTTAATTTTAATAATCAATATAATAATTTTTTGAGAGAAGAGAACGGTTTCTTATGGTTGCATTTCAGAGTAATACAAGGGTTTCAAAACTGACAATGTCTTAAAAGTGGAATATTCTCTGGATTCGGGAGTATAAATAAAATGTATTTGAACCAGATTTTTCCATTTATTCTTCCTTAATTTTGTTAAATTTAATTAGCATTTATTGAGGGAATGAATGCTTTCCACATTAATTACTGCTACTGGATGGTGCAGCTGTAGCGTGTCACGAGCCAGACATTACATGGAGATATGAATGAAAATAATTGATTATCAAACAGACATACAAACGTACTATAAAAGAGAGAAAGTGGTGAAACTGCTTGCAGGGGGTGTTATATAACAGGGCCCTAGCGCGGACGTACAACCTTCAAACAGGTGTCCGTTCCTTCCACATCCTCCTTCCTCTTTTCTATCCTGGAGCCTGGAATTGAAGTTCCTTTATACTACCAACACTCAATACAGTCTTTTCTAAATTAATAAACAACATACGAGGGTCGTTTGAAAAGTCCGTGCAAAGTCAGAGAGATAGCACTACTGGCGCGAATCGAGGTTATGTTTAGTTAGTAGCATCTCTTGGAAGAACACACACCAAGTTTCAGCCAGATCGGTCTATTTCTTTGTGTTTGGCATTCGTTTGAATCGAGGAAGTCGAGTGATTTTCAAAAAATGGACGAAAAAGAATTTCGTGTGTTGATTAAACACTACTTTATGAAAGGCAAAACGCCTCAGGAGACTAAAGAGAAGCTTGATAAACATTATGGTGACTCTGCACCTTCGATTAGTACAGTTTATAAGTGGTTTCAAAATTTTCGGAGTGGCCATATGGGCACAAGTGACGCTGAACGTTCTGGACGCCCTGTTGAGGTTACTATTCCAGAAATCATTGATAAAATCCATGATATGGTGATGGATGACAGAAGAGTGAAGGTGCGTGAGATTGCTAGTGCTGGGGGCATCTCGAATGAACGGGTACATAATATTTTGCATCAACATTTGGACATGACAAAGCTATCCGCAAGATGGGTGCCGCGATTGCTCACGCTTGACCAAAAACAAATCGTGTGAAGTGTTGCAAGGACGGTTTGCAGCTGTTCCAGAAGAATCCGCAGGACTTTAAGCGTCGTTTCGTCACTGTGGATGAAACATGGATACATCACTACACTCCTGAGACCAAAGAACAATCTAAACAATAGGTTACCAAGGGGGAATCTGCGCCAAAAAAGGCGAAGACCGTTCCTTCTGCTGGAAAGATTATGGCGACTGTCTTTTGGGATTCGCAAGGAATAATCCTCATCGACTATCTGGAAAAGGGTAAAACTATTACAGGTGCATATTATTCATCGTTATTGGACCGTTTGAAAACCGAGCTGCAAGAAAAACGCCCACGATTGGCCCACAAAAAAGTCCTTTTCCATCACGACAACGCACCAGCTCACACCTCAGCAGTTGTGGTCGCAAAATTAATGGAAATAGGGTTCCAACTCGTTTCACATCCCCCCTATTCTCCAGACTTGGCTCCCTCGGACTACTATTTGTTCCCCAATATGAAGAACTGGCTGGCGGGAAAAAGATTTTATTCAAACGAGGAGGTGATTGCAGAAACGAATGGCTATTTTTCAGACTTGGACAAATCCTATTATTCGGAAGGGATCAACAAACTAGAGCAGCGTTGGACGAAGTGTATAAGCCTAAAAGGAGACTATGTTGAAAAAATAAGAAAGGTTTACCCCAAAAAATTAAGTAGTTTTTATTTTTGCACGGACTTTTCAAACGACCCTCGTATAACTGTTTACTTTTTTAGCTCAAACCTCATTCTATAACGTCTTCATAAAATATCAAGGCGAGCAACATCTGTATACGATCATTCTCATAAAAATGATTTCTTGATTTATTCCTTCCTTGAAAAGATTCCTTGATTCATTCCTTCCTTGAAAAGATTCCTTGTATCTTAAGTGTTCAGAAAAAGGAGTCGACAACTTCACCCTGAAGAACTGAGGAATGTGAACGCGATAGAACTTATGCCACTTAACTTATTATTTATATCATGCCATCATAGAAGAGGGAACTTGGCAGGATCTGCAAAAATAAGGAGTTAAAATATGTATTTAAGAGACTCAGATTTTGTGTTGACTAAAAAGTTGGGAACTTTACATTTTTCTTTTACACTTTACATTGATAGGACAATTTACATTCAAAGGAAGTGAATAAGGAGCTCTAGGATGTCATAGAAAGATGATCCGGGTGACAGGCGGCCTAAAGGTTGGGTGGTAATTGGATCTGGAAGATGACTTAAAGCGGAATGGGGTGGCAGTGGCGGAAGAGCATGGCTAGCATCCGTTCTGATCGCAGAATCGTGGAAGTAACTACTCTTGTAGTTACAATGACCAGTTCTTCCTTCATTTTCGTGACGTCACATACCTCTAGCAGCCGTCACTTTATCATTCTACCTATTCTAGCCTATATAAGCAGGCCTCTTCCTGGTTACAAACAGCACTGACCTTGGCAATTCACACGAACCAAGTGACGAAGTCTTAATAGCTTTTCCGAGGTATTCCCTTCCTCCTAGAACTCTCGCAACTTTGGGCTGATAGGTAAAGTTACTTAAGGCCAGCGTGTCAAGGCAATGTAAACAGCACGCCTCCTTTTCTATCTGCCAGTAACTAGACTAGGCTTCTTCAATTTGGCCTCACTTCTTCGCTGTTCCTCAGCTGACTTTTAAGATGTATGTGTATCTTGTAACTATGTTTTTATAATTAATAATAATTATGAGGACTTTTATTTGATTTATTCAATACTTTAAACTTTATTCAACATAACTTTGTGAATTTCTATCCAAAAAAACATGGCTTTTTCGAGTTATTTCTTAATTTTGAATTTCCTCGGTAACTAATAGCTATCATTTGAACTTGTTAGGCCTATCACTTGGGTTTGAAACTTGTTCCCACGGAATATTGATTTCTACTGGAGTTTGGTGGAAACTGTTACGTCATGCTTCCTTCAGTACAATTACTTTATTACACTAAGCGTAATATTAAAATAAAATTACCACTTTTATACAATTCTAAATATCAAGAAAATTTAAAAACTATAAATATGATTAAAGTAAGAATTTCACTCTGGATTTGTTCTAAAGTAGGAAAAGCATAAACGGTGTTTTTTAAAAGAAGAAAGCAGTAATTCTCTAAAGAATGCTCGCTCAGTGGCAGTAGCTAACCGGACTTCAATATTTCAAACGTTCTGGCCAAGGTTGCGTCTATATCTTACTAAATAGAGTAAAAACTAATAAAATAAACATTCATAATAACGATTTACGTGTAGAACTCCACATGAATACCAATCCGGTGCTAGTGACGCTTTCTCAGATGATGTATTTCCGACTAGAGCTTCCCTATTCCAGAGCAATTCAAAGGTGGTATGCGATAATGATTATTATTTATATTTTGTCAAAAATGATCGCAACAGTTTTCTTTACACTAATAACATATACATAAATTTGTATTTACAGTTTCTTATGATGGTTACTCCCAGTTTATACTTGTATCAGCTATTGGAAAGATCTATGTTCTTAAGCTTAAGACAAATTAAAATAGAGATTTCTGTAATTTTGCTGCACTACTTTAAAATAAAACTTGTTAACTCTCGTATAACTTTTCCTTTCGCAATTTTCTTGAATTTTAAATTTATACTAGAAAATTACTCGGCATAAATATTTCGCACATTTAAATATGCTGCTAAATGAAGTCTGACGTCATACTCCCTCAGAAATCCCCTAAAAATCCATGTTCACCGAAAGAAGTTGCAAAACAAAATGTAAAACATAAGACACGTGTGATTATTAGCATTTCCATATTAAAGGAATCTCGTAGAGACCGAATTATATTTTTTTTTAAATAAAAAAGAAAAAATCGTACACTGATACTTTTCCTAGACAGAATTTCGGTACCCTACTTGATTTTTCGCAATTATTTTACAAACGTGACTATACACGTTCTGCAACGGTAAACAAGAGGTGACCTTAACTTCACCATTAAGAGCTCAGCTTAAATTGAATTTTCTGGGAACAAAGTTACAGATAATAGCAGTAGACAATGCATTACGTACACAAAGTTTAAATAAAGTAATTGTTATAATTTTCGTTCGGACAAAATAGCAAACAAAAAAAAAATTGTAAAATCTAATTCGCATTATGGTGATCCAATTTCATTCAAATTTGGAAAATTTGAAGTAATTTCAGTTACTGAATCTCTTTTTCATGCAGATAAGATTATCATGAAATGGGACCTAAGAAGAAAGTCTGCATCTCCTCCACAAGAAGCCCTTCAGTAAGTTATCCTCGAGAACATTTGGTCTAAAAGAATGCAAAGAATCGCGTAAAAGATTATAGAAGAAAATGAGAAAGCAAGGCGTCGGAAAAGTGTTGGGGTTTTCCTCTTGTCCAAGAAGCGACTCTCATACAACCTGTTAAAAGCAGTGGGCTCATTGCCACGGATTTCTCCAGGATCCTGATTCTCTAAATGCCCTTGTTGCAGACGAAGGATATGCAAGGACAACAAAATATCTTGTTTTTCCGCATTACAATATTCATTCTGACTCCAGCCGCACTAAAATTGTGGAATAATTCCGCACTTTAATGGCTGAAACAAGCTCATTTACGAAAGATTAAAACATCGGAAGTATAGAAAAATTTAAGGGAACTCCACCCAACTCATTATGTAGTACGTATGCATGCTGCAATGCAGTGTTGAATTTATTACAGAGAATGCACTTAAAAATTCAGGGAGATATTTTCACATATTGTTCCTGTAATTTTACATTATGAGGAATATCATTCTATTCTAATAAAGTAAAGGTGATGCATTCGTGCTTCGGAAT
The DNA here is from genome assembly GCF_049639745.1 of Rhodnius prolixus. Taxonomy (NCBI): domain Eukaryota; kingdom Metazoa; phylum Arthropoda; class Insecta; order Hemiptera; family Reduviidae; genus Rhodnius; species Rhodnius prolixus. The sequence continues at coordinate 4,318,499 of NW_027411592.1, read as the reverse complement.
CATCTTTCAACGAACATAAAGACTAACATCAAACTCCAAAAGACACAACAAAAAAATGAGTTCCGCTATTCCCGTCCCACGAGATAATGTATTTTTCGTTAAACTGTTTACAAATTTGTCGACGAAAGGTCATCCAGAAAAAAGAACGAAACTCGACATTGCCGATACTATAAAGGCATAGATGAATAAAACTAAGATGTCGCAGCTGTAATAGATATTCGTCTGAACAGAATTAGACGTAGTGTTAATGTCGTTTTTTGGAGAAAAAAAATCGCTAAAACCAGATTTAAAGAGGTTTATGAAATTCGATCGGCCTATTAAGTAAAGAACTGTAAATATTACTAAAATAGCACTTTAAAGGAAATCATAAAATAACCTCATCTCAGGAAGTGACCTCAACAATTAACCATTTTCGAAAAACTGTTGCTTTCCCCTCCCCTAAAAAAACGCCAAATCTGGTCGTGGAATATGGATTTGTCTAACTTAAATTAGTGACTAACTTCTACCTGTACTGCCGCAACTCTGGTGGCGATTCAAAGAGCTAGTTTTCTGTTCAGTGCCTACTACTTATGTTTAGGCTGATTTGGGGAGAAAGACTCATAAGCGGACATGAGGATGATAAGCCTCTTTTGGCTGCGGTGCCGTGGGGCATAGGTCTCGCCCCGCTACTTTAATCCTTAATGTGCACGATATTAAGCTTCAGGGCAAAGAAACTAGTCCATGCTAGCCGACTAGTAGATATTGTGCAATTCTAGCCTCAGCTGTATAAGGGGATCGGAAATTCCCAAGGGACGGTTAGTGTCAGGATCAGAACTGGTAGCGGAAAATGGACCCGGTAACACCTCAACAAAATTCATTTTCACCTCTAGAGCCACTGGCGAATAGTGTCTGAAAGAGGACGAAAATGCCACTTATTTCCTGGAACGAGAACCATTTTATAAAAATACTTACTTCAGTCTAAAAACACGTATTTTATGGGAAAATAAATATCGCAAATTTGGTAAGATTTGCAATAGTTTCTCCTATCAATAGAAATAGAGAGATATGTAAAATTGCCTAGAATTAAGGAAGAGAATTTATCTTTTAATAAAGTATAAACAATAATAAAAAAATTATAATAAATATCTACAAAATGGTTTAAATAATAAAATAATAATAAATAATTATTATTATTGTACATACAGAAATGGGTATATCATTTTGAAAACTATAACGACGGTGAAAGTAGCTCTATTGATTGTAACGGACAAAATTTGACACGTGATATACAGGTAATGCAAGCCAGAAATCTAATACTGCTTAATACTACTTAGTGACATTGTTTTCAAACAAGATCGACCTTAAGAACTCCTTTAATTTAAATAATAATCTAACTAAGAATTTCCTTACCTCAATAAGTGGTCTCCCAAAAAAAAAAAAAAAAAAGTTTTTCGTAAATAAAACACAGAATTTAAAATTTTAATTCGCGGAATTGATCAAAAAATGAATAAGAAATCAAAACAGAAATTATCCTTAACAAAAAACAAACTTAACGAAAGCAAAAAAAAAAAAAAGTAAAACAGAAAGCTAACGAGTCGTTATCACAGCAAGCGGCAGCGTACCACTGAAATCTGCCGCGGTGAACAGTTTATATAAGAACGACTGTGGCGCTCTGATTGGGTATCACAACCTCTAATGGCCAACAAGTAAACTAACCACATGCAAACGCTAAACATTTTCGCACTAATTAATTAAAAAATTAAATCCGAGATATCTCTATCAAATGGAAAAATTCAATTCTATCAAAATTCAATTCTATCAAATAAACGGAATTATTAGATTAATAGTTTCATTTACTGAGCTATTAAATTCCTCCTCCCCTTTGATTTTGTGGTCCTTTTCAGGATTCTTAAGTTCTTAGATATTTTTATTTCAAACTAGACAGTTTATTGAAATGGTTAGCGACAACAGGATGTTCCTTTCACTTCCAAATTATGAAAACATCGATAAGGCTTCTTCAGCTGATTTAAGTTAAACTATATTGTTGTAAATAGTATTATTGTAAAGATTAATTAGATATAATTTTGATTTATCACAATGCTGTACTGGGCTATATGTTGATTGGGAATTGGTGCCCAAGTTGTACACCTTTTATGATTGTAATCATAATTGTCTCGATAGGCGAATTATTGAATTTAAATAACAAGTAATTTTGAAGAGAGAGAGACATTTAAATTCGCCCCATAATTTTTAGAAGAATGTTTTCTATTTTATAGGAGAATGCATTATCCCACAAGAATTTCGTAGGCTGTACTGAGGTAAGTTTTGCATCTCGGTATCTCAAAACTGGAGTTTTTAAAATATAGATCTACATGAAGATAATCGGCAAGTTTAATGAATCCCGATCACCTCAATTCCTGAACATTTTTTCTTAATTCCAGAATCTCCATTCCAGTGAATACTCACAATGGAACATCTTCAAGAAAACAACACTTTTGCTTACGTGGGGTAAGAATCTGACTTGAATGTATTAAATGTATAGTAAATAAGCAAAAGAAAAGGTGCATTACTTAATTACTGACTTCATTGTTCTTTTTATATAATTGGCCCATACAAGGTGATTTTAAAGCGCAATTGGAAATTATTAATAGGAAAAATTACTCTGAAAATAATTAACAATGAAAAGTTCTATGGCGTGAATAGAATCTGAAAAGAAAAAAAAAATGTATCAACAAAACGAAGACGATTGTAATCTTTTGGCTAAATAACCTTGCAGGAATTATAATTTTAAAATCTCATTGAAATATAAAAAAAGAAACGGGAACTCCGGTCATAGCTAGCAGAAAGAACTACATAAAAATCAAGGATATTACTGTTCTTTTAAAAGTACTACCTATTAGGACGGATTCCTTCCTACTGACCAAAACCATCTAGGTCAATGCGAAATATAATAGAGGAATTCTCTGAGATTCGTGGCTAACAGAGGAGTTAGTCTGCAGTGTTGGTCACATTAATTATTTCCCATAAAACCAAAAATGTCGACCTCCAGCGAAATATGTCACAAAATATCCACTTATAAGAATTTAAACAAGAACGAAACAAACGTCAGAGACAATTGCTGGATAGAATTTTAACCATCTCTGAACAAAACACTCTAGATCTATCTGGAATATAAGGAGCCGAACTGTGAGGTTTTGCCAAATCATCCAGCATCCATAAAAACCTGATTCTTTCAACTCTAAGTCCTTCGACAACCCGCAATCCTTCACTTAACTCTTCGCAAAGATCGCATCATTTACAGAGCTAATACATTCTCGCTAACTTTAGCCTACTCAACAACAACTAGCAATACATAACCGATTCATTGCACAAACCAGACCCAAAGGGAAGATAGTTGGACACGAAGATTAAAGAAAAAATCGTGGAAGCCGTCGTAAAGTAGCAGAAAACCTATTGATCCAAGTAGAAAAGACAAAATAGTGGTTGGGGAAAGTACTACCTTGCCGGTCTGCTCACCTAATTCAATTGAACTCTTTCTTACTAATGCCATCACTCGCCTCTTGCCTTCAGAAGGGATCTAAAAAACGTCCTGGGCAAGCTTCTTTATTCATTACATAAATGATTTAGACCTTGCCTTCCCTTTCCAGTATTCCGCAATGTTCCATTAATTTCGGAAGTGGCTTCTGCGGTAACTTTCTTCAAGTCCTCCATATTTTATACTCAATTCCTTTTTGTTTGTTTACTTTCTCTTCGTTTCAGAAGTACACAACTATTTTTCACTGGAATGTCCTGATCTAGGGAACTGATGTTTGTGGAATTTGGGAGAACTGTAACGTCCCGCTTCCTTTAACAATCCAATTTGATTAAATGAAAAAAATAATAACTTTTTACTAGATAATTCTAAAGCAGTAGAGAAAAATGAGTGAGCGAATTCAGGAGATTTGCATCTTTCAAAATTGAAACATGTAATAATTGACAAACGAATTCTTGGTAAGATATCTAAGTAACATTTAGTAACTATTTTAGTTATCATTCCAATTACTGTTGAGGATTAAGAGAAGAAGACAGATTTCTGTTACTCTCGGGGAGAATTAATAATTTCTTCAACGGACTTTGTAGAGAATCAGCGTGTGGCGAACGACCGCTTTACGAAAGTACTGCTGATAGAAATTCAAATTCTCTGCGAATCTCTTGAATTTCTGGAACCTAAAAAAATTGAACTAAATTTGTATTTACTTGATAAGTTTTTCTAGTAAAAATATATTTCGTTTTTTTAATTCGTTTTAAAATGGATTTTCAATTCAACCCCACATTATATACTAACGCTGCGGCAATCCATAGAGCGCTGGTGGCGAACCTCTTTCCTACGGTCTCCACGCTTGCTACAGTCTAAACGAGGGCAAGAGGTGAGAGCCACTCTCCCTAGTTCGGGAATACAGCTAAAAATAAAGGGATAAAATAGGTATTTTAAAAGGCTTTCCTTTAAAAAAACTTGTCTACATAACTTCATGCTGGTAAGTAGAGTAATAAGGCCAGGTTCTTCTTGCCAGTATTGGAATGAAGCTGCTCTACAGCGAGTCCCAGTTCCTAAAGGCTGCCTAACATTCTATCATTTTTTTCAATTAGTTCTACGATGATAGTTTCATATCTGGGGTACACGAATGAAAGTCCATTGAATGAAGAAGTTCTTGTGAATTTTGAAGAATGTAGATATTTTTTTAATATTAAATGCACACATTTTTTAACAATTTCCACTTCTGCAATGTCTATAATAAACTTATGATAAAAAGTAAAACTAAAGATTGAAAACAAGTTTTTATGACATAGAATCTAACGGTCTATCGAATCGGATTAGCCACTGCCTCAGTGCATCTGAAATTACGGGCGATTTTATACGAAAAGTTGTTAAAAGTTTAAAAAACATAAAAATGTAATATATCTCCCTAATGCTTTTTCAAAAAACTATTACTACACTTCTTTTTTGTACAATTGATCCCCCAGTGATTGACCACTGTGAACAGACATCCTGTGTACGTGCATTAGTCATAATCAGTGATGGCATCCTACCGGTTCGCGCAAACCGTTTTTTAAAATTATGAAACCTTTGGGAACCGGTTATGAATTACTCTGACTTCAGTTTTGAGTCGCGCGCCATGCCCTGCAGTGTTGCTGCACTGAAGACTGCCTAAGTGGGGAGACAAAATTGCAATTGCACCGTAATTTGGGTTGCAATAGTGTAAACTGCAGTGGTAGTGGTTAGGGCGAAAGTACAACAGATCGAAAGAAAAAAGAAGAAGAAATATCCCTGGTTACACAAATACCTACAATAGAATATATAAATAATCTTGATGTAAAACTGTAATATATTATGTATCATGTTAACCTCGCAATATTAATGCCTATATGCCGACGATAAATAAACGAATTCAATTTTGTAAAAACCTAGGTATATTTCATTTTGTTCCGTTGAACTTTCGCGGTAGTAAGTAGTGTAGACTGTACAGCGCACGTCGGTACGTAAATGTAGAGGTTAGTTTTTTATGTATCGTAGTTTCGGTTTGAAGTCAAGTTTTCCCCTATAATTCTAATAAACATTTTGGCTCAAGTTGGAAATTAGAGACCCCTGCCAATCATCTCTTGTCAAAAGAAATTGAACTACAAATGTCAGTGGCTCTAAAACGTTATTTTTGTAACAAGATTTTACATTGTAATGATATGTTGTGTGAAAAAATGGTATTTTTCATGCAAAGTATGGCTAGGTAAGTTATTTGTTTGAACTTCTAAAAATAAAGAATCAGTCCCTAGATATCATTTGACTTTATGAAACCGTTTCCTAAAAATTTAGGATGCCATCAAAGGTCATAATGTACTGGTTACAGTCCTTGATTAGAATCAGACAATAAAACTACTTCTTATCATAATTTTGAGGCAATATTTGAAGGATGTGTCAGTTTTCTAAAGATGATAAATTCTATTAGGAAGCCCATTTGATACTGTTGAAAATGGAAGACCGACAAAAACCGCATCAGAATACTGCAATGTCTTGTTGCTGCAATTTCTAGTGAAATTAAGCGCGTAACTGAGTTATTGGTGACTGCACTAGTGGGACATTTTGCAATACCACTCATTCCCTCTAACCTTTTCTAGATTCGGATAACTTTCCGTCCAAAAGAATCAAATCAAAAGGTGGAAAATTATTTCATTGTATACAGCTCAACGAATTCATGTCTGTTTTAAAAACTGCCTAAAGAAAACTATTCGACAGATCGATTTTGACCATCGCATAAGTTATTACTATATGTGTATCACAACAGACACTTTAACTAATAGCAACGCCGTCTCTGAGCAGGACCGAGAACTATTCACGTGGTTTACACTGGCGAGTTACATAGTAATCGTGACTATTTATACTGCCTAATATAAGAAATACAAAATTTTAAAAATATGCAATCTATAGCTCGAAAAATTCTCTACATACAATTCTCGCTAGAAAAAATGTAAATAATTTTGTTAAAGCAGGTGGCATGCAAAGTTCAATGAAACCGATAGATTTATAGGCTTAGGATTGAGAACCCCACCCAAAAGCGATTTTCTTAGAAAAATTTCCATAAATGTGACAGGTAATTGGGGGCGCAAATAGTGGTTTTAAGAGAATCTTTGAACCAGACTTGAGCAAACACATTATTTACTTCCATTTGAGTGATATCCACATCGTGAGCCCATTTTTAATCCCTCTGTCCCCCAATGTAAATATTGATCCGAACCATTATTTTTTCTGTATTGCTAATTGACTTTTGAAATGATAAAAATTAAAAAAAGATCCTATTGAATGTGAAGTACTTAATAATCATTCCAAGTTCTGCCCTGCATTACCATTTTAATTCTACTGTAATAAACGCGTGCAGAACGGTGGCAACCTCACTTATATGTTTTCTAGCTTAGTTAGTTCATAGCCTATAATTAATTACGTTCCAATAATCCGGAGAAAATGTATAAAAGAGAGAGAGATTGAAGATCTATAATTAATTTTTCAATTCTTTGCTTGAACACGCTGGATTTCGAACCGTACCATTTTTCGATGTGCCCTTAAGTCACCTGCCTGACTTATTGTAAGCCCTTATCATTGTATTTTGAAGAGTAAATTTTGAAATGAATTTTGACCACTGTATGAAATCAAAAATTCGTCAAAAACTAATAAAATTAATATCTCATAGGTTATTTCATATCTACCGTTAATAGACATTACGTCTCATTGCAATTAAGAAAACGCATACTACAATTGGGAAATTTCCTATAATATCGGAAACGTCTGATATATTACACTTACTAAGGATGATTGGTTATTTTTAAAACACAAGTACAGACGCAATGCTTTCTTTAAACCTCGTCAAAAGCATTTTCAATTTTAATTAATAAAGTTTATTTATTGAGTAGAAAATAAATAAATCCCTCGTTATCAGTGACGGGTACATTAAAAGATTACATCACCAATAATAAAATATTGACCATATTTCTTAAAGGCATCCATTTTCGGATTTATGTTTAATAAATAAATAAATTTCTAGAATAAACAATCATAATTAAATACACAAATATACTAATGGATGTTCATCGATATTACGTCACGGTTATGGAGGATTAAAGAAACATGAAAGTCAGATAATTAGGACACAAAAATACATGGGCAAAGAATAAAACTAAGTAACCTCTCGACTATTCATTTAGGCAGGTAATTAACAAAGACTGGAGCGGTGCAAGTGGATGTTCAATCACTATTGGAATATTACATAATACGATAGTTAATTTGCAATAAACATTTTATCCAAATATATTTGTAGATCATATGTTTTGATCTTCAGAAATAAATTCTCTGTTTATACAAGCCCTTAAGGGCAACCAAAAACGGCTTAAGGAGTCACATGTGACCTATTGACAAATCTTATCGTAACATTCCTACACTCGCAATTCTTCGCGACTCTGTACAACATGCATTCTCGACCTCATTACCCAGTAAAAGAGACTTGTCAATTTCATTGTCATCCAAGTCGTACATACAGGCAGTATAGCACTTCTAAGAACAAGATAGTATCATAGCTTTTCCATGAACTGCAACATAAATGTGTTGTAACAGTGCAAGGAGATTCATGGTGTCCATAGTGTGACTATGTAGGTTAAATACACACATTAGATGACACCTACATTCATACAGAACACAAAGTATGTCAGCATGCGTCTATTATCTCTCGTAAGGTCGTCTAAACAATCCGTACATTTCATAGTATTCAATTTTTATTTTTTTAGTTTTTACTTCCCGAATAAGTGTAATAGAGAAAAAATCTGGCGGCTTACAATATTGTCTTACGATTCTCGAAGTTCTAAATTACACAATATCAATGTCGAACGTACCTTGTCGAAGTAGGTCACAGTGAGAACTATTGACTATTTTACTTTGGTACGTTGTATTTGGCTGCGAATGACTTGAGAGATCGAATGGCTGTGGAAACTGCAAGGTCGGCGAAGAAGAAAAAAGTTCCCGACACTGTTCAGAAACAATTAAAACGTGCATGCTAGACGTACAGTAATATCAACGATTAAAATATATCATATAAAATGGTATTCGACGAACAACCACATAAATTGTAATACCGCTCTGCAGTATTCAGGGTTCCTTAAACAAAAAACTTCCTTGCACCGAAAATCTAAAAATTAGAAATGCAAATCTTACTATCTTATTATTATTCTTATTTTTTAAAATTAAAAACAAGTCTATACCTAAGTTAATTGGCACGTAAAGTCTTCGGTAGATCACTGCTTGCCCCCGACAGTGTTCTACAACTATAGTTAACGTCTTTCATTATGGGACAGTGAGCTGAAGAGGCTGCGAGAAAGAGAATAGTCTAAGCGTAGCGTACCTTAAACCCCAAGGGGCCTCTGGCTTTCTATTCCACCCGCTATCAACTAAGCTAAACCCTTTCCTAAATTCTTTTCTCTTTCGCTAAAAAAAAAAAAAAATTAATGGACCCTAATTAAAAACAGCAACAGTAACGTTTTGACCAAAACTTTATCAGAAGTGACAAAAGTATTGAAGCTAGAAACTAACTAATATCATAGTTGTATATTCCTTGTATATTGTATATTCTTTAAAAAACTGAAACGCCCGGTTTATTTGGGGTATTGGTTCATTTGGTAAATTTCATATGTTAGTTCATATGTTCAGATGTTCACCATCATATGTTCAACGGTTATGTAATAGCTCATTTTAATCGAGAAAGATTACCTGCTAATCAGCACTGAAAAATGAGTATTTTGAACACTAGATTAATTTACCATCTCAGTAAAAGATCTTTTTCAGCTACACCATCCATTCTAGCACATTGGAATAAGGATTGGAAACCTGGAAAATATCCAACGACTGAAGAAGAGAAATTAGCAGCTGCCAAAAAATACGGCCTACTACCACAAGAATATGAACCTGTTCCCGATGATGGCCATGGTTCTGGTGATTATCCTGGCTTTAAGCCGTATTCTGTAGAATCAAGAGATCCGTTCTATCCATGGGATTATCCTGAATATCGAAGAAATTTTAATGAAGCATTGCATGAAGATTTCAATTTATACGGACAAGATAGGTAACTTTCTATAACAGTTTTATCGAATTTCAATTAGCCTTAGTATAATGTTTGGAAAATATGGGATATAATTTCTTTGTCTTAAATTATTTAAAGTAAAAATCTACTGTCCCAATAAATAAAATCATAATACTATGGATAACCGTATGATTGTGTACTTCACTTCACAATATTATAAATATGTGGTTATAAAATTTTTCAACCTTTTCCTGTTTGCTCCAAATATGTAATGCATAAAACTTTATCTAAATTAATCAGTCATCTTTTAATTTTTACAAAATATCTTAATAGATATTCTTGATGTGGGTTATGTCATTACATTAGCAATATACTTTTGCTATATTGTTACGCCATCTAGGTGACTCATTTTATGGAACGTTAAAGAAATGAAAAATTGTATCGTATGGATTCAAAGTTTCAAAATTAAACTTACATTCAGTCAAGTAACATTCTTTTAAAATTAAGTCATTTGATTGACTTTGCGTTTACGTTATCGACAATGTTAGTATCTTTCATTTAAAAAATAAATTTTTGTATTTTTTTTTCACTTATTAACTAACATTTTTTATTTTGATTAATCATTGAGTAACATTATTTTTTATTTTGGACTTATGAATTTTTTAGTTGCTGATGGTAACTTTTATTTCAAATAGTAATTATTTTAGAATTTATAGAAGTAGCTCGGTATACAACATATGAAGTCGTGCGTTCGATATGTTTGTTGGATGAAAGCTGTACTGATAATATAGAATACACATTATTTCCCAATTTAATGGAAAGAGGTTATTTAGAATACATAGTAAATCAGAATCTCTTTGCAAGGGTAAAATCGAAAATTCAATTGTTTAATCAAAAATATATTTTTACTTAAGTAATTGAAAGGTATGTATGGAAAAGAGACTCTTTAAAAAAAACCTAGAAATTTGGGGTTGTTAGTTTATAACATCTTAGCATATATTCTTTTAGAAAGTAATGTATTAAATTTTAAATCTTCAAAAATCAATTACTCTGTTTCAGATATGATGTTAACTACAGAAACGTACTGTCACTACCTAAGATGTTAACCGTGTTCTTATTAGTAGCAGGCTCCTTCTTAGGCTTAATATACGTAGGCGAATATACTGCATTTTTACCAATGATGCCTCAACACATGCCAGCTCCTGGTGTAAAACACTACACTTACAAATCTAATGTTCAAGAATGAAACATTATATGTATGTATAGTTAAAGTTAAGGCGATCCCATTTACCCTACACGATCTTCTGTACGTTTTTATCAGCACTGTTTGAAAGACTTTGTAAGGCATTTGGTAATTTTTGTACAATATTTTAAACTGAAAGTTTAATCATTTGCTGCCACCAAATCATTTGATATTTGCTAAAAATATATATTTTGCAAATCGAAGTTTAACAAATTTATAAATAAATTGTAGATTGTATATTTCTCAATCCGTAGGTACATTAAATGTTTGCACAAAATAGTGAAATTTATAAATAGTGGTTTCACTGTAGTTTTATCGGTCAAATGCGAATTTTCCTCAAAACATTAGTGAATCGATCTTTATAAAATTTGAAAATGTAAACGGATCAAGAAACGGAAAAGAGATGAAGTAGTTTGCGAATTGGAATTGGGAGAGAGCTTTGTGAGAACAAAACCTTGTAATTGCTAGAGGCAATGTTCTCCGGAATAGTTAGGAATTGATGTAAGTTTTTTTAAAGCTCTCATAGTGATGTTTAAAACCATCTGGATTATAGTGTTCAGAACGCATCTATTTATTTTCTTCGTTTAAGCTGAGTTTCGTTTTTGCCCCGAAACAACAATAGGGAACCAAACTTTTAGAAAATATTACCTGCTTTTTTTGCTCTGTATAGTCATATATATGTCGGAGAGACTTTTAAACATGTTGCTGTTGAAGCAGTACCTTAAGTGGAACGTCTTTCAAGTTTTTTGGGAGTTAGTGTTACAAAATATTGTTGATTTATGAAGTAAATTTACAATAAGTAGTTCAGTGGTTTCAATTGAATAAGAATGAATAAAATTTTAAAACTTTATTATTTTATTTCCTTTATTATCCTGAAATCGTTATTTTTATTTTACATAAAATAAGAAAAAAGGTCTTTTTTAATTCAGCAGAATTATCAATCAATTTCATTTAATAAAAGGCAAGAATATATTTTATTCAGGATTTTATGCTGTGTAGTAAAGGCTTCGCCCTTCCAGAAAAACAGAAAACCAATCTTTCTGATTATGTTGAAGAGAAAAATATTGGCTTGCACGGGACATTTATTCCTGTTTGTGGCAACACTGAATAATTAACTGATAGTGATCAAGACGTGATAAGACGGCAGTATAGGTTAACTCTTCGCTAACCGGTAGACGACGACCGAAAGGTCCGGATCCCCGTGTCGCCGGAAACCGGCTTATAATATAAAGCTAAAAATATTCCCCCTGCGGTTCTATCCCGACGGGAGACGACAGGAGTATCTTGAATGTCAACTTAACCATCAGCCATGATAGGTACCATGATGAAGGGCAGACACTGCAGCATGTGATCGGTGATTTGATCAATTTCCGTGGGTTAAAACCCATTTGCTTTATTAAACCCTTTCCTTTTTTATAATTTTATTCCAACGTTTTTGTTTAAATTATTATTAAAAATTTTATTAATGAAATGGACCCTAACGTCTGCTTGCCGGTCAAAGTGGAACCGCCGGGGGACATATCTTGTGATGGGTTTAGCGAAATTGATGAAGATGATGCTGATGTGCCCAGGTAATATAGATTGGATACTCTAGAATAGCTCTTACTCAACGAACTCTCATTACTGATTATATAACCTTTGAAATGTTCATCAATGTCTCATCAGTAATGAAACACTCGAGCTGAATATCCTTCAGCTTGTTTTTTTTTTTTTTTTTTTTATAATATTACATTTAAAGTGGATTTGGACTAGTAATACAATTTTGTATTGAAAATTGATGGGTTCTTTCCATTCTAATTAATTTGTCTTATTCGAAAATTATATCATATTTTTTTAAAGGACAGAACTGAAACTTTTATTTTAAGATAATCACCTCTCGGGGCAAGAAGCTTTATTGAAGTAAAATAATAAAAGAGTAATTCTCAAATATAATACAGAACTTTGATATTTGTATAAACGAGCAGTAATCGCATATTTTCTTTATGATACTGATTAGGTCTGAGAAGGTGGTCACTCGGGACTAATTGCATAAACCAAAATATTAGTCTCTTTTTTGTGATTACTTCGTAAAAATTTTGAAGTCGAAGTATAACCTCCCGATTGCTTAGTTGCATTTCTTTATTTGATCTTCTAGTGAGATGCCCTTCTAATTAAACGTAGTATTAACTATATTTTCCAACAGCAGTTTTACTAATTACTAGATTTTAAAAGCGATGGTAATGAGAATACGCTACTTGAATAAAACTCACTCTGGTTAAATTGTGACATTCAGATGGGTCTAAATTATAAGTGGGCTTTCCATCGTTCATATTTTCCTTAATAAGATGTCTTTATATTGGATATGCTAGGTTTTTAACTGTTCAGTATATTTTAAATTTTTTATTGTGTTTTTGTAATTTCAAATGAATGAAAAAGTTCAACACTAATTGAAGTGTTTCTCTTTATATATATATATATGTATATACTAAATATAATTGCTAAATACATTGATTAAGTAACTAAAATTTGTGTTTTATTTTACAGTTTTATTTAATATATTTTTTAAAGATAACATTGCGAAAAATTGTGCTCCACTGATCAAAGAGATATCCTTTTTAACAATCATTCCAACATGAATTACGATAATGATTTCAGTGATTAATTGGGTCGTTGGCTCCAATTCAAAATAGGCATTGAAATTCCAACATTATATGTTCATTGTCATATGTCATTGATTTTCATTAACATAAAAATTATTTGTGTAGAGATTATTCTCACAATTTCTATGGTGTAATAATTAAAGAGTACGATAATGACAAATTTGATATATTTTAAAATTTAAGTTTCTTACATTAAGCTAATATATACAAAGTAATTCATATCGTGATAATTTATTTAAATTCTAATTTATCCTCTGTCATGAAGATGATTTGACATGAGTTCATTAAGTAGGAAATAGGAAACGCTGACTGCCAGTTGTTTAACTCTTCTTAGCGACCAATGTACAACTAAGAAAAATACTTAAGTAATTTAAACAAAAAACAAAATTTCTTGAATATATTTGATTATGTAATTATATTTGCAGATGTGGGGTAACATTAGATCAACTTCGTACAAAAATTAAAACAGAAATGGTTGAGAATGGATTAGAAAATGGTATTATTAATGGGGATGATATTAAAAAAGAAGAAAATACTGACAATGAAGTCGATGAAAGCGAGGAAGAGGTAATTTTCGTTTTTATATTGAAAATATTTCAAACATATATTCAAATGTTCATTTATTTGAACGTGATTCAAATGTCGCGGAGTCTTAAATTTAAAGTAATAATCCTAAAATGTGTAATTATTTTCTAATTAGCTAAACTTAAATCTGTTAAATATTTTCTTAAAATGTCCAGTACTTTCTATTAGTATATTCTGTTATTTCTATAAAAACCATTGAAAAAAACTTTCGTCTATCACTTAACGTTGGGTAAAAATATTATGGGTAAACGTCGCAACTTTAGGGTAAAAAATTACCCTAAAAATCAAACACATACATGTTTCACAGAAAGAGTTCCTTGTTGATAGAGATGATAAAAAAAGTTGATGGAGAATACATCTTCTCTTACCGCCCCAGGAAAAGAATACTGTACTCTAATTTTTCTGAGTAACTTCCAAGATCTGGATTTAAATAAAATGGATGAAATCATTCAAATAAAACTGAAAGTTCTATTTGTATAGAATGTGTGAACAAAAATTCTAAGAAGTAGTTGAAGCCACTTACGAAAAATCTCAAATAGATTAAAGTGTCGATTTAAGTGACAAAAAACTTCTTAATTGACCTCCTATTCTTATTGCATATCATCTAAGACAAATATCAAATTAAAGTTTCTGAGAATTTCCATTTTATAGTTCTGATTTCACTCTTAATGCGTACCAAATGTACTTATCAGTTTGTAAAAATCAAAATTTCATACACAAGGAATCTGAAATCATACGAAATCCTGTATAAAGTTCACACTTTTACAAGTTTGGCATTATTCAATACTCGATTCAACTTGGAACTATTCAAAAGTAGAGAAAGTAAAAATACCTAATGGTTTATCACTTTCAGTAAAAGTTGCTTACAATCTGTTCATCACTTTTTGTCATTCGTTGGTACACAATTTATTGGTTTACAAAAAGTTTTTTTTTCAGGACGAACTCGAGTATAAGGTGGCTCACTTTTTGGCAGAAACTAGTGTAAGTCGACGTAGACAAAAAAAATCCTCGAAGGGATCAATAAAATCTGCATGTAAATTCAAATGTAACCAGTAAGTGTAAAATAGATTGATATTGTTTATATTTATTGATTTTAAATTAAATTAACATACAAACAAAAATTTGTATAACAGCTTTAATATTGTAGATGTTCCGCCCTATTTCGTTATAAATCTACCTTGACCTATCATATGAAGTCTGAATGTGGCACAGGTGTAATTACAGGATCTAAAGTGGTAAGAAATGCTCCAGCTCTTTGTAATATCTGCAATAAACAACTTTCCTCTAGAACTTCCCTTATGGTACATCTTAGGATTCATACAGGTGAGAATATTGATAAATGATTTTGAGAAATTTATGCTTATATCAAAAAATGGATTAGAAATCCTTTTTTATGTTTCATAAATTTGAAGGACTTGTATTTATAGTTCATAAATTTGCTTGAAGTAGTAAAGGCCATCCCTAGTAGTATAATATTCAAGTCCTGAAAGGGGGACTCCATAGAAGTGCTCTTGGTTTATTCCACTTTTGGTAACTTCTTCTGGCGCCAGCACACTTTGCATTCATTGTGGTGTATCATAATTTTTGAGTGCAAACATCGAGCTTTTATAGGTGTCCCCAAACAATTTTAATTCTGATAACACAAGAACTCAGCTTTAATAATTAGCAGCTAGACAAATAGTAGTTTAACCTAGAATCTCGTTCTTTCAGTTGCCCAGGATGCTAACCACTGTGCAGGATTTTTCTCTCAATCTCTTATCTTATTTTCTTCTTCTTTGGAGAAATTCCATGGTTTTTGACCCAGACGCAAGTTCCGGGCAGATTAACGTTTTAAATAGGTGAATGTTTTCTTTTGAAACGTAGCGACTTTCAGGTAAGATGCAAACCAAAATACCATCCTCACTTTTTTTCCCCTGAACTGTAACTATGCAAGGGAGGAAACCCTAGTAGGCACCTGGTTGGGTCAATAATTGCGTGATCGATGCACGCATACTGATGTCTGACTGTCCGTTAGTACTCACTGTTAAAAACATGCCGTGAATGCTGTATGGTAGCTCACATTGCATTGTAGTCTATTCATAAAGTCCAGGACAATATGACCGAAAATTTGTATCGGCTAAAAAAAAATCGCTACATATTGGGGTCACAATGTAGTAATTTAAATGTATTAACTTTGTGTTTACATAGGAGAACGCCCGTTTGCTTGCACTGAGTGCGGCCAGTCTTTCTCACAAAATGCACATCTCAAGGATCACGTTTCTCGACTTCATTCAGCAGGTCCGGATGATGTCTTCCTTTGTCGAATTTGCAATCGGACTTTTATAGATAGAGCGCGACTCAGAACTCATATGGACCAACATATAGACCAACAGAGGCCTCATCAGTGTCAGGTATTTTGTTATTCTTTTATAAACTTGCTCTCTCAAGAGGCTGATTTGCTTTGACTAAAGTGCCTTATTATAAATACTTTTTCAATTGATTTATTTACTTATTTTTAGACTTGTCGCAAGAGGTTCACCACTCCAGAAAAATTGGCTGCACATACCTGTTCTGAAGCAAACACCGGTGGTAACAATGCTGGAAACGGCGCAAGTACTATGAGTCCAGCTAAGCGGGGTCTAGTTTGTTCCGCTTGTGGTCATCATGCTCAGTCTAGATCTGCCCTAAGAGATCATTTAGCTGCACACCCAGTTCCAGTCGCCTGTCCTTCTTGCTCTGCTTCATTTGAATCAGTCTCTGCTTGGCGTAAACACAATCGAAGAGCACATAGGGCTAGGCCAGCAAGGTTAGAAACTCAATTATAAAAAAATAATAATGTTAATAAAATCTGGTGGGAAGACTCAAACGACTTTCTCTTTCTGTAATAAAAGGAGTTCGGTCTTAAATTTTGCTTCAGACTTCGAATTTTTTTATAAAAGCAATTGGCAACAGTATTACAAAGCTTCACTTTTGACAAATTGTACTGTTGAGGAATGTGTGTCGCTTATTGGGTTCCTCAGGGGACTAAGGAAAGGTTGTTATGTAGTGAAAGATTTCAATAGAATAAATAGAATAAGTAGGAGGTACTTGGCTCCCAAAATAAGTTGTGCAAAAATTGTACTATTCATTCTCATGTGCACAGATATAAATAAATGTTGGTGGCGAGAATCAATACCAAAAAAAAATCAAACAAAACGAAGGTCATGTTTAATTTTAGTTTTCTTTTTTTAAGAATTGTCAATTCAGTTTCAGTAAATGCTAGAGTGCAAAATAAATCCAAAACTGTACACCCTTTCAATAGATATTCATAAGAAAACTACTAGGCAGAGTTTCGTTGATAATAAAATATATTGTTAAAAAAAGAATACATGTATTTCCATTACTTAGATGTTCTTTTTGTGGTCGCACGTTTCCTTCGGACTACGATGTACGAGTACACGAGAGAACACATACTGGGGAACGACCTTATGAGTGCAACTACTGTGGCCGTGCGTTTGCTCGCAAATCTATCCTAGATGTTCACACCACTTTACATACCGGCCGCAGAGACTATGTCTGTGTAGTGTGTGGTTTAGCCTTTAATAGGAAATCAAAATTGGATGTGCATTCAGCGGAACATACTGATTCTCATGTACAATGTGAGGTTAGTGATTTAATTATTTATATCATATATTTATTATATACGTGATAGAATAGTGCCTGAAGGTAAGGAGCATTAACATTTTTGGTAGAGCCTCCAGTCACTCAATGGCGTTTCAGCCACTGTCCAACCCTTAAAATTTAGCTGAAATATCTTCTAGTTCAAAAGAATCAACTTCTTCTTCACCTAATTTATTGTTTTATTTTTATCTGTCACAACATTTGAAGCTAATTTTTCATTAAATAAATAAGTCCTGAAACCAATAAAGATAATGAAACCTTTCAACTACAGTTCTTTTTAATCCTATCTTTTATTTTTAAGAGTTTAACTCTATGAATTATATTTTAAGAATACATTGTTATTTCAGACCTGTCAGAAGAGTTTCAAATGTAAAGCGTATCTAATGACCCATCTGAAAACCCATCTGGGCCGAAGCGGTGAAAGTTCACCATCGTCTGCAAGCACTACCATTGGCCCGCTCATATGCCCAAATTGTGGCCGTGTTTTTGGTACACGAAGAGGCTTACGAGGTCACACAGCCAAATGTATATCACCAGTCCAACACTCTCCACCTACAATGGTACCGATAGTTCCAACCCAGTTACCTTCTCCTTCGCTCACGCATCCAATATCACTAATAACTCCACCACTAATGCTTCAACAGGAACCCGCAATTACCAGTATTCCTGTTTGTATGGAAATAGCTGATCCTACTGAACCAGAAGATCTATCTAAACCAAAAATGAATTCACAATCTTAAGATGTTATACGACCACTTTTAACAAGTTTTATCTAAATAATTAAATAAAAAGATGTATACAATAGTTTAAATAATGAGACTGTTACAAAGAAAAGTGTAAAGACTGTAATTATCGGGTAAATCAAATTGTTCATTTGGATGTAACTATTCAAAAAGTAAGCAGGGTTGGTAAAACTTGCCAATAATAGATTAAAAGAAAAAAAAAATACAGTAAATAAATAATTTAAACCGGTGATTATTAAAAGTTCGATGTATTAGGCCTAAGAAATTATTATTAAGTAAGTTAGGTGCTTCTCAGAGAAATAAGTGCACATTTATTAAAAGAAATGGTGATGAAATTTGGAAAAAGCTGTGAAGATGGCAACAATAATGTTATAATTTTGTCACAGTAAGAATTTCTGTTTTAATTATTAAAAATTAATGCTTCAGGAATATTTTGGTTTTAGTATTTTTAAACATATCTCTCGTTATAGCATTCTTTGATGTCATGTCTTCATGTATATTTTTGTTTTGAATTGGATTTCATTTATCTTGTGGCATTTCCAACTCTTTTTGGATTGTTTTTTAAAATATTTTTACTGTAAATAGTTTTATTTCATTAAGAAAATAATAACCTTATTAATTAAAATATAATAAAAAAAATTAATGACCATTAACTGTGGAAGGTGTGCAGAATAACTAGAGAGCTGTGGCAGCTGAGTGTTAGTGAAAATAAAAAAAATCAATGTATAAATTATTATAAAAATTGAAAATGAAATTTTTAAAACGAAATTTTAACGGGTTTATCTCGTCACAGTTTCTCACAATCAGCTTTTAAAAGAAAGAGAGATAGTAAAACATTATTGAAAGGCTGTGTTCAGCATTGTATCCCTTCTATAATTTTTTTTATTTTTATTTTGTTAAAATGAAACATTATAGTGTGATTCACAGTGATTTTCGGAGTTTCGAGAAAGTGTTATAAGGGGAGAACGGAGTTAATATAAATTTAATACTGATGAATTTTTTTTTGTTTGCCTCTAGTTCTTATTTCATTGGCCATCATAACACAAACAAAGAACTTTGTTTACTGTGCCTGAATCTGTAGATTAACATATTTAATTGAAAACTCGAGACTAAGAGGGTAAAGTATATTTGAGTAAAGTATCTGTTTAATTAAATGGCTTACAACCTTAGAGATTGAAATGTCAAATTAAAAGATAAAAGTACGGAATTACATTAAAACTAATTTGTACAGAAAATAGGAGATAGAGAGAGATGAAGGGAAGTGGTTGAAAGAGCTCATAAAATTGCGGTGGTGAATAATATTACACTTGATTCCACTTCTCTAAAATGTCTAAAATAAAACGAACTAGATTATAAAAAAGCACTACATCCGGTATTGTAAGTTTCATAAAAATGATTTATGTCACTTCCTCTTTCTCCTAGAGAATATTGCTTTTGTATCAAATATAATTTTGAACTTTTGAGGCTCATTAAATTCGATCAGAAACTAAAATTCGTTGAATTGTTGCTAGCAAATATTTCCTTTTTGGCGCAGTTGTCGCTTGGTTTTTAGACGAAATCGATT
Organism: Rhodnius prolixus; assembly: GCF_049639745.1. Lineage (NCBI taxonomy): Eukaryota > Metazoa > Arthropoda > Insecta > Hemiptera > Reduviidae > Rhodnius > Rhodnius prolixus. The sequence continues at coordinate 4,298,520 of NW_027411592.1, read as the reverse complement.
TAGTGTCGACTTTACTGATGTGATGTTTAGTTTGTTCGCAGTTTTTCAAAACTAGTTCCGAAGCTTCTTATGCTTCGTATTCAACTTTTTCACTTATAATGTCAGTTTCTTTTATTAAATAGTTGAAACTGGGTAAATTAGTTTTTAAATTAGTTAATTATCAAATTAATTTTTGGGTGTTCTTGGGATCTGATAACTTATGCTCTCAAGTATCCATTCAAAATAATTTATTACTTAGTCGTTTACATAATATCGATGAATATTAAAAACTTTGCTAGAATTCTAATTTTGAGTAAAATTGGTATTTTAAGAAATGCGATTTTAAGAATTGTTTCATGAAATCTTTTGAAATTTCTCTAAAGCGCTGCACTTCGTTTAAACTTGGAATGATTATTGCATAAATGAATGTAATAATTTTTCTTGAAAAATTGTACTGGAATAATTTTTTTACATAGTTTTGGAAATTAAAGAGCTTGTTTTGTTTGATTTAAGTCCACGGAAAGAAGTTAGGAACTCTTATTATTTGCCGTGTTGTGAGTCATTCATAAATCTTTGAAACTTGCAACTGTATTCCTCTCCCCTATATATATTTTAATAACTATAGTAACAGAAAGTCGTGTGAGTATTTCACACCAGATATTTTTAAGCGAATGTTTTGTAACTCTGGAGAACATTATAAAACACTATACTGTACCTGTTTGGTAAAATTTTATTTAATCTGTTTGATTATGTATTTTTTGTTAATATTTCATAAGGATACAGTTTACCAATTTTCTGTTCTTATGAAAAAATATAAAGTTTATCATTCTAAAATAAAAAACAAAAAAGAAGAAACTACCGAAATTACGTTAGTTACCTAACTAGTGATATAATCAAATAGTTGTATAAACATTAATATATAAAATACTTTTGGAAAAGTTATACATTTTCTAGAAGTAAAATTTAAAGAAAGAAAAATATATATAGCTTAGTTTGGAATTAACAAAATTAAAAATGAATAGTTCCTTTAATTTAGTGATGATAACCATGCTTTATTGAGTTAAGAGCTTATACAACAAATATTATATATAAATTTAAAAGATTAAAAAAAAAAATAAATTAAAATAAATCAAAAAATAATAATATGCCTTTTAAAAGTGAAGAAATACAAATTTATTAGAACAAATAAATAATTAAATTAGTTATTTAGATATCAAAATAATTTATGAAAAGAAAAAAAAAATAATGTGATTAAAAATAAATAAATTTATTAATTTTTGTAGTTATATAATAATAATTGTTGAATTTAGTTTTGTAAACTAGTCAGTAATTGGCAAGTTTTTGTTGAAAATGTTTAGATAATTTACTTCTGGTTATTTGTTAAAATAAAAAAAAATATATATATATTAATTTGATTTTTATTTTTTTTTTTTGAGATATTGAATATTTTGTTTGTTGTTGGCATAATTGAAAAGAGTTTAGCTTTCTTAAGAAAATAAAGAGTGAGAAAAAGGAATGTATAAGGAGAAAATATACATATATCCATTTATTTTTTATGTTTATTTAATTTTTACCAATTTTTCATGAACTTCATTTGTTTGTAATGGAGATGCGTATTGTACGCCCTGCAAGAGACTAATTCATTTCAGTATCGTTATTCATATTATTTCGTATTTTCTTAAGATCGTTTGGTCTGAATTGGTGATTTTCATTTAAATTTTTGTGTATTACCGTTTTACATTAAAAATATTTTATTTTAGTTATGTAAATTTCGATATATTATTGCAAAAAATATTTCTTTAATGTTCTCTGTGAAAGAATAAGTTTTTAAAAAATTGATGTTTGCATGTTCAGCGTAACACAAGTACGGAAGTAGCTGCCCCAGATAATGTCATGAACGTACCTTTATCTGTACAATATTATCGAGGACTGCTAAAATTCTGTGTTTGTAGAAATAATTGATATCAGAAGTGCGGATTTCCTAAAGTGTATCCGTTTGTGCGATTTTCTGTAATATCATTTTAGCTTATCTTTTGTTTAGTTCTATTGTGATCTCGCTGACGCCAGTAATGCAGCTTCCTCAGTGATGTAACAACTCATTTGCTCAGTTAGACACTCTAGGAAAGTTCGAGGAGAAGTAGGGGATGGAAGCGTGGGATACTTCTCCCTGCGGCCTACTCCTCTTCCATTACTCTCCTTAAAGACTCTGAAGAAAACATTACCAAGTACATTCTAAGTAGGGTTTTATACCCCTAAAAAATTTGCTTACTATCCAAGCTCTTAGGAAGCGGGGGCACTTCACATTTGCCTTACCCCCATGATGTCCTTAGATGTTCTAATCAAATGCTCTTCAGGATTATTAGGTATATCAGGTATTTTCTTCCTGTTCCCAGGCACCCGTCCTCGCAAAGCCTTTCCTTTTTATTCCAATATCGGCTCCAAAATAAAAAGTTGAAAGTTTTCTAAATGGGTATTGATATTGAACCCTCCAACTAAGAACCGCTAAGATCGAGACACCCGCAGATTAGGATAATATGGCGTACCTCTCCTCCCTCCATTCTCCCAGAGAGGACATATCCCCTTAATAGGCAATTCGGGATGACCACACTCTAATTCCTTTACTATCCAGAATTTGCAGAATGGTTTTCTGGGAGGCGAAATGTCTTCATGTAAACTGGGAGAGGCTCCATACTTTGAGGCTCGCCCGATTCTTCGGAGGCTTTATTTTCATCCGTCACTCTGTGTCATCCATCCATCGCACGGGTTGCATAATGCTTTTTATTGGGTTAGATAAGAACTGAGCAGAGAAGTGCATCAGCCTGGGATATCTTGTACTTACCGACGTATCTCTTTCGCCTCCCCTCAAACATCTGATGTTTTTAGGATGCTATCCTGTATTGCCAACTTCTCAGTAAGATGGAGAGATGAGAGATTAAGGATTACTCAATCGCAGCTTTTGAAGAAGTCCTCGTACTGTCTCTGTTAGCCTGCTCCTAGGATCAATTTTCTGGCGCTCTGGTGGAGGTAGGACATCGAGATGTATTAGGAAGTTTTCGTTTTGTAATTTTTTTTGGAAAATTTACTTATAAAGATTTTGGAGTGAGAAGGGATTAGGTTAACTTGGATACTACCTAAGAGCTTGGATAGTGATTGAGCCACGGTGTTCCGCTCTTTGATGTTCTCATGATCTACTGCTCATTGTCCATATAGAAAACCTGGAGCCAGCAGCACTGAAAAGGCGATTAGATTTTGATGCCTTTTGAATTTATTTGTTATCAACTTACTAATGTATTTGATTCGTACCAACATTATTGAAAAATCTTGCTCTTAGTCAAGGGAATACAATTTTTACTTTAATACTGCTATTTTTGTGCAGCAGAAATTCATGTATTCTGAAGTGCTGTACAAAGACAGCAGTATTAAAATTAGACTTTTATTTTATTACTGAATGGAAAGTAGTTTACATAAATGAATTAAAGATAAAAATAATTATGTAATGTATCTTTTTATAAATACGTGTATTTTGTAAAATACATAAAAATGTTACTGAGATGAAAATAACCGATCAGATCGAAATGTTCTGAAAGAAAGAAATTAGGACTAGTGTGCACTGTGCAACGAGGCTGTTACTGTTTAGACTGTTATTCACAGCTTTGCATCAGTGTTATTTATAATTTCTAGTAATTCTAAATTGATTTATCTTATTCATGATCGGTTTGTGAACCCACCAAGCAGTAAATTAATCTATTACTAAGAGAATAAATACATAAAAAGAATTAATTTATGGAGATACAGCTCTATTCAATTATTTTCGCATATTAAATCCCGGCTTCAAAGAATAAACATTTGTCATATCTTCTTTTTAATGTAATCGCGCACTTGGTTCGGCTAGTGTATGAAAATTGACCCTAAATTATTTCCAATTGATTCCATAGAAGTGAAGTGGAGACGCTACTAGCCGGTGTTGGTGGCTAGAATCTAAACTAAAAGCACTAAAACGATGATAAAATGGCTACTATTGTTTTGATACGCTGGCTGTCACTGTGATACATATATTTATTTATTTATACTCAGTTATTATTATTCGATGGTTTTAGATTAAAAATTAGTCATGTGAGTCCAATGTGATTAACCATAGATTTTTTTAGTGCAAGTATAACTCTGCAATGTGGACACCAACAAAAAATAAAAGATATGGTGTTGGTAAGTTTGTTATCATATTTCTTATCTTTGAAACTTGCTTAGACCAATATAAACAAATAATAAGACTCAAATCAAAATAAAACAACTGTCCGTCAGTTCGAGAAAATTTGTATTTTGACTAGAGCATTTTTTTTTTATTTCACACACACTGTTAGCTTTTTTCTTTCTTTTTTTTTAAATTGAGTCCATCCTATTTTCCATTTAATATACTAGTTTATTTAGTAATTAAGGTAAATAAAATGGAAATTTATATAAAAAAACACTGAGTAGAGTCTGTGCCATTTTTTTACTTTAGGCGTTATATTAATGGCATCCCTCCATTTATTGAAATATTGCTATTTCAGAACCTTGTTAGGTTTTTTGTAAGAGGCGCTATGAGCAGATATTCCTGGTTTGGACTAGCTATCTCACGTGATAAGGGCCTTTTTCCCTTTGTTACTCGGTCCAAATGAGGTTTCGTTCAGAAGACTAAGGTGTTAACTGTTAGTTGATAAATAATCTTTTTCCTTCAATCTTCATTTTATGAAGTCCATTCTATTACCTGAAATGCAAGAACCTCACGAAGGATTTGAGATAATCTTAGAGTCACTTGTTTGTGAAAATTGCCCTGTGGTATCCTAGTACAACTTTGTCTGGGCAGGTCTTATAATACCTCCTTTTTTTTTATTTTAAATTGTTTTTAGCAATCTTAGTTACGGAATGCTTACATTAGAGTATGCCAAATATTTCTTCCTTGTATTACACCATCGCTAATTGGGTACAGTTTTCGTACAACAGTTGAATCGTTTAAAATGACTGGAAACATTCTTCATTTAAATAGAAAACAATTATCTCAATGGTGCGTTTAGTTTAAATGTTAATTTCAGTCGTTGCATTTTATTTTCGCTTTCAAACTGCAAAATGCTGTTTATTTATCTTTGAATAAGCAAAAAAAATTGCACGTTAAAAAAAAATTTAATGTTTTTAATCTATTAAATTTACCTCTCCTACAACAAGTATATTGTATAATTTATCTTCTGCTTTAAACTATTAAAGATATCTGAATTTAATACTTATTTTGCTCGAAGATTGTTTTGTTTTTATCATTAAATAAAAAATAAAAAAATAGCGAAGATAAATGCCCACATTTTGTTTCAATTTTTCTTGTGCTTCCAAATATGTAATAATATTGCAAGTGGTGATTAGTCATCAGGTCCCTTTGGCGCAGAGGATAGCGCGTTGGACTTCTAATCCAAAGGTCGTGGGTTCGATCCCCACAAGGGATGCTTCACTTAAATTTTTATTTTATTATTCGGCAAACTGTTGATTTATTTTTGTTTTCATTTAATGTAGGCTCTAGATTGATTTAAAAAGAACCGACATTTTAGCTACTTGTTTCCTTTTTTAGCAATTTATAATTGGAAAGGGGAAGTAAGGTATGGACTTCCTTTGGAAATTGGAGATACAGTTCAGATATTCGAAGAGTGCCATGGTACTTATATTTTTTATATCCCAGTTAATTCTGAAAAGAATTAAATGACATTTTAAATTATCTGAAATTTTTTTTAGGATGGTATCGAGGATATGCTACGAAAAACAGATCTATTAAGGTAGGTTAGATTATCATCATAGATCCATTTATTTGAGAATATAGTTTTATTTTGTTGTTTTTTTTTCAGGGTATTTTTCCCGCATCATTCATACACATCAAACCTCATAAGTTGGAATCAATTCATAATGATGGGTAAACAATTTATTTAAAAATGTTTAACTTATACAATAGATGTTGAATGTAATACATAGAATTTTAATTCTCCAAGTGTTCCACTATTATTTTCTGTTATTGGGTAAAAGAAAATTGAGGATCCGTTTACTTGGGCAATTTTTGTACACAAATTCATGTTTATGCCAACATAACAAAAAAATATCGTAAATGAATTGATGCTACTGAACATATTTTATTATTTTCTGTCAAATTATTTTAATCGAAAAACATATTAAAATTATTAATAAATTAAATTCATGCAGCAGCATTCTGAATTTGTTGAGAGTAATTCCTTTAAAACTAGCATGATCTTATTTTGGTTTTGTAATGCAAGAATTTTTCAGTTCATACAATGAACAAACTTTGCCAAACAATGAAAAAGAACACATTCATAAAAGCAAAGTAAAGAAGTTGGCCAGTCCTTTAATGGAACTGAATCCACCGAATGGCTTAATACTCAGTTGTGGAGATGGTAATCTCTGATCACTGCTGATACATAAGTACTAGGCTTTTACGCCAACATTCTTTTCGAGATACTAAACTGTGTTTTCAGTCTAAATCTAAAATCTCCTTATAATTGAAAGGTTTTGGTTCAGAAATAACCTAGTCTTGTTTCCATGGCGTGTGACTTGGCCTGGTCTTAAGTTTGTCTCGCTATAGGAACATTAAAGACTCGTTATGGTTGGAGGTACTTGGGGGAGCATGATCTTTCTTTTTCATGAAATTTCGATAAATTCTGAAATATTAAAGGTCTGGGAAACAAAACCTCATTACGGCTCGTGCACCCGTTCCTATAGCCTGTTGGGAATGGTAAAGGAGGAAGTTTTATAAAGCAATGATACGAGTAGTTGTAAACTTTGTTTAGTTATTATTTTGTATAAGGTGCAATTACAACGATACTATGGAATTCTTAGGCCTGTCCAGGAGGAAAGTCGGTCACGAATGAAGTGGTCTGCTTGCTACGATTATAAAGTTCTCATTGGTGAATACTGTTAGTATTTTTCATTCTGTTAAAACAGATAAGGGAAGGCTGGAAGAGAGAGACATCATACTTTGTCTAACATTTTTCCTCTTCGTTATGCTCCAGATTATTGTAAGTCTGGTGATTCCTTTTGTGTTCGGAAATTGGTTGTGCTTATCATTTACAAATTTCAAACTATTGTTGGATTCTAGAAAATTAGATTTTTTGTTTCTTCTTATTCCTTACCAGATTGATTTGATAACTTGATTTTTTCCGCGAAGAGACAAAATTCTATAATCATCTAACAAAATGATGGAATACTAGGTTTTTCTGTTTGATTTGACATGCATAGAAAGGTGGTTTTTACTGGCAATGTTCGTTTTGAGGTCCCTTTAGTCCGCTAAAGTGGTTTTTACCAATTGGTCTGGTGCGTGTATGTGAGTTTGTGTTTCTGTGATTGTTGAGCAGCATAACTAAATAACGGAAAATCCCAAAACGTTCAAATTTGCTATTAAAAGTAAGAAAAATTCTTGTGAGGTTTCACATCTAAAATTTAAATTTTTAGTGTAATTGTAAAGATGAATATAATTAGTAATGTAAAGATAATGATTTTAAGGATTTCATTTTAAATATTTATTTTCAGAAAATACACCTGTGAACCAGTTATTCCAGCAGAAGATCCCGTAATATGTGAAGTAACCCAAGTTTTAAGAGAATGGAATGCTATTTGGAAAAATTTATTTGTTGTCAGTATTTTAAGCTGATTTTTTTCTTTAATTTAAAAAAAGGAAAGACTTCTATGATTTATTATTTTAAGGTACGAGAAACATACAAGTTTACAACCTTGCGCAAAGTAATGAGAGAATTAGTTGACTGGAGAAGGGAACTTCTTACTGGAACTCTAACTCAAGATCAAACGAGAGAAATGCGACTCAACATTACATCAAAAATAGATTGGGGCAATAGGTAAGTTTTTTAACTAGTTTTATTAATTAAGAAACATGATTATCCTTTATTTTGATTTCTTATTTTGCTAATGTACTCGAGAATTAAGCAACATCTTTGATGAGGACTGTACTTCAATTACCAGCTTTATTGTAATTTCGTTTATGGGCGATAGTGATCAAGACAGTAAAAATTAGCTTCGAATTTGTATAAATGACTTTACCTTCCTGATATCGCCCCTGAAATTAAGTTCACTCCGAGATTATAATAAAATAATTAAGAGAAACAATTCCCTTGCGGAGGTCCAGGGATTGAATCAGGCTGCCGAAGGATGAAATTTAGAATTGAATCTAGTGTACTGAAGAAATCTCCGAATGCTGAAACCTCAGTGTGTTACGCGTGATAAATGTTAAATATATATATTAAAGGTTAAATCGACATACATTTATGGCCCGAAAGAAATGTGATTCATGCAGTTTTTGCATCATCACTATGTTGAAATTATGACAGAAGAGTGATTGCCATTCAACAGATTTTTCATATCGGGGAAAAAAGAGTTGATAAGTGGAATAAGTCAAATTTTCAAGCCTCGAGCATTTCGCACGTTATCCGATTCTTCTGGGTGAAACTATTGAATTCAAGAATGTTTAACATTATCTGGGGTCATTAAGTGTGTTAAGATGATAATTGTAATAAGGGTCCTTTTTAGCCTTGGCCTTGCTTATTAGCTCTCTTAACTAAGGATAACATCACGAGAAAGCTACCTACTACTACTAACAACAGCTCTTATTAGCTCCTACTAGACACTTTTATATTGTTGTAGCCTCTAATTTTCGATTATGGTAATGTACGGCGGTAATAGACCTTAGATCATAGTTTCTTGCGTGCAGTGTAGACAGCTCCTTACAGGGGGCATATCGGGTCGTCCCTAGGTATTTGGAGGTGGGAAGTTCAGTATCAGAATATTTGGTCATTTAGCATGACCATTTTGAGGACAAGTCACTAACTTTCATCTTATTGTCGCTTTTAGTTCCCGGAGTCAAAACTGTTCCTCAGAACATTTTGGCTCTTTTGAGTTAAGCATGATGCACTTTTAAAGTAAAAAAAATTATGTGTCTAGCTAAAAATATTATTTATTTCCGTTTTATTTATAATTATTGTAAATAAGAAATTATAATTAGAATAAATATCACACTGCTAACTTTTTGCTTTAAAAAATATATATGTGTAATCCCTTAATTATAATCAGATTATTTAAAGTACTATTTGTTTTTTTATTGTCGTTGTCACTTTACATCTTTGCATTGGCACATTCATTTTATTATTAAAATTATTTTTTTTACTTTTTTCAAAATTGAAATTAGTAATATAATGTCATCCACCACGCACGCATACAGGCGCAAAAAGTATTTGAATTTGAATCTTGTATAATGAACAAAATTCCTTTAAAGTAGGCACTTATCGGAAGACAATGTGATTTTTGTTGTCTCTCCTTAATTACTTATTACTTAAAAATAATAATTACAAATAGTTTAAGGAATGATTAATGTAAGAAGGACGTTCAATAAGTAATGCAATTTTTTTCTCAGTTAATTTTTTAGATTCTCTTGTTAATTTTTGTACTTACATTAATTTTCTCCTTAGCAAAGCGCTGCCAACTACTTCTTAAAAAGTTATCTGCGAATGATAACAGATATGTTATGTAATGGGCGGAAAATAATACTAGTCATAAATATATACTGCTGACTGCAGAATATTCAAGAATCTGGCTGAGAATAAGCTTTATAAGTCATAGAGCAAAGCATTATTCATCATCAGAAAAATGACAAGCTAATCTGCCTAGACGCTTTCCGCCATTGCCGGGAGCATTACGCTATGATGGTTGCAGTAATGTACCAATTCAAAATAAACAACCAAATATTTGTGCTAAAAATAATGTTGGGATACAAATAAAAAAAAAACGATGGATTGTTCTCTTATTCTTTACAACTATCTAAGAGTAAATTCTGACTTCCCTGTGCTTGGCTTTTGGGGGAGTAGTACGCCAAAGATGCATAATTTATTAAAGAAGTCTGAGACACAGTAGTAAACTTGAATTATGAAAGTAAATACGATCTACATCTGAATAGTGTAAGACTTTTGAAAAGTATGAAAGGAATAATATTATTATTTATTATTTGGAATATGGAAGCCAGATCTTTGGGAAGCAATATGACGTATTTGAGTCCAGATAAAAACAATCCTACTTTCCATGTGTTTGTTTGTGAAATTTGTTCGAGAGAATATATATATATATATATATAAAGTATACATATATATAAACTTATTGCAAAATTTATTGAACTACCCCTGTATTTCTTTCTTATTTAAATTTACATAGCTAACCTACAACGAAGTGTCTTAAAACAAATTTTTTAATATGTTATTTAACCTGATCGTTTTACAAAAATGCGATCGTTATACTTTAAAATAAGAAAGGCAAATTTAATTGAATTTTTTATCTAACAAATAAAACGCAGTCATTTTTTAAATATTTCTTGAGATCGTTTTCTCCTTCTGTTTTAAATTTAAATAATTGTTATCAGTGCATTAAATAAAAAATATTTCAATAAAGCATTGAAAAAATATTATTGCTACACTAGTACAGGGACTCCTCTCTTAACAACCATTTTTTTTTAGCGGCTTCTAAGAAAAGAAATAGATTTAGGGATGAAAATGAAACTGAATAAATATTATAAAGCAAAAAAGTCAACTCGCTGGAAGCAAATGATTCTCGACTGGTCCGAAAACATTGAGAAGAGATAAAAATGCAATAAAAGAAATAAATAATAATAAAAATGCAATAAAGAAATAAAGGTCATAGTAGGAACTCCCTCGGAACATCAAAGCAATGGAAATGACTGATACAATTTTAACTGCATGCTTTCTGGCGATTTGAGGTGAACAGTTACAAAAATGTTATATTTTAATTTAAAAAAATGTCGACTGCAAGTAGTGTCATGTACACACAAATTACTATTATAATACTATCTGCCGAGACTGAAACATTTTATTAATGTTACTATTTTCTAGATGTGATAATATCCACTATTAACAATGTGGAACACTGGAAAGCTCTTCACGAAATCATAGTATCGACAAGAAATCTTGTCCGTCCACGACACCTAATTGGTAGTTGGACGTTAAGCCCCGCCTGAAAAAATTGGCGATTACTTTTACTTTACTTTACTTACAAGAAATCTTGAATTGGAAATTCATTTCGATAAAAATTTTATAAGCGAACAAGCAGGATACAAGGAAACTGTGCCCTGGCACATATTGGGAGTCACTATGATGATAAAATATTACAGTGTGAGCTCTATGATGAATTGTAGGAAATGAAGCAGTAGGTTTGTTAGAAAGAAATAGGTGTTTTTACTCTTAAATACAATGTTGATTTCGTGTTTTCTAAAAGTGCCGCAGCACCAAAGAGAAAGCAAGTAAACTTTTGGTCACAACATACATACGTAGTATGTTAATCGATTAATTTGTTCGGCGGCCAAGTCATCAGAACAGAACTGGAGTTAAGTGAGGAGTATCTGTATCATAAAGACAAGATAATGATACATTGAAATATCAATAAGTAAATATAAAATTACATTATCTAATACAATAATTATTATGTTGTATAGAACATAAGGAATGCACTTATTTCTCTAAAAATGGCAAGAGAAATAATTTTTAAAAAGCTACTAAATCATGAACATAAATAGTTTTATACATAAAGAAACCTCTCATCAAAACGTTTTTACGACCAATTAGTCAATATTTACTCTCTAAAATTAAATTTGTTAAATAATCAGTTTAATGAAAAAATTGAGAAATGAAGCAAACGGAACTTGGTTTACTAGGAATTGATGAATTATTTTTTGTTCATTACAGATTTCATCAATAATTTATATTTTTATCTTGAAATACATTTATTCCAAACAATCCTTCGATGGAAAATTTGCAATTTGAAAGACTTTAAATGGGAATTTAATGTTCAGTATACCGCGCTCTTAATCTGATTAAATCTTGTTTGTAAAATTCCCTAAAATCATTTTTATCCTTTTCATTACTTTAATTTTTTTTTTTTTTTTTAACTTAACTAAGGCTAATCACATTTCATTTATTTTTTGGACCTCTTTATAATTTAAATAAAAATATTTGAGTTCTTATTTCAATTTAACTTAAAACAAAAAACCAAAAATAAACCTAAATAGTCTGTGATAATTTGTGCAATTGAAAGTTTGAACAAAAAAACAAAAAATCAAATTAGAAAAATGGAATACATTAGTAAATCACAGTTTCTGCGGGTGCGAATGTTTGACTGCTGCGCGGCGCGGAACTCGCGCAGTCTGGCTCCTCATATCAGGCTTCCGTCTCCATATGAAGTCGTAACTTTGACGATGGATACATTGGTGATAATTCAAGTGTTGATGGAGCAGTCGGTATATTATTACCTAAATGTAGTTTTCTTGACAGTTCATCCAATAGTTCGCCAAATACCAACAAGTTCAGATTTTGTCCCAGAAAATGTAACAACAGGAAATCACCAACCTTAAAAAAAGAGGTTGAAAAGCATGTTATCTTCATGAATGTAATGAATAAGGTTCTCGCTCATCTAAAATTTTGTTCTTTTCGCCATTCGTATGGCAATAAAAAAACAAATGACATTGCTGTTAAATTATTTTTTTTCACGTTGGTATCATTGTGATTGAACTTTCTTTTAAAGTACTCTAGAAACACAAACCACAAAGGTATTGAACAAATAGAATCTAAATTAAAAATAAGAAAAAATAAATTGTTCAAAATTAACGATTTCTGGTAATCGCTCAACAAGCGCCCAAGACAAAAAGAACGTTGTCTACTACAAATATTGCTAAATTTTATATAAATCCTTTCGGCTTTCCTCTACGCGTCAGTGTTAATTATTTCATAGAAGTTATTAATTTCTCTTTAATTCCAAAATTTGGAAATATTTTCTTCAGTGGTGCGTAAATTGAGCAGGTTGTAAATCAATGGTTATGATCCTCGATTTCTATCGTTAACAGTTTCAATTGATGTGTCCCTTATGTGTTACTCTTAAAAACGAACATTTAATTAAACTTGTTACAAATTCGCGATTGAGTTATGTAAGCAGTCCACTTAAGAGTCGCTTCGAAAAGATATTTATAATTTAAAATCTAATTTACCTGTGTTTTACGAATGAGTGCTGATACCCCAGCTGGAGTGCCAAATCGGAATCTTCTAATCAGGATGATTTCTCTTATGGATGGTAACAGCACTATTGCTGTAGAATATAAGAGTGCAAGGCCACTTAAAACTCCCAAAATGATAAACCAGAACCTACGGATATGAAAACAAATCCTTTAATAAATAATAGTTTAAATAAAAATTAATTAATTTTCGTGAGGTGATTTCACTTTTAAGTAAACAAATATTGGCAAAATTTAGAACTTCTCTTACATCTATACCCAGAGCTGCCCTATTTTCACACCCCTTCCGATTTTCTAAAACTTTTATTTCCAGTGGTTTCAAAACCATTTTTTGTAAGGCTGTAGAAGTGAATTGATGTGATACATTTGCAAGTCGCAATTTCTCAGGACCTCAATGAATACAAAAATAATAATCGAACATGATCATTCTTGCAACTTACTCTTGCTGCAATTTTCGCACATTACTCGACAAAATAAACCATAAATTACAAAGCATTACTTCGTAAGAAATTTAATGATAAGAAGCTTGATTAGTTACACCACCACTACTTCAACCTGTTAGCCCAACCTTAAATACGGAAATGTTTAGAAGTTACGTATATCTATCCTACCCAAAACTCCTTTAAAAAAGTTCGTTCTGGAAAAATGTTTTAAATAAACGTGATTTATTTTTAATAATAGTAGTAATTAGTCCAGTTTAATGAACATTGCCTCTGATGTTTTAGAAAATTACAAAAACTTCGAAGATTTTTCAAAGTCGCGACTACAATTCTTTACTATCTACAATGATGGAATTCTAGCAAAGCTTTATTTTAACGCCTTTTAATTTTATGTGGGTGGTAAGTGAAATGGCGCAGAAGGTTGCTTTAAGTTGCAGCTTCCTAGATATCCGAAATATAATTAACACAGAATGAAATCAGAACTTACCACAAGAAAATATAAATTTTCTCATTAAGAATGTTGAGTGCTAGTACGCACAAAGTATCGTGTCGTTGAATTGTTCCTGAAGGACCATATTTGTGAAAAGTACATTTGGTTACTCTTGGAAATATGGCTACCATCGGATCGGTTCTCATTTCCTGATTCTGTCTTGCAAATTTTATTACTTCTGTGCCGTATGTCATAAAAGCACCTCCCAAGAATTTGTCAATTAGAAATATATTACCAATCTGCAAAGACATAATTAAATAATTAAATGATACTCTTGTTTATGTTTTGAATAATCTATTATGTGACTCGTATCAAGTCTAGTATACTGGCGATTGGTATCTGATGCAGAAATTTGAATGTCCCTAAAATAAAAATATCTCCATGATAGGGCATTATTTTTCCTGTTGTAGTCACATATGGGACATAGAAACTCAACCTGGACTAGTACTCGGCCAATAACCAGCGGGACTACTTGAATATTTGCCTTGATTAACAGAACCGCACAATGAACTTGCAGTAAATAGCTACCAAAGTAAAGCTTAAAGTTCTCTAGGCCTCAAATTGTTGCAGAAGCAACTCCCTGAACAAAATGGCCATTGCGCAGATCACCAGTTAGGCTCAAAATTAAGTAGCAGGCATTCCAGACCAGATGAAAGCCAAGCGACAAGTTTGGAACAAGAGCGTCTTTACTCACGCCAAGCGTTTTATAAATGTAAACAATTTTTAGTATCTCTAGATTTTTAGAAGATGAATAATACAATTTTGAAATTCAAGCTTCAGGATATCGTACTTGACTTACAATGATACTAGTGAAAGCATGCTCGAAGTTGAAGAAATATCTTCCAAGAAAACATTGGACGTTGAGAGCCCTCCTGGAAGGCACACTTTATGTAATTAATACCTAATGTAGGATTAATGTAGATGGCTTAATTTTCATATACATATTTTTCGTGGCACATCCACTGCAATGGTCTATTAGCGCCTTCAAGATATTATTAAAATAAACAGATTCTCAAAGTCAGAAATGTAGTTTTCAAATGTAAGCAAAGTACTTGTTTATAAGAACTTGAGGAATTATTTGATCCAGTAACGTGTTAAGCTTCTTTCATAAAAAATATAAATTGAAAAAATATTTTTCTCCATTCTTTCCCCGCCCCCCTTAAGTGGCTGTAAAAGAAATTGAGATTAGTTGTATCCACAACCTTATCTAAAATATAATGTTTACTAACCACATTTATAAAATTGAACACTTCGCACAGGTAGTAACCAGTAGCGTAGATATTGTGCCTATGCAATGAGTCCACTATATACTGCACCAGTCGAGTAGTTCTAGCCGTTTTTTCTTGACCCATTAATATGTTGCCTCCTCGAAGTCCTGGACATTACAAATATTCCATTGCACTTTTTTATGATCAATCACATAAAATTATAATGTTTAAGCACATATACATTTGACTATCTTATATTTTAGTTGCAAAGATTTGAAAGAGATGGTACATCATTCGTAAGGGTCTAAATAATGAAACGTACAACATAACTAAAAATATGTGTAAATAAGTTTGGATAAATTTCAATGAAGTTATTTTTGACCTTCTTTATATCTTTAAGATGACCAGAGCCAATTTCAAACAAATGTGGCTTTGAAAAAAGTAATAGGCACAAATTTAACGACTAAACTGCTTCTTTTATGCTATCAAGCTGTAGAGCTTATCAAACTAGAGTATTTTATTTGTTCAAACTAATAATGAAGCTTCTTACCTTCTGTAAGTTGTCTAACTTTTCCCTCTTCCCAGTTCTTCCAAATCCAGTGAGGCATGTAGAATAATACTCCCTTAAAATGGAAATTCCTATAAGTTTTTGATTTTATTTAATGCCATCTCTACAGTAATACCACCACTTAACATCTTTTTATTTTTGTTAATGTCTATTAAGTGAGTTTGTTACATATGTATATGCAAACAGTAGCTGATTATTAAACTGAAGAAAAGCACATAAATATTGTACTTGGAGGAAATCAATCAAACCCGAATTTACTGCAACATGGGAGTGGTAAACTTAATATAATGGTACAAATTTGAGATAATTAATTTTCATTGCCTAATTCGATAATTCATGAAATACCTATGTGAAGAAAATTAGTAAAAAAATGTTTGTCATCTTTCATAAAAATAATTGACGAATGATAATAGCGCATTGGTTGTGTGAAAAGTAGGCGTCCTGTTAAGCCAATAATGTATCGGTATTGTCAGCTGGTCACACCTACATCAAATAGACCACGCCCAGACTAATAAAAACACGAGCTTTCAAGTAAACAAAATGGTAGTTGTGTACTATATCATTTTTATTTTTCTGTGAGATTCTATCAAATATCAGCTGGTTACGCCTACCAACTAATGAAAACAGAGTTTGCAAGTAAACAGAATGGTAATTGGGTACTACATTTTTACTTTTTAATGAGCTCTTATCTAATAAAAAAACAAATGTATAGAAAATTCTAATCAAAAATTAAGAAGGATTTTATACTTATTGGTGATGAGGTTATGAGATTTCAGCTAAAATTTGTGAATGTCATTAGACAGTGCCCTATTCGAATTGTCAAATTTTCTAAAATGATATTTCATTGGTGAAACACGATTTTGAAATTACTGAACGAAAAGTGACCGAAATACGAATATGAATGTTGTAGCGCATGTTCTGTTATGGTAGGTTTTTATGTATTTATGTGAACATTGTAGTTCAAAAACATACAATAGGTGGGAAGCTCAATCTTTAGTTTACATTTAGCTATGCACATAGGATCTTAGCGATCAAAATTTATCAATTATCGCTAATACCCCTACAGTGACGGTATTTGCACTTGTTTAACGATTTCTGTGAAAATAGCTTCAATGATTGATCAAATTGAGTGTAATCAATGAATTACTTTTATTTGAAATATTATTCCAGCAAAATTTATTAAAAGTCTGGGATAGATCTGGGTGCTTGGGCTTCCCTTTAATATTCCAATTCAGGACAATATACGTCCCTTACCTCTTGGACGACATCTCACCCGCAAGTATACTACAGTATTGATTTTTACTTTTCACTTTTCAAGAGATTTGCTCAAAAAAGGTTTTCACCAAACTTTGTATTTATAGTAATTTACTTGCGTAGTACAATGTCTTTCATCTGAAAGACTTGATATTTCAAGAATGTTGTGAGCAGTCCAAGGATGTACAAATATAAGCAATAACATTTCAATATTAAACCATTTTTTTTCTCCCTCATTTCATTAAAATAAATTGTTTCGTGTTAAAAAAAAATTAAATGAGTAATTGATAATTTAGTTAGAAATATATACCTGAAAGAAAAGCATGAAAGGTACCCACTGGTAGTAGGCGTGATACCTCTTCTCAGTTCCTGGAACAAGATCGTTCGCAACGCCTGGATGTGCCACATGAGTTCCCACTTGGCCTGTCTGACCTGGCAATGTGAATGTGTAGGTAATCCAGCAGAATGTGTTGATCACATGTCTCGGTATCCCGTCGTCATTTATACAAGATATAGGATCACCTGAAACAAAACAGCAAATTATTCTATAGTATTTATTTGCATTTAAATGACTTTTTACTTGATAAGTATATTCAAAGTCTCTTGAATAGAGGAAATGACTTAGCGCATTGAATGATAGCTGAAAGCTATGACAAAATAAATCAATAAAAGATAAAAAGCAGTAAGGAGCTCTAATTTGGAATTCCATTCTGGTCCTTCTACCAATTCCGTGAAATCCGTCAACTGGAAGTGAATTTTTTTTAATTTATTTACAATTAACTTTTAATAAGCTTAATAAGAGAGAACATTGGAATAAAATACAATGTAAACAATTAAATGACAATTCTACAATTCTAAAAATATAAAATGCAAAATCTTAAAATATGAATAATTGTATTCAATATAAAATGGTTCTATTAATTGTGAATCAATGATACAATTATTTTAAAATTCAGTAACTTTCATTTTCTTCTTACACACTGAGTTGGCCCTGAAGCAGTAAATCCAATTTTTACGCGGCCTCTTTTGTGTTATTCTCTCTCCTTAAGGCGAAAAATGATATTTTCAATGCTTAATATTTAAATATATTTTCGGTTATTTGAAATAAGTATACCTATTTATTTTTAGCAAGTCACTAAAATATTAGTGAATTATTAATAATAGCGAGCTTTTTTTTTCCTAATTCTGATTGATAACGCTCTTTCACTCCAAAGTGGTTGATTTATGAAGTTGTACATTTAAATAAATTTTCCCTAATGAAATTTTGTCTCACACTTTACAGTACCAAGTGAGTGATTGAGATTACACTGTCTTATAACAAAATATTTGTAAATAGTAAAACATTCTTGAGGAATTCTTGCTAGTCTTCTCCTTCAGTGTTTTGGACCTCAGTGTCACCATCTTTTGTTTTGTTGAAAAGAAGCAAACACACTTAGAGAGAAACAAAACATGATTTCTTAAAGGCTTAACTTCTCAAAATTGGTGTGATATATATAAGAGATTTATTACGCTTGGCACTAATTAGGTAAGGTTATGAAAAGCGACCGTCCAAAACAATTCCTAAACAAAAATAAGATCGATGCTAATGAATGAATTCTTTAGAACATGTGGCTGTGAGCTGGGAAATTGGTTTGATTTTATGATGATTAAAAACAACCTTGAGGTTTTATACATCCTTCATGCAATCAAACATATTAGGATAGATTATATTTACAATTTCGCAATTATTTTATTTCTAACTTGCTAAATTATGTTAATGGCTGCTCTAATGTGTTCGTTTGTATGAGCTTTCATTTCATTTCAGCTTCTTAAGCAAATTTATTCATTCTTACATTATGATATTGTTCATTACTAAGTAAATATCTAAACTAGATAAATAGATAGATAAAAATACGTAATTTTGAAGATAAATATTTACAATGAATAATTAAAATTCAATGGTGAAGTTGCAATTCTTACAACTATAATACTATGATGGGAGAGTACAATTCCCTTCTCTTGAGCCTTCTTGGGACTAAGGTTCAATACACTCTCATAATTGTCTCTGAACAAGTATGGTAGTCAATTATGTGCGTTGCGTTACATTCTCCGGAGATGTTTTCTCAAGATTTCTCCTCTAGCGGCTTCTTCAAATAACTTTTACGAAAATAAGAGAAAATGAATCATGTAAGCAGTGGCTAGAAAAATCGCAGAAAACGGAGGGTAAAAGTTCACCACTCAAGTTAGTTCCTTCAAGCTCGGATTTTTTTTTTGTTTTCAAATCGCTTTTTTTTTGTACTGAAAGGACCTTCTCAATTCTTGTTTTTCTTTGAAAATTCAGAATGAAGATTGCAATACTTCATTTCTATGGTGGGTAAGAGAGCGTAAAAATATGGAAAACATCACTCACCGATTAGGTTGTTGGCTGTGACCAGCACACAGGAGACAAAGAGGAAGGCGCTGGTGGTCCTGTAGTGCAGTCTGAACACCTGATTGTCTATGATAGCTTTGTCTACCAAGTAGCGAATCTTGAAGAAGCCGGCTACTGCCGACACTAATGCAAGAATGCTCATCTTGGCCTCCCTGAAATACAATAATGAGCATATTAAATTTTTTTTTTTAAACATACCGTATAAAAAGGTTCATTACAATAAAAAGCTCGCACATTATTAGAGAAAAAAATTGTTTGCTATCGGAAGTATTGGGCATTGTTTTTATCATCGAATGGCTTAAATAATTCGAACTAAAGATACCAATATCATTAAAAATTTGGAAGCAATCAAGGTATCTTCGTACGTATCTCAAGAAGTTAAAAAAGAAGAAGAGATTTTAGGGACAAAATGCACTAAAAACGGCCGGAAAAAGAGAATTCAGATCTCTATACAATTAACGTGTGTGTTTTAGAGGTGTTGGGAGCCCCGATTCCCTCGATTTATTTTAATTCAGAGGCCCCCCCTTTGGTCGTTAAAGTCCTGCAAATAGGCTCTTATAATAAGGCACTTATTTCGACTAACTATTGCGCACCTAACACCTATTGTTTAAAAAAAATTTCTGAAAGAGGCCATTTTAAGAAAAGTTTCTTAAATCGGATGGAAATATAGGGAAAAAAATGAAGATTTCTGTTTGTAATTGTACACGTTTTGCCTGTTACTATGCTTTCTGCAATTTCATTTTCCAACCAATAGTTATTCAATTAAATTTAAAATATAAGAACCTTTTCTATTTTGTTTCTTCCAAGAGAATCGTGTGGACAATTGTGGGAATATTTGGGGTGTCAGTGAAATTGTTCTCCTAATTCAATAAATAAAAAAAAATAAGTTAACATTTCTAACAAGCTAGCTAATTACCAATGAAGGCAGGCTTTACGTCCATCTACCGATTTGTGTAAAGGATTTTAATTTAAAACTATTTCAAACGAGGTTCTTTGAGCAATGAAATGCCATTACGGTTGATTGTACAGTCCTACAACTGAATAATATTTAAAAGTATGAAACGTTAGACCAAAACTCCAAATTGGATAAAAAAAAAATCATCCCATTGGAAGAAGTTCATCTGCGAAAAATGACATTTTTCAGTTTTTCATAACTTTTCATCCATCGCTAATGGGGTTTCACTTGAACTTGAATTACTCTGGATTTTAAAGTTTTCAGAGTGAATTTTAATGAGATTCTGGGGGGAGCTGTGACTTCATTTCCCTACGACTTTACTATTTTATAATAATAATAACTAAATGAATAAACTTGCGTTAAGAATAATTACTGGTTAGTGTGCAGACCAGATTTTCAGAACTGTGATCACTACGGTCCTGATTGAATTTTCATGTCACATTTATTCATTTTATTTAACGATTAGTTCTATTTACTTAATGTTATAAATGGAGTCATAAGTAGTGCAGAACGTCTAGTTTGAACTCCGCTCCCGGTGACTAAACCTGGATAGTTAAATGTATATCACGTGCAAAACTGCTGCTAAATTATTTTTTTTTTATTTTTTGGCGCATCGACTGCCTTGGCCATTAGCGCCCTGCTAAATTATTATTATTTTTTTTTTTTTAGCTAACTCTATGTTACCTAGAATCCGTCGGGGTACTTTTTGTTTGTATGCTTTCCATTAAGCTAGAAAAAGAAGGTTGGAAGTCGTGCAGATTTTTTTACATGTAAAACTGTTTTAAAGTTCTATAAGTGTTTTTACAAATAGGTTTAACATGCATTTTCGGGGAAAATTCGATTAAAAGAGCAGTTGAGGTTCAGGTTGGTAGACTTCGTCTAAATGGTAGACTTAATAAAATGTAAGTCTAAGAAGGATAATGCGTTTCATTCCAGGAGAGTTGCACGGGAAGTGGCTCCTGGCAATTGACTTCCTTGGAAAGGTTTTTGAAACAAATTGTCCAGGAAAAACTTTTCAAATTATTTTAGAATGTTGTCCATCATTTTTGGTGGCTGAATTCAAAAGGAAGAATGAGTACCGCCAATTTCAGCCATAAATTGTGACAGGAGTTGGCAATAATCTTCCTTTTCCTTTTGCCATAAATTTAGTCTCCTGATATAAAATTTAAATGATATAATAGTTTTTAAAAAATAATAATAATAAAAAAACCTAACAGAGATGAGGCAAACGTTTTAAGAATTCAATGAATGTAGTAGGATATCTAATTACAAGGAAAATGTTATTAGCCCATAAATACCATAAATAAGGAGGAAAAAGGAAACAGAAAGTATTGGAGTTACAGACTGGACAGCCCACTTCCATGGTTCGCATGAAATACTTGTGTAAGACAATGACCTGTGGAAGTTAGAGACATTCCCTCAGTGGCTAACTCTCCGATTGGAATTCCCCGCACCACCCCAGTTATTCTGTACTATGTTAGATAAAACTATAACAGATTCATTCTTCTGTTTAAAAAAAATAATACAAAATTTTATCGCCTCAATGTTATCTATAAAAAAAATGCACGTTTGCGGTTATGTGTTTGAAAAGAAATTCAGTAAACTGATGCAGTCTGGTGGTTTACAAAATAAACTACAGTTTGTTTAACCGCAACAAATTTCTTTTCTACTTTCCCTCACTTCCGAAACTAATAATTTCTTGGGAAAATAAGGGTATACAAGGGTAAATAAAAAGTCTAGTGTGTACACCCACGCGTTTTGTCCTTAAAAAAGCCGCAAAGCTTGCATGAATTGCGGTAGGAAAGTTACTAAGTTTCACCTTACAGCAATGCTTTCATAATTCTTTGATTCTTTATGTAGGTGGCGAAAGAATAAATTGTTCTGATGGAGCACTTTAGAGGAGTTTCTCTAAATTGCTTTTCCTTTCAAACTCCCCACGAAAAAACAAATCCTGAGCATAAGTTTCGTTTTGAAATTGGGTTGGAAATGGTTCGTGGAAAATCATCATTTTGAGAAAATCACAAGAAACCGCTTTAGTAGTAGTTGCACTGATTTTGGTGACGGAAGCGAAGATAGCTAATACTAAGCGGTATTAAGTTCGTGCCTATAATAAGGAGTATGCTAAGTTTAAAAGGAACGGTCTTACGGTGCTGGAGCAAAGATCAATCTGTGGTAGTAAATCTACAATACTGTAATTCCATCAAATTTGACCGTGCAAACAGCGAATCCTGTTACAACGTATGGAACACAGCATATTTAAGTTTTCATCAGTAAAAGAGAAAATTCTTTGCTTTTATAGAACTAGAATCTGTGCCAAACCTTGAGAACTTGACTGTGCACTGAGTTTTAGCTACATTTACATAACATCCATATCTAAACAAACAAAATGCCACGTACAGTTCTTTTCAATTTATCAAAGATAATATTATCAAAATTTAAATCCCTCCTTCACTTATTAAAAAGGCAATAAACTTAAAAAGACATGACTAATTCGCTAGACACAAAAATAATATTGCATATTCTGAGTCTTTTCCTTGTAGAAAAATAGAAGTGAGAGTATGCAAAAATTATAACTGTATCTCGGTAAGCTCTTAGATGTTAATCCGGTTAGAGGAAAGAGCAGGTCAATAAGGAAACTCTTAGAATAGAGATATGGTTACTATTTGTTGGATATGTGGAAAAAAGCAGCATTCGAGTTCCTTTGGGGTTTTTACGCTCCCATCTTTTCGTGGAATTTTCAGCAATCTTCCTCATTGCGCCTCTTTTTAGGATGTCAGCATATTTTGTATACACGTGTGTTTATAAATTAATATGATTTTCTTTCCTTCTCTGTATGATAGTTTTTTTTCTTTGTAATCGGTCTTCGGATTTTCACAAATCTAACTGAGTCTGTCTGTTTTATCAAGTTTATGGATTTTTTGTGTGGAAATTTCTGGAATTTTGTGGAAACTTCGTGTACTATCAGGATATTGGTAGCATGAAATCGTGAAAAGCAATTCTTATGAAACCTTCTAGTCTGTGGCTGTACAAGGCTGAGGGTCCCCTAAAAAATTCCAAAAGAACAATACTCTTAACAAAAAACTGTGTAATGGTTTGTTGTTGCTCGGCGACTGGCGTCTTCCTACATTTTTTTAAAACCAGTGAAACCATCAAAATAGAGAAGTATTGTTAATTAAATGATGTAACGTTAATTAAATTAAGCCTAAAACTGCCAGCATTAGTCCACAGTAAAGGTCTGACCCTATTGCAAGACAACGATTGTCCGTTCATACATTTCACTAATCACAACCCAACATTGTAATTACATGAAGTTCAAAGTTTTGCCTTACACCCCATCTTCCCAGACTATCACCAACCAATTACCACCTTTGCAAGCAACAAGGGAGCTTTCTTACTGGCATAACCTTTCACCAGCTGAGATTTAGGCAAGATTCCCTTGACTTCCGATGCCATAAATCTGACAGTGTTTGAATTAATCCAGTTGATGTTCTCTATGATATGCTGATGGGATTATTTTGTATTAATTGAACTAGCATCAGTTATTTCTGAAACCTGCAAAACTTTCTTTCCATTCTCAATACTTGTCTATTATTTTTATGTTAAATATATGTGCGTATTTTAATGATTTTGAGTATGTTCAGTACACTGAAAAATCTGCAATTAAATGCTAAGAAGTTGTTTGAAATGCAGTACAATAACATTCTCCTTTCTTATTTATTAATCTGTGACAAAACCATTTATTCCCCTGCAAATTTCTTTTATTCATTTGACTTAACTTTTTTTTAGAACTTATATCTGTAATGATAGGCACCAACTGATTGAAATTAACTCGAGTAATTAACTTGAAAATTTTTAAATATAAAACTTTCGAATAGAATGCTTTAAAGATCTTGTGTTCGAAATCTTGTTTTTATCTTTTGTGGGTAAAGAGAAGGAATAAAGTAGAAAGCTTAACAACTTGGAAATGTGCCTTTACTCATGTTTTCTCTATTTTTCCAAAATTGCTTTTAAGTTTAAATATTATTATTATTATTGTTTCAATTAAAGATTGATATATTTCAGTGGTAATAAAAAGTGTTTGATAGATCAAAGATTGAATCCTTCCTAGTTTGTTTTATGAGCATTGTTGGAAACAAATATTTCCAACTAGGCAAATATCGAGTCTTTATTAAACATTGATGGCTCATTTTGTCAAATGGCAGAGTATAGGTAAATCAGCAGTATCTTTTTAAATTTCAATTGTATCATTGAAAATGCGAAATTTTAAAGTTTCTGTTAGTACTTTGTACAATTGGTTTTTTTTTTTTGCTAAAGGTTTCTTACAATCATGTGTTTCTTTATTGAATGTTGGCTTCAGTTCAGGTGGTCTCCATACTAAAAAGAAGTATGAAACATCACATTACAGAACCCCTTCCGTTTCATTCAATTTTCATTTAAAGAATTTCAAAGAGATGCTCTAAGTAGTTATTTGTGTAAACGTTTAAAGCCGATTTTCACTTTTTGCAACTGGGCGTTTTGTATCGTGCACATTAAAAACAAACTTATTCCCAGAGTTGCGTAGCAGCCCAGGCGCACCCAAACGGTTAGAGTTTTAAAACATCTCTTCTAAAATAGAAATGGAAAATTAATCTTTTCCAATTCCAATCATATGCAATAGAATATTTGATGTTCTCCATATTCTTTAAGGCAATTCCAGCTCTAAGATAAGATAAACTTTTCTAAATCTTTACAAAATTATGAATCTATTCGCTGTTTAGGGGAATATACTGTATTTATGTGAAGAAAATAATATAAGAATGAATATAAAGAACTAGAACTTATTTATATTGGTACTGTAAATGGCACAGGTCCTCAGAGAATATCACGGGCCAGGCAGGCTCTCGCCTCATTAAGGTTTGGATCTGAATGTCCCAGCACCCAGTCAATATATTCAAATATCCTTCAGAAAGTCAGTCTAACAGTGCCTTGAATTAACTTCTTAGGACTTGTCAGCCAGGGCGATATATGCGTGATTACTAATGCATATCCTAAATAACTAGTGGTCAATTTTGCTCATCATCGACGGGCGTTAGTGGAAGGATGTTAGAATGGTCGATTGGGTGTTTCTCTAGCCTCCTCCATACGGTGAACTCAGCAGCTCGCTGTGCAGGCAGGGTTAGTGCTCTCATTCCTCTGCAGGCCATACCTTCTTTGTCTAGCCAGACAATTTCAGTCGACACTCAGTCACACATTCTCAAATTGAAGCTAATCATTAAAGCTAATAGATTTCCCAGTCGTTGTCAACCGGAGTTAATTAGAGAGAAATGTGACCTTTACTTCATGAGACACCTCTCACCCGGCTTCTATTGCACGTGCACTCTCCTGTCTGCATTAATACTCTGGCAGTAGTGGTGGACTCTTTAAGGAGAATCTGTCTGCACGAGCTTGGGGAGGAGGAGAGACAAACTCTGGTGAACTCGACAACTGTCTGGGGGCATAAGGTGGGGATTCCACCACTCCTCCAACTTATACACACCTACAATTCTCTCAATCAGGTGTTCTGAATCTTGATTCATTACCCATTAGTCATCTTACAGGGCACTGAATCTTAAAATCTTCAGTGGAACATAAGACTTCCTGTTGCTGTAGTTGACATTTATTGTAACTGATAGCGTAGATTCTTTATTTGGGTAGCTGGCTTTGATGGCTCTCTGATTGTTTAAAGTTAGAATCTCTTATAAAGGGCTTGAGAGAGTAGCGGCCTCAGGAAGCTTTAGTTAGCAGTGTTTGAGACATTTTTATTATCTCTCACTCCCAGTACGAGGAAGTAATGCGATCGTGGCAAAGTAACAAATTTTGAAATTGTGTTCACCGGAAATACATTAATATGTATATATGTTTTTTAATTAATATGTATGTATCGCGAAAGAAAGTTATGTTTGCTCGCATTGTTTAACTGTGGGAGTGTATTCCTCAATCTAAGTTTGTTACTTGCTTCTGATACAGAGGTTAAGACTGAAATGCTACAGTAGAAGTGGTCCTTTCAATAATTTTCTGAACGAATTATTTCAAAATGTTTCTCTAAAAAATTAGTTTTTTTTGGAGGGATACTCGCTCAGCAACATTAATTTCCTAGTAATAAATAATCTAGATGTTGACGCGACAAAAAAGACTGGCAAAAATGAGATTCTTAAATTTTTCAGAGAATGCAAAGTTTAAAGAAAATAATTCGGCTGTTTTAAAAAAAAAGAATTCTCAAAATAGTGGAAAAATAGATCAGATAAAAGCGATGGTGGATTTTGAGTGGGGCCACAACACAACTTTACAACATGGGTACCCGAAATATTTCTTGTTACAGAGAAAAAGAACCGGTTTTACAATCTGTGGCCCAAAGATAACCTTCTACATCAGTAAATATACTTTTTCTAGCATATCTATTACTAGCTTTGTCTCGTAAGAAATAATGATAAACAAAATCCTTGATTCCAATTGAGCGAACTACTAAAGCAATTCAGTAGCTATAGTTAAGGAGGAATATTATTCTGTTCAAAACATTAGTGTTCAGAATATTATTATGTACTATTGGATAGAGTTTTCAAAAGTTAATGAGCAACTATATTAATAAAATTAACAAATATAGAGGGGATTTGAGTGACCTACATTGTCGCTATAACTAACCTGGTTCAACATGAGCAATTTAAATGATTCAGCGGAAAATATATAGATTGGTTTACCTTTTAAAAAACTACAAAATGAAAATAGAATCCATGCTGTTTTCTGCTCAAATTGTTTAAACATCCTCATACTGCTAAAAATGACTTAGGTAATTTAAATGATCAGTGTTCACATTTGATTCAGCTTCCAGGAAAACCAGAGGCACATTTTGTACTGTTTCACAATTGGAAGTGATTTTCAGTAGATGACACAACATATATTGGGAAAGTTAAAGTCAAAAGTCCGCTTTAAATCTGATTTTTACAGTTTGTTGCAATTTTCTTGAATGCAACAATTTCTTTAAATTTCTGCTACATTTATTAGGAAAATTTATTAAGGTGGTTTTTGAGGAGGTGTGGCGTTTTGGAAACGTTAAGCGTGCAATGTGATTTTAGGAGGTGTTCCGTGTAAAGGAAGTATGAGGCTTTCCTATTTTGTATAGATATTTTATTGTATTATTATTATTATTATTATCTTAAATTCAGAATTTGTCTAAAATTCCTAGTTTTAAAAATTAAACACAAATAAGGGAACTGAAGTGAAATTTATGTGAATATCTTTACGAGCTTTTTCTAAAATGTAAGATACGGAACAATTCGGTTTCAAGATTTAAAAAATCGTAACAGCCTGGGACGTTTCTGTGTGAGTGGAACCTTAAAGTAAAATTCAAATGGATTCTGGCTCATCTGATAAGTACTTTTCTGAAAGAAGATTTCTTAAAAAGGCACTCAGAAGAAAAAATTAAGAAAATTCAGGGGGAGTAGAGCAATCTCGCTTCTCACTTTTAGTAGAAATCCTAGAGTGTTGTAATTTTAATGCCAAGTAAAACAATTAAATAATTTAAGAAAATTTGTCAGTTGGAAATACAATAGTTGGCCTAACACTAGTGTTCACACCTTAACACATGAGTGTTTTTTTAGCTCCCTTTTAGTTTATCACTAGTACCATACTGCCTCTTCAACTAATTGTGTCTAATTAATATTAATTAGACAGATGTTTAGGCAAATTATAAAAGCTTTACTTGGAATATCAAAATGTTGACCATCCTGCTAATCCAAGAGATAGATTACAGAGAGGTAGATCCCATTATTGCTTATAAACCTTACTACGAAATTTACTCAATATCTCCGTACCTTGACAGGAAAAAGAGGGATTTGAAGTTCGTCCCTTCGTTTATTTTTTTTATTATTTTCAAAAGTGCGCTTGCGCGACATTCACCCCGCCAATGTTACATCTTGACAAATTATAGTTCTCCTCTATTTGTATTTTTAAAATATTAAAATAATCTGTTCTATACCTTTAGATCTGTAGCCTTTTATTCCAAATTTTATGCAGTGGTCTTTAAACAGCGACGGATGAAAAGAAATAATTCCAAACTAAAACCCAAGCAAGAATGTACTACAACTACCGGACTAACTTCACTACTACTAAACTCCAAGTTTTGTTTCAGTATGTACTGCGCCTCCATAACCAACAACTATGTGAGAGTAACATTGGGAGGGGGTATATAGTGTACAGTCACTTCAAAAGAAACTGGTTGTACAAGCTACCTGTTGCCTGTCTCCGGACTCTTGGTTATAAACTAAAAAAAAAGTCTTCAGATAACCGGACCGCACCAATCATGTATTTTATACTACTTCACTCAAAGCTCTTCTTTCTTCTGAGATTCATATACAGTTCTATTCTTGTAAAACGTAACTTTCAATTAATTTCTTGTCAGAAGAAAAATCGGCTGTTGAAAAACTTCTCTTCCTTCAAATTTCTCTAGTTTCAATTTCTCCAAGTTTTCATTTTACCGATTCACCGAAATAAAGTGTCAGGTAAAAATGTTTTGGCGATATCCCTAACCGGAAGTGCATCTTTACTTTTCAATTTGTCTCCTTCCCTTAAAAATGGCTCCCACGATATTCCTGATATAGTTGGTTTACGATTCTTCTATCTAAATGCCGTAATTTTATTTTTAAAACACATTAACTCTGGAAGATTGATTTTTGGTGGATGCTCACAGAACTGCTGAAGCACTTCTTTAAAGTGCATTTTCGCTTAAAGTGCGGTTTCAGTATCTTTATAATATAAAGGACTATTAACAGATATTAAAAGTTAAAACCAAATTAAAAGAAAATTGGATCACCAGAAGTGCGATTTTACGGATTTTGGATTTTTTTGAAGTTTGCCGAAAAACGCAGTCATTAAACTTGTCGCAAGTTAAGCTGTACGGTCATTCTACCTTCAATCGTAAGATCATCGTTAAGGTTGCCATCACTGGATTTTTTTTTTTTTTTTTTTTTTTTTTATCTTTCTAACAAAGTAACGTTACCTTCAGGAGAGAATTGGTTAAAGATGAATCCGTCTGAATAGCTTCAGGGGTTTCTCAAGGGAAGGTAGGTAATGGCGGTTTATTTTGAAGGTAGAGTACTTGGCCTCTCTGAAAGGATTAATTTCTGCCTCTCAGAGGTTATGGCTATTCGTTGTAATTACGATAGGGATGAGCTTTAGTGACAGTGGTCCAGTGATGGACTGTAACAAGTGAACACTGTCCGGAGACCGGCAGTGCACCGAAAAAAGCTTAGGGCACAAATTTTCTCAGATCTTAAATCGCCTTTTATTAAAAAAAAAAGAATTGGACTAGAGGTTTTTTGAAAAGATTTCTATTTTCTCTGTTAGTCAGGCTGCGCTGAAGGCCACCTAAGCTGAAGGCTTACATCTTAACTTCGAAATTTGTGTTCAGTTGCGTTGCTATTGGTATTCAGAAGGCAGAAGTGCAATGCAGGGTGTATAATATGACTGCTAGCACTACATACCGTGGATATTATTCGCCGACAATGATGAGTACAGGTTTTAAAGTTCATGGAGCTTTATTAGTAATAAGGACCTTTTTTTACACACTATTATGATATATATGTATATATGTACATTATATTTATACATATATTATACACTATTATATTATTTTATATACTATTACATTATTTTATACGCTATTATAAAATTACACTATTAACTATTAGTTAAGTCACATTTAATATAGGACTATAAGCTAATTCTCGCTGAGATATGACATTATCAGTCGCTTTCAAGTTATATGCATACTCCGAGATAAAGTATGTGATTTCTCAGCAACCAAGATAAAAGTTGTATGAATAGGTTGTGGTAATGAACAGTTTTTTTTTTCTAAATAAAAAGTATTTATTGCATTTTATAGTAATTCGTGGTAAACAGTTAAAATATAAATTTCAAAGTTAATTGAATAGAAGACAATGGGGAAACGGTTCATTGTCGCATTACGTAACACCACGTCATAAATACTGAGAGAATTTAAAAATAAAAACGATGTTATTAAATGTATGTAATTCCTATGCAAACAAAAATATAATTAGTAAATCTAAACTTTGTTACCTGATGCAGCCAATAGAAATTTGTTACCAGTTTTGTTTTGATAGAAATTCTAATTTAATCTTAATTGAAGTTCACCAAAGTCTTAAAGCTCTGTGCTAATACTCACTTCCTTCTTATTTCAGTTCTCAAAGATTCTAACTTCCAAATCTAAACTCCAAATTATGGTCAAAATATTGGTTGGTTTCGAACTTAATAAAATTTATTTTTTGGAAGCATTGCCATTTAGTTATCTAGGAACCAATCCCAAAAATAGTTTTTGCTTCCTCTTTTACGTTTATTTTATTGAGTTTTATGGTTACAGTTTTAGCTCTAAAATTCATCCGGGTTGATGATTGAACATGTAGTTACGAAGTTAGAGAAAGATATCTAAGGAGAAACAGTGGCGCAGCTTCTTACAGGCTGAGCTTGCTCAAAAAAATGATTCCTAAAAAAAGCTTTTTAGTTTTTTATAATAATTTTCTCCATACAAATGCAGCATTTGATTTAGAAATAATTTTGAATTAAGTGTGCCGCGAACGTTCAACTATCCTAATGGCAAGGTTTTTCTTAGCCTCTACCGGATGTGCATTTTCCACCCTAGTTTGAGAGGCGAAAGGCTGTAGGGCATGAAAGTCTATGAAGCCTGTATCTAGTCCTTTGGTAATCTCCTGAAGAAATCAAGGTGAGCGTCGAGTTTAGCACACTATTATTTGAACTAAAAACCTTTATTAGTAAATGCTCTGTTAACATTGCATTTACCGCAGTCACGAAACGAAAGCTGTTTTTTCTTGGGCACGGAGAGGAACTACCTCCTGTCTCATGAACCACAATTTACTCAGATTAATTTTTGTTTGCTTATCGTCTGCTACGGTCATTATTATGCGTCCTCTTTGTTGTTATTATAATTAAACTGTTTCAATAATAACCGTCGCCTAATTGGCGTTATGAGATATTTTGAAGGCATACAGGTGCCCTTCATTGTCCAAGGTTTTGTCCAGAATTGGTTAACTGGATTTGTGACTTTATTGAAACGATTTCTCACAAGTGTCTTCAAAACTAATTTTTCTTCTATCATCGTCATTTGTTTACCCACTTAAAATACCCATCACTTCTAGTCTAAGCACTTACTTGGACAATTTATATTTTAAAGAAAATTTTCAGAAAAACGGCTCTTAAGCACTCTCAAAGAATATCACTTAAATATTAAGTACCTGTTTAATAATATTAAGCAAGCTATAAGCTTAGTTGGAATCCCAAATTTGACTAAAAGTGATTAACCATAAGTGGGACCTTATAAGGTTTTAGAAATTTTTTCATCACTTTTATTGCAAAATACTGTTCTAGAAAACTTAAAAACTCATCTCAGAATTTGACTGGCGATTTAGGTGGTGGGTAGTGTAAACAATTATATTTATTTACTTGCAGTTGAAATTTATAATTGCTCAAACTGAAGAATAAATAATCAGGTAAAAATAAATTCTGTGTTAGTTGAAAATTTTCCACTACAATTTAATAATTGGGGAGAGAAAATCGTGTAAGTTTCCTCAACTTATTTTAATAATAAATTCTACTTTGCTTATTGTTTTGCTGTATTATGTTGTAGGTTCTTAATGTGATTGTGAATACATAAGGTAGAGTATTATTAGTAGAGTGTACTGAATGAATACACGAAAATTGAAATATCAAATGCCATGATTCATTTAAAATCTCTATAATATAAGTGAATTTGACGAACTGAAAAAAATAAATTATTAATATTGGGTAGCCTCTTATTTAGTACGTTATCAACGATAATCAATCTCACAAGAAATCTCGAATCAGCTTAATGTAACGTGGTGACTATAGTGTGGGCTTTGCTTTATTCTCTCTTGGTAAGTGTTGTAATTGTAGTGACAGTATCCAACACCAGACCTTAGATCAGGAAGAAATATTGAAAGAGAGGCAAAAATACGCGTTAAATCAAGAAAAATCCGATGGCTATAGACTGGAGAATTCTGTGTTTGTGTACAAATATGTAAATGTGACTGAGCTTGACTTTTGTCATCTCTATTACTCCATAATTCCAAAATTTTGGAAAAGAGAAGCAGCTAATTTGTCTTAATTTTTTGATAATTTTTTTTTAATTTTTAAACATTTTAATAGATTATTTCTTTTTTATACTATGGTGCTGTAGAGAAGCCTAATATCAAGAATTGTTGGTACATATACTGTTGTAATAATGTAAATGTAAAAAGTTAGATCTTTCTCTCTAGAGTTAACATCTATTGTAATTGTAACTATAATTTATTTTATAAAGTGCAATAAAAAATTAAAAAAGTTTGAATAGAAATGTTTTGAAGGTAAATAAGCTAAAGAAACCTAAGTCCAGAGAAAGTATTTTTGCAATAACATTTTTTTCGTGCTCTTGAAAGATGATCTTTCTCGTTTTGTACCATGTTACGTGCACAACTCATCCTATCCCTGATGATGGCAGAAATGGAACCCAAAACGCAGGGCACCAGTAAAACATGATTAAAAAGAAAAATTCACCCCATCCCGACCATGCTTCCTCTAGAAATAATTTTTATTTTTCAATCTAAAACGCATGTTTAAGAATTTTAGGGTCACGTCGGATGAATTTTCCTCACTTCCATTATTATGTTATTTTTGGTAGCCCCAAAAAGAAAAAAGAAAGTTGATTAAGTATTTCGTTTCAAATTAAAGAGTTCTTTTTTTTTTTTTTTTAATTAATAATTCAAAAACTGTAAACCTCCTTCGTTCATTGTTTACATTCAAGTTTGCCAACTAATTGTAATGAGCTTTGTAGCAGCTAAAGTTGTTCCACTGTGCTATGGTGATAGATGCGACGCAATGAATGTCCTTGCTAGACTTCCCCACCAGCCACATGGTTAGAGATGATTTTCTACTTGCAATGTCACTTTCACCATTTGCGCCTCGAGAAGGACCACGTGTTAATCTCAGAGACCCATGTGGTCATATTATAAACCTGTGACTCATTGAACCACGTACATGTATTTGTTTTAGATAGTTTTATCGTATAATTACTTTCTGGTATTAGGACTATTAAGAAAGAAAATTTGTATTAAGTATTCAAACGATTTCTTATCTACAATTATTGTTGAACCGTTCTAACTTTAAAATTTCTTCAAAATGAAGAGTAAATATACACTTATAGTACCGAAAAACTGCACCACCCAATTTTTAAACTACATTTACATTCGCGTAAATAACATAGTAATTGGTTTTATCGAGGGAAGAAATAATAATTAAGAAATTTAGGCGTTGGGTTATGGCCGTGTACAAAGCTGGTTCAATGCTGATCTTTTCATCGATGATACCCACGATAAAGAGTTACCATCTTCCTGCAGGACAATAGCCAAATCCATGTTCTACTACAAGGACAGGTCAGCATTTAGCCTTAGCAAGATAGGTTTCATGATTTAAATCCAGCAAATCATATGTGGTATATGGTGCGCAGCTTTGATGTTTCCGTCAATCACAAAGAAATTAAGTAGTTGCTACTTCACCATCAGCCTGAAATGATTTGCATTAGAGAATATCGAAAATCTCATTAGGAAAAGCCCCGCAACGTAAAAGCATGAGTAACCGGAAGTAGCTTCTCTTGCCGATTTCCGTGCAATAGTTTGAGACCAGAGGAGATATTAAACACGACTGGTGATAGATAACACCATGATCTTGAATATTGGTTTCTTCTAATTGATCTACAAAAGACTAGGAGACGAAACTTTGCTTTTTTGTTCATTAAAACTTAAGAACACTTATAATTAAATAAATGATTTGTTAATTGTGTTACTTAAACAATTATTTTTCAGAAAGCTGAGCTTAGACTTGGTACCAAGATGTGGAGCGGATGTTGTAGATCCTTGTGCAGTCAGTGTAATCGAGTTACACCAAGTGGTAAGCTTCTTTTTGCGATTTTATTCACAATTATAATCTTTCAGTGCAGAATAAATAAATCTTTTAAATTTTTAAGTGTACAGCATAAATTTAAAAATATTGGCTTCTGTCTAATGTGTTTTATTATTATTCTTAATAATTTTTTCAGCATGTTCAGAGCTCCGAAAATTCACTTGGAGCTTCTGTAAGTAGATTTATTTTGTAATTTTAACCTACTAGAGTTTTGTTTGCCTATCGTTAAAGCTCATATTTCAAACTCTCTAAGTAAATTCTAATTTCATCTTATACTAGTAGTAATTGCAAAAATAACCTTTTTAAAAGCTTTTTGGTTCTTTTTATATACTTATTGAATATTAGTATTTTCTATAAAACTGAGTGTTCTAAATGTTTGAATGGCTTATTTAAGCCATTTTAGAGAAACCCGCAAAAAAACCTATTCAAATAACTACTCAAACAAATACTATCGAGAACGGTTTTTGAGCCACGCTTGTATTAGGAACGAACCTAAGTTTGAAAACGATAAACCAAGTTTGTGCTTTCCTCTGGTTTTAAGATTCTATAGAAACACTGTGGACACATACAAATTCCGCGTTTGAAAAACTTTTTTTTAAGTGTAACTCAAGTTTTACTAAATATTTAAATTAAGATTTGATAAATTTGAAAAGATAAAATTGCATTGTAGCAAAGTAATTTAAGTTTTAGATTGCTTATAAAATTGATTGAGTTACGGTTTTGTGATTCCAGATTTAAACTTTATTATTTTCGAAAAAGTCCGAATTAATTAATTATCTGTTCTCTTATCTACTATTATGATAAAAAATATGTATGAGCGTTAAATTTGCCGCACTTGATGTATAATTTCGTGCTTGTGGTGATTGAATCGAATTGAAAAAAAATTTTGATGGTGAATTTCCTAATGAATTTGCCAACAAATCCTTTTCTTTGCAGAAGTGAAATTTATCTGGATTTGAAATTTATTGAATTTAGTTTTAAGTACTAGGAAAAAAAAGGAAAGCTGCAATGCTATTATTTCTGTGACAAGCTATTCAACTTTGTCAATGCATCTCGTTTACTAATTGATTTCAAATTAAGAGTGATTTTTAAAATTGCTGGATGTTATTTTAAATTAAATAAACTAGGAGTACACTGCTACTTACTATAAGGTGAAATTCAGTAGACTGTTTGGTGAGAACATAGCTTGCAGATCATTTATGCGCTCCCCCCCAAAAAAAATTCCAATTGTGATTCCAGAAAGTGATGTGATTTCATTTGTAAACTTTCAGTCGCGAGGCACACTAAAGAGAAGAGGCGAAAACAGTAAAGCATTATCGCACCACTTGTACCTCTGCATGAGAGATTTTGGTCATTATGTAGGCGAGACTACAGAAGTTTACATATCTTTATATGATGCTAAAAAAGCCAAATATATTAGGTAAAATAAATATTATTTATTTATGTTGTTTGTTTTTTTTACCTTTTTTTAAACAAATATTTGGTCTTATTTGTAACACGTTTTGTAACATCTAAATTGTATAGGTAATTCAATCTGCGCTAATACTCTTCTCCAAACATTCCTCTTCAAATCTTGCAGTGCCTTTTAAAACCTCATTATTTCATTCGTTAGCGAATTACCCTCAGTGTTAGCGAGATGTAGTACTACTGTTAACTTATCTAAAATTGACATTTTATAACTATTTTTTTTAATTCGCACGTTGATTTCAGTGAAAGATTCCTAGTCAAGATTCCACGAGATGGATTTTCGAATTATATAGAAAAACTTAAATGGAATTGTACGTTGTTTACAGTAAGTTTTTTTTTATTATTTTATTACTATTTTTTTATTGTTCATTTTAAAATGGTTGTATGAATCAGTATTATCTACGAGAGCTATCAGTACACTGGGGTTGCCTATTAAAAATCACTGACCTAGGCCTCTAAAAGGAGGTGTTAATAAAGTAGCCTAGTGAGTAACCACTTGCATAATAGTTATGTAGGTTTTATTTTACAAAAAGCTCATACAAATAAAAATAAAAATTGTCACAATTATTATTTAGTTAAATAATTGTAATTATTTTCTTGTATTGTAATTTCTTTGTGTAAAACATGCTCCTGATAACGCAAACTCTAGTTAACTCACTAATAGGTCCCAAAACTGTTTTAATGGTGCCCCTGTACAGCTCAATGCCACTGCGTTTTAATAGCACCTAGAATCCGTAGTTTTACACCACCACGCCTTGGATTTGCTTATTTTAAGATTTCATAACATCCATCCTTAAATTCGTTGCGGAAAGGTATCACCCCTTGGGGTATTTTGCTAGAACCTAACCTAGCCTATTCGTCCTCCTGCTCATTACTCACATATTCCTTAGCACCAGAAAATGTGAGCAAGTCAGAACAGCCTACACTGGAAGAGGATCTAATACAATCCCCATAACGCTTAGAGTTAACTTGGTTTGCACCCATGGCCATTATATTGGGAAAATTTTTCCACAAGTAAGGGAACCTCTTAGCCGAAATGCAGGCATCTTATTTTTCCAGAGTCCATGATAAAAACATTTAATAAAATATGTTTTCAGGATTTGGGAAGTGGAGATCTAACCAAAGAGTTGTACGTTGTAGCTCACGTCTATAGAATTGGCAGAATGTTACATTCTGATTCTACGAAAAATAAAATTTTATCAGCCGGTGCAGTTCCTACCAGCGTAGTCGGGGGAGGTGGAGGTGTTTTGGGTGGAGGAGGGTGCGGAGCCGTGGGTCACTTCAAACGACCCCACGCAGTAGCTGTGCTTAACATTGGAGATGTGAGCTACTTTTTCATTCGAAAGATTTCTGAAATTTCATTTACTTTTATTAACGTTTATTTCAGTTAATAATTAAATGCCATAAAAAATTTAGATTGTCACAGGAGCAAATACAGATGAAAGAGAATTTTCATTTAAAGCTTTCCAAACTGAGGATAAAGATTTTCATCAACTTCATGAATTTATTATTAGAAAACAGAGCAACAAGTATTCCCCTCTATCAGGCCAGCCAAATTATGGTGAAGACGGTTTTCTTTATTTATCATTATTTTTAATTTACTTCCAAATATGTAAGCTCTCAAATATTATACTTATTATTGCGTTTTAATGTATTTTGTGTTACTTATTTTAGGAATTATTCTGTCGTTGAGAGTATTCCATGGAGAATTGGCTCAAATAAGAGAAGAAAATCAGTTGTTACTAAAAAATATAGGAGCAACTAAGAAGTTAGGATTTCCAGATGTGATAATGCCAGGTGATGTGAGGTAATGAGAAACTTAGCTGAAAGAAACAGAAAGATCCGCGTACATGTTATAATACTGTCGCCGCCAGACCATTAGCTTAATTTCAGAGCGCTCAGAGATCTTTTATTCCCTTAAGACGGATAACAGCCCACATTAGGCACATATTTTTGCCTACATTGCAATTCATATTTTGAGATGTGCTTTAATCTTGAATTATAATTTGTTTATAGGTTTTCTTCCCATAATTTGTGCTTTATTAAGAAGAATAATATTTTCTAGCCGTGGGAACAGTATGATTTATTCTCCGATTTTTCATCCTTACTTTCTTTAACATTATTTCTGGAACCCGAATATACATACATACATATATTTCTATAGTTCAGCCCTTACTAGGTATCGTAAGTCATTAATATCGATCATGACCTTTTTTATTTTTTTTTCCGTAGAAATGATTTGTACCTAACATTGGAAAAAGGTGAATTTGAACGAGGTGGAAAATCTACTGGTAAAAATATTGAAGTAACAGTACAGGTACTGGATTTGCAAGGAAATCCTATAGATGTAAGTGATTGAAGTAGTTTTTAATTGTATTGCTTTCTAAAAAGTTACTATTACAGTAATTATTTTTCACAAAAAATTAAAACAAAAAGATTTCTGATTAATAGGAAATAATTATACTATTACAGGAATGTTTGTGGGGAGCATCGGGTACAGAAGGCACCCACATATATAGATCAGCCATAATGTATCATCAAAATTCACCAGTTTGGGCTGAGACCGTCTGTATGACTGTTCCAATTGATAAATATCAGTCTGCTCATGTTAGATTTGAATATAGACACTGTTCTAGTTAGTAAATTCTATATTTACTATTTCCAATCACAACATTCCTTAAAATTAATACTATCATTTTTTCTTTCTCTCTCTGTTTAGCACGAGAAAAAGCTGATAATAAAAAGTTACTCGGTTTCAGTTTTGCTTTGCTAATGGAACCTAGCGGAGCTACATTGCAGGTAATATACATAACATTTTTTGAATGTTTATTGCTTTCTAAAAATAAATGAAAGTTTTTGTTTTATAACTTTTTCTACAAGTAATGTGGCAATCTTCAAAATTTTCAAAATAGAATTTCTCTCAGACTATACGTTCTAAGGTTCCCAGAAACAAATAATTTTACCTTAACAGTCTTTATACAGAAACGGCAAACTTTGAGGTACCAGCCACTTCTTATGCCCCCGAAATTTGTAAAAATTCTGCTGTTCATGCATTTTTTATATTTGAGTTATTTTCTTTAACAAATACAGGCAAAACACGCTGGAAAAAAGGCCGTTGACGTATTTTTTATATATATATATTAATTGTGAAAAACTAAGTTTTTAAAAAGTTTTTGTTAATTGAATGCAAATATGTGTATCTTGAATCTTTGAATATTTCCCTTTCGGAGAGTAGTATCTCATTTTTAGGAAATAATTCTATCCTATTCTTCAACCGGACCTTGTATTTAAGCTGGAGATATTACACTCTTATGAGGGTTAATAGGTTTGTTTTGTGTTTGTGGCATTTGTATCAGCAACATAAAATGAAAAAACAAGATAAAATTTCAGAAATTTTACGTTTGGGTAGAACATGAAACCTAATTGGAGTTTATCGATCGAAATCTTCGCATGTAGTAACCATTATATTAAGATTTTGTTAATAATAGAATCCTATCATATATATTATTGTCTATAACTTTTAGATTTCACGTTTTAAAGGAAAAAAATCATAAAAGAAATACTCGGGAAAGCATTTCAATGCCCTTCCCCAGTCTTCCATGATTTTCTCTTAAAACCATTTAAACTTAACACACTATTAATAAAAAGACATAACTGTTCTTTTATTTATTTTTCCGTGAAAATTTATTGTAACAATGTTCAAGAGGAATATAGGAAAGACTAAGACTAGGCAGGAAGAAGCAAACACTAACTTCCTCTATTGTGTTATTCAACTCATTGAACATTTTCGCTTTTAAGTGAAATTTATGTGAATTTAATGAATACATAAAATTAGTCTAGAAAAACATCTTACACGAAGAGTAAAATTATTTACAGTACGTTTTTATTAGTGATAATATTTTCTTTTGAACGACCCTCATAGGATTTTTGAAACGTTTTATCAAGAGTACTTTTGTTTTAATGGTGTTCTGGGAGCCATATCATAAATATTTCTCTCCATAGAATAGTCACTTACATTGTAACTATAGCAATAAGAGATAAACCGACATGTATTTCCTGCAAGATTTTTTTTTCATTATATTATTTTATGCATTAACAACTCTTAATTGTAATTATAAATTTTTTAAAGACATTTTATTAAATGCTACAATTTCCGCAGGATGGATTGCACGAATTAGTGGTTTATCGCTGTGATGAAGCCTCCAAATTAAAGCCTCACCATTATCTTATTTTGCCTTCTTCAATACGAGAACAAAACAGTAATAGTAATCCCCAAATTCATTTCACTGCTTCCCATAAAGAAAGCCTTCATATCAGAAGTTTACTGTGTTCCACGAAATTAACCCAAAATGGTAAATATTATATTATAAATTTATTTTTTCTCAGTACAATTTTTCAAATTTAATTTCCAATAGTTCACTTTAACTTTCGATCATTTCAATGTATTTTTTTAATTTTATTAGCTGACCTATTATCATTATTACAATGGAAGGCGCGACCTGAAAGGATTCAAGAAGCTCTTGGAAGAGCACTTAGACTTGACGGAGAAGAGCTGGTAAAATTTCTTCAAGATGTGCTTGATGCTCTGTTTTCAATGTTTTCAACAGAAGATGGAAATTCAACTCCACATTCAGGCCTAGTATTTCACGTTCTGGTAAGTTAGATTTTTTTTATTAATTGTAATTTACTTCTTTCAATCTCTGATAAATACTAGTTTAATTAAGAGTACTTCAATAACTTAGAACACCTACCTTCTTTTCAGGTGAGCATTTTTAGTCTTTTGAACGACAGCAAGTTTCAACATTTCAAGCCAGTCATGGATGCGTACATTAAGAATCACTTCGCTGCTGCCTTAGTCTACAAGTAATATATTAAAAGTTATAATGCTTCATCAGTAGTCTACTTAATAAAAAATGATCAATGTTTATATAAATTTTTTAAAGAACAATTTGAAATTTTAGAAGTGTTCATCTTAAACTTTTCCTACCTTATATTCTAATTTTTTTCAAAATAAGAATCAACCGACAAATATTATTACCTAAAACTACCAATCTAAGCATCAGTATACCGTTCGTTTCCCCCCCCCCCCTTCCATCCAGCAGTAAAAGGAACCGTCACTGCATAACTCTAATACGAAAATCACAGTAAGTTTTTATTTTCAAAACTCTCAAAATCTTTTTTTTAAATGTTTTAATAGATTTCGTTTAGATGTCTCTAGAGTAGTTTTGACAACAGGATTTACTTAAAACTCAAAACTCAAAATTAAATGCGAATGCAGTTTGACTAACTGGATAGAAGTCGCTGTTTTTTTTTGAAAACCACATCAAAGATTTTTCTTGAGCTGCTCATTTACCATGACTTTTCTTTCAATAATTGTAACTTCTACTTGAAACAGTTTTCAATTTATTTTATTTTGAAGTGTTTTTGAGAGATAGGAGAAGCGTGGGAGGGAAAGGTAATTGATGCATTAGTTATTTTTATGTAATTACGATTTCAAATCGTGTCATATCAGATGCGAGGAAGTACTACTTTAAAAGGGTCCTTTTATATTTCCTTGGATTTTTGTTAAAAAAAGAAGATGCGGTTTTGTTTAAAAAGAATTGGTGTAGGACTTGGTGCACGTTGGCCTGTCATCTTTGTTAAAACATTTTTTGAGACGTAGATCCATAATTATGAAACATTAAAACATTTAAAAACATTAAAGCTACCCAACACTTATTCAAAATATTGAAGAAAAATGGTTAATTAGGATCTTGATAATTAGAGTAATAGAAAACTTGAGTGTTGATTTTTGTATTTTTATTATTATTATTATTATTATCAATCATATTTAGTGGCCGATCTGTTTTAAGAGGCTATTCTTTAATTTAAGATTTTTAAGGAATTCAGAAATTCTTGTAATAGAATAGACATTGTACTAGTTACACAGCATAATTTCTTGCCTTCTTTTATTCCAGAGGTCTTTTAAGTTCTGTACAGCACTGTGCAGATTGGGTTGCTGCAACCGAAAAACAAGAACCTATACTCAAATGTTTTCGTTCGTTGGAATCAATCTTCAAGTTTATTGTAGAATCTAGATTATTGTTTGCCAGAGCAACACAAGGCCAATATGAAGAAAGCTTTAATAGAGATCTTTATTCAGTTATAGACAGTCTAAACTCTGTTCTTGCTTCAACTAATCCTAATATCATAACCACT
Organism: Rhodnius prolixus; assembly: GCF_049639745.1. Taxonomy (NCBI): domain Eukaryota; kingdom Metazoa; phylum Arthropoda; class Insecta; order Hemiptera; family Reduviidae; genus Rhodnius; species Rhodnius prolixus. The sequence continues at coordinate 4,256,460 of NW_027411592.1, read as the reverse complement.
CAGGTAAATATATTATGCACCTAAAAGCACTAGTTTTATTCAACTTTTTCTACTTGTTTACTGTCATCTCTTTACCTTGAAAGAAAGTAATATGTTTATATTATTTCTTTTAAAATATTTTTTATTTTGTATTTTTCAGGTTGGATTAGCGGAGAGTATTAGTGGAGCTTATGATCAGATTTGCCGTGTACTTCCTTTACCAGAAGTAGCTCGTCTCGTTACTGCTACATTAGATACCCTCGTGAATAGGGTTCCGTTAGTGAAAGCTAAACTTGTTGCCATTGATACTATTGTACAAGGAAAACTTTTCTTGAACAACGGTTAGTCCATTATTCTGTATTATAAAATTTTTATTTGATTCATTTTTAGCCAAATTATTGTGACCGGAAAAATATGTCCCTTGACGTTTTTTCATATTTTGTGTGTGTGTGTTTTGCCAGCTAACATATTTCTGTTTATTATGGTCCTTTTCAATATGTGCACTATAAATGTATGTACTTCATACCACATCGAAGTCGTCAAATGCAGAGCAGGTGTTTAGAGTGTGATCTACTCTATCGTTAATGCTGAGCAATAAAAGAAAAATAAAATAGATTAGCTAGGCTAATCATAGTACAAAAGAAATCATTATAAATCTGTTTTCAGAATCTCGAACAATTCTGTTATCTACAATATGCAAACATTTAAGATTACATTTAGCGCATAGAGAAGAATTAAGATTAGTTACTGATATACTTGGAAAAATATTAATATTTCTCTATAAACAGATGAGAGCTGATGAAGAGGGTGGAAAAGTGAGTTTTTATTTATATTTATTTTTTTCTATTTTTAGTGAAACCTCAAAAGTAAATTGCGACTGACATTGAATGAAAATATAAGTATCTGAAAATATCGCGCAACATAATAGAATTAATATTTGCTATTCAGAAAAACAAATGTCAAATCAAAACCTTTATTAAGTTATTTTAGAAATAGTGTAAATGCTAGGTGAAGAAAATATCAAATGTTTACATATAGTTGATTATTAAGTACTTCCTGCTTTTATTTTGCGCCTCTATGTATCATCCATTAAATCTGAGCTGATTGCGTTAGATTGAAGCTAGGAATTCTGTTTATTTTACTAGTTTAAAAAGACAAAAACATTGTTCTAAAAGTGGATGAAGTAAAGGGAGAAGGCGTTGTTTCATCTCGGACTTCTTAGATCTGGTTCAGAACAATATTTAGGATGCTCCTTTCAGGGCATCCTCAGTACTTCTGGAGGCAACTTAGAAGGGGATCCTTGCAGCAAACCAAAAAACTTTTGAGCATAGTTCCATAAAAGTTGCTGAAGCATCCGAGGTCAACTTAATAAATAGTTTGCTGACTTGGTCTGTAAAATCTGAGTGAATTTCATTTTATCAAACGCGTCGTTACTACTGCATGATACGGATTATTTTAATGGACTGAACAAACAGAAACTGAGTTCGAGCAGGACATACTTTACTTGTTTCACGATGAGAAAGATTCGAGAAAAAAGTAATGGAACAACGGTGCCTTTTTTTTTTAGCCGCTAGTTAATCCTATCACAGATAAAACTCATGTTGAAAAAGTAACTTTCTTTGGTTAAAGAAATTCTCCTACCTTTCATCATTATGAAAATGCAGATTTTTAAATTTGTAATATTCTCAACTTTAAATTATAGTTTACAAAAATATTGTAAAATAGTCTTAATTAAAAATAATTGGAATTGATGAGATTGGGACAAAATATTGGAACAATTAGCTAGGTCAGAATTCCTAGTTTCTATTCGTAATACACAAACAAAAGTCTCATTGTTCCTTAGGATTCGTAAGGAGTAGCTTTTTGACAGAAGGTAGATTAATGGTAGTTAATGCAGAGGAGTTCCATATGGTGATCCAAATTTGTTCTTGAAAAAGTCAGTAATGCTGTAAAATGTAGTTGGTTCAATAAGTTATTAATCTGCCTCTCTGCCAAATATCTACTCAACCCTCCACTACGTAACTGTGCGAGTGTTTTTGTAAGGAAATAAATCCCTCCGTATATGATAAATTTATTGGCAAAAGTAATTTTAATTGAATTCTTATTTTGAGATATACGTTTTGTTTATTCTTAAATATTGGGTTTTTAATTATTCAACTTTCTGCAGTAATGTGTAACATAGACCTCACGAATCTTCAATATTCAATTATTTTAATACATAGATTCATATATAAATTTTTAATACTTTAAAAATCAAATCTGAATTAAGAGAGGGGACTGGGAGGATAGAGAGCAGTGGCAATTGGGTACCGGCGTTATGACCGCTTAGGTTGTAAAGTACCCAGAAAAAAAAAAATCATTTGAAAATAACTGCCTGAATAAAATAATGTAAAACTTTTACAGATAGATAATTGCTTACATCACGATATAGAAGTAGTGTGCGTTAACACATTGGATATGTTGGTACAAACAGTCATTATAATAATCGACAGATCTATGCCAGTTCTGGTAAGTATAAGATGTGGTAACTAAACATAACAATTTATGAACGAGAGGTAAATTAAAGATTCATTATTTTCATGAATTAATTTTTTGTTTTAACTGTTTACAATTTTTTCTGTCAAAGATTCTTATTTCACTTCCAAGAGCATTTGTGTTAATTTTGATTAAATGTAATATCTTACCTGCTGCATTTTTAAATATGTTTTTCCTTTATAAGCTACATCCGGCAGTTAAATTTAATACTAACATTAATAAACTAGTTTACAACTTCTATATCTCTTTTATCAATAAAAAAAGATAAGAAAAAGTACATTGTTTCAATAAATATGAACATAGATAAATAATTACTTTATTTTGCTTTCGTTAAAAATACTTTTTTAATACCTTAAGTATAATGTTATTTTTTTATTATTTATATTTTTTTTTAAGCAGACGTTAGAATGTGAAATTAATTATCAAAGGGGCTTATTGCTTCTAAGCCTGTTATTTAGAAATGTGTCTTCCGTTCTGAATCTATTCCGTTTATTCCCCGTTTTCTGATATCAGTCCTGTTGAAATTTTCCTAAATGTCCAGGGAACGTGCTATGTTTTGGAGAACTTCATGCTTGAGGACTTATTTTTTAAGAATCGTCACGCTAATCTTCTCTTATTGAGTTTGATCAGCCAAAAAGTATAACGACTGATCAAGAAAGGCAATTTGAGTAAATCTATTTCAAAAATTTAGTGCCTTAGGTTATACATACGTTAGGTTTATACAATAAATACTTCTTTTTATTCTCCACTATAACGGCAAAAAAGGTAGTATAAATGAAACCTTAAAATTCGTAATAAAGGGCAATAATTCTTAGTAACTTCCTACGACAATCTTAGGTGTTTACTTACGCCATCAATCCTAAATTAATGCGTTCCTATAAAAAAAAATATTTTTTTAAAAACCAGAAAATATTTTAAGCGAACTTAACCAATCATTGCAGTTTAAAAAAGAAAGTGCAACCAAACTATATAGTGACTATCACGAGGGAAGAGTGTAGTTAGCACTGCGTTACAAAAATTTGATAATACAAAAGCAAAATATTCAAATAGTAAACTATCAAGTTCGTTCAGAGAGCCTGAAATTCATACTATTCCCAGATTTACGCGAGAAATAATAAGTTCCTAGAAATATGTGTAAATTGCAAAATCATTTATTTCAACGTAGAATAAAATTTGTAAATAAAACAAAAACTTTTTCTATCCGAAAAATTGAAAAATGCCGCCTTTGAGTTCAGATGTTGATCCGCTTTAAACTCCAACAAAAAATTTATTTACTTATTCATGGTTTGATATTTTTTTGTTTCCTTGCACAATTTATTTCATAAGAAGTTGTAATTGCTTGTTTCCTTAATTACATAGTTTAAGGAACTAGCTAGTTTTCGATTTCAAAATCTTTTTTCACACTCCCATTTAACCGCGGAGATGACCTCTTTCAAAAATCTTCTTTTTTTGAACTCAATATCTGGCGTATTTCGATATTAAGTATTTATTACCTTCTGCTTTTCTATCAGTAGTGTGAGAAAGTAAAAATATTTGAACTCAATCAGTGTATGATAAAGTATTTTTATTGTTTTTTATAGGGAAGCCTTGTAGGTTGTCTGATAGGGCTACTACAGCTCATGTCTAAAGGGCATTATAGACGTTTATGTGCAACTGATCCAAAATGCGTTAAAGAATTACTTTTACGTCTTCTGTTAGTACTACGTGATCTGTTGAAACAAGATGTCTTTCCTGATGATTGGGCAGTAGTGAGACTGGCTACTAACAGCGTTATACTTTCTACAATGAAATTTTCTTCTCAAGTTATGTTCAAGGCTCTTGGTACTTTTGATTGTCAGGTAAGTATGCTTCCTTATTTAATTCTTCATTGAAGCTTTACAGTTTTGTTAATTCCTTTTTCTTTCTTTTTTTTCTAAATAGGTTTGGAGCAATTATTTCAATTTAGCAGTTGCATTTTTAACACAAACCTCCCTGCAGTTAGAAAAATTTTCTGAAGTAAAACGGGAAAAGATTATCAGCAAATATGGAGATATGAGAGTTAAAATGGGTTTCCAAATATTGGAAGTTTGGTCTAGCTTATGTAAGTACTATTTGAACTAATTGTAATAGCAACGTTTACTTTTAAAGGATTCGCTTATACAGAGGTTTTCAAACTTTTTGCTTTTGGGACTCTTCAGCTACCAAAATCTGCACTGGGGTCATCTGTTTAAAATTTGGGAATGTCTTAATATCAATGATTATTGTGACAATGTAATTTATTTAAATCAGCCTAAATAAATGGAAGATGGTGTGATTTTTTATAAAAGAACATTCGTTATATATGAGTATTGAAAAGAAAGTTAGCAGTACGTACTACCAAGGCTTTCTTATTCGAGTATATGTGGAAACAAACGTCTTCAGTGTGCCGTATGCCGAAAGAATAATAATTGTTCTTCTTTTTCTATCATGAAATTTTATGGGAGCAGTTTGAATGGACCCAATCATTCAGTGGGAAGTATTCAAAAGGGAAATGAAGTTAAGTTTTCTTGACTTCATAATACTTCATAATCGAATCATCTGTAAATAAACAGCTCTTTGTAACAATTCAAATTTTACATTAGTTACATCCTCTGCTTGTTACGAGCTATGTTTTTAACTAACAAGCTCGAATCTTATTTCAATTGTGTATATCAGGGATGGCCAACCCAAATAATCTTGTGGGCTACTTAGAAAATTCATTATAAGCCTACAAGCCGCTTATAAAATTATATGCATATCTATTAGAATGGACCAACTTCAAAAATTTTAGCAGTGAAAAGTCAAATCATTGTTATTGTTGTGTTTGTTATTATTCTCATACATATAAATTTAGATAATATAATGACAATTCTGAGATGATCGAATAATATTTAATTAATTTACTTAGTAGATATTTGTTTCTCAACACTTCCACTTATCTCTTGCAAGTAGATCGCATTGCGCGTATTTGCATAACATAATTGATATTGCAGGTTTCATCCGTTAAGTTCAAGTGTGATTAATGTTTGGTAAATTTCATTTTCGAAAAAACTATTCGCAGATGTAAGTTGATCCAAATTCACTTTCAACATTTTTCCAGATTTCTTAAATTAGGAACTTTTTTTTGTGACGTAAGTGTATAATAATCTATTTTGATTTGGATGTTTTAAAAATTGGTTTTAGTTCGTTATTACATTGTAAGTTAATCAGTTCTATTTGAAGATAATAACGTTTGTAAAATTAGGATTAATTTCGTGGGCTATAAAATTATTCAAGGGTTGGCCACCCCGGTGTATATTTTTATACTATTCGTAAACAAATGTACAACGCGCTTTTTTTTTTTTTTTTCAGGACATAACCTAATATCAATCGTTGGTTTATTGGTAGCTAGAGTTCTTCATGATTTTTGCAGTTGAAACTTAATTCACATGAATTAATTTTTTTAAGCAATACACTTCATGGTTTAACTTGCTGTATTGCAGCAATTCAGACACCGCTAATCTTTTATCTAACTCTAAACTTTTATTTCAATCCTTTGTCAAAAGAGATGCTGGACAAAAACATTTGATTGCAAATATCTTAAATTTATTTATTGACAATTTAATACTAGAAATATTTTTCCCAACAGCTGGTGAACATAAGATCAATTTCATCCCTTCAATGGTTGGTCCATTTCTGGAAATTACCTTAGTCCCGGAGCCAGAATTAAGGAAAGCAACATTAGGAATATTCTTTGATATGATTCAATGCGAGTATAAAGTTTGTGGTAACTTTAAGCAGGTTAGATAGATATATTTAAATATGCAAATATAATTTTCAATATTCATCTTTAAAGAGATTGTATAACTCCTTTTATAGGTAGAATCGGAACTAATAGACAAGCTGGATATTTTAATAAGTGAAAATAAAGGTGATGATGAATATAGACAACTTTTCAATACAATGTTGGTATTATTTCTATCCATGCTTTAGTTTTGTATTGTTATTGTTTTATTGTTTATAAACCCATTTTTTTTTAAATTCTTTATTATTTTAAATGCTTACAAAGGGAACATTTGAGTGCTGTGTAAGTATTGAATCTAAAATTTAAATGTAAACACAACTTTATTTCTTTCTGTTAATTGATCTACCCTAGTAACATTTTTACTACGTAGATGATTATTTCCAATCCATGTCATCTGCAATGTCCAGAAATCCAATAAAACATAACTATGATGCTCAACCTGTATTTCGTCCAGCTTGCAAACAATCCATAAGATAGTGGTTAAAATTAATGGCATATTATGTGTTGAAAAACATAACTTCTTTACATTTAGTTCATATTCTCCAATTTTGCAAAAATATATACTATTTTTGTTGAATTTGTGCAGAAGGCTTTTATTCTGAGTAATCCACTGCGTATAAAATTAACTATATGTTCTAATCTGTTTCTCTGTACTTAAAGTTTTTTATTTATTTAAGATTATTGGAAAGAGTTCAAAATGAGGAACCAGCTTGGAAAGAAACCGGTTGGGTTTTTGTCACATCTGTTACAAGGTTGTTAGAACGACTTTTGGATTATAGAAGTGTCATTCATGGTGATGAAAACCGGGATAAAAGAATGTCCTGTACCGTCAATCTTCTTGTAAGCATTTCTCATTTGATTTTGTTAAATTCTTCTTCGGTGCTTAAACATCGCTACTTTTGAACTTAATAATGATAATAATAATAATTATTATTTTTAGAATTTTTACAAAACCGAAATTAATCGTACAGAAATGTATGTAAGATATATTTACAAATTGCACGCATTGCATATGTCTGCACAAAATTATGCAGAAGCTGGATTCACTCTTCTACTTTATGCTGATTACCTAAATTGGGAAAATAATCATGCAAAGAAATTGGAACTTTATCATCTTATACTTTCGTACTTTGACAAAGCTAAAGTAATTTTATTATTGAAATTCTTTATATATTTTTTTTTGGTATTTCTTTCTTAATTAATATTTACCTACCCTTATATTTTTTAGGTGTGGGAAAAAGGACTACCTTTACTCAAAGAGCTGGCTCATGTGTACGAGGAACGTTTATTTGATTATGAATCACTTTGTCAGGTTTTGGCCATGCAAGAAAAGTTTTATAAAAATATATTGAAGCAATTGAGAACTGAACCTGAGTATTTTCGGGTTGGATTTTATGGAACAGCATTTCCTATGTTTGTCAGGGTAAGCAGTTACGGCTTTACTGAAGACAAAGTTTGAAATTGATTACCCATGAAACCTATTGTGTAAATAAATTGGCCTATGAATATACTGTATTTGCTTAACGGATTGTAAATTTTGACTTTGGAAACTTTCAAGCTAATTCACTTCTTTGCTAATTAAAACCTTTCAAGCTCCACTCACTTGAGAAAGTTCAAACTTGAAATTAGGTTTTTTTTTTCTCTAGGAAATCTATCAAAAAGGTTCCAATCTTTCATACTTTCACATCCAATCGGCCCATACACATGGTAAGGTCTGGGGATCTCTGACATTAGATTTACTTCTTAAATTACATTTCAAGTTTTAAAACGCAATATGTTGGATGTGCTTTTATTCCTTACAGGTGCAACTAGCGAAATACGTAAGGGTTGAGTAGGTTTTTTTTGCCAGATAATTCAAGTTTTTCTAAACTCCGTGCTTTTTCCACAATATATATCTATGTGAATATTTATTAAGAAACTGTTTTTATTTATTTTTAGTTGATTTTACTCTATTTGTTACCTTTTTATTCTCCAGAACAAAGTGTTCATCTATCGTGGTCTAGAGTACGAAAGGATAGAAGCATTTACATCTCGCATACAGACAGAGTTTCCTGCTGCACAAATATATGCCAAAAACACTCCTCCACCTCATGCTCTGATCCAGTCTGATGCACAGTGTATGTTCAAGTATTGGTTATTATTATTTACTTTATGAAATACAGTCATCCTTGAAATAATATTCGAAAATGAAAGTATTATATTATCTTTCTGGACCAGGACTTTCTGATTACGACCATAAGTGGATAGGTTACAAAGGTTTTAATGGCATTTTTTACTCAGAAACTAATTTTTTTTTATGATCGTAAGAACTAATATTATTGGAAGCAAGTGTGATCTTATTCGATTTACTTCTTAGCAGTTCCCTGAGTCACACCGTAAAACCGTAAAGTTTTTTGTGGTATAAAGTAAATAAATCTTAGGGGGCAATTGTCCCAGAATAATAAATTTCTTTTCTATTTCTATTTCTAAAAATACCGATTACTAGTGCAAAGGGTTGTTACCATATAATAAGTTTAATGAGAAGTTGTTTTCAGTATTTTTTCCTTCTTTTTCTAAGTCCTCATAGTGTCTGGTTTAAGTTTCCTTTAAAGGCCCCATTTAAGTGAAATGTTGCAGTCATTATCTGTGCTATAATAGGAATAGTAAATAAAATGAAGAATATAATGTATAATTTATATTTAAAATCCAAATTTGAAGAAATTGGTTGAGCGAAGGGTCGCGTTTTGAATAATTTTGTGTTTTATAGCTATTTTTGCGCCCAAATGTTATGTATAAAGAAATTTTCAAAATTTAAATTGCAAATACGTGAAAATCTTGAGTGGCGCACAAGATTTTTATTTTCTATTTGTAAATTCTCGAATTTTTTCCAATGGCTACCATTAAAATAAGATTTTATTGCAGACATTCAAATCTGTAATGTGAAACCACTATCAGATGGAAGATTTCCATATAAAAAGGAAGCACTTCGTGAAGTACCTGAGAAGATTGCAAGATTTTATCAAGTTAACGACGTCAATCGGTTTCAGCTTGACCGACCAGTCCATAAATCTCCGGTTGATAAAGAAAATGAATTTAAGGTTAGTAGCTGCTTTAAAAAAATCTTCATTACATTTTTAATGTTTTAAAAATGTAATTACTACTACTATTTTTTTTCTTCTTAGTCGCTGTGGGTTGAAAGAACTATTCTTACAACCTCTGATCCTCTACCTGGTATACTTCGTTGGTTTGAAGTCATTGAAACGTCTGTGGAAGAAGTACCCCCGGTTCGTTACGCTGCGGAAACCGTGGCATTAGTCAATAGAGAATTATCAGATGTAATTGCTCAGTACTCTACCGATGGTAAAAGGCCCAATACAAATCCTCTTTCTATGAGGTTACAGGTTAGCATTTCAGTTGAACTTAATGGAAATCTTAATTATCCTAAATAATTTTAATTATTTTCTATTCTTTATTTTAGGGTGTGATTGACGCAAATGTCATGGGTGGAATCGCTAAGTATCAAGATGCTTTTTTCACTCCAGAATTCATTAAGGCACATCCCGAATGGAGCCATCATATTGTCAGACTGATGTCTCTTCTGCATGAACAGGTGATTACAAGAATCCACAGAATTTACAGGCGCATCTCGTACCAAGCCTTGTTTTTTAGTTGCCTCGAGTAAATTTTTACTGAAATCAATGAGAAGGATGTCTTTGTTGACGCTTGACAATTTTTAATTTTTCTAAGTTATTCCCACACTTTTCGAAAATCGAAACACTTATCGAAAATCCTTACTCATCCTCACTTCAATAGACTGTTCTAGAAGCACAATTTGATGTAACTGGGCAGTATCTTCTTTTTTTTACCTGATCAGGACAAATACAATTTTTTCCCTCTAGGTAGCAATTTTGGAAAGTGGCTTAGTTGTACATGGTCAGTTAGCTCCTAGCAATATGCAGCCTCTTCATCAAAGGCTTCTAGAGAGATTAGGACAATTAAGTGCTGGTCTGAAGAGACCACAAATTGACCCAGCAATACTGCAGTAAGAATTATTAAAAAAAAACAGTTCATTTAATAAAATGTATAACTTTGATTTATGTCACTTTTGGTGAAATTACTTTTATAATTCTCTCCAGCATGCCTCTACCAAACGTGCCATATGAAGGGCGATATCATGAAGAGTACACGAACAGTTGTGTACAGAATATGTATTCACAAGTGGATGACATGTATTCGCAGCCTCAGGTGTGTAACTTATTTATAAAAATATTGTATAAAATTATAGCTTATTTTATAAAACTAAACAAAAATTTAGACAGTAGTCTTTCAGTAATCATTATTACGTTAATTTGATGTATAATTTTAAAATAGCCTTCCTGAAATTCTCACCCTATCTAATATTTAGGCATTTTTAATTGTTGATTTCAAGGAGGTAAATGAAACTTGCGATGTGAATGAAGTTCCGCCCGTTCCAAGGCCTAAATCTTACGCTGTAGTCTGTGACGGGTGAGTTCAATTGTACAGAAGCTTATTTAGTTTTTTGAAGGCAGGTACTAAAATATTTATAGTTGTTATTTATGTCACGCAGGGATACAACATCTGCGAGGAGGGGCCATCAGAGGAGCCACTCCCGCACTCTGTTGCAGCAGTCGCAGAGAGTCGCAGATTCGGTTCCAACGACCGATGATGCACCACCGCTACCTCCCAGGGGATATAGTAAGCAATATTATCATTTTTTTTTATACGTATCAACTGTCAATAATGGTTATCTTAAATTATTGGGAGGTTCGGCAACAAATGAACTTTTTATTGAATTTTTTTAAAGCATACATATTTAGCATAAATAAAACGTGTTTAATTTATAGTTTGTTTTAGTTATTTTTATTGATAATCTTTTGAAATCTTCAGTCAAATTACATATTCGAAAGATATTAGATCTGCAATTGCACGTTAGAAGAGGAAAGAATTTGTAATTGAAGTACTTGAAATAGTTAAGTAGTATTAAGTTTACATTGAGGTGCAAATTGATATTTTATTTTTTATTCCTCTGTTGTAAGAGAAAAATCATATAAATTTTCGGAGTTCAGTTTTCACCAGAGATTCAACCTTGTTTTGAGTTCTCGAAAGTGGGATTCTAAGCAGTGAATATTAAATAGACAGTTATCTCTGATTAAGGTGACTAGTTTTAAATTCTTGATATCTTATCAGAAAATCGATGGCTCTTCGGAAAGGAAGCTGTAGGAACGGTGAATACTCTATTGTGGACCTGGATAACCAGACGATTACCAGAAGGCCATAATAGACAGTATCCTGCTAATCTACAAAAAGATTAGCTTCTTCGGGAAAGAATTTCTGGACACGATCCGCCAGAAAATTTCAATGAGTGAGGAGAAAGAATTGGGGGAAGGAGTCTCCTAGAAAAAATTAAAAACAAGAAATCAGTGTGGTTCACTCATGTTAAAAGAATCTCAAAAAGCAGAATTTTGCAAAATAGGATCTGCCAGACATGTGGAAAAGGAAGTCCAAGGAATAACTGGAATAATGGCATCGCGAGATCACAACCTATCCATCATTTTTTACTTGGTCCGACAAAAGTTGCAGTAGTATAATAATAATAAAAAAAAATCAATTAGGAAGGGGAAAACAACAAAATAATTACTCATTATTTTTCAATATTGAAACACTCCGTCGATTTGAGTAGTTTTCATCTTATTAGAAGAAGGAAGAAGTCTTTATTCAATTGAAAAGATACATAACTTATACATTTTTTAACTATGTATAAATTACAGAATTCATAAATGCACAAATTATTAATAAATCAAGTAATAAAATTAGAAAGCCAAAAAAAAAAAATTAATTTTAATTTATCTTTGAATTTTTACTTAAATTTAGCCATATAGACGGCGTCCACGTAATTGGCTTTTCATCTTATTATCATACAATAGAGTTTTTTGTCAATTGTTATTTACACATTTATGTTTGTGGTTAGTGTAATATGAGCATTTTTTTTTATATTATAGCGTCTGACAAGAGAAACAGCTCTGTTGAGATACCACCTACACCACCCAAGAGGCTGTTGGCATCGCGAAAGGTTAAAAACTTGATTTTTTTTTTTTTTTACATTTTTACTTAATTTAATAATGGTCCACTACCGATGCAGATAGATTTTTAATAATTATACTCAATTAGATATTGCTTTCAATATTTCTATATTTAATGAAAGAATATAACTAACGAGGTCTTAGTATACCTATTTTGACCAAAAAAGGTCAGAAAATTAGTGAGTGTAACTGAGGAAATAACATGCCAATATTCTTATTCCTTTACTTACTCGTAATGATCAGAAAAGAGAAACATTTTTACAATTTCAACTCAAACACAAGCATAAAAATGTTTCCTTAAAAAAAAACAAGCATACGTAATATATAATACATTTTTTTTACAGATGAGTGGTTGGTTTCGCTAAATCGCTTTCCGCAATTATATTTATTGCATAGGGAGTAAAGTTAGTTCCTTCGTTCCTAAGTTAATCTAAATACATTATTTGGCTCTCTCTCCCCTTGTCATTAAGGTGAAGATTTTGCTTAAGGTTAAAAATATCGCCAAAAGTTTCTTCGATGCTAATACTTTTTCAGATTTTAATAGAAATTTTTTAAATTTATTTTCACTTTAGATCTTAGTCCAAAAATTAAGGCATTTATTCCGACTAAATCGTGGATATTATAATGTACATTTTTACATAGTCCACACTGTATTTCAGCCCATTTTGTCCTTGATATCCTCTCCTAATTTTGAGGTACTCTCCTAAAAAGTTCTTAGTTTTATAACTAGATAAGAAATAAATAGATGAAAAATTCGCGTATTGCAAATGAAGATGGAAAAAACAATGAAAACTTAATTATTTTTTTTAAAAGTCCAAAGATCAGTTTTAAAGAAAATTGACTTTAGAAATAGTTTTAAGGTGGTGGTCGAATTTGCTTTTTGACAGAAACAGTATGATTATGAATATGACTTCAAGTAAATAATAATTTAAATAATTTTATTATAAAAGACTCATCGCCTTTTTAATTGTTAATACAAAAAAATAAGCATTATTTTTTTAATATATATTTCATATGTAGACGGTTTTTTATTTTGTACTTTTAAGGAGAATGATTCTTTGTGTGATGAAAAAACAAGAGACTCGGGATTTTCCGAATCAACTCAACTAAATCATTTAAATTATGAGGAATGGCAGTTACCAAACCAAATTAACAGGATTTGTGACGCGCCGTTGCCTCCTCCTGTACCTCCAAAATCTTCAGCTGCCAGTTTAGGTGATGATATGCGTAAGTAAATTTTATTAGTTTTGACAAAATTTGGAAATGGTGAAACTCAGAATGTATGATGGATTGTGAATAGTAACATTTTCTATGATTTTTTGCGTATATACTTATTGCTGATTTGGGGGCGCCTCCAAGTTTGTGGGGTATGAGGCTCTTTTCTCACATGTAAACTTGAACTTTCCTAAATAAATACGTAAATAAAAATCCCAACCAGGTCAAACGAATTAGCTAACTAGGACGTCATACATCGACTCTTTATTCCCCTCTCTCTCTCACACCAGCGTCACATTTCTGGCACCTAAAACCGACCTTTTCTTCCTATTTCCTTTATTAGGAAGAAGAGATACGTCATATATCCCTGTCTAGCTCGTTTTTACTACTAATACCATTTTTAAATCTTTCAGTGTTTCTGTAACTATCTTCTCATACAGTTTTTAATTTTCTGGTACAGAATTACTTCGTGGCAGCTAGATACCACCAGTTATTTTTAGCCTCCTTTCTTGGCCAATTCGTTGTTGCCTTCTGTCCTGTTCTATCCAGGTACGTCCAGAAGAACTTCAAACTGCTCTTCGAAATAAAATAACATATCTTCTTGCTACTTTGCTATTCTTTACGACTACGTACTTAAAACCTATAGGGTAGGTGGACTATTCGATAAATCTTCACCCATTTCCACCTATTGCCATTTCTCTGGTAGCACTAGCTTCATTTCTAAACCCAGCGTGGACATGATAGCTGAAATTAAATCATACATCCAGAAACCAGGTTTTTCTTTGTTCTTGCGTTGAAACCACTCTTTTGCCAAATTTCTTCGGTCTCATCAACCATTACCCTTAGCAGCATCTTTTGAAAATGCATTTCTTAACTGGCATCATAAAAAAATTTTTATTTGTCTTTTGTATTTCCGATGTTTTTACATTGCATTAAATTACATTTTCAGATTTAAACATCCCTCGTTCAGAAAATTATTCATTTCCTAAACTTCGTACCGAAAATGGCAAGATATCCCCTGATCTTAATCAATAAATTGTTGAAGATTAAAGGTGATGTAGCTAAATTGAAGGTGATCAAAAGCTCAATCAAATGAATGTGACACATATTTTAACTATTTCATAAAATAGTCATTTATTAAAAATTTGTCTCACAAGTAACAAATGATATAAAAGAGAAACAGACAATAAGGCATTGCAGCAAGTATGTGTCAATTTGATTTTTAAATTATTTATTTTTAAATATGTTCCAACTTAAGAGAAATCTAATTCAATCTCAGCTATTCCATTTTTAGTATTACATTGATACAGATGTATTACATATAGTATTAATTATAAATAAAGATGATAATCAATAGAGTTTATAAAACCAAATTTCGTAGAAACACTAGTCATAAATTGATTAATTATACAATGGAGTGGAATTTTGTGGCATTTAACAGAAAAAAAAGTTATTTTTGTTTACTATTAAATTGTAGTTTTGTATATCGTGCATTAAATTCTTTATATATGGAATGTAAAGAAAAGTATTGTTGCAATGATTGATTATAATCAACTGTTGATAAACGATTGATATGATTTTTTATAAAATAGTAATATATTATATCTGAATTTGAGAAAATGCATTACTTAATGCGTATGTAACATACGTTATCGGTAAATAAATTTTAATGTTATAATCATGCGATAAGTTCCAAAAAAGAAAAAAACAGACTTTTTTTACCATATTATTTTATTGATATTTTTAATTTGTTAACTATTAATGTCTTGGAAGAATTAAAACAAGAAGAGAGAGTGTGTATAATCTTACGATGGAATTAATTAATAGAATTTGGATTTTGTTTGTATTGCACATTCACTACACAAAAATTGCATTAATAATCGCAAAATAGTGTTTTTACGAACGTGTATTACATACAATATATTTATATGATGTCAATCAAAACAATATTTTTATAAGAAACTTAATTGGTTTTATATACCAAATTCTTGATGTGATTTTGATTGGAACACCAACTCCTTTTCTTCCCTTACCCCCCCCCCCCCAATAAAACTACGGCCTAGGAGTTTTGGATAATGAACAAAAATGACTTTGAGAATAACAAAATGGCATTTCAGTCTGAGTGGTGCATGTAGAAAAGGATAAACTTCAAAATGTGAACTTGGCCTAAAGTACAATTGAACAAAAATGTTTTTTTTTTTTGTCATCTTGGATTTAAGATGATTAACATTTCCTGGATACTCACACTTCATCATGTTGGAATTATTAATAAATCCAGTTGTTTATAATCCAAGGCGAAGATCTGCTTCCGAATCTCGTAGAACACAATGTCGTTGCTTTCTACTTCTTCAATAAAACTGTATAAGTTTCGCCATGTATTATTTTAGAAATAATTTTACTATTTAAAATATATTGGTTTCTTCAGCAAACGTTAGCTACCTTCTTCATCTTAAATTGTAGAAGCGTAATGATATGTAAATTTACTTGATTTAATTTTGATTTAGCACCTACTTAAAGGTGTATACTTAAATATCATTATCCAAATTATAAAGAGAGCAAAAGGCGTTGGTTCCTTTTTAGGAAATCATTTATTATTAGTTTTTAGTCAATAATAAGCCATCAACTAGATAAATTATTTTTTTTACGTAACTTTTATATAAATTTACATTTTTTGCCGATAAAATTTACGCAATGAAAATTTATTTAATTAAGGGAATATATTATCTATATCTAGGACTTGAATATCATGTGATTGGAAAGTGTATGAATTTTATTTTTTAATGCTCTTTGTGGTAAAAATATGTATGTGTATATATATTTAATTTAATGAGATATATATGTGACAGCCATCCAAGGAAAAAATGTATTGTTAGGTTTAAGTAAATTATATTTAATCTAAATTCTATTTATTTTATCGAAATGAGTTTATAATATATGTGAACAACATATTAATATTTATAGTTTTGTCGTATTATTTGTAATTTGTTGTGCTCTAATATAAAGCATGTGCCTTGATATTCTGTATTTGGGACTTGAAGAGTTTAGCCTCTTTATCCAGTTATAACAGTCCTCAGGCATTTTTTTAAAGTATTATTAAAACAAAAAACTGAAATGAAATAATTATATTTTCATTACGTTATATGTAAGTTTTAACTATGTATTCACTATGTTGGGCGTGGAAAAAAGAATCTAATAGTTTTTTAAATTTCTCACATGTTCACTGAGAGTCCCTCTTTAAGTAAATTTTGAAATTATAAGGAATAATTTCTTCTTCTTTTTTTTAAGTTAAAAAAGGTTTTTTTTTACTTAAGATTTTTAAATAATTAAAGTTAATCTGATGAACAACACCCATACGACTTTCTCTTACTGCAATTCTCAAACTTCTGACACAAATTTTTTGAAAACTTAGATTTTTTACTGAATGTTAATTGGCTTCAGTATTACACAGTTTTACTCGTTAAATCATTGAGGGTAGCAAATCGTACCATTTGCTGTAGGAAATACACAAAGTTAATGTTCTTTTTTTTTTTTTAATAAGAAAGGTTTAAAACATATTTATCAGGCTTAATCTCGCAAATCGTAGAAAACAGAAAAATCCTTCAGTAAAGAGCGAATTACGGTAACTCTTATGATACTTATTCAAAATATTTTGTAGGAGCTAGAACCGCACTGTATACTTACATGACTGTCGGCGAGAGGCAAAAGTTACTTTCGCCAAAACCCTTTAAAGGGTATTATTTCTAAAACTATGCTGTAATAACCTCAGATTTTGACGCACTTTAAATACAAAAAAAAATCCAAATTGTTTTAAATGAAAGTGCTATAGCTTCTTATACTTCAAAAGGAAGTGTTCAAAGTTCAAAAAAAAGTAGTTTGAAACCGTGTTGAAGCGGGTGTTGGTCTGGTGGTCAAGAACGTGGCTTTATAAGTGGGAGTTTATAAGTTCGAATCCCGCATTTGTCTACTTTTTATTTGTTAGAAAAAATTGTTTAAACAAAAGTACATATAAGCTTCCACCCCCCGTCCACAGCACCTAAGAGGTGATTATAGGCGATTACTTTACTAGAAGGACGTTTTAATAAAGGACGATCTACCGTGGCTTTAACAGTTTACATAACAACTTGATTTAAAAAAAATAAATGATTTCCAAATATTTTAAATTTATTTTAAATGTCTATATTAGTCTTAATAACTGCTCTGTATCAATTATTTGATTTACGAGTCTCCACCAGCTTCTTGTGATCTGTTCCTTTTATGCTGATGAAATACACACAAACCGAACAACAGGGTAAAACCACTTCCCCGGACTTAGCTGCAGTAAGAGAGTTTAATAAATGAAATAAAATAAAACCAGAGAAAATCCAATACATTAAAAGTTTAAAATAAATTTGGTACTTATTTTTGTTAAAAAAAAAAAAGAAGTAGAAGAGAAGACCAACACCAAATGTGTTAATGTGCCATTATAGTTTTTAACATTCCAATTTTTAATTGTAACGCATAATTATATCCTTTAAGTAATATGTGAATTATGTTTTGCTGGTACAATTTTCTATTATTTAGTGCAAAAGAAACACAAAATTTCATTCCAAAAATAGAGTACTGTATATTTTTCAAGATAAATATAAAACCAGTATACTTTTCATCATAAATATACATTATATAACTTAAATATATAAATAAATATACATATAATATATATTTTAAAAATATTTTTATGCATTTGCTTTTTGTTTATGTCTAGTCAATTTCTGTAAATAAAAGTAAATGACAAACAATTTTATTTTTTCCTGATTATATGTGGACAACACTTTTGGTTTTGTTATTTTTAAACTCGTGAGTGAAACTCTTATCCCTACGATTAATAAACAATTCTAATTAAGAAATTTTCTTTAAAAAAAAAACAAAAAAAAACAGACACCTTTCAGATGGTGAGAACGTTTTTGCAAGTACTTAAAATATTTGCCTTTGGTTCTAAGTTGTTAATTTACGAAACTTGTAGTGGAAATTAAATTAAAATTACTCAATTACGCGCTTTGGTCAGGAAAATATTGCTAAAAATTAGGATTTACAGAATATGAGATGTCAGTTAAGTAGAATCATTTTTTTGAACTCATATCACATCAAGAAAGGTTTTTGTTTCCCAACATAAAAGGACATTACGATGTTTCAAAACAACTATTAAACATTTTCTTTATACATTCACCACTTATGAGTTATTCTCCGTTTGAATTTGAATGCTACCGTCGTAGATTTGCTGAAATTTTAAATGATTTTTTAACTTCTCGAATACTATTAAAAGAGTTCCAGCGATGTGTCAAAAACATTTCATTATTAAAATATGGGATTTATTTAGAAAGTACTTTACGATTAATCACCACCGAAAAATATTGCTGCAAAAAATCGATTTCAACACTACTTTTCTGAAAATTTTTGCTTTTAATCGTAAATAGAGATCTTTGAGGTCTCTGATTCAAACTCACCTGAAACCTTGATTCAAAGGTAAGGGGAGGCGAGAACTGATGAACAGGGAACTCTTCCCTGTTGTCTTTAAAATCCGTCCGTTATTGAGGCTATCTTTTAATCTTTGAATCATTTATACTCCAAGCGGGTGATTAGCCCAGCGTTGGAGGCCCCGTTACCGATCTTGACAGTCCAAAAATAGTAATAAGACGGCAATATTAAGAACTACTGGAATTTCGGTTTAGTTATTTGTCATCTACATCCAAAAAAAAGTGGGCAAAAATAGCCAACACTTTATACCGTTTCGTCACCTTTATGGAAAAAGTCAAAATACTGCTTCATATTTTTACGCTGATAAGAGAAACTGCTCTTTCAATAATCTTGACTCCAAACAGCTTTCTTTGAATATTATATAGAAGGAAACCAATTTATTTTCAAATTTATGTTTAATATAATTTAATAGAAACGGCGCATAAGTTTCCCTAAAAGAATAATTATAATTAATAACGCAATTGCAAAAATAATAACTTCTTGCAATTGAAGCAGAGTTTGTACGTCACTCCAAAAACAATGTTTTCCTTTTTACAGTAAATATTGATTTTTC
Source organism: Rhodnius prolixus (assembly GCF_049639745.1). Classification (NCBI taxonomy): domain Eukaryota; kingdom Metazoa; phylum Arthropoda; class Insecta; order Hemiptera; family Reduviidae; genus Rhodnius; species Rhodnius prolixus. Next base: position 4,236,806 of record NW_027411592.1, on the reverse strand, counting down.
AGTGAAATACAAATTCGAAATCCAGACATCGTTGCAGCAATTCCTCTCAACGCTTATAAACATCAGTAACAGAATAACATACAATAAAGGATTGAATTAAAATAATAAAAAGGGACACAAGAGGGTTTTCAACGTCAATGTGACTTTAAGAGTGACGAAGCATTTCTGAACAAGTTAAATGGAAGTTCACTGACTCACCTAACCGAAATCATTTTTGAATCATAAGAAAACTTGAGTATTGCTGAAATTACTAGAAGATATAAATAATAAGGAGGCAACTGCTATTTGAAGTTAAAATATTCTTATTTTATTTACACGTTTTATTTGTTTAAGGCTCCCCTCCTATTTCAAGGTATTATTCCTTTTTTTTTTTGTAATCGTATGCAAATTGTGATTTACAACTTTTCTCACCATTAAATAAAAATTACTTTATCAATTTTCAAGATTTCCATCTAATTATTTAAGATAAATGTTTATACAAACCTTGGGAGTATTAGAGGTAATATTCGTTCAGCGAAACTAAAACATTTGCCAGCATTGGTATTGAGTTGATGTTGTGTTGTGCCAAGAATTGAGGAGTTCGAATGAAAATGATGGATTTTTTGGAGAAGTAATGGTTAATGGAATATGCCGGTCTGAAAACTTATCCGGGTAAGAGAAATTATTTTCTGTAATAAGTTTAAATTTGGTCAAATTATTGATCATGACTTGATGGTGTAAAGATCAGTTTATACTCACATGTTATTCTATTTATTTTCACTGTTAAGTTTGTTTAATAAAAATTTAAGTAATTTTATTTTGGTCTGTCAGTGAAAGGTATGATATGTGGAGTTTCAGCTCCAAAGCAAAGGCCTTTTATTGCTGAAGGTTTAACAAATTGTTTTAAAACTTGTTGAATTGTTACAAAAAAAAAAATCTAAATAGGATTGTTTTAACCGTTAACATTATAATAGTACCACAGTTAATCATCTGCTTCTAAAGACAGTGCTTTTATTTGAAGACATGATGGACGATTAAAGATGATACAAAATAAGTGCAGCCTTTTCCGATGCTTATATGGTTAAAATACAATAATTAAAGTAACGTTCAGCTAAATTTGTAAATATCTATCTACAACTAATGAAGTGTCGTCAGCAAATATCATTTGCTTTATTGTACGTTCCCAGCGATTTCATTGTAATCTGAAAATAAATCATGAAATAATTAAAATTATTAAATTAATTTGATAGGAACTTATAGAAGTTTTCGTACAATTTCCAATTATTTTGCTCTTTGAGCACACAGCAAATACTCTATATGATAGCAACTTTCGTTCAAAGTGGTCAAGTATTTGATCAACTAAAATAGCATTGTTACCCCCACTTAATTACTCATCATACAGCATAATCTTTATGTTATTATGCCTCTTCATAAAGAGGTACAGGAACTCTCAGAATTCTAAGCTTCCTGAAGATGAGTTCTCACCAGGATGTGATGCAATTACAATGCAGTGTGATTACCATTGTAGGGAGTTTCTTACATTTATAATATATTCTGAGGTGTAAAAATCATGTGTACAGTTCACCATATGACTTAATTGATAAAACGAAAGTTGGTGCTGTTTATGTGTTTTTGCTTCTGACTTTTATACGAGAGTATTCAACTAAGAAAATGAATCACTTTTCTATGAATTATCTACATCCGTTAGTTAAACTGGGACTATGCAGATGTTCTGGTAAAATATCTATTTTTAAAATCGATTACTTTTTTAAGTTGGATTGATTATAATAAATAGTACACAAACGTCATTGAATTTGATCATTAAATCCTAACGTATATTTAAAGCAAAATTTAGATGAAGAATCGTGATGTAGTATAAAAAATTAAATATTTTAAATTTTATGACCAGCAATTGTCAATAATGACAATAATTTATTACTCTCGCAGTTTGATTTTAAACCGAAGTATCTGTGAATTTAGTTTTCATTCACATTAAAAGCCGAATAACCGTCACTAATTGTATACAAATATTAGGGATTGAATATTACGGATGTACCTCTGAAATTTTAAACCCTTGGTGACTGACGAAATTGTTTAGTTCTTGTAAAATAATTAATCAATAAAAAATTCTATTATAAAAATTAAAAATCATTTCCTATTCTGGAGGCCAACAACTTATGTTTGTTCGTGAAGTTAATAATTTAAGCTTTTCAATGATTAGATTTTGCGATATAATTCCCAAAATACAAAAATGTATAGAATTGTTTGTATATCATCCAGAAGACTATTATAATTTTTTAATTTTCTTATTACGAAGAACAAAGGAAGTGGACATACTTTATGATGAGTGAACAAAGTACAGAAAGTGACGGTATTAAAATTTGTACTGTTGGAGGAGAAAAGAAAAGAATGCTGACACTTGCAAATGTGAAAAGGTCATTGAATAAAACAGAATGGGCTGAAGAACTAGATATGAATAAACCATGCCCGATGGTAGAGGATCCAGCGATGACCTTCCCTTTTGAGTTGGACAACTTTCAGAAGCAGGTAAGTGTAAAGGAATTTAATTTTATTGTTTTCTCTGCTTTTTGTATTATTTTCGAAATTCCACCAAAACTTAATTTTGGTACAGATTCACATTAAAGCTTCACTTTTATTGGAATCTTTTCTTCAGAAATTTGATTTTTTGGTGGGATCTCAGGAATCAGAAACTCTCTAAATTCCCAAACCGAATCTGTTTCTAATGTACATTTTATTGAAGACATGAAAGTATTTCTGGGATTTCAAATTTAAAGAATATCGGTACAGGAAATTCGACTTTACAGAATAGGTTTCTGAATGGTCTGAACTTAAACTTGGAATGCGTTTAAACTGTCTTTTCTTCCAAAACTTCTTATCAGAAGACATCATTTTTCTTCACCGCAACAACAGAAGAACCCAAATAGGATATATTTCATTTTAGTACCACTTGATAGAATGTACGAAAATTTTGCGAATTGCAAAATAATTATTGTACAAGTTTGTAAATATTTTTTCATATCACTTCCACTATAAAGATATCAACACTGACAATTTATTCGGTTTATTTATGTATAGTGCTCATGTCTATATTTATTTTCAGAACAATTTAAATTAGAATTGCTGTAAGTGAAAGATTTTGTGTTTGTGTCCCCCTTTTTTTATTATGTCTCGTCACTGTCTTAATATACAAAAATCTAAGGTCAACAAATCGGGCACGACTCCGGAACACCCGAAAGAATTCAGTGCACTTATCTCTGAGCTATCTATCCTGTTCAAATTTCTGACAATTTTTAATATTAATTGATTGTTTAAAAAAATATTTTTTCATTCTAACAGGCTATATACGCTTTGGAGAATGGTTTCAATGTGTTTGTAGCGGCTCACACGTCTGCCGGAAAGACAGTTGTTGCAGAATATGCCATAGCCATGGCACAAAGAAACTCCAGCAGGAAAGTAGAGCTCGTTTGTATTTTGAGAAGTTATACAAATGTAAATTAATGTTTTGAGTTGGTTATAACATTTTTCAGTTTTTTACCTTATTTTGATTTTGCTTTATTTGGTAAGATGAGCATGCTTGTAATCACGCCTTCAGAAAAAATCAGAAATGCAATGAAAATTAGGTGCTTGGAAGGTATTGAGGGGTTGGGTTACGTAATATTTTCCTATTTCCTTCCGGAAGCGATATTTTTTATTTTAGTCTCAGTTTCCGAGAATTCCTTTGCTTTCATCTCTAAAAAGAGATACCTCAATTCCTTTTAAGGTCACCTCGTCTTCTTTAGATTTGTACCAAGGAATGGTGCTTTAAGTTTACTCTAATCTTTTATTTGTATCAAATAGTTAAAAAAAGAAAGAATTTGTTTCTGGAGTCTCATAATTCAATTGATTCACGTTTAATATTGTTTGTGGTTATTGGAAATTTTGTATGATGTTTACAGGTCTGTGTACACCTCTCCAGTAAAGGCATTGTCCAACCAAAAATACAATGATTTTAGACATACTTTTGCAAATGTCGGCCTGATTACAGGCGATATTCAAATCAATGAATCAGCTGATTGTCTGATTATGACCACAGAAATTTTAAGGTTAGAAACATTTTCTATTAAAGAATTGCACGTCATTAGTTTCTCCTCTCCTAAGAGGAGAAATTGAGAAGAAAGGATTGCAAATTTTCAATTTTGCGTTTTCATCAGAGATACATATTTGAGTGAAGTCCTTGAATATAGGGACGTTTCAGCATATCTCAAAAATGAGAAAATCCAATTTGATATAACAACTAGGTACCAGCAGAGGACTTAACAATGCTTTGGTCATAAGTCAACCGGTAAAGTTATCTGAATGGAGTTTGTTTGTCCCTCGAAAATAGCTACCACGATTTTCTTGAAACTTGGTTACATCTAGACTGCAATTTTTATTTTTTTGAAACATGTAAATACAGCAAATACATTTCAAAATAGTGGGATCAACCTTCACTGAACCGTACTATTTCTGCCTAAGTTCATCCTCATTACCTAAATAATGTTAAGGGGAGTTCAAAATGAATGTAAAATTAGATATTTGGGGGGTCGAAAATACCTCTTCAATTAATTTTTTAAAATTAATTTAATTTAGTTTGTATTTTAGTTTTGAGGTGTTATTTCGAAAATGGTACTTGTAAAGTATTAAAGTGAATTATCTTTCAAGTATAAATTCTAAGTTTTAAGAAAATCTAATTACGTAAAAAGGCGAAAAAAAAGTTGTTTGAGTGTTCCGCAATTAAAAGTGATAATAACTTGTAATAGAGAGGCAATTTTGTACACTTTAATTTTGATTTGTGCATTCTATATTATAAAATTTCTAAGACTAGTGTTCGATTCGATTAATGTGCGAGCTTCAGATAGTGAGGATTTAGCTTCTTAAGCAAAAGGAGAAGCTTCTGTTCTGATTGCTAATGTCTCACATATTTTCCCGTTCTAATGATGTAACAATTGATTGAAGTAGCAATTATTATTTTCAGGTCTATGCTATATAATTCTTCTGATAAAATTAGGAATCTTGAATTCGTAATATTTGACGAAGTGCATTATATTAACGATCCTGAGGTCAGAATTTATTATTTATATTGTAGATGATTACATTATTATGGCTTAATAGAAATCTTAATGTTCAGTTTAATTTATATGAGGTGTATTGTTTCAGCGTGGCCATGTTTGGGAAGAGGTTTTGATACTTTTACCATCCGAAGTACAAATTGTAATGTTATCGGCTACGGTACCGAATGTAATAGAATTTGCAACTTGGGTCGGTCGGACACAGCAGAGAAAAGTACACGTATGTACCACACAACACAGACCAGTCCCACTGCAGCACTACTTGTATGTAGGAGGAGGTGGTGTCAAAGAACGGCGATACTTGGTCAAGGACGGAGATGGTCCTTTTTTAAGAGAGAAGTTATTATCATTTTATAATATTTATCTCATTCTTTAAACTTTTTACTCTTGAAAAAATTGTTAGATACATGTTGTAGTATAGAAAATAAATTATTCTTAGCATTTACTAAAGTAAAGTAAAAAAACTGCAAAACTCCTACAGTGGCCAAATTAGAATTTTTTATTGCAAAACATGAATTTAAAGAGTAAAATTACGCGTATGTTTTTAAAATAATTTTAAATAACAATTGGTGAATTAGCGCCATTGAAGCACGATTTCCTGAATTTGAATGTAGCATGGCAGACTTTGAAGACGAGTAACTTCAAATAGAATTGTTGGATGATTCAGAAGAGCAGCTAGTAGAGCGAGAAACGTTTAAAGCTTAGTGCCTACCAAAATTCGTGAATCAGTTCACATCTTTAAGAAGCAGTCGTTCCAATTCTATTTTCAGCCATTTTAGGGCCCAATTCCTTGTTAGAAGAACCCAGATTATTTTCTGAGAAATTTAATTCTCATACCGAAAAAGACGTTAGATTAAAGGAAAGTTTATCAATTTACTTACGTCTGTTAAAGGAAAATTAGCTTACCTAATTGAAACCTCGGAGAAAACAGCAAGAGAAATGTGAAGCTGCATTTTAATTTCTAATAGGTAACATTACAACAAGAGGAAAGGGAGGGATTTGCTTTTGTGAAAGAACAGATCAAATCACTTTTTGAGATTCCAAGAGTATATATATAAAATATCTTCTGCAGCCTTATTTGATTGATGAAACTTAAATCACGTTAAAATTTAATACTAGTTTAATACGAAAAAATGAAGATAAATGCAAGGAAAGGAAACTAATTGCAGTATCCAGATAGTAAAGTTATAACTCAGCATCTCCAAGTGCAATCGATTCTTACCAGGTATCTCAAGAACTCACTGTTCGGTAAATACTTTTTTTCGCCAATAGGATTAGTTAATGTTAGAAAAAAAGCGTGGCAACTATTGTGGAGCAATATTGGTCTCTGCTTCATAAACAAATTTCATTGCAGACGCCAAAGTTCAGCATTCGAATACTGTAATTATTTAGGCCTTCACATTGAATTGTGTAAAACCAAGGTTCTTCGTGTCAGTGCAATTATAGAATTTGTACAGGTATTGATTACAATTGTATTGTTTGCTGTTGTGTGATCGGGTGTTTAAAGTGATCACAGTTCTGGGCTGTGGCCCGCTCGGGCTGATCAACTTAAACATGAAAATGGTTTAAAAGTGTTTAGAAAAGTGGTGGATTTTATTTATTTATTTTTTGAAGTAAATAATAATTTTGTTTAGCAGATTTTTTTTTTTTCTAAACTATGGTTTCCGCACTAATGACCACGGAAATAACTGATTTTCGAAAAAAAATAATGGTAATCTTTTCTTTTGCTTTTCTTTCAGATATTTTGAGTTGAATAATCTTAAAAAAGAAGAAGAAATTAAACAAAAGCAAGCGAAAAGAAAACAAATAGATAAATTAAGAAATATGGAAAGGAAAAAACAAATGGACATGGCAAAGAAAACTGGAGCACCTGCCGAAAATATCAAATGTCCGGAATATTCAGAATTGTTATCCACTTATAAAGCCAATAGAGTAAGTTAAATAAAGAAGTTGAATCATTCTTTATGAAGGAGTTCCAGTTGTTTCTTGATTAAGTTTTTTATGAAAGTTTCATCTGGAAATCTAGTTTGATGCATCGATAAATTGTGCCATAGACCTTACTCTGGAACTTTTCATTTGTACTATTTAGTTATTTTTATGTATTTATTTTTATAGGAAAAAACGTTTTGGAGAGAGTTTATAAATTATCTGGAGTCCAATGACTGGATGCCCACAGTTGTTTTCGCATTCTCTCGAAAGACATGTGACATGTTAGCTGATCTCTTGTCTTCAGTTGATCTTACGACAAAAACAGATAAGATGCATATCAGTTCTTTCTTTAGGAGGCAGATAGATAAACTAGATGAAATAGACCGCAATCTGCCCCAGGTCAGGTCGGAACATTCTTTGTTTATTATTTTATACATTATATCGTTTAATATTTTATTATTTTTGGTTGAAAAAGTTTCTTTTTCTGACTTACATATTACAGGGAGTAAAAGAACTCAATAATTTGTTGAAAGTAGGAATGCATTTTACAGTAGCTGTGGTAGTTCAAACCATACTAGATTTCGGTGCCTCCTAAAGGATGTTGATGCATCCAGCCTCTAGAGAGCCTTAGTGTGTCATAAGTGACATTTTTTTTTAAATTAAGAACCGCAGCACTTTATGTTAACTTTTTTATAGTTCTCAGAAAATAGTGGAAGAAACTCTCGAGCAGGCAATTTGAAACAGAATTTTCCCCCCGTTAAGATGGTAATTGAAAGGAATTTGGGATTAAGGAAAGATAAATCACTGCAGTCAGATACTTCTACCACTGTTCCCATAAAGTGTATTTGCTGCACGACCCAGAGATGCTATTGTTTCGTAAGGTGGCAAAGCTCAGGAATTTAGGCAGTTATTCCCTTTTAACTCGTTGCTGTCAAAAGGATGCCTTTTTCCTTCAAAGAATAACTTGGATTGCGACGTCCAAGTAGTTAGATGAAGCTATTATTTAATGGCTCAGATTGATTCAAAAGTATGATAACTAGTGACGAAAGTTAAAACATCTATACACAATATACACTTCAGATGACTTTGGATATTTGCGATATCAATAGCATTCTCTAATTTCTTACATTCCTATATTTCGAAAAACCATTAATGTATTGACATGACATTATTAAAGGCAGTAAATAAGGCAATAAATCTGAAAATTGTTTTAATTCATTAAAACAATTATTTATTAATTTATTAACTTGAAAACTTAAAGTAGTTCTGAATTTTTCACTTAGATGCGACTGAAATTTGCGCATTGATAAGCATCATTTTCTCTGATGTGGCCTGTCTTTATCTTTAGACGGACGCGAAAGGTGGCAAAGGGCAGGGTTATAGATTTCCATCTTAGAGTATTATTTAAAGGTTGTTCAGAACGGTTTCTATTTTGTTTTTTTTTTCCTTGTTTTTAGCCTCTTGTACTCAGTAAATGTTGGGTATTCGAACAAATAATTTTGAGTGTTAATATATCCAAAATCTTCATACAGTGTTTCTATTTGTTATGTAACTAAATGTAGATAAGTCAATACAAAATTTGATAGGAACTTTTTATTTAATATGTTGTTGGGGGAGGAAAGAGATCTGAAAGGTTTAAATTTAAAGGAAAGAGACTGCCCTTAGCGTTAAGAGGGGCACAATAAATTCCTTATTTGCCTTCTTTTCACCCTCGACTTCCGGTGAGGTTTTTTACCAAGCCATATAGAATTTCATTCAAAAACTTAATAATAATGAATTTTATTAAGAATAACATTGTAAGAATCCTTAAAAAATAGAAATTTAAAAAATCAAGGTAGACCAATAATTTTATATAATTTGTTTTATTTTATTTTATTTTTTTTTTATATTTAAGATAAAATATGTTATAGATAGTTAAGATGGAGGGACATTTAAAAAATGGAATAGGAGTCCATCACAGTGGGATTTTACCAATTCTAAAGGAAATTGTCGAAGTTCTGTTCCAACAAGGAAAAGTGAAAGTAACTATTTTGTGTTTTGTATTTTTTAGCTAGAGTTTTTATATTAGCAAAATTATTTTAAATAAAGCAGTTTTAAAAATTTTTGGCTGGCCCCTTACAATTAAGATTAACTTCACCTTTTGTAAAATGCTTAATTAAATTGCACTTATTGCCGTAATCATATATTTTTTGTTTTGGTAATTGTTGTAAGTGTCCTAACTTAAAAACTTTGTTATAAGCAGTACAGCAACTATTATACAACAGCCTTCAAAACTTGAAATTATTTTAAAAAGTTGCGATGGAAAAATATAATTTTATATCAACATGATTGCAGGCCTATTTCCGTCATTCTTTCTAGAGATTACTGAACAAATCCGAAGTGTGGATACACCTTTAAAATGCTTTTTAAAAAAGTAAAATGTATTTATGCACTAACAATAACATATTCGACGTATTTTGTGTTGCATAGATGCTTTTTGCCACGGAAACATTCGCTATGGGTGTAAATATGCCGGCGAGAACAGTCGTTTTTAATTCTATAAAAAAATTTGATGGAAATCAATTGAGATTACTTTTACCATCGGAATATATACAAATGGCTGGCAGAGCAGGAAGAAGAGGGAAAGATTCAGCTGGTAATGTGGTTATAGTTACACCACCTGAATGTTTACAGAAATTGGAAGATCTGGAAAACATGATGTTAGGTTTGTAACATAACCGTAATAAAAATTTAATCTTAGTTAATATTATTTACCTTCTGTTTTTATATTATCATTTCTTTAATTTAAGGCGCCCCTTTTGGACGTCATTGGCACCCTGTTATTATTATTATTATTGTTAATTTTTTTACGGCACATCGATTTCTGAGGTCATCAGCGCCTATTTTTATTATTAAACTGATTAAATTTTTGTTTGTTCTACACTGTGGTGCCAATCGTGAAACTAGGATTCGTTAATGAGCTACTTTTTTCACAGTTATGAGTCTTTGGGCCTTATAGTAAGTAGACATTATTTAAATTAAGGGAGAGTGAGGTTGGCTGTGTTACAATCACATCGTGTCTTAAAACTTTTCTTTATTTCTACTTAATTTAATGTAGTTATCCAGAATTTGCTGAAACTTAGTTTGATATGATTGCAATGATAGTGCGAAGTTTCAAGAAGATCCGTCAAACGTATTTTGAATTTTAAATAACTTTCTTTGAATATGAACCTGGAATTTATACGCATTTAGATATGCATAAAACATGTACATTACATTGGTAATGCTCGCCTCACGATTCGTCACTGAATACTGCTCGAATTACCACAATGATGTAAATTAGGTCATTCCTATATAAGTTTTAGTACTTTCGATGGAACTTTCAGATTTAACATTCTAACAAGTTGAGGTTATTTTTATAAAAACTTTTAAAGTAATAAGTATCTGGTTCTGGTAAGTATCTAAACAGAAAGTTTAGTGAAATGGGTTTAAATTAACGCAAATTAGAATTGACCCATTCACATTGCAACCAAACTGGGATCCGGTAAAGAGGGTAATGAACCCAAAATCTGGTTTTTTATCAGATTCATTGCTTAAAACCTAAAATAATTATAATAATTTTAATAGAAATAGACCCTAAACCTAATATAAATTATTTATCCTCAGATAAAAGGGAATACAAGGTAAATAATTTATTTAACCATGTATTCTAAAAAGAGTTCATCTACTTGTTGTTTTCCACTAATAATTGGAAGTACCCCTGTAGTACGTTTAATAACAAATTAATTTAAATAAATTCTGTTATCAACTTTCAATGCTTTTATTACTTCTTATGTTCAAACTCGTCTAGTTTCTTATATAATTCGGTGAATTAGGGCTGTTTTCCATTTCTTCTTCAGTCTACACATTCAGAATCAGACTTTAACTCTATCAAATCACATACTTTTGATCTGGTAACAAAGTTATCCTTAAATTAAGAAATTTCTCTTGGAGCCTTATTTCCCTGGATTCGTTCCGAAATCTAATAAATTCGTATGAAGTATACCGTCCAGGGAGTATTGCCGTTACAGCAAAAAATATCTCGAAGCCTATATTTCGCGCTGCGCAATCTTATTCCAACACAGAGTTCTTACTTCCAAAGCACAATCTTATACCGAAAGAAACATTATATTATAATAAGACAATGCAGAAACATAAAAGTAATGAAATACTAGAAACAAATTAAATTGATTTTAGGTACTCCATGTCACTTACAATCCCAGTTCAAGTTAACCTATCGAATGATTTTGAATACGTTGTCATCGCCTGGCAAGATTACTGTACAAACTATCATGGCGAGAAGTTACTGTGAAAACCATTCGCAGCTTAAACATTCTCAGTACAAGTAAGTATTTCTTTTTAATTCTTGATCTTTTACCATTAAAATGATTTTAAAAGAATATAAAAATATTGAAATAATACAATTTACAGAATGGATTTGCTGACTGTAAAGCAAGCTCTTGACAAGGCTGAACAAACTGTCAAAGAAAAGTTGAATGATGAAGAGGCTAAATTGCTTTCTAATTTTTTTGATAAAGCATTTGCTTACATAAAAGTTTATAGAAAAATGAGGGTAAAGTTTCGTTTATTTATTAAATAATTTTGTTTTTCTTGGCTAATGAATATTTGATTTTTAATTTTTTCAATTTTTAGGAAACCATATTAGGGCACCATCGTATTTTGAAAGAAATTAATCCTGGCCGTTTAGTGCGAGTTAGTAAAGGACCCCATATTAATCAGATTGGTGTTGTAATAGATGTGATTTCACAGGTTGATGTATCACAATCTGTTTACAGAATTATGATACCAAAAGTTGAAGACAAGTTTTTGGACATATATAGGCCAAAGGTCAGTTTATTTTACATCTTAAAATACATTTGTTTTTCTAAAAGTAAGAGTATGCTTAAAAGAAGCATAGATCTTGAAAGAATGTTGTTCGGTTTTTATTGCTGTTACGCACACGTATCAATTAAATAACGCAACCGGCCGATAAAAATAACGTCTCTTTAATTTTGGCAACTTTAAGTTGATTTAATCTAGGCTATTCGGACTCAAGAGAGGATACGGTTTTTTTCCTGTCCATAGACAAATAATAGTGCTTTTCTTGGATACAGTATCATTTCTGATTAAAGGGAAACTGCAGCTATTTTTTCTTGACTCTAAAGTAAACACTATTTGCTAACAAGTCTTTTCATCTTTGATAAAATCCATCAAATCAGATCAAAAAAGTCACTATTCGCATGGAAAACTTGACAATTAAGCGATTGAACTCAACAAAATTAAACCAGATACATAAAAAAAATCCTAAAAATGTAAATTCCAGCCTATCGTTTTCACTGATTTAAAAGGAAATATTAAATTATAATAATGAATGTTTCTTTTGTATCTTAGTTATTATTTTTTTGTTTTTTTAACAAATTTTGCAGATTCTGATACTTTGTAATTACTGTATAAACCATTTTGAACAATTTTTATATCGTCAGCAGCCAAATTAGATTTATTTTCAGCTTTTTTAACTTAAAGGTAATGCATCACTTGTCCAAATCGTGATTTGCACATGCTACTACACTTGATGCAATTTCCTACATTTGCCCAAGCTTTGAAACAGTACCCTACCTCTTCTTTATTTATTAATTTTCTCTTCTACGTTAGCACTCCATCGGAGATGAGGAATGGAGAGAACACTGGTATCGTATGCTATCCTGGGTGCCGCAATTAGCTGTTCATACAGCTAAGGTGAATCTTTTCGAAGATGAAACTAAGATGATAAGTGCGAAGCTTTATGATATAGTAGAAGTATTTAAGACAACGCTCTCTTTAAGCGCTACACAAATTGCCAATATTTTGAGAGATGTGGATAGATCTTATTTAATGAAAGGCAGGTTAGAGAATTTTTCAGTTACTTATTTGTGTACATCCAGAAGTCATATAATCGCGGAGTTTTTTGTAAAAAAATGGGATTAAAACTGTCCGGTAGGACAGTTGTATAATGGTTGATCACCAAAAACTGCACGAAAAAGCGTAACGTTGAAAAACACCCAACTTTAACAATATTTTTCTTTATAATACAGGGCAAATCCTCCTTTATAACTGTAATTTTTTTGCAACAACCTAGATTTGATAGATTTCGAGAAAAAAGTTGCTGAAAATGAGCAAAAACGGCATTTTCAAAAATTGTTCTTGTTCTTGTTGTTGTTGTTACCTTTTTTGTAAACAACGTAGCGCCTAAACGCGCCGACCGATTTTCATGAATGAGGTGTCCTTCGATTTGGAATTCTATGTAGATGTGCCTTTTGGGGGTCTCGACGCTGTACATCGAATGGGAGAGGAGTTAGCCCCCTTTATGTAAGGCCCCCTCCAAAATTATTATTACTAGATACTCTGTAAATCTTGGCCCGATTTTGATAAAATTTGGTAGGATGATAGGGTTAGGGCTCCTTTACGTAACATTAAGGCGGCGATCTGCTCTTACACTTATTAAGGGGAAGTATAGCAATCGTTTCAAATTACCGACACGTGAACCGCTTTTCATGAATGAAGTGTCATTCGAATCGAAATTTTGTACAGATTTGCACTTTGAAAGTCTCGACGCTGTGCCTTACAAGGAGGGGAGTTCGCCCCACCCAAATAAGGCCCTTTCTAAAACTAATACCAATACTTCTATAACCCTTAGTCCGATTTTGATAAAATTAAGCACGAAGAAGCGGTTAAAGCTCCTCTACGTGGCTGTGAAGTGCCATCATGCTCTTACTCCTACTAAGAGGAAGTACTGCAATCGTTAAAATTATCAATGAGTGAACCGATTTACATCAATGAATTGTCGTTCGATTCAAAATCTTTGTCTGAATTCGCAGTTTATTTTTCTTACTCCTCTTTACTGAAATCGCAGTTCAATTTTTACGTACAAATACCTTCCTATTTTATTCAAAACGCTTTTTCAAAAAAAAATTGTTATTGAGGATGGTTTGGGGACCGCAACTATAATCATTCTTTAAAAAAAACTGTCCAGTGGTAGTTACGGTTCCAACTTAACACCTTATCAGGTTATAATGATAGTATTGCTTATTCCAAATTTTAAAAAAATCTGTAAAGCAGATATGTAACTTTACATAATAGACAAAAAGGAAAATATCCAAAAGGTGCAAAAATCTCCTTAACAAAAACTTACAGTTTAAAATGTTAAGTATAAGGGTTGTTTAAACGCCAAAAGGTACACAAATCAGCAAGTACCCAACATTTCATTAGTACTTTATTGATATTATTTAAGTAATTTTACTGCATTAATTTTCATTAACATTTTTTAGAATTATTAGATGTCACAGACCCTTATGCTGGCCAGTTCGTTCATGATATTTTTTTGTTATAATTGTTATAAAATGTATATTATATCTTCGTTATTAAATAGGTACTTTATATTAACTCTATTCCAAATTATTCTTCTGATTTATCTTTAATATGCTCTTTATTTTGAGTAGTCACATATACATGCATGTTAAAGTAGAAAAAGACAAAGTTAGAGTCGGCTACTGCTTAAATTTGAATCACGGAGGATCTAAAACAATATTTCAGTCTTGAATTCGTCTTACCGAAATATTCGTGAGCACAAATAACGCACAGTTAATAACAAGTAGATTATTCAACAATAATTATTCATTTCTCAATTGTAATTTAATTTAGTCCCCCTAATTTTACTTATAGTAAAATACTGGAATAATTAGCTGTCCTAAAAATATGCATATCTTATTTATTATATATTACAAATGTACAACATTGTGAGAAGAATACCTAGATTATAAACGTTTGACTACTACATAAAATAACAATTACTTAAATCGAAGAATGAACTTAAACCGACGATTTTTATTAAAAAATATAAATAAAGAAAATAAAATCATTGATGTATGTTGGTGTAAGAATTTTTTAAAAAAGTTTATGAATTTTATAGCCTCATATATATATTTATATATATATATATATATTATAACGTTTTCTTTTTCACCTGTAATCAATAGTTTTATTAATATAGTTAAATAGATATTACAGACAATCAATCTAAGTTAAATGGTGTGCTACTTGAACAAATATATTGTAGATGAAAATGGCCAGCATAAGGGTCTGTGACATCTAATAATTCTAAAAAATGTTAATGAAAATTAATGCAGTAAAATTACTTAAATAATATCAATAAAGTACTAATGAAATGTTGGGTACTTGCTGATTTGTGTACCTTTTGGCGTTTAAACAACCCTTATAGCTAACATTTTAAACTGTAAGTTTTTGTTAAGGATTTCTTATTTAGTTCTAATCAAGACATTGTTATATTAATTCACGCAAAAATACTGGAACTTTATTTTTATTTTCTCTGACTTCATGAAAAAATTATTGCAGTCGGGTACATTTTTATTTGAGTTTTCACTGGAAAAATTATTTTTGAGTCTGATGAGTAGAAAAAGTGGTTTTTTTTTTTTGAAATGGTGTATGCAGACGCTTTCTTAGGCTTAAGCGAAGTAGGCAATTGCTAGGGTCCCTGCTCTCAACGGTGTATGGCAAGTTTTTTAGGTCTTTTAAATTAATATTATTGATTCAATTTATAAATACTTTTGTGACCTTTATCATAAATGCCAGTTTTTTTTGTTCAGTACTATCACGTTTGAGCGTCATTAGGGAATTGTTTTCTTAAATAAAGAAAAGCAGCTTTTATATGTTTTGCAAACATAGGCTTACATTCAAAAATAAAGAAATTGCACCTGATTAATATTTCTAAAGGAAAGGAAGAAATAAAATTAAGCAAAATTTAAATTTGTAATAATACAGCCGATAGTTCGTAAGTGCAAAATATTTCGACAGTTTTTACAGTCCATTTACAGTACATTTATTAACCAGCAGTCGCCTAATCAGATGTTTTATTAAAATAACGAGGCACACATCATTAAGAAGAGAAAGTAATTTTTTACAAATTCGTGCAGATAATAAATAAACTCTAGCCATTAATTGTATCATAAATGGGAGGAGCGTGCATTATTTCTTCTACATTCTAAATCGAAACTTATATAATCACTCTTATTGTCACTATTACTTCTATTATTGTCCAAAAAATAAAAACTTGGATCTTAGAAAACGACTTCTTCCTTTCTTTTTTTAAAATGTCTCTGTTCTTTAAAATCAGTTATCACGGTTTTGTTTAATTTTTTGTTTAATAGGGTCAAGTACAGTGAAGACTCTTTCCAATTAGCGAGTAAATTGTCAACAGCTTGTAGCAAGACACTTTCCGTCATAGATGAAAATGGTTTGAGGTTTAACATGGATGTTACCTTAAAGATGGAAGAAATGTATCAATATAAAGAAGATTTAGACATTGCCAGAACTTGTATTTTTTCTATGGATAAAAATGAATTTTTAGAGAAGGTAATTTTCATCAGTTTGAGTGAAAATATTGAGAGTGGTTAAACTATTATTTTTGAGACATAGAATTTATGCAGCTACAAATTAGCACTCTGAAAATTATTCACACGACTCTCTTTTCTTTATCTTTTTATTGACAAATACGTGTTGGTTACGAAGGCTTTGCGACATTAGGTAAGGCTTAGAATTAATCTGAATACATTCGCGTTTTTATTTCAGAACCAGAATCATCTCTTTACAGTTTATCCTCCCCCTCCTTGAAATGCCCTTCTATTTGAAACGATTCCTTGGGAAAATGAGGAAATGAGTTTTTTCGAAGGGTTCTTGGGGAACCGCTGTGTTAAGCTTCCCTTTAATTACCTTTCAGAAAAAATTTCAATTTCGTCAATTGTGTAATATTTAAATCATTGATAGAATTCCAATTAGAGAAAAATAGGTTTCCGGAATTGTGATTTTACAGTATAGATTGTCGATTATTATTGATATTTTGGTGGTAGGGACTTGTGCATCAATTTTATTTAAACTTAATACCCTATTTATTCACCTAAGAGCTTATTTCTCCATTTGAGAAAGTTTTAAAGGAATAATTAACTCTGCATGCTAAATCATATTACCCGATCATCATTTTATTCTGTTAATGGGCGTAGTCTTGAGTAAAGGCCTTCAGTGGGGTAACCTAGCATTACTGAAGGCAATATTTCGGGAAAATTCACTCTTGAGAAAGTCTGTCACTTACAGCTATGAAAATAGCTAAGTTTTTATAACTGTTATTTTTAAATTCCTAGTTTGATGCGTTATTTCATTGGAAGCAAATGCAAATTCAATGCGAACAGCTGACATACAATTTGTCTGACGAATCGATGACCCTCTATCCCGATTACATAAACAAGCTGGCCTTCCTTAGAGAAAGAAATTTTATTTCTCAATCTGATACAGGTAACTTTCTTAGTTTAATTAGTTCTTTATGTAACAATTTTGTTATTATTTTATTTATTTATTTTTTTCAGTATTAATGAAAGGCTTAATGGCAGCACGAGTAGGCAAATATGAACTAGTAGTGAGCGAACTGTTGATGGAGAATGTACTATTAGAACTTGGTCCGGAAGAGGTTGCCGCCCTGTTATCCGTGTTGGTATGCCAGAGTAAAGTAGGTACTAGCGATACCAATAAACTTGAAGTAAATGATTTCCATCAACCTGCACCCACAGTGGCTGAAGAGAAGGTTGTTGTGAAACCAGAAGATAAAGTTTTTAACCGAGATGAAGATATGCACAAAAATTTACCAGATAGTTTAAATAATGTGAGTAACCTGAATCTTAAATAATGGAATAGAAAAAGCAATCACTTGTGGGTAATGCTACTATCATTATGGACAATTCCTGCAATGTGTTTGTTGTGTGGTAAGCAAAGCGCAATCATGTGTAAAGAATTAAATAAATTGCTAATATTTAGAGGACACCCGAATGAGTCCGAAAACATTAGAGCTTGCTCTGTATAAGAATAAGAATACCCTGTACCACAGAAATCGGAAAGGTTTCTTATCGGCTAATTTAGAGTACTCGCGAGTGGTTCGCATTCTTTGGAGCTATAGTTTTCTTGTTAAAGCAGATAAGCGAAAGAAAAATCGATTTTTCAAACAGTGGTAATTCAAAAGTGGTCATTTAAGTGAAACATGGTTTTTCTGATTTTAAAATGTTACAATTAATTTAATTAAGAGCTTTGATCCGAAAATATTAGGCTGTCGACTTAAATGTGTACTAATAAGCCCTAAATCTACTTAAGAAGGGTCAATCTTGGATATGCATGATAACCTACCAATCAGATCGTCAGCAATCCTAGCGATACTATTAAATTAAAAGTTCTTGTTTTAAAACTTTTTGTTAAAATTGTATTTCTAAGTCTAATTAAATTGATTCATCATATAAAAAGTAATCTCAATATTTAGATAATGTTTGTTCCTCTCTTATTGTATAATTTATATCGCCAAGTACTTTTTACTTGACATTCATGCAGAAAATTTGTTAATTATCTTAAGCATTGCTTCTAATTACTTAGTTAACATAGATTGGAAATAATACACCGTTCGTTATTGGATATTGATCTAGCCTTAAATAATTATAAGATGAAGGATATTTGACTACACGGTCAGAGAAAGCCCTTTAAAAAAATTTTCTTTTAAGTTCCGCGGACCATTGGAGCCTTCGACGTTGTATCGCTCTGCAATTCCAAAGAAGCTCTAAAGTTAAACTAGAGATCTTAACTCCTTTTATCTCTAAAGGTACTGCTAAAAGACTTTCTCCTGGCCATTGCTGAACTCTTATTTTACCATTAAGTACATCTCGTATTGCCTCAGGGCTCCAAATAAGTTTAATCCCCTTTTTAGAGTATTTACCACCTGTTCGAAGAAAACGTACCCTACAGACGGACAATCATTGCTAAACACGGAAATTCGGTAACGATCTTAAGATAGTAAATATTTAGTATGTGACAGTATTGAATCATTTGTTCGAAAAAAATGGCTTGTATTTTTGGGATGAATGAGTTAGTTAGTTACTGGTTTGACTGAAGCATCACAAGTTCTTAGTTCAAAAACAGATCCCTAGCTTTGAGTGTCTTAAAAGAAAGAAGTAAATAATTCAAATGAACGTTTCATTGTAAAACTGATTGTTTCGTTTTGTTTCTAAAACTTTTTCGTCGTGTGTTCTTGGTTACTAAGTGACACCCCCGAAAATGGTGAAACTAAGGTGAGCCAATCTGCTCCATTTAGAGTCTTACATTTTTTTAGTTCAATTGACAGAGAAGAATCATTTAAATTTTTAATTCAGTTCAATTCAGAAAATAATTTGTTAGTTAAAACGTAATAATTCAGTAATAGTAATTTTAATGTTTCCTTTCTTGTAATACTTGTTAGTAAATTAAGCATAGATTTTTTTTTATTGATTAAAGAAGAGTATTATTTAATTTAGGCTATAGTAAGAGTGAAAGCAATATTAAAAGATCTACATGACATGGAGATGATGCACAATATTTCTGATACTGACGGCAGTGAAGGACACAAGCTTAGTTTCGATTTGGTGCCTATTATGTATAGTTGGGCCAAACAGCAAGTTAGTAGAATTATTTAGTAGAATTTTTTTAACCATTAATGCTTACTCAGATTGACTTTTATGAGATGCCTAATACTAGATTGTTTAGCAATTACGTCATTTCTGAAAGATGATTTTTCTGATTCAGCCCTTCAAAGAAGTAATGAAAGTGGCTCAAGATTACCAGGAAGGATTGTTAGTGAGATACATTCAACAACTTCTTGAAGCTTTGAAAGAGGTAAGACAGCAAATCTAGTATATTATTGATACAGTATTTAGAATGGATGATTCGTTCCGATCATAAGTTTGAGGTTTCTTGATTTGAAACAAGAACTTATGAGGTTCGTGGAAAATTCGTTGATGAAAAGATATTTTCTAACTTCATTAGTTATTATGTATACATACGATATTATGCTTTTTCTGTGACCTTCTTAATTTTATTGTTATTTGTAGAATGAAGTTGTCTGATTAATTCTTAGTAGTATGAATGAGTATAATGTATAGTATAAGTATAAAGTTATTACAGCTCCACTAGATCGAAGTGAAGCACTGTAAGTCAGTGAATGTTACTAGGTCGAGGTAGCTGCATGGTTAGAAAGAAAGTATGAAATATATGAGGACAAGTTTACGCTCATTCTCCCTTTTTATCTTTTACTTTTAAACAAGTATAGAAAAACAGGTGCGATAAACACATATGGCTAACAAGAGAGTGCCACAAGCATTAAATTTGCGAATTTTATTTAAAAGATATGTTCTATTATCAGATTCATAAATTAAAGTTTTTAATTTAAAATTTCTGTTTTATATGTTACAACGATGTTCTGGTTAAAAATTGGTTTCTTGATTACATTACTGTTTCTAGATAGCCATTGGCTAAACAACGCTTGTAAGATCGATTGTCTTTTTTTACATAAATGTAATACAGCTAACAGACAACTTCGCTAAAATTAATTAGATAGGAACAGATTGTTCTCTAAAAGATGATTACTTTTGACTTCTGACTACCATGGTCAGTTGAATTTGCAACGAACTTTGATTAACTCGGTAACAACCTAGTCATTCGCTTCTGATATCAGTGCCAGAGATTGAATTGGATTCATTTACCAATTTTCGTCTGGAATAGTTAAAGCTGCTGAATGTCTAGTTCTATGTCGGACAAAAAAAACAAAAAATAGTATCTGATATCAACAAAAACTCCAGTTGTCTTTGAAAAACATCAATGCTTTGAAGTGTTGCTGGTCTTTTCAAAAAGTAATGTGTTTGATATGTGTACAATAAAATAATATTTACTAATTAGTATATTTTTTACGTAACAACACTAGGTGGAAACGGCGGCTAAAGTGATGGGCGATCCTGCAGTACCTGAAAAAATAAATCAAGCTGGAGAAAAGATCAAACGAGGAATAGTGTTTGCTCCATCATTGTACACAACTATTGACTGACCAGGCATTCCGTGGCAATCAATTGGCACATAATTTATATACAATTACTTGTAATAAATATATCGTATTTATAATTGCAGTTTTTAATTCAAATGCAGAAATTTTCAGAATAGTCCATTTTATCTAACGTTTTTTTCAATTTTTCAACAATCAAGAAATATTCACAATTTTGTAGGGTTCAACATGTGTGTACCTAATTATTGCTTATGGAAGTTTGCACATTGCTTTGTTCTGAATCAAATAAGATGCAAAGCAACACCACTCAAGGCGAAGAGTATTATCTACACTCCTTTTTTCGATCTATCCCTTTCCTATGAATGAAGGAGACTTAGAGGGAACGCGAGTTATCCTATCCTGGCATCTCAGATCGGAAACAGAAGATGGTCTGACAAGTAATCCATCGGACGTACAGTGAGTTAGGCCGATTTTAATAAAAATACTTCACTACGAGCGCAATAGCCTTAAATCAGGCCAGTTGCTTAGATTGGAGGTGATACTTGTAGTGTTCGCGGCTTTAGCAATAATTCCAAACTGCGGTTATGATTTACTCGGGAGGAAGGTCCGCTGCGTACATTGAACTCCGATTTAGCACATCCGTCAGAAGAGCTTGCCTTTTCTTACTTGAAAAGTGTTGTATCAGTGTTGAGGGGCTTGTCTGTCTAAAGGTATTACTTCTCAGGGAAGAAAAACCAAGGCCTGTGAGTTTTACCCAAGTGTCGCTCTCCAGAATTAAGAGTGATTAAACGGACGGGTCTGGAGGGCGAGTTCTAGAGTGGGGGAGCCACAATAGATCCAAAGGGATCGCAGTGGCATAGGCCTTGAGGGCCACCCTTTTAGAATCTTATCTTCTAACTTGAAAGTCTCCCGTCTTTGCTGAAAAAAAAGGAAAGGAAAGGTCCTAAAAGTTCTCTCTACTGGTTTAGGTAAATGGGCAAAGCAATTTAAGAAAGTTTTTCAATTAATGTGCAATAATTGCAGTAAGAGAAAATCAAATGAGTGTTTCTTCGTCACCAGATGTAAACAAAAGTTTGAATTCATGAAAAAAAAAAGCTTGAGATATGTATAATTTTCTTTATTATCAACACTTTTAACAAGGATTAAAAAATTACTACAAAAATTCTTCAACAATATGTTCATCTTCTTGTGTCCCCTCAGACTTCACACCAGACCTCTTAATCTTACAAGAAAACATTCTTATATCATTTGGAAGTGAAAGAAGTTGCAAAAGAAATTTCGATTTTTCTTCATATGTTCGTAATGCTAGACCCATTCTGTAAAAATAAATAGAATCTTTTAGAATCTACTTCCCAACCAGAATCCATATCAAAAATATTTCTAATGGAATACTCACTGTAAGAAATCATTAATGTTTTGAGCGTTAACTTTAGGATGGTTAAATAAAATAACAATTATACTCTGCAAATAAAATAAGATTTTTAATACTGAATATTATTGTCAAAGTATTTAAAAGTCTTACTTGTCAGAATAAAAATTAATAAATGTTCATCCGGTTGAGTATATACATTCACAAATCACAGCAGACGTAGGATGAGTTTGGTGCAAAAAAAGGAAACAGGATATTACGAAGGTCATTTCTGGCCTTGAACACTTCATCGTCAACATATACTGAACTGCCGATGTCACAAGGAAGTAAAAAAAAATTCTTAAGTTATTGCACATTGTTCGCGACATCAGAACAGCAAGCCAAGCGGTCCGATAAGCAAACATTTCCACCAAATCTACGATTTTAATATTCATGTTGCTAAGAATTTATAGTTAAATTACTACTTTATAAAACATCATGTTAAAGAACTATATAGAGAAAAGATGATTTACAAAAAAGCATTAGTGGTTACAGTAGTAGAAAGTTTTCTGTGTTTTAAAAAAATTAGAGCTGGCTTTAATCCTCAAATAAACTGTCCGATAAAAAAGAAACTTAGAATAAATAGAGAAGGTACGTTAGAAAGACAGCCTAGGTATTTTAGAAATCTGTTCGATTACTGAGAAGAAGTCCCACCAAAATTAATAAGCAGGTAAAAATGCAGATGTACAGGAACCACCTGAACTAGAAATAAGGAAGTAAAGCAATTAGGGGCTCAATAATAGCAAAGCAGAGGAGGTTCGATTACAAGCAGGACTAATTAAGTATGCAGGCGAAAAATCAGAGAGGAAATTTATGGTTTTATCTGAGTTTGGTAAGAAGATGCCTGAAATTTAGAAAATTTCTATTATTTACCCTTTTTCAAAAAAGATGTCTCTTTTAATCAGTAACTACAAAGTATTTTTAGACCAACTGACGAATAGTCTTAATGAAAATCTAAATGGACCAAAAAAAGTAGTTATATGTATCGAGTTGGGCCAAAATTTTGGGTAAGGCTCTGAAAAATTGTTCATACGTAAAGGAAAAATACAGGAAGATCCATTATTCCCTTTCTATTAATTCGGGTGTAAGAGAAGGGCATCTGAGCCTAGTAGCACCAATGGCACAATCTACTAATGTAAGAAAACAAAAGGCGTACGCTGACGATGTTATCCTAACTGGGGTTTCCCTAGTTTTGTTCCGTGCGTTAAAGGAGTTTCGAAGATTCATCGGAAATTTGGGCCTAGCAGTAATGAAATAAAGCAAGACAAAGATCATGGTCATTACCAGACGGAGCATTTGTGCATCTTACAATTTTAAAAAGTTTAACAGCTTTAAAATTTGGAGTCTGTTCTTACCGTGAAAAATAAATTTAGCGATGTAACAAACTAAGAGCATAAGCTGATAGCCCTGTAGAAAGTTTTAAGCTTCAGAGAAGCGAAGATAGTAATGTGCCAGACCCAACAGTGAGTACGCCATCTAAACATGGGTAATCACAAAAGAGGATGGAAAGCATTACATTCTTTTCTAGCATTAAGAGAGATCTTCGGCTTCTTTAAATGAGGGGAGAGGTACGAAATGAGAGGAACAGGATCTAGTAGGATAGATAAAATGGTTAATATTAAAAAAATGGAGGAGTAAATTGTGCCAAGAGAATGTAAAATTGCCACTCTCAAAGCAGCTAGATGTCACTGAGATTTCAGGTGGAGTTGGATTTGAGAAGGATCAGAATAAGGAGGTAGGAAATGATTGCCGCAGTGGCAGAAGAGTGGTTGGGGAGGCCAAAATTCTTCGTGGGCCGTAGTCATTAGGAAAAGAAGATGAAACATCGTACTTTAAAAACTTACTTTCCATATCACTGGTAAGAGTTTCCCATTCATATCTAACATATAATACACACAACGAGCAGCCGCTGACCAATTATGTTCTGAAGTACATTTCCTTAACTGCGAAAGAAGTAATTGTGTATTAGTAGGAAGCACTGAAATAGAATTCACTTATTAGTATTTGTTTCTCCGATTAAATTTAATAACATAATGAATTAGAAATGATATGCAGAAACTGTTTCTTACCTTCTGAGTTTGGTCGTCTGAGGTTTGGAATAGTACTATCATGTGAGCATAAATTTAACACTTTCCTTTTCACCTTTCTATTAAATACACTGTCCAGTGGACTGGTTTTCACATCTTTATTCTTGATTAATTTGACGGCCCTCAACTGATAATTAGTAAGCGTAAATAATTAGTAAATACAAAATAATTATGAAATGTTAGCATTTCATAAAAACTTACAAAATTGTCCTTAGTTGTTTTGCATTTCTCCTTTTTGACTTTCTTTTCATCCTTGTTGTTCTTAACTTTCATTTTTAGGCATTATAAATAGTAAATTACCTACTTTCAATTTACTATTACACTTGAATCAAGGTTACCATTCAACTTTGCCATGTATCCATTTCACGGCTTAGTGCCGGCTTTTCTTGCGACTCACCCAACATTACGAATTAAGTTCAAACCACATGAGTTAACCCTTCAACGGTTCGAAAACATTGTGAGATGGAAGAGGACACGAATGAGGACTGACTAATATCGATACATAAGCTTATCGCTAATATCGAAATACTTGCAGTACTAACTATAGTTTTCATTTAAAGCTATTGTTAGTTGTTTATTGAAAAAAAATTTAATGAGATAAATTGGCAAACAACATAATATCAATAAAAGTTTAACATTTTAGTAGTATCTTCAGAGCTGGATACTGTCATAGCACCTTGTTTTCCTTTTTTCCGGACTGTATCGAAATTTCATCCTTTATCAAAACTGATTTATCAGTAAGTGTGGAGTTTGATTTCCATTTAATAAGTTTCACTTCACACTATCGTCCAATTACATTGAAAGTTTGGGTTTTTCGTAGAAAGGAGTGTGGGTCTGGTGCGTGAATTTAACTGTTGACCGAATGAACTTCAATTAGTAAGTTTTATTATGGTTTTTAGGTAGTAATGTTCCTCCCAGGAATATTAAGTGCCGGATAGGGGTAAGTTAAGCTGGCATATAGGTTCAGGAATCATCTTTACAAGTGGGGCTTATTAGCTCGGAAACGTTGTGTAGATTGTGCCAGGAAGAGGAGGAAACTGCCTCTCGACTGCGTTGCAATCGAGCGGTTCCGCTATGAAACCTTTGGCTCTTTGAGACCAAAGGAGATAATAGCGCAAAAAGAACTAGTAGGGAAAGTCCTCAACCTCCTTATTAGAGGAGGTTTCGTTATTAGATCCGA
The DNA here is from genome assembly GCF_049639745.1 of Rhodnius prolixus. Lineage (NCBI taxonomy): Eukaryota > Metazoa > Arthropoda > Insecta > Hemiptera > Reduviidae > Rhodnius > Rhodnius prolixus. The sequence continues at coordinate 4,211,212 of NW_027411592.1, read as the reverse complement.
AGGGGAGGGCACAATAGCCCTCTTTTGGCTGCGGTGCCGTGAGGCATAGGTTCCGTCCGATATTGTAATCTAATCTAAGCTGGCTTATGGTTTAGTAGATGCGGAACTTTAACGTGGGATGATTCGTGGTTATGCCCGGCTTTTAGGTAGAACGATTGAAACTGCGATCCGATAAGGATCTATGCATTCTTATTTCTAACTACCATTAATTAGGTACTACCCTACATTCTCCGGAAACAAGCAGCTGTTGGATCTTCTTCAAATGATTCGCACACATCGTACCAATCTTAGGTAGACGACTGGAAAGTCTTTATATGTATGAAAGTGTGTGTTGTTTGAGACATAACTTTTTAGATTATTTATTTATTTCTGTTGGGCATTTCAGTGTTACTACAGATACGAAAAGAAAAGACGAATGTTTACTCTGCCTTGTAGAGAAAATACGGATCTATATACAAGTAGTGATCCAAGTGTGTATGAATTTAGTAGGAACGAGGAATTTTGTTTTTCCAAACGATAAACGCATACTTCGGAATTACGGGTTGCTGAAGCGATCAGCTTTAAAAAATATTGGTTGAAGTGATTTGAGTACTTCAATCAATCTTATTTCTTCCACAAGTTTTAATTTTTCTTACTTTCATATCTTTTCTGTATTAGAACATCTCAGTTACTTCGCCTTAACAGAAGTTGGGCAGTTGCTATTTTGAACTTGAAAAAATCAGCCGCCTTTTGCTGGTTTGGAAAACTCAAATTTTGGTATATAACCTTAAGTTTTTGGCGGGATAGTAAAACTGTTGAGTGTAAACAATTTTGTTGGTGAAATTAGCGCCTGTCGGTAGCAAATAATCTAAGTATGTTCGGAAATTTTAAGGTACAATTTTCCAATTATAATTCTCCGGATAATCTTGGAATGTTCTCACGCTATTTTACAATAAAAATAAAAGTTTAAAGTTGTTTAGTCTTTCACTGAAGTTGTTTTCAATCAAAATTACTTATTTTCTGCAAGTTTTTATGGAAAGAAATAGTCTTGTGTACAATATATAAACCACTTGTTGGCTCCTAAATGTTTTCATTGATAAAACAATCACATTTTTACTTTGGTGTACCAAATAATGTATGGGAATTGTTTATGAATATATTATTTCATTATGATATAGCCAAATAGCTATAAATGTGCGATTGATATTTTTGAGTTTACAAATTTTGGGTTTGTATAGGTAGTATTGTTACCTATTAGCTTTTTTTTTTATTTTAATTGAACTTTCAGAAATTACGGACTGAATTGAGAATGACTTTGGGATTAGTTATATAAAAATTCTAAATAAGTGATAAATGTGAATAATAATATATTTTTTAAATTAGCTGGGAACACGGACCAAAAATAGTTTGTAGATCAACTGGCAGTTGACAATTAATAAGAGTGTTTGGAATTGTTTGTATTTCATTTTTAAGAAAAAACCTACTAAAACTAAGTAAAATAAAAGATCATTAATGTGATGGTAAAATATTACTTATAAAGGAGATTGCTATTATTGAATATTTAATATAAAAAAACTATTTTTCTCTCTTCAGAGGAACAGAGTTAATAATTCTTTTAGAACTAATCTATACGGTCCAAACATGAATCAGAACCTGCCAAACTTTCAACGGATTTGGAATTATAATAATGGCTGGAATCAAAATAATAATTTCCAAAATACGGTTGGTCATGAGTTTTTTTAAAATGCATTATTTCTCAAGTATTTTGCTACTAGGGCTCATTATTATTATATTTTTTTAGAGGCCAATTATAAATCACAACCGTGGATGGCATTCCCAAAGAAATCAAATGAGAAACGTTTCAGTAGATCCTAATAGAAGTCACGTGAATAATTTCAGTAATAAGTTAGTAGATCGTATACATGCTTTATTGTGGGAACACAATGAGGGGTTAAGAATTTTGATATAATATGAATGTCTTTATATTTGTTTTTCTTGTTGTAGAAAACCAATTGGTGGATTGACTGCAAATGCTGTAATTTTGAAAATCATGACAATTCTTTGTGTAAGTCACTCTGCGAATGTTTTTATAATTTATTTATTTATTTTTAAAGCCTGAGCAACTGAGGTTTTTCGGATATGCTCAGTTGTTTAGCTAATATCATATTGTCTTTTAAAAGTCTGTCCTCTTCCAATCTGGCAAGTTCTAGACTGAGAGTAAATGATCTTGTCTATGTATCACTGGGGGTTGTGGGAAGCCGGTGACTCAGCAGCAGACTCTCTTCAGAGCGAGCTCTGTAATTGCAATATTATTTTTTTCTATTTCATTTGAAATTATTTTGCACTCATGTTTGCCAATTTTACGACACTATCAGGCCTTGATTTACTATTTGGGAGTATATTAGAACACACTCCTTTTTTCCGTGTCTCCGAGACTTGTCTTCGCATATAGCGAACCACCGAAATTTTCATAAAGATCCACCTTAAAAAAAGTGACGCGTGAAAAACCTACATTAAATTTTTCTCGTGACATTTATTTTCAGCTTTTATTTTGCTTAAATTACACGAGCTTTCGTTTATCAGGGGCGTTTACAACTAGTCGTTGAACGTATTTTCCTTTATTATTATTGACTCTATTGTCATATACTACTTTGAGCAGTATAAAAAAAATAAAATCTGCTACAAACGAATGGCAATAATGAGATAGAATTATGTAAATAAAATATAAGTTCTCCCTTGCATAAAGAAATTTTCTTAGAGTTCTAAAGGATCTAAGTCAGACCGAAAGTCTGGGAAAGTGTATAAAAAGGTTAAAAACCAAGAAAATAATCACTTTATTTAAATTGGAATGACCCTAAGGTTGATTTACTAAACAAAGATTTTGAAGTAACCAATTGGCACTATTTCGAACACTTCCAGAGCGGGTGTGAAAGCGCTCGCGAATATGATAGAATTCGTGTATTGCTGACGCGCTGCTTCGGTAATGGCAATGTTGATGTGTCCGTTTGCTTCCAAAGCTTATTTTCTAGAAGGTAAGGATGCCCTCTGCTTCTTTCCACTCAAGATTGTACTTGTCTCTCATTGGTCAGTATTAGTGATGCAGTCGCCTCGTGTAATCTGTTTTTTTGGTGTCCTCCCTATTTGTCTTAAACATCTTTTCTTATTGATTCCACGTTACAAGCTTTATCAGTTGCAAGTGAGATGTTCGGAGATAACGCATTCACTCCTCAAAATATTTTCAATTTAAAGTTTTATTTTTAGGAAAAGTTTTTAATTTTATCTTCTTTAAATACTTATTTAACATGACTTTTTACAGGAAAAGAAGAAAAATGATCCAAACAGAGCTAAAAGTAATCCAAGCTTAAGTAAATATACTTCATTTCGTCTGATTTTTATAATCATAATTTTGACTCTTTTTTTTTTTTCATTATTTTAGCGAAATTACTTAAGAGGGAACCTCTTCCACCATTCACAGGGACTACGTGTATAGGTTAGTTGGTGGAAATAAATCTTGAAAGATAATTAAGATAAATTTATATATAAATTAAGATAAACATTCCCTAAATTTTCTGGGTAAGCCACGATGTTTTAAGCAACCTCTTACTATATCTGCTGGAAATTTTTCTAGTAAGGTTTGGTATCTAAATTGGAAGAGATACTTCAATGGATATTTTTAACTATCTAGTGTATTTAAACTTCTATCAGTATTGTCAATGTATTGCCAAAATTGACCAGAGGTCAGTCTTTTCTTGCTTTTTGCGATTTCCGCGAATACGCTAACGCACGTATGTATGTAAATACATATGTATGTACATAAGTGCGTTAAATAGGCCTAGTTCTTTTATTTAGGTACTCTGTAGAGCTGGAACAGCAGTATTTCTACAGTAGTCTCGTATATAAACCCAGTGATATTGAATCAGCTTTTTAAGCTTGGCAATTACAGAATTGGCAATGGTTTACAGAACATTTTCATGTTTGTGGTGAGTAAGCTACATACATATGTACTCCCCAAAAGTTGTCTTCAGAATTTTAGTGTATTTCTGTAGTTAGATTTAGACATTATATTAGGATTGTGTTAACACTGATTTTCTATTTGTTACTATAAACTGTTAAATTCCAGTTTTTACGGAATATCGTATGTATGTACATATATATTTCTTTAATTAGCAACTTTTTTATTTCAGGGGAAGAAGTTATTACTGAAGGATTTTTTTGCAAATATTGCAAATTATACCTCGCAGACAAAGAACAAAGTGATAAACATTTGTTGACAAAAAATCACCATAGAAATTTTGTAGAACGTTTAAAAGTAGATAATTTAAATTCATTGGAGTTGAATGAGGTTAGAGATCATCTGAAATAAATGTAATATTACTGGTTTTGTTTTCTTTTTATTTTAGTCATATGCCAGGTTGAAGAGATTTTTTTTTTAACTACGCCGAATTAGTTGTTTTTTTACTTAATTTTGTTTTTTCTTAATAAAATACTTTTTTCTTTTCGGAAAGTTTTATTTTCTATTTTGCATTTGTTTTCTATTTATTATATTCTCCCTTTTTGAATTTCATACCAAGACTTACACTGGGCCAAAAAAGTCTGAACACTAACCTAAATTTTATTACTTTTATTATTATCTTATTAGAAACTTCTTTTATTTTCAAATGAAATATACTATTCGATAGAGAGAAACCAGAATTTTTCATTTTATATTCAATCTTTTATTTTTGTTCAACAGGAATATCACAATTAAATGTTTAACAAAACAACACCCCAAACGAATGCAAAAAAAGTCTGTGAACACTTTGCAGAAATAAATCATTCTTACACATTGTACGTGAGTTATAAATTTTAAAAACTTGTAGGACCTCCTATGTTCCTAATCACTTCCAACAAGCGAGCTTTCATCGATCCTAATAATTTTGTGGTCGTCAATGTTGGAATTTTATCCCACTCTTCTAAAATAGCGTTTTTTAGTTGTTCACGGTTTCTTATCCCTCGTTTATTTATTTCGCGGCTGATTTCATCCCACAAATGTTCTATTGGGTTAAGGTCTGGCAATTGTGGAGGGGTGTTTAGGCGCCAGAGTGTATTATTTAAAAGCCATTCCCGAGTTTTTAGTGCGGTATGTTTCGGGTCATTGTCTTGTTGGAAGACAAACGTTCCCTCCAACCCTAATTTTTTTGAATTTTCTTTTAAATTGCGTCTTAATATATCCACATACACATATTGGTCCATCATACCATTAATTAGATCTAACTTGCCCACTCCTTTAGCACTCATGCACCCCACACCAGAATGTTGCCTCCCCCATGCTTAAAAGTAGGCTTCATATTTTTCATTTTCATAGCTTCATTTCTTTTTCGCCACACTTTTTGTCGTCAATCAGACCCACATACATTGAATTTCGACTCATCTGAAAAGATTACGGTTTCCCAGAAACTAGAAAGCTTAGAAACATATTCTTTCGCGAAATCCAATCGGCGGTTACTATTTATTTTATTGATTAAAGGTTTTTTCCTCGGGACTCGACCGCAATAATCGTATTCATGTAATTTATTTCTAATTGTCTGTGGTGTTACGCTTACACATAACCACTTGATAATTCTTGACTGATTTTTTGAGCGCTTGTCCTGGGTTCTTCTCGAACAGACTTCAGAATTTGCCGTTTATGAAAGGAATTAAGTTTTGGTGGCCGTCCACTGCGTGGCCTACTAATCACATTTCCGTACTTTTTAATTATATTATGCACCGTTGAAGGGTTTTTTTGAACTATCTTCCCTATTTCTCGAATACTTTTTCTTTCATTTCGCAACGTCACAATAAGTTCTCGAATTGGTCTGGGAACTTCCATATTAGTGGTTAAATATGTACTAATTAGATTATTTATTCACAAAACTGACTGTAGTGGTTTCTACAATACAATAGAGAACTTTGAAACTTTATTCAATCGTTTTTCTGTTTGTTATCTTAATGTTTTTACATATTTATACAGCTGTTCACAGACTTTTTTTGCATTCGTTTGGGGTGTTGTTTTGTTAAACATTTAATTGTGATATTCCTGCTGAACAAAAATAAAAGATTGAATATAAAATGAAAAACTCTGGTTTCTGTCTATCGAATAGTATATTTCATTTGAAAATAAAAGAAGTTTCTAATAAGATAATAATAAAAGTAATAAAATTTAGGTTAGTGTTCACAGACTTTTTTGGCCCAGTGTACATATTAAATGTTGCTCTTGGGAGCCACAAATAAAGTTATCCTGTGAAGTTGGATGTTATGCAAATGACTATTATTAATACTGCTGCCTTGACGGCAGTTAGTCGAATTTTGAAGACTCAAAACTTCCTTCTTTGATAACAAAGTATGATATAAATCGAATCTTCGCGTAGACTGCATTGCACTAAAGAGGATAATCGCGTTTTAAGATGTGAAATAGAGTACTTTAAAGTAATTAAAAAGAATAGAGGAAAAAATTTCTCCTCGATAAATATTCAGTTTTTCGAGGAACTCAAATATCATCAGTTGACATTTAAAATCTACTATTTCTAAATGTGCACATAAGAGCCGACGTCTTTCAAGTTCGGACAATGAGTCTTTTGGACATGGTAACACTTGTTGGACGCAAGCTTTCGTTATCAGGACCAGCTGGATGCCCTTGATTGCTGAAGACCTTTGAAAATATAGGTTTCATTATCATCCATCAACACTTTCCATTCTACTTAAGGCTTAGTAGGTCAAAACTTTTGATCAGAAAAGAGATTTTAAGTAAAAAATCAGGACACTAATGTTTATTGATAATCAAATTTGGTTCTGAATCATATATTTGAATTGTAGCTTTAAAGGGTTCAATTCACCAAATAGAAGGTAGTTAAAGAAGAATGAATTTAGTGGGAGCTGCCTCTACTAAATTCAATAGTGATGATATCTTCAATTCGTTTGTAGCGGACTATTTCAACAGCGATTCAACTGTGCCAAAGCGGTGTGGCGTCAACGGCTAATATTGCTATGTCTGCTTGCTCTTGATGCATCCTGAGACTTAACCTAAATCAGGCACTAGCTCCCGTGGCTTTCTTGAGTTGCGAAATTCCTTGTAAGTAATCTCTTACCTGATTAGAAAAGAAACCTATCGATTTGAATTTTATCATATGAAGTTTTCGTATTTGAAGACTTTTATAACGGAAAGAATTTTTTTGTATTTAATAAAGAAGGGCGCGATTCTCTTAAATTTATTCTAATTGCTAATTGAGGATCGTTTTGAACTGAGAGTTTATGATTGCCGAGGAGAGTTTGTAAATGAATGACATTTGCTGTGCCCTATTTGTTAATATTTTTAATTGACGTTTATAAAAAAGTTCTTCAGGAGCAGTTTTCCGAATAAGGAAAACCTTTCAAATCTCTTTACCTGGTAATTCTCGCCTTGGCTGTTTCATTTCCATTAGTGAATCACATAAAAAGATAAACTAGAGATAAGAAACTACTTTCAATAAATGGGGTACTGAAATCGTACAGTACCAATAAAAATTTTTGAAAAGACTTTCTGACCACAATGTCTCTCCTACATTATAATCGATTCACAGGGTGGGTCATGTTCCCTACTAAATTACAGACAAGGAATCTTAAAATTCTTATAACCCTCTCTTTCTCACACACCTTCTTTCTATATATATCTATGTATATATGTAATCTAATATCATACATATTAGATAACACATCTCACAAATTTAAGGATTAGTTTAAAAAATATTTAATATAATGTTTTAAAATTGTTAACATAGTTTTTATTCTAATTACTTAAAAACCAATAACGTTTGTAGTATTATATTTTATACAATATATATAAATAAAGTGTTATATACATGTAAAAAATATTTAAAAACATTTTATTTCAACAAGAAGGTGATTAGTGGGAGTACCACGCATTCACAATTGACCTGGCGGCAATGTATCCTAGTGCCCAATAAATTGCAATTTTGTATTATTTAATTTCTTCAACATAAGTTGCTGGAAATATACCTACAACACCGTTTAATTCGCCTAGCCACCACCCGTCAGGTTGTTTGTCATGAATATTAATTATATCACCTGTAACATTTAAAAGTAAATACAGTTGGTTAATATAATTTAAAAGTGACTAAATATAAATAACTAATATTTTAATTTAGTACCAGGATTCAACGTCAGCTCATCATAAAGGTTTGCTGTATAATTATATAATGCTTTACAGCGTTGTGGTGATGCCTCAGGAACTTTTATCACCGATGTTTCGAAATCTTTTTCACTACCTTGGCTAGAGAATTCATCTAAAAATTAACACATTTATGTTTAAACAACAAAATACAAATTAATCAGTTTTTTAATTATGCTTTAAAAGTAAAAGTAAAAATTCCAAAACTTGGAATATTTTTAAATATCAAGAGGGAGGGAACCAGCAGATGCGTTCGCTCACCTTCAGGATGAATTGTGCGAAAATCTCGTCTTATTTAGTTAGAAAAAATGCACTTTTTTGATATGTATTACTAATTATTAATATTATAACCAAGTTATAAAATTTCACGATCCATTCAGACCTTTTTAATCAGTTACTTGCTTGTAACTGGTCTGATAAAGAAGGTGCAAGCAAAAAAAAGTGAGTATAATGGAGAATGGTTCTGAGCGTGCGATAGAATTTCCATTACTGTGCGGATTTGATTTTTTTTTTATATAAATGTATACAACGATGGTGATTAACAACTTTTATTTCAAAAATTTTCCAGGAAAATTCGATTAACGGCACTTCTGGGAGAGAGAAGACGTAAGATTTTCTCTAAAAGACCACGGTACAATTGGATTAAAGGGACTTCCAAGGAGAAGGGGTGGAATTATTTTCTCAAAAGTATGTTTTCACTATAATGGAAAACTCTGGAACTGATTATTCATCTTATAATCTCGGCAGTATAAATAGCCTGAGAAAATGTAGCCAGTTTTCTAACCGAGATAGTATTCTTCAGTGCCGTACAGCCCGAATCCCCCTTCTGTATGGGAGTCAACCCAGAGCTTGTGGTCATAAGCTTAAAGTAATTACGTAATTATTTTGGGAAGGTTTAGGTGTTGAATTAAAATGTCCATATGTCAATCTGATATTGCCTGATTGTATAATGACAATTATATTTATTTTACAGCTTTAAGAGATCATATTGTTTAAATTACTTTGTAAGCATATTCTCTGAAATAATCGTGCTGAAAGTGATTCATATCCTTGGATGAAGAAATAGATTTAACATTTTAAAATTTTAATAATTAATACAACTACAATTATTAATAAAATCAAATAGTGCGAGAAAACATACGAGGATATTTATTTCTAAATTTACGTAAAATATGGTACAAATATTACCAAAGTCACTGTCCGGTTGAACAGAAGTGCCATCTGCAGTGCCTCTATCAACCCAGTCAGAATATTCAGATGATAGATCATTTGTTTCGTTGTGAACCCAAGGTGGCACCTTCAATGTAACAACAAGAAATTAATTTTAAATTTAACATGATTTTTTAAATATAATTCATATAAAGTTATATGAATAACGCGATCATCATTAAAATGTATTATTCGCTAGCTACACAAATAATTTCGCCAAGCATACAAATTGAATGTTATATGAAACATCAGATTATAAGCAAAGTAGCTTGTCAGAGAAAGAAAATCTGTAGTTTATAATTTGTTTATTATTATTTTAGTTTGTATCAGAATTTAAAAATCAACTTAATTAATTTTAAATTAATCATAATCCAATTATTTCATCAAATAAATATAATATATTCATTTCAAACTCATGGCTCAGGTTTTTAAACAAAATTACAATTAAATTGGAATTTAATTACTACTACATTTTTAATCACCTAATAATTTTAATTACAACTGTTCTTCATACTTCATTAAGAGAAATTTTGGTTTCTTTTTTTTCACCCAGAAGTAATATTGAAAAACGTGGTTCTTTTTTAAGAGCAATTTTAAATATTGATTTTTTATTATTTAATTAAAAGTTTAGTTAGTTCTTTTTTACCCATGTCTGCATAGAGATTATTTTATAATGAACTTAATATTTCAAAGAACCTTAAGAACTGATTGTTGATATCCCTGCCTGTCTCTCGTAACATGGATATGACCTGCTAGTGGATGAGAAACCGGCGGACCACCTTCCAGTTCTGCTAGGGCACTCTGAACTTTATACCTGGCGGCTTCCAGATAAGTCAACATCGATCTCATCTAGTAAACAGAAAATCAGTTATACTTAAACTGAAAACATGCATTAATTCTAGCAACTTTAATACAATTATTAGACTAACATGATGTAGTTTATCATGAACATTTTGTTGTGAATCTTCAGATGCGAATGTTGGCGTCTGTTTAAGCGCTCTAGCCAGATTTTCTACTCCTACTTTTCCTCTTCTTTCACGTTCCAAATCAGCTCTGATTAATTGTAATAGGTTTATCAAAGCCTGTTGAAATAAAAACATGTTATAAAAGATTTTAAAATAAAATGCGCAAATTCTAACATCAAGGCGGGAGAAATAACACAGCAACACTCCCCACACTACTATCTTAAGGAAAGGAAATCGCTGGGCTATTGGTGTTTTTCTAGGAACGTTATCTAAACTGCAGGATTATAAGTTGACAGATTAAAGGAAAAAGGGAATGGTGGCATTTGTATAGCAAGATTGGGCTACTAGATTATGAAAGATGGTTAAATATACATTATTACATTGGAAACTATGGGTTCCGAATTGAAAGCATTAGAGATTTCAGAGATAGGAAGTTTCTGATTTTCTACGTTAAAACACCTTAAAGCGAGATTGTGTATGAGAAGTTCATTGTTTAACAAGAGCCTGGATTTATTGTTAAATAACCTATTCAATCGTCAGAAGAGTTAAGTTCAATTCTTTTCAGAAGTACACTTGGTTCCAATTTAGCGCCTTATCTACAAATTTTATGTAGCGAATGATGATGACTGCGAAAATAATAGTTTCTTTTGATTTCATTTTTCAGTTAGAGGCATAGAATTTGATTGTCGCTAAGTGAATGAGAATAGTCAAACTAGAGATGCTTTTTCAAAATTATTATTAAAAAGCGTACTGCGGAAGGAACTAACCACATTTTCAACATTAATTGGGGAATTTGCCCTCGTTCAACATATTAAAGTGAAAAAACTAACTTGTTTTCTACGATCCCTATTCATGGCCAGGGCAGTGTGTTCTGGGTAAAAATCGGGCAGCATCTGCTCCTGAGAAGGCTCGGTTGCAGCCCTGAGTGTTGCCACTATTTCAAGATCCTTATCTATATCACAATTTTCCAATGGTTCTACTATACGACTGCTCATCTAAATTTTGAACAAAAAGAACAGTTGATATGATTAAAATTATAAATTCACAACTATTAATAAAATGGATTCATTGAGTCATTATTATTTATGTGGTACATTTTTCGTTAATGAAATAGGTACTTGATTATCATTAACATTTAGATATTAATCACGATGAATGAAATTAATTTTACTCGCACCAGTAAAGTTACTACGAATTTAAAACAACTATACCGATTTTACAAATCTCAATTACTTCTTTTTGCCTAGGTGATAAACGAATAGGAGACATCAATATCACGGAACAACAGACCTGCAGAACTGCAGTAAAAAAACGAAACTTTACTTCGAAATTTTACGTCGAGTAAAGTACTTAAGAGCCTTCAAGAATTGATTTGTTAATGTAATTTACTATAAGGAAAATAATTTTCCTACCTGAGTAAACTTTGGCCCAAGATTATTATGATTTTGCACATAAGATGTGGCGAGATCCTTTAATCCCCTTAACCTTTCTTCCTCTATTACCTACAAAATAAATAAATACATACATATACATGTAACTTGATTATAAATTAAAATTTCTCTTTTATACACTGGGCAAATGAATTTGGGCATTTGGACAGCCTCTGATTTAAAGCTTCCAGGTTCATAAAAGATGCTTTAGATTGTCAATTTCAAGGAAGGCATCTGTGGCGAGTCTTGTCTAGTGGACTTCATTTTGGATCTCTGGGCACAATGCCAACTTCATGGGTCATGTGCCACATTCTCTCTGGACAACTAAGACGTGTGAGGAGATTGGAAACTTATCTAAAGAGAAGAGCTATGCTGCTAATGCACGTGTTTCTGGGATTCATTAATCTAGGATCTACTACCGACCATCTTTTACCGTAATTCTTAAGCTTCCAGTCCTAACACACATTTTTTCAAACTCAGATTTTAAAAATATATTTAACCATTGCTAAACATAAAACTAAAAAAAAAAACGGAAATGACACATTTGGAGAAAGCCATTTCTTCAATCATCAGTGTTCATCCTTATTGTTGAATCTAAGCGTATTCACCTTCATTTACAGTCCACTGGCTCCCCAATGTAACAACATAATTTTTCGCCCTTTCACACCTTGATAAGACACTGAAGTTCTTAATCAGAAGAACATCTTTATAAGTTACAGAAGGATTATTGACTGCCCAAATCCCTGGAAGTTGTTTTATTTTATTTTTTGTTTGCGATAATAGTGATTTTTAATAAACGTTCGCACAAAGTTAGTTATCGCAACGGTTCACGCATGCTTATTTTATCAAATAATAGAAACAATCTCCATCTAATTGTAATGGTGTTTGTCTAATCGCAGAAAGTAAATAAGTTACGAAAGAAGTGGTATCAATACAAACCTGAAAGCAATGGCTTCCTCTAACAATTGCGGATTCCCATTCCAATCTGGACCGTTCAGCTCTTAAACATACTGTATAATATTCAACGTCCGCTTTCTTTACACATTCTTCTGCTTTTCGCCTTTTTGATTCCAACTGTAATTAATAAGTTAATTATTATTATATGTATAGAAGAAAAAATTATAAAACAGCAATACATAACTACGTATGGTTAGAAAAAAGAGAATAATTAAGAGAAGTTTTAAAAGAAGTTTGTTGCTAAAAGATGTCTTGATCAGGGATATGCAAATTTTAAGCGTAAAAAATCAAAGATTTTAAGAAAGCAACTCAAATAATAGCGGCTATTTGCTTAGAACGAATTGGATTTTTAATGTCAGATAGGTCAAATGGATTTTTAAACTAAGAGTGGAATTGTCTTGTACACATAGGTATTTATTTAATGGAAATATGATGTTCTCTTTGTATTCTGGAGTATAATATGTAGTTAATACATCATTCAAGAATAGCATATGATTGCAGCATCGGCATCATCATTACCTGTAACCATCTACATTTCTTTATTCTAGCTGTGCTTAATATTTAGCAATTTGAAGTAGTAGTTGTTTTAAAATATCAATGTCATTAATTTTAATTTTTTCAAGTTTCTGTTCTCCTTTAATAAATTCGTTTGTTTAAAAACAAAATCCTAATTTATTTAAGTTTTTAGTATTATTGGTAAATTATTTTATTGTAATCTTATTTTGTATCTGATGCTGGATGCATTTTCAAATAGTATTGAAAGTACGATTAGTGACAAATCTGGAATTTCTAGACTACACAAATGATTATTTGGAAATTATTGCACGAGAAAGCTAGATATTTCTAACATATGAAATAAAGATCTAAGTGCTTAGCAAAGGGCTGAATTGTATAATGGTATTTCTGCAAACAATTTGTCGCTCACTTCTGTAATGAAAGAGAATCGTTATGGGAACAACATTCTTTTGTTTAAATAAACATCTTCTACAAAAAATGCACAATTTCGAGAGGTTCACAATGATATTACAGAGGAAGAAATAATAGAGATAATTAAAGCACCTCGGAGTTTTCATTCAGAAATGATACAAATAAAAAGATTGATTCGGAAGAACAGGGACGAAAGACAGAAAAAATGAAAACTGTGGTCGTGTACAAAATGTTGGAACTTGGCCGCTTCAAAGCTCAATGCAAAGGTTTGAGGACGAAGGTAAAACGGAAGAGTATACGAATTAGAAAGTATGCAAATTATTTTGGTATACAATTTTTGTTTTATCATGAGCGACAAATATCTTGCCGCTGTTTCAGGTAAGAAAAGACTATTAATTAATTATGGATGATAGTAAAATTTTTTTCAAGAAAGCAAAGCCATTGATTTGCTTCTAGTGCTAATATAGTATATCACTATATGCTTTATACCGAACCATTTTGCTGCTGAAGATTCATCAGCAGTATTTTAAGGGAAGTTAACATGGATACTATTATGGGCTCAGACCACTTAAAAATCATAATTTAATATAAAATTGTAAGGCATACCTGAGTTAACATCAAAGTAAATGAAAATTAAGCCACATATGTGGATTTAAAAGTCAATCTCAGGAATTAGAAAACATGAAGTAAAGCAGAGATACCTTTGTATAACTTAAGTTTCTGGAATATAAAGGAGAACTTGCCATAGTTCGAAACTCGTAAAGAAAAAAAAAAAAGAATCTCTGGGCTAATTTCTGCAACAACATGAATAAATCACCATCCATTAAAGTCATATGGATAAAAACTAAAGCATCTTTTGTCAGCCAATTATTTTCCGTCAGATAACAACCAATGAATAAATGGCAATAAAATTCTGTTTTCGTTTTTCTTTCTTCAGCAGAGAAAACTTCACATTTTCTAACAAATTATTATTTTTTTGCTGTTCTACTACATCAAACTGCTAAGCGTCAACTATAAACGCAATAAAATCCAATAAAAATTTCACTCCTGGTAAAGATGGAAACATTTTTATGTATACCTATAAGTTATCGGAATAATTTATGTAACTCGACGTTTGTAAAGTAGTGTCAATATAAGACATGTCAATTGTTTCTGATAAGAACTATATTCATTAAAAAATAAAGTTAACTACATATATAACTATAAAGTTTATTATAACTATAATTGCAAGTTTTACTTTATATTGTGCTTAGTAAATAAGAATCTTTGATGTACTAAATTAAATGTAAATTCTATTGTTGGTGGGTTTTATATCATTAAAATAGTATTATTACTTTAACTCGTTTTAACACAATTTCAAAATTATGAAATAAACGAATTCTGAAATAATATAACAATAATAATAAATAAAAGTTGAAGTTAAGAAAGAAATAAACCGGCACTTGTTGCTTAGCTGCTTACCTTTGTCTCCTTATCTGTTCCCTGTTTATGGATATGCAAGGAACTAGCCGAGAGTCTGCTGTTTCTGTTTTCGCTGTTCGGTTCACGTAATTTTTCATTTTCACGAGCACATGTAAAACTATTTTTTTTCGCTTTACTTTCAGCCGCCCGCCATTCCGCTAAGTTTTTACCTAAAATTTAAAAAAAAACGAGTAAATGAAACCTCATAATAAAAAAACAAAAAATATTGATGCATTCATGAGTAGTGATGAGCGTATTGATACGTAATGTTAGCACGTATATTTTTTTTTAAGATCTTACCACTTTTGTCTACAGCAGTCTCAACATATTTTCGGGTCCTGTGTTGCGACTCTAACAACTGTTTTAATGGCTTTACTACTTCTTCACATACAGCCGAAGCAAAGTGTCTGTAAAAAATTATCAGATTTTGTATTATTAAAGCTGTAGACCCTGCTACACTTAAAAGTTTCTTAGTAATTGTGAACAGACATATCTTAACGATACATGGTAATGGCTTGCGCACTTTGCGCCAACAAGCCCATTCTTCCCGAAAATAAAATAAATCCAAAATAAGCTATAAGCTCAACAACTAGTGCATTAGATTCCCACATGGAGATACCGCGTTCGAGAATCTGGCAGCAGTCTTATATGTCTCTTCCTAGCAGCTTCTCTCACCCGATTATCGGCTAATGGGAACTATCGTCCGCATCGAGAGAAATGAGATATAGAAAGTTAAACTTTGAAGGTTTGCAAATTCCTTCAGATTTGAAACCATTATATCTCTCTTCGTTCAGTTGAGAATTCAATGAATTCTTTACTGAATTGTAGAGAAAAGTTAGCTCTATGATTGATATAAATTGCAATGTTTTAGGTAGGGTAGTTAATCAGATATCGAAGGTTAAATTTTGGAGGTTTACAAATACCTTCAAATTTCAAACCTTTATATCTCTCTTCGTACTGATGAGAATTCAATGAATTCTTTACCGAATTGTAGAGAAAAGTTAGCTCTATGATTGATATAAATTGCAATGTTTTAGGTAGGGTAGTTAATCAGAAATCGAAGGTTAAATTGTGGAGGTTTGCAAATACCTTCAAATTTCAAACCTTTATATCTCTCTTCATATCGATCAGATTTTAATATTTCTGTACTAAATTGTAGAGAAAACATTACTCTATAACCGACATAAATTACAATGTTGTAGTGATTATACATATTGAGATATTGAAGGTTAAATTTTGGAGGTTTTACGTTTCATTAAAATTTCCAACCTTCCTATGTCTCTTCGTATTGATCAGACATTAATGATTTCTGTACTAAATTGTAGAGAAAACTGTACTCTATAACCAACATAAATTACAATGTTTTAGTTTATAGTTATTGAGATATTGAAGGTTAAATTTTAGAGTGTTTATATTTCGTTAAATTTTCAAACCTTTATATCCCTCTGCGTATTGGTCAGATATTAATAATTTCTATATCAAATTGTAGAGAAAACATTACTTTATTACCGACATAAATAGCAATGTTGTAGTGATAATTGTAAATGAGATATACACGGTTAAATTTTAGTGGGTTTACATTTCGTTTTACATGAATCTCTCTATTTACGTTATTTTTATTTCTCACGATGTTTGTTTACTCGATTAAGCATCACCATCTATAAATTCTATTTTTGATTTACAGAAGCTCCTGATGAAGTCCCAATAGCACCAGAAACGAAGAGACCAACAACAAAATTTTTGAAGTTTCCCCTCAGGCTAATACCGAAAGTTCTTCTTTTTAATTTAAACCCTTATTATTTCAGTGTAAGTTATTTAAACCCTTATTATTTCGGTATATGTTATTTAAACCCTTATTATTTCAATATAGGTTATTTAAACCTTTATTATTTCAGTTGAGAGGTGGTACAATTTAACAATTAGAAAAAGTATGATTTTCTGGTATTTTAAGTAAGATTCAGCTCTAATTTGAGAATAATGTGCAGGACGTGTGTAAAATATTATTTTCTTCTGTAGTTTTTTGGGAGTATTGGGGAGCGGTCAAGGAAAAATCTATCAATAACAGTCGAAAACTAAACCATCATTCTTCTGCAGTGTTTTAAGGAAGCTCTCTGAGATTCTATAGTGGCCTTCCACACCAAACAGTAATGAGATGTGCAGCTACATTTTTATGTTTGCTACTTTGGTTTGTTTTTTTAATAGTAAGTTGGAAAAATAAGGTTTTTATTATTATTATAAAGTTAAATGATACTTTATGGTTACTTTAGATTAAATTAATGCAATATAACGAAAGTATACCTGTGAATGTCCGCCTGAACATCCATTTCTAAGGCTATCCTGTGCCAAGCAGAATTCACTGAACCTGAACCTTCCTTAGTTGCTTTAACTAACTTTGATGATAGTTTAGCCAGGGTTTTGGAATATTGACTTTCTGCTTCAGACCTGAAAATTAAACAGATTAATAGGCAACAGAACCTAGCAGATCCTTCATAAGGATTTCGTTCTTCTGGTTTTTGAACAGTTACAGAACAAAAACCTCAACTAACAGGTTAATCATTGGTATGAAGAATTGATATTTTTTACTTTTACCACTAATGTCTCTTTCAATGGGAGTAGTTATGGCTCCTGGCCTATTGTGGGGGTTGTGGTAAGATAGGTAACGAATAACAACAACTGTGAATCACAAACCAAATATAATTTTTGAAATCGGTAAGCTTAAGCGTACAATAAATAAAAGGACTGCTAAAATGATCAGTTACTATCGAAAATGCGGGCGAGCTCGTACTTGGTACAACGACCGAGAACGTTGCAATTGGAGTCTTCTTTCTAGTCATTTATAACCTTCTCGTTGCTAGCGCGGGTAATTTAAAATATCTGAGGTGTCACTAAATATCCATGACTGTAGCGAAGAGATAGCACGTTCTGAGATGGGTTTATAGATTGGGACGCGTGCTGCACAAGTTGGAGGCCATGGTGAAGCGAACGGCTCGTAAGGATGTTGGGTGAGACTGGGCTAACCGCTAAAAGAGAGCGGATCTTCTGGTAGGCACTTTATATCATCGACCTTGGAAGGATTTGAACTGTAGAGATAGTTTTTTGTGCGTAGTTTGCAACATCAAGTCCATTCTACTAGCTTCAGCTTATCAAAGCAAATAACACAACTCTAATTGGTCCCATCGGTAACTGTCGAGAGTCTCGACCCTATTTGGTGTTTTATATTTTTACATATCACGGAAGTCTAGAGGACATTTTCACTGAAAGAGATTATATTCGGTGCAGGTTGCGACAAAGGAAGGAGAAGGAAACAGGCTCCCAAGTATAGTTGCAATTTGGCGTTATGAGATCTGAGGAGTTTTAGAACCAGAATCGTTTAAACAAGAATTATCATACATCGATGCTTTTCAACCTCCAAATGTTAAGAATTATCCCAATGGTGAAGCATATTGTAACGAAAGTGGCGTATTTATTCAATGAGTGCCCTCAAAATATTTTATTTGGTGAAAATAGTTTTAGGTGGATTTAAGATCAAGGAAAAGATTAAATATATGTATGTTTAAATTAAAAGTGATAAAGTATCGTTCTAAGTTCACTGAATTTTTTGGTTATGCAATCATCCTATCATCCTATTGTAAAACGGTAAAAACCTGAAGCTTAATAACTAGAAAATTATAGCTTCACACTTTGTATTATAGGCTTGACTGTACAAAAGATGGCCCAAGTCCTTCACAATCGCCGTTGCAGAGTTCCTATTTACTGTATGACTTAATATTACGACTAACTGACACCAATTTCAAATATATTTTGTTCCTGCAACTACAGACTTTCATTTTAGAAAGAAGCAGACAATTATCTACTCTTTAAAAACGGTGATTTGATTTAACAATATAAATAACCAGTTCTGTTACAACTCTAGTACCTTCGCTAAGAATAAAATTTTATAGACTCCGTTCAGTGAGGATAAGTAAATTAGAAGAACGGAACATGACAATAAAAAAAACTACATACAATTTCCAACGGATTGTGTTGTGAAAATCAATATACAGCACAAATCAAAATATGTTAGCTGTCCTCATAACAATAGTAAAAACTATTTTCTAAACAGTGCTATACATTTTTCGGTTCATTTCTACTTTAAGTATCATCTTATTATTACTTTTTCCGATGAGTTGCTTGGGAAGATTTTCAAACAAAATCCAGTTGCAGCTATCCAGACATACATGTAATAACGTTTAACAGTTTCCAACTTATTTTATTTCTGTGTTTGTTAGATAGCGGTTTTTATCTACCTCTTGATTGACCTGGAAACCTAGTCAACTGGACATTCAAAGGTAATAATATGTCAGATACTAGATGGAATAGTTGCCCACAATTGCCTTCTCAAGGTCTAAAACTGGTTAAATCATACTTCCTAAATAATGTACTGATTAGTGATATACTCTACAAAATATTTAAAATTACATTACACTGTATATTGAGAAGAAAGCAATACATTCTCCGAAACGTTGAGATTAAACAAAAGAAGCCATGAGAAATGTATTGTTTTGTAACGTAATGTATATTTGACCATAGCGAAATTAATCTCCCATTCTCCATTTTTTAAAGTATTGAAAAAAAAAATAAAAACAGTTTTGTCCTTTTTTCTGACCTTTCTTGCAAAATAGTGGCTAATTCCTTGCAGAAATCACCTCCTTGTTTAATGTATCTTCTTAGATCTTCAAAACCACTTTGCCCCTAAAACAAAATAAAGAAAAATTATTTCTGGACACAAATATTTGTACTCTCTGATCCAAATAAAAATTTGTGGAAGAGGTGGATGTATTATAATGTGTACATGTATACTCGTTGGTGTTAATAAATTGTGTAAAGTAATTATTTCATTTTAATAATTATAATTTAACAACATATTTCAAATTAAGCTTTTAAATTTTATGTTAATTAAAAGATTGGAAATTCTGAAAAAGTTGGACAAAATAAATTTATTGGGAGGGTTAGTCGAAGTTAGTTAAAGGGAATGATGCTGCCCGAAATGTGATAATGTTTTAGTGTTACAGACCTGAAGTTAACAGCTGAGTATAGGAGAGATGTTACCGTTTGGATTGACTGATAGTCCAAATTACGGACACTTTATGCGTTTTAATTGGAAATAATTCGGCCTTATTTGTTTTTAAAGATGCTTTTTTATTACTTCCACTCTCCAATGAAGTGTATGAAATCCTCAAGAGATCCCCTTGGAGAAGTGTCAAGCCATGCAACAATTAAAGATTGTTAGTAAATTATTTTATTATTGAAAGAGCAACCCACAAAGTGTAACATCTAAAAGAGATCTGATTTATTAGGACTGTAATAAAAATTTATTCTTAAAATGTTTTACGCTGAAATTGCTGTATGTTACAAGTCTGAGATTAGTATCTACATTTAAATAAAAAAGTCTAGCAAACTAGGGCATGCACGTTTCCTAAAAGATAAAAAATAAAAACTTGTATTTGTAATTATCATTTACTTCACCTTAACAATTAAATTAAATGATTTAAGTCTAACAAATATTTTTAGTATACGAAATAGAATAGAATCCTTAAAAACTTAAAGTCGCGGAAAACGCAAATTGGAAATTTCTCTTGAAACTATTTAATTTTAAAGTTTTCTGACGAAATCCGTGAGAGTTTACTCTGCAATTTTCCAGTTTTTGTGATTTCATCAAACAAAAAGTTTAAACGATGTTATCCACTATCTATCCAGCTAATACTATTTATTATAAATACAATACTTTTAATAACACTTTAATATTATCATCATACACTTGAGAAACTACCTCACCCAAATTTCCTTCATAATTCTAGGGGTTGTATTTTCATTGATAACGTCTGGATTAATTAAGATTTTAGAATATTGCTGTGATAGATCTGGTCACCACTCTGATAGCATTTTAATGAAATATCAAAATGGTAAAACTATTCCTAAAGTTATGGTAAAAAGACGTAAAAATGTACGGCGCATCTTCTTTATTTTAATGAATCAGTTCTTTTGCAATTACTTAAATGATATTGTTTAGATTCCTTTCATGCAATCGATTCACATTTACAGACTAAAATAATATTTTTAAATTAAAAACAGTTTAATATTGGGTACAAAGATCTTCTTTAATTGAAATCTAATTGGATAGAAATGTTGAACACACCCTATCGTAGATTTGCTTACTAAGGAAACCACTTGGTTTGCTATCTATAAACATGATGTATGATTTGCATGATCACTTATTTAAAACATTAGGTAAAATCCACTTGTAAAACAACTGTTTAATTTTTTATAGACACTTTAATCTTTTAGTTGTATATTATTTTATTCACTCTGTAGTAAATTTTGTTAATTCACAGTTAAGGCAAAATATCAGAAAGAAATGTTCTGTTTAACAGTTCTAAGTTCTATTCTGTTTTAGCGTATTTCGTTTGGCCAAATTCGCTATGTTTTCTTGTAGCCAAATTAATGATGATAATAATCCAAATTTTTATCGCTTTATTTGAAAACTTTCCCCAAAAGTTTTTTTCTCGTCACCTTGTTATTTAGAATATTTTTACGCGTCTTAATGTCATAGGCATAGGTTCTTCTTTCCTCACATATGTATAACCTTAGTCCTTTTGGTGGAACTTGACTGTTGGCTCCAGAAGTTCAACAACGGTACTGAGCGTCGGCCTTTTAATCAACTACGAGTGTAAGAAAGCTTCTGATTTAAGGATCCAAATAATATTTTCAAATTGGGAACAGCGCAAATCAAATTTTTAACGCAAAATGAATGTTATATTTGATTAATAATGTTGATTTAATCCTTAATTAAGATATTTACATAAAGGTATTTTGTATTTTTTTATTCAGGAGCATCAACATCACTGATAAAGTGATTTCCACTCTTTGTATTACCGGACAACGAGCTGTAAGAAGCTCTAAGAAAATCTAAAGGACGACAGCTGGACTCGAGCCTTGTATAGTAAACCCACAGAGTTTATCTCTTTCAAATTAAATAAACTATAAACTAAGATGCATATAATATGCATGAAGTGCGTTCACGGAGAATATAACACTACCAGAATTTCAAAATTGTGGAAAAAGATGTGACCATAAATGCTATTTCATAGAACAAGAAGTATTGATTGTTTGAAGTATTGATTTCTTTTTTTAATCAAAAAGAGCTCATCTATTTTCATAAAACCTGGAATCATAACTACCCACACATACACATTTATGTTCCTGAAATATGTTTTCACAAGAAGTGATTTTAAAGACTTCTGCACTCTGAAATATTTATGTTTCTGATTGCAAGTATTTGGCTGACTGCTGGAATAGTGAGTGAGCAGCCATATCTTTTTAATCCAAAAATCAACCTTTACCTGTGGTTTTTATAGTTATTATAGTAGTTGGAACGTAAGGTTTAAATTAATGTATTAAAGTACTATGACTTTCCAACGAGGACAAGGGAAAGTACTATGAGTCTTTCACACCAGATAATTTCATAATTATTTTATTTCAAATGATGAAGATGTTACTTTCGTCGATTTAAGCAATTAAATCTCCTAATACGAAATCGTAACATAACAAATGACGAAATAAACTTGAAATCTTGTGAGACCAAACTTGTTTAAAGAGTTGGTTTCGCTGTTCCAGCAACTACTTACATAACTTCTAAAGTAATAACTGTTCTAATGGAGCCCACTTTATTTACATTTTAACAGCATACACCTCTTTTGAAATTAATATAATGTCCTATTGAGAAAACAAAAAAAAAATATCCCACCGTGGTTTTAACCTAGTAGGAATTTACACTGACCGCTAATGAGAAAGTTTGAATAGTGAATAAAAAAAAATATGGCGAATATTTTTGAAAGAAAAAAATTTAAAAGATTACCCACAATGAAAATGTGAACTTGTAGAAATTTAAAATCAATGATGACATTTCAGTAAAAAGTTACATAAGGACCGGTTGGTTTGTTAATGACACATCACAGTGCCATCTGTCACAATATGTAATTAATTTGTACGATCTAAAATTTACTCTGATAATAGAATTGTGCTCTACTCAACGATCGATTATTAGTTAACAATGTAAACTGTGGCCATGGACTTGAATTTGTTGGAACACATCGAAGTTAATGAGTAAATTAAATAATATATTTTACATCTAGGTATATATTAATTAGAAAAAAAAAAAAAAAACTTAATGAGTTTTGTATTATTTTTAATTTAAATACAGTTGAAGACCTTTATCACATTTTGTTCATATGTCCCATTTACAACTGTGTTAGAACCGCAGATTTAAATTACACTGATTTGGTGGATTTGGTGACTACTCTCTCAATATGACAGGTGTAAAATAATAAATTTAAATAGATTTTGAAGTCTAGTAACGAAAATGAGATGAAAAAGGATACAATTATTCAGTTTTTCTTAATTTCCATTTATAATTTTTGCAGCCTTATACATTCCTTTCATTTTTTATTTCATTATCAATTAAAATTGGGCTTGTCAATTTATTATTATGGCTACTTTTCTTATTTGATTTTTTTTTTTTAATTGTACTGCTTGTTTATACTACATTTGTATTTTATTTTTTATATATGCAGGACTCGCTTCTTACAGGGCTTACCCTAAAGGCAAAATAAATAAATAAATAAAAATATTTTACTCCAAACCTTTTAATGGCTTCTGAAGACTAAGATACATGGATCTTAACGAAGACGGACGACCTAATCGATCGTGAGTAAGGGAAAAAAAGAGTTCCCCCCCATATTTGATGTCAGCGCACCTTGCTCGAAGACAGGTCAAACGATTACCTTTGAACTTCGAAGACTGCGGATATTTAAACTTACAAAAAATAAATAAATTTTATATCGTGAAGGAGGGCAAATACACGACGGCATGTTTACTTTAACAACAGACACCTTGCAGAAGACAGAAATAAATTGCGATTAAAAACGGTCATAGCGAGGCTTTATTTACTGCTGCCACAGTATTTATAATTAGTTCGTACACTCACCGTGGGTTTAATTATATTTAGCTACTCCTTTCTGGAGTTAGGCAAAGAAGCGTACTGTGATTAAACAATTCACGCACTCAGTTGTACTCCTTTTTACTTTTCTGGCTCCCCTTGGAAGAAGATGTATGAAATACATCAGAATATAAAGAAAAACTTGTTTGTCCAAAGGATTGTATGTGAGAACAGAATACCTCAAAAACAAACAATTTCTTGGTCATTTTAAAACCACCACTCGCGCAACTTAAGGGCCCATTACTGAATCTTTAGTATTTCGAGTTTTTCTGAAAAAGGCTGAAACAATTTCTGTTAAACTTAGTGTGCTAATTCTGGCTTTGGTAAGCGATTTGGTCATTTATTTAGACCTCTCTACATAGGTTTTTCTACATAGTTCAGGAATAGTGTAATATTTAAGTTAAATAAAGGAATCACTCTTACAATACTGCTTCAACATTTGCACATATTGTAACGACATACAGAAATTTTACATTGAAAAATTGCTGATGGCATCGCCGTTTGTTCTCGAAACCGCCACCGCCTGTAATAAAAACATAGAAAGCACTGCACTTTGTACTTTTATCGCACGTTAAAACGTATTCCGCGGGAAACTCTGTCAAAAATTTGAGTCGTTTAGAATATTTTTGCTTACAGATCTTAAAAGTTTTGAACGGAGGTAAATAACAACATCTACGATTTCATCTCTTACCTTGAGTACTCTTCTGTAGGCTCTTCGGCGTCTACGATGACTGCGGGTCCGCTCAAGGTAGCTGTAGGAGTCTGGTGGATGCTCCATTTTTAATAAGTTTATCGCGTGTAAAATGCTTACATTATTATTCTGACACTAATTTTCTACCATACAGTTCACAAGAAAGACCTTCCACTAAGGCTTTCGAGAAAAACCTCTAAACTCTAAGTCCAAAGAAATAAAAGAATTCAACACAATTTGGCCTCCTCTTTTCTCCTAGCCCTGCCAAAAATACTGAATACTGAAAAACAAAGTTCAATGGAGGATTACAATAACGGTATTGTTTGTTAGCATGCGTTTTTTAACCTTTCCAGGGTGAAAAAGAAAGTCTTAACTCTAATTTACAACTGTGTAATATTTGGGCATGCCTAGAAAAGTTGGGGTGGAGCAACCTTATGCCTTCAGTCTAGACTCCATTAAGTTAGTGAGAGATATATTACAGTTAAACACGTACTGAGAAAAATAAACATAGATTTAATAAAGTAAACATTATTCCTTCTAAAAAGAAGTGAGGTAATAAAACAAAGAGAATACGTACAAAGATTACCAGTAGATGTTGACGAACGAAGGAGACAAAAACTAAATGTTTAGCACAGCAGTTCTAAGTCATTAAATCACCTGTTTGATGGATTTAATTTCGGTATAACCTGACCTGATTTTCAAAATGGTTTATAAAAGGAACATATTTTATCGGATATCCAGTACAGATTAAAAGCAATAACTTATTTGAATTAACCGCATTGATTGCATGACTGTTTTATATTTAGGAAAATGTCGGTCTAACGTGCGGCTAGTAACAACTGAAGACTTAAGAGGCAGAAATCTAACTAGAAAACAAAGGAGAACCTACTGGTTGGAATTCACAAAAAAAAATTCAAGAGTAAACAAGGAATTACCAGTAAATGCCGATATGTATAAAACACTTATATGAACAAATTTTTTTGAAGTTAGAACTTATGCTAAAAAGACCGTTTAATTTCTATTTTCTACATGTTCACTACAATTAAATGATACTGAGCGCGACGTCCAAGCTCCCCTAGAACCACAATAATATCATATTTTCTGATAAACAGTTTCAAATAAAAGTGTAATGCTAACGTACTTTATTTCCGTTCGAACGGAAAATTTTAATAGGGTTTTTTAAGTTTAGCAAACCATTCTTTTACAAAGAGTAGCAAAACTTGGAACTCTCGATAATGCTTTGACTATTTATTACTCATGTGTAAGCAGCCGAATATTGAATTGTTCCGAAGTGCTCCTCGTAAGTAAGCTTAGCTTGCGAGTCCCCAGAATTTTTTTTTTTTCAAGTAAATGATTTACATATATAAAAAACATTTATCTGAGTGATTTGGTACGAATAGTAAAAGGATGGAAACATATGGTGGAGGTATTAGCTAATAAGTAGATTGGATATCATCTAATTACATGAAAATATTTATAGTTTTAGAATTAATTTTGTGGAAATATACTAAAATTACTACAAAACGACCTCTACAAAAACTTTCTCACTTGGAATTAAACTAATCTAGCTTTCACACAAAGCTAACAACTCGTTAAACTGTAAAGGTCATAAAATGAATTTTTACAGATACTTTAATAAGGTTCAAAAACTTTAAAAAAGGGAAAAACTGTTTACTTTTTGGGCAAGCAAAAAGATAAAGGATAGGGTGATTTCTGAAGAGATTCAGTATTACCAAAAACTTTATACAGAACAATCAAAATTAAATTTTAGTACCAATCAAGATTAATTTGAGTAATCGTAAATGTAGCCTGCCCCGGTAAAGCAACCACGCTTCACACTAAAAAAGCCTCCAAACTCAAGTATTAGATTCAACTTGTTTTTAAATTAATCTAATGAGCGCGATTTAGAGCATAAAGGGACTAATGAACCTCATTAATAGTGCAACTAACGTTAAATATTTCTATCAACAAGATAAAAGTATTAAGTACTTTAATAAGCATATACTTCTGCGTGAAATCACTCTTTGCTAAGTACATCTGTGAAGTATCATGCGAATTCTATCAAAACATCTGACTGAACGACTGGCGGTTCAGAAAAACAAATTCTTTTATGACTTTTTGGGCAAAGGAGGGCTGGAAAGAATAACATCCAAGTTCGACTTTGTGAGAAAGGGCTGCGTAGGGCCCAATTTTTTGTTTTCTTCTTCATCTAAGTATCCGAATTGGTCTCACTTTCCTCATTACGTATCGTTGATGGTTGGTGCCGCAACTGCAATAAATAAGTCTAGCCCTGCAACTGGATGGAGCACCCTAACATGCGACTTAAGTGGTAAGGAGATGCATCAAATTGAAAGTCAGTAAACCACGATATTACAACACTATGTACGAATTGCCAACAACTGGCAGGGTTGTTCACAGACCTATCTGAAATTATTTGAGAGCGTATTCGTAACAAGTATTTAGTAATTTCCACACAAGTTTACCACATGGCAAGCGACCACTAAATAATAAGCAAACTGTAAGTAATTTATTTTAGTCCGGCAAGTGAAGTGATAAATACTTTAGTACGGAGTGATATCCATTTCTTTAGTGTGTACAAAGTTAGTGATAAAGGCAATAAATACAACCGCTCTCACGTGAATGCCTCCTTGCTGTGCGTTATTACCATCCATTTAATAATAAACTATCAATTATTTTATGATTCAGAAATAATAATAATTACTATTTGGTAACTTTCAAAGAATAACATCACTTATGTTCTTTGCTTTTGCGTAAAAGATTCATTCAGCATTATTATTTGATGTAAAAGTCAATTAACTGTCATAATTAAAAAAAATACTTCGAATTTTATTTTTATTAGATGTACAACATTATTGAAAAATAAGAAATATGAGAAAATAGTACGTGTTAAAGAGGTATCCATTAGTGACAGTCAGAGCTAGAATTCTTTCGATAAAGAAAACGTACCAAAAATAGTATTATTCATTTTTTATGGTGACTGATCAAATAATCCAGGGGAAAAAAAGAATACTGCCAATTTTAATCGATAATGTTTTATTTATTTTTAGGGTGTTCTTGGTCTTAATCTTTTGGAGGATGAATTCCAACTAAAATAATTTATATTCGTACATATAGACCGGAAAAAATATTTCTGAAATTTTACCTGCCCATGGATACAAGAAGGTTGAGAATCGCTGAGTCATACAACATTTACCAAACCTATCCTTCCGGCCCAATCTCAAGAGTTGGAAGACTTGCTACCTGTCTGTAACAACTGTACAAGAAGGAGAACCTAAACGAAAGAATAATGTGGCCTAGAGGCACCGTCAAATCATACATTTGGATCACAATGAAATGAGAATCGTCCGTTAAGTAACTTTTTTTTTAATTTACTTCACTTGCATCTGTTTTTTAATTTAATATTTACAACTGCGTTGTGCGCACAACGTGTAAATGAGATGATGTGTACATATACCAAAACATATGAAAATATAGAATCGCACACCAAGTCGTTTTCTCATGATGTCAAAAACCAAATTCCCCTCTTGAATTAGAATTCGACTGTCAGTGTCATTAAACCCAAACCATTCCATTCAAGCTGTAATTCTGAAAAGTGTTCCTGATCGAATGTTGAGCGTTTACTTAGCATCGAGAACGACATCGAACCCTCTTCCAAAACTAACCCCAGGCCTGTCGGTCCCAATCCACGGTAAAATTAAGTTATGGAATAAAAAGCAACAATTGAGTCAGATTAAAATTATACATAACAATTTTAGGCATTCCTAAACAGTTTAGCAAATTCAATCCAAAAGCAGCGAAAAATATGATGAGATGTAAGTGATGACGGTAACAATGCTTAATAAGAAATATCTCGAAATAAGAATTTGAAAATAGATTCTAATATTTCAGGAAAAATAATTTATGTAAATTTCCTACTCCACTTTCAGACGACATACCCTGAATATGTTACGTGCCAACTTTCTAATGAAATATCTCAGCTGATATTTAACTAAAAAGAAATTTGATCTTTCCCTCTAGAGGAATTTCACAAAGTTTGTCTTCCCAGAAGCAAGTAACATCGTTTTCCATTTCTCTTCGTTGCTTTCATATCTTTTGGCCTCGCCTAATCAAGTGAACATCTCCCTAAGATAGATCGTATTAGGATTGAAATTAGAAGTCAAATGCCTAATTAGCAAGTTAACATTCACAGACTTCATTATGACCCAAACATTCCTTTCGGTTCTGAAGTGGCCCAATATTGATTCATGTGAACTTATCACTTATTTAAATTCGTCCTTTCCAAAATCCTCTGATTTACATCCCCATCGAAACATTATCCTCAAATTCTCTTCGCAGACTAAAGTGGCGGTCGATTTTAATGGAGATCGCCGCCCTTCTAGGAAGATTGGGTGAGGTTATCATTATGACGACCTCACCCTCCCGTCAATAAATCGTCGCCTACGTTCATACTAAACAATGTTATACAAATTGTCCCATTCCTTGTTCACTCTTTCTCTTATTGTCCAGTTACAAAAGAAATAATCCACTGATAACTGTCACTACCTACATCGATGTAAACATGCTTTAGTTTTAAATACAATTTCAATTATGTCCATTTCATGTTTTATGATAACAAAAATATTTAGAATATAATGGTCAAAGTGCTTAGACAAGAACGTTTACTTTACGTTATAACGCCTACTCTGCACTCGACAAATTTAGATAAATTCGATTAACCATGAACGTCAACCCCCTTACAAAGAATTGTATAGCCATTTTATGGAATAACTTAGGAATACGTACATCAGAGAGAAATGCAGTTTGTGTAGAGCAGTTTTTAGACATAGGTGCCAATAACCATAGGAAGTCCATGCCAATATCCGTGCTGAGCAGCACCACACACGGCCACTCACCTCACACTCCGGTAACAAGCGGCAACACTTCTAGAACAGCAATCACCCCTTCTCTACAAACAACCATATTTACTACCGATAACAACCTAAATAATTTGTACTTTCTTCTACGATATCGGCTTTTAATAGTTGGTTTGTAAATAAGTTATAATGCTGTTTCAAATTTCAATTCTTAAAAACATTTAATCTACTGTTTATATTCAAAGATAACTCATTTTTCCGTCATTACAATTTAATATTTAAAAATAATTAATTCATTTGTTCATTAATTTTCTATACTTGAAACTCCCAAAATGCAATTTTTCGCCGCCTGTAGTAGCAATAAAGTGAGTTACAATAAAATGGTTTTACAATATGAACACTTGCTCGGAGCGTTTTTTCCTTTCTTGAACTATTCGTCTAGAAAACTTGTTTTAAATAAATCTAGTATTCAACTGCTACCTTTTTTGTCCTTGTTAAACTCACAGCATTTCTGTTTTCAAAAATTTATTTGAAGAATCTCAATTTATTGAAAACATACTTGTGACAGAATCGTACATTTATAATAATACAAGTAAAATTTAAAGGGTTTAAAACGGAACTTCGGGCATCTCGAAGCAACGTCCCTACGATTGCAATACTTCCTCTAATGCGAGGCAAAAAAAGCTAAACATGCTCTACTTAAGCCACGAAGACTTTTTAAGTGAAAGTTTGGTGTAATTTCAATGAGTAAAAAAATACTAAATTCTTACGAAACTATTTCGAAAGCAAAAGTATTTAATATAAGTATATTAAAACTGTCCGGTAGGACAGTTGTATAAGGGTTGATCATCAAAAACTGCACGAAAAAGCGTAACGTTGAAAAGCACCCAACTTTGACAATTTTTTTCTCTTTTTCTATAAAAGATAAAATTCCCAAATTTTCTTTAAATTATAGGGCAAGTCCTCCTTTATAACTGTAATTTTTTTGTCAAAACCCAGATTTAATATATTACGAGAAAAAAGTTACTGAAAATGAGCAAAAACGGCATTTTCAAAAATTGGTCTTGTTCTTGTTGTTGTTGTTGTTCTTCTTGTTGTTACCTTTTTTGTAAACAACGTAGCGCCTAAACGCGTGAACCGATTTTCATGAATAAGGTGTCATTCGTTTCGGAATTTTATGTAGATGTGCCTTTTGGGGGTCTCGACGCTGTACATCAAATGGGGGAGGAGTTAGCCCCATATATGTGAGGCCCCTTCTCAAAATTATTATTACTAATAACTCTGAAAATGTTAACCCGATTTTAATAAAATTTGGCAGGATGAAAGGTTTAGGGCACTCCTACGTAACATTTAAACGACGTTCTGCTCTTACCCTTATTAGGGGGAAGTATGGTAATCGTTTCAAATTATCGAAACGTGAACCGATTTTCATGAATAAAGTGTCATTCGAATCGAAATTTTGTACAGATTTGCACTTTAAAAGTCTCGTCGCTATGACTCATAAGGAGGGGAGTTTGCCCCACCCAAGTAAGGCCTTTTCTAATACTATTATTACCAATATTTCTATCCTTAACAAAAACTTACAGTTTAAAATGTTAAGTATAAGGGTTGATTAAACGCCAAAAGGTACACAAATCAGCAAGTACCCAACATTTCATTAATACTTCATTGATATTATTTAAGTAATTTTACCGCATTAATTTTCATTAATATTTTTTAAGAATTTATTAGATGTCACATACCCTTATGCTGGCCATTTTCATCTACAAAATATTTGTTCAAGTAGCACACCATTTAACTTAGATTGACTGTAATATCTATTTATCTATCATAATCAAACTATTGATTACAGGTAAAAAAGAGAACGTTATAAAAAATAAAAAAATATGAGGCTAAAAAATTCATAAAATTTTTTAAAAATTGCTTACACCAACATTCGTACATCAATGATTTTATTTATTTATTTTTATTTTTAAATAAAAATCGTCGGTTTAAGTTCTTTCTTCGGTTAAAGTAATTGTTATTTTATGTAGTAGTCAAACGTTTGTAATAATAAGTAATAAATAATCTGGCTTTATCGCAAATAATATAGTTTTCTTCTATTACATTCTCAATCTAGGTGTTCTTCCCACAATGTTGTATACATGTAATATAAAATAAATAAGATATGCATATTTTTAGGACAGCTAATTATTCCAGTATTTTTCCATAAGTAAAATTAGGGGAACTAAATTAAATTACAATTGAGAAATGAATAAATAATGTTGAATAATCTACTTGTTATTAACTGTGTGTTATTTGTCATCACGAATATTTCGGTAAGACGAATTCAAGACTGAAATATTGTTTTAAATCCTCCGTGATTCAAATTTAAACAGTAGCCGACTCTAAATTTGTCTTTTTCTAATTTAACATGCATGTATATGTGACAACTTCAGAATCAGAAGAATAATTTGGAATAGAGTTAAAATAAAGTACCTATTTATACGAAGATATAATATACATTTTATCACAATTATAACTATTATGAATGAACTGGCCAGCATAAGGGTATGTGACATCTAATAAATTCTTAAAAAATATTAATGAAAATTAATGCGGTAAAATTACTTAAATAATATCAATGAAGTATTAATGAAATGTTGGGTACTTGCTGATTTGTGTACCTTTTGGCGTTTAATCAACCCTTATACTTAACATTTTAAACTGTAAGTTTTTGTTAAGGAGATTTTTGTACCTTTTGGATAGATTTTCCTTTTTGTCTATTAGCAAAGTTACGTCTGCTTTACTGATTTTTTTAAAAATTTGGAATAAGCTATTCTATCATTATAACCTGATATGGTGTTAAATCGGAACCGTAACTACCACTGGAGAGATCTTTTTAAAGAATGGTTATAGTTGCGGTCCCCAAACCATCCTCAATAACCATTTTTTTTTGAGAAAGCGTTTTGAATAAAATAGGAAGGTATTTTTACGTAAATAGCAAAATTAAACTGCGATTTCAGTACTTCCTTTTAAGAGGAGCAAGAAAAATAAACTGCGATTACAGTACTTCTCCCTAAAAGGCAAAGATTTTGAATCGAACGACAATTCATTAATGTAAATCGGTTCACTCATTGATAATTTTAACGATTGCAGTACTTCCTCTTAGTAGGTGTAAGAGCATGATGGCACTTCACAGCCATGTAGAGGAGCTTTAATCACTTCTTCGTGCTAAATTTTATCAAAATCGGACTAAGCTTTGTAGAAATATTAGTAATAATAGTTTTAGAAAGGGCCTTATTTGGGTGGGGCAAACTTCCCTTCTTATGAGGCATAGCGTCGAGACTTTTAAAGTACAAATCTGTACAAAATTTTGATTCGAATGACACTTCATTCATGAAAATCGGTTCACGTGTCGATAATTTGAAACGATTGCTATACTTCCCCTTAACAAGTGTAAGAGCAGATCGTCGCTTTATTGTTATGTAGGGGAGCCCTAACCCTATCATCCTATCAAATTTTATCAAAATCGGGCCAAGATTTACAGAGTAATTAGTAATAATAATTTTGGAGGGGGCCTTACATAAAGGGGGCTAACTCCTCTCCCATTCGATGTATAGGGCCGAGACCCCCAAAAGGCACATCTACATAAAATTCCGAATCGAATGACACCTCATTCATGAAAATCGGTTCACGCGTTTAGGCGCTACGTTGTTTACAAAAAAGGTAACAACAAGAACAAGAAGAAGAAGAAGAAGAAGAAGAAGAAGAACAAGAACAAGAAAATTTTTTGAAAAAGCCGTTTTTGCTCATTTTCGGCAACTTTTTTCTCGAAACCTATTAGATCTGGGTGGTTGCAAAAAAATTACAGTTATGAAGGAGGGTTTGGAGTAAGATTTAAAGAAAATTTGGGAATTTTATCTTTTATAGAAAAAGAGAAAAAAATTGTCAAAGTTGGGTGTTTTTCAACGTTACGCTTTTTCGTGCAGTTTTTGATGGTCAACCCTTATACAACTGTCCTACCGGACAGTTTTAATTACGCTTAGTTCGATTTGGATAAAATTTACCACGAAGAAGTGGTTAAAGCTCCTCTACGTGGCTGTGAAGTGCCACCATGCTCTTACACCTACTAAGAGGAAGTACTGCAATCGTTAAAATTATCAATGAGTGAACCTATTTACATCAATGAATTCGATTCAAAATATTTGCCTTTTAGGGAGAAGTACTGTAATCGCAGTTTATTTTTCTTCCTCCTCTTAAAAGGAAGTACTGAAATCGCTTTTTAATTTTGCTATTTACGTACAAATACCTTCCTATTTTATTCAAAACGCTTTCTCTAAAAAATTGTTATTGAGGATGGTTTGGGGGACCGCAACTATAATCATTCTTTAAAAAGATCGCTCCAGTGGTAGTTACGGTTCGGACTTAACACCTTTTTAGGTTATAATGGTAGAATTTATTATTCCAAATTTTAATAAAATCTGTAAAGCAGATATGTAACTTTGCAAAACAGACAAAAAGGAAAATCTATCCAAAAAGTCCAAAAATCTCCTTAACAAAAACTTACAGTTTAAAATGTTAAGTATAAGGGTTGTAGTCCCTCTAATTTTACTTATAGTAGGTAAAATACTGGTATAATTAGCTGTCATAAAAATATGCATATCTTATATTCCAAATATATAACACTGCGGTAAGAATACCTAGATTGAGAATTGAAGAAAACTATATTATTTGCGATAAAGCCAGATTAATTATTACCTATTATTAAAAACGCTTGACTACTAAATAAAGTAACAATTGCTTTAATCGAATTACGAACTTAAACCGAAGATTTTTATTTAAAAATAAAAATAAATAAATAAAATAAACAAAATCATTGATGAATGTTGGTGCAAGCATTTTTGAAAAAAGTTTTTGAATTTTTTAACCTCATATTTTTTTTTATAAAGTTTTTTTTTTAACCTGTGATTAATAGTTTGTTGATTAGATATTACAGTCAATCTAAGAAATAGTGTTCTATTTGAACAAATATTTTGTAGACGAAAATGGCCAGCATAAGGGTCTGTGACCTCTAATAAATTCAAAAAAATAAATGAAATTTAATGCAGTAAAATTACTTAAATATTAATGAAGTATTAATGAAATGTTGGGTACTTGCTGATTTGTGTACCTTTTGGCGTTTAATCAACCCTTATACTTAACATTTTAAACTGTAAGTTTTTGTTAAGGAGTATACATATATGTAGATATACATGTAAAATAACTTTTTTAGAGAAAATGAAACTTTTCATGTATGCTTTTCTTCTATCGCTCTCAAATCTAGGACTTCGGATTGACCAGAGGAAATATATAAAATGAACGTGCAGGACTGTAATCAAGTTCCGTTCTAAATATTTAATTACCAACTAAATACGCCGACGAGAGGTAAGTGGGTTGTGCCACACAGTGCAATTAATATTCTCTGCGCGTTAATGCCGCTTAGCGTCTGGAGCTATAATTCTTTTTCTTTTTTTTTAATTTTTCTATGTTGAAAACTATAAACCAACTTGCTCAAACTAACTTCAGGAAGTAGCTGTTCTCTCCTTGACCATAAGTAGAGAAGTGTGGGTCTGTTTATTGTAGTTAGGTTTCTAATCGGGGGCTTCTTATATCTGAATTTGAGCGAACCGGTACAAATTTTGAAAGTGAATCCACTGGGCGATGCCACACATCGCATCCAGTGCAACTGATTGCATCATTGCAAGCAACGTTACCTATAATCTGGATTTGAACTGGTTCGTTGTTTGTAAAACAGCAATGAAGACTTCTTCCGGCCATTGCCGAACAGCCATCCTCTTATATTTGAAACAAGTTTCCAGGAAACTTCACTTTTGGGATAACCTCAGGTAACGTCTGAGAATTAGAGGGGACTCCGCTGTGCCAGTCTGGTGTAACTGTCGGATCTTATTATTCTTTCACTATCCAGGTTTAAATGAGTTGCTCAAATTCCGATTTAAAAAAAAACATGGCGTTACAGGAAGTGAGAATTTCTTAAAGAGTTTGATCAGCTTTTCACGGATTTCCCTGCGGTTTTTCTGTGCACACCAATCGTTAAAGCCCATATCGATCAGCTACAAATCTTTGAAACTTTGTTCCCGAAACATCCATTTTAGGACAGAGTTTGGTCCCTAAAGTATAAATTGTCATTTCTCTGAGTTGGTAATTTAGCGAATATAACTATAGTTATGAATTAAAATTCGGAGTTTGCTGAATCCCTCTGAACGGGAAGTGGGAATCTCAACGATTTGATTTTAGCATCTGAATACGGGCTATTCACAATCAGTTAATGATATCGCTTTCGTTTTAATAATTTCAGTAAGAGTATGGTTCGGGGCAGTCCAGCTTTTATAGTGAACATATAGCGGAGCTGATGTCATTACGCAAAAATTAAAATAAAAAAACGTGAGAATTGTACTAATGAGAGAATTTGGTAAGTTTTCATATCAGATTTTGAAAACGATTGCTGGACATTCTAAATCTCAATCTCTTCCTTACAAATATCAAACTAACACACAAAAATAAGAAAGAATTCAAATGGATAAATTTAACCAAATTCAAGGCGTCCAGTATTAAGTTTCAAATGTAGTATTTCAAAGGAGACACGAATATCTGACCTTTTCTTCTACAAACATGGAGAGCCTGCACTCACATATTGAAAAAATAAAACAAAAATTAAATGAAATATAAAGTGAAACTAAATATTTGAAGCGGTCAAACACAGCATAAAGCAACACTCCTAACTCGAACAACACAATGCATACTGAAGCGGAATTGTTCAGCAGCACGAATATGTCCCCACTTCTTGTATGGCCCGTCATGTAAAAGAGGAAATCACGTGATATCAGCCGGAAGCAGTAGGAGAATTTCCGTCGGTGGTCTGACCGTAACCCGGAAGAAACATAATCAAATTTTTATTAGTAAACATTGCTGGGGATTTAGCCGCAATCCAGTTACTACATAACCAGCCTGATTGGCTGTTTGAGAATAATATATAGACTCTGGGATAAAATATCCCTTGTTTTCTATTATCAACAGCAAGATGCTGCAATGTGAATAAAATCTATCGCAGTGGTTTTTAAGATTACTCTTACTTTTCTTGAATAAACGGTCATGTTTTGACACAGTCGCGTAGGTGACTCAAAGATTATAAAATTTTGTAATAAAATTGTTTTGCTTTTTTTAAAAAAAATTATCTAAAATAATTAAAACTCGAATACTTTATATTTTCTATCTTGAAACAATCCTAATTTAATTAAAAATGTAAAAAGAAAGATAATTTAATAGGTGCAAACGCTCATACTAATTTCCGCTACAGCAAGTTGGTAATGAAATTTCCATGAAACAATATGAACCAAAAATTAAAATAAAATTTCAGCTCTGATCGCGTGAAAGACTCTGGCAATAAACCCAAAACCAAAGTAGTTCAATTTTTGATACGTCACAGGTTGCAAACACTGCCCTGGGTGGCCTCACCGTTCTATTGGTCAAGAAGCTTAAAATACATTGGGACTTTACTTTACTTGAGGCTTACGTGGAATCCTCACATCCTTAAGATCACTCAAAGGGGGAAGTTCGCCCAAGCGGATGTAAAAGAGTTTGTAGGAAAAGCTGGAGACCTAATCCCAAAGTGACCCTTTGGATTTAAGAAGGATTATCCTGGTCGGTGAAGGCTCTACTTTAGCCCTTGTATAGCGATATAGATGGTAGTGTATAGCGACTTAGATGTGTCAAGACTATGGAGGCTACAAGTACTAGCCTTACAGCCGCCGTGGAAGTTCAACTCAATCTGCCTCCATTACACATTGCCAAAAGCCAAAAAGGAGTCTTACTGCTTATGGTCGATTTGGGAAGTGTTGATGGAAAAGGTTGCTTTACTCTTGAGGTGAGTACTTAAGGGTATATTTTGAGGGTTTATCGTTCAGTAGTGGTATTCATGTTCTTCATGAAAGTGGTCTTCTTACTGTACAAGAAAATATATCAAAGATGTTGGTTGAATTTTTAGTCCGTTCAACTTGTGGTTTTTAATTGGATTTTTAGCCCAGTATGTAGTCTATATATAATTTGTATGTATCAATTATAAACTGGTTAATGTGCAAACAAGACCACAAAAACAATAAATAAATCAATCAATCATAAACTCTATACATATAGCTATAAATATATTATATATATATAACAAACTTAATCCATGAAACATATCCATTAAAGGTTAGAAAAACGATTATTTACACTCCTAGAGTACTATTCCAGAAAATGATGACTTTGAGGGGAAGAAATGAGAAATCTGAAAGTTTAGTAAGAAACCACTTAGATTGTTAAAATAAAGAAATCACTATTTCGGTCGAACAGATATATTAATTTTGAAAGACCTAACAGGCAGAGAGAATGACCTTTAGAAATAGGTAAATCGTTACACCCAGATAGAAATCTGTTTGAAAGAATCATTATCATTTAAATTATTATATTTTCAACAATTTATTAAAAGAAATATTTAGTGCTTTAAGAAATATGAACTAGCTGAGTGTAACTAATTCTATTTACTTGTTACCCCTATGATTACATAGATAAATAATAGCTGGAGGATATTTCGAAACATAAAAAATAAATAATTAATGTTGCCCTAGATCGCCAGGCATTCAGTGGATCGCTAGGCCACATGGCCGTCTTGTTGAACTCACCGTATTTTCTTGTGATGTTACGAGCTGCAGCCCCTTTAATCATGAACTCCTCTTTTCTATTTGAAATCAATCGAATTCCCAACAGCTGTTAATGAAGCAAACCTACAGGTGACAATAAATCAATTTGGTTTGAAACAATCTATACTACTTTACTTATGTATGTAATTCTTAATATATAGTTTTTCAGAGAATAAACAGGTTCTCGCTGCGGAAATAACAACACCCAATAAAAGGATATTTGCTCCTGGCATGATGCCTGCTTGGTCCGGAGGAAAATTCCTGAGGAACACTTTTCTAGCTTTTCTCCTTTGAAAAGCCGTTAATCTAAGCCAAACGAATCCTTTGAACTAAGACAATGTGGAACATCTCACTCTAGATAAGTAACAGTAACAGTAATTGAGGTGCTCGTAACCGAAATTGCTAGCGATCAATGCATAAGAAGGCAAAAAAGATTGAGAAATTCTAAACCTTCAACGTAAACAGCTTCAATGGCGTTGCGATAATTGAGCGGTTAGAGGCGAGGACCTAAAAGATGAATCTGTGTATCCCCGAGGCAAATCTTGCTCTAATAAAATACGGTGCAAAGATTTTGTCTAATGTGACGTTACAAGGCGAAATAAAAGCGTTATGTGATGAGTGGTCACGCAAAGATCAAGGCTGGACAGGTTAAATTTGATTGTAAACGGATGTTACAATGAAACACAGAGGGGATGCGATAAGCCCATTTATCAGAATGCCATCGTGACTTAAGAGGTATTGTGGTACCATCTTCGATTTGTGTTTGGACTTGAATATGAGAAATTAATAGCTGTACGTACCACTTAAACTTGATTCATGAAGATCCCGTGCTACGAAATTGACTAAAGTCATCTTATTACGCATAGATACATTCCCAATTGGACCATTTGATCACTTATTGCAATAAAGAGCTTATTTCTTTCTGAGCCATCATTTCAAGAGAAATAACAACACAATTCAGTTTAAGAATCAAAGAAAACAAGTATTAATAGAAAATAGACGCATCCGATTAAAGTTAGGCAACATGTTAGACCTAAGCTGGTTTTTGTGCAAAGCTAAAACACTAATTCATTCAAAAGGAGAAAACAGTTATTCTTTCAAAATGCGAAGAATAATAATTCACAAACCACTTAAATAATCTTCACAATTAACTTTTTCTTTTTTCAAAAAAAAGTAATGTAACTTATGAAGGATCTTCACAACTATGCAAAATTAAAACCAATTAAAAAGGTATTAGTAAAAATCACAAATAGAAATAGAATTAACTAAAAAATAGGTCATTTCTTGAAACATACTCGAGTTGCTAGGATGGTGTCATTAACCTTACTAATTGGTCAAATAATTGTGCAATAATTATATTAATTTCTTGTAAAAGATGTTTATCTAACGGGACATGAATTTCTTTTCTAGGACAGCACTATTAGTAGACTAGAATATGTCTATAAAGAATACTTTGGTTTAACTTTTCTGGTGGGAGAAACATTGCGATCTATCTGTTTCCTAATGTAACTAGTATCACAGAGAATGAATGGTTTAGGGTATCCTGAAGCGGAAATAAGGAAGAAAAGAGGTAAGCAATAGTTTCTGTAAGAGCTTACTACTCGTAATAGGAAATTAAGTTCACGATAGAACTCACCACTTTAGGGGAGCATATAGAACAAATCAGCGTCAAAGGATTGATGATTTTTTTAAAAATTAATTTAAATGAAATTTCTTTTTTTTTTTTTTTTTTTAGATCTTTTATTGCAATTTACCACTGCAACAGTTGTTGCAACAAGCAAATACGGTGAAAGGGAAAAGAAATAACGGGAAATCATGATTGGAGAAGGCACCCAGTGGTGCCACTCCAGTAACGTGCTTAAGATAAGAGAAGATCACGAGGCCATCTTCTCTTCAATCTCCTTAGAGGATTACCTGGTAATGTGGAGGAAGATAGGTGATCTATGAGAGGGTTAGGATGAGCTGCTGTAGAGGAATGAAATTTGAAGAAACGAGTGTTAGCAAGATCTGTAATGAAAGGAATTTTGAGGTCATTATGGATAGTGAGGTTAGATACATAGAACGGAGCGTTAAGAAGTTTTCGAAGTATTTTTGACTGTAATGTCTGGAGGCGTAGTGAGTTGGAACGCTTAGTCGATCCCCATACTTCGATGCCGTATGACCAAATGGGTCGCAGTAACATTAGATATAAGAGTCTTTTGTTATGTAGGTTAAGTTTCGAACGTTTGTCAAGTAGTCTGGCGAGAAGTTTGTAGCGTTGGTTAGTTTCTTGTCTTTTCAGTCTAGTATGGGGATTCCATGTCAACCGTTTGTCTAGGTGCAGTCCAAGGTAACGTACTTTGTCCACAGTATTTAAGAAATTTCTTAAATGAAAGAACCATTTTTTGTACATACTATTATTTCCGGTAAAAACAATATTGTAAATACTCGCTCGTTTTGTGGCAAAGGAAGCATAGTATTAATGGCATTACTTTGTAATAAAAAGAACAAAATTAATCATTAAGAAGCAAAGATTTCGAACGCAAACACAAAACAAAACCAAACCGACCTGAAGACCCCAGTTGCTGCTATTGGTCGAAGAAGCTGTTGATTTCTTCAGTTTCTTCCATCTAGATTTGATCTTGTGAGCTGCGGGTCCATTTGCCAGCTGGTGTACACTGCCCCACACTTTACGCATTTCGGGACCAATACGTTTTCGTAATGTGCTCAATCTGGGATAAGTCATTGTCAGGTCATTATTCTCCTCTCTTTTCTTTTTATTTTAGTAATTAAAAAATATTTAATAATCAAGTGTTAACAAGTTAAGGGTCAGGCTAATTCTTTAAAAACTAATGCACTTTAAGGAGCCCAGCGCGTACCTTTGTTCAGCTTCAGCTTCAGGCCAATCAGGGGCCGGAAGTGGTGGTGGAATGCTGGATATGATTGGTGGATAACGTTGCCAATTTTCCTCGCTGTACAATTCATCAAAATCACTCTCTGAACCTGACGAGGAAGTAGCGTACTTCATTGAAGGGGAATCTGTTGTTGAAGATTCAATATTCCACAAATATAATCAAATTATTTTATAATTTCTTTCGTAATTAGTAGATATAAAAAAATAAAAATAAATAAATAAAAATGTGTAGCCTTAATTACGCAATAATCAGTCTGAAAGGCAGAATAGTATTCGATCTTGAAAGGCATTTTATTTTTATTTTATGTTTGGTTTTTAGATTTTAATGTATTAAGTGAAGTGAAGAAAGGTTTAATGTTGCAGCAGCATACATTGACTTGAAGATGTGGATAACGGAAGCGATGGCAGCTTCATTAGCCCGTTATGCTCTCTAGAGCAGAATGGTCGCACGGCTAAATCAGGGAGATTTGGTACCAGAGACGAAGGAAATCATCTGGCCATTGTGGTAGTAAGTTAGTAGGTTAGTAAGTTTCAGATGCACTTAGTTTGGCAATCTATATAAGAATAGAGAATTTAATGGTGTCTATAGGATAAGTAAGAGACAATTGGGAATAGGTGTGACGCTACTTAGACACTCCTAGAGTAATATTGTAGATCAGTTGCCTTTTCTTGGTAAATAATTTTAGTCTTGAACGTCAGTCTAATTTATATCATCATTTTGATTCAGTCCAATTCAGTTTGCAGGCAAACATGAGGATTCAATGATACAAGTTAGTTTGGGTAGATGCGAAATTAGGCTTATGTGAGAGGGAAAACACAGAAGGAGCATTTCGTATTGAGGTCAAATGAACGAGCTATTAAAAGCCTTTCGAGAACTTCTTGATCTCCGTTTCAGTGAATCAGTGCTTAACCCAAAGGAATTTAACAAAACTTCTTGGATCTCCATGATTCCTTCCATGAAGGAAATAAGTGGCTATTCTAAATTTAGTTATATACAATTTATTTGTCATAAACCCCCTCAAAAATGAAGGAAAGTGAGACCAAAATACTTTGGGCTTTTTAGCGATTATATTTTTGGAATAAATTTAAAATGTGTTGGTTTAAGTGAACAAATTCATTTTCTTTGGCAGCATCCGTACAGGAGAGCACTCTTCAGGGTTTTCAAGTAAGGAAACTGAAAGCTAAAACACCCACAACCAAGTGGGTTTCTTTATGAAGAACAGAGAGTATCACCTGTCTGTTTTGTTTTCTTCAGCCGTATTCACATTTGTTTAATATCGCTCACTTTGTTTATAGTATAAAATAATTTTTTTTTTTTTTATTAGGGGCGGTCCCCGAGCGCTAGCTCATACCCGATAGTATAAAATAAATAAAACAAGGAAGGAAAACGTGAATGCAAAAAAATTCTAAAAATAGAAATCTAAAATTTCGTTTCAAAACGCAACAGACCTCACCAGCTAGCGTCTGTGCTCGCACAAAGTGAAATCAGTAACGGTGTCTAATACAGAATTAATATGGTGGAAAGTGAGAGTTGTGGTTTCGAGGGCCAATCGAACTAATCAAAGTAAAGTGCCTCATGAAATGTCTAATAATTTATTGTAATATTTCTTTAAAATGATTTCCATTGTTTGATAGGTGGTTATTAATTCTTTGACGTCAACGTACCGCACAAATCTGTTGGTCTGTTCGAATCACACCTAGTTGAAGTGCAGGTTGTAGCGATGGTAGTGATATTAGTGACTGTTGGCTGAACGATGGGAGTACACACTTGGTACACAGTGACTTGAGGTCGCCAAATCACCGGACTCGAGCCCATCAGAACAGCCGCTCTAGTCAGTTCTGGTTGTTCTTCGCCAGCTAAAGATGATGCCAGCGAACCGTAGGACGTTGACGCACAAACAGTCTCATTAGCAAAGTAAACATTACTCTCATCAGTATCCGTTACCTCTCTAAATATGTAAAGAGATGTATTTAAAAACAAATAAAAATAAAAGATACATTGGTTGCTCACTCACTCCACTTTCTCTAGTTAGTCTTAAAATGCGCCAAAATTTTCTTTATACTTTTGGATAGTTTAGTATTTTAACGTAGCTCTAGCAAATTTCGAAGGAAATATCAAAATGTATGTTTTGAAAAAAAAAATTGTCTAGC
The DNA here is from genome assembly GCF_049639745.1 of Rhodnius prolixus. Lineage (NCBI taxonomy): Eukaryota > Metazoa > Arthropoda > Insecta > Hemiptera > Reduviidae > Rhodnius > Rhodnius prolixus. The sequence continues at coordinate 4,167,742 of NW_027411592.1, read as the reverse complement.
TGCCAAACGTTTCGGCACCGATGTATTTCCTCATCAGAGACTTTGCCATGAATGAGCTTATGTTATAATGAACAAAATGCTGCAACGAAAATAAAAATTTAAAAAAAAAACACGTTATAATGAAAATGGTCGCATCTTTGCTAGCACAGTTCTCAAATATCAAGTTAAACTTCAAAATAAATCTTTGCAGTGATAATTAATAACGAAATCACGCTCATTATCGAACATTGATTTATACTTATCAGCTATCTTTACGCACTAGAGACTAAATAACATTTATGGCATTAAGTTAGATGGAAGTGCATAGTATATTCAGGACATTGTAGACCCATACATTTTGCACGTAGCACTTTTTCGCACTAGGGAAGCCTAATACGTGATTTCCTAGAAGATAGTTCAGATTAGAGAATCTATCCGATCCAAAAACTCCCTCTTTTGTGGAATTAGAGAAAATAATAAAGACCTAATCAATTCTTAATAAAAAAAAAATTCAGCTAGGTGGTTAGCGTATTGGACTCCCAGATAGAGAACGTAGGCGCGAGTCCAGCTGCATGCTATTAGATTTGTATCCTAGGAGCCCCTTACTGCTCACTGTCTGACATTGGGTCCTCAGAGCACGGAACAATCCTTCATATGCCAATGTCATTAGATGCAACTTTACAAGAGGTTCTGGTGGGCATTAACTATGTCTTTGAGTAGAGACCAAGGTTCAAGCTAACCAATGCTCTTTCGTGGAATTAGTTAAAATTATTGAAAGTTTGATAAGAAAAAATCATTTTAGTGTTTAAAATAGATTTTTTTTAACTTATATTTTAGCAAGTCTAAAAGCTTGAGAAAAGAAAGTGTAAATCAATCTGGAACGCAGAATGCCAAAGAAACAAGAAAATTAGTATAAACTAACAGGAGTTATAGTAACTGGCACTTTTCCAACATCACAACCGGCAAGCCCACGATTTTTCTAAACCTTTTCTTTTGATTTTATTTAAAATTATCCAAATCCTGGTGTAAAATTTTTTGTTTCACTAATAATAACAGATTAAATATATGAATCTAAAAATAAAAGTTTAAAAATAAAAAACGAAGACAATGAACAGTCAAACAAGGGGCGAGGAAATGAAACAGTGCCAAATTAAATTTTTTACATTCCAATAATTAAGGAAATATAGATTGAAATAGTTATAATCTAGACCATAAGATGTGAGGGGCTGCCCCAACCTGCCGTCCCCTTACCGCTCTAGGTACATTAATCACGGAAGAAATTAAAGGAAAATGAAGAAATTACGAAAAAATAATCTAAAACGAGAAACTTAAAAATGTCTGTTAGTCATTGTGTGATTTTGAAGGAAGCGAAAAATGTTGGGCTGCATTTTAGTAACGATAACGATTAAATTCACACCTATGAGTTTACTTTAATCTTGCTCTAGTGTAGAATTTTATGAAAAAGTTAAGAACGAAGGAAACTCACCAAAATCACCTGATTATCAGGAGTTGACTTCAAAACGCAATCTGTGATTTTTTTTGGAGCAATTTCTGAGACAGTAACGAAAATAGACATTGCCACTCAACAATACTAATTTTATCCCTAACTCCTGATGGAATATTTTGGCTACATGAAGGTTCAGTTTATTCGTACCATCTAACATTTCACTTCCCGATCTAAAGTGTGAATGGACTCGTAGGCCTTCTCACTCAAGCTGAATTTGTCCTTGAAGGCCTAACTAGATGATGATTATTACATTAAGGGCCTACCTCTAGTTTGAAACTTTTTATTTCACGGACATTTATTTTGGGAGGGCACCGTGAGGGAGGGACATTTAGACATTTCTTCAAAACAGCCATTTCCGTAATGTACACCGCTTTAAAGACCACTTGGACAATTTTTAAAGGTTTAATAATGTTCTCATTTTTGAAAAGAATAACTAGTTTTCGATGAAGGGAAACTACGACTTCACTGTTCTTTAACCAAACGCAACTCCAGACAATAGACTATCATAAAACATTACCCATATTATGGGGTCAGTGCGAGAAAGAAAGAGCCTGCGTTGTCTGATAGGACGACTGATTAAGGTAATGACTGTAGAAGGGCCTGAATCAGACTACTAAGCGCGTACGTAAAAAATAAATAATTAAAAGAATTATGGATTAAAATCCGGAAAACCTATTAGAAGAAGGAAAAAAATGTGGGCACAATTTGATTTCAATAGTTAAGGAAATAAGTATTTTATAAAAATTCGAATCCTATAAAAAATGGTCACAATTATGAGAACTAAGGTGAGTGTTCCAAACAAATATTTTTGAATTATAATCAAACTTGAAATAACTCCCCTCACAAATCAGTCAAATCCACGTAAATCCAAAACTGGTTAAATCTAAATAAAAGTAACACGTTAGCAATTAAGACAGTACAGTTGCTTATTTTGGTTGTGAATATTAAGAGCTACATAATATCTAGAAAATTTCCAATTTGACTATAATTTCGCAAAATTTTGAGAATCGTTACGATGAAGTTGAATGAATGTTTCACATCTGTAACAAGATACACTGCAAATCTAGCTGGAAATAGCGTTCGTTCTGCGGGGAAACAGCGCAACTTTCTCTTGGAAGTGAGGGAAGTTTTTTTAAAAAATTAATGTATGCAAGAAAATGTTTTAAAAAGGATGATAATGGCGAAAAGAAAAAGCGAAAATACAGTAGAAGGGAATAACCCAGAGAGCTGCTGTAGCACCAATAGCTCATACCTATATTTAGTGGGCGTTAACTCACGATCATGCCATTCAGCCTCATCAATCTCATCATTGTCCACATAATCCTCATCATCAAAGTTACCATCATCACCAGTGCTAATAGTATCAATCTGCTCTTGAACACTGATGCTAACATTATCACTGACACTGTCCACTGGTTTCCTCCAAAGACCTCCCAACATCCTACCGACTGAGAACCAAGAGGACGACATTGCCTTGCATCCAACGGTTAAATACTAACTGAACTACAGAGTATTACTTGGGAGAAGTGGTGAAGAGTTCGTTAGCTGTGGCAGAGCTGGCTATTCGCCCAGACTTCAGCGCAGACGTCCTTTGCATCACATCACACTTCGCTTTAATATTACTAGAGTAAAACAAACCGTTTCCTTCTACTCTCTTCGCAAAATAAAAAATTATATTCTTACATCTGTAATATTTCTCATTTGTTTCTTGCACTCACAACGCCTGCGTACTAACTCTAAGATTGTCCTCTCTGCTTTGTTTGGTTTGACAGAGAACATTAAAAAAATTAACATTATCACATTACTTCCACACGAATAAGAGGAAGTCAAAGTATTGCAACAGAAAAAAATGGTCACTAGTATTTTCCAATTTATTTAAATCGTACTATTGAAGTCGTACTTCAAAAAATTGGAACTTTGATGTTGATAGAAGAGAGGAACTTCCATGTAAGACAAGGTACTTGCTAAGGACGCCTGAGGATGTTATTCTGGAAAAACCAGAATGATGATGGGCAGCAGGGGAATGGTTTAAGACTACAAAAGGAAGCCAAAGAGCTAGGTAGAAAATTAGAGGGAGAAAATGACGGCAAAAGAAGGCTGACACAATAAATTGATACTGTTCTGTTCATAGTTTCAAGTGAATTACCTCAATTTCTAAAATCTCTTTAACCATGTAATACATGAAAATTGTTCTTCAAATTGAGCATTTCTTTTAGAAGATTAATATATTTTCTTGCTATTGAAGTTAATAATTTTCGAGTTTGGGAATAATTAGTTGGAGCTGAGGTGTAGTAGACGTAAGAAAGGGTAGCCACCAGCAGTGGAGCAATGGAAAAAAAAGGAAAAGAACTGACAACAGATATGGAAATTGATATAAATTAAAAAAAAAACAAATAAAGAACCTGAAGAAAGGCAATTTGAGAAATGTGAAAAGGAAGCTGTAAGGAAAAGCCTAACTAGAAATGCCATAGAAGAGAGGTGAACACAATAAGTTTTCTGCAAGCACTCGATGATGAAGTCAAAGAGTAAAGGGGGAATAGTAGAGTAAATGCAAGGAAGTACGGAACAGAGTTCCTGAAGCTCTTATTAAGTCAGCTAAGTAAGGTTGCAGACACTAGATTGATGGAACCAGCACCAGAATCGTGTAGGAGATGGTCTAGGCAAGAAAAAAGCGTCATACATGAGCAAATAACCAATTAGCGTTGTGCAAGAAGAGATCGAGCTCGATGGTGCACCTTCGAAGAACATACTCGAGACGAGCTGTCTTTACAAGGGTGGCACAGTGTCTCCTGTTGTATGCGCAAGAACACATGTCTTGTTAAAAGTGGCTGTGGACAATTGTGTCAATTGTCGGAATAATGCCTAGCTGAGGAAACTAAGAGAAATATTCTTGTGTTTAAGTATTCTTGGAGCATTTTCATAAAATTGTGTTAATTATTTATTTAATAAAGAACTAAAAAACATTAAGAGTGATGATGGAATCAACGTTTTTAATCCTTTCAAGGAGTAGGAAAAAGTAACATTGCTAAAAATTAATTATTAGCTTTTTCATTAATAAACATTTGTGAGGAGGAGTAGAGGAATATTGATGTTATTTATGCGCAGGCAATTTAGTATAGAAATCATTAGGAAATCTGAGTGTAAACGTGGGAAAGTAAATGAGCAGCATGGGTCACTATGCGGAGTACTAAACTGGTGGACTGGGTCAGCTGGCAGTTTCAGCGAGGAATATCAAGTATTAGTGGTTTGTGTTTGGAGCTGACCTACATAATGGCGGCCAGACAGAGACACAGGGAACCGTCGAGCGAGAGAGATTGTGTACATATACATCTATCTACGAGGGGAGCGAAGAAAGTATACACACTTTACTTTCATCTCAGGCCGGACACTCGGCTGGAGAAAGCCATGAAGGACTCGCATACAATAGCTTCACCCCCTCCTATTGTTTACATTAAAGTAGACATTACATTACTGTTTTATACTTCTCTCGCAGACAAGAATTTATATTCCATCCAATTCAGTCTTTCCAATCTTTAATTAAAAAAAAAAGAGAAAAAACAATTCAATGTGGAGTGTTTTTCAACACTTCGCTTTATCGTAAAATGTTTGACTATCAACCTTTATATACAACTGTTCCACCGAACAGTTCTAATTTTTTAAAATGATATCTTTAGATTTGCAAACCATTTTAGCCCATAAATACAGCTCTAACTTTCACCAAAGAAATACTGATTTCTTACAATATTCTCATCATCCTTTTACTATGAAATGCTTTTATTATTTTTTTGATTGTACATTTTCTACCAAGTTTGGAATTCCTAATCGGAATTGACGATCGCGATCACTGAATTCTCTACTACATTGTTCAGCTTATGTAACTTATATCAAGCGCGAACTAATACAAATTGTGAATCTAATAACTTCTTTGGTTATATTACAATATTTATGTTAGATAGACAGCCGTGGGAAGTCTTCCATAGTTTTAAAGTAGAACGTCCATGAATAGTGGATACATCAAAGTTACATTTTTCGATATTCTGGCAGAATTACAATGGAAAGCTGAAACTTCGCAAAAAAAATAGAGGCCCCACAGAAATAGCTGGTGATTTTACGTTTATTCACATTCCCTCAGACAGATGGTAGTCCAATAGTTTTCATTTTCCGTCGGACCGTCTCCAAAAACTAGTACCACACACTTGAAAAAACATCACATGATCAAATGGAATTGACAAACGTACATTTTTCTTGAAGCAATGCGTTAAATCCAAAGCCGAAACACTGTACATGAAGTAGCAGAACCAATCAACGTAAATCAGAACCTGCTATATTACAAAATGATGTTGGATTATTAAATACTAGATGGAACCGCGTGAACAGAGAGACTGAGTAAAGGTTATATTTCTAAAAGATGTAAAACTAAAATTTAAGTCTTGACACAGTAGGAGCCAGTTCTGCAAGTCACGAAATGGGAAGGAAACTATGGGAATCGAAGGAATCGTGTGAGTAGTTACACCAGATATTTTAGTGAAATCGTTTTAAGAAAGGATCTCACTTCGCCGAAAGTCAGACTGTAGCTGTGAATGAGCATTTTAAGGAGGGTGGTCGACTGTACTTGGTTTCTTCATGCACTCATACGAATAACATTGTAACCAATTAACTTCAGAAGCTCCTAGATATAAGAGTGAGCTACAATACGTTTAGTAGATCTTAGTTCAGTTTAATCTCTTGAATTGTATCTGATCTTCTCCATTGCCGAGGCCGCGATTGATTTTTTGGTTATTAGTAAGAATCATGAAAACTAAAACGAGTTGCAGATCGATCGAGGATGTGAATCTTATTGAGTCATGAAATATTACAAGAGAAATTAAAACAAGAAACTATTTACCTAATTAAATTATGGCCTGCCTTTATCATTGATTCTTCTAAAATTATCAGCACTTACCTGTAACAGAAAATTAATAATTAATGTATTACAATATAGGCAACCTGTAAAACTGGTTTCAGACTAAAATAGCAGTTCATATTACGTAAATTATATAATTTAATATATAAATATAATTAAATTTGTTTAAGTTAAATAAAATTGTTTTCATTATTATGTTACATTAATTTATGATTTTAATAAATGCAATTTATAAGTTTTTATATGGTACATGTATTTTTCTACTGAAAATCGTTGAGCCGTTTTTAACAGTGAGAGCGAACATATTTACAATAAGGTACTTCGAGTTGATCAATTTTGTCCAAAAGTTTTTGTTTTATTCAGTGATTCCTGAAGTAAATATGACGTTTGAACTTTCTGCAAACTCTACCAATGAAGAGTAAGATAAGGAAAGAAAAGCGAAGCCATACTTTGTAGTTAAAACGGATTGAATATAAAATATTTAAGAAAATCATTAAATTATGTTGAAAAAGAGGAATTACCAATAGAGACCAAAATTCAAATATGTGGTTAAAAGTAAAGCAGCGTGAAGATCTCAAAACATAAATAAGTAAAGTCGTAATTCAAATAAATTTAAGAAAAAATACAATAATTTGAACATGTTAATAACCAGTGATCTAATTATTATATCTTGCTCTTCACGCAAGGTGAGCGTAACGGAGGAATGGCCGATCCGTTTGACCAGTTTAGGACGTCGTAATATCCTTTCCGGAGTGGAAAAACATTCAGTTAAACTGTAATATAGCTAACAGCGAGGCGCTTTTCTCTCAAGGGCACTTTCCGCTTCGGAATCCCTAAATAGAGAGGCTCTACAATTTAGCTAGAGGAGATGCCATTATCTTCTAAACTAATGAATCGCTAGAATTCACATTTCACTCGTCTGTACAGACTAATAAAGTTTACTACAAGATTTCTTAATGATCTGATGATTGTGGAGCTAAATATTGTGACTATAATTTAAGGCGGGTTTTAAACAGAATGTCAAGCTTACAGAACTGAATATCCGAGATATTCAGGAATTAGTGATAATCTGTTCCATAGCTTTTTTTCCAAATATGGTACGTAATATATTGTTACAGCCTGGGTATGTAATATATTATTACAATTACATAATATGGATCTTGCACAATCCATCCAGAAAACGCAGGGGTCCCTTCTGTAGGAGAAGCCTTTCGGTCTGACTATTTAAGATATCCTTCTACTCCATGTCTCTCGTGCTACCTCATGAGAATATGTCTCACAACATACCCACTAATATAGTGGCCTAGAAAATAACAATAACAAAAGAGAAATATGGGTTAGTACACCTTCTGAAAAACTCTAACTCAAATAACATCTTCATACTTAACAAAGTAGACACAAACAAACTAAATATGTAACCACATAATCAAAATTCAACCAAGAGTAATAAGGAGAGGTCCAACATTCACAGATGGTAACCACATAGTGTATTTGTTCCATATGCTCATTCTGCTCACTCGCGCCTCATTTCCTACTCATGTAAACCACCAATGAGGCAATGGACAAATGATGAAAGACTAGTTCTTAAGACCAAAAGACCTATCACTTTAATGTGTGAAATTTGTTTGGAAAGAATATGTTTTGAAAATTATTCAGGATCTGAGAAACAAGTTTAAGTAGGTACCCATTTCTATGTGGTTCAATGTCCTAGACAAAACATTGTCACATACTCAAACTACTTGGTATACACTTGTACATTTAGAACAATAATTAAAGGCATTATTTAATTTCTTGTTACAAAACCAGTGTTAAGCAATGTTATAGCTGACTTTTTGCACCTAATTTCTCGCAATGCTGCTGAGCATTCGAGTCGGATACAAAAGCTAGAGGTTAAGATTGCTGAAAGAAATCTTATGGATGAGCACCAGTTCCTTTAGGACTTTGATGACAATATAATGATAACAATACACCAGTTCATTTAGTTTAAAGAAAATTTTGAATAAGCATCACAATCATGCTGCAATAATGAGTCGATTATTTAACGGATAATCAGTTTTCATGGTATAAATATAACTAATCGATTGTCCAGTCCTCTTTTGACGAAAAAGCAGTTATAAAAGTGGAACACTTGGTCTCTTGAAAGTAGTACACCAGAGAGTGCAGTATGACTGCAGCAAAGATTAATAGAAGAGAATATGTTTCTGAATGAACTGAACCTTAAGACCAAGACTGTCATACTATGCCAAGCTAAGATATAAATAAAACTCTATTTAACATTGAAAGCATTTCTTTTTTTCGTAAATATGTTTATATTGGAGGCAGGTTTTTCGTTTTGTTGACGGCCTTGTGTCTTATGTAATCTTACCGACTTGCCGTTACGTTCATATCGTCCGCCAAGGACGTTCGGCTGCTGTGCCACCTTCACATCCGTTAGTTTCACCATTTTAATACGTCTCTCTTTACTGGATTCTGGACTAGCAACAGAGCACACCTACTCACTGGATGACGTAGAGAAGGACCACTGGAATACTCATCACTTAGTCCAATGATTACTCAATCACAGATCCTCGGCCCTTTTGAGGACTATATACATTTTATTGGGGCCCATGGACTATCCACTAATTGTTACATAGAACGTATTTAAATATAAAGTGTATCACATATCTGAGATGTTAAAATTTTTAATAATAAAAAATTAAGATTAAAATTAAACAATCAGAATTTTAATTGTTTGAATTAAATTCCAAATTTAGTTTCAATCACTTGGACGATTAAATTTTTTAATTTTACCAAAATTCAAGTGATTAAATTTTTATAAACACAACTTTGCTAATGGTTGAACCAGGTTTGGGCCAATGCATCTTCATTCTGTCTAGCTCATGTCCATCAATATTATCACTTTTTTTAAACTTGGCATCTTCATTCCACCAATACGAGCGCCATCAATTGGAGAAAGTGCTTGAAGAATTAGGAAAAACTTTTGAAATATCTTCTCTCGACTATTATTTTCTTTCTATTCCTTGCAAAGCGTTACCAGCTCACGGAAAACACCGATAAATGAAGAATAAAACATATCCTCTTTATCCGCATTGAGTAACTAAGTCGGTTCAAAAAGATTAAAAAGAAGGTTATATTAAAGAGATATTCGCCTACTTTATGAGTGGCAAGTCAATCCAAGGTTGGTTCAATGAATCATGAAGTGCGAATTACTGTAATGTATGAAGTCTGAAACAATTACTCACAAAATAACTGAGCAATGTAGCCTTAAGTGAGATTTTTCTACTCCAGAAACGTCCTACCAAACGAGGTTTCACCACAGAGGAATAGCAAAGGTGAAAAAGAAGTAGCTCAAATTTACTTACTTCACTAACATGAAGATGTCTAGTAGATAGATTGACAATATAATAGACTAATACATAAATAGTTTAAAATAAGTTAAATATGAGTGTAGGATGGTCCAAAATTTGTATTGATTTGAGATATATTTAAAGGGATTCTAAGTCTCATTGTTAAATTTATTAATTTTGAATTTATTTATGGTTAGCTATCTTAGGAGATTTGTGTAAGGTTCCCACTGGATTTAAGGAACTCTTCGCAATAAAGGGAAATGACTTGACTGCCCCATGTATTTACTCCTGGCAGCTACCTGCTGCTTGAGAGCACACACCGGTTAGAAATGAAATTAAGATTTCTGTAGAAACTAAATGATAGAGACAAATAAAACATGTTTGCTTATGCATTAGCACTAAAATGAGAATTCTATGTATAGTTATACAAACTAAAGAACTATTAGGGGCTCTATAAATATAGACAGTAAACACACTGGAGTATGCGGTAACTGGTGGACAGCTGGTTGGTTGTCGCTGCTCTTTCATCGCGTAATAGAATGCTTTTGATTTTCTTTTTCTTACGGTGTGGGCGAGAAACGTCATTGAAACCAATTTCGTCAAATATTTATAGAAGAAGGTAATATCTCAAAAACCAAATTTGTTGCTTCAGTGTCTTAGTCAGGTTTCAGTCAACCAGATGTGCCAAGTAACTGAATTTTCGTTTCAGTTCGTCGTGTTTTTTGCCAATGCCAATGGCAAAAGAAAGTTTTTTGAATATATTTTTGACGTAGTATTCCACATATGGCAGAGGGCGTTACCAAAAACAGTCTTACCGTGCCAGATCTGTAATGTGCTATTGCAATGTGTAAGGTAGTGCCTTAGAATATTAAAAGAATAATATTTTAATGGATGAATTCCTATCATCATTTAATGCATTAATGAATTTTCTTCTCCAAAGGGGTCTCGTTAGGTTTGTGTTACAGTTCATTGAAGATTAAAAAAGGATATTTAAAAACAAATATACATACAATTCAAATACAATTAAATAGAAAATATATAATTTTTGCCAAGAAATTATTTTAATCGTTATTATATAAGGACTTATTATCATCTAAAATTTCCTTGGACGAAGGTTGACTTCATTGTCAGTCCGAGGAGTTACATTTCAGTTAGCTCTGTGGCATTTATCTTACTTAAAAACTTAATATTTCACAATACTTAAATTTGATCTCATTTCGAGCAGCACCACTCCCTTCTACTGAAATAACTTTATGTCTTCAGGCAGCATTACTTTTTTAAAAAATTATTTGAACTTTTCAGCTGTTCCTTTTTCAGAAATCCTTGTTCTTACATATTGTTTGGGACAAAAGAACTCTTAACGGGGACTAGGGAATTAGACTACCACCTAATTGGGTTTATTATTTTGTCCAACCTTTACGAGTTCCAATCTTTTAACTAATACTAATTTTAAAAGCATAATTTAATATCTATTTTTACATTATGATCTTTAATTACTATAAATTAATTTTGTCCGACAAGTACCTTGAACACATCACGGATCTCAGGGAATTGCTGGTTTTGGATTTAAATGTTCGAACTTGCGTTATCTTCACTGTTCACCGAACGCGCAAAATGGCCTACATCCATATGAATTTACAGGTGTAATTAAACGTTTTCAAAAAAAAAAGTGATTCGGCAAAGTAGCACTTTCGTTTGACTTCCTAAATGGCACCTAAACTAAATATGGACTAAAAAAAGGAAAATCAAGTAGTAAAGTAGCAGCAACACATCTACGAACTAATTGGGCCCACATATGACCATTAAAAACTTCCATAACATAACGATCAAGTAAGGCTTAAATTATTACGACATGTAACGACACACATACTTGCTATTATGTAAAAAGTTACATAACTGTAGACTGTTTTACCATATTTTTAATTTTGTATTCGTCCAAATAAATATTTCTTGGTTTAATCACGGTGAGCGAAACAGTAGTTTGGGCTAATTTAGTTAATAAACCAACCGCTCAGGGATAAAGCTCTCAACTAAAACTTAGTATTGGATAATGAAAAGTAATACTCGTTTTTATAGGTATTTTGTACACTAATATATTAAATGAAACGAAATTAAAGTTTGTCATTCAGTTGCATGAACTTTAGATTTATTATAATGGCGTGTTTTAATGTTGATCCTCAGTTCCTTGCAGTTCACCAGGTTCAACAGTAAATTTTATTTATTATTGTAATAATTTAATTACTACATAAAATGTAGTTTGTTCAATAATGAACCCAATCAAGTGAGCGGGAGAAATGTTTTCACCTTAATAAGCCCCTTTTGGCTGCGGTGTCTGGGCAGCAAGGCCCGTTCCAATTCCAATCTAATCTAAGACACATTTATTCCACTGTAAGAGATATGTGTTCGTTTATTGAAAGAATTATTATGCTGTGTTGCACGCGCGTTAGAGAGACTTCAGCTCATGTGTTAGGAAAGGGTTTGCACAGTATGCTTGTGATCATGAGACGCCATCAAGAGATGGTGAAGGGTGTAAGACGATTAGACGAAGTGTATCGTGTTGGCAACGCTAACTCTTTTTGATTGCTTGATAGCTTCGACGAATAGCTGCATCGGGACAAGGCTGTAATATACAGCAAGGGCAACGGCTTCCAAAATTTGGTTACAGGAAGTTCGAACTTGATTGCGTTGACAGTTCGGTTAGCAAAGAACAATTCCCAAGAGGAAACAGTTACTTGAAGATCCTCGCGGAGTCAGATTCAGACTACATCATCACATTTATAATCATCATATTTATTAGGTACCTGACTGTTTTGATCGTATATAAACTGCCTTCTTCATTAGTTTTTATTTTATTATTATTATTATTTTAATCTTTTGTACTCATGTAAATAGTTCAAATTTCTATCTCTACGTACCCTTCTGCCTGATCAGTAAACTGTGTCTCAGCAGCGACCTGGCGAATTTTGGCGGTACTACGGTAAAATAATACTTTCATTGTACTCGTAGGCGCCACGGTAGCCGAGCGGTTAGAGGCGAAACTGTAAACCTAATATGTGTGTATGGTACTGGGTTCGATTCCCGGTCTTAGGCCTTGGATTTTCTGAAAAGAAATTTACAGTAAAGTATGTTTGCTAGGCGATTACTTTACTTTACTTTAATACTTTCATTGTAAGTTTTTTTTGTTGTTACATAAACTGAAGACATATTTTTTAAATAAGTATCGCCGACATGCGATGCTACCGTACTGTAAAGCGCTGCAATCAGACTTATGAAATCTGCACTACGTATTTAATGAACGATATTAACAGGATTTGAAGACATTTACTTTACAAAGTATCCCACATTTGTTATGCATCAGCATCGTTAGAGTTGAAGAGATAAATTGCTGCATTAAGCATATTGTTTGTTTGTTTTTGCAAAGTATGTTACATGACACAATATACTATCTAAAACATTCATTCATTTACAAGCACCTTTGTATGAACTATTTGACCCTTAAACAATAGCTAGCAATATTATTTTGAAGCAGATTAGTTTTAATAGACAATAAAAAGAAATATTAGTCCTAAGTAAGCAATTACTACGATTATGAAGAGTAGTTACTTCCTCAATTGAACGGCACCCTGCCACCGGATGGACACTGTCCCCGTGCTGTTAGTGTTTATTGGCAAGAACAAGGTTATTACAAAATAAAGAACCACACAGTTTATGGTTTATGATTTAATGGCAATAATTTTAGCAAATAAACTGTGTAATTTCAAAAGAACTATCTTCACACCTGATGATTTAATTTAATTGTACAGTTTCACCCAAAATACATTTTTTTTAAACTATAATGTTGTGAACGAGAACAATTTGATGTGAATCTACTTAGCCACTTTTTTGAGTGTAATGCAATTTTAATTTGGGATTTACACTTGTCTTGAGAGAGAAAACAAATTAGCAACTCACACGACTTTTTGCCACTACAACTAGAACTGATAAAAATGAGGGTGTACATTATATTGGTTGAACTGAAGATACCAGCAAAGTAAGTTAGGGACTCCTATACACAAGACCCGAATTTGAGCCCAGATGTCTCCCTTAGATTTATGGAGTATTTATTAAATTGAAGGAAATATAGCGTAACTACCAACTGCAATACAATTTTCAAAGAATTCAAATGCTGTATTTATAAAAAAAGTTTAGTTGTAGTTAAGATTACGCCCAATACCAGCTATTCAAGTTCAGTACAGCATTCGGCAATATCCCATAATACATACTTTTTTTTTTATAAGCATTAATTTCATTTAGGTGATCAATGAACCAAATTAGATAATACTGAAGGCTAGATAATAATGAAAGAGAATTTTAAATAGAATATTTCAGTGGTGGAAATTATTCCATGACCTAGGATTTCACTATTTCGCAGTGCCTGCGGACGTTAGAAAAACCAAAACAAATCTGGTGTGATCACAAACACAACACTTTCCTACTTTTACATCATTAATGTGTCTTTAAACTTAGGTCGTGCAGGAAAACAGTAGACTTTCAATTTTGTACGAGTTGCCCATAATAAAGCGATTCTGCTGATGAAGGAAGTGTTCAGCTTTACCAGAACTCAATTAAAATCATTGTTCTTTTCAAATCAAAGTGATGTCTTGATTGTTGAAGTTTATGTCTACGTTTAAATAAAATTTCGTGCTAACTTTTTGTCAGATAATTCGAAAAAGTTGCCAAATAAGATATGATATTTTAGGGCAGCTCTGAATTTGTTTCCAGTTAGGAGGTTGGTTACAACGATAGAAGGAAACAGGTTGAAGCAAAATTTAACCACCTTTCTCTTTTGAAGAATGTGACAGTCTACTAAAGACAATCGCAAAATGCTCGGTAAAAAGAGAGACATGTCCGGCCAGTTTCCAAATTGAACCTTTCGTTAATTCTAACGAAAACATTAATTTTAAGGAAAACATTTAAAAAAATAGTAAGAAGTAAACTTAAGAGTATTGTGTTTGTAAGGACGATTCCCTTATGAGCTTTATTTGCTACGGTTATTAACGCAATTAAAACAAATTAATTGTGAATCAGTGCTCGCAAAAAAAAGTTAGTCTACATTTGAAAGCAAGAGAAGTACAATAATATGAGTTGCAGTTTGTCCGTAATTGAATACCGTAAGCTTTTTTTTCTTCATCATTAATTAACTGAATATAATACGTACAGATGATTGAGTTCAGGGTTTGTGGAGATAAAAAATTAATAATTTCAAGTAAACTTTAGTATCAGAAATTCGAATGAGAGATAGCATCAGACTTTTTAGTCTTATTCATCATTGGAACTCATTGAAATCTAAATTAGTAGTGCAGATGTCGAGGTGGAATTTCAGATTAAATACATTAACACATGCGTGACAGAGTAAATAAATAACTTCTTGCACACGCTGCACAGAGTAGAGAAGTAAATGCATGCCCTGTAATATATGGTAATTCTGTAAGCAAACAGTAACACATAAACGCCAATATAAACAAGTGAGTGCGTAACATACAACGGTGAATTTTATTAGTGACTGTAAAAAAGAGAGAAAATAAAGAGTTAAACTCTGCTCCAATTACAGCCCATTGTTACTTAGCTCGCATTAGAATACAATAGAAAAGAAAGTAATCAATTCCAAATAGAGCTAGAATTTTGTAGTTAAATTATCGCATTGGTAATAAATATGATTTAGAGAGATTTGTGAGAGTGTTGCTCGGGTGTCTAGAGTGTTGCTCGGGTGTCTTTCTCGATGTGAAGCAAGCCTTCGATCGAGTATGGCACCCGGGCTTGCTCTGGAAACTCAAGGGCATTCTTCCGTTCACTCACTTCCTCATCTTGAAGTCCTATTTGTCTGATCGTCATTTTCAAATCCAAATCGGGACATCGTTTTCAGCTAAACATCGTATTGAAGCGGGTGTTCCTCAAGGAAGCATCTTAGGACCTATCCTATATGTTATATACACTGCAGACATACCAATCCATCCTGAAACTGTCCTTCTAACTTATGCAGATGATACCGCGATACTTTCTCCTCACATTGATCCGGTAACTTCACACAGAAACCTTCAAACTCATCTCTTTTCTCTTGAGGAATGGTTTAAAAAATGGAAAATCAAGTTAAATGAAACCAAATCTCAAAATATTACTTTTACTCTCCGCCGCATCACTCTTCCTCCGATCTTCTATGACTCAATTCCAATTCCTCCTGCCAATGTTGTCCGTTATCTTGGGCTTTATTTAGACAAAAGACTGACTTGGAACCCGCATACACGACTTAAACGAACTGAAGTTAACAGGCGTTATCGACTACTTAAAAGACTACTAGACCAACGTTCAAAACTTTCACTTAACAACAAACGACTGATTTACAATTCCATACTAAAACCCGCCTGGACGTACGGTATTGAACTGTGGGGTTCAACGAAACGCTCCAATATTCAACGAATTCAATCTCTCCAGTCTAAAATTCTCCGCACTATCGTTAACGCTCCATTTTATGTTTCAAATCTAACCATCCACACAGACCTGGAAATTCCGTTTGTTGGTCAGGTTGCACGAACTCGCTATAAAAACTTTCATCAGAACTTGCACTCTCATTCCAATCCTCTTGTCCGCCACTTATCATCACATCACCATCCAGATCATCCTCCCAGACGACTGAAACGCCAGTGGCCTCGCGATTTCCTCTCTTCTGAGGAGAGTAGCTAATCCTAGAGATGACTTAGGGAGTGTTATCGCTGGGTAACTTCTCCCCTCAATTAGTTAGTTCGATGTCAGTTATTGTCATTGTTACTAATAGCGTGTCTAGCGCTGGTGTAACTTTACAAATAAATAAAAAAAAAAAAAAAAAAAGTTTTTTGATGGACCAAATTTTTGTAAATTCTGAAATTCTGAGAAAAATTGTCAGGCCTTTCAGAGAAGCAAGCAAAGGGAGAATTAAGTGCAATAGGTCGCTCAATGAGTATCGCTATTTATGTGAAGTTTCAACTCTAACTTTGGTTAGATCATTTCAAAGAAAGGCTGTGATTTCATTCAATCCCGGAATGTTAGTCGAGTATTTACTCTCGCAAATAAGGTATATAATCCACCAAAAAGCATTATTTTTATGGAAGCCATAATCTCTCAGAAGTCCCTTGGAGAATGTTTTGCATGAAGCGTTATTTTTGACTGTGGACTTTTTATCATTAATAATTGTAAAGTGGTCGAGTCCGCATTACGAGTAATCGCAATGCATGTTCGTTCTTCCTCGGCCTTTTTCGTCCTCATCAAGCACACAGATTGTTTTCAAAACAAAACAAAGAACAAATGACGCTCTCAGCGCCGTAGGAATTCTGGAGCTGTAGACTTCCCGTCCTAGTATTTGAGTAATAATTAAGAAACTGTTCTTCTATTCCGCTTCCCACCAAAAGTTCTTTTTCATTTACCTATTTACCTCTGCCTAACCATGTATCCAACGTTTATGCACCGACGTCAAACTTGCCTACAGCTGGCCACTGTTGAAACACCCCCAAAAGCGCAAATCAATACTTAACTTATCACTTATTACAGATTGATCCAAAGAGCACATTCTTTAATTTCACCCACTTTCATCCTACCAAATACAAGAATACGCATTCGCGCCAATGGATACTTCTTCTAAAAAGAACAGTCCACTAAATAACTCATTCTTAGCCTTACCTAAACAAAGAAAAGGTGAAGTTAAATTATGGCCTCCTCTAAACTGAAACAATTTGTTCCTCAAATTAGCAGAGAAAATAAGCCTATTTCTATCTGGCCAAATTGCTACTACTTTATTTACTTTACTTTCCTAAACTCATAAATAGTTTCTATTGTTCTCTAATTTTGTACTCTTGAAATACACTTACATTAAAATGGATTATTCATTATTATTTTGCTACGAGAAGGAAGCGGTGAGATAATTGACCACTAGAATCATGAGGACAGTTGGAAGAGATTCGGTACGCTGATTCACTGCTTGTAAATATTGTTAAAGTAAGGTTGTTTTATTATAATGAACCCAAATCAAAGTCAACTAAAATTTAGCATTCATCCCCCAAAAAAAAAAAAAAATGTAACGGGAGACAGTCGTGTGAGTGCTTTAAAAAATGTACAAGAGCCTTAAATTTTAAGAAACTACTTACATAAAATGTCCAACGTCTCTGATAAGTCCCTTTGTCAAACATTACCGACACTAATTAAATCAAAAATAATAATAATACCAACCAAATAAGCGCACAACACAACACAAATCTATCAGCACTTAAGGAGTACTGCTATTCTGAACCGGCACACTTCTCTCCCCATCGCAACTCTTACAAGATCTATTTCGGTTGTTCTTCGTGTGTGACTTAAACGTTAACCGTAGAATAACGAAGATATAAACGTTCCTTCTCTATATTTATACCTCGTATTTAAACATTAACTGCGGAATTTAACACAGTTTGACTTTCCCAATACTTTTGGTTTATGTATGTTTGAAAAATGCAATATAACAGGTTAACAGGCATGAAGTTTTATAAAGAACTTGGATTGCACATGTTTTTCAATTAACAGTTAAAACAATAACTAATCAACTCACTGTGTGTAATAAACGGTCCATGGACAAAATCAGAAATGAGGAATCCAAAAAAATCTAGTGCCAGTACTTCCTGAAATTATAACCCTTAAGGTTTCAACTTAATTTCTTTCTCTCACTTAGCATTTTTAGTAAATGTTAATTTGCTTCACATTAATATAACGGTACTTTTTGGGCCAAGAGGAGCAGCTTTCCAGGATCTTCTTGAAATCACTTATCGTGAAAAGAATTTGAACTGGATATTTATTTGTATAAATGTACACAAAAACTAACGCTGAAAACTAGTATTTTTTTAAAAAGAGAAACTCAGTTACGGAAAGAGTTACTACTTCCACTGAGAACAAAATAAAGCTCAAGCAAATTCTGGGCAAAGATGAAACCTAAATATAGAAAATGAATGGTTTTACCAGATTTTCCTGGTCGAAAAGCGAGTATATCGCAAGACCAAGAAGTTTTAAACAAAGTGGGAGATAATCAAAGATTGGTCGAGAGTTCGAGTGATCTACTACATTGAGGAGAAAATTTTGGTATCAAGTGTGTGGATTACATTATTGACGTCGGGAACTTGAGGTCATTTCTACATTTTGTGGCAATAAAATCCACCAATATCGTTATGCGACCAATAACTTGAAGAAAGAATCAAAGCCAATGGAGGGGCCCTCACAGGAAGCAGAATGTTAGTAAAGGTCGAATGCGTTTTAAGGGAAAGTAAATCTATTTTTCTCTAAATCCAAGCGCAATAATAATTGTGATTAAAGTGATTCACACCATTTCGTTGTGTAATCTGCAAAGAAGAAAGTATAAATTATAGAAAGTTGGATAAATTTGAAATCCCTAGCGAATCACAAGAGCCTGCTCGGCAACTTATCTAGAACCATTTAAGAAGAGCCTAATGCGTTCGTTGGTAAAGGAGAGTCCTCCGGGTAACTGAACCTTTCTGTGGCGTCTTACTAAAAACCGCCTCAGTGATTCTTGAAAAGTGTTCGTCATGTAAACGTGAACATATCACAGATTCAATCAACACTGCAAGATCTTACTCAATGTCCAGGGAAGTCTTGTACAATCTGTGATCTTAGCTAATCGCAGCGGAACCTTGTTATTTCTGTTTAATGTAAGTGTACACTACATCGGCAAAGTCTATACACAGAACATATAACACAGGTTGTATATCCGAGCTAGCTTAGCCCCATAACCTTAGCATAACCTGGCGCTTTCTATATTTCAGGTTGAAAAGCGAGTATATCGCAAGACCAAGAAGTTTTAAACAACGTGAGATTGGACGAGAGTTCGGGTGATCTACTACATTGAGGAGAAAACTTTGGAATCAGGGGTGAATTTCTTTATAGACGTCGGGAAGTTAAGGTCATTATGGAGAATACGATTGGAGAAATAGTTAGTTGTTTTCAATTCTGGGAAGGACGTTAAACTAGAAAGAATGTGTAGGTTGGATACTGGAAGAAGGTATGGTAGAGCCCACAATTCTGCTTCACAAGTTCATGTAGATGGAAATAATGTGAAAGTTAAACTAAGGAAGATTAGGATAGTTGTCTTTCAAGTAAAGATTATAGGGTAAGTTCCAAGTGTGGAAACATGAACAGGTGAGGAAATTTAGCCCCCCATTAAATCTGACTCAATAAAAAACGCGTGGTACCAGTAAGTGGAAAGAGAAAAAGAGAAAATAGACGAGAAAATACAAGCTGCAAAAAAACAATGGAACCAGCTTCTAAATAAAACTAGCTTCATTCCATCAGACAGTTTACTGGGCCCAACACCTTCTCCTTATTAGGGGTACAGGTTCCCCAAATGTGACTGTGTCAGAAGAACATTAATTCTTCTGCCCTAAAACTATGAAGGAACTATAGAGGAGGGCGTATCTTGGTTTACCACTCTGAGTTAGCTCGCAAGCAAGCCCTAAAATTTGGCTATTCGGTGCCAAAGCAGGACTCAGAATTTCTCTCAGAACTTTTGTCAAATGTAAAGTCTTATCCAACATGTTTCCCACATGTGCTAGGTCTGCGATGAGTTTTTAAACTTGTACAGAAAATCGCTAAATGCAGAAAATAACTGTTGTACGGTCAATAGCTGGTGGCTTCTGCTCTTGCGAAGAGGAAGCAAATTAGGTGGGTTAGCTGATACCTGTGCAGCAAGAAGGAGAAATAGCTTTACCAAGTTGTGTGATAAAGGTTTAGCATGATCGGTTCAGAGTTCAGCTGCTCAGAGAAGAAAAACACAAATCTTCAAGCTTTGACCTTCTCTAAACTCCTTAGTCGAACCAATACAAACAGAAATAGACATGGTGATCTAACTAGTAAATAACATCCTTAGTGACACGGTGTTATTGTGTAATTGCCTCTTCTGATCATTTGGAAAGAAGTGAACAACCTCCTGTTCTTGAATAAATCTAAGTTCTCTAAATAAAAGACCTAACTACAACTCTGATTCTCGTAAAAGCAAATTATGATGTACGAGTAAGTATTCAATGATAAAGATATTTTCTGTTTTTTTTTTTTAATAACTTTTAATTATTTTTTAAAATTTACATTTGAAAGTAAGCAGCCAAATGAAGCCAAGCCATAAAGGGCTGATTTGTTTTTTAAATTTTGATTCTTTCATAAAGGTCTAGATAATTTTCTTCTAATAATAAGTCTAATAAGTTTTCTTCAACTTTGGAGCTCTCAATGCTTTTAAGTTAATTGTTATCGTGTAGACTAAGTTTAGCTACTTTTAAGAGGCGTTGCGTTATGTCACATTGCGCTGGGAACGCCCCAAAAAATCAAATTTCTAGGTCAATGATTTAAAAAAAAAATTGATGAAAAACTTGTCCTAACAGACAGTCACTTGTAATGCGCGACTTTCCAATCAGCCGCAAGTGAAGGGAAATGACTGCATTGAGCTTCCTGGATATGAAAGCTCCAGTTACCTGGTGTAAGGCGGCAAGTAGCCGCTATGCTCACGGCCAAATTCATCGCACTGTCACGAAGTGGGTAGCAGGGTTTAATTTGTAAAGTTACGTTTCTAGTCTGAATATTTTCCTGGCAAACCGTTACACAAACTAATGAAAGCAATATTGTTCTCTTAAAATATTTTAAATGAGCTCAGCCTTGGAAGCGACACAATTGCTGTGTATATGGTTTCATGATAAGAAAAACTTCTCTCGGCTCAAATGTAAGAGAGTGCATGTGAGTGACAATGGTAATGTGCTGCTCCTGGCGAGCAGAAAGAAGTTTCCTGCCGATATTTAGTATTGCGGACGATAGATGCAATGCCAGAAAGGATAGGGAAAAAAAGCAAACTAATAGAACACGTTTAATGAACAGTTATATTAACTGAAGGAACAGGTGTCAGCAGTACAACTCCTCTACAGGTAGTTCCAAGAACAGTGCAGCTACTTGTTCGCAGAGTGCACAGTTCTGGGCCAATGAATATAGACCACAGATTGTCATGTTGATAGCGAAAAACAAATATACCAGAAAAAAAAAAAACAATCTTTTACGTGATCTTTTATACATTTCTCAATACGCTTCAAACTGGAGGTCTTTTTTTGTCTCAAACCTTATTGTTGAGTTTCCTAGCTATTTCCTATATAAAATGTCTAATTTGAATTGTTTCTTCGATCTCTGGTTTTTCAGTTACGGTGGAATCCTACACACCGGCCAGTCCGTGGAAAGCAGTTTTTCTTAGAGGAGCTCGTTCCTGGGAAACAACAAGGATTAAGAACACTCACACGAATCACCTGAGTGTAAGTGAGAAATTGTCTTTCAACTTGGAATTTTGTAATCCATTAATCCTCGTTAACATTATGTAATTGGAGGATCAGACATTACACTGAATCGCACTTTAAAGACATGTTTCGCCATCTGTTTCTGGTTGTACACACTAAGAAGGCCTGATGTGAAACTAGATCAGCTATACTCCAGCAAAAATCTCCAAAAAGTGAAACAGAATTATAGAAATATTTCAAGTATTATATAATTAATTTCTCTCTAGAAATATAAGAGATATTAGAGACACATAATTCTAAAAATGACCTTTGAGTGCATATTTTAAGGTCATAAGAACAATGACAGAAGTACAACGGATTTCAATTACAAAAATTTATTCAAATAAAAAGCGATAGTCCTAGATTATTGAAGCACATCTGGATACAATGGTGCCAGAGAGAATCATCGGAGCCGCTATCTTGAAATTGAAGCTGCTAGATTTTGTATCACTAATGCTGCTTCAGAAGTGTAAGGGAATGCAACAAATAAACACTTATGTGTTATAAATTAATTCGCACTTGTTTCAATTGTGTTACTGTCAATATAGTTGATATTTATGGCAATATTTGAGTTATTAGTCATATATAAACACCATGATATAACTTGACAGGAGTTGATAAACAAGAAAATTTAGATAATGTCCCAGGTAATATCGGAAATATTGTTTTCAGAAGTATAGCTCTGAATATGTAAGTAGTGTTGGTGTTTTAAGTATAAAGTATGGTGGAAATTTGAAATTCTATTTGAGGCAGTTCTTTAGGTGGTTCAGTTCTGCATATACGTTTTACAAACTTTAGTCAAAATGAAATATAATATACATATTTCCAATTAAAAAATAATAATAATAGTTAACTACTTGAGATAATTTGGGAATCTCGTATGACTTCGCACCAGATATTTTATTTGCTTTTATAAATGTCATTAAAAAAAAAAAATGTAAATCAATATAATGAAAGGATCTTTTAAATAAAATAAAGTAACAGCAGTGACTCACAAAATGTAAGATGATAAATTAATAGATAGAAGACATAATTGCAATGATTGCATCATAGTTTATCGGTTTAAAATGTTTAAGATGAAAACATAGAGAAATACATAAAATTCTCTACAATAAAGGGAGAAGAGATTGTCGTACAAGCATAAGAATAAAGCCAACCAAAATCGACAAATTTGAGAACGTAGTAAAAGTAGCTGATGAATTCTGCCGGCCAATATGGTAACGCCACGCATGTTACAAACAACCAATAAAAGAGCATCTTGTCCGCAGCAAGCTGTCGAGAGAGCTGACCAGAAACCATTGCACAAGAGTTGAATGTTTGTTCTAAAATTTAAAGCGACTACCAATGCATTCACTTCCATTATAATTAATATAATTCCATTTACGATTGTAAAGTAAAGTGAAATATTGCCAACATCTTGCATATAGAACTTCCAGAATGATATTTCATTTTGCTAAACAGTTTTTGCTCTAAATAAAGTAATTACTCCATTTTGGAATTAAGGCGTAAATACTTCAAGGATCTACTCTTACTCGAACACTAACAAATTACTGTAGAATTGAGAATAGATATTGAATATAATGTTCAAAGTGCTAGTAAGTAACAAGCTGTGTTTTGCAGACATTCTGCCTGGATATATGTATATAATATAAATAAACGTACGAGTAATTACGTAGTAGGTAATCACTTAAGTATTGAATAGTTGAGAGACCATAAGATTGGAGGTGTAAGTAATTATTCTTGCACTACTTCCTTGCTGCCAGCCACACTACGAAGTAACAGGCGCTAGTTTATTGCACGCTCATTGATCTCCATCACATCTCCAGGAAGGATTTCTTTTACTTTCTCTTATCACACTTAAAGAGGAAGTATTGATATCATTTCAAAAAAATTGAAAACTAGCTTTTAATGAATTATTTTAGGAAGAAGTTTACAAACATATTGCATTTAAGACTTATTTTATTAGTAGTTAATCAAAATTAATGTGAGTTCATCTATTCTTTCCTAACGTTTGTTCGAACGAGCGTAGTTACAGACAGACAATAATGAAAGAACAATCAGGTGCAAGGAAACATTCACATGCACGTTACCGTAGTTCACATAATTAAATTCTGAAACCAATTTAAATTTAGCAAAACTAAACTAAATCTGTTCCAGTACTACCTGTTGACTGACCGTTTTGAATGAATAGCCGGTTGAAATTTAAATTAGACCGACATATTTAATTCTTATTAAGTCCATACAGGTCACGAAGCCGTACATTTCATTTAAAAGCCACTTGAAATACGGCTCTCTAGAGTCTGTAAAGGAATTCGTTGTAACCCTTTTCAGAAAAAAAAACGCCAAAACGACAGCCAACTCAGAATCCTGTTACTTTGGATTTACTATTATTTCCAAATGCTATTGAGAGTCTTATAGTGGCACCGAAAGCCAAAGATCGAATTTAAATTTTCTTCGATTTTCCGTTTGTGGGCTATGCTAACCATTGGTAGAAACTCCGTTTCCTATTCAAGGGACCGGCAGAATCATACAATCGACTAGTTGCCCCATTGCTATAAATAAAGTCTAAGAACGTGCAATACTCTTTTGTATCTCCTAAGCATGCTGAAGCACCACATTGGGAATCCACTTCAACATTTCGAAATAAGAAAATTTTAGTACCAGTGAGTGTAGTGTGCTAACATTAGATTCTCAATTATTATTGTACTAGCATCAAAAGTAAGTCAAGGATATTTTATGAATTATCTAAAATTATTTTTAAAAAAGAAGGTGAATAAAATGTAAAAATATTAATGAATACCAATTTACCAACAAACGATATAATAAGAACATATAATTTAAATAAAATGAGAATTATTATGGCAGATTCTGTAACCACACTTGGTAGAAACTCTATAAGGATACATTTGTATTATGTTCTTTAAGAAGTTTGTTATTTGTCAACAGTTCTAAATAATCTTACTTTTTTGTGGGTAATATAATGAAGAAACGAATTGACCACACCCACAATCTGGCATGTCGCAGTATTTTTCTAATGATTGTTGGTGTTACCAGTACGTCTCCCAATTGAAGTCAATACAATTACTATCTAGACGGGGTTACCCAACGTGTTTTGGTCCAATTGTCCCCAGTATAAGATTCAGTTTTTTGTCGCTATCAAAATTGATATGAGTAGTTGCTGACTCCTGCTTCTTTAATGACGGAGTTATTGGCTAAGAATAATAAATAAGTCATAAGCAATTTTTTTTTCGCAAAGAAAAACAAGCGTTTGGGTTGGTGTAGACTTATAAATGTTGGTTTTAGGCTTGTTTCTAAAAATGACTTATTAAAAATATTTCTTAGACAGAAAGGGAGTAGCGGAATAAGAGGGGTCTGGCGGCCCCCACCGGTTTTGAAACAATCGACCCAAAAACTTTGGAGGAGACCGAAAAAAAAATTTTTGAAATTTTTTCCGACCCTCTCCAACCCCACAAAAACCCGTAAACGAGAAAAATGTGTTTTTTTGATATTTTAATTTTTTTCGAGCGTTCTAATCCTTTTAAAGCGGTTCCAACGCAACTAAAAATTTATTTTGGATGTGTAGATGTTCCCTGAATTTTTTCGGTTTTTACTGTACAGTTAAATGAAGTGAAACATAGCTTTGAATCCAAAAAAATCGTTAAAAATCGGGATTTTTTAAAAACAAGTCTTCGGCATTTTGGGCTGACTCGATGGAAAATGACGGCCTAACTATGGTTGAAAGAAGATACACTCTTACTCTACAAAATGGCGCAATTGAAACTCAATTTGGTTGCTTGTTGTCTGCGATAACTCAATTTGAGTAAAACGCGAATTTAAAAGGTATGCGATTTTGGCCTATAAAATAAGTCACAATTTAATTAAACAAAAAAAGCACCAAAAATAATGTTCGTATAAAGGTATTCTAAATCGCTGATCAAGAATTTGATGTCAAAAACATGTTTTGACAATTGACAGCTGTTAAAAATGCTGTCCACAAAAAACGAAGAATTCATTTTTTTTCAATTTTTTTTAAATGCACGGATAATTGTTTTTATTTTCAATTCATTGAGGTAATTATAATCTTGAATTTAATGATAAAAGTATATGTTGATAAAACGTCATATCACATTTTTTTAGTTTGATTTTGTCGAAGATGTTAATTTTTTGAAATTTTTTTTCGCTAAAACAGAGATGCCACCAAAAAAACGAAAACTTCCAAATGATGAATGAATGATGAACCTGTAAAAAGGATCTTCAAATCTTTTTCTGTCATTTCGGGAAAGTCTGATACATCGTCTGATGTCAATGGTTTGAAGATCCTGATGCTGACAAGTTTGAGAGTTCTGATAATTGTCGTTCCACACGATCACGATCTTGCGGAAAAGTTTCGTGATGACTGTGGCTTGTTGATGGTAAATTCGGATCCGCACTGACTAGACGAGTTGAACGACGACATTTTCCGCACAGAACGTTTCCTACATCCACTTCTTTGTCCAGTTCAACTGAAAACAAGTTGGCTTCTTCTTCTGAAGTAATGACTTTTTTTTGCCCGGTGCCGTATCGCAACAGTAGGTCGCATTTTATGCACCTTTCATCATTTGGAAGTTTTCAAATCCAATTCCTCGGATTCGAATCTACCATCACGAGCCTGACCTCGAGCTGACTCCGCAGAATCACATTAATATATACACTTATTTTTCCCACATTACTCTCGTATGCTCTTACGCTCTTACGCTGCTTATGCTCATGTTCTGATGTACTCTTAATCATTTTACACGCTCTCCTGCGATTGTATTCATGTCAAACCCTCCGAGTGTTAACATCTATTTTTGCTGTTAAATAAATTTTTTTAAAAAGCTCTTCTCTCTTTCAAATATCATAACTACAGACCCTTATGCTGGCCATTTTCGTCTACAAAATATTTGTTCAAGTAGCCCTGCAGATTGACTGTTATATCTAGTTATTTATAATAATCAAACTATTAATTACAGGTTAGAAAGAAAAACGTTATAAAAAATATAAAAAATTATGAGGCTAAAAAATTCAAAAACTTTTTTTGTATAAAAAACTTACATCAATGATTTTGTTTATTTCATTTATTTATTTTTATTTTTAAATAAAAATCGTCGGTTTAAGTTCATTCTTCGATTAAAGTAATTGTTATTGTATGAAGTAGTCAAACGTTTATAATAATAGGTAATAATTATCTGGCTTTATCGCAAATAATATAGTTTTCTTCAATTACATTCTCAATCTAGGAATTCATCCCACAATGTTGTATATATGTAATATAAAGTAAATAAGATATGCACATTTTTAGGACAGCTAATTATTCCAATATTTTACTATAAGTAAAATTAGGGGGACTAAATTAAATTACAATTGAGAAATCAATAATTGTTGTTGAATAATCTACTTGTGGCTTGTTGATGGTAGATTCGAATCCGAGGAATTGGATTTGAAAACTTCCAAATGATGAAAGGTGCATAAAATGCGACCTACTGTTGCGATACGGCACCGGGCAAAAAAAAGTCATTACTTCAGAAGAAGAAGCCAACTTGTTTTCGGTTGAACTGGACAAAGAAGTGGATGTAGGAAACGTTCTGTGCGGAAAATGTCGTCGTTCAACTCGTCTAGTCAGTGCGGATCCGAATTTACCATCAACAAGCCACAGTCATCACGAAACTTTTCCGCAAGATCGTGATCGTGTGGAACGACAATTATCAGAACTCTCAAACTTGTCAGCATCAGGATCTTCAAACCATTGACATCAGACGATGTATCAGACTTTCCCGAAATGACAGAAAAAGATTTGAAGATCCTTTTTACAGGTTCATCATTCATTCATCATTTGGAAGTTTTCGTTTTTTTGGTGGCATCTCTGTTTTAGCGAAAAAAAATTTCAAAAAATTAACATCTTCGACAAAATCAAACTAAAAAAATGTGATATGACGTTTTATCAACATATACTTTTATCATTAAATTCAAGATTATAATTACCTCAATGAATTGAAAATAAAAACAATTATCCGTGCATTTAAAAAAAATTGAAAAAAAATGAATTCTTCGTTTTTTGTGGACAGCATTTTTAACAGCTGTCAATTGTCAAAACATGTTTTTGACATCAAATTCTTGATCAGCGATTTAGAATACCTTTATACGAACATTATTTTTGGTGCTTTTTTTGTTTAATTAAATTGTGACTTATTTTATAGGCCAAAATCGCATACCTTTTAAATTCGCGTTTTACTCAAATTGAGTTATCGCAGACAACAAGCAACCAAATTGAGTTTCAATTGCGCCATTTTGTAGAGTAAGAGTGTATCTTCTTTCAACCATAGTTAGGCCGTCATTTTCCATCGAGTCAGCCCAAAATGCCGAAGACTTGTTTTTAAAAAATCCCGATTTTTAACGATTTTTTTGGATTCAAAGCTATGTTTCACTTCATTTAACTGTACAGTAAAAACCGAAAAAATTCAAGGAACATCTACACATCCAAAATAAATTTTTAGTTGCGTTGGAACCGCTTTAAAAGGATTAGAACGCTCGAAAAAAATTAAAATATCAAAAAAACACATTTTTCTCGTTTACGGGTTTTTGTGGGGTTGGAGAGGGTCGGAAAAAATTTCAAAAAATTTTTTTTCGGTCTCCTCCAAAGTTTTTGGGTCGATTGTTTCAAAACCGGTGGGGGCCGCCAGACCCCTCTTATTCCGCTATCCCTTTTGTTTAAAAATAGCTTCCAATTTAATGCTGTTTTGAGAGACTGTTTGATACGTTAATAAGGTTTTAATTTTTTGTCTTGCTGGGATTAGATTTGTGATGAACTTGTACCTATTTATATTTCTAAATTAGTTTCCCTGACAAATTTTGGAAAGTAAAGAAGGATAGAAAAATAATTAATATGCTACGAAATCGAGCTTCAAGAAGGGAGTTCAATAAAACTCAAGAAACTATAAACCTAAAAACACATGTAGAACAAAATGTAAATACAAAAAACCAACTTAGCAAAAACAGGAGCTAATAGCAATTGAAAAAAAAATTATTTAAGCAACAAGTATAAAGCAGCGCAACTTTTTTAAAATTCTATCTACACTGATATGCAAATCTACAAATTTTAATTTTTTTTTTTTAAGTTAAGTTAATACAGTAAAATTACTCAAATGATATCAATTGAGTATTAATGAAATGATTGGTACTTGCTGATTTGTGTACCTTTTAGCGTTTAATCAACCCTTATACTTAACTTTTTAAATTGTAAGTTTTTGTTAATGAGTTACTTTACTTCTGAGTGTAATTTTTAATCAAAGCGTTAATCAGATCAACCCAGAAAGGATTAAATATAGAAACAAAGTTGAAATGTATGTCACAGAGATGTGAACTGTTGCTTTCACTTCCAGTCTGACGGAGAATGAACCCAGCGCATGTGACCAGTGAAACTTCGGCCATTACTAGATGCAATCAGCAATTATTGAATTGTTTTTATTTGGCAGAAGGAGACCATTGAGGCCCCTTTAAAGCGAAAAGGATCAAGAATTACGAATTCTACTCTCTTTCATTGTCAACTATTTCACTTATACATTTTTATCAAGGAAATTGACTAAATGTTATGTGCTCTATAATGAAAAGGTAATTGAGATAATCATGAGATCACAGACTCCCAGAAAATCAATTGTTGCTTTTGGTCCAATGGGCGTAGGTAGTTAACTGTAAAAGAAGATTCACATGTTCACTTCTTACAAAGCTTTGCCGTACAATACTGTCATACACAAAATCTACTAATATAAAATTAGAGCTGTAGACATTTGATATACTAAAAGGAAAGTGAGGTAATTGTCCAAGTTGCTCAATGGCTGGCCAACCTGTTTTGTATTTGCTAATTGAGAGTAAATAAAGTCCATAAATAAAAGATAGAATACTTGCAGTAGTGGACAAGAACTTATTTAGTTTATTTAGTTAGTACACTAATAAAAAATGTATTCGCAAACTGGCCTGTCCAGTTTCAACTGGCCCGCCATTTCATATGAGGAAAAGAAGGAATATTGAAGGACAATTAACTGTTAACTATCGTTTTTATCAAGTTATATTACCTTTAAGTCTATCGTTTATTCAAAATTAAATCTATTTCAAAAAAAAATAAAGTTCAAAAAAGTTTATCATTTCCGTTTTGACACATTCACTTACTTGCACTTACTATTCAATATTTCAAGTGTCTAAATGGTCCAATGGCTTCTAAACTTGAACCTCAGAAACTGAAAGAGATCAACACGTCAAGTGGACACCTTCCTGGACATCTGACGATAAAGGATAATTAATTGTTTGGCAAAGTTAGTAAAAAAGCGGCTTCAAGAACCGTGATCTTGCACCCGACTGGAAAGTTAGTCGAAAAAAAACAAGAGTAGATAACTGGGGACAAAACTTCAATCAGAGCAGAAGTCGAATATACTAAGGAATTCAAGAGAACATTGGTCAACCTCAAATCGAGAGAACTTGACGAGAAAGTTGTGCAAGCGAGAATGAGGCTCTACACGCCAAGATGTCTTACAGTAACGCATTCCACAGCTTCTCCTTCAGTGTGCAATGCATGCAGTATAGCGACAATGGTGCTGCATATTTTGGGACCAGTCCTAAATATTTAGGCAAGATGTATAAGGGAATTGTGGAATATCGAGATTCTATCTACAACCTTATATAAGTTTTTTAGAGTGTTATATTTAGACTTGTTACAGCCTGATTGTAATTTAGGTATAAATGAATTTGGTCCAGATAGTCTGATTAATGCGTTAGATAATTAGTTTGTCTAAGCATCTCAAAAATATCTTCACGAAACAATATGAGGAGAAAAGAACAACAGCTGTAGTGCAACTTAAAAGTGCAAGCTCTATCAATGCGAACGTAAAATGGCAGAATTCAAGTGGACGATAATTACACAAATGGGAAAAGAGGGAGATAGAGATGTCATGTACGTGAAAGTTAACGTTTTTACTAAAAACATTTGTGAAAGTAACATATGCAATTATAATTACACTTAATCCCTGAGTAAATAATATACCATTGGAATATAAGAGTGGAGCAACAGAAATTTGGACATCAATTGGAGTAGCTTTATTTATACCGAGCGAATCTGTCTGCAGTTTCCAGGCCGTTCTATTGGCCGGAGCGGTATGAAGGTCTAAGCCCGTTCACGGTCAAGGGTCGGTCGCACTCTAGGTGCGGTCGTGTTTAAATCGTTGGATCTGGTTTTCTGTGATTCTACAGCTTCGGTCGCACAATGAACTGCTTCATTGAACAACTTCTACTCTGCTCTAAGAGGGTAAGGAAGAACCAGTGAAGGTATTCCTATCAGAAATGGAGGGAGGGAATTACATGTTAGACACAAAGTTACTCTATAATTCTAAAATGTTTGACCATTAACACCTTATTGTATATTTAACACTTGCAGGAGGTAGTAGTGTGTACTGGACACCACAATGTACGTGATTATAGATTAGTATTGTTAATTGAAAATTATTTAAAATATCAAATTTGTGTACAGTAAATTCATGGAAATGTATTTTTGTTTTGCATAAATCGTGAAACAAATAAGATTTAAACAAAGCCAATGTTGGCGAACAATCAGATGTACGAGCGTGAGTTTAATGCAAATGCATGTTTTTGCAGGATATGCCATGGAAGAAACTTCACTTTCTCTAACTGAACATTTGAGACAGTACTCGATGTCAGTGGACTGGACAACGTTCGGAGAATAGTCTCATTGGAAAACAAAATAGATACACTTGTCGAATGGAGAAAGAAGCTTGGAAGTGAAATCAATGCTTATTTGAACATTGGCTTTCTCTTAATTGATTTACACAATTTTCTTTAAAGAATTTGTGTTAAAAAAAAAGTTTGACTTTAATGTTAAACATGTACATAAGCTTTGAGCAATAAATTTAAAGCATGACATAAAAGCTTATCCAGAACTCTACTGAATCAATCATTCTCTAAGAAAAAAAATCAAAATTAAAAAAAAAGGTTAGTTTTAACACAATGACCAACTTCAAAAACCACATTTCTCTAGATAGTTGCGGAAAACTCAAAATACCTTTTCGCACATCCGGAGGATTAATATTTTCCAAGTGACAGTTTCGGATAAATATTACAAATTTGTTTTGTACCGATCTTTGATTATTTTTATTTATTTATTTATTTATTTATTGCTTTTAAATTTTGTACAATTCATAGCAAGAGTTGGTCTCGGTTACCAATTACTATATATATATACAACACACAATAGAGTGATACATACAATTTTATAATATATTTGCTAATAATTATACACAATTGAATAACTATGAGATAGAGTATACAAATAATAAGAAAGAAAAAGTAAACAAATCTGCGTTTAAAAAACAAACAAATAAGAAATATCAACCCACAAGTATAGCTCTTAGCCTTAATGCATTATAAACATAAAAATATATACTTTTTAATTTACTCAAGTTATCTACAAAAAGGAGATCATCTACTTGGTCTTGAAACTTTACATTCGATCGCACATAACTTCTTAAATAAGTGTCCCTAAATAAAGATAATACAGTACACTCTAACAAAAAATGTGCAAATTCATCTTTAGAACATTTACATAAAGAACAAACATTGTCAGGATTGAAGCTATGAACAGTTCCATTTAGATAAATTCTAGGTTTGATTTTGCTCATTAGGCGGATTTGTGACAAAGTCCGAATAAATTTAGGATCACATCTGAAGTAGATGTATGGTTCAGGCAAACCAAGAAGGCTTATGCTTCTAAAATAGCTATTAAAGGAAGCATGAGTCACAGAAAGTACATCCTTACTCAACAAATTATTATTAAAACTTTCTATCAAGGAGTTTTTCCTTTTTCTTAACTCCTCCGAACTTTGCGCTAGCCACACATCGTCGCCACCTATAGCCAATAAGAGTCTTCTAAATTCCATTGCCCAGTTATGAGGCAATTGAATAGTATCTGACTGTTCAAACAAACCATTATAGCAGACTCTTGGTAGACTATCATGAGGTAGATTTAAGATTTTTGACCAGAATCCCAACATTCGTTTAAAAATTAGAGCTTTAATATGCAGCCGATTACTTTCCAAACGGACAAAAGCGTCAGGCGTATTGCGAGAAAGATGCAGTAACGATTTTAGGAATTTTAAATGCACTCTTTCCAGAAGGTCGAAATAATTAGGGCTCCAAATTTCCGAAGCATAGAGTAAAACACTCGAAACCATACTGTCAAAGATGTACATCTTATCCCTCCAAGAGTTGCACCCGGATCTGGCTATGAGACTCAACACGGAAGCCATAGCGACAGAACTTTTTTTTACAAAGTGCTTGGCCGCTAAGATAAACTTGGCGGAGGCGGAAAAAGGGACCCCCAAGTACGAAGCGCTGTTTACTAAACTTAGCTTACTTCCTTCATATAAAAAATCCCTTACTTTCTTCGTTCTACCTCCTTTGTGACAGTGTAGCACTACCGTTTTTTGTGGGTTCACTTTAATTTGATTAATTTCACAGTAATCCGACAGCAATTTCAATTTATTTTGTGCATCATACCAAGAATAGATCTTTGATTTTAAATATTCAAAATTATTCTTTTTTGAAAATATTTAGATTTAAAAGTTCAGTATCTACCATTATTGTAAAATTTTAAATCTTACAGCAGTTTAACAAAAATTGTGTTCAAACTTGATTATTTCTACAATTATACATTTCTAGAAACGATAGCCAGCACTAATCTCCAGAGCTGCTTTGTACTAGTATCAAATTTATTGATAAATTATAGATAATTATTGAGATTTTTTTAGTTAAAGTTTGGTTCAGTTTGAAACAGAGAAAACTTTAACTTCAAATATCTCGTAAACTACTCGATCGATTTTGTTTATATTTTACCTGTATATGGAGATAACTTTTGTCTATAATTGTGTAAAATTTAGTTAAAATCTATCGAGCAGAAAACGAAATTTTTTGTGTTAAAATTTGGTTCAGTTTGAATCAAAGAAAACTTTAACTCCAAATATCTCGTAAACTACTCGATAGATTCTGTTTATATTCTACCTGTAATTGGAGACAACTTTTGTCTATAATTGTGTAAAATTTAGTAAATATCTATCGAGGAGAGAACGAGATTTTTTGAGTTAAAGTTTGGTTCAGTTTGAAACAAAGAAAACTTTAACTTCAAATATCTCGTAAACTACTCGACAGATTATGTTTATATTTTAACTGTATATGGAGACAACATTTGTCTATAATCGTATAAAATTTTGTTAAAATCTATCGAGCAGAAAACGAGATTTTTTGAGTTAGAGTTTGGTACAGTTTGAAACAAGGAAAACTTTAACTTCAAATATCTCGTGAACTACTCGATAGATTTTGTTTATATTTTACCTGTATTTAGAGACAACTTTTGCCTATAATTGTGTAAAATTTAGTTAAAATCTATCGAGCAGAAAACGAGATTTTTTGAGTTAGAGTTTGGTACAGTTTGAAACAGGGAAAACTTTAACTTCAAATATCTCGTGAACTACTCGATAGATTTTGTTTATATTTTACCTGTATATGGAGATAACTTTTGTCTATAATTGTGTAAAATTTAGTTAAAATCTATCGAGCAGAAAACGAGATTTTTTGTGTTAAAATTTGGTTCAGTTTGAAACAAAGAAAACTTTAACTTCAAATATCTCGTAAACTACTCGACAGATTATGTTTATATTTTAACTGTATATGGAGACAACATTTGTCTATAATCGTATAAAATTTTGTTAAAATCTATCGAGCAGAAAACGAGATTTTTTGAGTTAGAGTTTGGTACAGTTTGAAACAGGGAAAACTTTAACTTCAAATATCTCGTGAACTACTCGATAGATTTTGTTTATATTTTACCTGTATTTAGAGACAACTTTTGCCTATAATTGTGTAAAATTTAGTTAAAATCTATCGAGCAGAAAACGAGATTTTTTGAGTTAAAGTTTGGTACAGTTTGAAACAGAGAAAACTTTAACTTCAAATATCTCGTAAACTACTCGACAGATTATGTTTATATTTTAACTGTATATGGAGACAACATTTGTCTATAATCGTATAAAATTTTGTTAAAATCTATCGAGCAGAAAACGAGATTTTTTGAGTTAGAGTTTGGTACAGTTTGAAACAGGGAAAACTTTAACTTCAAATATCTCGTGAACTACTCGATAGATTTTGTTTATATTTTACCTGTATTTAGAGACAACTTTTGCCTATAATTGTGTAAAATTTAGTTAAAATCTATCGAGCAGAAAACGAGATTTTTTGAGTTAAAGTTTGGTACAGTTTGAAACAGAGAAAACTTTAACTTCAAATATCTCGTAAACTACTCGACAGATTATGTTTATATTTTAACTGTATATGGAGACAACATTTGTCTATAATCGTATAAAATTTTGTTAAAATCTATCGAGCAGAAAACGAGATTTTTTGAGTTAGAGTTTGGTACAGTTTGAAACAGGGAAAACTTTAACTTCAAATATCTCGTGAACTACTCGATAGATTTTGTTTATATTTTACCTGTATTTAGAGACAACTTTTGCCTATAATTGTGTAAAATTTAGTTAAAATCTATCGAGCAGAAAACGAAATTTTTTGTGTTAAAATTTGGTTCAGTTTGAATCAAAGAAAACTTTAACTCCAAATATCTCGTAAACTACTCGATAGATTCTGTTTATATTCTACCTGTAATTGGAGACAACTTTTGTCTATAATTGTGTAAAATTTAGTAAATATCTATCGAGGAGAGAACGAGATTTTTTGAGTTAAAGTTTGGTTCAGTTTGAAACAAAGAAAACTTTAACTTCAAATATCTCGTAAACTGCTCGACAGATTATGTTTATATTTTAACTGTATATGGAGACAACTTTTGCCTATAATTGTGTAAAATTTAGTAAAAATCTATCGAGCAGAAAACGAGATTGTTTGAGTTAAAGTTTGGTATAGTTTGAAACAGGGAAAACTTTAACTCCAAATATCTCGTAAACTACTCGATAGATTTTGTTTATATGTTACCTGTATTTGGAGACAACTTTTGTCTATAATCGTGTAAAATTTAGTTAAAATCTATCGAGCAGAAAACTATAATTATATAATACAATTATTATCTCAATAATTATAGATAAAAATATCCATTGTTGTGGCTATCCTTTATCCAAGAGATTTTTGAGAGCAAGTGTAGCTCATACATGTTTTCGATATGTTTGCTCTCCATCTATTTACCACACCAAAAATTCTACTGAACTGAAAACAGGAGAATCAGCAGGTTTTCAGCCAAAGAAACTAACAAACAGAAGACTGTAATCAATCGTTAATTCTTATTCAATGTCAGATTGGTAAAATGAAGGATGAAAGGGGGACAGCCGCAGTAACCTTGACAACACTCTAGTGCAAGGAAAATACATCTAGGTATGGGAAAACTCCAACTAATAACTTCTTTGTTATCCGCTACTTAGTATTCACACACAAATTACTCGAGAAATATTTAAAATTAATTACAAAATTATAATTAATTCTTTCGACTCCATTTTAATAAAATTAGGGTCATCTCTTTACTAATGTGAATTACTCAAAAAACCACGTTAGGAATTTTGGTTGATAACTTTTAATTAGAAAATTCATCTTAACCAGGAGAAGAAGTCCAACCAAGAAATTTGTGAATTTTGAAGCTGCTCGTATGTAGGATATGCCATGCAAGAAACTTCACTTTCTCTTACTGAACATTTGAGACAGTACTCGACGTCAGTGGACTGGACAACGTCCGGAGAATAGTCTCATTGGAAAACAAAACAGATACACTTGTCGAATGAAGAAGCTTGGAAGTGAAATCAATGCTTATTGGTTTATATGCTTGTATCTTGTATTTTGTCAGATTTATGAGCTACTTCTTTGTCACCATCCCTGTCTTACAATACTCAATACCAAAATCACTGCACTCAATATAGTTACAATATAGTATAATATAGCTGATAGTTCATATGTGCAATGTTTTGATTTTAGCAAACCTATCCACACACCACAACCAAATCCAAAGGATCACGTGGCCCGAGAATGAAGCCTTCTCGGAATAGTAGTAACCTTTCTAACGAGGGCTTGAGAAGCATTTGACTTCTCCAGAATGCCTGCATGATTACGAGATGACGATCTACAACCCCTCTTACTATCCAAATCTGCCCACTCGTCTCTCTTTCTATGATTATCTTATAGTGTCTGCAGCCAGCGGGAAACAGAATACGATATATCCTCCAAGGAAGAAATCCTTTAGGAATGGCAGGAACATATTTCAAATAGAAGTTACTAGATCTGCAACTGGTCAATGAATATTAAAACTTTAAAAAAAAAAAACATTGGATCCGTTTTCGAGAACTTTAACAAAACAACACAGAAATGTGGCCTTTCCGGTTCGCAGATTTCGTCGTAAAGATTTTTATCGTTCTGATCGTCTAAACCAGATAGAAAGTTTCAACACATTCTGATGACTCCAACTACATACACAACCTGCACACAACAATCAGCATTTGAAAGGACCAATTTTCAGTTCTCTAGTGAACTTAAAATGGATATTTCCAGTCGAGATCTGTTCGAATGCATTTACTAATCAAAGTCTTGTTTTCTTCTTTCGTACGCCAACAGGGTTCTGGACAAAATATTCATGTTCTTGAGAAAACTTCCTTAGGTGCCCTTCAAAATTGAATCTCCTACCTTAAGTACAATTCAAAAGTTTGTCACAAAGAGTTGCGTACATAGCTATTGAACGAAAGTCCAAATGCTCATTTACCAGTATTTTCACCTGATTGCAATTTTTGCAATTAACAATAACATTTCTATACAAGGCTTTCTGTTTATAAAGTGATGATATTCTGGCTGGAATATGTGCCATCCTAGTTAGGATTACCCCCTCCACGCTTGGGAAAGGGAGTAAGGGCGCTAATGGCCGTAAGTAATCGATAAGTCGATATTAAATATTTAAGTAATAAAACTAAATAGTTGAAAAAAAAATCTCAGATCGGGAGTCTTCGAATTGTTCTCTAATAAAATATTTCTCTCCCAAGCTGCTGCATTATTCGGACCGTAACAACTTCCTTCTCCAAGAAATCCATCAAATGGAAATATTTAATTGGCCATTCACTCACTGTAATTAATATCTGTGTCTTACTTCTCAACGTGTCACTGCTGAATAACTCAACCTCTTGTCTTTATATAACACTTTAGGTTGTATTTACGTTCAAAATATGTAAATTTCAGATTAATGTGAACAACAGTATAATACTTATACAACTGTCCTACCGGACAGTTTTAATGTACATCATTAGTTCAAAGATTGTGCAACTTTAGTGTCGTCCCCTTCAATCATCAGTAAATGACCACAATTTAGGAAAATTGTTTTCATCAGGCTAAACTGGTAAACCTCAAAATTTTGATACTCACTAAGATTCGCCCTCATAAAACCACCTGAACTACCTAAGTCTTATTTAATAGATGAGATTATACTTTCATTCATTTAGAAAGTAGATTGAATCGCAATCGAGCAGATTCTTGTATCACAGGGGAGACACGTATTGATGAATATGATACCTGGATACTGTAATTTGGTTCTTAAAAATAATTTTTCTTGTGTCTGGCTGAGTCGCTTCAGATATACTGTTACCTTCAGTGGGCGCCATGGAAATCGAAAGAGGTTCGTTAAGTCTAATAAGTATTGGGATACTAGGTCCGATTCCCAGTTTAGGTCATGTATTTTATTTAATGTGATAATAAAGAAATTTAGATAAAGTGTGTTTGCTAGCTGCCTCCGCCCATTTCAGCTCATCAGTAGTTGGACTTAGAGCCCGCTTAGAATGGTGGACATTGCTTACGTCATTGTTTTTTAGTGAGTTCAAGAAAAGTTACTAGAGACCATTCAAGAAGATTATTACCATGAAAGGGTGCCTTGCTTGTAATGCATTCACCTTGCTTAGAGTTCTAATGCGATCTTAATGTACACAATATATGAGTAAAATTCAGGTGTTGCTCACTATAATACAAGTTAAGTTTCATTACAAACCATCACAGACACAAAGCTAAAATGCATTTCT
Organism: Rhodnius prolixus; assembly: GCF_049639745.1. Lineage (NCBI taxonomy): Eukaryota > Metazoa > Arthropoda > Insecta > Hemiptera > Reduviidae > Rhodnius > Rhodnius prolixus. The sequence continues at coordinate 4,128,548 of NW_027411592.1, read as the reverse complement.
GATACATGAACTTTGGGTTGATGTAGTTTTGCCATATTTTTTATAGATGGATTAATATAGGTGCTGAACAAATGTTTTCTCCCTTCTAGAACCCTGATTATGAAAGGGTTAATTTAGTTTGCAGTCAGATTGAAATTGAAGCGTCTAGTCGAAGGATGGTGCAGACTATTTAAACAGTTTGCTGCCAAACTACTAGAATCCGAAAGATTGCAAAGCCATGCAGTGCGAGGAGAATCTGCACAGGATGTCAACAAGGGTAAGATGTTCCAACTAAACCTTAAAAAGTGGTCGATTAGTATGACTGTACCAGCGTAATTATATTATAATCGTAGGAACTGAGTCTTTCAAATCCGAATACTGCTTTCACAATGTTTTTTGTACCACAACAGAAACTAAGAAATAATGTTAAGAAAACAAAATGAATATTACACTCTGAATGAAATCCACTCTATATTTGTGGGCAAAAAAAAGAGTAGCGAATTGATAAAGTAAAATAAAAATAAGCTCCCCACCTGTTGCTTCCTTCCCACATTTAACTCTGAAGGTCGTTATAATATATATAGCCACTCAATTGCGGTCGATAGAGAGGTAATTAATGCATCTTTTCGTCAAAGCTAACACTTTAATATTTATATGGTTTTCATTTTTCTTAAACTGAAAAGAAAATGACATATTTTCTGCTTTTTTTTTTATTGTGTTGTACAAATTTTAAAAATAGTTTCTAAAATAATTTGGTTTCAATAATTCAAATGTTTACTATAACAAAATGATTCAGTTGAATTATGTTTTGGGGTCACAGATTGTCCAGAACATCATTAAAAATCATTGTATCTAAACCAGCATCCAAACAATAAAGGGAAACTCATTGCCGAAACTGTAACTATACTTCCTGCACCTTGAGATGAACGAGAGTATCAGTTAAGTTAGTGACAACAAATAATGCGACTAGATCATCCGCTGTCTTAGTACAGTCCTTCAAATTTAAATCGTGAAAACGATTCAATAGTAATTGACTTTCGATATGCTAGATATGGTAGATTGAGACAGCAGGAGCAGAGAAAGATAGGATTGAAAGCTATAACAGGAAGTAATAGAGGGCGAATGGAGGAAGAACGTGTAGATGAGTACGTGATGAATTCAGCGAACTATCTCTCAAGAATGACGGGGTCGTAGACGATCCAGTCACTGACAGCAGTGTAGCTGGTCTGCATAATGTGGCACCGTTGTAGCCACTAAAGAAGAAGCGCTGTAAATAACCTTAATAAGATTTTACGTACTGTCATCTCTATATACGCCATCTTAACTCTATGTTCAATGTTCACTCACCGTAATGCAAAGAATAAAATAATTTTTAGTTTTTTTTGTTTTTTCCTTTTTCTTTGTATTCCTCAAAGGATATATGGGTTATCCCCCCAGTATAAGTTTTTTATTACATTTTGAGGAATTAAGTGAAAAATAGTTAAATTTACTTTGGACCTTTAAGGCAATTTAAATTTAAATGGAATTAAAACGCTTCTCGGCTTTGTATTACTAAAGCGAATAAATGGATTAAGAGGAGGCCCAAGGGCTTCGGTTGAACGTGAGCCTCCAACGTTTTGTTTTGCAGAGAACATTGATTTTTTGTGAAATTGGGTAATAATAAATTTATTGCACTATAAAACCTGTACAAAATTGAAGTCAACGACGACTCTAAAACAAATTAAAATCTGAGTAAGAATGGGTTCCGGGTTTCCTTTGAGAGCATTTTCGATTTATACAGTACTTGAAGAAGCAGGAAGATGGTATTGACTTCAGTATCTGACTCTGGAATCTTGAACGCAAGCGGTGGTTTTAGGAAGTTGCTGGATTTGTTTGTAGTCGAAATCGATGTCGACATTTGAGGAAAATTTGTTTGGCTGGGTATTTATAAAGTATTGGAAAGATTAACTTCCCTAGTAACCTCTATATTATGATCAATCTTAGATATGTTTTATAACAAATAAACTGAAACTAAATGAACCTATAAAAAATCTAATTGAAAATCAAAAAGCAAAAATGAATAAATAAAGATGAAAGTTACCTGAAGATTAATAAATAATGCAAGTAAAATAAACTATAGAAAATATTTAGAAACTACGATTTACTTTGATTGACATGTGATTAAAGAAGTTTTTTTAAATAAATAACCAAATACAAACATGAATGAAAAATGAAAACAAAAAATATCATTTCTTTATTTTAATTATTGTATTAGATTGTAGATAAAATCTAGAATTTTAGGTGTAGGCAACTGAAGACAGCCAATCACTTTGAATTTATAACAAAGAGCAAATCTGTTGCTAATTACACTAACCAATAGAACTTGTTTCTAATCCCTACAATCCGTGGCAATCTGCTAAAAAATGCATACATGACTCCTCATAAGAGTGTTAGTTCCCCCACACTATGTATTTAATAGTGACCATCTTCCAGATCAGTTTAAACTTCGATAAACAGGGAACCTAAATTTCTAAGTTTGATTTTTATATTAAATAGATTTCTTCAAAGACGCTCAACTGGATATTCTCGTAAATTTACCACCAAAAGTTTCATATTCTGTCCTAATCCTAATATCTAAATTGAATTTTTCTAAATTGGTATGTACTTCTACCGTAAGGAGGAAAATAGGTAAGCACCGGTTTGGCATTATATCTTAAGAAGATTTATGCTTGATTGCTGTCGGTTCAGTCAGTGACATGACACTTCCGATTTTGAACGCAGCCACTCTTATTGCCAGAGAGAGCAATTTTAAAAATCCAATATTCGTACTCTGGAGTCACAAGACTTGAATTTAAAATTGAAAGAATCTAACATCAAGCTAAGAAACCAAGTCATATTTTTGTGGAGGGTTTGGCCAATCAGCGTGGGTACAGATCCAAGAACAGCTAATCTGGGAGGCCTACAAAAAGAAGACCCTGCTCATCCTACAAGCACAGCGCCCACTGCAACTCTGACACCTACTGACACAACTACACCCTGTTCTGTACTTTTTATTTTTAAATAAAAATTCAACAAATCTGGGCAAGTAAGAAGTTCAAATTTGTCCATTTGCAAAATTCAAGAGGATTTTTGAAAGGAGGATTTCGAATTGAATTTGTTTTGTATCGTGTACTTGGCACTTACAACTTTAGAGTCAACGAGTGTCAAAATTTATCCACTTAGGGCCGCTTGCTAAGTTTGTTTATGATGTTAGAAAACGTACATCTGGTTTGAACACTTACACGACTATGACCATAATTTAATTTCCATCAAAACGTTAGCTGGCTTCAATATTATACATGTTTACCACAGGAAGCGTAACGTCAAATTCAACACTAGCACAAATACGTAAATCACAGGAAGTTACTTGTACTTCGTTAGAGTACACCCTTTGCGAGATACAGGAACTAAGCTAGGAAAATCTCGTAAGCAGAAGTGCACTAAGAATATTTGTTACTTTTTAGATTTGGTCGAAAACGCTTTTTAAAAGACCTTTAATCTGTGAATTCCGACTGCATGCTCTAGATTGTAACTTTCATTAGAAATACTTTTTCAGAAACATTCGTATTAGATCAGTCGAGAAGGAAGTTCGAGTGCCGACTATCATTGATACGTTAACTTGATTGATATGTACTTTACTGTCATCTGTATACATAACGGAACCGAAAGTGTTGATAAAATGTCGAGTCTAAAGAAAACCATTTCTAAAGAAAAAGCTACCGTACTCGATTTTGTTAAAGCTGTTGCCCTTAAACTAATAAAACACTATTATTGTTTGAAACGTTTTATCATAAAAATTTATCTTAAGAGGGATTCCAGGTGGGAGGAACTCTTGAACTTTGAACAAAATTCAGCATTTTGAAATTTTAAAAGTTAGATTTTTTAAAATGACATTAAAAGTAAGTCGCGTAAGATATCATATTCAATAGACCTCAGAACTGGAAAAGACACGTCTGGTGAGATCTCTATTTCAAAAATTTGCTGTACAATATTTTCTTTTAAGAGTGAGATATGTAACGATCAATTAATTTTAAAAGTAATCTTTTGATCAACAAATTGTTGTTTTATATTGTTTGCTTTGTTGAACATTATTCTTCAATAACAGAATAATAAAACTGATAATAAATCCTTTCTAATCAGAAATACTACCTCAAGGATATCCAAAATTTTAAAAAGTGCATCTAGATGAATTGTTTTCTTTTAAAAATAATATAAAATATTCTTCAAATATTTTTTTTTTAAACTCATAGAAAAAAAATAGTAATCAGCTCTTAGTTTGGTTGTTCACGGAATGTCTATATGGAAAACATTATTTAAATTCAAACATATTTAAATAATCACAAACCTGGAGTTGAGGCTCCTTGAAATGCAGTGTCATTTTTTCCATAATTCTGAAGTTAATAAAATATGCTACGTTCCTCAGAAAAAATTATGAACTTCGTTCACATATTTATATAAATTATTAATTTAATCACATTTAACTGTTTTCACTATTAAAAATTAAAATAACTATTCATTCCTGAATTATGAAATCAGGATAAAAACCTTGATTACTACTTTTTTATCCAGTAGGTACCATATTTAATCTTCAAAATGTATTAACAAAATAGACAAACAAAATTTATTCCCGCGTGACACAGACGAAGACCGAATATATACTGGAGAAAACAAACATTTCAATTCTATCCCGCCCATATTTTATCCCTGAAGTGGGACACGAGAGAAACTGCGGGCGCTCAATCTAGCGGTAACAGGTGGAAGTAAAAATGATCAAATAGGTATTCTTAAAATATAGATTTCAATAATTAAAATAGTTTTTAATAATAATCTTATTCTTGTAATCTACAATCTCTTTGTACCAGAATGCCTAATGTTAATATATACAACAATGTAAAAACTAGATAAACCATTTTATAAGTCCACACTACTTCATATTACCCGCTAACATTTCACTCACTTTCCAATCATTTATAAATACAAACAAGTTTATAAAGAAAATCATTTAAAAGAACTGTTAATGTATTTTGCTAAACAAAAAAGAAGAAACAATAAATTTTAGAGTTATTTATTTATTTCCTGTACATTTCTAAGATAAAGAATACAAAAAACAGTCAATTATTAGCATTAGTTACTGATTACAAACTTTCAGTCTTATTTGAAATATTCATCATTACACTGTGTACTCTTGTAATAATTCTTCGTAAAAACTGTTTTTCCTTTTTAAATTGAAGTATTTTTCGAAAATCGAAGGAATTTTATTGAATATATATTTGTCGACACAGAGATGAGTTCCTAAATAACTTACCTTCAATGTCTAAGTGTAAGGTGATTAACACTGCCAGATGTATTAATCCGATTGGTTTTCGCTTTAGTTTGAAAATGAAAACTGAAGGTATTATCATTGATTTTTAAATCGAGTTATATGCTCAAGGCTCCAGATATATCCACAAAAGTGAGTATAAATTCTCGAGTAATACTGACTTCACGTTTGATGTGGTAAGAGTGACTGTCTTCTCAAACTGGAAAAAACAAGTACTTTATCAAACTGGAAATATTAATAACATTTTGATCATTATAAAAAGTAAAAATTACATTTACTTTTCGCAGAGATATCGGGTTCTAGTCCAAATGCCTGTCCTTGGATTTTCTCTACCTAGTAGCCTCTGTGCAGTCTGCAACGAGAGAACCAATTCCGGATGCTGACAGTGGCAATGCACTGAATATATATTTTTGCACATAATCTGATTTCACTTGATTATTGTTAAAACTAAAGATTGACAATTTTATTGGCGCTGGATTTTCCACTCACCATCGGTCGGACACCCTGATTTCTTTGTATGTTAGCAACCTAGATATGCTTCTGTATACCACACAACTGCATCATCTGTACCTTCCAGTGGGTCAAATACTGAAAATAGTGACAAATCGCCTAATAGATGAATGAGAAATTGCAACAAACAGGTATTTACTGTTTTGGATTTTTTTATACTTTGTCTCGGTCGACCAAGATGAAGGTGAAAATTTAGTAGCAGACGACTGCTTCGCTTTAATAGTTTCCATCCATAAATTGTACTTTGGGGTGATGCATTCCGACTTTATGAGGATTGCGGTTGTTCGCGGCAGTTTGCTTCCTTGATTGTGCCACATGCGTGGAAAATTGTTTCATGAATAAAGAGAAAATGTCCAGTTAATATTAATTCTTACTGGTAGCAATTCATAACTTGTGCAACCTCGATCACCTGACTTGACCCCGATCGATTTTACTCTGTGGTTTTATCATAAAATCTAAAGCTCTACAGCTTTAACAAATCTTTGCGCCTATTGAAGAGATTTGCCATTTATACTGAGAGAATGTTTAAAGCCGGGATACAAATCCTTTTAATATCTGAAGGGTTCGCACGAATAATGATAAAGGACCCGTCAACACTAATTTATAAAAACTATCTTATAAAATGATTTATTACTTTAACAAAAATAACTTACAAATTAATTAATGATGTCGGCTTTTTTAATAATGGAAACGCATTACTAAAATTAATACCCTTGAATTGAAGTTGTAAACTGAATGTTTAGGATTCCACTTAACTACCTCTTACAACTACCTCTTATAGTAATTCTTTTTAAGAATTTTAAATTTACTTATTACATTTAATCAGTGGAGAGAGAGGGTAACCCTACGGTTTCTGAAGTCTCACTGGGCCTGCAAATTTAGTTGGTGGAGATTGCTTAGATAAGATTAATTACAGCTTTTGATTGGCACGCAAAGAGCCGTTTAGTCCTCTTATCTTTCCAAACTATCTTTCCTCATCAAACCCGTCACTCACCTACATGCTATTTCCATTTATTTTAATTTCGTCATCTGGAGACACCTTTGAAGTTCCCGTAAACTGTTTCTTTTGAGCTTCCAGTTCTGTTCTTAACCATAAAGTGCGATACAAGAACCTACATTCTTAAAATGATCATTCAAATGGTAATTTAATCCCTAAGATACTTGAGAGCGTTACAAGAGCTTGCCACTGTTAATTATTTTTGTCGTATATTTTTTCAAATCAACCCTTTTAAAACTCTCCTACCAAAAGTACAATGGAAATCACATATTCTGCAGTTACATTAAACGTAGATTCCAAGATTAGTAGTAATTTTTTTTTTGTTTTTTGTTCTTAAAGAAGCCTAGACGGCGTTAACCATATAAAAATCTGGCATGAACAAAACTTAATTTAATAAATAAAATAACTCAGCTTAATAAATAGACAAATACATGATATTTAAGTTGAATAATAAAAATCGCTTAAAATATGGCTTTAAAATTATCATTTACTGTAATCAAATAGATTCTTCGTTTTGGTTCCGAACCTAAGGCAGTGCTGTTTGTTTGTTGCTCTGTTCGGCCTATTATAATGAAATAAAAAAGTTTAAAGGGAAATTCATTTAAAGTTCCGATTGGACATTCCGATACAACATGATCCGCAAAAAGCTTTTGTTATATAATAAACTAATCAGCAAATCAGAAGAAACACTTTATTGAATTTATTTTCAATTTTTTGGTTTTTTTTTCTAAAACAGAAACAGCTATTTGTTTTTGATAGAGTTAAGCTTTCCTTCAAAGTGCAATTTAAGAGTGAAGAGGGAATTCTCATCTATATAATATGGATACAAATGAATTATGCGAAATTCCAAATTTTGAAAGAACCTCGGTAGAGCGGAAATTAGTTTCGTGCTGAAAAAATTACTGATAAATTTCGTGGTTTTTACTTATTTTTCCTTAATAGTTAGGGGTTTCAAGAAAATCTAATTACTCAAATAGCGGTAAAAAAAAAAGTGGTGTTCATATCGTATGAGTGTTCACACATTTCATATTTGCACGTGCTCCGAACAATCGGAAAATCTGTTCATTGAACAAATCTCACCACTTTCAGCCAGAGATAATTGGGCCTTTCGTGCCAACCAAAATACAAGAAGGCCGGTGGGAAAATCGTAATATTAGAAACAATAGTAGTAAAAATTACTGATAAGAAAAAGTATAAATGAAATTTCCTAATAAATAATAACAGTACTTACAGTTTTAACGCTTTTACTTCTGCGCAAAGTCGTTATTTTTTTCAGCATTCTAGTGTCATTGGTTAGGAAGTTTTAGGTTCAAGTTTAAATTATGGTTCACTTTTGATTATTAAATGCATTGCTTTCTTGATACGTTTTAATAATTTATTTTTGCTAATAATTATTAATCTATATTTTAAAAAATATTTTCTTTATTAATAATTATATACAGAATATTTTCCCATATAATTATTTTCCTTCAAATAGAATGAGATAAAACTATGTTGGCTGCATTGGAGTTGTTCATGCTCCTGTTTGTTTTTTAGGGTAATCTAATTTTATTTTTTCTCTAAAATGGCACCGTAAGTACTAATTTATTACTATTTATTTAGGGCAAATAACAATAATAGTAGTTTCCAACAAACTATGCATCTTTCTTTAACCACAAATTAAGTCAGTTCAGTTCTTAGTGAATGAATGGTCTGGTTGTGTTCCGCCATTAACGCTAGTGTTTCCCAGGTTTGGCTTAAACTCTTATTGATTTCCAGGAGAGCCTGCTAATTTTTCTGTGATCTTGTTTCGACGTTTCTACACGCAGTGTGTTTAGTCAATCCGATTGTCGAGAAGAAGTTGCCTATCGTCATTTATTTTAACTCAAAGAGCACTGTATTGAACAATCGCTATTCGAATTGCCCGGCGCGTCTGTTTATTCAATCTTAAGTTCTAGACTTTTCCATAGCACAGTCACGCAGTTGTAATTCGACCCTTCTGATTAAAAAACAAAATGGTTCAAGAAAATTCGTGAGTATATCTAAATGAATAATATCCTTCATGTTAATTTATACTTTAATTTATTTTATTGGAAATACATGATATATAACCTCAAATATCGCCATGTGTTGAAATCACTTAATATTTTATTTCTTTACTAATCGTAAGAAAAATAGGGTATTTAGAAACTATATTGAGTTTAATATGAAAAAAAATCATTTCCTACTGTAATTAATTCATTATTGATACTCTTCTGTAGTGTGAACAATAAGTGACAAAACATTTTTGAGAATAGTTTCGTTTGCATTCCTAGTTTTGCTTATTCATGTTTAAGTTTGCATTTGATTATTTTTTCATTTTTACTTAACTAATTAGTCTGATGTATAAGATTTCCTGCAGCAGTATTTTGCTAACGGTTTTTCCATTTCCACTAATATTCTACCAAATTTTCCAATATTTCTAAAATTTAAATCTTTTTCATTATTACTTTTGAATTTGTTTCTTATTAGTTATATTAATTTCGAAATGATTTTTTTAAAAGATTCAATTTAGCAATAAGGATTGCATTGAATAAAACACTATCAGATTATCAGATCTGATATACTGTTTTTACTTATACCTAAGATTGGATCTTCTCTTCTACACATTCTCCTTTTTCCTGGTTCTTTACAATTTCGAAGTTAATCGTCATATTTTTTAAAAAAAGATTAGCTTCACCATTCTCAAATTTGGTTTAACAGTGCTGTAAAAAACAACCTCTTGAAGATGATTGATATTTGAAAATGAAAGAATGGAAATAGGGCGAAGCACATTAACTTAAAACAAAACCACAAGAACTTTCCAAATTGTTGGAATTCAGTTTCTATTTTTTGGATATTTATGATACGCTTTACATAATGATTTCTGACAGATTTCTTATATTTTTCAGCACTGCTACCCCACCTCCTATTATGTGGGCCCAGCGCTCCGGGGTAGTTTTCCTTACTGTGTGTCTTGAAGATTGTAAATCGCCAATAATTACTATAGAGCCAACTAGACTCTACTTCAAAGGTATCGGCGGCACAGAGAGGAGGGAACACGAGGTTGATATTCAGCTGTTCAAGGAGATAGATCCAGAGGTCAGCTTTATTTCTTTCTTACCTTAATCTCATTTTTAAATACTAATTCGGACACACTTGCTTGTAGGTATAAAGAGATTTCTTTCTCTCCCTCTTTTCTAAGCACTCAAAGCATTTACCTTTGCTTGCAATTGTTTTAATTCTATACTTTCACATTGTTTATTTTTATATGTCTGTAATAGTTTCGAATTCGATTTTTTTAAAAACCCTTTAGCTGGAATGAAATAAAAAAGCTAGCGTGAATGAGTCGTAATTTAACTTTACTAACGATCCTACAACCGAATATATATCCATTGGTCGGTGACAAATTGCCAAATTATAAAAATGGCTATTGCTACGCAAGCAAATAGGGTACTTTTCCGTTAGCCGGGCGCAAATGTCGCCAATTATGAACCAAACGCGAGCCAAGTCAACGGAATAAAAGTCGAAAACGTTCAACTATAAACAAATATTAATTAATAGTAAGCAAAACAAGTTCAACTAAAAAACAAATATTAATGAATTGAAAAGAAAACAGTTTTACCCTAAACTGTTTTTCGCTTGCGCCCGGCTAACGGAAAAGTATCGCAAATAGTTTGCTGACCAAACCCTCTTTGCTGTCACAGTCTGCACAAGTGCTCTTAGTTGATTAGTTCCACCAGTGAAGATATTTTCTGAACCAAAAGACCTAGGGCAGAATATTATAGCACTTTCAATAGGTGATTATACCGCTTTTTTTGGGAGGTAAGAAGATTTTTCAAGACGTTTCTATATACTCATCAGGTCTCAAGGTGCCCTAGATATCTGATGTTGCAAACAGATGTGTAGATGTTATTATTATATGTAAAGACTTTAATCATATTAAGTCGACAAGGGTACGCCACCTAATCTGGCAACTAACCCCCAACCATTTCCCGACAGGTCCTTTAAGAATGTGCTAAGTGCCTGCCTGGAAGCAGTGGTTGATTGAATTGACTGGCCATATAAGAAATTTTTTTTTCTTAGATCTTTAATTAGACTGTTCTTTATGTTTTATTAGAAATCTGAGAAATTTGTTAGAGACAGAAATATTGAAATAGTTTTGAAGAAGAGAGATGCAGAAGGTGGATATTGGCCACACCTGACTGCAGATCGCACCAAACATCATTGGTTGAAAGTTGACTTCAATAGATGGCGAGATGAGGAAAGTTCAGATGAAGATGATGAAATGGGGGGAGGTGGTCCAGGGGTTGCAGGTGGAAATTATGACCTTGCAGAGGTAATTTTCTTTTTGCTTAGTTATTACACATTAATACGAAAACTGCTGGTTAATCTAACCATTTGCCAATGTTTTGACCACAATAATGTATTTTTCTATCCTCTTTACAATTTAGTTTTTTATATATTTAAACTTACTGAACGTATATATTTAGATATTTATATATTTAAGTACATTTGTTTGCGGTATAACAAAACTCAAAATCTCTTTAAATTTCACTTTAAAATTACTTGAAGTTTTCACATTTATTTTAGTTTTATTCAAGTACTACCTAATAGTAAGATTTATGATGTCTGCAATTGTCTCAAAAATACCGCGATGAGTTGTGTCGCGTCAAACGCGACATCGATTCACGGCTAAGCTTATTCTCAGTTACTTAACCCTTAGGCTTCCGAATTATTACTCACTATTAGCCTACCATTTCATTATTCAAGAGCTAATTATGTATTTATATTTCAGATGATGAAGACTATGGGAGGACTAGGAGCTGGAGATAATAAACCATCACTCGATGAACTAGAAACAGACTCAGATGATGAAGATCTGCCTGGTTTGGAGTAGAAACTACTAAATACCTCCGTCATTTACACCAACCACCTCATCAAAAAGAAAAAAAACATTTACCAAAAAATAAAGCAAGAAAATACAAAAAAAGAACATAAATAAATAAAATAACAATAAAAAGATATATATATAAAAAAAAATCCCTCTTAACATTAAACATATTTATCGTTTGTTCCAAAAATTACAAGTACGTTTATATTGACAAATATAAGTTTATAATCCCTTTAGTTTAATTTTTTTTGTATCGATGAGCTTTGTACATTTTTAGCATTGTATAACTTTATATATATATATATTCGAGATAATGAAACTAATTGAGTATAGGGAGAACAAAACAAAAATGTGAATGCTATGGAAGAACGAAATGTGCTCGTTTGGACTGATAAGTGGTAATTCATTATGTTCGGACAAAAGATTGCACTGCGAATTCGTGGAAAATAAATGTTACAAAAGAAATAAAACTAATAAGAAAAAGCTAGTGCAGTATTACAAATGAGGATTATTCGCCTTGCTGCATGCATGCAACATCTATGGAAATTGAGATGTTGAATTTTGAAAACCTTAAAAATAAATTTGTACAATGAGATTCAACTTTTAAACATTTAAATGAAACGCTTGTAAAAAAATAATGTAATATTTACTATTTATATATGTTACACTTGTTTTAAACTCGAAGTTGTTAATAATGAGTTATCAACTGCGTTTGTAATCAGTATGTGATGATGCAGCAAGGCACACATAAAAAAAAAAATTAAATATACCATTAAAAAGTCTTTGTTTTTTAAAAAAAAAACTCATTTTATTACCACCTTTTTTGTGCCTTAAAATTCCTAGTTCCCTCGACAAAATAATTTTAATCTTGTTTACCTACATTAAAGTTTGTATAATTCAAATAAAAACTAAAAAGAAAAACAAACTTTTTAAAGTATATTCTGTTAATATTCATTAATGTCATTAAATTGTATAATTCTACTGAGTCTCGAATGAATAAATGAATATGTTGAACAGAAAATAAATCAGGCGAGAACACGTAAGACTTCATCGCACTACAATCCTCAACATTCCAACTTACGTATTTTCTTCAAACACCATATTTTAGAGGCTATTTTAATTCCCACTAACTGCAGTTTATGAAACCAAACAATATACTGAAATCCTAAAGGAGGAAATCTATCCCATCACCCTCCTCTACTACCTTTCTCCAATTTAATCCCTACTTTCTTGTACTAGCCTAATCAATTTTTCTAGAGCAATTCAAGTAAATGTTATAAATGTAAATTTAATCGGTATACGATGTTTAGGGTAAAGCAAAGAATAAATAAAAAGAATTCTTTTTTACTCTTACATTGTTAGAAGTAATACCATCTTGCTTCTGACTCTCCTATATAAAGCGTTGTCTTGAAAATATGTAAAAATGGTCTGCAGCGTTAGAGGTTCGAACAAATTTGTAATTGCTAGCTAACAGCTTGTCCGATAATAACTATATTTAAGAAATGGGCAATTGAGGACACTGCTACGCCATGAAGTGGAGATATAGCAGTAGAAGGTAGTGTGGAGGCAGAAAGCAGCAATTTAGATTTTGATAGTTACGTTTGGGGGAATTCTGTAGCTTATTCGAACTTCTTTTTGATTGCTGTTGGAAGACCACCTAGTTGCCCTTGATCAGAGCGCAAGAAAATTCAAAATTTACATGATTTTGGTTTAAGAGGACCTTGTTTTTTGTGTATCTTCGTTTATATTTTTGGCAATGTTGCAGAGACTGCCAATCCACTCGATGCTCCAACAGTGAAAGCCTTAGATTGTCGCTGGGCGTCCTTTTTTGCCTGATCTTATTGTAAAAATCGCGCACATGGAGTTTACTAGGAACACTGCTTCCCCCAACACCTCTTTCGATTCTCTGCCTCCGGCTCAGCAACTGTCTCGCTTCAAACTTGCTTATATTCTTCCCCATACTTAAAGATCTATGAAGAAGCCTTCCCTATAATATCTGGTGCTAATTGATGTTCTTTCCGGATCTGTGGGAACCGCCCATCCGCTCTGTTTACTTCTGATGTAAGAACAAGGTGTGCGTATAATTTGCATGTCTTACTAAGATTCATCTTGCTATCGTCAAGCTGCAAGGAATGCTTTATCTTTGATATCTTAATTACAATGTTAACAGATACAATATGGTTTCCAGCCTCAAAATCTACAGTATACTTAATTCTGAGGAGTTCAGCAGTGCTAGGCACAAGGTTTTTGAATTACTTGTCTCAAGAGAGCAGTGTGATGTTCACTCCAATGTGGAAGTCGTAAGCATCTTTCTGCCTGTTTCAAATCCCCTATTTCTGTGTCTGGGCACAAATTGTTACTATACAGCAACTAACTATACAAGGCAACTAGATCTCAGAGACAGAAACGTCAGAAGAAATACTTCTTGCCTGATTCCATTGATAAAACTTTAAGCCTGGGAACCCATTCCAATCCAGCTTTAAATGTTTCTTACGCAAATTTGCTTTGCTTGGCACACTTACAATGAAGAGACCCGATCTTACCCAACTTTCCTCGTTTTCAATTTCGGCATCCCGGATACCTTTCCTAGCGAAGTTTTAAGATAATTTAATATTAGAAGATCTAGAATTGACAGATTACAGTTCAAAATGAAACAGGAGAAAAAAGCAGCATGCATTTTTTTATTGGGACTTTAGAGTAGAGTTTACTAGAGCCTGCTTCATATATTATGATAAAATTAGCAAGGTGAACTAACAACCTTCCAGGTAGTCCAGGATGAATACCTCTTTTGGATTTACTCACATTGGTTGTTTTAAAATACGCGCGCTGGTGAAGTTTACCCGCCTAAGTACGCTAACCAGCTGTACCTAAATCAACCTCTTGCGGGAAAAACTCAATAAAAGTAATAATTTTCATGCCTCTTATCCTTTCCGATTCATGCACTCCTATCTCTTATCGTTAGCACAGCATGTCAATTCCAGTTGACACGAAAGGTTTTATTGCGGGCCCGTAAAACATAACCTTGCTGTAACCTGTCATGACTTTGAAATTTTGTATACTTATAAGCCTGAAGAATCCAAGAACGGTTGTTTAACTCCGTCTTGATCAATTTTTAAGAATACAAATATAACCAAAAAATGGGCGAATTCTCAGAAGAAGCTGGTATTACATGAGAGTTTCTGTTGTTTTCATTTTTACTTTCCAGTATGTGAAGTAACTAGTTTTATCTAATTTTACAGTTCTTCTGGAGAGGATGTTTTTAAGAATTGTTATGTGCGATACTGATGAACAGTTTGAAGATTGTCTCCAGAAATTTCTTCCAACCATAATAACAAAATCAGGAAGTCATGAAGAGATGGTTAGAAATAAGGTATTTGAAATGTAATATGTTTTAATTAAATCTTTAATTTGTAAGTTTTTTGATTAATGGATGTAATTTTAGGTTGTGGAATTATTGTCGCATATATCTAAACGAGTAAAAGCCTCTAAGAGTGTGAAGCTTCCATTAGATTCCTTGGTGGAACTCTATCAAAATCCGAATGCATCTATTTTCATTATAGTGAGTAGAATATTTGTCATAATTTCCTATTTCTTGCTGCACGTTTCAAGTACATAATTGAAGACGAACTGTGATTTTTACTATTTTGCTTTATTTTAACTTCCATTTATAATACAAGGAGGAACTGCAAACCGAAGTTGTATTTTGATCCGTGGTGTTGAACCTGAATTCTAAGTTACTGTGAGAAATTTACAGTTATGTATGTTTTCAATAAGCTTTCCCGCTTAGCTTTTGATGTAAAATAAAAATCTTATAAGAATTTTAGAAACATATTTAATCGAATAATTTAAGAAATATTTGTACAGTTTGTAAAAATAGACATGGGATGTCTGTCCGCATCCCTACCGCAGAAAGCCATTGATTTTTTTTTTTTTTTTTTTTCAAGTAAATGATTTTTATGAGTACACAAATTTAAGCTAATTTCACAGGGCCATTTTCGTAATAATCTCAAAAAAGAAAAAAGACGTGCAGTAAAGTTAAGTCAGTTCCAGATGAGGCTTTTTGACCTTTTACGTTCATTCAGAAATTAAAAAAGGGAGCTAAACAAAAAAAAAATCGTTCTTTCGTTTTTGAGTTATTCACATCTGTACATGCTTGCAACGAAGCACTCGCGTGTGCCTCTCACATTTTTCTAAAAAACCAAATTTTAGGGAACAGGGAACGTTATCTCATACGAATTCGATGTCAAATTGTGTTTCATCCGCCTCACCGCATTTTTCGTTCATAGCTGAATATGTGGCAAGTACATCTTTGGTAGATGTGTTTTCTTTAAAATCTAATTCTCTTTGAACATATTCTTCCTCAGCTGAATTTTCGTCTTGTTAAGGAAATAATTTGTGCGATTTTTTTTAAATGCTACAGAAAGTTCTCATCTCAACCATATTTCCTTGTGTGGAAATAGTTTCAGCGATCTCAAAAGAAGTGTTCATCATCTATGTGAGCAAAAAGATGCATGGCTGAAGAGTGTTCGCAAAGCCCCCTGCTTTGCTAATCTTTCGATCTTTTCGTCCAATTGTGATTCGCCAGAGACCTAATTCATTGTGTCATTGATTCAATTTTTAATCTGGCGGAGTTCGTTTACAAACCCCTTTAGAGTGTTCTAATAGAGAAGATGACAATCATTGGCTTTAATATCCTTTCGTTTGATTTATTGGGAACAACTTAAGATGATGAAGATTTCAGAATGAAGGACTGACGAATGTTTCCAAAAGAAATAGGAATAGAACACCAGCAATGGTTCTGGACCCATTAAGCTACGATTACTTCTGGAGTGTTATAATCGTACTTATGTCTTTTTACGAAATGATGCAATCTTACTGTACAAAAGTATGAGCTCGTTCGTTAGCTGCTTCCACGTCTTCTACACACACCGCCTTCTCGCATTCTATTACAGCAGCGTTAATGCTTCTCTTGTCAAGGAGTGAGATTATTGCGTAGCACCAGCGTGGGTTAAATAGTAGCCTAGGAAGCTGTAAAAGCCGGAATCCGTTAGAGAGCATCTTGTTCTGCCATTTTGTAATTTCCATTTCTTAACCTACTGTAAAACTCTTAATAGTTTGACAATAAGAGCGCATAGTGAAGAGTAGTTCTGCCTTTTAGAAACTCAGTTTAGTCTACAGCAAATTGATTTTTATCTTAAATTTCTTCAGTGTAAATCCTACCAATGGGCTAGAAGAAAACTGCAATGAATACGGGTGAAACTACCCTAATATCTACAGAACTACTTGCCAACTCTGAAAACGGAATTTGCCTCACCAATTTCTCTAAAAATGATTAAGAACTGTCAAAAGTGTCAGTAATATTTATTTTCTTCATGTTTAGGTAAATAGTAGGGCTTCCCAAACTACAGGTGAATTTTCACATATGGATCCAAAATGTAGAACGTGTAGATTGTTTTGTTTGGATACCTAATAAAATGAGCCCATAACGACTACAAAAATTCGCATCCGTCCACTTCGCTAAAGTAACGATTTTGAAAGAAACAGACAAATACGTTACCTAAGTTTTACTATTTACAGAAAAGCATGTAGTAATTTTACCGAAGTAGGATCAACCGTAGTCATACTTCAATATAGTGGTTAGAACGCCCTATACCACTTTAGAAAAATTAGAAATAATGCGTTATTCTTGATCTAATTAAAGGGTAATAAAAATGGCTCGATATCATCTAAAAAAATGTAATTATTTGTTTCTTTATTACAGAATTTTACAATAATTTATATAAAAATGGGTTTTGTGAGGCTTCCGAAAGAAAAAAAGGTTGATCTCTTACCGATTTTAATCAAAGCAGCAGAAAATAAACCAATACAACATCAGGAAAGCATTTGTATATTGTTAGTGTCAACTTTGATGGATTTTAAATATCCTAGAGAAGAAGAAAAGCGTAAAAATATTTTAGGATTAAGTGAATGGCCCAAGTTCAAGAAACTATTGTTGGAAATTATGTTGGATGTATTACTTTTTCCTTATGGGTGAGATATTATTGGCATTATATACCAATTTTTTTGTATTTTACAATTTCAATTTCGAATTTATTATTTCACTGGTGTGCAGAGAATGGTTTTTATCTTTTTTTCCTAAACGGATAAACATGTTTCAATCCTATAGGTGTACTGGTGAGGGAAATTTAACAGATATATCAGTGTATGCCTACAAAAGATTAACTAGAGATGGATTATTGAATTTAACTGCTGATGCTGTTGAGAAGGTATCAAGTTTTGTTACAGGAAGAAGTTTAAGAAAAATTTGTTTGTGTTAATTTAAAGTTTTATTTGTTTTTTTAATAGCTGAAGCAGAATGTGACGGAATTTGCTGGAGTATTGGGCGGGACAGAAGTTTATCCTCACTTAGTTGTTGCTTCAGGGGATGCAAGAACTGCTGTAGCTGACATTGCAGAGAGTGAGATTAAAAAACAACCGTAAGAGGAGATTGTATTTTTATATAAGCATTTACATTAGAAATAAAATTTCTAACTTGAATTTTTCGTGGAATACACACGTGTTGAGTTTCTTTTAGAAAATTCAGAAAAAGTATATATAGGTGATGAGGTCTATGATCGCAGCATAATTTGCCGACAAATTGAAAACTGAAATGAAAATTGTAACCTGAAAGTTAATTTTTAACATGTTTGGTTTTTTGGGATTTCCTTTTTGATAATAACACGATTTTCTTAAATCTTCGAATACTACCAGTCAGCGTATGTATATTTAACCATTCAGGTACCTGGTGAATTTAAATATTGGATAGCAGGCGAATTTTTTAGTCCCATCCACTTGTGTGCAAGTCGCCAGAGCCTCGTTCGCCACTGCTGAAGCAGTATTGCCCAGCCCCCACAACGTGAACTAGAGGTTGACTGCTGTTTTTTGAACTTGTTTAAGCATTCAACCACACAACACAGCACTTGGAAGCCTATTTTTAAGTAACAATTTGATTTTTTTACCATAACTAAGAAGTGTAAATTATAGATATTACTTTGAATTGTTGAAGTTCTGTTATTATCGAAATAAAACGTTATTTCATGTAACATTTTATTATTAAAATGATTTCCTTAAGTTCTCGCAACTCTTTCACATTCTTTATTTATCATCCTGTTTGAAATAAAAACAAAATAACTTAAAAAATATATATATCTTACAAAATAGTTTATTTCATGTTAGTAAAGGTCTCTCACATATTCAGAAAGTTTCCTATAAAATTTAAATTATCGTAAAATGTGTTACATAAAAAAAAAAAATTAGTTTTATTCAAGATTTGTTTTTATGATGTTTCTTTATTTTCATATTTGAATAACCTTTTTTATAATGTCAACAGTGATGTGGATTTAGAGAGTATAACTGTGGTGGCTCCGTTGTATACATTATATTTACGGGAGGGTACTGGAGAGAAGAAGGTACAAGCTTTAAATATGAGAACCAGGATTAAACTAATTCAACACATGACGAAATTTAGGGCTTTGCCGTGGCCGAGTGCAATGAAGGTTTGTCTTCAACTTAAATAATCCAAATTTGATTTCTCCTTTTTATTTTTATTATTTTTTTTCATGCAGGTTTAGCAGAGGTTTTTATTCATTTTCTTCAAAATTCCAGGTGCTATTCGAGTCATTGTATGGGTCTTATACTAATTCAAGACTACGAATCCTTGCCTTGGGTTATTTTGCTACAATGATCAAATAGTTAGTATAAATTCTATTTTATTTATTGCTAAAATCTACTGATTAATAATTTTTGTTATTTATTTTGTTTTTTAACAAAACGTCATTAATAATTTAATGCCGAAAGTTCTCGTTAAACCATATGACATCTACGATAAAAATTTCTTACAAAAAGAAGTCTTTAAAATCATCTAAGTGATTTACTGAATGTTGTAAAGTTTTACTAAGAAAGAAATCAGTTTTTCAACGATTCTAATGCGATGTAGATACTTTTCTGGCAATTCTTGGCCAGTCGTACAAAAGGCTGTAAGGAAGTTTATAAAATTTCCATTTTCAACCCACTTCCCTTGTTCTATTTTTTGCCTAATATATTATCTTCTACCTAGACTTCACATGTTTTAAAGGTGAATCAGATGCTCCAAGTTGAGCCCTGTTTGGCTTGTTGTTTGTGGTCATTGATGTGAATTCCGAAATGACCAATTTCAACATTCAATAAAATTTACGTGCCACATTTTTCCGTTCATTTATTAGGTTGTTAATGACTTTAGTGTCATACAGTTGAATTCTTTAAAGCTTAAGAGAGGGAATACAACTGTGTTACTTTAAAATCTACAATAATGTTTTTGGCTTATTTTTAATAGAAAGAATCGAATCTTTCACACGATGTTGACATTTATAAACAAGTAATAATTAATAAATCAATTAGTAATACAATGTTTTAATCCTACCATTTGATTGTATTTCTGCTTTACCATTAATAACTTTTTTATCTGATTTCCTAGCCTACCACAACCACAAATGGATCAGGTCTGGGTTGTGCTGCTTAATGCTGGCTTAATGAAATTATTATCAGAAGAAAATAACGATGTTAGAACTAAGCTACAAGCGTATCATCTCTTTCCAACATTAATTCTACGATGTCCACATTTGGCTGTCAAAGATCTTTCTCCTGTTGAGTTCATATTCAAAGCCATAGATCAGGTGATGAATTATTTGGAAGGTATCTGTGAATGAAAATTCTATTTCATTGTAATTGGTAAAGTGATACTATTCCTTTTGTAGGAAGCAGAGCCTGACATAATATCTGCTGCTCGGGATGCTGCAGTCGCAATGGCACGTGCTTATCGTGGTATTTCTGGAGTAGAGGAATCTTTGTTAAAACCACTTTTGGTTAGCCGGTTGGAAATACCAGCATCACGGGCAGCATCGGTCAGATTTATGGTACACGCTCTTAAACATTCATGCGACAAAGTTTACTTGCTTATTAAAGCTTCAGTGCCAGGCAAGAATTCTCAAGTTAGGTGAGTTAAGATTTGAATAGTTCAAGCTTAAAAAGAAATAAACAAAATTTTAAAAAACCTTAATTATGTTCATCTTTCTAATGATGAATTTTTTATTTAATTCTATCGTAATTGTACGTCATGATAAAAGAAATAAATTTCCCTATCCCGTTAAGTCCAGGCGAAATATGTAGTTATTAAGAATGAGTTTAATTATTAAGTTTAGTTATTAAGAATGGACCACAAAGCTGGATAAATCGCTGGTTTTATCCTTTATAGTAACCATTATTATTATTGTTTCGGGCTTTCAAAGATAGATTAATCATTTAGGTGCAGAGAATTCGACTTCAATTATGTTTCATTCATTTGCTGATTGAGTGAGGGTGGGTACATGTAATTTTTTTTTTTTTTTGTCTTAAGGTTAGTGCAAATTAGCCATCATTCAGTGGACTGTCTTTAAGTAGTGGGTTGTTTGTCTGGTAATATGTAAATCATTGCCAATATGGTTGTGAGAGAAATATATTTTAATTTTATTAATCCTGATGTAGTTATATAAGTCTGGGTAAATGTTTGGTTAAGTCAGTACAGTGTTTAAGTTGGTTGGAAGTGGACAGTTCGTCTGTAATATTGCCCTCCACTAATCTAGCTAATCCCTGCCGCTCTTATATTTGCCGCAGGCCAAGATAGTGTGATTTGATTCCGCAATTGATTCTTTATCGCAGGAGCATATGGGGTCTATTTATATGCCAATAAGTGCAAATGGTGAGGTGAGTTGTTGTGGTTGACCTACTCATGGTACAGTAAAATCCTTTGTTTTCTGTAAATGCTGTAAACCATGGTTTCACTGGTATGGAGGACTGTATAGAGGAGTAGAATTTTCCTTTTATAGTTGTTGAGATTGAGTAAATTTCAGTCCCAAAAACAGTCAAAGGAAAATTCCACTCCTCTATACAGCCCACCATACCAGTTAAACCATTGTTTACGGCATTTACAGAAAAAGGAATTTACTGTACCATGAATAGGTTGAAATTCAACCACTACTCTTTTTTAAAGGATAATGATTGGTAAAATGTTTTAAGTAAAAATTGTGTAATGAAATTAATGAAACTTAGTACGTATTCAAGGGTTCAGTTCCAATCATAATTAACTTTTTTATCATTTTTCAATTTCCCATCTCTGGCAGATTGTTATTTCGTTTACACGATGAACATATTTTATTAAATTACACTAGGACTAACAAACAGAACGAAAGAAATCTGTTCAGCTTTCAAATTTCTAATCGTGCAGCTTCCTGCTTTTGAAAAAGCCTTCTCTTATTAGATAAAACAAACTTGTATTTTTTTTTTATTGCGAAGGAGACACTTAAACGAGCTATTTTCAAGCCTGGACAATAAGTAATTACACTTAACCTAATTGATTTGTCTTTAGGGATGAAGATTCTATAATGGAAGCAAAGAAAGCGTTGTATTCTGGTGTGAAGAATCGCAATGGAATAGAAAACGGTGAGAATTACTTAGTGCCATTTTCTGAATTTCTGAAACTAGTTTTATCACAAGATGCGATTACAGAACACTCTCCTGAAATGTTAGTAGAAGTAAGTAATTTTTTTTTTCTTTTTGCCATGTAATGTAATAATTTTTTGTATCAGTTGCAGGAATTTAATATTTTATAGTTTTGGCAGAACAGTAAAAAGTGCATAATGATGAACACAAAGGCCTCTTAATTAATTTCTGATATTCATAGTTGTGGAATGATTGCGAACATGTCAAATTTTAAAAACTGGGTTTTTCCCCCTGCATTTGGAAGTCTTTACACAAATATATGTTTAGTTCGTGATCTGTGTGAATTGATTAACCAAATATGTCAAAAAACGAAAACGTACATTAAGCTAAAACTTAGTGTAAAGTTTTGATCCTATAGTTGCTTCCCTTGCTAAATATTTGAACGAAGTTCTTTAAAGAAAGAAAGTATACGATACATCAGTTTTTCGAGATCCTAAAGTTTTCCCTAGAGATCCTAAGTAGATAACGGATATTGATGTATCTTTGCTGAAAGGTTTGAATGTCTGACACCAGGGTGTGGTTAATCACAATTGCCTGCCGGCTCCTCACTTCTTTTGGAATTACCTTAGAGTCGGCTTAAACCTGCTTCCCTGGTTTCCGCTCCTGGAGTCCTGAAAATTTGCCAGGTGGTGGAATAATACGTATTTTTCTAAAATATTCGATCTTATTAATTTAGGTGAATCTTCTTCAGATTATTTAAAGAGACCATTGGACCAGAGAGAATGATCTCTAACTGCCAGCTCCACCGCTCTTCTTAAAATTTCCTAGAGGATTTGGGGGAGTTGTTTCATCACCCAGATGTGCTGTTGTGTGAGTGGTCTCTCTTTTCTCCAGAAGAAGGGATACACAATAGAATTAACAGAAAAATGGATTTTTTGGGGAGAGGTTTTTAGCTGACGCATGGAAGAAGTTTAACTTTGAATTATCTTTACAGTCTCTGTGCTGAGGACCCATAAATAAAAACAGAAAAAGTTTAGGATCTTAAAATAATCTTGCTAGAAACATGATTTTTTGTTTTCAGATAATTACATATTTGAGACTTTGTCTTGCTTGTGAAGCTGGTATTGAAGGACCGATTGATAATATAGTACATCCCTCAGATGCTACCTCAAGTATTAGACGATGCCTTGCTTCACTAAATCAAACTGATACGACTGTAATTCAAGGCTATATCAATATTATCACAAGGCTCGTTCTATCTCAGCCAGGTATGCAAACTTTCATTTAATTTGATTAAATCTTTACATTACCTTCATTTGAAAAAAGGGTTTTTAGCAGCTGATAAGTGTCAGAATATTTAGTTGCTAATGTCCAATACCTTAGAGTAAAAATTCTTTAAAGAAATGAAACTGTTTTACAGCTTCAGTTGGATTGTCTGCACTTTTGGAAGTGGTAGGCTGTTTGAAACATGTTGCATCTCCAATATTGCAAGAGAAACTGAAATTTTTTAAGGTAAGCTAGAACAGGCATCTTGACCATTGCATTATCTTTAAATTAGCTAAATGTAAAGAAGATTATAATAAAATCATAGCTGATGTGACATCAGCTAAGCTCGAATATCACACTTATACGCCTGCTGATGAAATTAACCGCACATTAGTGTTAAGAAACGTGCCGCCAAATGTTACCTGCGAAGAGATTGAAGACGACTTAAAAGAAAAACACATAGTCCCTATTAAAATAACTCAAATGACGAAGAAAGAGATGTCTGGTCGAATAATTAAGTACCCGCTTTTCTTAGTAACATTTGATAAGTCAGTAAATGTCAAAGACGTTGTGGCCACAAACAGATTGTGTGGCTGTATTGTTAACTGGGAGCGATACAAAAATTTTTCTGGAATCACGCAGTGTTACAAATGTCAAGCATTTAATCATATAGCTAAAAATTGTTATCGTAAGCCTAAATGCCTAAAATGTGCCGGCTCTCATACTACAGATAGCTGCACCTCTGCACCTGATAAATCTCCAGTATGTGCGAACTGTGGTGGTGGTCACCCAGCTAATCATGAAAGTTGCCTTGTGCTGCAAAAACATAAAAAAGCTCGACAAAGTGCAGCTAACGAACTTAAGTCGCCTGCTAAGCCTGTATTTAAATTGAATTCTAACGAATTTCCCTCTCTGCCAAAATCAAACATATATAACGCTGCTGCACCAACTAACTCAGCTTGGCGCTCCACGGCCAACCCTTCTACCGCACATCCTCAAAAGGCTTCCTCTTCTGCATGGAACTGTAGTTCTTCAGATAATAGTGCTGATTTTTCATGGTTTAACTTAGTGCATGAATTTAAGTCATTTCTTTCTTCTTTTAATATAGGTAACATTTTTTTACTATTAAAACAATGTATAGAGAGGTTGAGGCAAGCTCCCGATGCATTAAGTAAAATTAGTATAATTGCTGATTGTATTTTTAGTTTAATATGATCTCTAGAACTAAAATAATGAGTTGGAACTGTAGGTCCATTATTAATAAATCACTCGAGCTGTCTCAATATGTTCAAAAGTATAATATCGATGTTATAATCCTTAATGAAACCTTACTTAAAAGTAAGCATAAATTAAAATCTAGCGGCTATGCCACTTATAGAAACGATTCTGGTAGAGGAGTAGCTTTGCTTGTCAAAAATAATATCACACACTTTCCTATTCTCTTGCCTCAACTTAAAACTTTAGTCGCAGTTGGTATTGTAATGGCTATTGGAAACATCGAGGTGTTAGTTTTAGCGGCCTATCTTTCTCCTTCAGTCAAATTAGACATCAGAGATTTGCAACTATTACTTGATTTACATAAGCATGTTATCTTAGCTGGTGACCTGAACTGTAAGCATGTAGCATGGAATTGTTTCTGTAGTAATAGAAATGGTAAAGTATTGCTTGATTACTGTTTTAATCACAGTATTGCTATTGTTGCTCCTGATAAGCCTACCTATTACCCTGATCGTTCAAATGCCCGCCCCAGTGTGCTTGATCTGGCTTTGACTAAAAATTTGCATTATAATATTACACCTCGTACTTACACCGCCCTTTCTTCTGACCACAACCCGGTTATATTCTGTGTTAGTGGCTCTCTCAGAACTCAGCAAAATGTGCATGTATTTAATTATAAGGCTGCCGATTGGAAAAAATTCAGGTCTCTGGTAGATGAAAAAATAGTTATTAATCCGCCCATATCTAGTACAAACGATATTGATACTCTAGTCGTGAATTTACAAGATATTCTGATGAATGCTGCTTTCCAATCTATTCCAATGTGTAACTCTACCACCACTTATTCAGAGCTACCCCCTGTAATTTCGCTCCTAATCAAAGTAAAAAACTTAGTCAAAAAAGCTTACTCAAGGCACCGTCTCCTCTGGATGAAAAGAGTTTTTAATAAATTAGCTAGCTTGGTGTCTAAACTTTTACAGTTGCATAGAAATTCCTCGTGGAGCAATCTGCTTTCCAAACTATCCCCACACGACAATAAGTTGTTTAGAATTGTCAAAGGCATACGTCATAACTCTGTGAATGTTCCTCCTCTCTCCTTGAATAGTCATCCACCAAACAACAGACAGTTGAGTAGTCTAAATAATTATGCTTACAGTCCCCAACACAAAGCTGCCACATTGGCGGACTACTTCGCTAAAGTTCATTCCATGAATACTGACTTAGGTGTCCCTTCGTTCACGCGGCACGTAATTTCCGCTGTCAGAAAATTTATTACCCCTTGTATCAAGCATGAGGATTGTAAACTTACTTCACCAATGGAGCTCAAGAGAATAATTTTTCATCAAAAAAATCGCAAGTCCCCAGGTTTGGACGGTATTAACTCTCGTATAATGAAAAACTTATCCAGGAAAAGCTTAATACACATAACTAAATTAATAAATTATATGTTGATGTTTGGCTATTTTCCACAAACCTGGAAAACCGCCAAAATTATTGTAGTTCCCAAAGTGGGTAAAGATACTACTCTTCCCAGTAGCTATCGTCCTATCTCTCTGCTCCCTTGTCTCAGTAAAGTTGCTGAGCGTGTTGTTTTGAAAAGACTTAGTTCATTTATTGAGAATAATAATATTCTGTCCCCTGATCAGTTCGGTTTTAGGGCGGGACACTCTACAACTGCACAACTTGCCAGAGTTATTGACGAAATTGAGCACAATTTTAATCTAAATAAGCACACCGGGATGGCTCTGATCGATGTGGAAAAGGCTTTTGACTGCGTATGGCATAATGGTCTAATTTATAAGTTAATACAGTACAACTTTCCGAAGTACTTAGTCCACTTTGTTAACAGTTACTTAACACACCGTCAATTTTGTGTTACAGTAGGTAACGCTACTTCTGGCTTTAGAAAAATTGCGGCTGGTGTACCCCAAGGCTCAGTCCTTGGTCCCACACTTTTTAACATTTTCATAAATGACATAACAAAACTTAAATTCAGACCAAAATGCTCGTTATACGCTGACGACACTGCACTTTTTCTGTCGTCTTTTAGAGTGGATACAATAGCCAGGCATCTTTCTATTGCACTTGGAAAAAGTTTTAAATATTTTAATAAGTGGAGAATAAAACCCAATGAAGCGAAAACTGAAATAATTTTGTTTACACGTAGGAGGCCCCAAGTCATAAATTTTGTAAAAGTTAATGGTGTTGATCTCCCTTGGAAAAGAGAGGTCAGGTACCTTGGTGTTGTGTTGGACTCAAAGCTGACGTTTACAAAACACATCAATTCAATTTGCAACAAATCGCTCGGTATTTTGTGTAGCTTATTTCCTCTGTTCAATAAAACTTCAAACTTGAATTTTGTAAATAAAAAGTTAATTTACTACCTGTATATTCGGTCTGTATTGCTATATGCGGCCCCAGTCTGGTCTAATACTTGCCCCACAAACTATAAAAAATTACAACGCGTGCAGAATAAATGTTTGAGATTGATTGGGTCCTACCCTCGCTGGACACCAATCGACTACATGCATGCCACACTTGATGTGGCCAGTGTCTCTACGCAAGTGTACCTTCTTTCAGAAAAATTTGTCAGCTTGTGTGAAGCCAGCACACACTTGTATGTATCCAATATAGTTAATTACGATCTAACATCTCTTGCATACAAAAAATACAAACATAAGAGACTAAAACATATTTTGTTTTAGTACTGTTTATTTGTAGTTAAGGTTTTTTTTTTTTTCTTCTTTTTTCCTTAGTATTTAATATTAATTTTTCTTACTTTGTGTTATTTTAAGCTCTGTTGAGTGTATATAGGCACTATCGCCTGAAACCTCTTTATTCCTGTAAATATGTACATTTTATAATTTGATTTGAAGCCAATAAATATAAAAATCTTTAAATAAAATGTATAACTTTTAGTAAAAATAGTTCTTTTTCATATCCAAAGTTACATATTTTTAACTATTCCAGCAACTTACCAAACATGTGCGAGAAGATGTACGATGTCTATCTTCAGAAGTTTTATCATTCTTAGTGCCAATGCATGAAATTGAGGAATTGCAGCAGTGTGCCTTAGAAACATGTAAAATGGCACAACCAAACAAAGAATTTGAGGAAGTGCATGGAGCTGTATTGAGACTTGGCCATCTCACTGCTAGAAGTGGGTCCATTTCCAAGGAGGCGATCCATGTTATAAGTTAGTTATTTTAATCGTTACATTTCTGATTCGTTTAAGAATTTTTTTATTATTTTTTATATGGCTATCTTATAGCAAAGTTCTTATATTTTACACATTACTTTTCAAATACAATTAATGTTAGATTAGATTAAATTAGGGTGGCCTCAAGGCCTGCGCCACCGCGACCCCTATGGATGTTTGTTGTACTTTATTTATGCACTGTTGCAGGTGATTTTCTATCCAATACCAGTCTTTGCAACGCTGCCATAACATCATTAGGACTTATGTGCATACCAGCTCCTCTTCCTATTACTAGCGAAGATTCAAAGACATTAACGAATAAACTTCTCGATATGATCTTTGATACTAAACTAACTTCAAAGGTAGGTTTTGTACATGCTGTGTTCCAGGTATTCTTTCCATCTTCGTTCTTCTTATTGCTCCGCTTTTCTGGGAATATGTCTAAGCTGGGCTTCCAGGCAATTGAGACTTGAAACGTTAAGAATTTTTTTTAATTTTCTGGCACATAGCCTTATTACTGCCACAATTGCACATCTTTAACTATCAAAGCAAAGTGTATCTGCAGTAAAAGAACTTTCAGAAAGTCGGTTTAAAAAGTTTATCTCATTGCTTCTGAACTCAAACGCTGGACTTCCGTGTTCTGACTTAAGTGTACTAAGTATTATTTATTAATAAACGAAAATATATTTGTTCTGTTTTAGGTAAAAGACCGGACGTGTACCACGCTTAGTCAGTTAGCCGTTTCAGAAGAAAGTTTCCAGTACAAAGACTTAATCATAGAAAGATTGATGGAATCATGTAAACAGGTATATACAATATTTTTTTTTTAATACTTAAAATAAATTAGATTATTAACTTTCAATGAGTTCTTGTTTTTGTGTTTAAGATAAAAGATGTGGAATTGTGTTTAGCTACGGGTGAAACTGTAGCTTCTTGTATTCTTGGACGGGGTTCATCCTTGGCCGGAGATCCTTGGACTAAGGAACCTGCTAAGGAAGAAGAAAGAAGACGCGGCCTACCGAATGGTATAATAATAAGTGCAGATGAATCTTTATCGAAAACTTTGGGCTCTATTTTAGGTTGTTTGAGCACTGATAGACACCCAGCGACTAGACAAGTATGCAAATATATATTTTTCATATTTACTTCTTATTTCCCTCTCCTAAGGTTTAAGTTAGAACTATCCTTTTTGTTATTTTAACTGGTTGTTAAAAGAGTTATCGCGAAAAATTATGTAAGGAACATTTCCAAGAGCAAACGTTATTCTTTTCAAATTGTTATAAAAGATGAAAAGCTTTGGTCTCAGAATGCTAAACCAATTAATGCTACCAATTACTGGTTAACCAATCACTGGTTAATATTGGAGGGGAATCAGGCTATTAACAATTTGCAAAGAATTGCTTTGCATCTCAGCCGGAAGGAAGAAGCAGGTCAATAAAAACACTTAAAATCATTGATTAGTCATCCTCCAACATGATCATTAGCTATACTGGACACGCATTAGGAGAAGCTTCTTTCCCCGTTTGGTCTACTCTTCATATATCGCTTTTCCGATTAATATTTCTTAAGTTCTCAGTCTAATGAACCGTACCTGGACCTTTGAGTGGTATTTTAGATCACCCATGTAGTTAGACCAACATGAACAAAAGTGGAGGAAAGATGTATGATTAGATAATTTTGTGTCCACTTCTTTCATAACTTATAGTACAGTAATGGAAAAAACCATAATAACAGCAGTTAAAAAAAGTGATTCAACAAATAATATTTTGACTTCTCTTTGCAGACGCTTTGTTTTTGGTTATTAGCAATCACTAAACAATGCAACTTCTTGCCCTCAATGAGCAGCAGATTAAGTGACATTCAGGGTGGTTTTATGGATTTACTTTCTGATAGCAATGGTAAATAATATTTAATTTCTCAAGAATTAGAATTACCTCATGTAAACATTTTTAAACAAAAGAAATTTCTTATTGTAGCTCTATTGCAAGAAGGAGCAGGTAAAGGGTTATCATTAGTATATGATGCTACACAAGATCCTAATGCGAAGAGAGAACTTCTGCGTACAGTCGTTGATCAGTTGACTGCTGGAAGAAAATCGGTGGCTAAAGTATCTGACGATACTAAATTATTTCAGGAAGGAGAACTGGGTGAAACTCCTTCTGGGTTCGTATATCATTGGGATTGAGAATTAAAAAAATAAATCAATTTGCTTTCATCATTAACACATATTTGTTTCGACAGTGGCAAGCTGTCAACTTATAAAGAACTTTGCCAATTAGCAACAGATTTAAATCAACCAGATCTTATATACAAGTTCATGCATCTTGCAAACCATAATGCTGTGTGGAATTCCAAGAAGGTAACTGGTGTCTCTTCTTAAAAAGATTAAATTTATTTTTTAATTTATTCAGCAATTTGTATACAATCTATCAATACAATAAGGAAATCGATGATCACCATGGTGGTGGGGATGACTAGTAGGGGGGAAGTACATTTTGGGAGCATTTAGTGCTAGATTCCATTCACTCAGGCCCAAAGAAAGCCAGACATTGCAGTTTTCCGACGTGGAGAATTGTTAGGGATTTTGTGAGATGCGAGATTCTGCATAAATGGATCTAATCCATTCTAAATTCTCTCACACACTCACTCTCTCCCCCCCCCCCCAAAAGTAATAGTAATACAAGACTCATTGCTCTTGTTTATTTGGACCTGACTGCGGAACTGAATACAAAGACCTCTAAACTCGGGTGTTCGTTTCATTTATTACATAAAATGGTGCTCTTTCACTTTCATTCTATGATCTAGATTTTACTTTCTTCTACTTCAGGAAAATATTTGGTTAACTTTTTTGATTCTGCATTACACTAGAAGTATGAAACCGGAAATATAATGTTGGAAACATGTTTATATTGGACATTTTTACGATATCAATTTTTATTGCATTATTCGATAATTTATCAAATACCTACGGGGGAAAAATTAGTAAAAAAAATTTAAATAGTATTTTTCCTAGAAATAATTACCAAAAACAGTTGGCTAATCTCATTGGCGAACGGAATGTGTGATGGGGCGGACTGTACCTGATGACGTAGAGACACCGTAAGCTACACCCTCACCAATAAAAGCACAGTTATCCAGTACATACGAGGGGGTACCCAAAAATAACCGGAATTGCGTTGCCGCGCATGGAGCTTATGTAGTACGCATTTCTGCCGCTAGACGTGTATAGCGCAATTCCTTGCCAGTTCAGTCCTGCCTGTGTTGTCTGCCTGGCTTGTTCTGTTCATCTGCAGTGATTGTTTTTACCAGCGCTGTTTTGTTCTTTTTTCGTTTTTTATGATGGCAAGTTTAAGTGAACAACGTGCAGCTCTGAAATTTTGTTTTCTACTCGGCAAAAATGCTGCTGAAATTGTTTTAATGTTGAAAACAGCTTACAAAGATGACGCTATGGGAAAAACTCAAGTATACGAGTGGTTTACTCGGTTTAAAAATGGCGACATCTCGATTGATGACAAACCTCGTTCTGGACGTCCATCAACTGCCCGAATCGACGAAAATCTTGAAAAAAATTCGAGAGCTGGTGTTCACAGACCGTCGACAGACAATTGATCAACTATCAGAGAGTAGTGGGTTATCTTGGAGCTCGGTTCAGCGAATTTTAACGGAAGATTTGGGGATGAAAAGGGTTGCTGCCAAGTTTGTTCCTCGAGTTCTGACTGACAATCAAAAAGAACATCGAGTTGAAACATGTCGTGCTTTGAAACAACAGCCTGAAACTGATCCAGACTTTCTGTCAAAGGTCATTACTGGTGATGAGTCATGGTGCTATGGTTATGACCCAGAAACAAAGCAACAGTCGAGCCAATGGAAGACGTCATCTTCACCCCGACCAAAAAAATGTCGTCAAGTCAAGTCAAACATCAAAACAATGCTGATTTGCTTTTTTGATGCCAAAGGCGTAGTCCATTCAGAGTTTGTCCCCCCCAGGTCAGACCGTCAATCAAACCTTGTATTTGGAAGTTTTGAAAAGATTGCGCAATAGTGTTCGCCAAAAAAGACCCGATTTGTGGCAAACAGGAGACTGGTTCTTCCACCACGACAATGCACCTGCACACACAGCCATCTCTGTTACACAGTTTTTGGCTAAGAATGGCATGGTTCCGCTGCCCCACGCACCTTACTCGCCTGACCTGGCTCTGTGCGACTTTTTCTTATTTCCACGCAATGAAAAAGGGCATGAAAGGTCACCGATTTGACAACATTGAAAAGGTCAAGAAAAAAACGAAGAAGGAGCTGTCAGCCATTTCTAAAGATGACTACAAAAAATGTTTCGAACAGTGGAAGCACCGGTGGGACAAATGTATTAGTTGTAATGGAGAGTATTTTGAAGGGGATAAGGTTGTTCTGTAAAAAATTTGTAAATAAATAGCTTTTAAAAAATAATTCCGGTTTTTTATGGGTACCCCCTCGTAAAATGGTGCTCTTTCACTTTCATTCAATGATCTAGATTTTACTTTCTTTTACTTTAGGAAAATATTTGGTTAACTTTTTTGATTCTGCATTATACTAGAAGTATGAAACCGGAAATATAATGTTGAAAACATGTTTATATTGGACATTTTTACGATATCAATTTTTATTGCATTATTCGATAATTTATCAAATACCTACGGGGGAAAAATTAGTAAAAAAAATTTAAATACTATTTTTCCTAGAAATAATTACCAAAAACAGTTGGCTAATCTCATTGGCGAACGGAATGTGTGATGGGGCGGACTGTAGCTGATGACGTAGTGACACCGTAAGCTACACCCTCACCAATAAAAGCACAGTTATCCAGTACATAAAATGGTGCTCTTTCACTTTCATTCAATGATCTAGATTTTACTTTCTTTTACTTTAGGAAAATATTTGGTTAACTTTTTTGATTCTGCATTACACTAGAAGTATGAAAACGGAAATATAATGTTGAAAACATGTTTATATTGGACATTTTTACGATATCAATTTTTATTACATTATTCGATAATTTATCAAATACCTACGGGGGAAAAATTAGTAAAAAAAATTTAAATACTATTTTTCCTAGAAATAATTACCAAAAACAGTTGGCTAATCTCATTGGCGAACGGAATGTGTGATGGGGCGGACTGTAGCTGATGACGTAGTGACACCGTAAGCTACACCCTCACCAATAAAAGCACAGTTATCCAGTACATAAAATGGTGCTCTTTCACTTTCATTCAATGATCTAGATTTTACTTTCTTTTACTTTAGGAAAATATTTGGTTAACTTTTTTGATTCTGCATTACACTAGAAGTATGAAAACGGAAATAAAATGTTGAAAACATGTTTATATTGGACATTTTTACGATATCAATTTTTATTACATTATTCGATAATTTATCAAATACCTACGGGGGAAAAATTAGTAAAAAAAATTTAAATACTATTTTTCCTAGAAATAATTACCAAAAACAATTGGCTAATCTCATTGGCGAACGGAATGTGTGATGGGGCGGACTGTACCTGATGACGTAGAGACACCGTAAGCTACACCCTCACCAATAAAAGCCCAGTTATCCAGTTCATAAAATGGTGCTCTTTCACTTTCATTCAATGATCTAGATTTTACTTTCTTTTACTTTAGGAAAATATTTGGTTAACTTTTTTGATTCTGCATTACACTAGAAGTATGAAACCGGAAATATAATGTTGAAAACATGTTTATATTGGACATTTTTACGATATCAATTTTTATTGCATTATTCGATAATTTATCAAATACCTACGGGGGAAAAATTTGTAAAAAAAATTTAAATATTATTTTTCCTAGAAATAATTACCAAAAACAGTTGGCTAATCTCATTTGCGAACGGGATGTTTGATGGGGCGGACTGTAGCTGATGACGTAGTGACACCGTAAGCCACTCCCTCACCAATAAAAGCACAGTTATCCAGTACATAAAATGGTGCTCTTTCACTTTCATTCAATGATCTAGATTTTACTTTCTTTTACTTCAGGAAAATATTTGGTTAACTTTTTTGATTCTGCATTACACTAGAAGTATGAAAACGGAAATATAATGTTGGAAACATGTTTATATTGGACATTTTTACGATATCAATTTTTATTGCATTATTCGATAATTTATCAAATACCTACGGGGGAAAAATTAGTAAAAAAAATTTAAATACTATTTTTCCTAGAAATAATTACCAAAAACAGTTGGCTAATCTCATTGGCGAACGGAATGTGTGATGGGGCGGACTGTAGCTGATGACGTAGTGACACCGTAAGCTACACCCTCACCAATAAAAGCACAGTTATCCAGTACATAAAATGGTGCTCTTTCACTTTCATTCAATGATCTAGATTTTACTTTCTTTTACTTTAGGAAAATATTTGGTTAACTTTTTTGATTCTGCATTACACTAGAAGTATGAAAACGGAAATATAATGTTGAAAACATGTTTATATTGGACATTTTTACGATATCAATTTTTATTGCATTATTCGATAATTTATCAAATACCTACGGGGGAAAAATTAGTAAAAAAAATTTAAATACTATTTTTCCTAGAAATAATTACCAAAAACAGTTGGCTAATCTCATTGGCGAACGGAATGTGTGATGGGGCGGACTGTAGCTGATGACGTAGTGACACCGTAAGCCACTCCCTCACCAATAAAAGCACAGTTATCCAGTACATAAAATGGTGCTCTTTCACTTTCATTCAATGATCTAGATTTTACTTTCTTTTACTTCAGGAAAATATTTGGTTAACTTTTTTGATTCTGCATTACACTAGAAGTATGAAAACGGAAATATAATGTTGGAAACATGTTTATATTGGACATTTTTACGATATCAATTTTTATTGCATTATTCGATAATTTATCAAATACCTACGGGGGAAAAATTAGTAAAAAAAATTTAAATACTATTTTTCCTAGAAATAATTACCAAAAACAGTTGGCTAATCTCATTGGCGAACGGAATGTGTGATGGGGCGGACTGTAGCTGATGACGTAGTGACACCGTAAGCTACACCCTCACCAATAAAAGCACAGTTATCCAGTACATAAAATGGTGCTCTTTCACTTTCATTCAATGATCTAGATTTTACTTTCTTTTACTTTAGGAAAATATTTGGTTAACTTTTTTGATTCTGCATTACACTAGAAGTATGAAAACGGAAATATAATGTTGAAAACATGTTTATATTGGACATTTTTACGATATCAATTTTTATTGCATTATTCGATAATTTATCAGATACCTACGGGGGAAAAATTAGTAAAAATAATTTAAATAGTATTTTTCGGTATAGCAGAACGCCTCCCCCCGTGTCGATATAACACCACTGATGCCTGAGCACGTAAAGAGATTTCTCGATTGGCAATTTAAAGCCGCCTCTGATTCCAAAGAGTTTTGGAAACTTGTTAATCGCCTTCGTCGAAAAACCTTCGTTTGTGGGAATATCCCGATGGAGGAGTGGGTATGCCATTTCAGAAATATATTGAACCCCCCTACAGTCTCTCCTACTTTATTTGCAGCCCCATTTATTACTTCATCTTTTTTGGATTCACCCTTCACACCTGAAGAACTCATGCCTATTCTTACTGACCTCAAGTCTAATAGGGCTCCTGGACCTGATTGTATTATTTATGAATTTTATAAGTTCTCTCCTTCCTGCTTTATTGACAGACTGCTGGCTTTTTTTCAATTATATTTTTGACTTAGGCCTACTGCCTGATTCATTTGGCCATTCTATTATATTTCCGCTTTTCAAGAACGGCAACATTAATGAGTTAAATAATTATAGGAGCATCTCTTGCTTGGATACTTTAGCCAAAATTTTCACAGCTCTTCTTCTTTCTAGACTAGAAAAATTCGTGAAAACTAATAACTTGTTATGTGAATTCCAAGCCGGGTTTAGACGCGGTTACTCCGCAGTTGATAATATTTTCATTCTTATTAACTTAATTAACCTTAAGCTATTAAATAAAGGCCAAAAACTATATTGTTTCTTTGTTGATTTTAAGTCAGCTTTTGACACAATAAATCACAACTCATTATTTTTAAAATTATTCAACTTAGGGGTATCGACCAAATTTATCAATGTAATAGAGGCAATGTACGCCTCTGCAGCTTCTTCAGTACGTACTGCTGATGGGATATCTGAACCTTTTCGTGTGAGTTCAGGCGTCAGGCAGGGCTGTTTGTTGAGTCCAATTTTGTTCGCTCTTTTCGTGGATGATTTGCATTTGCTCTTGGAGGGGGGAGTGATAGTCGACAGGGTCAGGATTAACGTATTATTATATGCTGATGATACTGTTCTCATAGCTGATAATCCGATTTCCCTTCAAAGAAATATTAAAATTCTCGGTTACTATTGCGAACAGTGGAATCTCACTGTTCACCTTAGGAAATCTAAAATAATGGTCTTTCGGAAAGGCGGTAGATTGTCCTCTTCAGAGAAATGGTTCTACAGAGATCAGCAGATAGAAATCGTGAATAGATATAAATATCTTGGTGTTATCCTGACCCCTCGATTGTCCTTCCTTCCTCAGCTTGAGAGTAGGATTTCCACAGCTAAACTGGGCGTAAACACGGTTTGGTCCAGTTTTATACTCAATAAAAATGTCCCTTTGGATGTTAAACTTCAAGTTTTCAATAGCGTGTCGCGGGCTGTCGTGTGTTACGGTTGCCAAATCTGGGGGTTTCAATCCTTTGACTGCTTGGAAAAGTTTCAACGTTTTTTTCTTAAAAAGTTGTTTGCTCTGCCTTCTTGTACTCCCAATTATATGTTGACCATTGAAACTGCTTTGGACTCTATTCATTCTTTTACACTGAAGTTGCATATTAAATACTGCCTTAAAGTCTTGTCGATGGATGATTTTCGTCTTCCTAAGATCACCGCTCTTCAAATAATAAAAAGGAATGCATTCTGGTTTAAACACTGGCGCTCCCTAACTCGTCTTTACAATTTGAACATTTCTGGATCCTTAGAAAGTTTGCCTAGTTGGAACGCTACTCTCTCTGGGCTTGTGTCTCAAATCGAGGCCGCCCGCCGTGGGGAGGCTGCAGATCGCGCTTTGAGTACTGACCGTTTTCTTCTTTACAGAGTATTGATTTCTGAGCATAGAGATTTGACTACAGTGTCTTTTTTTAATCATCTGGAATTCCGTGATCTGCGTTGGCTTTTCAAACTGAGGAGTGAGTTACTTTTCCTGAATTACAGACCTTGGTTACAAAGAGATCCAGATGTCGAGAGATGCTCTCTATGTAACTCTCTATGTAACTCAAATGTTCGAGAAGACTCTTACCACTTTTTGGGCGAGTGTTCTCTTCTGTCGGAACTCAGGCTACTGTATTTTGGCAAGGGTTTTCTTAATAGAGGGGAAATTTTAAATTATTTAAATGACAAGGTTTCATGCCGCGTCCTGATTTCTTACGCCCGCCATGCCTGGAAAATAAGGTTTGAATGGATTTCAGACATCTCTTAGTATTTTTTATTCTTTTATTTAATTTTGATTTGTTTTTATGTTTTACTCTATAAATTTATTTAAGGGATTCTCACATATATGGTAATTTGTATTGGTGTGTTTATATTTAGGTATATTGATATTATTTTTAATTTAATTCAAGTGGTTCTTTTTAATTATTTATTCAGTATTTTTTCTTTTTCTTATTCTTCTATTTTTATTTTTTTTTATGTCAAGTGATATTATACTCGTATTTTGTTATTTTGATATGTAATCAACGAAGTAAACTCTGGCAAACGGCATTTTGCCATGCTTTTAATACTTGTTCGCCTTTTTCAGTTTTGTTTTTTCTTTACTTAAGTTTTATTTTTTTTGTTAATTTATCGTTTGTACATTTAAAAAAAATAATAAAGTATTATTATTATTATTATTATTATTATTATTATTATTATTAATTTAGCAGCAACTCAGAGGAGAAATTTTTGTTCATTAAATTTATGTCTGTATTTTTTGTTGTCCTTAAGGGACTAATGTCCCAGGACATTAATAAACGTATTTCTTTCTCACTCACTCTCTCTCTGCGTGTGTGTGTGAGAGAGAGAGAGAGAGCAGTATGGAATTTGTTGTCCACGCGTTGTTTTATGTAGCGGATGTTGAGGTCCTTATGGAGAGTAAAGTTACATACGTAAATGAAGCTCAGCGATATGTTGGAGTAACTTGGAGCGAACTGAATTGTTTGTCTGTTTGTTGGTTTATTGGCCCATAGCTCTAAGCCCACGTAGGTCATGAGTATTTTAGATTTGTCTTTTTCAAGTAGCCGGGTAAAGAATTGACGGTCTCTTAAGTATTGAATCTGGGTATAAAATTTTGGGGATCATGAAACGTCTTCTTTTAAATTTATTCAATTTTTTTTCAGCATTCGGTGATGGACATTTTCTTTTTTAAAGTACTTCTCTACTTAACTTTTTTCATTTCTTAAAACTTACTTATTTATTTCTTAATTACTATTATCTTGAAATAATTTTCTTTAAATTTCCACTTACTTTTAATCGTATTATTGAAGGATGAAATATTTGTTTGTGTTGTGGTTGAAGAAAGTTTTATGACGCTGCCTAGTTGGACGTTTATTGTATTTTTTTAAATTAAACAAATTCATATTATTTAGTGTTTTACTAAGAGTGAGTGTTTGTCTAGTGGTCATGAACGTGGATTTGTAAGTGAGAAATCCCCAGTTCGTTTTCCGTGTGTAATAACTTTTTATTTGTTAGAAAAAATGATAATAGTAAAGTATGTGCTTCTAACCCCATCCTCGACCACCTAATCGGTTGTTGGACCTTAGGCCCCACCCGAAAAAATAGGCGATTACTTTACTTTATTTAGTATTATACTGTTTATAGGGCGCTGCGTATACAATATCTTCGTTAGTTAGCAAAGCTGGTACAGATTTAGATACCCATCTTCCTCAAGTTTTGGTGAAACTTTATAGATATCAGTATGATCCTGTGCCGCATATTCAACAGTCAATGGCATCAATTTGGTCTTCTCTTGCACCACCTGACACAGTTAGTATAAAATTTGGAAATAATATATTTGAGCTGTAATTAAATTAAAATAATAATAATAAATCCTTAATATTGATCAGCTTGAGAAGTATTACAAAGAAATCTTCAACGATTTGCTGGTAAATTTGACAGCAGTTCATTGGAGAGTTAGGATTTCTTGTTGTCTAGGATTTCAAGATTTTATTCGGGGAATAGGAGGAAACAATCTGTTAAAGGTACTTAAATAAAACAGTAGCCAAACACGATTTATAAAAAAAGAATTTTAGATTTTTTTATTGAAATAAAACTTTTTTTTGTATTTGAATAGAATGAGCCAGAAAAAATTGGAGAACTTTGGAGACAGTTGTACAGAGTAATGGACGACATTCATGAAGGAACCAGGAATACCGCCACTTCTACTGCAAAAATATTATCAAAAGTCAGTAAAATGAACCGTACAAATGTATTTTAAACAAAAGAATAAAAATATTTTGAGCTTTTTCCAATGATGAAAACACATAAGAGTTAATATTGATTGTTTTATGAGGTACAATCTGTCTATAGCATGTGATGGTAATTAAACATTCAGCTCTTTCGAAGTGAGAGATATTTTTAAAAAAGTCATATCTGTAAGTTTGCTTGTCTCTCAGCATTAAAGAAGGTTAGGTGAAAGTGTCACGCAAGACATTATCTACTTAATTATTTATTTTAAAAATTATTATGATTTCATAATAACGTAACATTAACTTTGTTTTACTGATTATAATAATTGTAAATGTAATTATGTATCTGATATTTCTTTGAACGAAAAATTAAAACTGTGTGAGCCTTAACAGTCACCGAATTCTGATTTTTCAATATTGAAACGTTTCCGGCTACATTTCGTCTAACTTCTGTCTGCATAAAAGAATACAGTATTTTTCTTACTACAAACATGGGTATTACTTCTTCTTCTTCTTCTTAGTCAATCCTCGTTTACCTTTCAGTGTCGAGGTATGGGTATTACATTGTAGCATTTTGTAGAATATTGTTCATAGTTTTTTGTGACTGTGTTTTTTGGTCCAAAAGGTATACAAATAATTGCCATTTTCAGTCATAACTTTTTAATTATTTTTTTTTTAGTTTTCAGCCTAGGGACAGGGTTGTGAAACATATTTTACGCAAGAAAAATGTAATGTAATTATAATAATTTTCCTTTCTATTGCAGCATTTGTGTAGCAAATTTATGAGTCAATATTATTATTGTTGAATAACATAATTTATGTGAAAGTAGAAGTACCTAATCAAAGTAGCAGATTACTAGGCCAGTGTTGGCGTCATCGTCATTTTTCAATCATCTTTACTTTTATCTTTATTCATTATATTCATTGAAATGTTTTATACTTTTTTGAATTTGCATAAATATATTTATTTGTTTCTACTTCCCAGATTTGTATCCGAGAATGCCAGAAAGATATGGGCAAAGCTGGTAGAAAAATGGCTGGTATTATTCTGCCAATTATACTAGATGTAGGAATTAAAAGCAGGGTTCCTGAAATTAGAAGTGTAAGGTAAGTTTTCAAGAGGTTCCTGGAACTTACTTACTTCCAAGTATCGCACAGTTACATAATATATAAATATCTTAATCTTTGTCTTCATATTTAGGTTGATAAAACTAAGGATTGTTTGGGTATACCACAAAAATATCAATGAAAGTGATTAATACATTTCTCATTGGATTTTTTTTTTTTTCATAAATTATCAGATAAATTATTTGGTTTTGCCTTAATTGTTTTAAATTAGTAGGTACTATTTTGTTACTTAATACATTCTTTTTTTATATTTCAGCATTTCTACGTTGACCGAAGTAGTAAAAGGATCCATTCCAAGGGAAGATACACCAAGTATCGTGCTAGCTCTGTTAAGAGCTGGGGCTGACCTAGAAAATTCTTTGTTAAACGCCTTTGCTGTAAGAGTGTCTGGAGTTTCTGCTGCTGCTAGTGAAGCTTTAGATGTAGCTAGAGTGCCAGCAATGAAATCTCATTATCTTGTACAAGCGTTAGTCACTGTAAGTATTTTGAGGTTAAAAAGTTCACTTTTTCACGTATGTAACTGCTGTAAAACAAAGGTTTGTGCCTTAGTATCTAGTTTAGTACCTATTAATCTTTCTCCTCAAAATCTTACCCTTAATTTTCTATAACTTGAACCGTATTGGGCCCAACACTTCTGTAACATTCTGCTACTAGAAGTTATGTCAGAAGAAGCCTCAGAACTTTTCGTTTTCAACTTCTGATTTGATTTTTTTTTTCAACCTAAATAAAACTTTTAAAAACCTAAAAAATGTAATCAGATTAAAAATTTATATTTATAATAGAATAATGAAAGTTGAATTTTAATATTGCCTTAACCAATTTTTTTTTTTTTTTTTTTTTTTTTTTTTTTTTTTTTTTTTTTTAGTGTGTTCCTTATGTTGATGCTGAAATGCTTGGCGGCATGCAGTCTGAAATGTTAGATCTACTTAAACCTTCAGCTGGCTTTGGTACAAGAATCGCAACATCTCATTTTGTGGTACTTCTGAGTCATCATTTAACCAAAGAAGAATTTCAGCCTTATGTCGGTTAGTAGTATTAAAAGTGTGTGGAATTCGCAGATCTTTTATTATTATTTTAACTTCAATATCAGAACCTTAACATTATTAAAAATTTAATTATTATAGAAATTTAGGAGAAGGTTGTTGTCAGCAATGGCATGAGAAAATCTTTTTTTGGGCACCAATTTCTTTATTGCATCTCTATTGGGCTCTTCAACAGTTTTTTTTTTTGAGGGGTATTAAGATATATTTATAAGGTTCTATGTATTCATTTATTTGAATTAGGTTGCATCAACATCTGTGATTATTAAATCTTAGGTCCGGTAATTGGATATGAACCAAGGATCCCCTCATGGGAGTGCGCTAACTACTGAGCTAGTCAGCTAAACCCTTTCCTCTATTGTAATTATTATTAAAATTTACTTATTTGACCTGATATTGTATTTTTTCCCTTGTAATTTGAATATTAGGTAAATTTCTTGGTGGACTCCTGAATGGCTTGTCGGATAGAAGTCCAGGTCTTCGTAACCATTATGCTTCCTGCATTGGACAAATTCTAAGGACTGCTAAAGATTCAAGCGTCGTACGTCTTTTAGAAAAGCTCAAAGCACTCTATTTAGAAAAACATGGTAATTACATTAGACTTATTACATATAATTATAATAAATTATAATT
Organism: Rhodnius prolixus; assembly: GCF_049639745.1. Classification (NCBI taxonomy): domain Eukaryota; kingdom Metazoa; phylum Arthropoda; class Insecta; order Hemiptera; family Reduviidae; genus Rhodnius; species Rhodnius prolixus. The sequence continues at coordinate 4,086,380 of NW_027411592.1, read as the reverse complement.
TTATTGATGAATTGATAGAATTTTTGGCCGTTGTTGCAATATGTCATAATAGTCGGCTAGATGTAAATGGTTATTTATTTTATTTTTACAATGTTTTAAGGCTTGAAAAAATAAAATAAATCTTTGATCTTTCATGATAGCCGCTCTGACTTTTTTACCATTTCTATTCATATTACAGATGTAAACCATTCTTCAGATTCTTTGGATGTTATACCATTAAGCTTTTGGTTATTATAGCAGTGTGGTTAAAACTTCAGAATCTATATAGTTTTAAGTGAACTTTCTAAATATATTAATCACTTAACTGTGTGATAGAGTTTATATTATTATTATTATTTTTTTTTTTTTTTTTGGCGCATCAACAGCTGAGGTCATTAGCGCCCGGAGCTTTTTCCAGTGCACTGCCGGCCTCCGGACAATGTTCTCTCGTTACAGACAACACTGTCCATCACCGGACAGTGAGCTGTAAGAAGCTCCTAGGAAGAGAAAATCTAAGAGTCAGCAGCTGGATTCGAACCCGGGACCTCCGCGTGGGAGTCCAGTATGCTAACCTCATAGCTAATCCCTTCCCTTTATTTTTATTATTATTATTATTTTTACCCTTTTTTACTTAAATTCTGTGTTTTTAAAATTTTAATAATTGGTTATCATTTTTAAAGTTTCAAAGATTTTTTTCAAGTATACAGAACTTTGTCTAGTTAGTTATGGATATATTTCTTCAAGTGATACTTATATTGATGTTTTGATACAGTATTCACCTCTTTATTTTGTCACATCAAGTTTCTCTGTATTTCAGAGGAGGCAGGAAGAAGAGCTGTTTGTCATACACTTCAAGCGATAGTTACTTACAGCCAAGATTGTATTCGCGACAAACAGGATCTTACGTTACCATTGGTTTTCTTTGCAAAACATCTAGAAAAAGTACCAGGCAAGTGAAAAGATATACGAGTAGATAGGCAAATTGCTTTTATAAATGTGTGATAATCATAATACCATCTTCCTTTTGTTTAACAAAATTTTTGTCCCAAGTAATGTAATATAATTATAATTATAATGAAAAATTATTCTCGGAAGTTATTTCTAGTTTTATTTTTCCAAAGTAGATGGACAAAATAATACAGAATTTGAAGAATGGGGAAATTTATGGGAGGATCTTGACGCCGGATTTGGAGCTATGGCCAACTCTGAGGGAGCAATAGTGGATTTCTGTGAAGCTGCTCTGGGATCACAGTTGTGGAAAGTTAAAGCACAGGTAAAGTCAACTTTTTTTTGTTGTTGATGACTTCGTTAGTATTAGGATTTACTGCTTATATGAAGTTACAAGTTACTGGCTAATTTTTGATTATGACTATTTGTCTGGTCAACGCCAAATCCAATAGTTTCGGTGGACATATTTCTAAATTTGTAAACAGTGAGAAAAAGTTCTGTTGTGACCCCCTAATTGTGGGAAGTTTAGATAGTTAAGTGGAACGAAAAGAATGTAGGGCAAAAACCGTATTAGGCCCTTTTGGATATCCTGAGTCACGCACCGAAAGAGGAGAGCTAATAAGTTTTCTGCAAGAATTCAGTTTTCACTAAAAGTTTCTGTGCTTTAGGCTGGAAGAGCCATAGCTACTCTATGCCAAAGAAGAGGTGAAGATCTCCAAGACGCTAGACGACATTCATTGCTAAATCTACTTATTGGAAGTCTCTCTGGAAGGACTTGGGATGGTAAAGAAGACTTACTGCATGCTCTAGCAGCGCTTATGAAATATCCCAAGTATTATTTTGTTTATGATCATTTTTGAAGATGTGTAATACGTTTATTGTTAATAAGCAGAGTTTTCATTCACTAACAGGTGTATTGAAGGAACTGAAATTGAATTCCACCTTATTGAAGCAATGTTGAAGGAGTGTAAAAAAGAAAATGCAATTTATAAAAGACATGCGTTACGAGCTGTTGGAGATGTTATGGCTTCGCTTTCAACCGATTACTTTGATAAATTGTTTGAGATTCTAAATGAAATTTTCAATAAAGTATATTATGCTTTAAATATTGAAAGTTTATTTATTTTTATCAAAACTTTTAATTTTATAATGGAACATAATATTTATTTTAGGATGACAGTGATTTTGAAAGTGGTGATAAGGACAACGGGGAAAAATACAATAATAAATATTTAATGTTAGAAACTTGTTATGAAACTTTATCGAAATCTTGGCCAAAAATGCAAAGTACGCAAGGTTGGTGAAATTATTACATAGTAAAAGAACTGCTTCTTTTTTTATTTTTGTTTCAGAGTAGATATAGAAACCTTCGTCTTTAATATTTCTTTCTTTATATTTCTAAAAGTGAAAAAAATAAATAATTTTTTTTTTTCAACCGAGAAATCTACCAAATTAGATTTCATAGTCAGGGGCAAAAGCACATACTTAACTATTAACAATTTTCCTAACCAATAAAAAGTTGCTACTCTCGAGATTTGAGCTGAGCATCAACTACCTACAAATCCAGGCTTCATAACCACCACACTATCACCCCGTCCTCGTTTTATTTCTATGAAATTCTGTAAATAAATAAGTATAAAGTATTGCTAATGGCCAAGAAATCGATGCAACCAGGAAAAAAAAAAAAAATGTGAAACCCATACTACTTTTCTATTTTTAAGGTTCTTCATTCGAATACTTGTGTTTTTAGGTCATGCGATTGCACTTAAGGTGGGGCCTACTCTATGCCATAACTGCCCTAATGAATTTTCTTAGAAAAATGTTTCCAACAAAAGTTATAATTGTGATGGAGTGGTCAAAATTAATAAGTTTATAGAAATCTTCGCAGGCATTTTTCGATTCGTTAAAAACTAAAAAAAGTAAAACAATTTCATGAAGTTCGCTCTTCTGCTTTCGTAACTGTAACGGTATAGTGCCGTGAAGTTGGCTTACCAAAGATGCAATTGATAAGGACTTATATTAATGGAAGAATTAATTTAGGTTTTTAATGTTTAATTGTTTTGTACAAATACTTAATTGTAAGGCATTAAATAGATAACAGCTACAGCGTATATCTGCGTTACGCCTAACAGTCACAAAAAGGTAGTTTTGGCTATTGCGACAAGTATGGGAGAAAGCTTCTGTCAACTTGGAGATCTTATCGGAAATTGATTCTTGTGGGCAACGAACTGGAGTTCTCAAATGCTATAATGGTCTTCTTCTGGCTTCAGGCGCGTACATCCGGGTTGGGTTGCAGATTTGGTGAAGTAATGGGTTTAGCTAGGAGTAGACTTGAATGTTCTACATGCGGGAATTGTACTCGGAGGTGTGACTGGAAGACCAACTGCAGTCATATTAGCTGACTTTATTATCTATATGTTTAACTGTGTAGTGGTTGTTTAGTTAACAAGTGTATATATATTAGTTATTATTCACCTTACCCTATATCATTTTTTCTCCAAGTTCGATTTTTTAGCAACTTACTTCTCTTTTAAAAGGGATGAACAACATTGAAAGTAAATGATACATAAAGAAAAAAGGCTAACTATTCGCTTCACTAGGTCAGGCCTTAATCGTATATCCTTGGAAAAATGCTTTCGATAAAAGTTGTTGATATAAACAAAAAATGAAGGGTTTTTATCCGTCTAGCACGAATGTATTTAATACCTCCCACCACTTTCAGACTTTTTTCCATCAGAAGTTGTAGAGAATTTGATTTCAAATATGCTTTCGTCTCACACTATCCTTGTTTATTTTTTTCAGAGAAGTATTGTGAAGATATAGTAGGAGGATGTGTTCAAAGATTAAGAGGTTCAACTAGACAAGTTCAAGTTGCAGTGATGTCTTCTCTGTGTTCAATAGCTGACAAAAGTAAATCATTATTAAGAGACGGAGATCATGGACAAGTGACCAGACTTAATGAGAGCTTTATCACCGCCTTGGACCTTGCTTTGAGTTAGTTTTGTTTTAGCTACAAAAAAAAAAAAGCATGAAGTACCCTTTAAATAAGTGTAAAACTTAACTAGTTGGGTGTGGTTGGATGATAGAAATGTAGGTGACTATTTCAGCGATTCCGTCAGTTTTGCTTGAACAAATGCTTTTTATATCTAGAAACTATGGTCGTGATAGCAAAAAATTATCATAAAAAATACACAAACAGTGCAAGAATTGCACTCAAAGGAAGAGAGCAAATCAACTGATGTGAAATGTATGTTAGCTATTGAAATTCAATAGGCTGGCGAGTACTGTCTATATATTTTCTATTGTTCCCAATAAAATTGCTAAAAAGTCACCGATTTGTTGCCCGTGTTTAGAGGGTTATAGTGTCATCTTTTTCATTATACCTTGAACTTTGCTCTATCTTAACTCCAATAATTTTGCATTAAGCATGAAAAGATTCTTAAGTTCTTAAACTGTCTATAATTATTGTAATTTATGTTTTTTAGGTATTACTAAGCATACAAAGTTACGAAAAGAAGCTCTTAATTTATTGCAAATACTGCAGAATGTGTATAAAGGTAACTTGACTATTGAAAGTAATCATACTTCTCAGTACATTTAAAAGTGTATTATTTATAACTGATCATAAAGTAATGCTCAATTTCTTCTTTCGGCTTTCATTTTTGATAGTGCTTTACTGAGGGACGCTAAATATACACAAATGCTCTTTGGGCATTTGTAAAAACAGTCCCATATTGCCAGCGAAACCTGATTACTAATTATTTCATTTACGTTGGATACATATAGTTGAATTCAGGTCTCTCCAACGAGGTTTTTCCAGCTAATCAGTTTTGCGAATACCTAATACAGTCCAACTTTGAGCAAAATTTTTTTTCTACTTCCCTATAAATTTCTCTCTCTCATAGGTTTTTCTGAGAATTTCCTAAAGCCAAGGGGGTTGTTTCGGATGGCTTAAGTTTAAACACCATTCGTTAAGTCTGTTCCAATTTTTTTAGCTGCTTACTAAATTAATGCCTGCTTTTCTAAAAACAGGCATGTTATCTCGAAACTCTAAATTAAATATAATACTTAATAATACGAAAATATAAATACTTTTTACTTGAGAAACTGATAATTTTGTGAAATTAATAGTTCACTTAGAAACATAGGAGGGGACAGGTTAGAATCTTTAACGACGGCCAAATGCTCTAAAAAAGAATTTCTTGTTCCGCTACCTGTGATCGAAATAAAATTTGGAAGAAAAGTACTAGGGTTCTAGGACTGAACTGATTTTCTTTTTTCTCTCAATATGCATATTATACTACTACCAAACAGATACATTATTATAGATAGATTAAACTAGGGCGGCCTCAAGACCTACGCCACTGCGACCCCTTTGGATCTATTGTGGCTCCCCTTACTCTAAAGCTCACCCTCCAGACCTGTCCTTTTAATCAGACTCCTAATACTGGAAAGCGGCTCTTCGGTAAAGCTCACATTATTATTAATTAGGTTTTTGTTTCTTTTCTTTGCCCCTATTTACAGTATTCATGTTTTGTTTGAAAATAAGGGATTTTTCTCTTTAAATTTCATCGATTCCAAATAATTATTTTTATTAGTTGTATTTATGGACAAGAAAATGACATTTTTCAGATCACAATAATGAACATTATGCCCAAATTAAGGACCTTTTTGATAAATTCAAACCTATTTTGGAGGCAGATTCTGCTCCCGAAATAAAATCAAGGTTTATAGATATAAAGGAAAGTTTTCAAAAAGTATAACTAAATAAGGTAAGTTATTTAAATGATGTTTAAATCAATGCAGTCTCCGCCAGATTTACTAATTAACTTTTCTCATTTTTTAGGCTGATGACCTGTGACACACTATTTTTATTATACAATGAGAGATTTAGATTTCACTTTATGTATTGTGATTCTTCAAGTTCAAACTTAAATGTAATATTTTTGTTATAAATAAATGTACATTACTTCGTGTGTACGCTTTATAATGCAATGGTTTTTTGTTTTTTTTAAATGTTAATGGCAGATGTTAATAAATACCAAGATATGCTAGTATTCCAATCGGGGCGTCTAAGAAATCCAGAACTGGGATAAAAAAAAAAAAAAAATAGTTCCTTCGCTTGCTTATTTAGCATTGCAGAATGTTAGACATTGAAATCTCCATTTCCTTTAGAATCTACATCAGGAATAGTTTTTTTTTTTTTTTTTGTGGGTACTCTCTGAACTTGCTAATCCTTTGTGAAATTTTGTTGAATTGGCGACCTATGTTTAGGCAGACTGATGCTTTCTTACAAAATTAATTTCGGTTCTTTAAACTACTAACCATCAAACTTGTAAGAAATTAGTTTTGCTGGGCTTCTAACCTTCAATTCCTTTCGGAGTTAATTAAAGGAAGAATCTGCAGTTTTAAAGAAGAATCGTACCATTATCTAATGATCAATGAATGCCCCTTTCCATTTTCTAGCTATCCCTAACTATTCTGAGAACAACAAAAACAATTTAAAGTACAAAAACCGTTATATTTTCAGAAATTACATAACAAGTGTTTGTGACTGAGGAGCAGTAACAACAGTGTTCATTGCTTGATGCACTCTCGCTAAATTATATTTCCATCCACGCAATTTATCTCGGAGTTGTTCCCATTGGGCTACTCCAAATGTTCTGTGAAAAAATATCTCAGTTAGTCCATTTTAACTTATTTTTATAGTAATTCATAGTACTTTTTTGCCGTTGAAAACTAACTAATAAGTTCAGATAACAAATAACTCTCTTATTTTATTCTGAAGGTGGAAGTATGCACACGTTTCTTAGGATCATTCTAAATAGATATTTCCTTAAAAAAAATTAAAGGGATATAGAAAAAAAAAATATTTCCGTTAATTTTTTGAATTAATGATTTTGAAAAAAATTTAAAAAAAAATGACTTGTAAACTGATAGAAACAAAAAACTTCTGGATTCTGGCGCAGCGGAATGTCCCGATTTCTATAGGGAATTTCAAAAGATGAAGTAAAAAATTCGAAAAGGAGGGAGAAGCCGTTGGCTTCATAAGAATCGATGTCCTGACAATATCTAAACCCTACCAAATTCGAGCTGTCTATTCACTATTGCTCCTTTGCCGAAAATCGATGAATCACCAAATTCTGGAGTACATAAAAGGAGAAAATAAAAGTAAGAATCTGATTATAGAATGAGCAACGACAGGAAGAAGTTTCCCAGAAGAGAACTTGCAGAAATAACCTAAGTCGAGAAGAGGAACGTTAAGTAAAGGAATCGGATAGAAGATACACACAAAAAAAGTTAATAATCAATCAAATAAATTAAAAAAAAAAAACTATTCCACTATCTTTTGACTAATTACCTGTGCATTGTACTGGAAATATGAACTTTTTTTGTAGACTGATCCATTCTAGCTCTGACAAGCTTTGTCTTCAAAACATCAATCACGAAAGCCTCTACTTCTTCCTCTTTAATTTGAAGCTCTGAAGTGATTGTATCGAATTTCATTTCATTAGCACCTTCAGCCAATTGCATGAATGTAAGAAGACGCATTTTTTTCAAATTGGCTTCATGATCTAAGCCCATTGAATGAACAAACTCCTTATGCTCATTATAGAATTTTATATAGTCACTTAGTTTAGCTGAAACAAATACAGTGAGCAAATCGTGTATCAACTCTCCTTCCAAAAATCTGACAGGTTTCAGGGACATCAGAGGATCAAGTAAAAAAGTGTTAGGATCGGCTAGGGCAGCCATAATGCAACGTTGGGCATCTTCCCTAAAATAAAATAAAAAATGAGCAGTTGAATTAAAAATGATTTTGATAAAATAATTTCATGAAAAAAAGTTTTGCTTGACTCTTAAATTAAATTAACCTGGCGTGCGAAGCATTTTCTGTTGTGTATGTTCCAAGGAGCTCAATCATGACTTTAGCAGCTAAATCACTCTCTTTACAGCTTAGAAGAACTTCATGTAAAAGACGTAATAACTTCTGCATCTGTTCTGTACTTAACGGGCACAGAGAAAACTGTTGTTTCAGGTGTTCTATGCCACGATATACACATCGCACCTGAGAGAAAAAATTATTCATTTAAATATTGCTAAATTATTTCTTACCTAACCCAAAAACATTTTTCACAAAGTTCTTTGTTTTTCGGTATTAAAGAAAATAAAACAGTCCTTGAAAATATAGATAATAAGATGCAGCAAGTTTGTATTCACAGATGATCAGATTAGATGACCTAATGTGATCATTTTTTTAAGGATGATGCTTCAGCTGAATCTAGAGAACAAAGATGATAGCAAAAGAAAAATAGGACACTATCTGCTGGTCAATGTGAGAGAATTAAAGCAAATAGATAACTTTGATAGTCTGTCTCAAAAAAGTACTCTAGACGAAGAAATAAATCAAAGAGAAGCCACTGCAAGAAAATCTTCACGCTTTACAACTTTCTAAGGAAAGTCAGAACTCACAAAAGTAGATTTACTCACTGCAGATTTACCAAGCCGTGTGTAGGAATCTTTCTGTCAATCCACATATACTTCAACCAATATATTTTGCAAGTTCTGGATCCTCACTGTCAAGAACAAAAGCCCAAGCTATGTAAAGAAAAATTAAGGGGAGTCAGTGTGGGACTACCCCGAGAAAGTCACAAGTAATTCCAGCAGCCAGATACTCGATTGTTATCCTACTATGAATTGAGAAGAGACAATAGAGAGAATAATGTGAGACCATGACAGCGGATTCCAGGATAATAAGGAGGTTTAGGGAAATTATGGAACAGATATAAACCAGAATTTCCAAGAAAAATGAATTGGAAAAGTAGAAGCAAAATGGCTCAAACAGAAACAGATGGAAAAAGCTCAGTAGGATCTCAATACCGTTTTAACTACGTCAACAAGAAAAATAGATTAAGTTTTAAAAACCAAGGAATAGTGGCCTAATTAAAATAATTTTACTTACTTAAAATAACATATTTCACTTACTTGATCTACCTGCTTCGCTATCTGAATTAAATGATAGTACACATGATACCTCATTGGACATCTTTCATCAAGAGACTGAAATAAAAGCCACAACACCCGAAGAGTTATATTTCCTAACTTAACACCTTTCGCTTTTGTCAGTTTTTCAGAAAATGCAAGAATGAGGTTCTCTGCACGCTCAAGTGGAATAAGAACAAGAATAGATACAATCGCATTAAGTACAGATTCTATTTCATATTCATTTCCTTCTTTGAAACATGTATCACAAACACCGATAATCTTATGCAGATCATCCTCAATACCCTTAGGGCTTTTTTCTTCAGATATTTCCGCTCCTAGAGACTTGAAGTATACTCTCAGTTCAACAGCTTGTTCTTCTAAGCTAAGGTCAATAAAAACTGCCGGAACGTCCAGATTCATTGTAACAAACCAGAACAACAGATAATTGGAAAATGCGACTTTACTACACGATTTTGTGACGAACAAATACAATATTTTATTGCAAAAAAAAGAAGTGTGACAATGCACGCTTCTCTAACCTTTCAATATATAATTTATATATCTGCAATGCAACCTTTAAATTGGAGGTTATTCTTTGGTTATTTTTGTAGATAGTGAATGTTCATTACCGTTAAAATACAATGTGAGCAAATTTTTACTTTTTCTTTATTGTTTCTTCTAATTTAGAAAAGGGGTTGTTTTAATGCAGATCGTCGATTTTGAGTTATCAATAAACATTTTCCTTTTGAGCATATTTTTAGTTCGGAAAAGTGTTTTTTACAAATTGGTTTGTGCCCACCTCTCAAAAGCAAATCACAAAAGTTAAAAATTGATGTTTCACTTAGATACCAACCGAGTATGTCATTTTAAGGTTTTTGCGCAAATCGGTCAACTGTGAGTACCACATCACTGAATTAATTTTGAGGCTTATATCGAAAACGGCTCCTTAGATTTTCTTTAAACTCATTTTGCTAATTGCTCATTTTTAGATATGTATGTATATTTTATTTGAAACGTTTTTCGAGGAAAATTCAATTAAGAATGCTTGGTAGTTGGGAGTGTTAGGAATTCCTCTCAATCTCCATTGTTTCTTGTACTGGCTTGCCACCACTATAATTCTATTAAAAATCAAATCTAGGGGTAAATTTTCAAGTTTTTTTAAAAAAAATCAGCTATCAAAAGTAACACTTTGCTGCTTAAAGTTTTCAGTGTTTTTAAATTTTCTCGAAAACGGCTCCTACAATTTCATTGAGATCGTATAATGATTTAAAACATATAAATGTAAATCTTTTCTTTGAAACATTTTTCCTGAAATTTCGATTAAGATCACTCCAGAAAGATGATTATCTTCAATCATGTACGTATTTACTCAATGGATTGTTCACAGTTTTTGTGATTTTCTCGAAAATAGCTTCAAGAATTTTCTGCTAACTTCGTTGATACATTACATATATACATGTAAGCGGTAGAAAATGTGGTTGGTCCTCAGTGCTGGATTAGTATTGTTTAATTTGTACTTAGTGATATAAATTTTAAAAAAAATTAATAATGTTGGTATGAATTGAAAATTGTAAAAGTAAAATTCTTCTTCTTCTGTGTCTTAGCTCTTATGCCTTTCAGCGTCGAGCAAAATACTGTTGTTTGAAGAAAATTTCTGAGTTAGAACCTCGTGGTGTACACCAGATTATTTTTCCTTTAAAGTCATTATCTTAATGGGCCTTCATTTAATTGAAATCATCACTTTCTAGACAAAAAATTGGGATGGAGAAATTTTCCATAGTTTCAATCAATGAATGTTATACTTGAATCTACCAGGACATGCCTTTTAACTTGAAATTTTACTTATAAGTTAGTGCTTTGCTATCTTAAGAGACTCCTCAGTGGGCTAACTTTCGCATGTTAAATAAAAAAAATGTATTAGATGTTGTACTTGATAGAATTTTGTGAATTCTCCATAAATGTCTAAATTAATCTGATTTGGTGAGGTGTCTTCTTTCAATTACAAAACTGATTATTGGAATTTTGACTGTTGTCCAGATCTGTAAGTTTTCAAGATGTGTTCTATATGTTCTATAGCTGTAATTTACTTTTTAGATATTAACAGTTTATTTTCTCTTTCCCCTTCTTGCTAATTTTGAAGAGTGCCCTGCAAATGTAGTCAGAAAATATAGAATATATATTTATATATATTGAAATTGGATGCTTCGACGTTGTTACAGTACAGTATAATAAGGCTGGCCTGGGGCTAAGAAATATCCCTTTTTCAGTACAGTTCGACATTTGGGACTTCTCTGGTGTCCTTTTTTTGCAACTGTGGAAGAAGGAGAGAGAAGAGCTCGCTCAAGTATAATGATTTTCCTAATCCAGAAAAGTGAATTTTAATCTACACATTTAATATGATTTTTAATTTTGTAAAAATTTGAATGAACTGAGATTAATTGGTCTTCCAGAAAAGAAGAAAGCTCACCATCTTTAAGCTCACGTATCAAAACTTTAAGGAAAGTAATATGACAAAAATTTCTGTAACCATCAATTTTGGAAAAGCTGAATAAAAGTAAGTGCCTGTAGTTTTAGACTTCGTTAAGCCATCAATTTGCATTTATTGATATTTTGTTTCACGAATTTAGCCAAGTTATAATTATCTGATTACATCTTTCGCATTGATTATTTCAATATGTAAATTATTTTCTTTAACCCACAATATGTGTGTATGCCTATTTCTTTTATTTGATAACACGTTTTTGAACTAGGGTTCGTAAGTGTAATGTAATGCTTAAGGATTAAAACCAAATTATTTATTTAATTTTTTGTTTTCTTATATTTTTTAGCAGCTCAAATGATTTTTAATTTGTAATTGGAAGTGGAAATCAATAAAAATGAAAAGGTAAGTTTTATTTAATTAAAAACGTTTATTTTGTACAATTACTTTGACAACAAAATTGTTTCAAATCTTAGATTCGAATAGAATATTTGTTTTATATTATCAAAAAATAAAAATAAATTACAAACTTACATTATCCATTTATGCATTTATATGAAATTCAAAAGAAAGAAATAAATTAGGAAGAAAAAAAAGCCCTATACCAAAGTATGTACAATATTTTGTTATTCACATTCGCATAACAAACATCTCCAATAAACAAAAACAAATATTTTTTTTCTTAATTATTTACAAAATATAAAAGACAAAAATTGAGCACTCTTTCTCTAGTGAGTTTATTCTTAATTCAGGAGTTCAAAATATAATTTTATGTTTTAGGTATTTACAAAAAAAAAAAAGATTAAATTGTTGCTTCAACTTTTTTGAATTATAAACTAACAAGCTAACGAAATTTTTAAATTATTCATAAGTACTCTTAAAATTAAGTACAATTATGAAATTAATATAAATGACAAGCATATTTGTAAGGCGACTAAATCACAATCTATTTGAAAGTACTAAATGATTTCTTTTATTATAATTATTAGTATTTTTTTAAAGTATACATAGTAAAATTAAAGGAGGTAAAGTAAAAAAGTAATGCCTATTTTTTCAGGCGGGCTTTACGTCCTACTACCGATCACCTGTTGTGGAATTAAATAAAATTCAAGGGCTAAATTGGGAATCGAACCCATTTAATTCCTCAATAAATCTTAGTTATGCGGGCCGTTAATTGTATATATTTAGAATGCAGGCTATATGAAATGCAGCCACTTAGTAAAAATAAAAAGAAAAAGAAAATGAGGTAACTATCAATAGTAACATTCAATTAAGAAAATTCTTATATACGGTTCTTGCAAAGTTTTTTTTTCAATACAATTTTCTAATTAACTAAAAATCTGACCCGATTTCTCTACTGAGTGAAATGTTATTACTTTCCAAACATTTTCTACGACTGCAGTTTGTTTTTAATCAAGGACAGTAAGTAATTCATTAAAGTAGTCTGAAAAAAGTGATTGTTCCTTACCGAAAGGAGGCTAGACTTGTTTTGAATTTTTTTTAACAATTTTTTGAATTGTAGAAAATGTTTCGGATGAATGCAATGGCAATAATTAATTTGCAAAACAACACTGAAATTTAAAAAATGTTCACTGACTATATTCAAAGATTTTTTAAATAATTTTTTTCAATTGTGAAAGTAATAGAGACCGACTGACTTATTCTTTGCTTCTTCAACATTAAGTGTGTTTACAGTAGGTGTCTAATTGGAATTCAGGAATATCAATAAAATATTTGAATTCAATGTTTTATTTCAAGATAACAAATACTAATTTAATATTAATCTTTTTCAGAAGAGTTTCTTTGCAAGAAAAGCAATCAGGAAGTACGTAAGTCGACAAATCATGGAGGTATTTTGCAAGTTTAATCAAAACGAACATTATTTGGTTTGGCATGTACATCAGTTGCCTGACATCAGAATGCCTAAAAAATGAGTGTGCTTTTCCAACACGAAAAGAATTAGTAGCCCAAGAAAGAGATGGTCATACGACGTAGAGGAAGACCTAAAAAAAGCTAGAAGCAGCTCTTGACAGAGATTTGTGGAGGATAGTTTGGGAGGCCAAAGAACACATTGGACTTTAGCCCCATTTAAAATGAGCATCTAATTCTTAGAAAAAACAGAAATTAATAAATATCCGTTTAGCGACCCGCGGAGATGATTTCATTTTGTAAGTGTCTCAAGCAACCAAAGGTTTTTTCTCGTACTTGTCTAATTTAAAGTTAAATTTTACTGCTTAATATTGTTAATATTAATGAAGTGCACTTTAAAAACTACTGAAGTTGTATGAAATATAAATAAATATCTTCGGGAGCTCCCTTTGTCATGGATATACTATTTTATTAATTTAAATGTAACATTCGATCCTTATTAAATTTTCATTTCCTCTATCTAATCTATAAAATAAACTAAACTAACCATCTAATTAATCTAATCATTCCAAATTGTGAAGCTTTTTATTACTATTATTATAACTTCTAATTACTTGAAATCACAATAAATTTAATTGTTTCGTTGAAACAAGCAAGAAAAAGGCAATATTATTTAATTTATTATTATTACATAAGAGCTGGGTAACTAATCAAATGGCCTCCAAACGATAATGAACAAAATAACTAGTTGAGTGAGGGAAAAGAAAGACAATTATTAGTTTTTAATTTTCAGGTACTAAAAAGTTTAGGTAGGAATTTGAAGTTTTTAGGAAAAAAAAAATTATTTTGTCTGATTAAATATTCGACATTCTCATCATTTAGGTTAGGAAAAAATATTTTCTTAAGTGATTTTTGGTAGCATTAACTTGATAAAAAGAAGGAATTAAAAAAGTTTCTGGTTCATTTAATAAATATTTGGTTTAAAACAGAAGCATTGCATAAAAATTGAAAACTTACACCTCTTTGGACTGTCCTTTTTCTTATAAAATTAAAAGCACAGATAGATCAATCATTCAGTCAAAAGTAAGAGCACAGACAGTAAATTAATCAGTCAAGAGTAAAAGAAAGATTTTCCCCAACTTACTTTTGGTTGTCCCTATTCGTGAATTAAAATTTATTTAAATATTAGCTTGAATTATTGATAAATGCCCTATTTCTTAATGTTTCATTACTTATGAAACCATTAGCAGAATGTACTTCAGAGTTTATTGCGTTTTTGTGTTGAGTGATTGCGTTTCCATTTTTGTGGAAACCTCCATTTACCGCACCAATACCGTTGCTAGTGGTTCCATTCACTTTGGTTATCGCTGAACCGTTGGTTATTGTACTTCCATTTACAGCACTTCCATTCTTGACAACTCCATTTCCATTTTGGGTTATGGATACCTAGAGAGATGAAAAAAGGTTTAATTAATTTGAAGATATAAATATTTAATTTAATTAATTGCAAAAACATATAGTAATAATTAATTAATAGTAAAAACTAATAATTCAAGCTAAAATTATCTGTTCATTTTTTAATATATGTAACTGTCTTTTTCTTATTTATTCTACATAATAAAGTAGGATTTCTTAAAGTAAAAGTCTCATCAAAATCATATTACTGATTTACTTTAAATGATCATATCTTTAACTAACCTTTCTTTTCTGTTTGGCATTGTAAGCCTGTTGGTAGAAGTCCTTGAACAAGAAGTAGAACATAACAGCATGTAATCCGATCCACCAAACAAAAGCTTTAGGATAGTTACAATCAATGAAAAGTAATTGGAAGGCATGGATCATTACGAGCACAAACTGTACCTGTAAATTAAACAAAATAATCTGTAAGTATTTTTGCTATAATAATGTGAGAGATATTGTAAATGTCGATAATGTTGTAAGTAACGTAAGAATTCATCTGTTCGCGTTTATCTAGCATTCTGTAGAATGTTGTTCATAGTTTTTGGTGACTGAATCATTGATTTAGAAGGAAGAAAAGTGATTGTAATTTTCAGTCATATTTTTTATTATTTTTGCCAAGCTTTCGTCCTAGCGACTAGGTCATCTTCAATGCTCATACTTATGGACAATTACGAGTATAGTATCATTACTTCTAAAGTAGGGGTGTCTTCAGTTCTCACTATTCAGGTATTTTATAAGCATAAGCATATTTTATAATTGTCTGTAAGTCTAAGCTCAGAAGTGACGTAGCTTTGCTAAAAATAGTAAAAAAATTATGACTGAAATTGGCATTAATTTTTCTTCTCATATGCCTTTTGATAATTTTTTATAGTTGTAAGCTACATTATTTATGATTTAATAAATTTTTTTAAAAATATAAATTTTCAGTGGATTAGTGCAGATTTTATAGGGGTTGTCTGTAGAGTCAAATGCAACGCAGACCTTTATGTGTGAAAGATATTTACACAATATAGCAGTCCGTAATGTATAATTTGAATGTGTGGCGAGATGAACTAAGTTTACTAGTAGCCTAAACAGCCTTCTATTAACTCTCTGTAATTCACGTTCCCTCAGTTTTGCAATAATTGTAGCTATTGAAGGCTAATAATAAAGTTTAATAAAAGATTCAGCTTATTATTGTCATACTTTGACAATTTATAACTTTAGAAGGATAAAAATTGAGGGTGCACAGCAAATTTCCATATAAAACAAAATGTTACCATTTGTAAAACAGTTAAATATTTCTTCCACCACAAATACTTCTGCATATGTGGACCAAAAGCAGCCAGCAAGTAGTAGCTATACATTACAATATGTACAAAGGTGTTCAACATTCCGAAGAAAGTACTGTGACCACCTGGAAATTAAAAAAGAAAATTACAGGCGTGATGTTTTAGAAATTGGATAAAAAAAAAACTTAAATAGTTTATTCAACAATCTTTAATATAACTCCTAGAAAGAAATAATTTTAAATGTCTGAGTATATTTGTATTTGGTATTGCAGTTAATATTCGACCAAAAAAAAAGGACATCACCTGGTGAAAATTTAACACCAAACCATGTTGAAAGTGGCATTACTCCATGATGAATAACATGTAACCTGGTAATCTGACTATTTTTCTTACGCAACACAAAAAAGAACTAAAAAAAAAAAAAATGAACACAAAAGATAAATATTTTAAACATAAATAAACGAATAATTTGTGTTAAAATTAGAAGAAGTTCTATCTTTATTTTTTAAGATAATAATATCAAAAAATTAAGCAATTACCGTATCAAAAAATTCAGTAAATTTTGAAAAATAATACCACCAACAACCTGCGGCAACCTGAAAAAAGATAATAATATAAAGAAATTATGTTGTAAAAGTTAGAAAATTTATCATCGCAATGAGTAGATCTGCGACGTTTAAATCTTTGCCTAGGAAAATTGGAGTTAGGGTACCTCCAGGAGAGAGAAGGCGCTTCTGTCTCGTGTGCCCTTTGAGATTAAAGTATAGTCCTGCCCTTTATATACTGTTATGAGTGGTAAGGGTTAAATTTATCTTGCAGATTAATAATACTGTTAGGTCTTAACCCAGACTCCAGAGAAGCATGAATTTATGAACAGAATCACATTGTGTATTATTTTCTTAAATTGTTGAATAAAGCACAGTGAATGAGGAAAGGTTTTGAGAACATAATTATCTTACTCAGATGTTAAAGAGTTAGTGGCAGATGAAGAACTAGATGTGAATGATTTGGCTAAAAGAATTAATGATTCTAACAACGATGAGGAGGCATGTATTAATACTCGTACCGGACGGCAAAGTCACTGCATTGAGTGAAAATTGGATAATAATTTTGAAAAGAGAGCCGATAAGTTTAAGCGACTTTCCAACTGTATTTATCAAATTTTTGCTCGGGCATTATACTTAGATGTTATTCAGATGGAATGTATTAGGTAGTGTGTAGGATTGTTTTAATCAACACCTTAATAATAATATTATAATCAACGTTTAATAATATCTTTTTTTATTGTAGAACTTTTGATCTAAATGCAACTGAATATCTCGGCCAATTTTCATTGAAAAGTAGGAAATCAGACTTTTGTGATTGAGAAAATATTTTGAACTGTACCATCTTATAGTGTACAGCTTTTATAATTTGAATAATTTTTTTTTTAAAAAAGAGTCTGTGCATAAAAGAAAATTTTAAAGAATTGTTGTAATGATAGTAGTAACTCAATTAAGAATGGGGGAAAAATAGTAATTACATTTTAATAATACATGGGCATGGTTATCTTTATACATATCTACCCAAATAAGTGCATGATGATGTATCACTATGCGAACAACATACTATTTTATTACTTACCCTCATGGCATGCGGGCTTCTGGAATAATCCACAGGTTGACATCTAAAGCTGTACGTAGTGAACCATCCAGCATGAAGTGCCTAAATAGTAATCAAATATTAAATAAAACTATCTCTTACAACAGGGAGCTTCTTACAGGTCACTGTCTGATGACAGTGTTTCTATGTCGAAAGAATATTGTCCGAAGGTACAGCTTTGATCTTGAGCAAAAGACCTTAGATCTTGCTAATTACCTTAAAGTTTGACACGCTTTAAACAAAACACTAAAGAGTAGGAAATCATTAAATCATCATTGTGTAATTAAATGGTGTTTTGTTGACAACATGGATTCTGAAAAATGTGTATTGGAATTTATAATTGCGTAAGTTGCAGTTATTTATTTCTATGAATGGAAAATCATTGTTATAATTTGTAAATATAGATAGATATGAAATCATTGGATTAAAAAATGAAAATTAATGAATGAGCTTTATGGGGAAATAACTGCTGCAGAACTTTCATGAACTTTAAAACCTTCTGCAGAATTGAAGTGTCTAAAGATATCGTTAGCCGCAATTTTAAATTATGTGAATATAAAAAAGAAGTCTAGTGCCGCATGAATGTACACCATTATCCACCAGCAGAGTAGATTCTTGCCAACACTCAGTACTGCTTACATGCGCTTCTACAAAAAAAAAAAAAGTGGTGAAAAGTTGATTAACTGTCGAAATCCTGAGATGGTGATTATGGCATTCCTGTCTGATACAAGAAGATAATTTGAGAAAAACGCGAGCTACCGGAACTTTTCAGTAAGAGTTCGCATTATTTTCCAGTGAAGTTACCATAAATTCCGATCTTTATTGACTACAAATAGTGTGCACCAAAAAATGGCTAATGATAACCAATAAACGCAAACAAATTTTGTTCTGGACATCTACATTTCACAAAAAGCAAATAAAAAGAAGTGTACTGACCTCTCCAAAGAGCCATGCGCTAAATATTACTTGCAGAGCATTATATACAATGAGAGTGTTCTTCAGTTCAAATGGTTTTCGATTCTCCATGAATTTAGGTCCGACAACTTTTACAATAAAAGCATATACAAGGCAAGTGGCCAGAGTTGGTAAAGGGCTGCTCATTAATGGCCAGTCTTTAACTCGTTCATCTGGTGAAATAAGCAAAGAAATTACTTTAAGATATCTTTTTCAAAGTTTAATGAAAATAAGTTACAATTAGTACAAAGTATCTTAGAAAAGGCATTGTGGTGTTAATTTTTTCTTGATACAATTTTACAAAAATAAAACTTAAGCCCATATTAAGTATCTTGGATATTTCATTGAAAAAGAAAGGTTTTGAAGTATTTTATATTCTTCTCTACCGCTTGGCCAAAGTTTGTAAGACTTTGTAGTGTTCTAATCTTTTCCATGAAAATTATCAAGGGATTAATTATCACTAAGTTATCCGGCCTGACACTAAAACAAAAACATCATTAGCTACCAGATTTCACTTTATCTATCTATCTTTCTTTCTTTGCCTTATTCAAAATGTTTCGACTCGCAAGTCACTTTCGTAGTTACCCTTTATAAGTACAGAAGATATATACTCTGCTGCCTGAACTGATGATAATTATAATATTCTAGTGATAACACGGAAAATGAAGAAGCAGGCCACTCGAAAATCCTAGCTTAAGGAAAAACAAGAGGTTCTTGTATAAAAAGATTCGAAGAGAGATTAAGTCTAAAGTGTGACATCAATAAGCCAAGAATAAGGAAGAGCTTCGCTCCTAGACTAGTTTAAACATCGAATACTATTGCTCTTATAGTCTACTTCCAGACTCACTTTTTTTCCAAGAGGTATTCAACAATACGGCCTTGCAGAAATATTTAAGGGCAAGGAAATATTTCATTTTTTCTAATTTTGTGATAATTATTTTTGTGCAACTTTAAGCATTTTCATATTACATTTTACTAATGAATTAAATATTCAGAAAACTAATATGCAGTTTGTTTCAGGAAAAACGATTTTGCCTTTCAAATTAGAAGCATAAAGCTATAAAGCTGTTTTCTGTATATAAATACAGGGTGACCAGAGTTATATGCTCCACCCACTTTTTTTTTTAACGGCGGGAAATTTCGAAAAAATAAAAAACACGTATTTAATCATTTTTAGTCTAGTTTATTTTCAGTGATTGACCCATTTTTTTAAACCCTTGTATCTCGAGATACAGCATCCAACTTTTGTTTTTCAAATGGAACGTTATATTTTTTGTTGCATATTTTTGTAGTATTTGATCTCCTAAAAACCACAAAAAAAATTTTTTTGAAATCGGTTAGGTTTTTCAAAAGTTATGGGTATTTAAAATATGAAAAACAAATTTCAGTTTACTGTCAAAATTACGTTATTTTGTTTAAAGAATCTATTCAAACTGGGTACAACCAACGGACAGGCAAGCCAAAACTCTGGACTCCCACGCTTTGCTTGTAGCAGCACTTATCGTGGCGAAGTCAAGATCTAGGCAGGCTAGAAGTATTCGACGTTCAGGTTGCTTTTTCTACAAACGTTTAGGTGGAGTTGTAGGAAATCAACTAATCGGCCCATACTTCTACAGAGAGAACTTAACTGGTGAAAGGTATCCAACTTTTTTTTCAGAGACATTTTGCCAGTTCTGCTTGAAGATGTTCATCTACAACGTCGGATAGATATGTATTTTCAACAAGATGGTTGCCCGGCGAGAGTGGTTCGAGCTTAGCTGGGCAGAAATTTCCATTAAAAGTGCGTAAGGACTCATTGTCCCATCCAATGGCCACCTCGATCTCCGGACTTAACCCCAATGGACTATTTTTTGTGGGGATACCTAAAAAATAAAGTGTAAAGTATCCTTAATCCCGTGGCTTCAGATGATCAGAAACGTCGAATTACTCTAGCCTGCCTAGATCTTTACTTCGCTACCATAAGTGCTGCTACAAGCAAAGCGTGGGAGTCCAGAGTTTTGGCTTGCCTATCCGTTGGTTGTGCCCAGTTTGAACAGATTCTTTAAAAAAAAATAACGTAATTTTGACAGTAAACTGAAATTTGTTTTTCATATTTAAAATTACCATAACTTTTGAAAAACCTAACCGATTTCAAAAAAATTTTTTTTGTTGTTTTTAGGAGCTCAAATACTACAAAAATATGCAACAAAAAATATAACGTTCCATTTGAAAAACAAAAGTTGGATGCTGTATCTCGAGATACAGGGGTTTAAAACAATGGGCCAATCACTGAAAATAAACTAGACTAAAAATGATTAAATACGTGTTTTTTATTTTTTCGAAATTTCCCGCCGTTAAAAAAAAAGTGGGTGGAGCATATAACTTTGGTCACCCTGTATATCAATCTGACAGTTGAACGAAACATTTATAAATGCAGGATTGTTGCATTTTTAAACTAATGTATTCAAAAAATTTCTATAATAAAAATTCAACGGAATCATTGCTGCATTATTTATTAAATTTTATTATGCCAAAACAATCAACATACAATAATTGTAATAAACCTTTTTTGTATTGAAAATCTGATGCACATTGTTTATTGTTGGAATAGTTAGAATGACAGTTATTATAATTACAATAACGGGTCTTCGGGTCATCCTTAATAGGTCACCTTCAGTATCTAAATAGAAGGAAGTCACTTATTCATAACAAGATGATTTGAAAAAAATCAAATTAATTTCTTTGATTAGCTGACCAGCGGAATTCGCTGGATTCATCAACCTAATGATAAATTCGCCCTCTCCCCACCTTCGAGCTGGTTTGTACAATTGTTAGTTTCTTTCTTAGATTCCGCTTTCATGACGTCTCTGTTCCTTGTAATTAGTTAAGTGTGTAATTAATCAGTAGGTTTACTTCTTTTTCCAAAATTTTCCGGATTTTGTCTTTGTCGAAGTTGTAACGACATAATTCCTGTAGAACTAGATGATTGGCATAAGAATTGTTCCTTTTACCTTTGTATCCAGAGCTGTCATGTAAATCTATTCTATGCATGTGGTTTCTATTGTCTCCTGTTCTTAAACAGATCATAGTGTATAGAAATACCGGGGCTCATTTTCCGAGTGGCAAAAGACCACTTCCAGGACAATGGAACTACTTTTAGGGGGTTTCGCCTGGGTCTCATAATTTACATACGGCTGCATTATTGTCCGATATTTTTTTATTTCTGAGTTATTGGCGCCCGCAGCTTTTTTCAGAGCACTTCCGGCCTCGGGACAGTGTTCTCTCGTTACAGACAGGAATCCAACAATCGCTAACTACTCAGTTGATCCATTCCCTACTGTCCGACGATATTATTATATTATCCGCTGTAATATTGTGTGCCAAACTTCTGTCGCATGTTGTATTGCTTTCTCAAGAGCTATTAGCTTTTTTATACATTACTTACGCCTGCAGTTTACCCTTCGCCTACTCTGCATTTAGTTGCCAATTACAGTCTTGGAAACATGAACAGTTATTCGTCTCCTACCATTCTGGCTACGTCAAGCGGTTAATAGCTGAGTCTAACCTTTAAAAATCATAAAATCGTTTGGCACATAAAGTTTACTGAATTAATATTGCAACGGATATTTACGACAATACCACCAAACAGTTTAAGGATTGCATAAAATATTCGATTTGTGTAAAATGTTTTATACTGTTTGTGTAATTTTGTGAACAATGAGAAAATCAGTTTTGTGTTGTTGGTGTAAACAGAGACCACGTAATGGTTAAAGTACCAATTAGCGGTAGTAAACATTTATTTATTTGTATCTTTGTTCTGGCCTTGAACTACTATTATCATTAGTGAAACCTATTGTCTTATTCTACGAGAATTTGGCTTTTTCTCTCACACATTTCTTATTTTCTACACTGCGAGGTCGTACGGGAACGTAATTCTAAACCTAACCTTACATTAATTACTTTATAACCAATAAATTGTTGCAAATTGTAACATTTTATTTATTAAGTTTACATCGAAATACATATTTCGAGTTCGAAAGTGGTTTTTACTAGTCTTTATGAGTCTGTGTGAACTCCGAAGCTTGCCCCCCCCCCCCATTATAGAAAGCTCCTCTTAGCTTAAGAATTCCTCCACTTGGTCATAAGCTTCCCTATTGGTCTTTTCTTTTTAACCCGTAACTAATTCTATCATATTTTTTAAATACTATTTTATCTTTTCCAGGTCCACCTGCGGAGCACTGCTTCTCACTTGGTTAATATTATTTGTATTAAATTAAGGATTCAAATTGGCGAGGAATCGGTCCAAATAAAAACAAGAATTCGTCTTTTTGACGTTTTTACAAATATATTGCCTTCTTCAGGGCGCGACTATGCAGAGGTTGGTTGAGTTACAGAAAACTGGACCGATTGATTCCTCGCCAATTTGAACCCTTAATTTAATATATTACGGTCACTAAAGCAATATATATTCATTATTTGTATAATTAGTTAATGCTAGGGAGTCATTGTAGATCTTTTAAAGAGCAGTGGATTGTAACAAATACTTACTATAAGTTGTTTAGTTATTAAAATTCAGTCTTACCACTTTTGTTTTCCATTAAATCAGTATAAGTGTCTGCAATTAGGTTTATTAAGGCCGCCATTTCCAGGTATCTTTAGCTGAAACAAAAAAAAAAAAATATTTTAATAAATATTTTGTAGAACAATGAGAAGAGGATTTGGTGTCTCGGTCATGGAAGTTTATTTGTAAATGGGAGATCCCAATTTGTGATCCGCTTGAAAGTCTTTATTTATTAGAGAATGTTAAAAGGACAAAGTATGTACTTCCACCCCGTTTACAATTTGGTAGTTGGACGTAAGCCCCGCATGAAAAAATAGACGATTACTTTAGTAGTAGTAGAAGAAGAAGAAGAAAGTTTTTATTTAACAATTAATTCATTTTGTGAAAATTCAATATTCCCAGGAAAAGTTTCAAATCGAACTGATAAATTAGTCTGTCTAGGTTTGGTGGATGCCTGGAAACTTACTGAAAGTTCGAAGAACTTCCGGCACACTCGCATCTCCCATAAACTAACATTCTTCCAAGTCGGCATTTCCCGTACACTTTTAATGTGCCTTTAAGATCTGCAGGTGCATAATGTTTTGAAACGTAATAGAGACTACTTTACGTCTTTCTGAGAAGCTAATTAAATTAGTGTATTTTTTCGTAGGCAAAATTTTCAAATAAATTAAAACCTTGGATTACATATTAATATTAAAAGTTTAAATAAGTATGGGAATCATTTTTTAAAGTATGCAAAGAGTAGAATAATTCTACATGGTAAAATGCACATGTTCAGCCACTATTCTTTAAATTTTGATTTTTTGTTTTATATTTAATTCATATTAATGATTTCGGTAGGAGAAATGTGCTTTACATTGCACTGAAAGAACATTTTAAGGGGAACTGTTACATTCCCGAACCCAGAAGCGCGCTTAATAGAATTTTCTTTGGGAAACTTGCATAGGAAAATTAAAGATCAACTTGTAAGCAATAAGTGTAACAAGTTTAATGAAGATCATGGACGTTGCTGTCGTCAAGACGTACTGGAATCGATCAAGGACAAGGTAATTTTCCAGTCAAGCAATAAAGTGTATCGTTATAAGTTATATTAAAACAAAATAATTGTTATGATTACATTCTTATTGTTATAATGTGTTACAAGTTTTTGTGTTTGTGCTACAATCAGCGTATTGGCGCTTAAGTAGCAATGATAACGGTAAAAAATGAGGCAAACGAGTGGAGAAGTAACCCCAGTGGTAACACTCCAAAACATTAGACTGTTAGTCTCTCCTTAAGAGGAGATCATGAGGCCACTGTCTCTTTAGGCGTCTTGTTGGGTCATCAGGAAGAGTTCTTGAAGAAAGATTTTGAGCGAGGATTTATATGAGATTGCAGGTTAATATGAAATTGAACTGTATCGTGTTTTAGCGACTTGTGTGACAAATGAAAGAAGAAAACTAAAGAAACTTAAGAATATTTTACTAACCACTTATAAGTAAATGAAAAACTTGAGATATATACGTATATAAAAAAAAGTGAGATTATGCATTTGGAAAGAACTTGATAATAAGAACATTAATAATAAGAAAATCAAGAACTTGATAAGACTAGATAATAGAGTTGACCTTCACTGCATGGAATAAGGGAGATTATTAAGAATGGGTTTATGTTCCGCATCATATTTGGTCACATTGTGTGCATTACATAAAGATGATGAGAAATTGCGCTGTGACTGGGTTTTATGATCATTCATTGTTTAATTAAAAATAGCCTATATCTTCCTGGGAGTTCTGCTCATACATAAGAACAATAGATTTTCAAAATTCCAAATTAAAGTGACGTTGAATATGTAATAAACAATGGAACTTGTAAAAATTAAATTGTTTTATGTTAAGAAAGTTAATGTTCTCGAATCTTAAGGTATTTTAATAACTATAATAAAGAAATCATTTCAACTTTTTCCACTCTAAGAAGAATAAGTTCTGCGATCTTATGAAATTTTTGTAATTGAGTTATAACCGGATATACATTGCTTGGGCCCTGTAAACTTTTTAGACCAATGGTAACTGTAGTTTTTTTTTAAAAAAAACTAACTATCTTATTATTGCGCCTTGTTCTCAGTTCTAACTTTAAGGTTTCAGCTGAAATTTGCCAATCCGAATTTTGTAACTTTACATTTCGTACACTGCTGAAATAAATTATAATTACTTCAGACTCTATATAGATTGATGTCCAGGTTCTCCTGCATTTATTAGCAGAAAGAAAATTTATGTTCATAAACTATAATTTGTACTAAAGCCAGGAGAGAAAGTCACTGAATGTTTCGCAACTAATTTTTTATTCCTCCATCAAAGTACGTTATAATGCAATAATGCTTTTTTTTTGTTTACACTTACATTTAGTTGAAAGCCAATAAGTATTGGACGAGGTAATACAGGTAATTAATTACCCATTTGGTAACACAAATAAAATAAGTACTCATAGAATTTTGTTGTACCATTTATATGAAAAGTTTGTTATTTTGGAGCAATTAGGCTTACAACAGTCACAAATTATTAATTAATTTTGTTAACCTTGTTCATTCAGATGAGCAAATTGAACAACTCTTTCAGGTGCTAAGTATGTACCAATGATTTTTTTTTACATAATCAGTAGCACTTGTATCTTCTTGCTATTACAGTGATGATGATTTGCAGCTTGGCAGCTAGTCATCTATAGCTAAAGTTCATATTCTATCATAACATTGTACGAATCTCTTTAACAAAAACTTACAGTTTAAAATGTTAAGTATAAGGGTTGATTAAACGCCAAAAGGTACACAAATCAGCAAGCACCCAACATTTCATTAATTCTTCATTAATATTTAAGTAATTTTACTGCATTAATTTTCATTAATATTTTTTAGAATTTATTAGATGTCACAGACCCTTATGCTGGCCATTTTCGTCTACAAAATATTTGTTCAAGTAGCACTGTAGATTGACTGTAATATCTAGTTATTTATAATAATCAAACTATTAAATACAGGTTAAAAAGAAAAACGTTATAAAAAATAAAAAAAAATTATGAGGCTAAAAAATTCAAAACTTTTTTTTATAAAAAAAAATGTAATATGTAATATAAAGTAAATAAGATATGTATATTTTTAGGACAGCTAATTATTCCAGTATTTTACTATAAGTAAAATTAGGGGGACTAAATTAAATTACAATTGAGAAATCAATAATTGTTGTTGAATAATCTACTTGTTATTAACTGTGTGTTATTTGTGCTCACGAATATTTCGGTAAGACGAATTCAAGACAGTAGCCTACTCTAACTTTGTCTTTTTCTACTTTAACATGCATGTACATATGTGTGATTTATCATAATTATAACAAAAAAATATAAATGAAGTGGCCAGCATAAGGGTCTGTGACATCTAATAAATTCTAAAAAATATTAATGAAAATTAATGCAGTAAAATTACTTAAATATTAATGAAGAATTAATGAAATGTTGGGTGCTTGCTGATTTGTGTACCTTTTGGCGTTTAATCAACCCTTATACTTAACATTTTAAACTGTAAGTTTTTGTTAAAGAGATTTTTGTACCTTTTGGATAGATTTTCCTTTTTGTCTATTTTACAAAGTTACATATCTGCTTTACAGAATTTTTTAAATTTGGAATAAGCAATTCTATCATTATAACCTGATAAGATGGTAAGTCGGAACCGTAACTACCACTAGAGAGATCTTTTTAAAGAATGATTATCGTTAAGGTCCCCCAAACCATCCTCAGTAACAACTTTTTTTGAAAAAGCGTTTTGAATAAAATAGGAAGGTATTTGTGCGTAAATAGCAAAATTAAACTGCGATTTCATTACTTCCTTTTAAGAGGAGTAAGAAAAATAAACTGCGATTGCAGTACTTCTAGGCAAAGAGGCAAAGATTTTTTAATCGAACGACAATTCATTGATTTAAATCGGTTCACTCATTGATAATTTAAACGATTGCAGTACTTCCTCTTAGTAGGTGCAAGAGCATCAGCAATGTAGAGGAGCTTTAACCACTTATTCGAGCTGAATTTTATCAAAATCGGACTAAGCGTTATAGAAATATTGGTAATAATAGTTTTAGAAAGGGCCTTATTTGGGTGGGGCAAACTCCCCTCCTTATGAGGCACGGCGTCGAGACCTTTATAGTGCAAATCTGTACAAAATTTCGATTCGAATGACATTTCATTCATGAAAATCGGTTCACGTGTCGATAATTTGAAACGATTCCTATACTTCCCCTTAACAAGTGTAAGAGCTGATTGCCGCTTTAATGTTACGTAGGGGAGCCCTAACCCTATCATCCTACCAAATTTTATCAAAATCGGGCTAAGATTTACAGAGTAATTAGTAATAATAATTTTGGAGGGGGCCTTACATAAAGGGGGCTAACTCCTCTCCCATTCGATGTACAGGATCGAGACCCTCAAAAGGCACATCTACATAAAATTCCGAATCGAATGACACCTCATTCATGAAAATCGGTTCACGCGTTTAGGCGCTACGTTGTTTACAAAAAAGGTAACAAGAAGAAGAAGAACAACAACAACAACAACAACAAGAACAAGAACAAGAACATTTTTTGAAAAAGCCGTTTTTGCTCATTTTCAGCAACTTTTTTCTCGAAACCTATTAGATCTGGGTGGTTGCAAAAAAATTACAGCTATAAAGGAGGGTTTGCCCTATATTTTAAAGAAAATTTGGGAATTTTATCTTTTATAGAAAAAGAGAAAAAAATTGTCAAAGTTGGGTGTTTTTCAACGTTACGCTTTTTCGTGCAGTTTTTGACGATCAACCCTTATACAACTGTCCTACCGGACAGTTTTAATTAATATTACACAATTCTATTTATACATTATCTAGTAATGCAGCTATTACAAAATTAGCAGCTTAATCTTTCATAATATGTACAGTTACTTTAATACTTGGAAAAAATTGTTTTATTATAAACATTCTTATTGTTTTTATTTTCAGAATTCCTTTTGTGGCTGAGACAAATTGTTTAATTATGTCTCATAATAATAATAATAATAATAATAATAATAATAATAATAATATACTTTTATTGAAATAGAAAAGAAAATGAACAAAAATTCTTGAATACAAAGTATGTACGGCTTGGAATAAATTCCGTCAGCCGGAGGTTGGGGTTACACAAAATATCAAATATATATATACTTATTAACAAATAAAACAAGATAAGAATACTTAAAATCAAAAAGTGCCAAAAAAATAAAATAAAATAATTTAACTACAATGAAGTGATATAAAATAAAACAAGAAAAAACAGAAATATGCAATATTCCAGCAATTTAATAATTAAATTCTTGGACAAGGAAATATCGGTACTGCCATGCACGACTAGCAAATATAATTAAATTTTTATTAAAAGAGTTTAGTAAAATGACCATCTCAGGCTCCGAAAAGGTAGACGCACCCAGATACCTTGTTCGAAATTCTGATAGTATGGGACACACTGCCAAAAAATGCATAATATCCTCCCTAACATTCAAATTACATAAAGAGCAGAGTTCAATTTGCCTTTCGACCCAAGGAGTACAGTTTAAAAACAACAACTCACCTCTCAATTTAAAAAACCAGCAAAGATCTTTTAATGGGTAAGAGTTGGCCTGGGAATCTCGCTCAAAAGAAAAAAGATTTAACGAGAAGTTTAATTTTTTATAGAATAAAAACTTTGTCGACGATCTGGCTTTTTCTACACACTCCTCCCGATGCGCCAGCCTAACAGTATCCAACAGAACAGGCAACTGACCACTCCATAGATGCATATTCTCAACTGAGGGGAAGAAACCAGTAGAATATTTGTCAAAAAGATTGATCCAGTGTTCAAACCAGAATACTTTACGTTTAATTACTTCCAATGCAAGTATTCTAGGAAGACGGTACTCAGGTAGATTCAAAACTTTTAGACAATATTTGAAATGCAGTCTCAGGGTAAACACCTCCAACAAGTCCACACCAGTCTCTAAATACAATATAAAATTTGGGGTTATTGACGGTAAGCAAAAAAGTTTTTTTAATAAAAAAAACGTAATAATTTTTCTAATTCATCGTAGCATAGGAAACCCCAGACCTGTACTGCATAGCAAGCAATTGACCTAGAAACAGAATTAAAAAGCTGGAACTTTTGCGAAACAGGAACTAAGTTTTGGGAGAGCAATTTCGACCAAACAGAGTTAAGAGCCATTTTAGCAGAAGACATTTTTATGAGTATTAAAACAGAGGCGAGGAGTGAGAACTACACCTAAATACTTATAGCTGTTGACAGTATCCATCCTCTGCCCTCTGTAAAACCATTTCTCACGAGAAGATAGTCTCCCTCCTTTTCTGAATACCAATATCTTGGATTTCTCTAAATTAACTGTTAAACCCCACTGCATACAGTAGGCATCTAGAATGTTTATATTTCTTTGGAGTTTAATCGGGTTGTCACTGATCAAAACGATATCGTCTGCGTACATTAATACCTTTATTACAGTATTTGAAAAACGAACACTTTCAAGACAAATGGGCAACTCATCCAAGAAAATCGAGAAAAGCAGTGGGCTTAGCAGGCAACCCTGCCGGACGCCACTTTCCACGCGGAAAAACTGGGAAATCCCATCTTTACATCCAACAGCAGCTAAAGTTTCCGAGTACAGTGATTGCAACACTGTGCCAAATTTTCAGGAAATACCTATATTGAAAAGCTTTAAAAATAATGCTTGACGATTTACACGGTCGAAGGCGGCCGAAAAATCAACGAAGAAGCAGTATAGCTTTTGAGACCGTTTTAAAAGAGTAAGCTTTACAATGTTAGAGAGTACAAATATATTGTCCAGTGTTGAATATCCCCGCCGAAACCCCGCCTGATATTCGCTCAGCAGTTGATTATCATATATAAAGCGTTCCAAACGTCTGAGAAGTAACCCTGTAAAAATTTTGGTAACCTCATCTATACAAGAAATTCCCCTGTAATTGGACACATCATTCACCGCACCCCGTTTGAATAATGGGAAAATAATTGAAGAACTAAAGGAGGAAGGTGTAACACCATTATTATAAATGTAATTAAATAGTGACAAAAGATTGTCAAATAAAATATCAGGACCGTTTTTAAAAAATTCATAAGTAACTCGGTCTGGGCCGGGGGCCTTATTACTTTTCAAACTAGAAATTACTGAGGACAATTCCTCCATTGAAAAAGGAGCATCCAAGAATGAATCAAAAACCTGAGGACTAGCATAGTGAATTGCAAAAAGAGCATCGGACGGGTTCAAAAGATTATCAAAATGGGATACCCAGGCACTCATTAAAATAGTATTTCCACAAGTAAACTTTTTATTTTTAAAATTATTAAAAATATGCCACAAATCTTTTGAGTCCTTGGCTATTACACACTTGCTTACCAGGGAGCCAAAGTATTCTCTTTTCTTATTGAGACAAATATTTTTATATTCTTTATTAGCTTCAATGTAGGCATTTTTAACCAATGAAGAATTACTGGAGCGAAAAAGTTTTAACAAATTAAACGATCTCTTTCTAGCATGATGGCAAGAACCATCATACCACGGTTTTTTTCTACTGGATCTTATA
The DNA here is from genome assembly GCF_049639745.1 of Rhodnius prolixus. Classification (NCBI taxonomy): domain Eukaryota; kingdom Metazoa; phylum Arthropoda; class Insecta; order Hemiptera; family Reduviidae; genus Rhodnius; species Rhodnius prolixus. The sequence continues at coordinate 4,055,640 of NW_027411592.1, read as the reverse complement.
TAGGAAGAACAGCAATTAGACAACGGAGAGGAAGATTTGATAGCACTAATTAAAGTATCTAGCCATTGTTGGACATCTAACGGGAATGAATTTATTTTTTCCAAAACATTTACTAAATTATTTTTATAAAGACCAGAAAGACTATCCGACCAGCATAACTGAGGTAGTAAAGGCATAGTGACTACTTTCTCATGAAAATCCAAATTCAAAGTAACCTTTATCGGTTGATGATCAGAAAAATTTTCTAATAATACCTGAAAATCATAGATTAATGAAATGCAGTCATAAGATGCAGCACAAACATCAATTACAGAGCAACCATTCTTATTAATGAAAGTATACTCGCCCTCAGTATCACCCGGGAATCGACCATTCAGAATAATAAGGTCATGATTTTCACAAATTTCCAAGAATCTCAAATTATGTCTCATTAAATGTTGGCGTAATTAATTTTGTCCATCTAAGAAGAAAAGCTACACATTTTTCACCCAACAACTTAATCATTTTCGTCTAATTCTTTTTCTTTCTGGTTATTTTTAAAAAATATCTAAATGAATTTCAATAAAACTAGATTCAGATTCAGGATTATATGTATTAAAAAGTAAGTAGTTCCAATTGATAAATTGATTATTCCATAAATCTAAAGCGAACTTACATATTTTATTTATTTTTTTAATCTGTCAACATATTTTATGAATACACTACAGTTTTAACAACAGCGGTATGCAAATCTAATTGTTCTGTATACTTTTACTGATGGGAATTTTTACTTCTCGAAAATAATTATGTTTACTTAAGCAAATGTCACATTATTGTAAGGAATAGTGGTTAAAAGTTTATAGTGAGTTCAACGTTTCTTTCTAAGCGGTAGATATGACGAAAATTAAGGTTGAACATCATTAGTTATGTAATGGTGAAAATAATAGGCGAATGAAAGAGCAGAGATTTTAGCTAATTATCAATACATCATTACTTATTTTTGCTTTTTTTAAAGAGATATTTCATAATGGAATTGTCTGTTCTTTACCACTGTGAAATATTAGTCATTTATAGCCGGGGATTGTATGTGTTCAAATCTTAAAATTATTTGAGAAATAATTAATTGTAGATTTCAAACTTATATAACAATACTAATTTTTTTATTAGAAAGTTATTGTTCATTCATTTCTTTCAATTTTAAAATATTAAAGGTGAGGGAATTTTTTAAATACGCAATTTCCCATGTATTTGTTACCTTGAGAACTCGTCTGATTGCTACAACCTGTACTGGTAGAACCTTCCTTCGAATTATTTTAGGAACTTGGTGATAAATGTTATGTCCCGGTGTATTGAATGTGACTAAAATTTTATGGCCCTGTGCAGTTTTAAATTATTAAAAAATTGTAGATTTTCTTATTTACGAGCCAGAACTATAATGACTTCAACTATTAATTTGAAAAAAGTGGAAGAAGAATTAGAGAATAATCCATATTTTTCTAAATATCATGAAAAGATTGAAAAATTACGCAAAGAGCAACCGGCAGAATACTATGCTAGAGTGAAAGCTAAAGAAAAGCAGAAGAACAGTGAAAAAAAGAAACAGATAAAATATCCTGAGCCTAAAGATGTCAATCCAAAAGGTAGCAGTGTAAAAAAATTTCTTGGAGATATTTTAAAGTTAGATATGGTTGAAAATAAGTCAGCTGATGAGATAAAGAATATTTGGATGGATTATCATAAAGGTAAAGATGTTTTATTTTCTACATATAACAAAGAACAGTTTGATAAATTGAACCAAAATTATACCAAATATCCAACCTTTGTGTTTCCTCTGCCCAGAGGTGATGGTTATGAATTTTTCCTGTTTCAATATACAGACAGTGAATTACATTTTACACCCTTAGTGCAATTTAAAAAACATGGTGAAAACGCACCAGAATGCCTAGCAGTAACTTATTTTTCTGAACTCAAGGAAAAAGATATAATTTTGATGAGAGGTGAATATGATAAAGACATAGTATCTCCTCTGGATTGCCAATTTTTAATAAATTTGACACAAATGTTTTACAATGGGGAATCGACAAAACGTCTAGATTTGATAGAGGAATTTAACAATAAACCAGAAGATTTTAAATATCCAGAAATAATAAGTGAGGTGGAAAGATTGGGATTTCACAAAGTTAATTAAGTTCATTATGTGTAATAGTAATCTCTTTAATAAATGGTTGAAGTGATGGATTTGCATTTTTTTATAAAAAAAAAAAAAACAAAACCGTAATATCAATGATCTTAATTTATTTTATCTTTTACTAGATAAAAATAGGTGAGATGTTGGTTATTTAGAGACATTCTGGAAGGTTTTTACGGAATATATCTGTAAATAAAAAAAATTTGGTGTTAACACGCAAGCACATCTTTCACTTTTTCCCATTATTCACACATATCTTGTAACATTTAATGTTGCAGTACATACATTGCTCTGTCTAGTAGAGATGATGCTTTGCTTGTCATAAATCACCTCAGGTAAAAACTAAACGGCGCTGCCAAGATAATATTTTCTGGTAAAATGTTTCATGTAGAGAAGGTTGATATCCACATAAAGAAGTTATAATTCTATTTATTAAACAATGCACTCAAATTTAGGATTCTGACTTGTTTTTAATATTACATTTATATGTTACTTTAATATTATAAAGATTCTGAAAAAGTGTTTTTCTTATTTTTTCGTTTCGGTGTTTAAAAAGTAAAGAATTCCGCAGCGTTATTTTAAGAGAAATTTGTGAGTATCTCTGTCGGGACCCTAGCCAAACAATATTTATTTTGACAGAAGCAGTTATAACAATCACAAAAAACATAGTGCGGAAATATTCATTTCAAATATTTAGGTTTAACGAACCCACAGGCTAATGAAAGACCTTCATTATCACGCTTATATTAACACTAACCGTATACGCACCCTACAACAAAAGAGCGTATCTCATTGTTGGAGTATAAATCATGAACTAAGCTATTGGTTTTTTAGTAGCTTAGGCCGTCCACGTACTGATTTAATCATAGGGAAACTCATCATGGCAATTTCCACGGAGCCATACAAAAATTAAATCTAATAAAGTGGTTCTTGTTCTAACACTCGAGTGAATATCAAATTTAAACTCTACAACAATTTGTTTTTGAATTTCGGTAGATACAAATACAACAGACCAATTTTCTAAAAAGGATTCGAGGATATATTAAAACTATCAAACACATTAATTATAATAAAGAAGCCTGCTAAGACGGAATAACCTGACAATAGAATGCGTATCAATGTTTCATCTAATTCACACTGATCCAATTAAGGCTTTGATGATAGTAAGTTAGTAATTTTTTTTGTTTGTTCATTGCGTCAACCAAATAATTGTAGGCCTATTAAACTCAATAATAATAATAGAAGCCGCCCAATTTATATTATGATACCGGCCGACCTTTTACGGTTGCCAGTCAAGGTTAAAAGTGTTCTTTATGTAAATATGTATGTATGTATATTTGTTTCAATTTTCTGTTGTGCTTATATACATATTTATATGTATATGTGTGGGTGTATACACAAACGCTTATTAGTTATTTCGTATACGAATTTTATCTGTGTTGCGACTGGTCTTTCAAAACGGTTCGTCTAACAATTTACAACCACATTATCATGTAAGAATTCCTCAAAGTTCTGCGAACAGTTGGAAGACATTATCTGTTTTTTTTAAGTGTTTCTCTTTCAGCAAGTTGTTGCAACGCTTGTATATTGGTAGAAATATGTATGATAAATTACTCCGTCCGTTGAATAAAAAAAAAGTCTGTGACCATTTTGGTAAGTTGAATATGTGTCTTGCGGTAGAGCATTGTTATGAATTTTCGTTGAGCAGTGTCAGTAGCAGAGTTTGACGTGAACAACGACTATTGCTGGGCATATTGCCAGATGTAATGGTTTAGCTACGTTTCAGATTCCAGCGTGGTTCGAACCTTCAGCAAAAATTGACCTTTGTTGGAAGCAATTTAGGTTTCGGGCAAGGTTTTAGAACTATTTCAATGTTCCAACTACTGAGATTGGGACAATGGGGGTACCGTTTCTCAAGGCGCCGATGTCGTCGGAGAAGAGACTCAAAATGTTGACGAACAATCAATCATATCGAGAATTTTCACTAAGTGTAGTTTTTTACGAAAGATAACTGATTCATCTCAATGCAGTCCACAGCCAGTGGCTACTCGTCTTCTTGGCATTAGTCTAAGTTGTGGTCTCATCTCTGCTTTGCACCTACCTCTCTACGTTAGTAATAGTCTCTAATTCAGTTTGTTTATCTTATGATTGCAAAAACTAATGTTCGACCCTGAGTTTTATGGTAATTTCTTCTCTAACTTAGTGCAGTTGTGCAATTACAAGATGACCATCAAATGAAATATGACAATTTATAACAATTATTTCCTCGCTATCAAAACATGTTTTTTAAAAAAATATATATATTTTTGGCCTTTTCTGAAGGTTCTTCTTTTTTATCGAAGTCATGGAATATATACGAATTTTGATGTATATTTTAATATCTTATATAACATATCATATTCAGAAATATGTGTGGATTGATGATGATTTTTAGACCAAAGAAAAGTGTATTTTTAAGAGGTTCTCAGAGAACTGACTAGCTCATAAACGGCCTTCAAAATAATTTATAATTACTCTTGTATTAAAAATTAAGTAATGTTAAAAGCATTGCTGAAATTTCAAATTTGAGGAAATTTGCAGAAGTGCGAATTTGCTGAACAGTTATTTTGTGTTTTACTCTTCAGTATGCAAGAGGGGTTATGGACCGAGATTGACACAAACTGGCAGGATTAGCTTAGAAATGCCCAGAAGAAAGAAATGTCAGGATTTAACCGATTTTACAAGTGAGACTTCAGGCGAGAGCGATGAAGTTTTAAGAGAAACGGATTGAAAATACTGTATTGAATAAAAATTGTTTAAAAAGAAAAGCAATCCAAAAAAATAAATTAAAAAAATTCTTTGGTAGAATTAAAGTTTAACAATATCAGAAATGTTTTTAAGGTGGTGAGTATATTTTGTCACCGTATAAAAATCAGGTTGACAAAAGATTACTGTAATATTCCATTTTGTCTGAAACTTATAGGTAAAAGACCTTATAAAATATAAAAAGAAGACATAATGATGAAATCTGTATTAAGTAACTTTCCCCAATGCCCTTGAACTGCAGTTTCTGTTCGTCGGACTGGTACGTTGGTTCTCTTGTTGGAAGTCAGGGGCATGACATTGAAATTTTGTGGAAGTTATATATATATATATAATTAGCGTTTTCCCAGATGTAGATATGCTGAAAGTTATCTTAATTGTCTCTACGGTAGATTCTCAACACATCCAAGTGTCAAAAGAGGAATATTTTTAAATAGCATCTCAGTACTTTATAATTTAGAAATGTATTAACTATAATTTTAAAAACCAACTGGTTTGTTGGTTTAGATCCTGAATTTTCATAATTCGCTGTTTGCAGAACTTTTTGGCACGGCTGGGTGTGCCCTCGTTAGTGGCTCCGAAATCATACGGGGAAAACGTTTGGCAACACAAAGAAAATGCCTTAGCATTTCCTGCCAACCACTCAACAAGGGTCTAACATTAACATCCCTAGGACCAAGAACAAAGAATTTGACAAAAATACAAAAAATAACTTAATTAGTAACAGAAACAGTTACAAATTACTTAAACCAAATACTAACCACATAAATAAGGAGACAAAGCTACAGTCACCAACTGGTAGCCACACAGAATATAGCCTGTACAGAGTTCAAGTTCTTTCACGTAGAAGCAACTCCGAATCACATCAGCGACTGTTGAGGGCATACAATACGAGCCGAACTGCCGAAAAACGTGAAGAGTAACATCTGTGACATGTTGAGTAAGACAAGTTAACAAAATCCAACAAACCTTAGATTTTTTAATCTTGAATTTACTATTTACACAAATAAAAGGGTCTAATATTAACAATTCAAATGTTTAGATGGGTCATGTCAGTACGCACCGGAGTATGCAGAATTCATTTTAAAGAATTGAAGTGCGTCTAGAGTTAGGTATTAATGTTTTTGAATCCTTTATTCATAATCTGTCGGTTTAATGAGCTCCTTCTATAAAATGCTCACGGCTAGCCAAGTTAGAGTCGGCGATATTATCAACAAGCGGTTGAACCACAATTGATGAACTACATAAGTTAACAGCAAAATCTTTTTTTCAAATTAAGACAATCTTTGGAATTCATCTCATCGTCAATGTAAAGCAATAGCCTTCATTTGTAAGTATTTTTTCCTTAATTTGATTAATTTTGTACCAAAGAAATTTAATAATATGAATTCAAATAGTTACTAACAGATTCGTTATAGTGAACGAATCCGCAAGAACATTCATTTTTTTCTAGTTTCTTGTTCGGTGTTCCATGTCTAGTTTCTGATAGTTATTGTGCAGGTAAAAGGTGTGAGAAGAATTTTGTATTAAATTACATTCTATTTATAAATAATTCTTGATTTTATTTATTTGAGAATGCAACCACATCAATAATTTTATCGTGGATATTAAGTTCCCGTTCATTTTATTTTGGTTATTAAGTTTTGCTATTGCTTTTTTAATCAATGGGAAAGCATGTAATTTGAGATCATATGGATTGAAGACAACATTGTTATGTACCAATTAAGCTGAGCTGTTACTGATTTTTGAAATGGTAAAAGAGTTTGAATTGATGAGGTTTCAATATACATATATTAATTACTTTGAAGTAAATCTAAAAATGTAAGATTTTTTTTTGGAAAATGACGAGGGTTGTATCAAATGAAAAAGAAATTGTTGTCGGCTATTATTTACAAGATAAACAGACGCTTGCATGCAGTTATAACACTAGTTTTTTAAAAATTAATCTGAAGTAACAAGAAGATAGGCAAATTTTGGTATTTAGTGGAATCTTAAAAATATATTTATGCATACATAGTATATATTCAGAGGTTATAAGTACAAGGCCGGGTTTTTATTTTTTGTGGACAGGATAATGCGTTAGCAAATGAAAGATAAATCTAATTGTTTTTAAAGTGAATAAGAAGTTTGCAATAGGTACCCGTTAGTTACAGCCAGCAGTAACACCTAGATAGTGATAAGTCCATCCTGCCTGTCGCAAACATGTTTTGTTGCGGCAATTTGCGTAATTCCAAATAGAGTGGACTTTAAGATTTCAGATTGGTATGACTTTGTAGTAGTGACTTTTTTTGTTTTTAAACTTAAGAGGAAAACGAAGAAAAGAATCTTCATTATTCTATTACTTTTTCACCATCTACGATTCAAGGTGGTGTAGCTGTAGATAAGTAAAATTGGTTTTACTAACATTGAAGCTTATAGAAACTACAGTTATCATTTATATGCAATAGCAAGGTGGTCTTAAAATATTAACGTCTTCGTAAGAAAGAAAATACATTGAACGCTAAAATAAGTACATTTTTTGCAAATATTTTTATGAATCAAAGGAGTCGACAAAATTAATAAATTGGGAATGAAATAATTAATATATAACAGTTCATAACTTTACACGAAAACTGAAAAGTTGTCATTGCTGATACTAAAGGAAGTAAATCGCTTGGAATGTACGAGGGATCGTATCATTACATTTAGAGTTGAATCAATGTGATCAACGTAGTAACAAGCCAAAGATTAAACAGAATTAACACTGAACTTACCTTCATTTATGACTCTTCAGGGGTGGAATAACGATTAAAATTAAATTTTCTGCCTTTTGGGTGAAAAATAATCGGATTCATTCAGGGAATCCTGCTTTTGCTTTATTTTTTTGTTTTGTAATTAAACCATTGTAGTATATTTTATCAAAGGCTTACTGACAAATCTAAAAATTAAACTATGTGCTGGTTCTTTTCAAAGCCTTATTATGATTACGTGCAGTTTTAATCACCGGACGTATTCTTTAATATGATTACGTGCAGTCTTAATCACCTGACGAATTCTTTAATATGATTACGTGCAGTCTTAATCACCTGACGAATTCTTTAATAATTATCTTTAAATACAAATTGAAATTGTAATTATACCTCACCAAGTTAATGGTACTTATAATTTATTTTAATAAATTTTTGTCAGCAAGAGTAAAATGTAATTATTGATTTTTAAATTTTATTTTGCTGCCTTGTGCAGAACTAGTACTTAAAGATGGTCATTTCAGAAAATATATGTTTATATTAGGGAAAATTTTTGGGAAAATTTCTATTAATACGCTTCTTTGGTGTCATTCATCAAGAGCTTCAATAGAGTAGGAAAGCTAATACGTTATTGTATCATAAAACCAAAATTGTTGTTAAATATGTACTTGATCCGGTCATCATCAAATAACACTTTTTTTTAAAAGAAAGAAGTAAATATTTTTTGCTAGTTAGGTCTTCAACCAAAGTTCACTCTACTAAATTCAATAGAAGGCAGTGTGATATCTTCTGCAACCATTTCAAATAAATGGAGAAATATTTTATTAGCAGTTGATTCATATCATATTCATTCATATTTACAGATATTTGAAATTGATCATAATTTCCTGCTAGAAGAAATTACTATTCAATACATATTTTTAAAAGTGGAAAGTCTAAGAATAGGTACTAAAAGTGGTAAAAGGTGTGTAAAAATCGTCCATTTTAAAGAATATCATAGCAGAATAAAGAATAGCAGTTGAAATAGTTTTTCTTTTTTCTAATTAATTTTGAACTAGTGAGAAGTAGAAATTAACTGTTGAGTCCATTAGCAGTTATTTACGTTCCTCATTAAGATAATTACCCCTTTCCCGGTCATTTCTAAATTCTTAATTATCATTTAATTTAGAAGATTTTACACATTAGAATAAAAAAACAAACAAACACCATTTATTTTATTCAAAAATTAATATACACGCTTGCAATTATATCAGAATGCATCATGCACAGCTTCCCTCTTAGAAAGCCTCTTCATCATGAGGCTCGGCCTGTGTGATTTGAACAGTTTGTTACTTTATATATTTGTCCAGCTGGAGTTTCTTATCCTTTAAAAACATATTAATTTATTTGAAGTGTCAACCTCTCTCATCTCAATTATAGTTAGTTGTATTGTTTTTTTATGTTATAAATTACTATAAGAAATGTAATGCATTGTTCAGTCCAGTACATTTTCATAGAGAATTTAAATTATAATCCAGCAAGAGAAAATGGACATCTTGCTTTGATTGAGTTAACCTCTGATGGTTGAAAGCCCAAAACTGGTCTGGAGTATTAAACACATAATTCTACGACAGGTAAAATCAGATTCCTAGAAAGTAGTATAATTGTTTGTCTTTTAAGTATAAGTATAATCAAAGAAGTTGGTGGTACATCTTGTACTCTAGTCCTTTCAGGCAGATGATGGAGGTATTGTAGGATAGGCCAAACTTCTGGAAGTTCATGTGAGAGTCAGATAAGGATCAGCACTAATTGTAAACGATTTCAGCTTGTAGAATTCTAGAATCTACAAACTTGTGATTTTTGGTTCTAGTTCTAAATGCCTCTTGTTTGAGGTGGAAATGCTTTATATTCTTTGTAAATCCTCTAGGGGGCGACTGATTCAATACTTATTTGTTATTAGCTAAATTATCCATAAAATAATGAAGAATTTAATTGTAAATAAAGAATAACTTGCCACTGCATATTTCATTAATTAGTAATAAATGAGTAACGATATACGAGGGTCGTTTGAAAAGCCCGTGCAAAGTCAGAGAGATAGCACTACTGGCGCGTATCGAGGTTATGTTTAGTTAGTAGCATCTCTTGGAAGAACACACACCAAGTTTCAGCCAGATCGGTCTATTTCTTTGTGTTTGGCATTCGTTTGAATCGAGGAAGTCGAGTGATTTTCAAAAAATGGACGAAAAAGAATTTCGTGTGTTGATTAAACACTACTTTATGAAAGGCAAAACGCCTCAGGAGAATAAAGAGAAGCTTGATAAACATTATGGTGACTCTGCACCTTCGATTAGAACAGTTTATAAGTGGTTTCAAAATTTTCGGAGTGGCCATATGGGCACAAGTGACGCTGAACGTTCTGGACGCCCTGTTGAGGTTACTACTCCAGAAATCATTGATAAAATCCATGATATGGTGATGGATGACAGAAGAGTGAAGGTGCGTGAGATTGCTAGTGCTGTGGGCACCTCGAATGAACGGGTACATAATATTTTGCATCAACATTTGGACATGACAAAGCTATCCGCAAGATGGGTGCCGCGATTGCTCACGCTTGACCAAAAACGAAATCGTGTGAAGTGTTGCAAGGACGGTTTGCTGCTGTTCCAGAAGAATCCGCAGGACTTTAAGCGTCGGTTCGTCACTGTGGATGAAACATGGATACATCACTACACTCCTGAGACCAAAGAACAATCTAAACAATGGGTTACCAAGGGGGAATCTGCGCCAAAAAAGGCGAAGACCGTTCCTTCGGCCGGAAAGATTATGGCGACTGTCTTTTGGGATTCGCAAGGAATAATCCTCATCGACTATCTGGAAAAGGGTAAAACTATTACAGGTGCATATTATTCATCGTTATTGGACCGTTTGAAAACCGAGCTGCAAGAAAAACGCCCACGATTGGCCCACAAAAAAGTCCTTTTCCATCACGACAACGCACCAGCTCACACCTCAGCAGTTGTGGTCGCAAAATTAATGGAAATAGGGTTCCAACTCGTTTCACATCCCCCCTATTCTCCAGACTTGGCTCCCTCGGACTACTATTTGTTCCCCAATATGAAGAAATGGCTGGCGGGAAAAAGATTTTATTCAAACGAGGAGGTGATTGCAGAAACGAATGGCTATTTTTCAGACTTGGACAAATCCTATTATTCGGAAGGGATCAACAAACTAGAGCAGCGTTGGACGAAGTGTATAAGCCTAAAAGGAGACTATGTTGAAAAATAAAAAAGGTTTACCCCAAAAAATTAAGTAGTTTTTCTTTTTGCACGGACTGTTCAACGACCCTCGTATATGTATATTTTTTAAAATATCCAACTCTGATAATAATTTACCATTTATAAAATTAAATAATCCATGTGGAGGCTGTCTAAAGTTGTCCTTTAGGCTGAAGGAACTATGTACGTAGTTGATTTTTTGAAACTATTTCTTTGAAAACTAGGCAAATTTTTTAAATGAACATTTTTTTTGTAACTATGTAATAAATCTGCTTACTTATCAAAAGTAAATCACCAAAATTAGAAATAACATGAATTTGTGTTAAATTTATTTTGTAATCTGTGAATATCACTGCTAATTATATTTACTCAAAGAGTGTACTCAAAAGTTGTGATTAGCCCCAATAAGTGAGCGCCATTCTGAACATAATTGCTGTTTACACATCTCGTATGGCTTTTAATCTTTTAGTTTGATGGTCCTCGTCACCTAGCTATTGAATCTGGTGCAGTAATTACTGTATGTATAATTGACAACTTTACGATTTAATCTAAAGGCGGACTCCGCGATGCACTTACCTTTTTTTTTTTACTCAGATAGTCCTTTTCCCCTTATTTATATCTTCCTTCACAGATCTTATTAACTTAACTTCTACCACTTTGCAGACAGGTCTTTAATGGTAATCTATCATCTACCACCGTCTTACAAACGCCCTTAGAAGAGCTAAGGCCTCATCACATTTTTATTTTGGGCTATAGGACGCTTGACAGGTGGTTTTGCATTTTTTTTTTCAAAATTAAGGATTATTGCCTGGATTTTATGGAACTATGGATTAATTCATTACTTGACAAGAATAATGAATAATTATACTGCGAATGGTTTAAAGAAAGCCTGTGCAAATAATAATTAGAAGCCTGTTTTGCTACCCAAACTTGCCTATATTTATGTATATCATAAGAGATTAGAGATTTATATTTATAACTGGACTTAAAGAAATGAACTCTTCACGGACTTTATGCTATTAGGAATTATTTTATATTCTCTACTTCTTATATGTATTACTAAATTTGCTCTTATCCGCATTAAGAATACCTTGAACTCCTTGAAATATAGAGAAGTGCGAATTATGAATGAGACAATAATAGTATAATTAACAAGGGGACTCGAAACAAAAATATTTATGATATAAATAAGAAATATACAATTAAATTTATGAATGAACATAGGATTAGTTAGTCTCGGTGATTATTAATAAAGTGTTGCTAAGTAAATGGACCAAGAAATATGGCACAATAGTGAAAGTACGTGTTAACAGATTTTATGTAACATTTAGACACAGGTGCGTGTGTGTTGCTTGTGATGTATTATTGTCTGTTTTAGATGTGAGTGTAGTTGTCAGTTAGTGTTTGCTCTTCTCTATTAATATTATAAGTTTTATTCTATTGATACTGTTTTAAGATAATTTTTTGATTTAATCTAGGGAAAACCAAAGTTATGTACTATGAGTGCATAATGAATTGTAGAGAATAGTTGTTTGAGTGCTTTTTGATTTGGCTAAACCTCAAGATTAGGGATAAAAATTAGACTATTCTCCTAAATGTAATTTAGAGGCTTCCGAATAGTTTGTTAAAAAACAATCTCGTAATTGCCATGCTTTTTTCATTACTTATTTTTTGTATTTGTGTTTTTGGGACTAGATGTAAAACTTTCATATTGTAGGGCAACTCGGGGGCGGCAAACTGTTTGGTTAGTGCGGGTAAGTTCTGTCTACTGCTAGCTTCTAGCCTTCTTTTCTTTAGCAGACTTACGGCCTCAACGTAGAAGTTCTTTGTGCTTTGGTCATGTGCCGGTTAATAAACTTTCCAATAAGATCAATTCAACTCTTCCTAACATAGTGGGTACCAAACTCATACGCCTTATTTGGATGGGCTACATTGGTATGTATACCATCTCCATGACAACTATGGCATTAAGGACTTCCCGTCCTGAGCCTGTCTGTAAATATAGTTTCTTAAGAGGGTTCTGTGATGCCGTTGATGCTATCTTGTACTGTATCACTGGGCGAACATATGAATCGTACGCCAAAGAACTTGCATCAAGCACAGCTTCCCTCTTAGAAAGCCTCTTCATCATGAAGCTCGGCCTGTGTGATTTGAACATTTTGTTACTTTATATATTTGTCCAGCTGGAGTTTCTTATTGAGTTTAACTCCGTTATATGTAACACGCTTAGTGCCCAGTAAAGATTTCTGATAGTTCTTCATTTCAATGTAAGGCTGTCACATAAGTAGCGAGAAAGCTATAACTTGGTCTTTGGAGGGTTTACAATCATTTCATTAAGTTTAAGTATGTCCAGCGCTATATTAAAACTAACCCCCTAAGACACAATTTTACTGCTTGAAGCCCACATGATGAGACTCTTTGAACGAAGTAGAATGCAGAAACCACGTCTACCGTAAGATTAAAAACGGTAGTTTGAGATAAGCCTGCACAGTTTGCTTGTGGAGGAAGGTTGCGTTCTGATAGTAGACCTCAATTAGTCTTTGGCAGAGTAGGGTGAGATACTTTGACCATTCACACAATTCTCAATCACTTTTAAAATATTTTTTCGTCAATCAAAATGCAGTCTTCGTTGTATTTGATCTGGGTTGTTTTGCCTTGTAGTGAACATCTGGTTTGTCTGATTTCTTACCCAAGGGGCATGTGATTAAACTACTACCGAGATACCTATTTCTGATCTAATGTATTGTAAGTTTAGTAAAGAACTCTATATTAAAAAAGTTTATTTCGAAATGATTTCGGTTACATTTAGAGAACGTTTTCCAATTTCACATATTTTTATGATAAATTATTTTGTCCTTTAAAAACATATTAATTTATTTGAAGCGTCAACCTCTCTCATCTCAATTCGACCTCCACCTGGAGAACCCTGATCTAGATAGATGTAGTTGGCTCTCTGTGGGTTTTATTGTCTCTATCTAATCTGTAGGTAATGTACCTATTGTTGTTTTGGCGCACCTACTACCTTGGTCCTCCTGTTATATCGCTGAATAAAATATTCATTGCTTATTCTCTTTCTCTTATTGCAAGTTAGCGGATTGTAAAGTTTTAATTGCTGATTTCTATTTTGACCGGAAAGGTGGGCTTCCATTTTTCCTGAATTCGAGAAAATGTGTCTCAATAGATTAGTGCGGTGAACGATTTCACGAATTAGCCTTTTCCATTAATAAAATGTTCTATAAACTTAATTCAAATTCTGATTTTCAGATCTCTTGTTTATCTTTTATTTGTTCCTGATTTTCTGTTCGAAACTTAATGATTGTAAGCCATTAATGGAAAAAAAGATTGTTGGAGAAAACAGGAATTTATGTAAAGTGAAGTAATGGAGAAGGTATTGCATGAACGATCTGCTCAACGTTAGTTCCAGAATTCAGGGAAGGATTGGATGAGTTCACTATGATAAAGTCCATATCAACTATATACCGTCCTTTCACCCTCTTTAGACAGACGTTGACAATTCTTCACTTATTTAAAAGTTAACGTCATTTGGAAACTTGAAGAAATAAACCAAGTGGGTGATGTTTTCGTAGAACTAATTGTATAGGAAAATAAAACGATTGCAGTGGTTGTGGTTCGTCGAGCTCGAAAATAACGTTCAATGCATTTACCCAATGTTCTTTAATGGAATGTCAGACTACGAATAAAAACCAAAACTGATAAAAGATACAATATAACTACCAAGTCTTGATTTTGTGGCGTATTCAAATAAATCTCCTGATGGAATACTCAGGAATGCAGGTGAACACGTTTGGATATGTTCGTATTATGGAACAACCTTTACCACGTGTAGTCTTAGACCTGCTGGAAGAGTGGTAGCTTTTCTTTAGGGTTCCAGGATGTCACCAACCATTTTTGCCCAGTACCCATAGCACCCTAGAGTAGTGGTTTGTATATTTGGTTGCTGCTTGGGCTCAGCGTACCGACATTCAAACTCTATTTCACAAGCACGCTCATTGACATTTGCTTCTCTCTCATCCAGACGCTGACATTCATTAACTGTACATTGATCTTAAAGAGGCACAATGGATCTTTTTATATCACAATAGGCTTAAAAAGTCCCTCTTCCACAATCACCGAAGAAGACAAAATGAGGCGGCCAAATTCAAAGTCAAGCAAAAGCAGTCCAGAAAGTTAGACTAACTGAAGGTGCTGGCAAAAGCAGGTTTTCTTGCCTGGAAGAAAAAGAGTCACCATCTGCTTTGTATGTTTGATTTCTGACATCAACAGATTAGCAGAGTACAAGGTAAATAAATAGGTGATTGAACTATTAGTAGACAACTTCAATTTTTGACATGCCAGCCAGTATCGTATTAAAAGTTAAAGTCGGTTATGTAATTGGTATTTGATGTTTGACCTGCGCTGTGGTTACGTTCTTTAATAGAGACGATAATGCTATGTAAAGCAATTCAGATTTTTAAAATTTAATTTAATAATACAAGTAATAAATGAAAGTATTTACTAATAAATAACCTTTTATCAAACATATTAATGTACAGGTTAAAGATGTCGAAATGGCTAAATATTTAATTTTAGGTTACTTTCACTTGCTGCACATTCTTTCTTCATCAGATAATCCAGCGTTTCTAATAACTGTAACCGATTTGCAAAGTTTATTTGTTTTTAGCTAGATGTTAGTTCAAGTTGCCCAGACATTCCGACTGGTTTTCTTGCTCAGAAGTCCATCTTGGGAGTGAACACTCCTAGTTTTCCGCTGACACTTTTTCTTACTGCAGTCATGATCACTGCAATTCTAACTGACAAATAGTGTAACAGCAATTTGTTTGGTGAACTTCCTAAGCAGTTTCTTTGGGGACCTCTACACAGAACATATTTCAATTTAAAATTATCGTTTGTTTTATGAACAGTAAAGTTAAATGCAAATTGTTACAGATTTTTTTTTTTATTTGACAAACTATTTTCTTCAAATTTGGTTATCAAACAATTATGTTAATGTTAAAATTGATAGGATGGTAAAACACAAAATATGCTGTATTCTGAATTTACAGGGGTGCAGAAAGTGGCAGTTTCTTTAGAATTTTCCTGGGAAATCGTTTCAATGATAGGTGGAGGTTGTTTTGTCGAGAAAATGGAAGTTTTCCTGAAAGATAATAATAAAGAAAAGCTTTGAAAAGCAAATAAGAAAATTTCAAAAATTGTATTCTCACATCTGGTTTTTCAGATTTTGGTTGAAAGCGTAGAACTTTGAGTTACAAATTTTACCCAGTTTGCACTATCTAGGAAGTCTTGGCGGTTGTTCCTAGGGGTAGCTCTCCACAGAAAGCCTTCAAACTTTTGTAGAGGCTGTTCTTTAAGAACAGGATGCGATTTGGACTAGCTAATTAAAGAAATGTCTATAGCATCGAGGTTCTGTCAACTGATAGCGGATCTAGAGATAGACTTAGTAGACCTACAAGCAGTAGGAACAACAAACCTTTTTGCTTTACGATTAGAAGAATATTTTTGAATCTCCGTTATTATTTACAAAAATGTTGAAACAGGGCTTCCTTAAGACAAAAAAATTTACTTAGTCTATGAATGAAGCGGTTTGTGCCTCCACATCTTGCAGGTTCTTTTATCGATCCCCTATCATTCGAGAAAGCACATTGACAAAATTACTTCCCTAACTCTTCGAAAAACCTTATACAGTCGACTCTCGATAATTCGAACCTCGATAATTCGAATTTTTCGATAATTCAAACTCTACAGCTGCTAACTTCGGTAAATCGAAAAAATTCAGTGTATTTAGATACGCTCGATAATTCGAAATCCTTTTCTTAACAACAGGGAGAGAGAAGGCTCTATAATTCGAACGAGGCCGCACGCCCCTCTTTATAATTCGAATTTTCCCTAGTAATGTTTACTTCTCATTTTTCCGCTTATTGTTTATTTTCTGCGCAGTGTTTCCCTCCTTTCAACCCAGTTTAACTTTACAATTCTCTTTCTTAGTTTGTCACGATGGGTAAGTACGTCTCCCTTACTGTGTCCCACAAAAAAAAAAATTATCGCGGCCGTGAAAAGTGGTTCGAAAAAAAATATATCGCCAAAACTTTCAATATTCCACCATCAACGCTTTCTACAATTCTAAGTCACTTGACTAAGTCAAGCCACATTGAAACAAAAAACTGTTCTTCATTTTTTTAATTAGGTACTTATGTATATTATTATTTATTGAAATGTTAATACATATGTAATTTTTTTGTTCTTTTTTGTCGTTTTCATTATTTTTACTATTTTACTTGAGGCTATATATATCTAAAACTTAGATAAGCTCATACGTATTTTCAATATACGTATGTACATACATATATACATAATAATAACTCTTAATAATTCGATTTTTTTTCCCCCTTCTTGATAATTCGAAGTCTCGATAATTCGAATTTTTCTTGTAGTCCCTTGGATTTCGAATTATCGAGAGTCGACTGTATGAGTAACTAATGCTAAAAATCCTGACTTTTTTCCCCAGATTTATAATAAGTAAAGAAAATTTACAATCCATAATTGACCACTGAAAATATGCGGAATCTCGATAAATGAAACCAAAATTTAAAAGAATATGCTAACAGACAGTAAAGATGGCAAAGATTGCAATGCATTTTGACATTGTTCCATTGTCTTTTTTATATCTCTATTGGAGTGAAAAGCAGTTCTTTTTTCTTGGTCGCAATTCTATTCCTTAGTAGCAAAGAAATCACCTCTTATCTCTGAAAATTGGTGAGCTCTGAGTTTAAAATGGATGAGTGCTGGACAATATGACCAAGAATACGATCTTAGGTGGAGTTAAACATGACTCGTATCATTAATGCTGTGGACCTATCAAGCGAGGAAGATGTGGAAGAACGGATTTTAAAGAAAATTGTTGGAGCTAGTAAGATAGCGCCTAATTGAAAATTGAAAAATAAAATAAAACTGTAAGGGAAAGTTGAGAGCTTTCAAAAGATCTCAAGCTGAAAGAACTTATATCCATGTATATAAATTAAGACAAATTGGTTTGGACAGAGACCTTCACATTGAGGATTCTTAATATCCTATTTACATAAATAAATGAGGACAGCTAATAGATAGATGTATGGTGTAAGAAGAACCAGTCTGTTGGTACACTGCATGAGATCCGTGGAGCTGTGCAGGTTCACCGGCGCTCAGTTGGCTAAGTTATGTAATCGCCTGTCTATAATCGGTAGCAGTTTCAACGTGTTAAGCAACAATTCACCGAGAGTCAGTTTGGTGCAGCGTTCTCCAGCTTCATCGCTTTTATCATTTTATTGCCCTGTAGTGTTTAATTGAATTTCTATAGGTTTTAAACATATTCCTGGCTATGCTTTTTATTAGCTGTAATTGGGGAAAAAAGGTCCCAATAACATGATAAAATGTGTTAGTATTTGGTAATGTGTGGATTCCAAATATCTTCAAAATGAAATTTCTAAAATGCTAAGAAGCACTGTTGGTCGATTCTCACTAAGAACGTACGATAACAAAGGCAACTGCTTCTTTGGAAAGTAAATATTATGAACTTACAACATACTCTGATTAAATACTTAAACATGGCTTGACATAGGCTTATCAAATAGGTAATATTCTGGCGTTCTAAAACACAAATACAAGTTCAGCCAGGACCAAAACTCAGTTTATACTAAGACAGTTGTATTAATTGCGACAAGAAAAGCGAAAGGAGTTTATTAGATGAAAATGGTTACTTTTAATAAAATTTATCAGCATTTTTATGAGGATATTTAACAGTCCTGATCTACACTTCTGAATAAGGTTCTTTGATTAGGGATAAGAATTTAAATGCCGAAGATCTACTATTTATAATTTGGCTTTCGATAAACTGAATTTTATTTCGGACGTTTTTCAACTATTGGCGATAGTTGTGTATAAGAAAGGTTTAAAGCGATTTGTGTACAGAACATACAGAAACCTCCTCTAGGTGAAAGAGATTATTTTTTGAACATAATTATTAGTCAACTTTTACTTTTATTATTCCATCATGTTCAACTTTCCAACTTCTACGAACTTCTTAGGTATTTCTTATCGATTCTCTAGCAGAGTAAACAATGTGTAACTATAAAACCGATGGTAAAACTGCAAATGATTTTGCTTTTCCGATTTATTCAATGCTCTTACTTCCGTATGAATAAACTTTGTGATTGTCGTCATTCAAAAGAATATTAAATACAAAAACATATTTTGAGGAGCGTGTGAGTATGAAAAAAAGGATTTTAGAGAATTTGTTCTACCTCTAATTTCGAATAAAAAAAAAAATTGTATATGTATAAGTTACCGTAAAGAATGAATGCACCTCTCAAAATACGAGTATACTGGGAATTACGGATATACCGGCTGTGAGACCATTCCTAACAGCGATCTGTCGACTCTATTTGCATGATCCCTGGAGCAGTTATCTCACATATTTGGAGGGAAGGCTAATACAATGCTTATATTATACTAAATTATCCGTAAAATAATGAAGAATTTAATTGCATATAAAGAAGATAGATATAGAATTTTGGTTCTGTACTTATAACAGTAATTTAAAGCTAAGATTTACTAAGGAACTAGGCCTTGGATTTCATTTAATGTTTTATATAAGAATTTTGTTGCTTATTCCCTCCGTCCAAGACAACTAGTCAGGTAGTTGGACCCGCTTGTGAAGCCCGCTTGAAGAAATGGGCTTACTCTACTTTACCGAAAATAAAGAGTAGAATTCTAAATCTACAAACTTTAGATTTTTGTTTTTAGTTCTAAATGCCTCTTCTTTGAGGTGGAAATAACTTCCATATTCTTTGTAAGAGCAGTAGGGTGTGACTGATTCACTACTTATCTGCTAAATTATCCCTGCATTAATGAAGAATTAATTGTATTTATAGAGAAACTGTGCCACTGCAAATTTCATTAAATAGTAATAAATGAATAACGAAATAATTTTTGAAAGGTTACATTATATTTGATTGTACAGTTTTACAAACTGTTTAATGTTGATAATAATAATTATGACTCAAATGTTCGAAAGAATCTTCAGAATAGTTGAAAGAGTAAGTCGATGAGTGTTCGCCATATTTTTTTGTTTTTCAAAAGGAACTAAAATGAATCATAGAGAGATAACATGTTAATAGCTCAAAACGATTTAGATGTGAATGGTAAAAACTATCACTGTGTGGATACATTCTCATACTTAGGTATCGTTTTGTTGGTGTACAGTAAAGAAGCGCTTATACGTGTAAAATAGTGACAAGCTTTACTAAGTGGAAAATACTACTCCCTTGTTGAAGAAGTCCTTTTTTTACGGCGTTAACAACGCTATTCAAGAAAAGTCTTGATAAGTATAACAAAGAGCTGCAAAAGTGTCCAAAGAAAATTAGGGGATAGCTAAAAAATGTAGCAGACTGGAGGCAGAAGTGGCACGAACTGTCGATGACAAAATGGAGATGGTATAGAAAAATACGGTTTATTTTCTCCAGCATGATTAGATTTGGTCTCCACTGTCTGGAGCGCGCTCGCTCACTGGACTAACGGCAACCTAAAATTTAACCTGAACGCATACATTTTCCACATCTTGAAAACTTTTTTCTAAAAAAAAGAAAAAGTCAAGTAAAAATACGTAACTAAACTTCTAGCACCGAATTTTTCAACTTTCATTGTTGCCCTGATGAATTCGGCTGGCAAAGTAGATCTAGCGAGGGAACGTATTCACACTTTTCTAAAGAAGCCGAAATGATTAAACTTTTTCAATCAAACGAGCCCGTTGTGAAACTGTTCAGATTAAATGTATGGTATGCAATATTTTTAATAAAGTTTACTTATATTTTCATGGTTGCTTGCTGAACTCTGTGCAGTTATATGTTTTAGGGTTCCATTAACAGCGGACATGCGGATTGCCAGAGAAACTGAAAGCAGACCAATATGTAAAAACTACTTTTTAGTTTTCAGGAGGTTGAATTTCCGGTATAAACGGGAATCGAAAATCTGCATCGCGACACATTCCCTTTGGTGAAGTAACTGAAAGTAAAATTACTTAAGTGAAAATTAGCACCTTAATCATTCTTTTATTACCACAATTAACGAAGATTGTACAAAAAGTAAATATATATAATTATTGCATGGTGCGCTGTTGGCTGGTTAATTACTGGTTAAAAAGGGTTCGGATCATAACAAACAGATGATTACTTGCGAACATTACTACAATTTCTGATGTAATTTCTTTATATTTATGTTTTATTATTGTGTATGTCGTTAAATATCCTGCCTGCCGGCTACAACAATAAACCAAATACATGTGTATTTATATGCAGTTAAGAAATCAACAATCCAATTACATATGTATATATTCTAAATTATTATTGCTCTTTAGTATTTTCTAGTTTATATTCAGCCAAGCGTACAACCTAGTTTTTGTTTTCTTTACAAAAAAAAAACAACAGTGACAAAACCTAATTAAAATATGTAGAGCTGTAAATAAGTATTCAGTACATTAGATTAGTAACTAAAGACGCTATCAAAGGAAACATCAGAATTGACCAAGTGTGTTTCCCAGCTGGTAAATCTTGCATGGACATCATTTGCTTAAGACACTGATATGATTACAAAAAAGAAATATGTGGTGATTGTCCAAACAGTAGATTATGATCGATCTCTAGATTGTTCGAGGAGCTGCCATGAGGGTTGTTGCTAAAGAGCTCATAAATATAGTTCAACGACTTTACGAAATACTCGTAGCATCGCTCACATGAAGGAAGAGAATTGTACGTAAGTTAAAAAACAAGTATGCAATCGTCAGAAGGTTTACTGTAATGCTTAGAGGGCCTAATTATTTTAGATCGGAGAGGTCACTAAAAGATCATACTACCGGCTAACAGTAGTGATCTTCAAAAAGTAAAGATGGAGTGTGTAAACACAAAGTTGATGCCTAGATTGATTATGGCTTTAAATTCGCGTTCTTCTTTACCTGCAGACCAGGAAAATCCTGGAAGTCAGCTCTATTAATACGTCTGGAATTCCCCACCACCAGAACTAGTTTTTTTTAGATGTTATCCTTTAAAGAGTTGATCTCAGTCTAGCATTATTTAGATGTATCTTCCTGTATCTACTATATAATTTATTAAAGCGGAGTTCATGGACAACAAAACTGAAGATCACGTATTTATCATGTGCATGCAATACTTTTTCATTTCACCAATGCCACTTAGATAGGCTTGAGAACTTATAAGGAACCATAACAGATCCGTAGAGAACTCAGCATTAATACTGAGCCAAGAAGAGAATACTCCTGCACACGACCTTCAAAATATGATTGAAATCATTTCAAAGGGATGATGGAAAAACACAGGCTCTTTGATTGTTTTAAACAATGAGACAGTCTATTGGCAAAGAACCAAGATGGTTACCATTCTCCGGTCAACAGCCTTGCGGACATCATCAGTAGTACTTTATTGTCTACGATTTAAAAAAATCGAGCTATGCATAATTTGTAAGAGTATGATGTGGGTAGAAGGATGGCAAACCAGGGTGACAGAAAATTTGAAGTTTTTGAAGAAAATAGACTATACTAGCAGTAATTAAGAGAAATTGAGACCAGACATTTCAAAGATAAATTATTTAGGGGTTGACAGAACAGCTCTTAAGAATCGGAAGGATCAGCGACATTCAATCAAGAATGAACGTGTTCATCGACACCAACTCTTATTTTACCATTTCTATCCCATCATAAAAATCAATAATTTCCAAATTAATATTGACGTCAATGAAATTTGTTTGTAACCAATTTTCAGATACTCTTGGAATGTAGTAGAAATTATGAGTGAAAAATTTCTTTCTCCATCTAACCTTCTCAACAGAGAATTACTGTTTCCACAACAAATTGCCTTTGTCCTCGACACCTAATTAGGCCTGAGAAAGTAGGCATTACCTAAGAGGCTTGATACTTGATTGGATGGCCCTTTGGAGGGCACATCCTTCATCTTCGCGCCACATGGTTAACACGCGACTATGCTCTTAGCATAACATTTATTGACTGCCCATCCTACATCGCATCACTTACTTCTCCTTAGTGATTAGGTTTCCAAAATCCTATAATCCTGTCTTGAGAAACTTGACTACAAATGGAGGAGGACGAGATAGGTCAATGAGAACTGGTGCAGGTCGCACGCGATTCACGATCTCAATGTCAGACTTGGTCGAAGTATGAGTGCCACATTTCCTACAATCTCTCCGGAGGTTTTCAGATGTCCCAAGGAATACCATGAGTTGTTTTCTCCTTTTCTTTCTTCTTGAGCAGTTTAGGAATTTCAAGTTCAGGAGCCTAAATTTAAGATTTTGTTTTTAATTTTTTTTTGCAATTTTTCAGATAATGGTACCAATAAAGTTTCCTCTTAAATCAAAGGGGACTAGCCACTTTTACAGTTATCTTGGTACCTTTGCAAGATGAGTATCCTAGCTTAGCGATATAACAACATTTATCTCGGAGGTAGTTTTATAGATCGCGGTGGACCAGGATTTTATCCAGCCACTTCAATATATATTTTGTATCAATATTATATTAGCTCTTTTGAAGATCTATTCTTTAAATGATTATTACAAGTACGATTACAAGTTGTTGAAAATGAAAACAAATTAATTAAAATATATTTAAATATAAATTAAAATAATATATCAGTCCTAACTATTTGCATAATATATTTTCCGCTTTTGAAAATCTAGTTTATAAATATTAACATAATTTTTTGTTGCAAAATTAAAAACCTTCTATATTTATTTTTATATGTAATTGTTGCGACTAAATCTAATCATATAGAATTCATTTGAGTTTGTTTTTACGCTATTTGATTAAATAATGGTGCAATGGAAATGATGCAATTATGTCGTTATATCATTTCTTTATTCAAAATTAATTCATTTTTTTTATATTTTATCTGATTATAAACCCAGGTTAATCATGAAAGTGTAAAAATAGAATTCAACATGCATGTAAGTACGAGTATTTGTAGCGGAGAGTTTGGCTTATCTCCTCTTGCTAAAGGGACACAACTTGCTCCACTGATAGTGAAAGGTAGTATTTCCAACTATGTCCAAAGTATCTAAGCACCTTCGACTTCATCCCACAAACAAATGCTCAAAGTCAGAGGTCCCAGTATTCATAAGAAAACAAATCAATCGGAACTAATTCCAGCTAGATATAATCTGATGGTTTAAGAACAAAATTTAGGACGATGTAATTTACCGATGGTTCGTCTCTCTATTTTGGAGTTAGAACTAGTCTTTTCTCTACAGAACTACTTAGGCATTACGAAGCGTGATATTGCTACTCAAAATTCCGAGTGTAATATTTGATTATAAGAATTAAACATCTAATACTCCTATTGCAGTTCCACTGATTATGTGATTGTTCTCAAATAGTTCTGTAACTTTTTACTTTTATTGTCGCTTGTACCCCTTCCCGGAAGAAATGTGTAATGGGTAGTTCTAGACGAAAGGTATAATTGGTCATTTCTTTTATGTACCATTTCATGAAAAGTAATCAACATACCAACTGTTAACAATTAATAAGGTAAATATGTAACCAAAATTCCCACCTTGAAGAAAGTCGATTCGCCAGAAATAACAACCGAATAATTTGTTTAGTTTTTATTGATTTTTCTTTTTTTGAAAATAGTCCTCAGAAAGTGGACATGTATACTACTAAATTAAACTAAACTAAATTTCAAGCAAAATAAGAGCACTAAGAAAAAGTCTTGCGAGTGATCTCCAGGGTTAGTTGTTTAATTAAAATAATAAGTGGACGCCTTTTTTTGAATAATTAATGTGGGCTAAGCTCGTTTTTAATTAAGCTTTTTTGGCGTTTTAAAAACCTAAGAAATGCTGACAACTTGTGGTTTTATTTGAATCAGAATAGCTTATAAATAAATTATTCTATTAAATTAATCTTATTTAATTATATATGTAGATTTATAAAGAAACGACACTTTTTTTATTGACCAGAAAATAAAAAAAAAAGGATGAAGCAGGAGTCCGCAAATAAAAAACACAGTCTTTTGGAAAAACACAACCTAGGGAAAAACCCAGCATGTAGCAGCTGCTACATCTATGACGCACTAAAGTCCACTCATGCTGGGATGAACTGATATTTCATCTCATGCAATACTATTCACCACCGAGTTCCAGGTGGGTTCTTTACTAGCTTTGCTCTATTTCATTGTTTTCTGCCAAAAATTGGTTTAAATGGACTTATCAGCTTCAATACTCAACATATCAGCATAACATACCTGGAAAGTCGTTAACAGTCTGAAGAGACTTCCACTTCTTAGCTGGACTGCCCTAGGGTAGATACTCGTAATACTGAGGCGCATATCTCATGTGTGGCTCGTTAGGTAAATGAAGTGAGAAGTAGTCGAGTGAGGGTCTTCCGCTTCAGATTCTTACTTCCGCACGCTGTACTAGCTGGAGAGGAAGTGTTATGTGATTTTCGACTTTTTCACCGGAAATACTAGTTTTTAAATTCTCTGAATACAAAAATTTGGGAAGATTTGAGTCAAGTTTACTGAACATGTCTAGTTATGTTATGTTTTGTTTCTCTGGTTCCAAGTTTCCATAAATAAAGCATGATATTGTGATAAATAACATTACAGAATTACGCATAAATTTCAAATTAGTTGAAATATATTTCGGAATACGGTGGTATTAAAACTAAAGTGTTGAAATTATTGTCGCTTTGCACCCGAATAGTCATAGAAATAATCAACAGTTAACCTTTGAGGTTAACGTACAGTTTTAAAAGCAGCTATTATGTAAAGATATGCTAATCTGCAGTTTAAGTTATATAATCAAAACCTAAAATAATACTTAAATTGGCAACAATTACAATGCTTGCTTCAATGAATTAATTTTTGACTAAAAAAGAATGTTGAATAGAGCAGCATGAATTTCAGATCATCCTGCGATTTATATGACAGATATTTTTGGAGTCTTCAAAACATTTATTTCTTAAAAATTAACAGTTTCAAAAATGTGAAATGACTGTAATACTTCAAAGAGAAGTAGAAATTAGAAAGTTAATCTCTGAATTATAAGTAATACAAAATCACTTATAAAGCCGGAAGGAAATAATGTTGTCTTGGGTAGGAGTGGACGATGATAATTACTAATTCTTAATTTGATCGGGTTTTAAACTTGTTGAATTCTAAGGAAAACAAGTTTTATTTCTTGTTTACTGTCCAGAAATACCTATATATAAAAAAAAATTTAATAATCCGGAACTTAGCAGCAAAAATTAATAGCCTTTCCAGCAGTGTTCTTATTGAAGGACATTGAATTATTGACCCATTTTGAAAGGTGAAGTGTACAGCTTCATAAATGTTTATTCTTTCGTTTATGCATACGAAATCTGCGTATACAGAGGAATGTACATGTATGTTTGTGTAAGTGGGTATTACCAGCATAACTCAAAAAGGTAAATTACGGAGAGATCAAATTCATGTAGTTGCTGCCATGGAACCTACCAAAAAAAATAGTGGCTCAAAGAATTGATCAATGTGCAGTAAGTTTAAAATAGTTTTTTATTAAAAAAAAAAAACTATCGGTTGCAGCCTCTTAACCCTATCATCTAGGGTTGTTCTAAGAAGAGTACAAGCGGTCGAGAAACTGAATGAAACTGGAAGAATTCTGTGGTGAGTAGGTAACATCTCCTATCTAGCCAGGCTTCCCGAGCAAGCCCCAAGAAGTGCAATGAGCAGTAAATGACACCCTGATGCGAAGGCATTCCTCCTATAACGCTTACCTCAGATATTCCGAAGAACGTATCTCATATCAAGAATATGTGAGGGGATGCAACCTCAGAAGGAATCACCAGAGCTTCCACTCTAAAGAGCCGTTTCAATTTATGTTCCTTATTAATCTATAATATTAATAAAATTCTAAATGCTGTAGTATTTCTACAAAATAAACACAGATCTTAATATTAATTAATTATCGCGAAGCGTTAAAAATATCACGTGTTAGAACTACGTGTAGAATAAGTTCGAGTCTCAGCCCTCTGGCGAAAACGCTTCCAATTTGCGCTTTACAAGTTAATTTTGCTTTCTAGCACTCATAATTTCAAACCATTCACTCCAAACTTGACTGCCTTCCATAGTAGGGTAGATGTTCGGATTTAACTCTCTCTGGAGATGCATGCTTGGTGTCACTTTTAAAAATTAGTCTTCGTTCGTGCGTGAGTCAGCATAACTCCAAAAAAATCGCAAAATTTGACAGTTGGTCCATGTAACTGACCGAAACAAAAAACTTTTAAACAAAATCTGCTAACCAGGAATGCTGGTTTAGTGAATATTTTCTTCACTTTTGGCTATTTTCTCGAAACCTGCTTTAAAGAGTGCCTTTGAAGTTTAGGTGACCTCAGTAGTCTATCATTTTTATCAAGAAAAGTCATTTTAGACGGATATTCAGGGTAATTGGCGTGTCAGGCTTGTTGGCGTAAGTACCGTTTTAATATACGTAGTAAATCTGTAATATCCCAGAATAATTCAACAATGTCCATGTACCTGTTGATGATGTGGTCCGCTAACATGGTCGTCACATTGTCAAACGGCTTTAAGGTAGAGGAAAAACGTTATACACGGTGAAAAGGTCAAAATAGATCTTTTAAATCACAGTAAATATTGCTGCTTCCTACAAATTCTAGATTTGATTCTACATACCTTTCGTAGATACATTGGTATCGACAATTCCTCAGCATCTAAACCCAATTTCACTGATATTTTTTCTTAGATTTTGACATTATTCTAAATAGTTAAATTAAGTTAAACTATCAGATTTTCGTATTTGAAACTTTACACTAACAGTTGTGGGTTGCAATGAATACGAAAAACAAGTTTTTAGTGAACGTTCGCTTGTGCGCGTTTGTTTGATTCATAATTGAACAGCTTCACTGTATGGTACGTAATAAACAAATTTTTTAGAAAGTTGATTTAGTCATCTCTAAAGATCTCAAATGCGCACATTCCGAGCAACATCTGTAACTACTGGTAGCTTTGTGTGTATTTATCTTCTACACATCTTATCTCAATCAAAGAAAATCCGGTCGGTGATCGTGTTCCGGGGAATTATTATTTTACTTTCTTTACTACTTTAAAAAAAAAACAATGTGTTTATTGCTACCCTAATTGATAAATTTCATCGAATAGAATTTTTAATGAAAATATACTTGAAGTTTTTTACTTGATGACCTTATTGTGCTTCGGGCACAGGTCAACCAAGAAGTGTGTTAAATATTTGAAGGTCCAAATTAGTAAATTGAGAAAATCGTTTACAACAGTTCACTTAGTGGGTTCGGTTCTCTATCATATTGGTGCAGAAACGGCTCTAATAATAATAGACCAAAACAGAAGTTAATTTGTGTTTATGGAAACATTTTAGAAGTTCTTTAATTCCCTGAAAGATTAAATTCCAGTAATAGTCCAGCCTTTGTAATGCCTCAAACATGGACTGTTAAAAGTAAAGAAAAACTCTGCGGCCTAGAAGTTTTTTAAAAAAATTATAATGCAATTACTTATCTAATGCGTGATTTACAGTTCAAAATTATTTGGTTGAAACTATGCTCAGTTTAACCTTGAAAATTTTCAAAGTTCTCTCTCACATTACTTTAATGTTAATGTAATTCATAAAATAGAAAATGACTTAGAAAGATATTCACTTCTTATAAATGTCTGTCGAATAACCGTAGCGAACAAATTTACTGAAACGGAGCAATGTCTTGATTGGTCGAATTTGACTTGTTTGATACGGGACGATTTAGCCTTTAACATCTTTATATTTTGGATATCAGCTGTATTTGCTGTAACCTCCTATATTTTTAATAATTATTCTTAAAAAGGAATTATACACAAAAATTACCTCCTTTAAAGACGTGGAAGTAGTACTCTTTTAGATAACAGTTCTAAAGTGCAAGCTTTGTAGCAAAACTACGTTTATTCTGTCAATCTAGAGAGTTTCCCAGAGATTTTAAATTTTAATTATTATCAGTTCTGGAATTAACTCTGTACAGAAAAAGTACTTGTATGATTATTAAAAGAATATAACTTGGGGCAGGTGTTGGTTATGAAGCTTAGATTTGTAAGTAGGGCCGATCCCACATTCGAATCCCGCAGCTAGTACATTTTATTAGTTAAGACAATAAATTAATAATAAAGTACGTGCTTATGCCCTTGTTCGTGAAACCTAATTGGTAGATGAACTTTAAGCTCCGCCCCAAAAAATTGGCGATTACTTTGCTTTTTTACTTTTTATAAGTTCTTGGTTATTTTTTTTTTAAATTCATATATTATTTTTATTGATTCCACAGCATAATTATAAAAAGTTAAGTAAATAAAACTTATCATACAGTGGATAAAAATAATTAACGCAAACATAGAAACAAAAGGTGTAAAGAATGAAGAGTAGAGAATAAGATAGAAAGAAGTCAAAAGACCGATGGTGTCACTTTGATGTGACGGATGAAACCGCCAAATCGTCGTCCAATGGTAGTACCGTTGCGTTGCTTCGTATGAAATTTTCATATGGATTGTAACACAATGTTGTGTCTACTCATGGTACTGTGACACCAAAGGGTGTTACGATACGCAAGTAACATAAGCAACATGGTGGATCTGTTGCTTAAAAAATTTAAAAAGCGGGTTTAAAAATTTCCCAACCCAAAATTTGATCTTATTTCAAAGTCATAATATTATAGAAGCGATAGAAACGTACAATATGTTAATAGGTTCTTTACAGTACTGCACTTCGTAAAAACATTGCTTTCATAAATTTTGCTAAAAAATGATTCAAATAAAAGTGATACGCTGCATGTATATTCAAACAAAATCATTATTAGAAACTTTTATTAAAAAAAAAAAAAGTCGCAAAGCTCCTTAATTGTAGAATCGGTTCGGAATAGTAGCTGATCCGACCAACCTATTATCTTGAAATGTTGAAATTGATTTTAGAGTTACTAGTGTGAAATAATTTACCAATTTGAAAGAATATCGTTGGAGCTAATTTCGAGACAAATTCCAAAAACTGGCTCGTAGAACATACATTAAATGTAGGCACTACAAATTTTCGTTTTGAATTATGTTGACCAATTTATGGAAAGATCGTTCTCAAAGGATCTCAAAATGTGTATGTTGGGTGAAATGTAAAAATATATCTGAACGATATGAGATATAAGGGAATGTAAAAACAATTAGAAAACAAAAAATTGATCCACTTGGCTGAGTAAACTACATTTTGGGCCAGTTTTTGTTTTAATTTTTAATTTCTTAGTATATTTTTAATTCAGTGCTTTAAAGAATTTGCAAATCGTTAGAAAAATCTAACCGGCCCTGACATTATTCTATAGGTTTGTAAACTGATTAATGAGCAGGTTAAACTGTGGATGTTTTTTGTTTGCCACGAAGATTTATCTTATTTAAATACGGTAAGAATATTATTGTTATTAGCATTAGATAAAATTTATAAGCCTCATTAGACTTAATATAAAATAAAAAGCTGTTTTTTAATTCATTTATATTTTCTTGCTAAAAACAATAAACGAATTTATACTCTGATAGCATTGCTAGAACTGCATTTAGCTTAATGCAGTTGATGTTGCTGTTGTTGCAAGTCCGGCGATGCATTATGATGCTCTAAGAGATGTAAAGAAAGAAGGGTCTAGCTCGGGGCTGATTATAGATCTCGAACAAGGTGATTCGGCGACTTACTGGTTTGTTAAGCTTCTATAAAAGGAGGTTAATGAATGTAGGAAACCTCGGCTACCAATTGAGGAAGAAAGGCGATGTTTACCGGGATTGAAAAGCAATAGTAATATAGATTTCAAGATCTCAGAAGGCAAATTGAAACTGAGTACCTAAAGGTATCAAGAACTAGGAACTGAAAGTGGGTGATATGAAAGAACAGAACCTCCTATTAACAAACCTGGTAAATCAACAAAGGTAAATTTATTACGCGGTTAGAGTTTCTTTAATATTTGGTTGGAAAAACTGATCAAAAGAGCTTCCCATTGGGTAAAGATCGCGTGAAGGCCACGCTTGAAATGTTTCTTAGATGTGCTCACAGGAAACAGAAACGACCGGCACCAAATTGTTCTGGAGAAGGTGAAGGTTAGGCTAGGTTATCAACCCATCTGAGATTTGGGTTTTGATTAAAGATACGTTAATTGCCTCTCTACTGAATCTTATGTTTACCTATTTTTAAAAACTTATGTTATTGAGAAATTTGTCTAAGATTTCTTTTTTTTTACAGAGATTTACGTGCATGAAAGTGACACTTAACTACCTACATGAAATCACAATAACTTTAAAGAAGTACCTGAAATTACAAGTTTAAATACTTATTTTGTTATATATAAAACAAAAATCCATCCCTAATCAAAACCGCAATATATCTTTCTCCTTCGGAAGTGTTAGACACTCGTTGGGCGCTCATCCCAGAGCACCAGTTTGCCAATTTGGTTCCGCTGTCCACCTACCAAAACGACTGATGACTTTCGATTGGCTGAAAATCCATTTTATGTACGAATTTTAACTCGTAAAGTTTACATCAGTCAAAGGGCCAGTGGGCACAAAAAAGGATCAAGTATTTATCTCCTGTTGTTTACTCATAGTCGCAATTCTATTGGTTTAAGGATGTGTGTCAAATCAGATTACCGGGATTCGACTTTAGGGGGTGACACATTTGTAGGTCTGTTCTTAGAAACGTTATTTTACTGGAAAAAGTTATCTTAAGGGAGAATAAAATCCGTAAAGTTGATTCAGTTTCCGCGGTGACTTGGTTTAACCAATACTATCAAGGATTCTGGTTAAGAATTCTTCCGAACACCTGCAAATTGTTTAAGAGAGCCTAACTGATTGGGAAAGCCAAGTAATTCTTAGAACACAGTTTTTTTTTTATTACGTTGTTAGTTGATAATTCTTTGGCACTACTAATAAAGTAATTATTAAAAGTATTAACAGTAATCGTACTTACAATCAGTTGATGATAGCGATTAAACCAGCTTCTTGTTCGTCAAAGAAGGGAACTTTTTGATGGTTCCTCTTGTTTCTTGCCGTATTGATGTGTTAGATATTGATAATAAAATATTAAAAAACACTCGATTTTTTTTTTAATAAAGTTTTATACAAAATATTTTATGTTTCCGTAAAAATTGAAAGAATAGAACGCACCAAAGATAGTGTAACGAGCGGTGAGAAGTATTGGTGTCTAGAGGGCGGTTTGGCGGCTTTATGCCCTCAGTTTAGTGATATCGTGAAGTCGGGGAAGGGGCTCACCTTTCCCACCTCTACACACACATGCACACACACTGGGATAGCGGCCGGGGGCAGCCACGGTGGTGGGGTGTTCACTCTTTTGCCGTAACTCATATTTATTCATCTTAATCTGGTTGTTAATTTTTTAAATTCATATCTTAGTTTAATTCATACCTTTATAATTGCTATAATCTTAGTGTGGATAAGAATGTTTTGGTGTACATGATTAATTAAATAGTAGATTATAGAATGCCATTAACACTTCAATTACAAAAAGAAGTTAATGTATTCATGTTATTATTTTTCCCGTCGCATCGACAGCTTGGCCATTAGCGCCGTCTCGTTTCGTAAAAACCACTCATATTCATGACATTTTTCGAAATTCAGGTTTCTTCAGAAACACTTGTACGTGCTTTGAGTATTCTTTAGTACAAGCTACTTTTGTAGTATGATATTTGTGTATGAGCTGAATAAATCGAAAACGAAAAGTTGCCCAAGACTTAGATTTAGTATTTTGTTTAGATACTTTTGTCGCATCCGATTCTAAGGTTGCTGTAGGTTCTTAAGTTCTATTGTAAACCTTGCGAAAGACTGGACAGACACAAATGTGACTTCTACCCCATAGAAAGCTTTGTAAAAGGAAAATGCGAAGTATGAGAGTTTGGGTAGTAGAGCTGATTGGGCACGCCAGCCAGTCATTTTGCCCAAAATAGGAAGGACGGTCATAGCCGGAATTGGATGAGGGCATTGGAGAAGCTGTAAGTACTAAGTGTTCTGTGTTCTCGTTTCGGCAGTTCTAAGTTTAGTGTGCTCGGTAGAGGTGTTCTATAAGCTCAGGGTTATCTCATGGAACCTTCAAAAATGCTTCTGGGTAATTATTAAGTCATTTCGAGAAGAATAACTTTTATTATTAACTTTGGAGGAAACGGAAAAGAAAATCAAGTTAGCTGTCCAGCTTTTTACGTACGTTATAAACTTTAGGTACCGAAGAGTGTTTTTTTTTTGTTTAATTCCGAAGAATTATACTGGAAATGTAGGGGTTAGAGTAATACCACTTGCGATTAAGGGATTACTTCCTCTTGCTGGAAGGAAGTGCACCGATCCTGTGAGTTATACATCCTCCTTTTTGCTACCGACTTCGATTTTACTCTTTAAAGTTTACTCTTTCTTCCGTATTTGCACGGTAAAGACCACTATCTACGAAAAGTAATTTGATTTATTAAAATTTAAAAAAAATTATCCAAACTTCCGTTGATTTTTTCGTGAAGTTGAAAATTTGATTTTTGTGGAGTTTATCAATAAAGTGTACAAAGTAGGGAATTCCTGCAACCAATTAATTTTTTAAACTTCTGGATGACACATATTACGTTACATGTTGTGTGAGTTATTTTAGAAATTGTTTTATATTTAACGGCTGAACTATTGAATGTTTATTGGAAACTTGAGCCACTAGGGAGAGCTTTCTGTATTAAAAAAGAAAATTGTGTTTTTGGACCGCAATCAGCCATTAAAACAACCTGTGTGTATTAGTATACCTTTACTTTTGTCTGCTCTTAATTCACTACGAGTGAAGCCGCGAGCTCTTGCAAACAGTACCGCTGTTCTCCGACTGTGTAGGCAGAAGAAAACGGCCATTTAGATCCAGTCTGAATGCGTTATAAACGTTACCTGGAGACATGAGACATTTTGAACCTTGAGACAAAAAGGATATAATGCGTAAAACTAGTGGAAAATCCCTGGATTTGGCTAAAAAAGAGGTTTCTCCTTCTAAATGAGCATGTCAGACCGGTTTATTTCTCCTTCTAGATTGGCCGCCTTTTGTTCAACAATAATTTTTATTCTTTTATTCATTGTAATTAGACTTTAGCAATAAAACAATAAAAATAGTCCAATTAATTGCTAGCTATCAAATTAATAAAAGGATTTTCCAAATGTAGTCGCGCGAATAGTCTCTATGGTTTGCTCAAATTCTATGGTTTTTTCGCTGATTCTAGGTCAATATATTAGAACCTGCCCTGGTGTTCCACGCAAAAAACGTCATCAAGTTTAGTGTGAGGCGGAAACAAGGTTAAAGTGGAATTCTCCACACCTAACTGAGTGTAATCGACTTCTGGTGATGGACGAAAGTCTGAAGCCGATAGCACTGCGGGTCCAGCCAAGGTTCCAAGTCTGTCTGTAGTTTCCAAGGCTCAATGTCCTTGCATGCACCCTGCATACTCTGGCGGAAGACATCATCTTTGCATACGAATATTGGAAAATTTGATACGAACGCAGTAACTAGGAGTTACAGATTTTAATCTTTAAAAACTTGGATCAGAGTTTACAGTGAAATGTGCACTCCGTTTCTGTTCTTAAAAAAAAAAAAAACCGTTGTTTATGGTTACGACTAGGAGGACAATTCATGTGTCGGTGCCAATTAGCATAGTGATCGCAGACTGCATGGCGAAGAAACTGACGCTGAACAACTTGAATACTTGTTAGGCAACGTCAATCGGTATTGCCTTCTTTAGCAAAAGAATAATTAAATATACCAATTATGGGCTTTAAATACGTTGTAGACGGGATGGAGACGAGAGAAAGTTACTGTGCTCACAAATTGCTGGAAGAGGAGGCCATTTAATTACAACTTTCTACCAGAACTGCGAGGACTTGACGGTATTTAAGTAGGGACCTTGTCCTGATGTGATAGAGCTCTTGGTAACTTGTGAAACTGTCGGTACCTCATCTAACTGGTTAATGTTGCTAAATCAGTAACCATAGTCTTTAACTTCAGAATGATTCATAAAAGATTTGCTTTCTTTGGATTTTCTTTGATTTGTTCTTAAACAGAAGCTTACCTTTTCTATTTCCCTTCTTTCTAATTTGCTAGAGTTAGAAATAGGTACTTTTGCATTACATAGATTTGTTTTTAGAAATTACGACCACTCGTTATCACCCCAAAAATTGAAATTCTTTGAGCCATAATTGTGTTTTCTCTTTCCCTCATTTCCGAAATGTATTTCTCTTTCTTGTGAAATTTGCTTAAAAGTAACTTCCAAGCCCACTCCTTGTTCTTATTTGTAGGTTCCGCAAAGTTGCTTCCATCTCAGTTTGAGGTCTTGAAAAATTCATAAGAGAGAGAAACATTTTAATGCAAATATTCTTTCACGGACACATGAACACAATTATAAATCGCCATTTGAAATTTTAAAAAAACACATTACTAGTGCTCTAAATCTGTTTAAGAAAAAATAATAATACAAATAAAAATAAAAATAGGAACTGTCTTGTAAACACCACTTTTTTTGGACTCAAAGAATCTCGATGTGGAAAAGTCACTTTGCTGAATCAATTTGTCAGAATTGGGTAAAGAACTATTTAGATAAATCCAATTTAAGCTCTAAATGGAAAGGAAAAATAAATTACTCTCATTACATGTACATATAGTAACTATTAATTAGGTGAGTATTTAAAGAATTTATCAGAAGTTTATATCTATATTAGGACAACTAGCAATCTCAGAAATCTTTTCAGATAATTATGGGGAAAAATTACTTTTAAGATTATTAAATGTGTGGTTAGTTAGTTGTAGACGTCATAGGGAGCTTGGAAACTTCGTTGTACGTGAACCTGCTAGTTAGTTGTGAATCCCAACAGTAATTCCGGACATTGTTTGTGACTATTAACCAGTCTCGTAATGCGTGTTGTAATTATTGCCTGACATTGAATAACTCTCTTCTTATTGTTTATTATTTACGCACAAAGAAAATTCATGTTTCTTGTTTAATTTTTTTTCCCCTATAATATAAACATCTCAAAAATTCATTATTGTTTCTTTTTGTAATATTTTTATTTGTTGATTTCATTCATTGCTTGATTATTGAGATCAAAATCTGGAGTTTAGCAACATGTTCTCTTTCTATTGCTTTCCATGGACTACAATGCAGAAGTATCGCTTGAAGATGATGATTGTAGGAATGAAAATACTGGAGTGGGTGCAAAAAATGTGTACTTGGTATGTCAAAAAGGAAATCGGAAGTAACTAAAACAATGGAGCGGAAAATAGGGGAAGAACTTGAGGTTGTATATTCAGGACACTTTAAGAGAATGTCTCCCCTAGCAAATGACCTGAGATGGGTGGCTCCCACCGAGAAGTAGAGGCAGTTGGCAAACCCCCATGGAAGACGAAGCTGGCTCCTTAGGGTTTGAGGCTTGGTTAAAGTATTGCAGGATGGGGACTTGGAACAGAAACTTTGGCCATAACGGAACTTAATTGCAAACAATTAGCACCTGAGCAATACTTATTCTTATTAAAAGAAATAAAAAAGTAAGATTTGTAACCGTTAGATGTATCTGGAGAATTTAAATTTAAATACTGCATCCTTTGCAAAAATGTAATTTACTTAGTAATAAATAAAAGAATTAATACAAAAAAATTGGAAAAATGAATTAAAATTCCGTAAAGACATATTACTACTCTAATATGGTTGAGATCCAGACTTCAGAATTGCATTCAGGATGTGGGCTTTGTGTAGGGGCCCGTTATGTCAGATCTGGCGTCGCCAACTGATGTCCAAATCGCCCAATATCCTCACACTCATCTTGAAACTAGATAGGCCAGGCTTTTTGCTATGTATGTCAGTATACTTAATTTTTAAATTCTCCTTCTCTGGAGCAATCAACGTTGTTAAATAAATGAAATTAATTTACCCAGTTTTCATTTCTAGTTTCTTAGATTATTGAAATATATTAATAATAAAGGTTAATTCTATTAGCTTTTCCCTTAGTGTAACATTCAGTCTATCAACAAAACCATAATTAAAACCTATGTGTTAGTTAGAAATATTTTTAAACTGTAACTGGATAAATTGCAACATGCGCTGAAGATGGTTATATTTTCTCCAAGCTAAAAGCTTCAAGAAAAGTAAAATGATTAAAAAAACAATGGACGGTAAAGATTAATCATTTAAAGAACCCGACCACTAATTACATTACTCATTCGATGTGTCAAGCACAATCTGTTTCAAAATATGTTTCTTGTATTTCTCTCTATAATCAAGCAATAGCGATTTATTTAAAGTTTATAAAGGTGTGACCCATTTAAAAATAAATATATTAAAAATGTCATTCTGGTATTTACAAATTAAATAAAAAGAATAATCTAAGTCTTGGCGAAGTGCGACACTCTTCTGTAGATCTTGGGTTGTACCCGATGCTAGTTAGCCCTTAGATCACTTGTCCCAGATGTACATAGTTTACAATCCCACCAAAAGTTATTGTTTATTAATTCACTCCTTATTCGAATAAAAAAGCGACTGTCATTGACAAATCGAATCTAGCATTTTCTCTAGTATTTTTTCACTTTATTATTAGACTTTAACATGCGAGCTGTTGAACAACATTTTTTTAGAGTTGGCTTTTGGGAGTCTTTGGATTATTTGTACCGCATGAAGTGACGATTATACCCAGGAATATAGGTCCTTCGATCCGCGTGACTTTTGCCTCTTTTGTATGAAAAGAAATGCTTTAGGTGCTCGGAAGGAATACCAAACACATTAAATAAAACAAAAAATCGCTGAGCATTAGAAACATAAGAAGAGTTTGCAGTAATTTAATTGAAGTAAAAAGTACCCTATATTCAGGGACTCTAAGAATATTTCTGGAGAAACAAATTTAAACGCATTCCCTTAATATCAGACTTTCTGTAAGGGAATTTCTAACTTTGATAAACTTTTCTCGAAAAACTTTTCCAAACAATTTTCATAAACATGGACATTAGGTGTTCCTTTTTGTAATTGTGTGTTTTCACCCCAATTTTGAGGATTCTAGGAGTATAGCTTAGATTTGATGACCTTAAACTCTTACAGATTCAAATTTACGACCCTGTTGGCTATCAAAAGTGACTACCTAAAGTTATAGATGGGTTAGATTAGAACATATTGCAGATTCTGTTTCAGAGGCACTTCAGCCAATAAAGGCTGCTTCTGCTTCCAGACAGAGAAACCTCTATATCTTATACGTTCCTGATATTCCCACAGTCATTTTTGCAAATTTATAACAGTCGTGAGGCTATCTTACTCTACAATTCGGTAAAGAAAACATTCAAATCGGAACAATACGAAATGCAAACCCCCCAAATTGAAACCTTCAATATCTCAATAACTATTATCACTACAACATTGCTACTTAAGTATATCATTTATAGAGTAAAGTATTCTCTACAATTTGGTGAAGATTTCATTGAAATCTAATTAATACGAAGAAAGATATAAAGCTTTGAAATTTGAGCCAAATACAAAACCTCTCATTTTTAACCTTCTATATTTCATTAACTGTTATCACTAGAACAATGCCATTTAAGTCCGCTTTATAAAAACGTTTTCCCTACAATTCGGGAAAGATTTCATTGAATTCTCAACAGTACGAAAGAAGAAATAAAAGATTAAAATTCAAACCTTACGCAAACGCTCCAAAACTTAACCTTCCATATCTCAATAACTATTATCACTAAAACTTAGTTGCATATGTCGTTTATAAAAGTAATGTATTCTCTACAATTCGGTAAAGAATTCATTGAATTCTCAACTGTAGAAAAGGAAATATAAAGGTTTGAAAATTTAACCTAATGCAAACGCTCCAAATTTTAACCTTCCATATCTCATTACCTATTATCACTAAAACATTGCTGCATATGTCGTTTATAGATAAAAGTATTCTCAACAATTTGGGAAAGATTTCATTGAATTCTCAACAGGACGAAAGGAGATATAAAGGTTTGAAATTTGAACCTAATGCAAACGCTCCAAACTTTAACCTTCCATATCTCAATAACTATTATCACTAAAACATTGCTGCATATGTCGTTTATAAAGGAAAGTATTCTCAACAATTCGGTAAAGATTTCATTGAATTCTCAACAGTACGAAAGGAGATATAAGGGTTTAAAATTTGAACCTAATTTAATCACTCAAAACTTTAACCTTCTATATCTCAATACTTATTGTAAATAGAACATTGCCATTTATATTCGTTATAGTGTAATATTTTCACTATAATTCAGTAAAGATTTCATTGAATGCTCAAGAGTACGAAAGGAGATATAAAGGTTTGAAATTTGAACCTAATGCAAACGCTCCAAACTTTAACCTTCTGTATCTCAATACCTGTTATAACTAGAACATTCCAATTTATCTGTTATAGAGTAATGTTTTCTCTACAATTTAGTAAAGAAATAATTAAAATTTGATCAATGTGAATAGAGATATAAAGGTATGAAATTTGAACCTAATGCAAACGCTCCAAACTTTAACCTTCCATCTCAATAACTATTATCACTATAACATTGCTGCATATGTCGTTTATAATGGAAATTATTCTCAACAATTCGGTAAAGATTTCATTTAATTCTCAACAGTACGAAAGGAGATATAAAAGGTTTGAAATTTGAACCTCATGCAAACACTCTAAACTTTAACCTTCTATATCTCAATACCTATTGTAACTAGAACATTGCCATTTATGTCACTTATAGAGTAATGTTTTCTCTACAATTCGGTAAAGACTTCATTGAATTCTCAACAGTACGAAAGGAGATACAAAGGTATGAAATTTGAACCTAATGCAAACGCTCCAAACTTTAACCTTCCATATCTCAATAACTATTATCACTAAAACATTGCTGCATATGTCGTTTATAAAGGAAAGTATTCTCAACAATTCGGTATAGATTTCATTGAATTCTCAACAGTACGAAAGGAGATGTAAAGGTATGAAATTTGAACCTAATGCAAACACTCCAAACTTTAACCTTCTATATCTCATTAACTATTACAACTAGAACATTCCCATTTATCTGTGTTATAGTTTTATGTTTTCTCAACAATTCGGTAAAGATTTCATTGAATTCTCAACAGTACGAAAGGAGATGTAAAGGTATGAAATTTGAACCTAATGCAAACGCTCCAAACTTTAACCTTCTATATCTCATTACCTATTATTATAACTAATAGAACATTCTCATTTATCTCTGTTATAGATTTATGTTTTCTCAACAATTCGCTAAAGATTTCATTGAATTCTCAACAGTACGAAAGGAGATATAAAGGTTTAATATTTGAACCTCATTTATACAGTCTAAACTTTAACCTTTTATATCTCATTACCTATTATAACTAGAACACTTACATTTATGTCTGTTATAGAGTATAGTTTTCTCTATAATTTGGTAAAGATTTCGTTGAATTCTCTACGGTACGATGGTTTGAATTTTGAAAATATTTGTAAACAATAACTTATGACATTTTTAATAAAGTTCTTATTGGTTTTATTCTTATTTTATTTTATGTCGTCTTAAACACAGAATCTACACGCACTACGTGATAACGACGCTTATTCATAAGAAAGGTGAGACCCTAATAATTACCGAGGCATTGCACTTTTTAATTGGGTGACCAATGTTTACATTTATCTTGTGTAATAGACTGGATAACTGGGCTAAAAACCGTAGCGTAATTCCTGAATGCAATCCGCTTTCAGGAAAAGCTGAGGATGGATTGATAATATCTTCACTTTGCATTCACTTGTGGCCGACCATTCAACCTCCCATGAAAAAACATTTGTACAAGATTTTTATAATTGCGTGTTTGGGGTGATAATCTCCAATGGGAGTAATGAAATAATAATTGTGTTAGTAGTAAACTATTGAGGAGTGTCGGTGTACTTTAAGAATTTTTTTCGCTTAAATCAATCAGGGAGGATATTTACCGGACTGTGATGAAGGTAACCTGAGTGAAATTAATGGAGCACTTATGTCACCACTATTTTTAAATTATTCATTTTCAGCTTTTTAAACTTTATACTTCATCAGTCATTTTTTTGTTTTTTCACGTATTTTAGGAACAGAGGGCACTTTTGAAATAGCATAAACGGCCTAGTCTCTGGCATCATAAATCATAAATGGGCTGTGGTATTTACTGGAAGTCAAGCAATACAAAAGCGATGGTGTTCTATAGAATTGGGATGTATAAGAAATCAAGCCTTTGTTTTATTAAGATATAAATAAAATAGACAACTTACTATCATTTGACTATTTAGGGGTAGCTTTAGCTCATCAGGTGTTTTTAGCAGCTGAGAGTTTGGTGAGCAAAGGTTTAAAAACTGTTGGGAAGGTCAAACAGATCCTCGTTAAAGTGCAACTCATGGGAATGCGAGAATAAGCTGAAGTTCCTGCTGTGACACTCCATATCTGGGCCCTTCGGTATGTGTTTTGTAGAAAGGGTGCTGTACCAGCTTTTTAAACTTTATACTTATGGCTGCGGAACACGCCTAATCATTATATTCAACTAGAAACAACTTAGTATTTTTCTTAGGATAATAGCGTGGTGAGAAAAACTGGTGGCCATGGATTCTGATAACTCCCGAGAAAGCATTGTAAGACTAGATCTGTCAGCTCTCCAGGGTCGCTAATTGTCTCTGTCTGCCAATAACTTTGCTATATAATAGTCACGAAGATTTATGCAATTGAAAGTGAAAAGGAGTGCAATTGATGAAGCTCTTCATTGTGATAAAAATCTTTTTGAAAAATGGTTCAACCTCTGGAAAGGCGTCGCTACGGTAAAGATGTTAAATTCTCATAACCTGTTCAGACATATTTCTATTTTTTAGTAAAAAAAAATAGTGGTCAGTAAATTCTTGCTAGCTTCTAAGAGTGTACTAAACACCCTTTATACAAACAAATACATATTATTATTATTTAAATTATCTACCATCTATCTACATAATATCAAAAAACGTTAAAGTCTTTGGCTAGAATTCAATCATACAACATCATGCAGCACTTCGCCAAATACGTTAGTATCATTAAATCGGAAGTAAAACTTCTCAAAATTAGGGTAGTTTGTATTTTCGAAATTTTTCAAGCATAGTTCCTCCGATTTCTGTATGTTGCAACGCTGATCACGATATAATAAACCTTTACTTTTATTAAAATTAACTTTGCGAATAAAAATATAGGGATTTGTTTTTATAATAAACTAACTCATGTTTAAATGGCAACCAAGTTTTATTGAATGTTAAACATTGCAATCTGAACTGCATTTATTCATAATTTAAGAATATTTCAAGAATTCCGTTTGGAAAGACAATTTTTTAAAAATTAGATTTAAATATTAAGATTATGATTGCTTCAAACCAAATATATTTGTTTTCTTGATTTATTTATTATGAAATGAAAGGAATGTTGTTGGAAAATGATGCAATGTACAAGAGATGAATGTTATTTTGGTTGACACATTTTAAGATTGACTTATAATAAAAATTAAATCCTCATCCCCGCACAAATTGCCCCGTTTTAAAAACAAAAACAGATCTGCGAATGACCACCATTCATGATTCCTTAAGTTCTGTAGGTGATTTAGTCATTATTATCGTGCAGGATGAGGAAGATGAAGAACAAATAAAACTGAGCAGGGAAATCCGAAGAGAAATCCAGAATTTAACTTAGAAAAATAAGGTGACTGTAATATAAACCGGTTAAAACAAATTTTGTAATTGAAAACTATCTAAATTCGTTCTACGCCTTCATGGTCTAGCATCCAAAATATGACCTTAATTTCTTACCCAGGTAAGAACTGAACTTTACTCTTAGCTGGCAACACTTAAAACGCAAACAATCTTTGCACACTCACTTAAGGATGGATCTGTTAGGTCGCAGTGGATTTGGGTTTGTAGCAACTCCAGTGCTACAATCTGTTTAGCGGAAACTATTAATATGCGAAAGTATTTAATTTAAGCAGAAAGGAAACTTCAAAATACTTCCACCATTTTGCTGAATAACTGGGACTTCCATGTCGCCCTCGCAGGACACTCCTATCTCTAAACTCCTCAGATATTACTTATCTTATAGTGGTCCGGCTCTGGTTCAAGCCTTATGCTTGATAAAAGGAAATCTCACATGCAAAGTTTTATGTTAGATATCTTTCTTGTAAACACCATCGGGTTTGGATCTTGAAAGAACGAAAAGAAATTACAAGATTAGAGTCCTCACGTCCATAAGTACAGAAGAAATTGAGGAATTTATTAGTTTGTGAACAATTTTTTGATTAAAATCGATGCTTTATTTTTTCTTTATTTATTAATAAATGCACCAAGTTCTTAATATTGATAGTATTTTGACATAATTGATCATTATTTCAAGATTTTGCAAATAAACACGAAACTCAGCCAGGTGCGAAATTCATTCTTCTAATTCCCCCACCCTGAAGGACATTACATTATTCTAGCTAGCCAAGTGTGTGATGAGAAGTCTTCATCCGGGAAAATACTTGTTTTTTACATGTGTTATCATGACCAAGTAATAACTAAGGAAATCTCCTGTTTCCTTTAAATATTTATGTAATATTTAGGGGCATTTCTCAAGTTGGCTCTAAAAATAAAAAATAGAGATCGGTGACCCAACTTAATTTTTTAAATATCTTTATCGTATTTAAATCAGTATGATTGCGATTCTGTGATCTAGAATGAGAGCTTAACATTTATGTAGTAAGATATTCTCCGTTTAAGAGTGATGGTCCTATGAAGAAGCAGTGATTTTGATGAATACGACGATTTTGGGAAATAAGGTTTTGAAAAGAATTAGGTGGAATAGATTAATATTAAGAGTTTGTGAATAAGATAAAAAGGCGGAAGTAATGAAGCGAAGTCATCAGGTAGTAAATGTCTAAACCAGTTTATACTTTACTTAAGAGGCGTAATTAAGTCTTGCGAATTTTAGATTTTATGTTTTCATGCTCGTTTTGAGGATCCTTAAATACATGAAAGTAATTTTTTAAAAATTGGTCTTTGTG
Source organism: Rhodnius prolixus (assembly GCF_049639745.1). NCBI lineage: Eukaryota > Metazoa > Arthropoda > Insecta > Hemiptera > Reduviidae > Rhodnius > Rhodnius prolixus. The sequence continues at coordinate 4,011,546 of NW_027411592.1, read as the reverse complement.
TCTATCTATCTGTATAGCTATAGTAACCACCAAGGCAAAAAAATTCATTATCAAATTGCTCAAACTGTTTGATACTAGCTTTAGGTGCAACCTTAGTTCTGAAGGTAATCTTTAGCAGAACATCAGCCTTCCTGAAATACTACTAAGAGGGATTCGAACAGTTCCATTGTTTAGACATTTCGTATTAATTGCTGAAATATAGATTCATTTATTTGATCCTTTTGTAATCAGAGCCAGGCTTTACCCAGAGGTTCACTTACACATATGTACCAAAACTTACTTACATAAATCACAATCCATTCAAAATAACCACAAAAATATTAGAACATTCAGAAAATAAATGTTCAGAAACAAAGAAGATTAAAACTAAACGTAATAGTAAGAATAATAGATGATAATATTTCAAATTTGGCTTACGCTGAGGAATGAGAATGCCGGCTAAAAGCTTCATAGAAATGGGTCGGTTCACACAAAAACGAAATAAATCCCTTTTTACAATTATGACAAAAATGGTGATACATTTTAAGATAGAGGTATGTGTTTCAACAAGATCGCTAGTAAATTTTAAGGAACATTTGAGAAAGTATCATCTGGGTGTGAAACTGATGTTAGAAGTAAGATAGGTCTGACTGTCTCAACTAGATTTACACAAAATATCCAATAGCAAAAGTTTACTACTTTTCTGGCTAAATATATCCAATTCAGTCACCAACTTTGGATAAAGATCGTCCGAAGAATTTTATTATATTCTAGCTTAACCATCTCTGCGACGAGTATGAAAAGCCGTATGAAGTAAACTATTGGCGGAACTAAATTTAATAACTTTTTTTCGAAACAATTTAAATACAGTTAGATTGGTGTGAAAGGGTCCACCTGACTTAACTTACATTCCAGTTACTGCACCTTGAAGGTATGTGCACATTTTCCAAAAGGCCCATTGTTTCTAATATTACCTTAAAGAGTAATTGCAAGGTTCTCTGCTGAGGAAGTGCGTAATTTGTACCTAATTTACAACAAAATATGGCGTTTTAAAAGCATTAGATGTTAGCGTCTTGACATGCCTTGTCTTATACAGGTTGGCTTTATTTTCAACTTCCAATAGATGTCGTAGATGGAAGTGATTAGCAATAGTACTTTACTATAAAGTTCAAAATAACCATTGAATAAAATCCAAGTACTAGACCGGGAAGCGAACCACAACCGTAATACATATTAGCTTTGCAGGACTTGCACTTGTCTCTTGATTCTTGTGTAGTTTCCACGTGATTTACGACATTTAATTCCTGGTATTGTACTTTGTTCTCACAGGAAATGGGGATTTGTTTGAAGTATATGGCACCTATCCTTAATGTAAAGGATATAAAGTTTCATTTTGTTTCATCACTTTAATTTTCTTTGTTCTTCAAGATCAGATAGATGATTCTGTGAGGCACTTCTAGCTAGAACCGAATCCGTTTTATTAGATAACCTTTCCTGTATCATAAGTAAAGGCGAATTAGGATTGTGCATGGGAAAACCGCCAACTAAATCGACGTTTTCACTGCTGCTTCGGGTGTGAGTTCCACAAGTTAATGTACAGATGCATGAATTTGCAATTTGAAACCACTAGAGAAAGGAAAAGATTAAAAATATTAATAATGATAAAAATTACAGTGTTTTATTTTTCTTGTAAAAATCTGAGTTTGCTTACAACATTCAGTTGTATTATTTTTGATCGAACAAAAAGTTCAATAAAGGAAGTTTGTATTTATTGATTGAACCCTGTAAAGTTATTTCTCGAATATTTTTTATAAATACAAATTTGATAAAAACCTTGTACGAAATTGCAACATTTGGAGCTTTATGATTCGTACTGTTCACTGACACCTCGTATCTCTACAAGACCTTGATATTTTTTTATTTTTTATTTTATTTTTTTATCCACCGTTCTCTTTTTGTTTCGTGTTACCAAAAAAATGGAATAACGGAAATTACCTTCAAATTGTTAGTGACCGCTTTCTGTGACCTAAACCTTCACATTTTGTCCATAATTCTCTGAGCACTATTCATTAAAGCTTCCTTGTTATATGAACTTTTTGTTCGATCAAAAATAATACAACTGAATGTTTGTAAGCAAACTCAGATTTTTACAAGAAAAATAAAACACTGTAATTATTATCAATATTTCTTAGCAAATTTTTAAAAATTCAAACCTTCCATTTTATTATCTTTACTGTTCAAAGGATATTTAAGAAAACTTCCTGTATCTGCAACTAGCCGTTCAAATTTTCTTGTAAATTAGAATTTATAGTAAAACAAGATAGTTTATTTTAATACTGTTACGTTCGCAGTAGCAAAATTATCTTTGAGAAGAAACAAGTGAAGTCTGTGCTTCTTCAGAACTACAATGATCAATATTCCCTGATAAAAATTTTATACAAACTTATTTAAGGTTTACCATTTTTGTCCAAGTTCAAAACAAACCCTCTAGTGTCTATTGAAATTTCAGAACAATGATAATTTGTCTCGCTCATGCACTTTCAAGGACTGATATCTTTCATTCGGAATTTAGGGTAGACTTTTCATATTCTCAAATATTGTCTGCCTTGGGTTTAAACCGTACAATTACGCCTAAACGGCACTTGGAGATGAGTTTACTTCACTTCTCCCATAGAACACTGCCTAAATAATATTTACAAAAAAAAAAAATTATTAATTTAAATCCCGATAGTGGTATCAGCTTGGTAAGACACCAACGATTTTTCAAATCGTTATCGCTACAAATTTGTAGTCAGATCAAAATTTATAATAGAGAACCGCAAATAATCAGATCACAGAGGACATATATGACTGGGATAAATGCCAAAGCAGTGGCAACGAAGAGTACAACAAACTAGGGTAGAATGAGCGTTTCGTTGGATCTTCTACGATGTGAGGAACTCGTGATTTGTTGTCTTTTCAAGCAGTTGCTTGAAGGAAATTATCTTTGCCTAAGGGAAGTGTTGAAGGCACTGGTTTAACTTTGATGTAGTACATCAGAAAGAGCAAAGAAGAGGATGAACATTGCATTCTAATTATTTGTAACCGTTATGGGGAGATTCGAAGCCCTTATGCTCGATCGCTGTTAGATCCTCTGACTTTTGAACAATTCTACCCTAGTTCATAAACTATCAAAGGTTTTGATATGACTGGAAATATTCTGATTTGCTTTCTACTAATCGGCTTTCTGCGGCAACCAACTGGCTAACGATACTTTCTTCTCAAACTAATTGTGAATAACTGACTAACTTGAGATGGTCAAATCGCTTCTACATTCGACGATGATCGAGAACCTGCTTTGGTATGAACGGCATTAATGAAAATGTCCAGTAGCCTAATTCACCAAACATTGATTTCTGCCAAAATTCTACTTTACCACTTATTCTCATTGCTTTAAATATATTTGTGAAGGTAACTATGATTTTTTGAAATTCTACTCTAAGAAGTTTTTAGTTAAATAGATTTTGTAATAAGTCCAGGGAGGAAAATGTTTTGCGTGGGATTCATAAGAGAATTTAGTGAACTTAATTATATTCAAGAATCGCGCGGGTGTCTCTGAGTGAGCCATCATTGCTTCCTGTCCTTTCAAGGATAAAATCTCGCACTGGAACATTTTTGAGACTCCCCCCAAACTTTACCTTGAAATTGAAAACAAAAAAGCAGGAAGTCAAATTTTTATGTTCATATTTAAGGTTTCCGTCGTGAGATTTTTTGACATGAGTTGGCCACTACTATTGCGGACATTGGACTTGAGGAAAAAGAGATCGTTTGTTTACTAGAACGCGCAGATCTTTGTGTTACAATTAATTAAGTGCGGTGTCCTTGACGTAGGAGTTGTATTTACTTTGCATTTCACCTTTAAATGTGTGTCTGGCCTCGCAGCGTTCCATCAAATACCAGTCCATGATTATATTATCTCAATTTTGATCAAACGGAAGTAAATAGCAGTAAATACTTCCGATTTTATTATGATATTCTTTCGTGATAAATTGCAATAATTATGGTAATTGGATAATAGTCTTGGCATTGAAGCAAACCTGACTGTCGCACCCAGTCTCTTATCTAGAAAATATAACTGTTGACCAAACTCGCCACTTTCAAATGGAACAAAATAAACCATAACATCGTCAAAGCGGATTGTAAAAACAAAACAAAAAATTAAAATTTCAGCCACCAGACTTAATTCAATAAATTATTCCAAATTTTTTCGACTTTATATAACACTTTTGTAATAGCAGAAATACATCAATGAAACTTAGAGCAATGCGAAAATCCGCTGAATAGAGAAGAGCGAATGAGGTTGCTGCCATCGACCAATCCCTTCAGCAAGCACTGCGGCACACCGAAAGGACGCAGGCGTGCAATGAGAGCCACGCTTAATTACTGTACACAATCAGAAGGATTTGAAGACTTTGTGCCTTAAGGAAATTATCTCGTTTCGTAACGGTTCTTTTCCACTTCTTTTCCTCTATTTTTACTGCATTTTGAGTGCAGTAAGTTCACTATTTGGAATTTTCTTTTTTGAAATTATGGATTCTGAAACATAATCGAACGTCGGAAACGTTTCCGAATTTGCGTCTTGGATGAGAAATATGATTTGATAAACAAAAGATCGCCCAACTTCGACCACCAGAATTTAAAAGTAGTTTTCTCTGAAATGATGTACCAACGAAATAAGTTTGTTTACGACATCCCTATAGAGTCCTACCTTATTCTCCTGCGGTTAGCTGTCGTTCTTCTAGTCGATTCAAGAAAGGTACAGAGGAAGTCAGTTACGATGATTTACCAATGGTTCGCCTGAACCTCTAAAATGAAGAGATTAGGGTTCGTTTGCTTTGACGTTCCAATCCATACTCCAACTTATTTCTATTTGTCTGTTTTTAATCAGAGCTTTAAGATGGTGTTAGATTTTCGGCCTATAATGAATAATCAGTACAACTTTAGAAAAGTAGTTTATCCTGTGGTGTTCGTCTTTATTACAGCCGGCAAATGCAATACAATTTATTTTGTAGAAATTATTGCTGAAAGGAGAATATTATGGTGAAACCGTTCCCTCAGCACAAGGTCTAATGCTGCAACTAATTCTAAACTTGTACTAGGCAAGCAAAATGGTGTTCTTTTTTATTATTACAATCAGTTCATGCATCACAAGTGGTATTCCTTCAAGAAAGTTAGTAAACTCCCTTTTGTTGTTTTTTTCAAGGACAAATCTATTAATTCAACATTACTTTTGTAATGGTTCCAACTCTCCTGCAACTTTACGTGCTTGTGAAGTGGAGGATGGGATTTATGATTAATTTTCGCCACATTTACTAGAAAAGTGATTAATAAAAGAACTAATTTTAGAAATAATTGAAAGAGATTACCAATGAAAGTTTAAAAGTCCATCTGAATGCAATTAAAGTCGTAAATCAAGAAAAAAAATCTTGCTTTTAGTGGTTTTCAATCACATTTGAGGCATAAATTATTTTCTCTAACTTTAAATTAGTTGGCCCATTTCATAGCAGGATGGCATGTCATATCCCGTAAGATCGGTCTTTAACTACCGGAATGGTAAAAGGAATTATTGTGTAGCGTCAATTTTGGAATAGTCTCAAAACTACTTTTGATGGGAAAAGTTTATTTTAGTTGTGGAAAAAAGAATGAGGGAGTGAGAAATATTAGTTTTTATGCTTGGATTTAATTTTTCCTTTTGCCGGACCACTTAAGTGAGTGTAGAAAGATTCCAGTAAAATGTATGTTACAAGTTTAGTTTTCTATTAAACCCAGACAGCATTATTTTCAATAACCTTCATCCACTAACATAAAAACATTAAACAATCCCAGTCAGCGACGATCTCTTGATTGGAATTGAATGAACATTCAGACTGAAAAAATAAATACATAACTCTTGAAAATGTGATTATGTCCGCATTGCTGGAAAATATTTTTGATTTACACAACATGCGCACTACAACAGATAAAATCTCAGATAAAACTATTATCTTGTTAAGGATTTTCTATTTAAACTTACCGCGTGATATTCTCTAATAGAATCTAGCCTCCCCCAAGACTTCCGGAGGAGTACGAAGGCTAAGCTTTCTTAACGGCACTTTCTATTAATTATAGGTTTACGTCAAAAGTTGAAGGTCACCGCACTTGCAAATGGCTGAGACTGCACTTAGCCTTAGACAATAAGAAGTAAGGTTACATTCGGACCTTGCCCATTCATGGAGCGCTCGATTCAAAATGAGGAATCACACTAAAGTTGTTTGCTGAAAATTAGTTACAAAAAAAATAATAATAATTTATGCAAAGCTGCTGCTTCTCTAGAAAAATATTTTAGGTAAGTTCCGCTGTTGGTGAGCTCTAGGAAGCTAAGCCACTGGTCCTATCCCAATCCTTAAGGCTAACCGTATATGTATTGAGATTCGTATAAAGTTAGTGTTGCCAATCAACAGGATATTGACTACTAAAGTTTTAAATTCAGCCGGTCCCACAGATAGTTGCACTAAGAATAGCTTCGATAATTTTGAGTGTGATTTCAAATATGGCTAAGAGGTGTGCCACACAAGGTAGAAAATAGTTCGTAAAATACTTTTGGAGAAAGAATGCTCTGCACTCTTCAATCAAAGGCAAGTTGCAACAGATTGTGCAACCAGAGATTTCACTGTTTGCCGCAAAGTTATTCTTTTTTTGTTCGTTAAGAAAACTTTCAACAATTAACTGATCATTTTACACTAAGTTAGCCTTGAAGGCAGCATATTTTTGCCTAAGATTTTCCTTGTGCAACAAAGCTTGAGATTCTATTGATAGAAATAACTTGATATTAGGTTTTATTTTTATTTATTTATCAGATATTTTAATGATTTTGATGCCCAGTGAAACAATTGTAAGCAAGATGTGGTTAGTCCGCAGAGGTGGATAATTTCTTTGATAATTAACTGCGGTAGCGCAGATGTTCACTGTATCGTGTAGGGCGAGCTGGAAACACAAGTGAAGAGGAAGACCACTCTTAAAATTTATTAGTGGCGATAGCAGTTCAACAAATAGTTCAACAGTATTGAAATTATGAGAGTAATTACCAATTAAAAAACAAATTTCCATCTTACTTATCTTAGTTTTTTCAAAGAATTGGTGTGTTTAGATCAGAATTAACCCTCCTGGACACTAGGACGGGTTTCTTTTTAAAACGCTTTATCCCTTTGTCTTGAGATAATATCCGCTTACTACTTTGGTAGATTTCTAATTTCTCTCTTTATGTTATAATGGCGACAACACACCCAATCTATTTCTAGGAATTTATCCAAGTCTAAGCGACATGTACATAAGTTTTTGTACATTTATTCGTATAACATGAAGATAGAAAACGAGTCCTAATGCAAAATCTGTTATCCTTAAGAAAACTGTTAGTAAAAATTTATCGATTTTAATGTTTGTAATAACAGGAAATCATCCAGGTATTTCAAACTTGATTTAATATTTTGGATTATTTTCGTTAATACAGATCTTAAAAATTGACACTTCAGCATTTCAGCCTCTCTCACGAAGTACTCATCAATAGAAAAATTAGTAAATTTTAAATAAAGCTTTCTTTAGGATTAACTGAGCAGGTGGTGTAGAAGGAACGGGTCGCCAAGGTGAATGCTCATTGGCTATTCCAAAATGTACCGCGTACAAATTATTATGAACCTTTGTAGTCTAAACACGATTTAACAGAAATTTGTACTGAATCGAAATAGCTAAATTATTAATATAATGGGTAACAAAACGAGACTGTCCGTAGTTTTAATGCTATTTCTGAGTTCATATATTAAATAGCTAACGCATCCTCGTACATCATTTAATGATTTTAATTTAACATTTTTTAAATACTAATATAGAAGTTGTAGCTAGTTCCTCTTCTTGTTTGTTTAAATATTTTATGTATTTCTGTACAAAAAGGCTGCAAAGAAAAAAAAATCTTTTTTTATTTCAGGAATAACAATTGTTTAATGTTTTGTTACGTGGAGTGAGACTCGTCTTTCTCTAAAGACCAGATCAGCTGCTTCCATTTCCAAACATAAACAATGAAGAAGAAAAGATCAACAAGTAAGCTATACGTCTCCTACACTTCTGGGATCCGTGAATCTCTGAAGCACTAGTATCATGATTTCCTTTTATAACTGATACTGGAAGTGCAAAAAAGCGTTGGTATGGAGCGGATGGAATAAAAATTGTTGTAAATCCAAAAACATTTTCACCGATTCCCATCGAAGAAATCAGCTGCAACAAGCTCATTTAAATCGGATGGGACGCGTATGAGTCCTGCGAGAATTTAGATGATCCCTAAAAGACTCAAATTCAGACTCAAATACTTGGTTTTTATGACCTGGATCCCGAATAAATTCGATGCATAGTGGAGACGTACCAAGCACGAAGTAAGAGCATGACAACAATCAGTAGAGATAGAGATGTAAACGATCTGCTCAACGTTGGTTTCGAAAATTCAAGAGGGAGACACTCTCGTTTAAAAAAAAATACAATTTAGGAACACCTTTGGGGGACAAGTGGATATTCTGATCGAAGCTGTGGAATCTTCACTAAGTAACAGCACCCTCCTTCTATCTCGGTTAGTCCCAAACCTGCACCTTTACAACAGAAGAAAAACAGAAAGGCTTTTTAATTTTACTTCTTGAACAATTTAATACTTTAACTGAATTTCAATTCCTTATCTGCCAAATGCGTTAAAAAAGTAGAAATATCAGCAAAACAGTTTTATACGTCTTGGTTTATACTTAAGGTTAGAACTCTACGAGGAATGATGCGGAAATGAGTAGTTCTGAACTACTACGGAACTTTTGGTATCTGAGAACTGAGAGGGGAAGAAACGTTATTACTAGAATTACCATAAATAGATTAGATTTCTTGGAGCCAGTTCTGCTGCAGCCTTAAGAGGCTTATTGTGTAACTCTAGCTGGAAAACCCTTCTCTTTTCTCTAGACCCTGGGCGCCCCACCTGTATTTTTTGTGCTATCGTCTTCTTTGGTCGAAAAGTGCCAAACGTATCGCAGAAACAAGTGGAATAATGCAACTGAACTAGATATTCAGAAATCGTTTAAGACTGCATGTGCACGCTGTCTTGTCCGGGCAAGAACCGCCATTGGTTACCAGCGTACCATTTTATTGGCCAGCAGATATATCTGTATATCGTATGCTGTTAACTCTAAGAGCCGCGGGATATCTCGTTGAATAGCCATTGGGTCAATACTAACTCAATTAAAAAGTAGAATCATATTAATATTACAAATATGTAATCTTCATACTTTGCTGCCAGATTATTCTCAAATGCTACCAAAAAAAAAAAATAATAACAATAAAACAAATAAAATGTAAAAATTCTCAAATTTCAACAATGGTGTCCAAGAAATTTAATTGTTCAATTGCTTAGGCGGACCCTTAGATGGAATTTTCATCAGCGGAACATGTAACCAGAGAAGTAATGTGACTCCAAGGATTTCGATTTAGTGAGCTAGAATAAAAAAGGTTAAAATGTTCAAAACACGCAAAAGCGAGCTGAAGCACCCAATATTGTTCAGATTCACTTATTTATTTTTTTATCGTGCATATTTTGCATACGCGAAATGTTCTGCTCTGTTAACTACTTTATGCCTGCAGAGCTCTGAGCTTCAGCACGTCTCTCCTCATGTAACGTTCACCCTCCGCGCTGGATCGACAGGCGTTGGTTTTTTTATTTTGTGAAATGACTATTAATAATAATTTGCATATTCTTACGTCACTATCTACACATAAAATTTATGTAGTATCAGGATACTTAGGCAATAAAAACTAAGCAATATTTAATTTATTTTACAATATCCTTTATTTCATTTTTCTGGATTGTTAGAGAGTTTCCATTGGTAGTTAATATTTTTCTCTGGCAACTAAAAATATTCTGTGGAGGCTTGGTAATCGTGTGCATCAAATAGGCATTCTAGTTAATTAATTTTGCTTAATTTTTCAGCTTTAATTTCATCTTTGGGACCATTTTGTGAGGCCTATTCTTAAACTTACTTGCCTTTTGTGAGGCTTGGTACAGTAAATACTGTAATGGCATTGCAGTCAAAAATTAGGAAGGTATAATTATAGGTATCTCAGATAACCTGCTGCACACACAATCTGGTTATCCGGGAGGCAAGGAGGAAGTTACACGGGATGTAAAATTCCTGGAAAAGTCCTAGAAATAAAGAAAATTTAAACATTGCTCCTGAATAGGTTTTGGAAGAACAAGAAGACACGAGCAATGAAACTAGAACAGAATATAGATTTATTACATAAAGACAGAATCATTGGGTGACATTAGTAAAAAAGATGGAGGAACACCAAATGAATAAAGTTGAAGCTCGATAAGGGGACCAAAAATAATACGAAGTGGATTAAAAGGAAGAGCTCGAGAATTACAGTCGAGGACCAGTAAAACGAAAAATGGAGAAGCAGAGTGAGCAGGTATTTGCGTTATGACCTCATGAACTTGCAGTCATAGGAATCTACAATGACAATACCGGATGTTAAGCTTGCTGAAAGCCAAATTTTCCATGGAAGAATAAAGCACATTTACAACAAACATTTTATTCGAGATGCGTTGAATTATAACCCACCGAGGAAATGTTAGTTGATTTGCTTAGGAAGAGCCTACCAGGATGGAAACCTATTTTGACCACAATACGATGAAGATGAACAAATTCGTTACAAAAGAATAAATTTTAATTATAGTAATAAAGAACATTTTCTTTATAAGGTTGTGTACATACGAAGTTATAATATTAATTAATGATTTGTAAAAGATAAAAATGTCAGTGCAACTGCATTAGTCAGCCAGGATAAAAGTTATGCGACATGAAGGTATTTATGATTGCTAGTTTCCTGTTCAGATCAACAGACCTTCGTCAATTGTATTGTTAATGGAGAAAGTTAACTTTTCAAGGGCACTAGCTCCTTTTCTTGTGAGCCTTCATAAATATAAGGGTATACCTAAAAAGTTATTTCGTTAAAATGCAAATTTGAGGCCAAAATTGCCCTAAATGGCCAACAGATCGAGAGATAAGTTTCCGGCAATAAACGCGAAGAGGTCTGAAGAGAAAAAAAAAGTCACTTCTTAATGAGTTATGAGAGTCTCCAATACACAGAGAATCGTCTCGAAGAGAGTTAATGGCGGTGATGCCCATTGGAGTGCGTAAGGAGAAAGTTCCAGTTTGTTTTCCATCAGCTTTTGTGAAATAAGTTCAATAGTTTGATGACAAAGAAGTCCGTACTTTATCCATAATTTACCGAATAATTTGCTAAACATTCGAGGGTCAAGTAAAAAGGACCAATATTCCTTGGCATATTGCTCTTTAACTTGAAAAAAAAGAAGTTACATATATAATTCTTTATTTTCTACAAAACAATTTTTTGCTCAAGATTAAAACAATATGAGACGGTTTCGTATCGTTGAATTAGCCAATCCATTGACATTCCACCTCTTCTACACAAGGTTAACTTCTTCATTTTTAAATCTACAATAAAACAAGTTGCATATAAAAAATATAGAAGTGAGACGAAAAATTATGACAAAAGAAGAAACATGGCCAGATTTTAAGATATTTTTCTTTGGGGGAAACTCCGCTGCTAGTATTGTAAAATTCGCCCTAGACTTTCTCTAAGTCCAGTTATGGCATTTATAATCAAAGTATGACTTCAAAGTTTTATTTCCTTCATACAAATATGGGTTGAATATACTTAGTTGATTCATTTCGGTTGTACTTGACAAAAGAACCATCGAACACACCGAATGCCTTCCGGATGTGTAAAAATATTAAAGACAAATTTGATTACAACCCAGCCATTGTAACTAACAGTTTGGAGTATTAATCTGAGCAAATCCCATGAAGGGTTTTTGAGAAAGCCTATGCGGCTCTCTTGTTGCGGTACTATGTTTTAGTTTTCTTCACAGAAGAGCCAAATCCTGAGCGGTACAAACTCCCCACGCTCTGATACTACGCATCCACTTCTGATTCCTATTATCCCGCTGTACGTTAGTCTCTCATGTAGGGTTGTTCCAAATTCTGAACGAAGAGTAGGCAGTTCTTCTGATGTTGATTTAGATTCAGTTTTTTCTTATAAATTCGGTTCGATATTAATCATTTGGAGCGTAAAACGTATGTTTGTTCCAATATATGTTTGATGCTGTTCCATAAGAAGTTCTTGAGCCACTTCTACATGGCCACAATAAATTTATAACAGATAAAAAAAGCATTAAATAAAATAATTTAAAAAAGAAATGAATAATGCAAAAAGAAATAAGAAGAATAAAACAAATAAAAACAAATGAATTGTTGTCTTTAATTACGCCTTAATTAATTTCTTGTAATCTAGATTATTTCTCTACAATCTCTCTTTATACTTTTAACAAATAATTTAACAAACATTATTGTGACATAAGCACCTTAATGCTAATTTATGATTGCATCGCCTAATTACATAATTACTATTTTCGTTTTCGTAAATGCCGCTTTAATAATGTGGATATAAATTAGGTTTTGGCCTCAACTCTTGACCAATTGAAATTTTTGCAATAATATTGTTTTTGACGATACTTTTGAACCTTAAGAATAGCTTAAGAAATTATTTCGTTAAGGGGTTGAAAGAAGTTACTCCCATTGAAACGGTTACAGTTTTACTTGCCAACTTTTTTCCCCATGTAATTCAAGTAAAATATTCGGTTTTCTTTAATTGGCTGCAAGTGCTTGTGATAAAATGCAATTCTTCGTTTAAAAGCTCGTAATGTCTTATCTTATGACTTTTCTTGTGCTAAAGTAGAGATAGATAATAATACTTAAATTTTTATGTATTATTTATATAAACTATAGATGAGGATTACATATTTCAATTTGTTAATCATTAGAGAGATTTTCATTACCTTTATTATTTGTTACCTTACTATCCGTTTGTTAGGAATAATACGCATTTCTCGGGGACATGTACTCTATAAGGTGTCATTCTAATATGTAGTTTTACAAACTGTTTAATGTTAATAAGGACTCAATATGATTTGAATACAGCAGTTTGAGGAAAATAATGGATAAGTAACAGCGAATTGTATGAGGTTCACTACAGACTCAACATACGCGAACATCTTTATATTACGGTAGACGGATTTCTAAAATACATGCTGATACTTTTTTTACTTCTGCTTAGTTAAATATTATTAATTTCCTTTTCATCCTTCAAGGCAATTAGAATGACTACTGTTCGTCCAGCCATGACAATCTGTAATGTGCAACGCTCGTTCATCAGTCTGCAAGTGTCCAGAACATACTGGGAAGCAGTCTGCAGTTGTACAGGTGGTTAAATAAGGCTTGTTACTTTTAAAAGTAACGTTTGACAACTGCTGCATTCAAACAACCTTGAGTGTTTATAATTAACCCAAGAACTATTTTCTTTCTTTTAATGATTATTATTAATTGTTTCCCTTATCGACGGAAATGTTACTTCTTTCGAATGAACATTTTTCGAAAATGCTTGGGGATTCTGGGTAGGTTCGTAGGCACGTTACAAACTTTTTGATATACAGTGGAGTCTCGGTTATCCGTCATGACCGGGACCGGACACGTGACGGATAGTCGAATAGACGGATAATGGAAAAAAACAGGAAAATCTCCAGATTCTTTTGTTTAACGTGTATAAAACTTTGTATTAACTGGTATACATATTTTATACGTTTATACGCTTAAGCCTTAAAGGTCAGGTATCTTTCTTTCATTATTCAATTCATTCTATTGTGTATTAAAATTAATGAATACAATGTCTGCGACATAATTTTTTGGATTTTTTTTATTTTTAAATACTGAGGACAGCGACTGTTAATTGGAATAGGCGGATAAAAGGGTGACGGATAACCGAGACTCCGCTGTATAACTTTTACTGTTGTCATTGTTAGGAATAATATGCATTTCTCGGGGACATGTTCTCTATAAGGTGTCATTCTAATATGTAATTTTACAAATTGTTTAATATTAGTAAGGACCCAATATGATTCGAATCAGTTAGAGGAAAATAATTGGTAAGTACACAGAATCCAGACTTAACAGACGCGAACATCTTTATTTTACGGTAGTCAGATTTCTATAATACATGCTGATGCTTTTTTTACTTCACCTTAGTTAAATATTAATTTCCTTTTCATTTAAATGAAATCGAATTCTTTATTTTGTAGTTGTTTATATTATCTTCTGTTTAAATGAAGCAATATTAAATATATTTTAAAACGCTTATTTCTTTTACAAATACATATTTTTCTACACGAGTTTTTGGTATTTTATTTACAAAATTAGTAATATTGACTTTAATACAGGCGTCTGTGTCGTGTACCAGTGTAAATGTGAATACGTGCTATATCTTGCTAAATGCCTATGCTAGATTTTCCTGTGGGTTAGTGTTTGGCTAGAACTTATCACTACACATAGGTCTTACAGGTATTGTGTAAGTATTAGAGATTCTTAGTTTTGAGTCTAGTTTGTGAAGTTAGGCCGAGTTACTCGCAGGGCCGCTAAGATTAATGAAGAGATGGCTGGTCCACTTCTTTTGCAGGAAGGTTGGACGTATCTCCGTGGCAAAGAATCTCAACAATGCATCACAATGCGTACTTAGCCTTGATAGAAATAAGTAAAATAATGCTGTAATACTCGGTATTGTGTTAGCTTAAGACAACATACTTAAACGTCTTCTTATCACAAACTGACATACATTCAGTGAATTATTGTGAAAGCAGAATCAAAATACAAGTTTCGAAATAGAAGACAAAAACTATTCATGTTTGTACAGTTTTGCAAGCGATTAGATACAATGTCGCTTTCAAATTGTTTAATTTATTAAAATGTCCTCTACAGGTGACCGGGCTTTGTTACAGTACAGGTGTCCTGATTGTAACACATAGCTCATTAACTGATACTAAATTTTATTACCATTATTACCGTTATTACGATATGAAGTCTTTGTCAATGTCATTCGCTGATGCACTTCACTATTTACTTTCTCTTACTTTCTGTTATTGTAACATTAATATCAATTTAATATATTTGTTTAGTTAAATTATGTTCGTAATAATTTCTAAATGTCTTTTAAATATAAATTGAATTTAGTTGAACTTATAAACAGGACTTGAAGCTGAGGTTGTAATTGAATTTGTAGTGTTTCTCGAAGAAGATTGTTACTTGTACCTCTCTTATCTCGACTGTGGGTAAGGTGTGCCAAATATCATCTACGGCTGCTTAAACCTCTTCAATTTATTCAAACTTTCTCAAGTCATAAAAATTCTTTATACATTTGAGAATAACATGAATTTGGCTAATAGAGTAGACATTTCAGCGAGGTCTACTTTAAACCGTGAGTTTCCCATTAACAACTTCGTAATTGGCTTTCAAACCTTGTGTGCAGGTGCAGAAAGATGACTAAAACTTTTTGCAATCTTCGCCGCTTCTCACAAATATTTTGGTCATGACTTAATTGACTTGGGTTATTATTTTACCCTTAATGAAGGAATAAAATCAATAAAAAATAATCCTTTACGCATCCCTCAAAATCCTGGCCATGACTTTTCATGGCAGATAAAATCGATTTCACTTTTTTTTTGGGTAAACAGCTTTCGGCTTCCAACAGTTGTTTTAAATAAACTAATTTCCTAAAATGCTTTTCATCGTAAATAAATAAATAATCATTAATGTATATCAATGAATTAACAGCATACTTGATTTCATGTTAAAAATGAATATATTTTATTGGAGGATACTCATGAGAGTGTCTTAATTGGATTTCCTTTTCACTTCCTCTAACAATGCTTTTACCTTCTACTTCCTCCTTAACATTGCCTCACATCCGCTTACTCCAGGCTACCCTTCGTCCTAACTAGAGTATCTCACCAAAATTTCTTTTTTCTTCTTAAATTTTCTCGCTAACAAGAAGTAGAATTAAAGTGAATAAAAAAAAAAAGTGAAAACAAGTGAATGTAATACATTTACTAAACTTGTGTACTAATACAGTAGTATCAAATTCCATAAAGATCATGTTCGTTTAAAAGCATTCTGGGATCAGATGGTATAAGGAGTATAAAAAAAGCAAAAAAAGAGCAAGATAGGAAACTAGTTATACCAAGATTCTAGAGAGTTCTCAAGTTCGTTATTATTCTTTCGCTTACTAAAGCATGAGAAAGAATTGAGGAGATGCCATTTTCGAATTTCACCCAAAAATAATAAGTTTTGTGTTCTCACTTATTTTTAATTTGATTTACAGGGTGACCAGAGTTATATGCTCCACCCACTTTTTTTTTAAACAGCGGGAAATGTCGAAAAAATAAAAAACACGTATTTAATCACTTTTAGTCTAGTTTATTTTCAGTGAATGACCAATTTTTTTAATCCCTAATATCCCGAGATACAGTCAATTCTATTAAATAAATAATAGTTAAGTCGAAAAAAAAGAATTCGATAGGCATATGACTCTATTTCTGGACAGTTAAGAGCCTTAGAAGATGTGCTGAATGGGCAAGCTTGGGTGACAGAGACAGACAAACCTGCCAAAATTATGTGCAGGGGCGTCGGGACTGCCAACTACTTTTACTTCGGTCGGAAACTCTTTCGCTGATACTCTTTTGTAGCAGCATATTCTCAAGGAAATCCTTAGAAGATTTGTAACTCAGAGACATCTGGCCGATTGTAAGGGTAGGTAGGAGCCTTAGAGATTTTTGGCGGAATAAGAGCCCACATTAGGCTCAAGTCCCGACTGAATTAATGTCAATGTCTGCCGCTATGCAAGCCACTATTCTTTCACAATTTTGCACTTTTTAGTCAAAGTGCAGGTGTTAAATTGGCTCGCGTTTTCAAGAGTGTTTCATAGTATTCAATTCCCTACAGGCTTTCTGGAAAATTTTCCAGTAATCTTGACTTCATGTGGTTGCATTGCCTATGCTATCGGACTCTTCAAAAATTCCAGCTGCTGACTTCGATCGAGCCAAAAGCAGTTGGCTAAAAATCGGATCATTCTGTTAAGCCGTATCGATTAATCTAGCATGTGGTTAATTAATAGTATTATTGTGAACATCTTATATCCAGTCTTGCTCTTTCTTGATAATATACAATTTTGACTAAAGCGCAAACCATATACACCTTACTCCTAATTGTTCAGAAAAAAAAAAAATCTGATTATGAATAAAGTTTTTGGAGTTAATCATCGATGTTTGATTGAACCTTTCGTCGTTTTATTTCAATCAATTGTTAATTGAGTCGTCCAACTTTTGTGTCCGTTTTGTTTGCACCAATTATTTAAGTAAATATTTTTTGGGAAAATGTAAAATAAAAAGAAACCAACACTAGCGCAAATCTTGGAAAGAAAAGAAGGGAAGTGGCGGCGAAGAAAACCAGGGGTGCTTTCCCGCCCCTGAGGGATGCGCCGCCCACCTGTGGAAAATTGTATAAAAGAGGAGTTGCTGTTTCACTATCCGCATTTCACCGCCGAGTTTCTTTTCAACTTTTTCTAAATTTTCTTTCAAAATTATTCAATAAATCTTTGTCTAGTTTTAACCTATTTCCCATCCCTCTCTTGCTCACTCACTAATTTTAAAAATTCTTATCAGAATTACACTATCATTACCATGAATTATTTTAATTACAATAATCTAACCCTAAATTGGAATAGCACAACCTTATATCTATGCCCACGATTTGTATAATTTTAAATATATATATATTTTTTTTAATGCAAAAATGTTTATTTATTAAATTTATTCTATTATAATCTGATGTATAGGGTGTATTGCAGTGATCCGATTAGTGCGCAGAAATAGAGGCTGGAGTTGGAGAAGATGCCGTGGCATGGACTGCGAAGGAAAGAGAACCGTAGGAACTGAATTTTTGGGCAAGAGAAGTTATTTAGGCCAACATTTTTAAATAAACAAATAAAGATCATACAGGTGATTTATTCAATTGATTTTTAATTAATTAATTAATTTTAAGTTGCTTGCCCCAGTTTTTTGCTGATTTGTGAGAAAACGTTTCTAGCTTTTCTGAAATGTTTTCCTTAAAAACTCCTTTGATATTTAAACACAGAATGCTAACTTATATTTTAATGAAATGCCACCTTTATTTGAAATATTTGTTCAAAAAAATTATGTTAGGATAGGTGTGAAAAATCAATGAGACTTTGAATAGATTCTTCTAAAGTAAAATAGCCTGCTTATATCTATCTTCCTACATAATGTAGAGATCTAAAGGCGAGTTTGCACTCTACTACAACATACTGTACATTTTTAAAGGTCAACTTTTCTGATGTCTACAAGTACTACAAGTATTACGTTTTCTGCATGACAGTTTTAGTTCTTCAAGTTTTTTTTTCATTCAGTTCTCCTGCCATTCGACAAGTAAGAAGCACCCTTGTCATATTTAAAATTTGTTGTACAGATTGAACCCGTACATGAGATGTCAGGAGAATAGATGTTAAGAATTTGCCAATAATTTCATATCAAATTATTACATGAATTACCTACCTGGAAGATGTTGGTTGGTACAGTGGTTATGAAGCATGGCTTTGTAAGTGAGAGGTTCCCAGTTCGAATCCCTCTTTTAGCTGCTTATTAATTGCTAGAATAAAGTTATTAATAAAGTGTGTGCTTCCGCCCCTGTCTACGAAACCGAATTGGTAGATGGACGTTAAGCCCTGCCTGAAAAAAATAGGCGATTACTTTAACTCTTTACTTTTCTTGTCGAGCCTGGCCTGAATTCTAGTTCGAGTAATGAGTTAACTTAATTGACATCGTTGCAGCTGTGTTCAAACATACATCACATGTTGCCGGTCAGATCTCAGAAAATGATGCTCCCTTAGGAGCCTTTTCAGCAATTCTTTGATTTTATTCCGCTCTAATGCGACATATGATTCGCTGTTACATACTCCGTTTTACTTGTTACGATTTTTCACAGACTATAAATGTAGCGTTTTAACCTTATGATTTTCAATTAAAGCATGTTAGGAAAAGAAATTTCATTAACCCAACGTTGAGTTGGTAAATTATCATCGGTTGTTGGAGCGGCAAGCGAATCAATATCCAACCAGCACTATCTAGCGTCATTTTTAGATAATGCTTTCCTCTAACCAAAGGAATTATAAAACACTATAAATGTGAAGTTTAAGCTACCAAAAGAAATTCCAGAAATGTTATTCCGTTTAGGCACCTCAGAAAAAATACATAATTTCAGGAAAATGTATATGTTTTTCGTGGTTCTCAAGGTATAGAAACTTAATACCTCCTTTAAAAGTAATATTACAGTGAAATGACCGATTCTAGTTTCATCAATAAACTGTTAAAAATGTTTATTAGAAATAGTAATTAATTAATCGAAATATTAATTTATTAGCAATAATATCAAATCATTTTTTTTAGGCAAAGTATTAAAAATATCAAACGTTTGTGTAAGCCGCACACTTTCTTTGTAATTCATAAGTAAATGCAATCTTCATTTGCTTTGCAACTCTAATTTCTGAAATTATCAATTCAAAATAGAAATTATAGATAAATGAAATAAGAGAAAGTTGTAAACTAAAAGCGAATTTTGAGTTTAAATATTTTTTTCCTTACTTCCATTTTCTTGCTGGGAAAACTTTCTTAGTTTGATCGTGACAAATTTTCTTTAGACAGCGCACATTATTTAACAATCTAAATAAATATTATTTATATTCCAAACATTTTGCGAGTACTTACACCACATTTCTTCTTTTTTTTCAGAAAACCAAAATCACTGAGAGGCAGTGGTCTTCAATTTTAAATATTGCTGTTGGGTTAACAGAATTCCTGTTGTACCCAAAGAATTATAACCAATAATCTAGCTGTAAAATTCTTCAGAAAAATTAAATGTTGATTTTAAAATAAATTTGTATTTTTTTCTTCAGTTGAGTAAAATATTATAATTCTGAAGCGTATAAAGGTCATCCATAATTTGAACTAGTTAGAGAATGAATCTTTATTAAAATAGTTTCATTAAAAAAACAAGAAGAAAATTGTTAACAAATTAAACTTAAGTAATAAATTATACTATTTTCACTTCATTTTTTTGTGCTTAACGGGTATAATCGCCACATTTAAAACATTTACAATCAGACGGTTCTTTCAATTTGATCTCCATTGTAGAATGACCATTCTGAGTTAATCTCATACCGTCTGGGTCGTAGCAATGGGTTAGAGTGATTAATCTTTCTCTAAGGTAGCTTTCCCGACAACAGTAGCACTCCTGCAATCAAGATGAATGTTATTAAAAGAAACATAATATGTTCTTCATGCATACATTTATATGTTTTATATAATGTTATAAGGGATCTGGCTGTAGAGGGAGAAAGGAGTTAGCGATCAGAAATGAAATGTCTTCCGCAAAATATGTATTTGGTCAGATAAACCGAAACGGGTAGTGGAGAAGCTGTACGAATGTAGAGATATTGTCATGTCCTTTTTTCCTCCAAGTTTAAAATATTATCAAGATGATAAAGAAGGATGGGGATGTGGTGTCTCGGCCATGCAAAAGGATGATGAAACCCTACAAAACTTGACATTCCTGGAGGCTGCATTTGCTGGGAAAACAGGAAGGAAACTATAAGACGTCGAATCCAAAAAACGCGGGTGTATAATCCTGTTCCTATATAGTCCTATAATCCTTTATTGGGTTGTTATTGGTACCAATTGGTTTAACCTATAAAGGTATACAGTTGGCGATGATCCCCGAAAAATACAAAAACTGAATAAGTAAATCCACTATATAATATTTATATATGTTGGTTTGCTAAGAATATTGCTAAGGTAAGTTATATATCTACATAAATATAACAATAATCCTGTATAGCAAGGATAAAAGGTTCAATGTATTTACAGAGTGATGTCAATCATTCACTCGACTGTCTCTTAAGTGAACACTAACTTACATATTTTCTTCAAATATAGTATGTTTAGTAAAAGTTAATGTTAAAATCAGAATTAAAAAAGTAATTTCTATAATTAAGTGAAGTATAATTCGTGGGAATCAAAAAGAAAACTTAATGATGCCCTGATCTCAAGTGTACTCTTGTACGGAACTCAGGTTTGGGGCCTGAGATATACGGAGGAACTGGAAAAGGCATCCCTTTTTTTCTATAAGAGACATCTCCAACTCTCCAAAAACACTCCAAATTACTTGATTAGGTTAGAGACGGGTCAGCTAGCTGTGAGTTATACCATTCTAAAATTAACTTTAAATTGGTTGGTGTGTTTACTCAATATGAATAACTTCAGATATCCAAAATTATGTTTTACCAAATTACGCAATATCTCTGATTCTAACACTAAATACAATTGGGTCTCACAACTAAAAGCCATTTTAGACAGAATAGGTCAATCAGAAATTGTATATGAGAATGATGGTTACAGCCTAAAAAAGAAAATTCCTAAAATTCTACAGACTTACGGTGATTACCTTCAGGCCTTGGACTGTGAACGCTTATTTAACTCTAACTTCAATAGCCACTCTTACAAAATTCTCAATTCTTCTGTTACTGTACCGTTCTATTTATCATGCGACATACCTTTTCATTTCACCAGATTGTTTGCTCAAGTCAGGACTTCCGGTAAATACGTCATAAAAATTTCCTCCAGATCCATGACACACAAAATTAATCCTCAGTTGAATTGCAAACTCTGTCCGTTAAAAGTATTAGAAAACATCGACCACATTCTAGTGGAATGTCCCTTCTATCAGTCAGTCAGACAACATTTTAAAGTTCTGATATGGGAGAGAAGTGGCCGAACACAATATTAGACCCCAAATCAAAACAACAAGTCATATTATATTACAATTACATCTCATCAGTACTATTTTTAAGAAATTTCATTCTGACTTGACAATCTCGTTTTAAATGCAGGTGTTTATGTATATAAATAAATTTCAATAATAGAATTCAAAATTTTGTCAACTACAACATTCGGCATGTCAGTATAATAGTTAACATAAAACCTAAGTTATAGCTCCTGTTATTATCTCCATTACATTAAAGTGTATTTTCAGTTTTCAGTTTTTTGTTATTATTTCTTCATTATTTTTTAAGAGCCAAGAGCAATTTTATTTTGTGTAAATCGATTTGTTAACCAGATGATAATTTTTCTTTTTTTGTATAATTATTTCTTGTGTATTGAAATGTCTAACCAAACCCTTGCTATAGGACATTGTCCTTTATAAGCAATAAATAAAATAAATAAATAAATAAATAATTAAGTGAAGTAAATAATTAGGTGAAGTAAAGAAACGCCTATTTTGTGAGAGTATTGTATGTGCAACTTTGATAATATATCTTTATTGGCGGAAGTTAACATATATAATTTATAAATTTCCATAAATCAATTACATGGCCAAGTGCGGAAATCGAACTCACTTCCGCTTCTAACCTCTGGTCATCTAAACGCTCGAATACTTAACATTTCATTTGTAAAAAAGAAATAAAGATTGTAAAAAAAAATCATCAAGGCCAAATTAGCAAGCTGGTATTTCCAAACCACAAAGTAAGACAACAAAACCTTCGTCACATTTCTTTAATATTTCCTTGCTCCTCTGTAACTGGTACTTATTATGACTGGTACCAGCACAGCCATAATTAGTATCTCGTAATGCAAAATATACGATCCTCGCATGAAATCGAAATCAGATCGAATAAGGAAGGAATAAAAATTTGTTGTCTTTATGATTTCATCGAACTGGTGATTAGAAAAATCGATTCCAACTCTAGGGCACATTTAAAGAATGTCGGCCGAGTTTTTTTTCGTCATCGTGTATGAGAAAGGTGAAGAAAGTAGCTAGGTAGGAGTAGTTTTCTAAACTCTAGGAATCTGTTCGCTTAACGATGCGGCGGAAGATCTGGAAAGAATGTGTGTGGGAAGATTGAGGTTGAAGGTTTAGCTCAGATCGAGCGTGGTGGTTCTCCAGAAAGCTGAGCCTCCTGGAGAACAGGTTTGCGAACGAGAATAAAAGAAGATATTCTCAGATCTTGGAAGAAAGTTAAAAGTAAAAAGTCAAAATTTAATTTTGATGGTACATTAAAATGAATAATGGACTTACTTGCCGAATGCTGAGAAAGAAAAATCAAGGAATGTTTTTTTTTTAAACGATAAAACGTTATTCTCAAATACGCGAAGACATTTGAGAAAAATTAGTACTGATCATTATATTTCACAGAAAATAAAAAAACATTTTTATAAACATACTCTCGACAGTTCATCTAATTGTTCACCCAATTATTGTTCTCAGGTAAATGCCCTTATTTTATTGAAAAGATTTTATTTAACATTTAAAATGTTCTATTTTAAAGTTTTTCTGAACTTATTTACTTGATTATTATTATTTTTTTTTTTTTACCTTAAGAAAGCCTGTAGGAGTTATGACGCTAGGCTGAACTTGAGATGAACACGCTCCTTCACATTTATTGACCGCAATATCACCACTACAGGTCCGGTGGAGTCGGCCTAATTCATCAAATTCCTCTGTTTGAAAATAAAAATGTAAACTGTTATTTCTGAGAAAAAAGTTCTGTTGAATACGCACTCATATCTATTTCTTATTGCATTCCAGATAAAACCTTAAAGTTCGATATTTGAAACAAAATTATAAAACAGTCCAACAGTAGACAGATCCTAGTTTGTAGAGATCTATAGCAGTCAGTCTAAACCTGTTTTATATTAATTCTAAGCCTAGGCTATTTCCTATTAACAACAAGATTTTGAACAGCGATGGCTGTTGTAGGATATAAGTTATAGGACAGTTGTTTGACAAGATAATCGGAGGGACTCCAAGATTCCTAAAAAATTGGTTAGTAAACACTTTAAACTGCAGGGTATGCATTTTGAATACAAAATGCATTTTCACTAATTTTTCTATTTAATCAAGCGTTTAAACAGAAGCTAAAAAATAGTTGGCTGCGAATAAATACAACCTAAAAATACTATAGGTAGATTCTAGCTATCTAAAGCATCATCCAATCTTTATTTGTGTTTCGTACATCAGATTTCAAAGCTGACTTGAAAAAAGATTTCTGCTATTTACTGAAGTGCTGCAAACGTAAAGGCAGAAAAAGCCCTTGCAAATAGTTTTAAGTTACCTATTCTAAATCAAATTTAGAAACCTAACGAACTTTCTGAATAATTCTATTTATTAAATATATTAATTATTTATTTTTCTAACATTAAATCATACAGTAAAATTAAGACTAACCTTTTACTAAGTGAATTTCCGAAGGCATAGTTTCGCAAGCTTCTTCAAGCTCACTGACAACAGTTGGTATCACGTACAGTACCGACACAATTCCTAAAATCTGCAAGAGAAGAAAATATTTAACATTGAAATATTTCTATTATTTAATAAAACATACATATATGTTTTTCAGTTCTGAGAAAAAATAATTTTATTTCTGAATGGATAAAAAATACCTGAAAATGCATTTTTTTTTAGCTACCTCTGATAGGATCACAAGAATACTAAAAACAGAACAGCATCTTACTGGGCTTTATATGTGGCTATTGTATATGATCGATTGACTCTGCAGGGGGTATTGTTCAACACTAAAAGTCTTCCAGTTTGGGTTGGGGTTTTCACGCATTGTATATTTCTTCTCTTGTATTATTTTCTCTTACTCCCACTCTGAGTAGTTAAAGCGATTAGGTCAAAGTTTCGAAATTCACAGGGGGAAAAAAATATTTTTTTAACGCGCGCTGTTTATGGGCTTTCTTGGTGTGTTCATGTGTGATAACAGAAAATCTCTAAAACTAAAAGTCAAACAACCAGAGTTTAACTCTGGTTTTCTGTTTTGATAATGCTAATGATTTGGTTCGAATGCCTCGAAAGTGGCGTAGAATGAAAATTTTAATTTAAATTTGATATTTAAGGAGGTGATATATGTTGGATCCCTCCTGGCTTTTTAGTCAAGGTATGGGCAGCCGCCTCAGAAGACAAAATTATGTAGAAATTGTTTAACGGGCGCTTAGTTTTCTTGGATAATAATAAAATAAAATTAAAGAACTAAAGATAGAAAATCGTTTGTATGGTTTTTACTGTAGATCTAATTCCAGTAAATTGATGTCCTTAACTTCAAATTGGTGTAAGTCATCCAACTTAGAGATTTGTATGCTAAGAGATACACTTTCAGCTTTAGCCGCCCACTTTAGGGCTAAAGGTGTTAAGGTGTTAAGGCTAAAGATGTTACACACCTAAGTGTAACATCAGCTTAACATCGTAGGAATAAAAGTTTGTTTCTTGATTCCTCTTTTTAAAATCTTCCAATGTTAGTGAAATTTAGCTTAAAATTACATCTTTCTTACTTTTGTGTTATTAGAGATGTCATATTCAGGAAGTTGTAACATTGAGCTTTTAAAACAAACCATAAGACTAAAATTTTGAATTTCCAATTTCTCGCTTTTACTTCTCAGATCTTAACATAACGTTGATAAATCTTCTGTACTTTCGAATTGGAGTGGAAAAGAAATGAGTATTTCAGGATTTCGATTTAGTTGAAATGATCAGATCTTATAACAAACCATAGAGCAAAAAATTATTTTCATTATCTCGTGCCGCACGTCTCAGATCTTTATGCACTTTTGCTTAAATGAAGACCATTCTTAACTTTGACAATGAACCAAATATCTACTTTAGTGATGTTCTATATAGGTATAATAGGAACCTGAAATTCCCAGATCTTAGAACTCGCAGTAGAGTTACACATTCTCAAAATTTGGCACTGAACTGCTCAAATTTGATTCAATTTCCTCCCTTGCAACTCATAAATTTGTATTTGACCTAAATAAAATCTACTTAGCTTTTTTTATTTCAGGGAAACTGAAATTTTTAGCTCTTGCGTAACCCTTAAAGCTACAAGAAAGGTTCCTGATATCATCGCTGAGCTCATTCATCTTAATGAAATTTAGCGTAACCTTTCTAATCTTTTAAGGTAATATATATAGTATATTGGATAAAACCTTGTGGGGTATGCATGCCTGTGATGTAAACTTTTTTTTTGTGTTTTAAATTAAATATTGTGTTTAAATAAATCTAGTTTTTGTTGCTACTTTTGAAAGAAAAATTCCTTTAAGTTATAAAAAAATAAAAATAAAAAATCATTATGTTTTCACATTGAAAGATATGTTTTACCGGGGGAGCGTAGAAATCTTTAATATTATACTGACTTGTATTCACTCTCAAGTTGAGTGCTTCTCACAGCATGAATTGTTACATTTATACGGCCATTTCCTTAACATGTCTTTCGATATATCTTACTCAACAGCCAAATAAATGCATGTTTTGAATCCCTACTAAATATTCAATCTTGAAATTATTTTACTAGCGTAAATTGGCTGATTTCATGTCTTTAACTATTAAACTTAAAAATTGCATTATTAGAGAAATTTTCAGCAAAAATAATTGTATTATGGTTTATTATTTGCATGAAAGCTCTGCAAATATTAATTTACTAATATCTGCATCAGTTCTTAAATATATGCCTCTCTGCAATTAGGGGAGTAGCCCCAGGAATAAATAGGAACGTGTTGCCCTTTCTTAATTCTGAAAACAATTACTTCCTCCCTTCAAGGATGGCGAAGTGATGTTGATCATAATCTTCCTTCAGATAATTTGAACTATGGGGATTTAGCTTTTTGGAGAGATGAATCTGACAGAAATAAGCGATTGTATTCTTTATATAACAGGTGTGGTGGGATAAATTACTTCATGGGATATGGATAGTTAGCGTATGCCTCAATGGATCTAATCTGACACAATTTAATATTCTCTCCAGTTTGTATCTAAAGCAGCCATAAGGCACCGTGATACCCATGAAGTTATTCGTTTGTATGCATTTCCTAAAACTACGATGTGTGGTGATGTCACAATGTGGTAGCAGGGACTTTTTTTTGTGAACAAACTTGCTGCCATGACATTTATTTCTAGATTGTGGTGTCTTACAAGGGTGAAACAAACTTTTTTGTCCTCCTCAGGACATCTCTTTCTTATGATCTCACAGCGGGCAAGTCTCATCCGACAACACCACTCTCGTCTGACTAAAGAAGAAAATGCAGTGCACATTTAACTTCTGACAACACCATCCAACTGATTTTTGCTTTTTCCGATTTTTCGTGATATTTTCTTTTCTTACTTTCTTTGCTTCTCTCAGGTTTAAACTGGACTGCAGACGTTCTTTTGATGCTAAAATGCAACAAATAGTATCTAACACCTGGCAGAAAGATCGTGTAAATTGGAAAACCTTTTTTTCCATATATACTCCCCACATTACTTAATGATAACAAAAAAAGTCAAAATTCTTGTAATTTTATTTATTGTCATATGAGTTAAACATACACAGCAGAGTATATATTATTTAATCTCTCAGTTAATTACTATTTAGTTATTTATATTAACAATAAACATGTACAAATAATTATATCCAACAACTTTTCGCGTTTATTTTTACTTTGCGTTGTGATTTTACATTTTATAAGGTTTGCTTCTTTTTCATTTTTTTTTTAACGTTACGCGGAACATTGTTCCCCGTAAACTTCTCTTCTTATAGTATTCAAAATTACAATTTACAAAACCAAACTATATATTTATATATATTTATAAAACTAATATAATATTAAATATGGCATCTTATGACGATTTTTCTTAAAAAAGAACGAAATAAACAAAATACTTAAAAAAAAAAAAAAATCCTCCAGCGTCCCTTAATTTAATTATTTATACATCGGCATGAGGAATTGCCGCAGGAAATCGGAGGGAAAGGGCCGGAAAATGTTATTATTTCTATATATATAAGCGCCTGTTATTCCATTTATTTTATTTTCTCTTCCCTTTAAGAAGTACTTTTTTTTTTAAACATATTAATATATTTTGTCTATCTTCTTCTGCATATAAACATTTTCTTCCTTAACGGTATTCATCGTAGTCGTCGACATCATTTTCGCTAAATGGGAAAAAATGCAAAGTTAGGATGAAAAATGAACTTAAAACAATGACAAATTTTATAATTTACTTTAAATATGTATTGTATTTTGAACAGATTGTAAACCTTATCAAAGCTGCTGAAAACAAATTTATTATTCTATTTAAAGTGATGAATTTGAGGTTGACTGATATACTTACAAAATTCAGCATGCTCTTTTATTATGAAACTAACAAGTTTTACTCTGTTTTCCACTTTGAGCTAGATTTGCAATCTGTGTTTTGTAAAATTGTCAAACTTAAAAATACATTCTGATTAAAACTTTAAAAAGACAAAAATATAAATTATAAATTTAAACAAAATAAATAAAATATTTAGTGCAAACAGTATTAGTATTAGCCATTATGGTGCAAAATTATGCATGCATTAAAATATCAATCCACATGTATATACAATAAATGCGATGTATAGGAGTAGGAGACACCACGGTAAATGTAATTTTAATTATGCTGCACAAAACATTTTCATTTCATTTTGAACGTTTGATCAAGACATTTTATCCATCATATCGTGCTTTCTTTTATTCGGTACAAATCAGATTTTCAGAGGATTAGTAAATCAGATTGGTACAGAGAGTTTTACTTCAGCTTAAAATGTTTTCATAACTGCAAACACCGTTATTTTTTGATTATTTTATATTAAAATTCTGTAAACAGCCATGATAAATATATCAATCTCTGAATTGGATCCCATTTCGAAACTGGTAGGAATTGAACAACGGGATTGATGCTTCTCTATTTCAGGTTGTGAAATACGGTTTAGGTCCTAAGACAAATGATCGCTCAATGGTTTAGCATTTAGCTCGAGCTGGGGTTCCTCCTTAACAACAGGGTTTCTCTGGATCAGATTTTAAGAGATAATTGGATGCTGCTGCCTCTTGGAGTAGATTCAAAGGTGAGAATATTTTCATATAGCCAGGCTCCATTCAAGGTTTTGTCTATAAAAGGCAAAGAGAGCGCCGAGTTAGGTTTGTGATCCTCTACCCGAATCTGTGACTCAAACCAGCAGTTGCTTTTTGCAATTTATAATTATTTGTTTCGCTAGTTACTTTATGAAGCTTATCAAATTCTTAGTTTATCAGCAACAGATTTTGTGAATGAATGGTTAATCTTGAGGGCAAAATAAGCATTTGTTTGAGCCAGAGAAAGACTATAAACATTCTTAATTGTTGTTTCTGAAGGATTGTTAATTTAATATCTTCAGATGGGATCAATAGAAACTTATAGGGGCAAGAATGAACATGGGTTCATAAAGGGCTTAGTGAATAATTGTAATTATTGTCAACTTATTATTTACCGATTATTATTTGCCGATTAATGTAAAAAACAAAATCGTTGCCTCAATCATTTCACAAAATGGCACAATATACGATTAAATAACGCATAAATGATTTATTCACTAGTCAGTAACGGAAAATAACTCACAAAATTATTTTCTTTTCCTTTAGATACTTAAATTAAAATTGACTAAAAAAGTTAAATTTTAGGGATAAAATATTTGTTTAGATTTTTCAATAAAAAAATAAAATCAATAATCTTATGTGAAACATTTAAACAAGTAACTTTCTTTTGTACCAATTTTAATTCAGGATTTTTACCACTTAATGCTACCAAATCCAGCAATTCAGCAACTGTTTAAGACACTGAAGATTTTGTAGCTAAATAAAAAACCTGTGGATAGGAGACACCTTTACTTCATTAATTAGAAAACTGGCTTTTAAAAATATTATTTCAACGTTGTTAGCCAATATTTGACGTGACAAAAGAAAATAGACAAGATGTATTTCCATTGTATGGTTCAGTATATTACGTTGCAAGCAAATTGTAGTGTGGGAGATTCACTCGCAATAGGTTTTGAGTATAACTAGAATGCTAATCGCCAAGCTAAGCAAGGATTTAGGATACAACAGCCAGCTAAGATTTACCTTTAACACCAAACTAGTTTCTATAATACGAGTAAGGTTTTGTGATTCTTTCAAATCTACGCTTTGGTGGAATAGGGGGGGATAAGACTGGTTCCACATTATTGAAGCTTGCCGTTTATTATTCTATTATTATTATCTCTAAGGCACATTAAAAAATATGTCAAAAAAAGGTTAATTGAATTGTCTTCAGGACAACAATGTGGCATGGCTTATTTTGCCTCGGTTGAAAGGTAAAGCGAAAAAAATTATCCCTAGTGCACTCAGCTACATTAAAACTTCTTCAGAATAGTAATAAAAAAGGGTTCTATGAGTTTTACTTGTCAAAATATTCTTGCTTTTGAAAGTATTAGTTAAAATTGTCCAGAATTGCAATGAGAAAATTGTTTGATGTTTTACATAATAACTTCGTGCAAACTAGCAGAGCTAATATTAGATACAGACTG
This sequence comes from Rhodnius prolixus, assembly GCF_049639745.1. Taxonomy (NCBI): domain Eukaryota; kingdom Metazoa; phylum Arthropoda; class Insecta; order Hemiptera; family Reduviidae; genus Rhodnius; species Rhodnius prolixus. Next base: position 3,981,129 of record NW_027411592.1, on the reverse strand, counting down.
GAAAAGAGGTAAAAGAACGTATCATACGTACATCACAGTCTTACCGCACCACCGCAACCATCTATATATATATCTCTATATTATATCCATATAGCCGTACTGGTGGCCAATCATCATTACATTATTATGATCATCAGCATCATTAAATCTGACGGGATGACGTAATACATGCAACCATCACCGTAGAGTTGCCTCCAATACTATTGTTAATATCAAAGACATCAATGGCGCAGGTGTCATTAGGCTGGTTGTAGACGAAGAGGCCGGCTGCCTTAATAATGGTGGTAATGAGGTAGATTTTTTGGAGAACACCAACGATGATGGAACCCATTCTGATCTTTGTGTTTGTTTTGGTTTTTATTTTTTTTATTTTATGTAATTTTTGTTTTTAATTTTTTGTTTTTTGTTAAGGTTCCATGGAGCAATGATTGTTAATATAGAAAAACTTATGTTAGTAAATTTTGTTAATAATTTTTAAGATAATGTTAAATTACACAAAGTCAAAAATATGAATAAAGTTACAGATAGAAATCGCTTAGAGAGAGAGAGAAAATAAGTGCTAAATACATTCAAATCATTGGAATGTATTAAACTTTCTATAACTTCTGAGATGAACTGATTTTTATAAAAAACAATTACGAAATCTCATGCCAAATTTGTTAGAGACATTCTCAAGCGAGTTTCTCTCATACAAATGATCTAATGGAAAATTTTCTTACTTCCAAATATTGATAAGAATGAACTGACTAAAATCAGTGGATTGTGGTAATTAGATTTTTAGATTACATGCTAGATTTATTTAAACCTTCTATCAATAATATTCTTCTAATCTTAATAATGATAGATCATGCGAGTGAGAAGGTAGTTGGCGCCTCTCTTCACTGTATTGGTCCCAGTTGTTGGCGTGTCTTTGGAGTCATGTCTGTGCCTTTCAAGATTGGAAACAGAGCTGTCTTCAGCCACCAGCCGGGTAGATGTTAGGGCCAGAGAGACTATGGATAAGGTCTCTCCCCACGAACGAATTTAGCAGGATTAAAGGTTGAACATTTAAGCCTGCTCTAGAGAAAATTAGACAGGAATCTTGCAGTTCAGTTTTAAGGAGCGAAAGAATGATTAAGAGATATACTTACACTTACTTTTTTTTTAGAGATATAACGGACTTTTCTTAGAAAGACCTGTTTGCTTTTTTAATAAATCTGCTTTTTTTTTTGGCATCAAAGAACTTTCTATCAAGTGGCACCATAGGGAAGGTGCTGGAATATTTGAGCCAAGGGCGGGGGTGTAAAAATGTAATCAGAAAGGAATTATCCTTTCAGATAGGCAGACATTCATTAATGTAGCAGAAAAAATAAAGCCCCGCAGCATTCAGGGATCTGGTATGCGTGTGGGCATCAATGAAATAAGATGGCCGACATGCTCTGCAAGAACACTGAACTCGTTTGTAAATAGACCACAGATCTCTCCAGAGTGAGCTAAGAATGGATGGATGACACTCTGGTCAAACCGTTAGGGGATGAAACAAGCGCTGATCTCGCTAGGCTACTAAACCAGAAGAGATCTGAAAAGACTCGCTGGAAATACAGAAAAATCAAATGCTTGGAAAATATCAGGCATTGGAGGAGGAGGTGCTTTCCCTATTAGATATCTTAAATTGGCACCATAATGTGACACAATAGATTAAGAAAGATTGCAGACACTTATTCATAAATAATACAAAACAAAAACCACTGGGCTAAATGTTTGATGTTTTTGAATTTTGTTTCAATACATCATCTTTTACTTTTTTCGATTTCATTGTTCGTAAAAGAGTACATTTCATTTTGTATCTAAATTCTAAACTATATGAATACAAATTGTCAGTAAGTGTGTTCAATGTTTAAAATTTTTCTATTTTTATAATGATTTTTTAACTGTATTCGTCAAATCCTTAGTAATCCAAATTAGTAATTAGAATTGAATGAAAATCAAAGTATGAGCAGTTTAAAGAAATGTTTTATCTAACAATATTTTTTAATGGTTAATATAGTTTTGAAAATATGAACAGTTGTGGATTATATTCATCCAAATCATGGTCGTCGCTGCTAAAATCTCAAGAAGTTATAGAAACTTTAATAATTTATTAGGTTAGTTCTAAAGATACTTCCACCACTTAATTGGTATTAACATGAGAAGTAAAACACCAAAATATAGTTTTGAAACGCTTCTTAGAAAAAATTAAGTTCGTGCAATTTAGCTCTTTAAAAAAATTAAGTAAATTTTTATAGTTTTTATTTTTTTAAATGTTGCAAACGCCGCGCTTTAAAATAAGGTGATTACAACGCATGAATGATATTTCATAATCAGCCACTGCATTATTGAAATTTACAAAATTATTTTCTTATTCTTTTTTTTAATAGAGCAAGATGGTATTAATGCAAAAATATATTTTATTTTCAGAAAACGGAAACTTCTCATTTAAACACTGACCACCTTAAAGTGATTTAAAAATACTAGAACATTTAAATGATTCATACTGCGATTCCAACCAACACGGTTTTAATTGGGTTTTTATTTAGTTTTAATATTTTTTTTTAATATTGACGGACCTCCCATTTACTTTCGTTGACCTCTTTCTTTCTTGCTTATTACTGGCTTACCATAATGTAATGGCAATTAAGTCGGGTTCCACACTTGAGCCAGCGCTAAATATTGAATAATGCCATTCTCTGCGAGTACAATCAGTGCCAGAACTGATCTCAATGGACTTAAATTAATCTTAGTTGAAATGTATTCCATCTGCAGTTTGCGTGATACATCAAAATGTACAATAAGGGCTGAGAAAAAACAAATGAGAATTCTAGTAGGAGTACCTGTATAAGTTACGATTTCAGCTGTTAAGAAATTGAAAGAATAATTCTAGTTATATTTTCGATGCTTTGATTTCCCTTTAATAGAAAAAACAGATTTTAATTTTTTGGAAGAACTCTATTGATGTTTGGTGAATTTTGTAGAGAGAAAAAGTGCAAATCTCTCAATTCATATACCACACCAATAGTAATTGATGAATCTGTATAAAATGTAAACTAGTAAACTGATTTCTCAGTTTGTGGTCAATGTTTACTTGAGGGAGAAAGCACATCTACACATAAGCACAGGTATAAACATCTTTTGTAATTTACCTTGGGCAGCCTTCTACGTTGATTGCAAATACTTGAATAGCCGCCAAATCTAATGGCATAGTATTTCCTTGGAATTTCATTTTGATAATACATCCAGCATAATTTTCTGAATATCTACCACCAGTCATGAAATCCATTTTTGGTAATCCTCCTACAAATCAAATACAAAAATATGATATTTTTGTAGAGGAAATTACTAGAAAAATAAGAACAACAACTTGTACCACACTCTAAATTCCATACTTTCTTTTTCTAAAATAAGCAAATAAAAATTGAATTGAATTAATTGAACGAAGAACGTATGTAAATTTTGATTAACTATAGCACCTAAATAAATATTTCCATTTGCATTCAAAGAACTAGCAAGTCCTGGAGCTGTTCCATGCGTTGTACTATTATCAACAGTAAGATAAGTTTCCTGTGCTGATCGTTTCAATAGTACAGTGTGGAGTAAGCCATCATCAATTCGTGCTGGATGTCTCAGTGAAAATGGCGCTCCTCCCAAATCGTAAGCTACTTCTAACTGCCCATTGACAACTGTTAAACAACGAAAATTATAAAAAATAAAATTAATAAGAATAGTGAAGAAGGTACGGAGGAAAAAAAAACAAATGTAAAGGTTGGCATTTCTTTGGAGTTTATTTTCTTGTTATTGCCAAATTTAACCATTTGTGGACTATTGTTTTTAAACCATTCTCAACGTGTTTTGCTGCATTAACTATATGTTTACGCTAAAAATAGTCCAGACATTTTTTCCCCCCAGAGAAATAAACAATAAGAATTATCAGCACTTTAGAAGTAAAGATCCCAACCAAGCAATAGTGTTGTTTTTTGTATTGTCTATAGCTAACTCATTTGTTTCATTTGTAAGTTATTAGAGCTAGCGAGATCCCACTAACCTCTACTAATTAAAATAACAGAAATCAATAATTGTGAAACATATGCTTTACGTTTCAAAGAAAAGTGAAGAAAAAATACTTCATTATTACTGAGTTTCTGATGGGAATGACAAATTGGGAACAGTAACATGGAGACACAAAGCAACAACGCATCCCATGCCGTTAACATCTCCTTGGGCTCAGTGTCCGATTCCAACGATACCATCAAAAGTTGAGTGGAGCTAGCAAGATCTCAAAAAATTTATTGCTCTGACTCGTTAAATTATTAATGAACTATTAAGGTGCTTTTCTGATAACATGACGGGGACTTTTAGCAGTTTGACGTCAGAGCCCGAAGCTTTCTTAACAGAAGGGTGAGCAATAATAAATTGAACGACGAAAATAATGAAATAATTCTGGGGTAAGGAAAGAGAAAGAAATTCGTCGAGATATGATTTAAGGATTCAAAAATTTAAATCTGGCTTTCTAGTATTTATGAAAGAAAGAAAATCAGAGATAAGTGTTAATTATTTCAATACTCCTTAATTACCCAACAACATTTTTCTTATAAATCACTAAATGTTTTGTGGGCCTAATAATCATTATAAATGTGAAAAAGGTCTAGTTAAGAAATATAATAAAAATGTTGTTGGAGAATGTAATTACAGTTGTCTTGATTTCTTCTTTACAGAATTAAAACTGAAGATGAACCATTAGAGGTCAGAACCGATTTAATAAACTTCTTGTGTTAGCGATTGGAAATGAGGTCATTTTTAATCCAAAAGAAATAACATATTATTACGCACTGGCGATCGCGAAGAAATCTCTGCCTCGTCCATCTTCTTCAGGATTCTGTCCGTGCCATAGAATTAAACCATTTTTCTGAGCAGTTTTTATTATCATTTCCATCGATACTGATAAGTCATCAAGTAATAATGAAGCTGGAAGTTCCAAATATCCATCGCCATTGAATTTCACATCAGTTTTCAATAATGATACTAAAAGAAATATTCAAATATAATTAGGATTAAGTGAAATAAATGTAGAAAAGTGTTGTTTTTTGGACAGATGATTTAGAAAACTTTATTAAACATAAAATGAACTAATCTGAGCTATTGTATGACCAAATCAATATTGAGGTTTCTATTTTCAAAATAATATAACTAAATTAGAAAACAATCGCATCAATTGTTTCTATTAACCAGTTAACTGTTTCGACCATGTTGGAAAATGTGTCCCCTACGTGCGTCGTACAAATTAAGCGATGACGAATGCATTCGTCAAACCCAGAGTTTTTTGATGTGAAATTGGCTTGCAATGAAATGACTATTTTTTCGTTATTTATTTCATGTCTACTTATTCATTTATTCATATTAACATAAGTAGGAACCAAAAACTTCCTACGAATATTAGAGTAGGAATAAATTTATGAATGTATTTTAGTTTTAACTAAAATTGCAAAATTAACTGCCGATGGCCACTACTGAAAACGCATGACGAATATACTCGTCACAACACAAAATTTTACACTTTTTTCATGACGAATATCTTCGTCATAAACAGTTAACTGGTTAAAGGAGAGTATATTAGAAAATACATTCTGTCATAAATATTTTCGAAAGTGATGACCTAATCTCAATTTAGGAACTTGAAATACCATTGTTTTTATTAAAATTCTCAAGAAAGAGTAATAGGTGAAACTTAATTAATTCAAATGAAAATGTTAAAAAATCAGATGTAAACGCTTTTTGTCTAAATTTAACAATTCTCAAAGTTCAACTTATAAATTTTATTCAAACTGCAAGTTTTTATTGAATTTTAGTTGGGTTTGATAAAATAAAATTTAAAAAACTAAAAACAAATGTGTGATTAGTCCTTTCTTTTGAATTTCTCAAACTTTTAACTTAGCAACTTGTTGAATTCTCATTTACATTACATAAGAACTATCTGAAATGACATTTTTGAGCTAACATTCCTTACCAACTTAGAATAAATTTTCTCAACAAAATTTCTATATGGTTTAAGAAATCAGCTGGAGAAATCAAACTATTAGGATCAGATTTAGAAATTAAATCATTTGAACATAAACTTACCTCCAGTACAATAAGTTCCTTTGTACCCGATAAGGCACTGACATTTAAATTGTTCAGGTGAGTTGTAATCAGTAACACATATGCCATGAGAACCGCAAGGGTTTTCATACCGGTTACAACGATTCAATAATAGATCACAGTAAATGCCACTGTAAAAATGTTATTAATACCTTTTAAACATTAATACTGAAATTTTTTTTTAATAAAAATACAAGAAAATCATTTTATATGGTCAGCTTTAAGAAAAACTGTGGACATTGAATTCTAGAGGTAAGAACCGAGCCTGTAGTGATCGAACTTATTTTTTCTACTGAAATTCCCTGAGGTAATTAGGAATGAGTCAAAATTATAACTGACTGATTTATTTGTTAACAGCCTAATTAATTATTAAGTCCGAAACATGTTGAACGTTACTTTCCAATTTTTTTTTTATTTTACTAGAACATTATTTCATTTTTTTTACCTGTAATTCTTGTTACTACAATAACATTCTCCGCCTAATTGATCGTGATCTTCTATGCAAGAACCTCCATTTTCACATGGTCTGTCGGGACAAGGTCCTTGTTGGAAATCTAATTTATCTGGGTATCCATGACATTGTCCAACGTTCTCTCCAGCTCTTGCACGTTTCATATCGTGGAAGAAATTGTTAACAAGGATCTATTTTAATTTAAAATTATTAAATAGTTAATTTTTTCAAATGAATTAAATTAATGAATATGCTTTTTATTTTATTTTTTAAATTCCTCAAATACTTACTCCTTTGATGCAGCCTCTGAAACCGTCTCTAACTCTTACTGATGGGTGTATTGTCCAGTTACTATGTCCTCCAACATACATCAGACCGTTTGTGTTAAGTTTATTCTGAAAATGAAAGTGTCCAGGTTTGCAAAACAAGTCATGATTCTATTGTTAACATGGAGGTTCTTAATTTTTTATAAATTGTTGATTTCTTTGCACAGTAAATTCAATAATTAGTGCGTCAGTATAAGTAATTAGTACAATCACTAGTAAAATTTTCCATCAAGGCATTAGAATAAGCGTAAATGATCACGTGGTCTCTGAGGAAATGAAGTAAAGGATGAATTATTATGGCCAGTATTCGGAGTTAAATTTCCATAACTGAACTTTGCGAGAAAATCAGACACTAAATGAGTGGTTTGATGTTAACATATTAAAAGAACAATACAAATGTTATCTCACATAGGATTTTCATCCGTAAGGATTAGAATCAGGTGAGGTGCTTAATGCAATCTCACTCTAATATTCTGTAGTTTTGTTAAACAAGTTTAGACCGTATGAAGCTTGAAATAATGCGAAATTGTTCGTTGGTTTCCATTCTTCATGACCTTGGTCTTTTTCCAGTCCAGTTCTGGAGACATATTCAAGTAACGGTAGAAACTAAGAGTTAGAAGAGAAAGTAAGAACATCTGACTGCCTGAGTGCTGCATTCCACAACAAATACCCCAGGCACTTTTTCTAAGCGCAGTTCCGGATTGCTATAGGTTTATTGGATAAGACCCACTAATCTTAAATTTTTGAAATCCAGAATGTGATAAAGTACAACAGATTTTGAAACTGTCTTACAATTGCTAAATAAAATTAATATGATTTAAAAAATGAATCTGATTTTATTCATAAACATACTTACGTCTCTAGTTCTGATACTCTTGGATGTAGTTCTATCATTGACCGTTAGTCGTGCTTCATTATCTCCCATTTCTATAACTATTTTGGACCAATCTCCTGGTTCCACTCTTCTGTCAGATCTCAATACTACTGATCCTGCTTGCAAACAGTTGAATTTTTGTTTCAAAGGTAATAAGTAAGTAATCAAAACTTACTGTGATTTCCAGATGAACTGGTTGCTAAGTTCATATGGTTCAATTACAAATGAAAATGCTTGATTTTTACCTGCGTCGGAATCAATCCTTAGTTCATAACCACCATTGAGAATGACTAACGAAATAAAGTCGCCAGTTCCGTCAGGATTCTCTCCAGCATAAAGCAGCAAACTATCTCTAAGATCATCGGGCTTTACATCCAATTCGATCTTAAAACTTCTACAGACAAAACAAAAAAATACATATATATATTCATTCAGTTAATGTTTTTAATTTATAAAATAGAAGAATATAATCAAACAAATAGTTCCATGTCTGAATATTTTTTTTAGTTTCTAGAAGAATTCTCTAATATTGATTCGTGTAGAAAGGAGTAGGTAAACAAACTATAGCCATACTCTCTAATACTAATAGTTTTTTCAAAGTTTTAAATCTGCTTTTTCTTAACTTCTCTAGGATAAATAACCTCCTTTTTAATCTCCTAAAATTACTCCATTTTTTCACTCATCTTCATTCGTTTAGTGTGGTACGGAGTTCAATTCCCGGTCCAAGCTTTGGATTTTATTTAAACTATTAATATGAGAACTTTATAGTAAAGTATTGTACGTTTTTTAGTCGCCTCTGTCCGTGATACCTAATTAGGTAGTTAGACACGAGGCAATATGTTCTCATACCTAATATTACCCAATCGGAGACCGTCTTTCTGATTTTCCTATTGGCATTGAACTGTTTTTGTCAAACCAGACTGTATTACAGTAAAGTAACATAGAAATAGAAAACTTACTCATCATTGAAGGTTTCATGAAAACCTAGATAAGAATTTCCTTTGAAACTTGGTATTCTTAGATTAATTCTTCTCTCACATCTGTGACCCTCATAACCGAAATTACAGTGGCATTTAACTGAATCCCCTAAATCTTCGCAACGTCCATTTCCGCAAATACCTTTTGTTAAAACAATATTTAATTAAATTAACCGAGTGTATGCTTTTGCATCAAGAGATGGAAAAAATTATAACATACCTTCTGTGCACGCCTGGCCAGTTCTTTCACAATCATTGCCAGAGATTCCTTTAGGACAGATACATGTATAGCCCCTCATGTTAGGCGTTTCCTGACAGATAGCACCATTGCGGCATCTACTTTCCGCACAAGTATCACAAAGAGCGATGTTTGTCCACTCAACTGTTGGTGATTCAGGCAGTTCACGTTCTATGCCGCTAATTGATAAGCGACTGACGCAGCCTGTAATTACAAAAAAACATAGTCAATTCAAAGATGCAATTCTACTGCATCCTGCCTCACACCGTAAAGGTATCCAATTCGTTCTATCTTCTGTGAAAAATAATTTGAAAATTTACAAGATCGCTTCATTTCTTTCCTTATAATAGTAGGATGTGTGACAAGTTCTACTGTGCCATAGATATTAGGCAGCTCAGATTTATTTAAAAAATTACCTGCAGAGTTAGTTAAATGCTTGGTTCAGTAAGCTTCAACTTACCATTTCTACAGTTTACTGACAGGACAATCTCTTAACATATCGCAAATCGAAATACCAAAAGTCACAATTGCCCTTTGAAGTGAAGAAATAATTTTATTTATTTATTTTGTTTAGCTTATTCACACAATACGTAGATAACATAAAGTGGTGAAAGATTATTGCCAATTTCAGTCACAATTGATATTATATATACAGTACATGCTTTTATTTAAAAGGTTTTTATTTGTAACTTGCAACTAATTTTTTCTTAAAATTTTTGTTTCATTTATTCTTAAGCTTCTTATTAATTCTTTGATTGTTAAATGGGATCAATTCTTGGACTCTTATAAATCGCAAGATAGATAAAAAAAATGTATAATGTATTGCAAATAGATAAATATCTAATTTTGACTAAATAAGCAACCAAAACCATGGCATAGTAAAATCCAATTTTTTTTGTTTATTGGTGTTAAATAAAGTTTAATGAATTAATTAATTATTACATTAATAATTTTGTATTTACAAATTGGCGGCATTGTAGCGTTTGTACTGCGTAGTGTGTACTCTGAGATAGCGTCAAGTGTGTGTTATTATACCTTGTGTAATAAAGTACAACTAAAATAAATTTTTTAAAATATATGTGTTTGTTCGAAGCAGCTGCAGCAGAAACCATACAATTAAAAATCTTAACAAAAAAACCTTCAACAACTGGCAATCGTTAAAAAGTAGAAGTTACCAAACAAAGGAACACTGACTAATCAAGGAACTAAGTACCCTTTTTATAGGGATTGGTACTACCCAAAAGTATTTATATTCAAGAAGTAGCTCATTTGAATTCCTTTTCATTTGGAGTGGTTTTTAGTAGATTGATGTAAAAGGCAATGAAATATTTATGAACTAATAACTTACCTACAAAACCAGTATCAAAACCAGTAGATCTTTGAATTTTCTTAAAGTCTGGCACTGAACCTAAATACAATGGTTGTTCCAGATCTAGCCCTTGATACCTTCCTGGACTAGTACCAGATTTCTTTCTTCCATCGTTCACTTGCAATGATCCTTAAATGAAATATAAACAAATCAATATACAAATATCAAAGTGGTACAGTTATCATTTTTAAAGTTTTCTATTTTAAAAAAATTGACGATATTCAAGATTTGCTGCATTATTCAAAAATATTAATTGAAAATTTGCCATAATTAAGACATTGGTAGCAAAGCCTCTATTTACTCTTTATCTATTTTAATCTATATATGTTACAATTATAAGAAGTTATTGAATATTTTTTATTTCTTATTTGAACCACAATAAAAACCTTCAAGACCCACGAGAGCTCGCTATTCGCAACTTCACTGCTGAGGACCGTAGCTTCAGAGAAATTTAATAAGGAGAAACGTAAGTTGTGAAGCTTTAAGCTGAAGTCAAACCTTAGGTTCCTGATAAATTAACTTCACATGATGGAAAAATGTCCGAATGCGACCAGAAATAAAGAAACATGCATGGTGTGATAGAAGAGATCAAGGTTGAAATCATCAATTTACATTAGTCATTAGAGACCTTTTACAACCAGAATTGGTACTCGCTTCGGCGGTACATATACTACAACAAGAACTCGATGATCTGATGCTGTTCCGAAAGATATTTCACCACATAGCGTCCTTCTTGCCTTCTAGCTGGAAAGGTAGTTACTTCTAGGGCAGAGTGCATGATACAAGTCTATCCAACTGGGATCTGATAGTCAAGAAATGCTGCCCTACGGCAAAGATCCGTAGAGCACCATAGGCTCACAAAACATTATCACATAAAACCCTGATGGGTGGAACAATTTCCCTCTAGTTCCCTTTGTAAGAGGAGGGTGTTGCTTCTTATAATCCTGTTTGATTCACTAGCAATCATCAGTCTGCAAAATGAGGATTGTGGCCCTGAAGGACTAGAGAAGATAGAATTCGGAAAACTCTGAAACCCTGGGCCTTATTGAGTATGATTAATAAACCTGCATTGGTGGTCTCTAAAGCCCAGCAATCCTCAAAACCTTTATTTCAATAAAAACTCCAATTCCAAAAATTTAGCAATTTTGCAGTTATTTCTCTTGTGAGCTGTTAAAGAATGTACTAACTTACCCACTTTAAGGTCCTTTTCCAGGCGAACTCTAACCCATTCGCCTAAAGTAACAGGATTGTCTGCTGTAATAACTGCACTTCCTGAACCCATGTCAAATCTGAACTCAGGATATCCATTTTGTAGACCAAAAGATACAAAATCACCTGTCCCATCATCTTTTTGTCCATTGTAAAGAATTAGTCCTGAAATGTGAAAAATAATAATATTAATAAAAAAACAAACCTATGGTATTTTTTCTTTTAATAGCGCACCAAAATTGCAATCTAAATTTTGTCAGGATTTTGGAATAAAGGTAGCTGTGGAGAAGGTAAAGATAGTGTTTGAGATTCAACGTAACGAGGGAGAGTTGCAAAGAAAAAAACCTTTCATGCAGACAATCAAATCAAAAGAATGAAATACACTGAAGATGTGTTAAAAAGAAAGTTGTTTTGATTTCATTATTGGGTCCCTAAACTTCCTTTCTCTACAAAAGGAATCTCCCAGCATCCCTGACAAGAGAAGCTTTTTCCTCGAAACTAACGCACTCTTCCTTGGTCTCACACCATCCTCCTTACTATCTCTTCATTAACTTTTCTTTACGGACCGGCCATTCACTAAAAATGAAACTTTTTTCTCTTTTATAATTTTTTTATATTAAATTTTAGGCCAAACGATATTGAAGCCCCACCTAGAATGTGTCTTATTCTCAAAAAACAAAAGAACAACATTCTTTCTCATTTCCACAGCTGCAATTTTTTTTCCTTGCGTTGCTTTTTTGCTTATTAAACATAGACTAAAAAAAAGATCATTAATTGCAAGAGAAGAATCGGACCGCCTTCTTCAAGAAGAGGCCTTTGTTTAGAAAACTGATAAGACCTAATATTAAGTACTTAATATTGAATTTTATAGAAAAGATTTAAAATAATCAGAATCAAAGGTTCATGATCAATCATGACAGAATGAAAGAAACAGTACTGTCAGACACGGCACAGCTAGACCTCAGATTGCGAAATCACTTTAATAATTGGTAAAACGTACTGAAAGCCTTTATAAAACCACAAGATTAACGAAGTAATATGTGGCTGTAGCTTTCTGGACATGAAAGGATTCAGAGAAAATACCCACTCACTACCATCAGCTCGGCATATTCTACATATTCGTAAAACCGATGCCGCCGATGACCAAGAAAAAATGGAAAGATGTTGACAAAGAGGGCTATCTTGGCCGATGCAAGGTTTTTGGTTTGTAACAACAAAGTTAGTGGAGCGAATTCGTTATGAATTAAGCGATGGGACGCTGCGTGAATTCATTAAAAATAAAGTTTACAGCGCGAAACCATAATTTCACCAAATTATTTCTACTAACAGTCAGAATAATAGAATTCGCAACGCAGAATGTGAAATAGACATAGCCCGTATATAAATAATGAAAACCACGTTTTATTTGTTTTTATACCTTCGTTACTAAACAGTTTTGGAAATATTTGTTTTAGATTGCAGCTGCAATTCCTAAGTGGTATCCAAAAAAATAAATAAAAATTAATAAAAATAATAATATTATTCAGTGATTAAAGTAAGGTTTTACATCTTTTAATGTTTTTATGGGCCATTAAATATGTAGAATTTACAGAATGCAAGACTATTCCTTGACTGTTTTAACTGATTTCTTAGGGCCCCTTAGTAGGGGTTCAACTAAATACTATAAAATAGGTGTTGTTGCTTCACAAACAATATCTATCAATAAGAAGCTATTAATCTATTGATGAATAAGTACTTACCATTTGGTAATTCTGGTTTAAATAGAATATCAACGGTGAATTTGTTGAATGCGTCAGTGATTGCCTTAAGTTTGATAAAAGATGTTGAACGTTGTGTAAATCGAGGTATAGTGCCTTGGACTACCAATACCACTGGGAAATCTCTGGACAATTGCCTGTTTGTGGCTCTGCAATTATACTCTCCAGCATCACTGGGTCTAACGTTTTCTATTCGCAAAGCTCCTTGCTAAATAGAATATTTCATTTAATTAAAATATTAAAGTTAAATAAATAATTGGACTTGTTGGTTAAAAGAAATTTGAAGAAACAAATCAGGTGAGAACCCTTAGACGGGTTTCTGTATGTACAAAAATGAAAGCAAAGGCTAATCATACCTCCTCTATCCAATGTACCACAAATCTAATTTTTCTGAAAATCTGTTTCCAGCAAATTTATAGATCTACATGAAAAATTAGTAAATCAAGGTTACGAAAAATTGTAGGAGCCTCGGTAATAGAGATCTACCAATTTCGACCAAAGCTTTATTTTTGTGTTTCCAAATGGCATCTAAGCGAAATATTAAATTTAAAATTTTTGCGATTTATCGCTTTTGAAATACGGAGGATACAAATACACTTAACCTAGTGAGGGGGAGAGAGAACAATTGGCCAAAAACACTTTTTCGCACTACAACGAAGGGGAGGGGACCACAAAATGGATAATTTCAGGGAAAATAGAAAATCTGCATAATTAAAATAGTTTCTTAAGAAGAGGAGAAGAAGGTGGTAAAACCTAAAGCAATGAATCAGACCTCAAGTTTCGTTCCTCTGACACGAGGATCACTACCACGTTTGGTCCACTCATAAGTCACTGGTGGTTCCATGCCTTCATCGCAATGTAACTCCACTAGTTCGCCAACATTCACTGTCTCAGTTCGTACAGCTTGCGGTGGAAGTACATCGTTTTGCGGTGTGGTGTCAGGATAATCAGTGTCCGGTTGTCCAAGATCACCGCCAGGTCGAGGACGATAGGTAGTAGGATGATAGATTGGCGGAACATCTGTGTAAAGCATAAATCATGGTGTTAATACAAAATTTAAAGACGTATCAAACAAGGAAATCAGAAAATGTAGGGAATTTTCAATTTCGGCAATGACCAATGGTCATAGAAATACATGGAAACAAGTCAAGTACTTCACAGTTTGGATTAATATCCAAGTTCGAGTGTGCAGACAAATTGAGTAGCATGTCTCTTAAATTAAACGGTAACATAAATCAAGTAACAGGTAGCATTGGCTAATAAACAATATTTAGGTAACTAGTATTGACTAAAGCTATTATTAACTTCTGAGAACACTAAAAAGTAATCCACTCAGAACGTGCCAGTAGATTTTCCACGCCTCACTGAATTCATTTTAAACAATACCAGAGATATTTATTTCTTTTAAAGAGAGACGTGTATCTAAAAAAAAAAAATTGTGCTAGACGAGTCCAATTTTGAAACCATTATATTCTTCTATTTATATTTTTAAAAGTTAGGAAGAAATGATGAGGGGCCCCAGAAATTTAAAGATATATTTAAAATGCAATTTCTGTGTAAATAACAAAAAAATCTAAAATTGTTTCTATGTAAACCTTATTGAAAGAATTACAACATACTCCGGGATATAATCAGACCAGGTAGTGTTTTATTTTCAATAAAATTCAAATCTTTGTATCATCTCAACCATCTGGTTGAGATATTACTAATACTGCCAATTGCTTATCTTATTCATGACTTCTAATTGCTTACTCATCTATAAGTACCACTTTTCAGCCCCAGCCATTCTGTCATCTCCTAAAAAGATATTTGTTATTACCTTGAGATAATGGAGAATCACATTAGACCTCCAGAAGGTTTATAGTACGCTAACAGGTCATCAGAAAGAAGTGGCACATTAGAATTTTGATAGTGGTTCCTGAGACTGTAAGGATTTACTATCACTGCTTGGAGGATAGGCTTTATCGTCCAAGCAGTGATAGTAAATCATCAGGTACAGGAAAAATAGAAATATAAATTAGGCTTAGAGTCAAACAAGGTCAATATAAACCCTGTAGAAAGAGAAAGGGAAAAAGGAAGTAAAATAAAATTAGCCAACTCATAAGATTAATTTGAAGATAACAATTACGAAAAGATTGGGCACAAAAATTATTTTTAATTATTTTTTTCTGCCACGGCCTAAAATCAAAATTCTCTCAAAGTATTACTTACCGAGATCCATCCCAGAGAGAATATTGCCGCAGAAAAAGTTAAAAAAAAACATTAAATTAGTCACAAAGGAAATAAAAACTGCTCCAATTTAAGGATTTATACGTTTCAGATTCATTGCGCTCCATTGTTTGGTAATAATGCTAAACTAATTGTACTTCATGCTTTTATTTAGTTAAATTAATCTGCAATTTATGCAGAATACTTCATTAGAATAAAACCTACTAAATACTCTACAGCTGAAAACAGGAGTCTGCTCTGTGGGGCTTTGCCAGAAATTAAAATATAACTTACAATCGTTCACTTCCAAGTAAAATAGTTTAAAACGTAATTTAATTTTCCTTTTAGATTTAGGGCATCTAAATTAAAAGTGTTTCCTACTGCTGACTCATTCCTCTTCTCTATCTTCCTTTCCTAAATTTTCTGAATGTCTTTCTCCCTAATATATTTCCTTTTAATCTTATTGAAAAAAGAAGAAACCTATGTACGGTATACTCCCAACAACACGTAAAAATTACTAATACCTAGTGAAAACCTCCTATACACTGTATACTTCCTAAAGAAGACTACCCGAAAATCAGGAAAACAGGACTACCTAGGAAAACTTTAAAAAGAGAGGGTAACCGAACTTCAAGACTAAAATAATAGTCAACAAAGGGTCATTTAAAATTACTTTGACGATGGAGAGTTTCGACTACGATAACAAAACTTTAAAACATTAAGAATTCATATTTCAGATAAACTAATGCCAATTACTAGTTTTAGACATATGTAGCCAACAAAATGTAATCATTAGATTTAACAGTTTACCTTGAACAGAGAGATTATATTCAGCGATAACTGGATGGTCGACATCATGTGCCCATACTTGACAACGATATAATCCTGCATTCTCAGCTGTTACGTCGAAAATCCTACACACAACAAAATAAAAAAGTAAAAAAGTAATTATACGTTTTTTTTAAGGAAGGAATGAGCTCAGTGCAAAATGTGAAGGATATGTTAAGCTTCTAGATTTTATCCTTTTATATTTCCTCCATAAACTGTGCTATGAAACTGCAATAATTAAAGGTAAATGATTACTATAAATGTAAATATTTTTGGAAAGTTCACTTTATATAAACTTTATATTTGGTAAATTTCATTTTCGGTAAAACGATTCGCAGTTGTAAGTTGATTCAAATACGCTCACATTTTTGTTCCTGATTTCTCGAATTAGAAATTTTGTCTTTTGTGACATTTGTTATAGGAACTTTTTTTTTATTCTATTTTAACAATTTTTTTTGGTTCATTATTACATTGTAGTATTTGTCTATGAGATGTTTAATAAATGGCTATTTTATTATTATTATTACATTGTAAGTTATTCAATTCCATTTGGAGATAATAAACAAATTTTGTAAAGTTGTGATGAAATTCACGGGCCATGAAATATTCAAGGGGGTGCGGGTTGGCCACCCCTGTATCAAACAGTTTTTTTTTTAATTTATTTTTTAGTTTGTTAATTAATACTAAGTTAACAACAAAAATTGTTTATTTGATTAATTGATATATTGTTTTAATGATTGCAGACCATCTAAATAGAAGCCTTTTCTCTTTCTCATTTTCATGTTTATTCATTTATTTTCCTTCCGTTTCATTTTCTTTACTGAAATAGTCTCCAAAATAATGAAACCAACAAACCTCTAACCAAATAAAATCAGGCTTACCTCAAATAATTGTTGATAACTCTAGTATTTGACAATAGTTCACCATTAACTTTGGACCATTCAGGCCTGGTCATAATTACACCGGTATTGATGCATGTGAGATCCAACGTATCACCTGCCCTCACTACATCAATTGATGGTACAATTTTTAGTTCGACTCCTTGTGCACCTGTTTATTAATTAATAAACAAAAACTTTTATTATAATTTCTTTTCAAAAATGAAAAATAGAACTCTGAAGAATATTTTATTTTTTGCAGTGGTAACTAAGTGTTATTTATTTTACTATCAAAGTTTATTCTTTTATCTGTATTTTGGAGGGCCAAATATTTTTAGAGATAATAATTTACTAATCTTTTTTTTAATTATATATAATGCTTCGTCCAAAACCAAAAATAGAGGTCCAGTGATTTGAAATTTGACTTTTTCAGTATTGAAGCTACATATTCTAAGGCTTCTAACTAGAACGTGGAACCAACGACGAAGATATATCAGATTAAAAAAGTTAACTGCAATTAGTAATTTTGGTAACGATGAAGGTGAATATCTGAGAGATAGTTTGATATAAAATCTATTCTTAAGATAAACATAACTTAAGGTCAACAGAGTCAACAAGTAACTCTGTTCACATATGAGGAAAAGATACTGTTTTACAGTTTCATTACTGAATTTATCGGGAAATTGGAGAAATATATTTTCTACGCTTTTGTGTCTAATGTAAAAAAATGTTTTGCCAAGGCCTTTTTGTGGAAGAACTCAAATACCAGCTGGATAAAAGTATTAAGAAAATAGCTACCAAGTGGTAAGAAAATGATTCAGACTCGAATGACAAAGCTAAGTTGAGCAAGCAATGGGTTTACAAACACAGTTTTTGAGACCAATAAGATAGAACAGTATTAAAGTGTCAGCTTGCTTAGTGGCGCATCCTGAAATGAAAGAAGTCGAAAGAATTTCTGTAAAATCATTGTAGTGTTCAGTTGAGTCCAGGTAAGAAAGAGATTAACAATATTGAAGTGGAGGCTAAAATTTAACAACCCTTAGAGTAGCCACCATATAAGAAATATGAAGAATTTGTTTTTGTTTAATAATATGAGAAGAAATTAAGAGACGCTTTCTCGCAACTCTCTCAGCAAATGGCTGTCTGAAATTTGGCTTTATTGACAGTTATTATTGATTCCGCAGGGGTTTACCTATCCATAGTCTATGTGAAAGACTGAGGGCAGTAATAGTCTTAGTTAAATAAGCCAAGTTGTTCTATAAAGATTTATGTAGATATAAGATAAGTAATAAAATCTAATTTCAAAGGCTTCATTCTATGTACCAAAGTAGTAACATACTTTCAGCAGTCGTAGCCATGTTGTTTTTTTTACACGACCAAAGGAAATGTTTTTATAATATTGTTTTAATGATTGCAGACCATCTAAATAGAAGCCTTTTCTCTTCCTCATTTTCATGTTTATTCATTTCTTTTCCTTCTGTTTTATTTTCTTTACTGAAATAGTCTCCAAAATAATGAAACCAACAAACCTCTAATCAAATAAAAATCTAGACCACTTTTTGGTTTTGATTTTTTTTTGTTAATATAATTTATTATCAGGTTGAAATTTTGTGCCATATCACGGTACTAATAGAAATAGATCGCCTAGCTAAATAATCGAAAAAAAAAATTAGTTTTTCTCTTTTCCAATTTGTCACTGAGCGTCTTATAGAATTTTAACATTTTTACTAGCAGTATGTTTTGATTTTTTTTTTTCTTAAGATGATTTTTGTCGCTGAAATACAAAGAAAAATTACTTATGCATTTAAAAATGTTACTTTTCTTTTGAAAAAAATAAAAACAAGCATCATAATCATGCTTTAAAAAATCTTGCACATTATTACTTTTTTTAAAATTAAATTAAAATATTTTTGTTTAGTAAATATTAGTGATTAATAATAAAATGATTATTAAATAAAGTGAAAGCACAAAGTGTTAACCTGATGTTAAGAAAATTAAATAAAAACAAAGGTTTGTTAAGGAAATGATTAATATTAAACAAAAAAGACATATTAGAACAAGCAAATATTGTGAAATAAAATGAGGGTCATTTGAACTTCTAAAAAACACAAACTAACAAAAACAAATCATAATAAATTAAAAAAAAAGAAAAGAGGATCACCACTGCGTCTCAATCTGTTGGTGAGTGGATATCCACGTCTGTATGAATATCTATCACGGCTACGCCAGTATGAAGGAGTTGACGGCTGTACACTGGTACATCTTAATTCATCCGATTGGTCCGGGCAGTCTGGATAACCATTGCAAACAGATCCCGTGGGTATGCAGCCACTACCATCCATGCACGGCATCATACCCCAACTGCACCTCTCTTCTTGGAGTAAACATTTTGGAATTTTCCAAATGATTCATACACCACCACATTTTACACGTTGTTTAGTGCGTTTTTGTTTTTGTTTTTTATTGTTGTTGGTTTTGTGTTGTTGGTATTTTGGAGAAGAAGAGGAACATTAGAAGTGAAGAGAGCAGTAGAAGGCGGGCAACCACACACCATGTTATGGCGGAGCATTTAAAAAAGTATAAATTTGTTGTTTTAATGCACGCAAAAAAGAAAACATAGAAAAAATAAACAAACAAAGAAAAAACAAAGGTTTTGTTAAAAAAATGAAAAAAGTAAAACATAATTTTATATTAAAAAGAGGCAAAAAGCAGTAAAATAAAATAAAATTATAAATAATATTTCTTCCTGAAAAAATAAATTTAAAACCAGAACTGACAAACCCCAAAACCAGTGTTGTAATATCGGCATTTCGCAAGACATTAAATTCAGCTTTTTACTTCAAAGTGATAATCCTTGTGCATTTTTTACTAGGGGGTGCAAACTAAATTGTTACACTTTGGTTATTTAAGATGTTTTTAAGAGAAACCATTTGGGCCGTGAGAAGGCAAACGAATGGCACAGGCACCTACAAACAAACGTTTCTTGGGCACAGGACTTTTCTGTCGCGGCCAGGGCTATGACATAATCAGTCTTTAAGTCCTGTGTTCGTATCTTAATTCAGGTCGCATACTATTGCCAGTGAATCAGACTCACTTAATGAAGGCAGAGTAGCTCCAAGAATCATAGACGATAAGAGCAAACATTTTGAATCAAACTCTCACTCGAGAGGAAGGGCTCGCAAATATGAATTTTTATTTCTTTTTCAATACGAAATTGGTGGAGGTTGGAGTTGAGGTTAATAATATTCTATGGATCATGTTAAGTCAAGTATTTTAACTAATTCTAACAAACTCTTAAACCTAGAGCTGAAGACTCAGCATTGGACTGATCGGCTAGAATGGCATTTGAATGGAGCACCAATTGGAACGTGTGTTTTCTTACATAAGTCTCAATACAATCTTTAGTCCTCAGGCAGTCGCAAAAGGGTTTAGATGAAGTCAACGGAAAGAGGCTTGTCCTCTCCACATTTCCCTTTCCAATGCAGCTCGGAAGTGGGAGATGGAATAACCTAGATACTCCTGTTGGTAGACCTTACCTTTTTCTTATTTTAAAAACTCGGAACGTGCAAAAGTAATAAAGAAAGACCTGATAAAATTAATATTCATGCTACTCGTCACACCTTTTTGTATGTGAGAAATTCCTAACTTTTCCACGAAAAACCGTTAGAGGTCCAACCCAACATGCAGATATATATTCAAAGTCTCTTTGCAATCACAAAGTGAACATGTCATTACAAGAGACAACAAAATACTAAAAATTGAAACAGGAGTGATAAAGATAATCTCAATAATATCGTCAAATCTAAACGTTGAAGGAAACAGATTTCGCGACCTACCTAGAAAGTAGTTTTCTAGAAGTAGCCATTGAGACAAAACAATGCTTCATGACGTCAGGATCTAATAGTCTGCTCACCCGTTTGGAACCATATCTGATTTTCATAGGCTCTCAGTGACTCATGAGAGCCAAAGAAAATGAAGTCAGATATGGCTCCAAACGGGCGAATAAACTATTAGGCCATGACATAAGAAGATGTCTACCGCAGGTGTTTAACGTGCATGTTCTTGAATAGTCAGAAAATCCTCATTTCGCATAATTTCTAAGGCCACTTTCCAAGTAGTAAAAGAAAAAGGAAATGGGGATAAAACTGCATCATTTTTGAATACGGTTATGTTGTATTCTAAAAATTTTCTTTTTGCTATGCCACTTAAATACAATACATTGCAATTTATCTAGAATAAAGCGTAAATTTGAAGAAGAAGCAGAAAACTGTCTTGTTTGTGAATCATATCAAGAACAAGCAGCCGCTTTCATTAGCAGAAGCTTGGTGACTGCTATGGAAATCTCAACTGTCTCTAAACAACATGAAACGCTCCTATAACGCTTGTCTAAGAGAAGAATCTCACTTTTGCGTGTCTTTATTCTTTAATTTCGATTAAGTATTAACTCTTAACAAGATATTATTTAAATTCCTTCCTTAATCTTTTCCAAATTTAGATTATGTGAGATGTCACCATGTGCTATTCTTTAAGATTAACACATAAATTATACAATATAATTATATTTATGATGGTTAATTTAGAATTATTTTTTGCTAGGAAAAAGTAAATAAATGAATAAAAATGTTTTCCTGTGATGACATCACTAATTCTTTTTCCTCTTTCTAAATAAACCTTGATCAAATAGCCAAAGAAGTTCAAGTGATTTTATGGAAGTTGATTCCAAAAATATTGTTGGGATGATACTATATGATTTTAGGGGGAGGGTAATTGAGAAGTTTTCATTAGGAATTTGTTCTTGATGAACTTTCTTTAAATTCGTATCATTAATGCCAACTAGATAAAGTGTTGAACAAAATTACCAGCTTTAAAAGCTAATAAGCCCTTCCTAAATAAACTCTTGTAACTTTTAATGACAAATCAGAGCGCATAGTTTCAATGAAGCCTCACATTTATTGAATAGTATTCATAAAATATATGAAACATTTTGAACATGTCAAAACGTGACTAAATAACAAACTAAATATAATGAATCCAGCTTTGGAATTGGGAAATTTGAATTAATTTCAACTCTCATCCTTATTTGGCTAAATGATATTGAAAGGGAGAAATTCAAAATTATTTTTATTTATTCGAATTTAACAAATATTTTAGTTTTTTATTCAGCCTATTTTATTGAATTTTTTACACTGGTTTCAAAACATTCTTAAACTTTGTTTTTATTTTTGTTTAAATACGCGAACAATTTATCTTTCCTATTCCCTCAACAACATTAAATATTATGTTCTAATTTTGGCTTACAGATGTATTAAATTTTAATTAATAGTTAGATTCTCTCGAGAGAAAATCTAATCAAGCTTTTCTTTCTTTTATTAAAGAGAAAACACCTTATCGTTAATAAAATAAATTTTGGGTAGGCAAAAAAATTAATTGTTTAAACTTTCGTAGAAATACTCACGCGATACAACCAATACCATCTTGTCAGAAGCTATAGATACGCCATCCAAAACTGCAGTGCACGTATAGGTTCCTGAATCTTCAGCCCGTATACTATCAATACGTAAATTTTTATTTTCTTCAACAGCATTGATTGGCAATTCCTGATTATCCCTAGACCATCGAATCTATTGCACAATAAATTTTCAAATCAAATATTAAAAAATGTACTGTATACATCTGCTAGGAATATATGTATATATATACGTGTATCAAAAAATTCTTAGAAAATGTTAACAATTCTTTGAGTTTGGATCTTGGCGTAACCAACGATCTGTTGCGTCGTCACACCTACAATCTTTCCAGGATGGATAGTAGATTGCTTAAACGATTAGCGCAAGTTTTAGGAAGATTAGAAAACTAGAGAACCAAACAAAGACATTGGCATCTTGTTTAAACCCCCACCGAAATTAAGTATGGTTTAACGTATTTTAAACTTTATACAAATATCAAAAAGAATAAGAAAAATTATTAGTTGAAAATTATTACAGAAATCAGGAGAGAAAATTGTAAAAAATAATTATATCAACCAAAAAATTCCAAATTAATATGAAAAATGAAACGCACATTTTAAAATCTTGAGTTAGCATTTATTTTTCTACCTCTAAAAAAAAATTCTACATAATATTTAATAAATTACCTCTCCACCATAATCTGATGTGCATTGCAGATAAACTGTTTCTCCTTCGGTTTTATTCTGCAATTTATCTCCAATAAATCTCACTGAATTACTGTATGGATCTGGCGTGTCTAAAGTACATTAAGTTATAAGAAAATTAGCCTAGATTTTTAAAACTACTCTAATTGTCAAGTATAAAAACTAATATAGTATAACTTACTGCTAACAACCACATCTGCCGCACCTTCAGCAGTAAAGCCTCGACTAGATGTAGCCTTACAAGTGTAACGTCCTGCATCGTCCATTCTTATACCGTGGAACTAAATAATACAATAAAGAAATGGAAAAAAAAAAAAATTAACGAAAAATCATTGCTTATAAATATTAAACTTCCTTTTACCGTTAGACGTCCATTGTTAACAGTTGCGTGAGGCGGTAGGTCACGATTAGTCCCATACCATTCAAGCCTGGCTGACGGATCACCGATTGCCTCACATTGTATATAGGGGTTGCTACCAGGCCGGACTCTTTGTAGTGGAGGAGTCAGCATCACTTTTGGTCGTGCTGATTAAAATTAAAAAGAAAAAATTAATTATAAGTTCAAAAATATCAAGAAAGTGAAATATGAAGAAATGTATTACGATTCCTTTTACAAATAGTAAGTGATTATATATTTTCATTAAAACTATTACTATTGTCATTAGTTCAAAAATTTAAGAGGGATATTTTTTGTGAAGGAATATTTTTCGTTAGACTAGTTATTAGTGGTAGTAAGTTCCCACTAAAGAAGCTCATCCTTCGTGCCAATGTTGCTTCCTTCAATAATGTGTTTCGAAGAGGTAAAGTTTGAGCTAGGTTTTGTACTGGTGAGGGTGCCTTTTGGGTGGAAGTTGAGCGATTCCAATCACTCGGACCCAGTGGCGATGTCCAACAGTTGACAACCATCTTCGGCCCTTTGACAGGTAGTTACTTAGCGTCAGCATGCGACATACAAGTCCATCCCAGTAGCTTCTACTAGTCAAGGCAAATAGCGCATCTCCTAGCAATCCCGCCAGTAGTAACTAGCCGCGGATCTTCATTCACCTAGTTGAGCCCCCGCCCCATCTTATTGTGACGTGAACTCCACCGCCTCTTTTTGCCCCTCTTTACAGATAAAATTTCAGCTTGTAGTTTAATTAAAAATTTCTATTTTTTTTTTTTTACCTAATCAAAAAAGTCACATTATATCTGTCATATACCAATTTTTATAAAAAGTTACTATTAAATGCACCTTCTTCCTACATCAAGACCTGTATAAATCAGGTAAAAGGTGCTAGATTCTGAGGGGATTGACCACTGCGAGTAATATTGTAGCACTGAGGGTAATAAGTACTAGAATTTAAAATAAACAAGAATCAATAGAGGAGAGGTTATTTACATTGACAAAGATATAAAAATTTTTGACAACATAAACAAAGTTCCAACTTACCATAAACTACTATCCTAGCCACAACAACATCAATCAAAGAACCTCTACTGTTCTTCCTAAGACATTTATAATCGCCACCATCATTTTCTGTAACTCCTCGGAGAAAGAGGAAACCATCGCGTTCATAGACGTTCGGTGGGAATGGTCTACCATCAGCTCGTTCCCACGTAGATGTACCACCGGATTCTGGAATAATTAGAATAACTTTGTACTTGAAAAATATCCACACTTCAGTGTTTTTTGTTATTTTCCTGAAGAGATAATTCTATGTGTAGCTGCCATTATCTCCTAAATTATTGATTATCATCAACAGGTGAAAATGGCCAGCATTTGGGTCAATGACAGCCAATAAACAAAAAATAATAATGAAAATTTAATCCAAATACATTACTTAAATAAATGTTATCAATTGTTTTAAAATTTCTAAAAGTACAATCGATTGTTATGTTTTTTTAATATCTTTATAATGGTCCATGAAAAGTTGCCAAAGCCGTATTTAAAATACTTTGAATTCTTCTATTACAGTATGTGAAATCAGTTTAGAAAAAATTAGAAACAAATCCTAAAAAAACACTTAAGCTTTTTCGGACTTTTCTAAATGATTGATTGATTTGTAACATTTACTCAACCCCTTACACTTACCTTTAAAAACTGTAAGTTTTTGTTTAGGAGATTTTTAAAGGCTATGTTATGTTAAATCAAACTTAATGTAGCCAAACATATATTTTACTGTTAGTGGGTTTGGTTTTATTCTTCCATCCTTCAATCTCTACCAATAAATGATTGTCAGTATACTTTACGGTAACAAGAATACCATGCAGATCTAATGGCGTTTTTGTTGTCAGGATTATTTTATATCTTTCATGGAATTATATTAATGGCAGACAAATTATCTGTTGAAGCTCCAAATAGGGAAAAACATTCAATAATGGAAATGACAAAATGCAATTTTCTGTGAGAGAAAAGACAGAAAAAAAGGACTAAGAATTGCATAGAATATTTACATCCTATTTACTAATAGATCGATAAATCGAATATTTCTTACCTACGGTACATGAAACTTCGCTATTGTCACCGGTGTAAACTTCGAATTCTTTATAACCAGTAGGATACGTTGGTTGCCGTGTGGGCGATGGTACTGGTCCAATGACGTTATCATCAACTATTACCTGTTAAAACAAATTTATGCAAGTGAAAGAAACTCTGGCGAGTGCCTAAAAACTGCAGAAAAATCGAAAAACGTACAGCACTACATATACAGTCGCAAATCCTATGGTCTGATATTCTTCTAACTCGGAATATAGGTAAGTTATTTTGTCTAAAGGAGATAGATCCATATTTTGTTAGATTTTTTATTAATCATAAGAGCGCTTTGTGCAATTATTATACCAAGATTAATACAAAGCACTTGGATGGTAACTTTCAAACAGCCGGATAAATAAACACATTTTTAAAAACCACCAGTTCCGCCTCAAAGCAAATATTTCCGGAGAAAAATCGAAAACGAAAATCTGCCAATTACAATACTTTTAGTCATGACAAGTTGGAGAAAATACGTGTGATCGAAAAGACTAACATGAACAGCTTTTTCCCTGGTGCCTGCAGAATTGGTAGAAATACATGTGTATGTCCTTTCATCTTCTCTTGATACAGATAAGATTTCTTTTACTTGATAAGACAATGAAGGACTACCAACACCAGATCTATAAAAATAATGAAAACTTTATGAGAATACATTCAAGCTGATCGATTGCTAGTATTATTATGCATGGCTTTTTTTTTTTTTATATACATTGAAATAATGAAAAAAAATACTATTTTTATAGAGTTTATCGTATTACTTACGAAAAATATCTAGTGGCATAATCGTCAGAAAGCCAATTTACAGAAGGTGCTGGAACTCCGGTAGCAGAGCAGTTCAAAACTAGACGATCACCGACGATTAGGCTAATCGTGGGTCCAGGTGGTGTAATAGTGATTTCTGGTGGCGCGAGGACAACAATCTGTACAGAACCTTCAACACTGCCGACTGAGTTTTCTACTTTGCAAATGTATTCCCCACCATCAGAAAGACGTACGCTGTTTAGTCTGTTGTGAATAAAACAACGTGTGAATCTTCACATAACTTTAACTTATCGACATTTGAGTTATGAAATTGCTATTTAAACGAAGAATTTATATTAAATGTCTTGCTGCCTTCAATATTATGTAAGTTATCTATAATAAAACTTTGATGAAGAAAGTTGGTTGCATTTTAATGTTGGTCGACGCGGGAAGATGTCAATGCCACTGATTCAGGACGTGCAAAAAAAAAAAGGTCTGGCGACCATTTGAAAAACATGAGACAGTTGGACGAACAGTGTAGAGTAAGTAGTCTATCGAGATATAGCTGCACGTTAATACTTCCACCACTCTTGCAAGAAAGTAATGATGATAAAGTAGTTCTTTGCTTCACGGCTGACATGGGATGTTTGATGTTTAGGCAAAAAATGGTAATGGTATTGTAGGTAGTTTTTCAAGTCACCTAGAAGATAGTGCAATAAAATTGCGAAGTAAATATGGCTAATAGTCACGAAGAAGTAGCGATGACAATTATTTAGTAATGAATTTTCACTAAAAAAAGTTTCTATGAAAAGTGGTGTGCAACACACACATGTCAGAAGTGGAAAAATAAAGTTCTACGAAAATCGTAAAGCCATTCTCGAAGAAATATAAAAAAAACATAACCATTAATTAATGGAGCACTTTCGGTTTACCGGTTTTGACACCGGATTTCATTTGTAATACCTTAAAACGAAATACAATGTGGAACTCAGCATTTTTATGTTTTTTGAGATATATTGACTCCAAATTCACGTGAGACAAACTTACAACTCGGAATGTTTGAAATATATTTTTTTCTCATTAAAATTGTACAAGAGAAGGATGGGTACTTCATTAGAGAAGGCTATCTTCACCCCTGAAACCCTATAAAATGTTTTTTTTTCGGGAAGTAAACAAAGTTATACATATATATTTAAAGCTATTAAAAAGTAAAGAATGTCGAGCCATTTTTGAGAAATCTCAGAGAAATTGATAATCCATTCAATTTAGTAAGTTAAGAGAAAGGAAACCTGGAAATACCTGA
This sequence comes from Rhodnius prolixus, assembly GCF_049639745.1. Lineage (NCBI taxonomy): Eukaryota > Metazoa > Arthropoda > Insecta > Hemiptera > Reduviidae > Rhodnius > Rhodnius prolixus. Next base: position 3,953,160 of record NW_027411592.1, on the reverse strand, counting down.
GAACTCCATTGTCACTGTGGTAGACATTGCTTGGGAATGGTCTGTTATCTCTTCTAAACCATGTGATAGTGGGTGTAGGTATACCAGACATTGCTCTACAGTGTACCATCATACTTGTGCCAACGTTTAATTGTGTAAAATTGGTTGGGTGGATTTCTAGCGTAGGAGCTTCTCTTCCTAGTAATTAGAAAATTATTACAATAATATTAGTTTGCAGAAAATCCAAGGAACCATTTACGAGAAAAACTCAAAAATAGTGAAGTATCCTTGCAGAAAACACCTACTTCAGATTGAAGATCACTTCAAAATACTTCACACTTGGAATTTCAAAAAAAAATTTAATCCTCCTAACAAGAGTTAGGATCGGGAATTACGCAAAATACTTTAGAGGGAATCATTCCTCATTTCTAGAAGTAATCCCATTCAAGCTTCCCGGTAAAATGTTTCACAAGAAAGTTGCACATTATATGTTTACAAACAATATATGTTGTTTCGTTAAATTTTGTAGGAGCCGTTTTTGAGATAATTTCAAAATACTGAAATATCAATAAGAAGGCAATATCAATATCTAGAATATCAATACCTAGAAGTGGCCGTAATAGAATTTCCCTGGAAAATTTAGAAAATAAAAGTTTTAGATCTACAAATTCGCAACTAGTACAAAGAAAGAAAATTTTACGAGCCGTTTTCGAAAAAAAAATCGAAAAATTGTGTTACTAAAAGTGGTGTTTCCGGTCGACCTATTTTAACGAAAACCTAATCGTCGCATGTTCTTCTTGCACTTAACCGAAATATTAACGATTTTTGGTTTTGAGTTATGGTGGATACATGTACCCACATACATTTGTAAAAATCACTTAATCTGACGCAGAGGTCCTCAAAAAAAGTTTATATCCAGTGAAAACGGAAAATCGAAATTCTGCAAGATTACAATAACTTCTCTTATTTCAGTAGAGAAAGAGAATTCAATATGTACTCACTATCAACGTCCAAAACCGCTGATGCCTTCAATATATTGCCGTATTCTGATACTTCGCAAATATAAACACCACGATCATTCATTTGTATGTTGGGTATCCTCAGTTCGTTGCCATATTTCTGTAAACAATATATATTGAAGGCATTTATTTTCTCGGGTTCTAGATACTTGAAAAAAAAATATCTGTTTCCGGCAATTCTTACTACATATCATAACTCGGACATTCTTATAAAATACATTGCAAAGAATGGATACCTGCGCTCTAGCTGGTAGTTGTCGATCTCTTCCAGTTTTAGACCAAGTAATTCTCGCCCCAGGGCTAACTGGGCCACAATGCAAGACAGCTGTTTCACCCTGAGGGATTTTCTGATTTGCAGGTGTCACACTTAATGGTGGAGAGCTGAATCACAAAAATTTAGTACGTCATAAACTTTAAACATTTGAGGTCGTTTAATATAAATACTATCACAATCCATAATAATTACATTTAAATAAACAAATATATATATATATATATATATATATATATATATATATATATTATAAAATTAACAATTTTTTTAAATCATTGATTTTATATTGAATATTTTTGGGAAGTTCTTGCTAACTAAAGATTTGTTGTTACCATTTTAAAAACATATTTGTTAATTTTAAATTTTGCACAAAATCTTTTTTTCTTTTAATTCACTATTTTTCTGGAACATTTTACACTGTCTTTCTTGCCTATTACACAAGTACTCCAATTCAATATAAATATTTTTAATGACTACTCTAATACAATACAAGCATAATACGGGTGATTCCTTGGAATGGAACCTTGTAGTTTGCTCAATTGCCTTCCTAATTATGTTTATTTTTCGTGGCAGACCCAATCTAAAAACAACATGATTCGCTCGAATAGTTAGGCTGCACTGAACTGAAGGCTTTGCTCTACATTAAATCGTAAATATTGATTTTTATCTACTAGCAAAAAAAATATTTTTTTTTTAGCATTGTAAATTTGGATAAATTAATTTTACTATTTTACGTAAAAGTAAAAAGAAATATTACGGTTTAGATTTCACTTCAACGTAAGATTTTCCACTACCAATACGTCTTCCGTTTCTCTCATTGATTACTGTACACACATAAACGCCAGAATCAGAAGGCGTCAAACCAGGAATAAACAGAGTATTTTGGCGATCAACTGCTGAATATGGCAGACTAGAACCTTCTCGTGTCCACTGGTATCTAAGAGACAAGTAGAAGAAAAATATATAAATGGTTTAAACTTGTGCTTAAATTAATATGAAACTAGTTCTGAAACAATCAAAATTCAAAAGTTATTACCTATGATCTGGGCTTGGGGTCACATCACAATAGAGAGTTAAATTTTCACCTGCTACGGTATTCACTCTTCCAGGTGTAACTGAGACTGTAGGGATTATGCTTTCTGAAACCATAAAATTGTCATTATTCTCACTCTAAATTTATGTAGGTCTGTGGTTAATGGAAGGAAGGCTCTACATTCCTGACAGACTAATCGGTTGAGTGATTGTGAGAATTTGTTTGTTGAGCACTTTTTCAACTTTTCTTTTTCTATAGCATGCATTTACTTGATTAGAAACAACGGCAACATCCACAGAGTAAACTAATACGGCTGTTGTGTCATATGATAGTCTATCGTGTACCAACCTTGTTAAGAGTAACCAAGTCTTCTAAAGACTGTGTATTCCTAGTAAGTAGTATTTTGGACATCATGAGCCAAGAGTACAAATAATAAAGTATAAATCTTTAAGGGCTATTATTTCTAAGTCTTAGGTAATTATCTAACCGATGTGGACAATTTCTGCGACGCTGTTATCCAAATATACGATGCTTCCTATGTTAAAAAAAAGTGTGGGATCAAATGATGCATCTAGACTTGTGTATAACTGTGATAACGAAAGAAAACACGAGAAGCTAGACATGGTATCAAGTGACCAACGAAACGAGTGCTAGCTGTTCCCTATAAAGCTGAAGGTATATTGCTCGACCGAATTCTAGATACTTAAGAGAGCTCTTTTCTACCAACACTTGTATTTCCATTCCTTCTCGAACACTCTGAAAGCTAAAATTCCCTTCTGAGGGATGTTTGGGTGCGACAATATTGCAATTATTAATGCTGTGTGTTTGTTCGTTGTTAACTAACCGAAATTTCTTACAAGATGGTATTGGTAAAAGAAAACATAACTGAAACAAATAAGTATATCTTCAACTACTGTAAAATAATTGTTTAGACGCAAACTCTTCATCCCGGTTCCCTTAATGTGACCAAACTTACCTCGCACATATACAGACACTGTTCCATTGCGACTACCCGCTGAATTTCGGGCGATACATTCATACTGTCCTTCATCAGATCTTTCGGCAGCAGTTATTCTTATAAAACCGTTATATTTGAAAGCCTGGAAAAATTACCAAATAAATAAATAATAATAAAATAATTTTGAAAACGGTGAATAAAATAATAATTATTTTTTACTACTAACACTTGGATTGATTGGTAAATTATCAGTTCTCCTCCAAGCTATGTTAGGAGTCGGATTGCCTGTAGCGCCACACTGGATATCTATAGCTTCACCTTCAGTTACATCCACATAATCTGGAGTGATTCTAATTTGTGGTGGAGTATATAGTGAACGGTCATCTAGGAACATTTTTTTTTTTTAACAAAAATACTTTTCACAATGCAGATACCCTTCATAATTAAAGATTTTCTCTTCGAAAAGCTTTGAAAAACTTCTTTTTTTTTTGTCTACAAACGAAGAATGAAATTTTTCTAATTTATCTTAACATATCAAGAACGTTCCTTGGAAGACAAGTAGATAAAATTATGGTAGTTATAATCACAAGGTGCAGACTATTCTGAAGTGCATGTTTATTTTTATCCTTTCTACAAACTTAAGAATTATTCGAAAGCATGGAATAACAATATCATGTTAAATGTTTACATTTCAATAGTTTAAACTTACCTAAACTAATATTCCTATTGAATTCTTTTTGAAAACATAAGAGAAAAGAGGTATTATTTCTTTATTGGTTTTGTTTAAAACTTAGTCGGTTTAGTTGTTATAAATTATAAAGTTGCTTACCTCCCACAACTATTCTGACCAGAGCTGTATCTGTTGTATATCCATCGTAGGCTGTACAAATATAGACACCTGAATCTGATTCTTGTGCATTAACAATTTCCAAGTTCCCATAGCCATCATCGCGCAATCTATCTCCACTTAACTGTCCGTCATCTTTGCTCCAAATTATACGTACTGGTCTCTAGCGAGCAAAAAATTATAATATTTGATAAAGGAAAAGTTAGCTTGCGTAAAGCTTTAAATGTTTTGAGATTTTTGATGCTTTGTCAATGGTTGGACACATCAGATCTCTTTCTCCAACTTCTTGGTTACACAGATACTTGTGTGCTCTTATTTCTAGCTTTTAGATTTTCTTTAACTGGCTTGCTGAATTCTTATAAATGACCATGATTTAAGCTTGCGACAAAGATCATTAGTTTATCAAAAAAAAGACAAAGATTTTCTTTTAACCTTTATGAGTCTCGCGTGACCTAAGGACCGGTCTCTCCTAAAAAAACGATTAGGACTATTTTATCTATATACAAAATTTAGTCGGCCTTTGTCTAAAATTATAGAATACATCCAGAAGTTGATTATGAGGTCTGCCCTATTGTATTGTTTTATCTTCTTTTAATCTGTGTAAATTCGGAAAGAATTTAGTTTTCCTGTTGCTTCCTAGCTAAGGAAAACAGTTACTTTTTTTGAGCTTGGGAGCCAACTAACTCCCCTAGCTACATCTAGTTGGTACCGTTACCTGAATTTTCTGAGAAGTTGAAAATTCGGTGCCCGGGAACCCCTCCCCGGGAAAACACCTGGCTAATATTTTCTGCGCCAAGACCGAAGATTAACAATTGTCGGTTGAAAATAAAGTCTTTTATTAATGAATTGTGAGCACATTTGAATTTATATTTACAAACGTTTGAAACAGCATCAATCTTTTTATTTTCTTCATTAAACAGTCATTTTAATAAATGTCATACGAAACATAATTAAATCAAACAATTATTTTGGTCTGAACTTGAAAATAAATAAAGTATTTATAAGTATAAAGTATTTTCTAAATACTTTTAGTTTTAGATTTCCAATTTATAAAATGAGTTTGATTATTTTTGGAAATTAAGAGTATTATACACTTTTTGAAGTAAAAATCTTGGACGCCATAAATATTTGGATCTTGTGAAAAGAAGTTCCTTCAGGAATTTCAAGAATAGGCACAATTAGTCTCTTTTGCCCGCAATGCCAGGAGAATGTTCCAATCTAATTGAAGGAAAAGAACAACAAATTAAAAATAAAACAGAAAACTTAATCATTTCAGATTCGGTAGTACTCAATTATCGTTTGGTTCGAATGAATGGCCAGACCGCGCAGAAGACCGTAACTTCTCATTCTTGTCTTTAGCTTGATACAGATTTAAAATTTTCTGGAAGATTGGAACAATAAGACTATTGTCAAGCATATTCGGGAAATACGGAAGTAAATAGGTTGTCCAAATTAGGTGTCAAGATCCCTTTTATAAGTTCCGAAACCTAGTGTGGAAGAATATCATGGCTTCAGGGATTGATTACTTAGCGATTCAAGGCAACATTTACAAATATATATATAAATATATATAATGTCAACTAAAACTTACACCGAATACTGAGTCTGCAGTACATTGATATCTGATTGTTTCACCCAGTGAAAAGATTCTCTCCTGAGGATCTTCCGGTACAATGGTTATAATTATTGTAACATTCCTAGGAGGAGAAGGGGTTGAAGTATCCACTGTAAAAAAAATAAATAAAAATCATGTTTAAATCATTAAAAAGGCTTTGATACATACAATATAATTTGTTACATTGATTAATAATTGATTGACGTAATTATTATATCATTTTTGAAAAACTCTACATTTTTTACTCTAAGTGTGACCTACATTTTATTTAAAAAATTATTATGATGTATTAAGTATTATGAATGATTACATGCGCGGGATTTTTACTGGGGATTTCCCACTTATAAAGCCACATTCTTGATCATTAGACCAACACCCGTCCATCCTTGGCAAGATATTCTTACCGTAATCATACGGGGTACATTAAAATGATGTGTTGGTTGCTTTTATTTGATGATAAAACAAAGTTATCCTGATTCACCCACAACTATTCATTACACTACATTTTTTTAAATCTTCAATTATTATTATTATTATTTTATTTATTTATTTTTTATTTGAGGCGCGTCAACATCTAAGGTTATTGGCGCCCGGAGCTTTTTTCAGTGCACTGCCGGCCTCCGGACAGTGTTCTCTCGTTACAGACAACTCTGTCCATCACCGGACAGTGAGCTGTAAGAAGCTCCTAGGAAGATAAAATCTAAGGGTCAGCTGCTGGATTCGAACCCGGGACCTCCGCGTGGGAGTCCAGTACGCTAACCGCATAGCTAATCCCTACCCTACTTTAATTATTATTATTATTATTATTATTTTTGTTCTTTGCTGCACAAATAACATTTTGCGCAAAAGCTTTATCATTTACCCTGCTTTCGAGATCGTAATTGTGGTATTCTAGTTTAAAACTTGCTCTTACCAATTCTTGTCTTTTGCAGTAACAGAAAAGACCTGTTTCAAAGGACTAATCTTCAATAATACGTCTGCTCTATCTGTTCCAAAATTTATCTTGGGGCTATCTTTATGAGGTGGGTAAAGTAATCGCCTATTAGTAATAATTGCGAGCTTAATACCCTCCTAACTAATTAATTATGTTACCAGGATGAAAGCACATTCTTTGCTGTTAATATTTTTTTGATTGTATATTGAAAATGATTAAAATTTTAATTAATAGTGTAAATTAAATACATTTTTAGCCCTACCTTCTCTATCACATCTTTCGCCATACCATCCATATTTGCAAATGCATACCACCTGGTAATTGGCGTTCATCGAACATGATTGTTCGTTGCCACTGCATGGGCATACTTGGCAACGATTATTGTAATCCCTGTAGTACCCATCTGCACAATGCTGCACAAACAAATTGTTCAACGTTAAACTTAAGGTTAATTTAACTACGAGGTAACAACCTAATTAAACGGCTATTTTGGAAAATGGTTGTTTCATTATTTTCTTCATTCATTAATTTACAAATATTTTCGTTAGAGAGATGCAGCTTTTAAATAATAAAAACCTTTTCTCACTCACAATCTCGTAAAATACCCGGTTATCCCTACCCTACTCCTTCATAGAATAATTTGGCTAAAGTCAACCTTTCAGTTTTTTTTTTAAATTTGTTTTTTGAGCCAACAATGCGTAGTGCGGTGTTTTAGAGTAGATCTACCCATTCGAACCATCTTGAGGCCTTGTTTAATGTAGTTCTGCAAGAAATAGAGATATTTTTTTTCTTCACTGTCTTCACTAATACTTCTAAAAACTGAAATATTATTCGGGCAGCTAAACTCGTATGGTCATACTTATTATATTTTGAGTAGACAAGATCGTTGGAGCCCTCACTTCCGTTGGTATTCCTTCCTATTAGGCTTCAAGGTGCCCTATTTTTACGAAAAAAACAACATTGCGTTTCTAATGGTACAAAAGCTATCCAAAATTTGCAACATTTCTTTCTTTGCTCATGAAATGAAATTTATAATTATCTGTGGGGAGTATTTTTAGGTACCCATGTTATTCGTTAAGTATAAACATTATTCATAAATATATTTAACATTTCTTCCAAAGATTTAAACAATTTTATTTTGAGGTGCCAAAAGGAAAAGTTATGAAGCCAAGATCATTTGAATTAAAAAGACTCGAATTTCGTATTCTAATCTTAGAAGGCCTACTTACAAACTATTTACGTGTTTTGTTCTAATGCTATTACAAAAATGAAAATCCTTTAAAGTAAGAAATTTTAATTAAGTTTTGTGTTTTTTAGTAATTATTATTCGATGAGTAATCTTCTACTATTATATATTAGTTCTGAAAAAAAAAACCGAAATTTACTAAAACGAATAATAATAATGTTAATTACTTGGCAAGAGGTTCCTTTGTATCCTTGGGGACATCTGCAAATTTCTACGTCTAAGGCTGGCCTATCTGTTCTACTTGGGCCCGATGTATCAAGTGTTACATCACTAATAAAAGTAGCATTTGTCCAAGGCGTTATGGTGGCACGTACCAAGATTGCTTCTACATTGGATAATACCTTCGAATTTTTAAACCACAAAAAATATTAGAATTTTTTTTATATAAATCATTAATAACACTCTGCTTTATAAAGACACGAATTTGATACTGACCTGTAACATTTCTTCACGTGTTGCTTGTGGATAATGAGTTCCAGGTAGTATATGAACCCATTGTTCTCCATCTAACAGTTTCACCGTTCTTTCCTGCGTGCAAAGAGTTGATGAATCATTCATGTATATAATAAGATTTGTGGCGGAGTTGATGTAGCGGTAATAATGCTTAGATAGGAAGTCCAATGTTTGAGACCCACGTATGATTAAACTTATATTTATTTATATTAGTGGGCAAAATTATAAATAAAGTTGTGTTTTTTTCTTACGACAAAAAGGGATAAATAAAATCCATTTTCCAAACGTAATACTCAGTTAAAAAAAAAAAAAAATCTACTATGGAAAAATATTTCTAATTATTTATTCTATGAACCATAATTGTTTGGATTTCGTTTACGATGCTCAGACTAAATAGAACTCTGCACAGCTGGCAAGTTGAGCCAATAGATCACCATCAGGTTTTCCTCCTTCGCCCAGGGTATCAAGAGATGTTCTAGGAAGTCATGAATAACTCTACCTTGGTGCCTCTTCTCTTCATAAAAGATATTCTGAAGAACTTGCCCCCAAAATTAAAAAAACTAGGGAGGTTTTATTTATTTCTCTCCAATGGGTGGAGGCACAATAATTAAAAAGCAACTTCGTTATCATCTGTTTATTAGTTGAATTTTAATGTTTCTCGGATGATATTTATCTTGTTTTCCTATTTCTAGGGAAGATTTTTGTATTTTATTTACACTTTAAACACTTTGATTTTTAGAAATTTAACTACTGTTATATTATTTTTTAGAGTTTAAGTAAGTTACATCGTTTCTCAACTATCTTTATCTTGCGATTATCTTGGTATTTAATATTTTAATAATAGCTCCACATTATAAGTAACATTAACTTTCTTAAATTTAAATAACACTGGTCAAAAGTGAAACTGAAAAGAGAGCTTCCTAAAAAAGTTGAAAATAAAAATAATGTTCAAAAAAAATACATATGAGGTGAGAGGCGCTAAAGTACATCCAACAAAAATTAAAGCCGAGCTTTAATAGACTTCGTAATGAGACAATTTACTATAGGTGACCGCAGAATCTCAAAAAGGCTTGATAATTGGGAATAAAAGTAATTAATAAAAACCAAGACAATAAAAAATTTGGTTAAAATGTAATCATTTCTTCTGCAAAGAAACTTAGTCTTGTAAGCGATGAACGAAACGAAATCGTCGAATCATAGGACTCTGGTCGTGGTCTTAAAAAAACGTATTTCTAATTTGAAAGAAATGAACTTCTAAAATACTATTTATTAAAAACTTCAGTTCTTTAGGGAAATGTCACTTACAGTTACTCAAATCAAATCAAATTTACTTACTGTAAATAGAACGTACAAAAAATAGGAAAAATAAATTGTTTATCCAAGGGAAGGGACTTTAGCGGAACTTTTAAATCGTAATGGAATTTCATGGTGAATTTTAAATCAGTGAAAATTAAACAAGACAAAATTGAAACTGCTGTCAAATCAACAATAAATATTATCTCCTAATGGGAATTTCGAAGACTTTCAATTGGTTCTTTCTTACAAGCGAATAACGGGAATGAAGAAACTTACCTGTTTTCTATTATTCAAATCCAACGGTTCTGTAAAATACATTCCCAAAGTCTTGCCATTTCCTTTTATAACCACATCGTAATCAGTAATTGTATTCGCTGGGCTAGCTGGAGCTATAATGTTCTGGGTATAGGTAAGTGTACCTCCATATGACAGTGTCTGAAAAGAATATTTTTTAAAAAAAGTATGTAGGTATTTAATTTAAACTTGTAAAAAGTTTTAATTCATTTCACTGCTTCGAAGTTTCAATCTTCTGCAGTCTAAATTGGTCCAGTTGCTTAGCTAGATTATGATTGATAATCAACATGATAGGGATTCATTTAATTGATATAATAGGCAAGTATGAGTGATTATTGTAACATAAAACATCAAATATTTGTAGAAAGATTGCTGAATCATTCATGCTAGTCGAGCAAATACTTCGAAATGATTTCAACAAGTTTGTTATTAACAATCGTATAGCCCAGGGGTCGGCAACCCGCGGCTCGCGAGCCGCATGCGGCTCTTTTATCCAAATTGTGTGGCTCTTCAGCCTGCCCTAAATACTCGTACATTGTATATTTTAATTTTATTGAAAAGAATGAAAATTCCATTTATTAAAGGTATTTTTTCAAAAATAATTTTAAATGTGATAGGTTTGAAATTGAATAGAATTATACAATATCAAAATAAAGTACTTGATTTATATTGTAAGACTGCCGCCTTTTCATTCGTTAAGTTATTATTTACTTTGCAACTTGTAAAAATAACATATAAAACATTTAAATGTTATTGAATATCATAAAATACTAATTTGTGAATACAAATGATCTACAGAGTTTGTTTACACTATCATCCTTGCGGCTCTTGGTAAGATTTATTAAAATTATTTAAGGAGAAATGGCTCTCTACTTAAAATAGGTTGCCGACCCCTGGTATAGCCGAATAACAGATTAAACCATAATGAGTAAAAAATACGAATTGTATGAATAAAAAAATAAGAATATGGTTCGCTAGGAATTGTTGATCCTATACTTTTAGCTATATCTGTTGTAAGAGGTCAATTGTTTTGCGATAATGGTTCAGTTTGTTAGTTCAATTTGTAATTTTTGGCATTATGTAATGAATTTCAGGTTTTGTATTTTGGATAGCGTACAATTAAGATGTTTATGTCAAACTTAATAGGCTAAATATGCAAATAAAGCTAAAGATTAATTATAATGAATTTAATTTATATTTTTAAAATAATAATACTTGGCGTTTTGTGACTATTATAGTCGATACATCGTAAATAAAAAAGTAATTAAATAAAGGTGCTTAAAATAAATTTAAGGTTTTAAGTTATTTAAATGGCCTTAGAGTACCTTATCCCCGGTAATTCTAGATGGCAAGGACCAATATAGTCTTCGTCCCATGTGATGTCGTACTGGTTTAAAACCAATTTCATTCATGGCAAAATTAAGTTCAAAACCTCCACCAATTGATTCTGTTCGATTGCTTTAAATTAAAAATGAAAAACCACAATTAAAAACTTGATTATTCCTTAAAGCACAGTCCGCAGTAAAAACTAAATGCTTACATGTCTGTAAGTGAATATCCATGATTATGATCTAATATGGGAAGCGGAAGTGGGTTGTAATAATAATTAGATGATGCGCATTCTGTTGTAGCACCAAAACAATAACAGTCATGGCATCCTTTTACATTTTCATTAGTCAAATAGAATGTACCTGGTCTACACTGATCACATCTTCTGCCTTCTACATTTGTCTGTAAAAAATAATTCATTATTAAGAAATATAAGTATATATTTTCTATTATCAAACAAAATATACATAAAACTGGGTAAAAGAAGAAATAATTCTTGAATTACCTTACACTGGCATTCTTCGTAACTACAATCAGTACTCCAGTCTGTTGAACCTCTTCGGTCACAATCACAACGTTCTGGACCGACTGGTTCACAGCCTTCAGTAGTCACTTTATATCCAGGTTGACAATCTTCACATCTTGGTCCAATTCTGTTCCCTCTACAATTCTGTGTTTAAAATAATACAAATTTAAATACAGAAAATAAAAACTTTTTAAAAACATATTATGCTGGATGTTTCAAATTTCAGAAATAGTGTTTTTGTAAAAAAAAAAACGCTGGCTAACATAACGTTACACTGATCATATGTAACCTTTACCTACAAAAAAAAAAAAAAAAAGGTCAGGAGGTTTCTAAAAAGCTTGGTGTTAGATTTCAAGTTTCAACTGATTATAATAGATCGTTATTATTATAATATTGAAAGTAAAATTTGATCTCCTACGAATCATTACTCGAATTATACTTGTATGTTGCAGCAAAGCATTGTATTAAAGTAGAGTTTTCTTAAAAACTAATAATTTGCCACTGAAGCCCTTACGAAGCAGTCGCCAGAGTCTGGATCGCATTGTGAAGAGAAGCCACCGCAATCGCACAGATCACAAGTTCCTAGGTAGGCACCATCATCTTGTCTTGTGTAACCAGGAGCACAATCTTCACACGAAGTTCCAATGTAACCAGCCGGACAGTAGCATTCCTCTACTTCTAAGGCCCGCTCTTGACCAGTATTGCGATCGGATGCGCTATCCAATGTAACTGACTCAAGTCTGTAAAAAATAAAAAGTTACTCCTTTATTTTTATAGCAAAGAGACGTATTTATTGATAATTTTCAAATTTCTGTAATTTTCAACTTGTAACAAAATTATTCAGCACTTTTTGTTTTTCTAATGATTCTACCATAATAACATAATTAATAGAAAATAAATAATTTTAAAAAATATGCTGAACTTACGAAGCGGACTGGGTATGTGTGGTATATGTGGCTTTGATGTGTATAGCGGAAAGGTCTGCTAAAGCCATGAGGAAATGTGCACGATCTGACTGCGCTCCGTCGGTACTTCGTTTCCAATATTGTTCCAATAATGGAACACTTACTGTTACTTCTTGATTTGGTAAAACCGTAGTATTAGAATAATGAGTTAAATGAATGCGATTTGCCTAAAATAAAGATGGATCAATGTTTATTATATTTACAATTTAGAGCAAATTATTTAGTATTAAGTATTTGGAGTAATTATTAAGTTAGGTTAACTTAAATCATTAAGTTTTTTATCTTATTTGGACAATTCTGTGCACGTTTCGAACAATAAGCTCTTAATATGTACAAATTTTACTTAGAGATGGTGTATTAACTATCGTTAATTAACAATAATCTATATTCAAAAAAAAAAATCCATGTGCTATGCAACAGTCGCAACTTCAACATCGCCTTTAGGGTTTATACCAAACTCAGTGCTCAACGCTCAGATGCAAGAAATAGACGTCCGGCATAGCAGCATAACTTCTGAGAACTTTTGATTTTCCTAAAATTAAGACTTCATGGTATGTTGCGAGACACTTCACTCCAATAGATGTGGTACCGACACAATGGCGTTCCAGCATAATAAGGATTGCAGGTCACTGAGTGGTTTTTAAATTAAGCCGACAATGACTAGTCTAGGAGTTGAGGCCCACTTCTTGACCTTCTATCGATTCTCGATCCGCTTGATTTTATCTTACGTCATTTATTTTATATTTTCTGCATTGTTAAATAAATATTGTTGCTGCTACCAATCAAATTTGCAACAGTAATGAATAATACGTGTTTATGACGACTATTTGATTCTCAGTTCAAAACAAGATTTAGACATAGATGTGTGTGTTTTTCATTCAAATAAGACCATCTTATAAGATTATAATCTGTTTTACTAAAAATATGACTTCCCCAACACGTACCCCAAAGTTTTTTTTACCTTTTTTATAGATCAGCCTGTATTTTAAATATAAATTCATAGGAGCTATTTTTTAGTAAGACTGAAAAGTACTTTTCAATTCATTAAATAATCAGTGAAAATGAAAGTTCCTAATAAAATTATTTTATTTTCTATTAATTAAAAGTTTTCTTACACTGTAAATTTCTACGTCAGGGGCATTATTTCTTGAGCTTTGGCCGCCTGGTATTGGCACATAACGAAGTTTGTATTGAAGTGTACCACCGTACGAGGTAATCTTATCACCGAGAAAACGATCAGGTAATGACCAATAATAAACCTGCAAATAAAAAAAAAAAATGTATTAATAATTTTCTTTTATTTTAACCAAAATAATTTTACGATAATTTAAGTAAACTACTCGTATAAGTGTACTTTCATCAAAGACCAATCGAACTGAATGGTTCAAAATGAATGTACTAAATACTCGTAGAGCGATTTCTCAGTATTGATTGACTAGTTATTCGTAAAGGTTTCCAAGAAAATGGTATCTCTAATCAGTGCCATCGTTTCCCACCTAGGTATATACTGTATTGGGTGCGTTCCACTTGGCGACCACAACGACCAAAACATACTTTCAGGCGTTCCACTTGGCGACCGCGGTCGTTGTGGTCGTGGCGAAAACGTCACTAATGACGTCATTATTTTCGCCCACACAACGACCACAACACCCCACCTTAAAAGCTGGGTCGAAGTGGGCTTTCAGAGTTGGCGCAATTTTTAAAACAAAATATGGCGACCGAAAAAATTATCTCATGTAAATGAAAGTATTATTTCATGTAAATAATAGAATGTGTTTCTCGAAAGTCGACAAAAAATAAATAAATAAATAATTACTTATCCCTTTACATACTAAATCACTGAATAACACAAAATCATTTACCTGAAATAACTTTTAAATTCTTCATTTGAATAAAGATCAATTACTCTGATAGCTAATAATACGTGGCCTAAGTTTTCGCTTTTTATCATTGCGATTTTGTAAAATTGCATTCCACTCTTCATCGGAACTAGATAAAGAACTTTCTAAAGCATTATTAATAAATATCCAACTGTTGCCACAAAAGACACTTTAATTTTATTTAAACGTAAATTTTATAAATACTCCAAAATGCAATATAAAAAATTGAATTATATATATTCTTTTAATATAAGTCAACTTTACCAATAATTAATAAAGTTTATTATAACTGCTTATAAATGGGGTTTAAATTAATCAATAACCTCTTCAAGCTTCTAACTTATTTTCGAAGCCGCCATATGTAATGTTTACATGAACGGTTAAAACGCCCACAGTCCGTTCCACTTGGGTTTTCGATCGCAACGCCCACAAGCAAGTGGAACGGCCAAAATCGCGGTCGTGGTCGTGGTCGTTGTGGTCGCCAAGTGGAACGCACCCATTGTGAATTAAATATGTTTCTCGGATTCCAAGCCTGTTGAAATGTTGCCAAAATATTCGGTAAAAACAAAGTCTTGTGAATATTTCTTACCGGACAAAAGATAGGGTAGATTTTTTATTTTGAAATATTGGTGATTTGCTTTTTCACTGCTTCTGCGTATTTTTTGTTTTGAAAAAGCGGATTAAATGGAAATCATTAAGATAATTTTGAATTTTCTAATTGAGTTTAGCATATACAAACTTTTGAAGCAAAATAATTTAAAAAGTTGTACTGATTGATGATTTTATCATTTTCATGCATTATGTTTAACTTATAAAAAATATTTTTTTGTATAAATCCAATAATATTTGTTTCTTTGATTCAATCGTAAATTTTTGCAATACCTGCGGATCAAATCCAATATAAGTTAATGTCCTTTCCACAGAGTCAACATAAGGAATAAACGTTTCATTAGAGTCCTTTGAAATTATTTTGAAGTTTTGAACGTCACTGTAGAATGCTGATTTTATCTAAAAAGTGGAAAAGAATTTTGTAAAACGTTCACAGATGAAAGATATCTCAATCTTAATCACCAGCACTAAAGATTTGATATACACTTGAATTATAACACAACTTACCTGTTCTCTATATAAATGCGAACTTGCGCACTGATCAGTTATTCCCATACAAAAACAATGTATACATCCTTCAGCATTTTTATGTAATAAACTAAAAGAATTGTTTTTGCATTTGTCACAATGTTGTCCCTCCGTGTTAGCCTATAGATTATACAAGGAATTAAACGTAAATTAAAAAAATTGTATTGCTCTTATTGTATCAAGGTACATTTGTTGAAAGATAGATAATTTACCTTGCATTCACAATAGCCACTACTGTCTGGATAAGGGCTCGCTGAACCGGCTGAGTTACATTCCTCTAGGTCTGAAAAGAAAATTGATGAAATGATTGCTTAACTAATCTTGATAATGCATGGAATTATTTAGTGATAATAATAATAAAGAGAAGGGATTAGCTTAGATAGTAACGCGGTGAACCAGTAAGCCAGCCGGTGGTCCTAGTTCAAATCTGCCTAGTTGCCCTCAGATTTCCTTTACCTAGAGGCCTTTACAATTCACTTTCCATCGCAGTTCAGTGTTGCTCATTTTGATTTTTATTTAATATTTAAAAAAGAACCTCAAAAAAAAGTCTCAAAGGTATCTATATATGAATAGATTTTCGGGCAAATCCTTAAATGAAGTTTTATTCTTAATTGCAATGCTTTTCAAACTTAAGCTTTCAAATAAAAGCTTTTTTGTTCGAAGAAAATCATTGAAGCCATTTTGGAAATGTTATACTAAACATTAGACTGACTTCAACAAAAAATTGTAACCTAAACGACAGTAGTACAAAAACAAAAATGGAACCAAGTTTAAACTTTATACGATGTTTTATTTTTAGAATATTCTATTCCATATAATTCACCCATCACACTACCCACATTCTAGAGCAATTCTCCCCTCTCACCTGAAGAAAATTATGCAACATATACGTGTAGTTATTTATGTGAATAAAACCAACCTATTATTTTACAATAACTTCCGGGTTGTAATGGATTTCCGCTATAACCATCTTCACATTCTTCACATCTGCGACCTTTGTATCCTGTCGGACAATCGTCACAGACAATATCCATCCTTGAATCTAGGTGGCATGTAAGACTAACTCTGAAAGAAACAAATTTTGATTAGACAGTTATAACAAGGATATTTTTGTTTTTTTAAAAGTGCACTTTTTTTGGAAATAAAAATTTAGATAAAGTGAAGAGATATTTTGATTGGTCGATAATGGGATGATTGAAAACGAGAAAAGATATGTAAACAATTTTCTATAGACAACTTTCGCATTCTCAAATTCACGTTAACAGCTTTACTCCAGGTTTGCTGTCTATAATTACAGCAGCTGCACTTTACTCACAGTTATTCTATCTATAGGTACTTGTTGCAGCCTCATTAGCACGACTACAGTCACATTGAATTCTATTCAACATAGAAGAAACATAAGCTATAGTTATTATAGAAGCTATCTAAAAAACCATAGGTTTAGTTTTTGCCGAGGCAAATTAATACACATGTGAAGTTTGTGAGATTAAAAGCTCCGGAAGTTCTTGTGAGCAGAGTAACACAAATTGGTAAGCGGCTACACTGCCTTAGACAACTATCTTTCTTCATTATTTAGACTTTTTAATGTATTTTTTATTAAGAGAACATTATAAGTAATAGTATGATTTAAAAAAAAAGAAGATATTTACTGATTTGATGGAGGATATGTGAGCGGACATGGACATAGCTCGCATGATCTTCTCCTCGGATCGTAATATGTACCGGAGACACAAGGCTGAGCCTTTGTACATCTGCCAAGCCAACTGCCACTTCCTCTGTGGTATCCTTGATCACATTGCTAAACAGAAGCAACTCATATTATATATATACACAACCCGTACACAACTGTCCTACCGGACAGATTTAATAAGTATATATATACAGGGTGAACCAGTAAGTATTGTCAATAGGCCTACTGCGTGTCGTACATCTAAAGTGGAGTTCAATGACGTATTGGCCAACTTCATATTTGCCAGCACCTAGGTCTGAAAATGATCACATAAGAGCCTAAAGAGTTTTCTTAAAAATTTCGATTACTTTTATTTTCCTAGGTTCCGGTGGAAGATTAAGGCAGTTTAGAGAATAATTTATGCTTCAAAATGGAGTCAATTTTTAGGAAATTTATCTGTCTTTCTAACCATGTCATCAGAATCGAATTCGCACTAAAACTTTCTGAGTTTAGATTCTGACATTTTTATTTGAAAAAAGTAATGATTTTAGAAAAAAACTTTAAAGTGACGTCACTCAAAAACAGAGGAAAATATTAAGTTGGCCAATACGTCATTGAACTCCACTTTAGATGTACTACACGCAGTAGACCTATGGACAATACTTACTGGTTCACCCTGTATATATAGAATTAACAAATAAATAAGTATGAACATGAGTTTACTTATATTATTTTCCTAACTCGACAAAAATTGTCAGATTTTGTTCAGAAAATAAAAAAAAACTACCAAAAAGTATTAAAACCTATGAATACCCGATATGATGATGTTTAGTCGCAAGGTATCACCGCGGGAAGAGGAAACGGCGAAGTTAAGTGAAAGAACCTCCCCTAGCAATTGTACGAGGGCAAATCTGGTGAATAGATCTTTACACAGTACGGTAGGTTCAGAAAGCATACGATGGAGATGATTAACCTACAGTTCCAATGCAGATATGTTTAGAGGAGCAGGAATAGAAAATAGCCAATGACATCGTGTTTACATGCGTTGAAATCGCTATATTGCAATATGAAACTTTAGCATTTTGAGGCTAGAGGAGATCATACCGCAAAAAAAACAACTAGTGGGGTGAAGCTCTTTCTGGTCCTCTGAACCTCGTAAAGAGGGGAAGCTTCATTTACTAGAAGAGTGTATTAGCAGTTAGTACAGCTCCTATAGGCCTTAGGAAACTGATCCACTGGGTTAGAGTCCAATCTAATGTGATGGGGATTACGGTTGAGAAGAATGGGGAAAAGGCAAGAGTTGAAAAATCCTAAGTATTTTTAATTTTCTTTGTAAATGTTAATGTTATTAAACTGCACGCCACAGTAAAGGTTGATCAGATTGTTTTTAAGGGATTAATATGGATTCTGGTGAGAGTCGTTCGGTCCGATTAATCTATGTTGAAGTAGTAGTTAGATTGTTTAAATAAAAATAATTAAACAGTATGGTATTTGATGGTAATTTTACTTTTCTCTTTTTTGTTCGCTTGAATTTTAAGTTAATTTCACAAACCTCACAAGACAATCCAGTATAACCTTCAGGACATGTGCAATGTTCTACAAGTGCTGCTTTCTCAGTATCTACGGCAACTCCAGCTGACTCCACAGTAATGTCGTGAATGTTTACAAAGTGTCCAGGGCCCCAAAAGTATTGCACTCTAAAAGAACACACACAAAAAAAAGTTGTTATTTAATAAAGTGCCATCTCAAAAGAATATACAAATATTGAATTTCCACAGTGCTAACGAGATTTGTGAGTTGCTGAACTCCTTGACTTCTTTTTCCAAGGTTTTCTCGTGAACCGAATCTTTAAAGATTAAATCTTTTCTCGCAGATTTCACTAAACTTACTGCATTAACCATTCATATAAAAGCCTACAACAGCTGTTTGAAATTTCATTAAAACTCTGTTCCCTTATATTAGAAGGCTTTCCAGGGAGGGTTTCTTAGGAATTTCCTTAGAAATATTGAACATTGATTTTAAAGAGAGTTTATCGCTTAGATCCAAACAACTGTTTCTTTACACTGACCTATGTTAGTGCCAACGTATATTTCGCAGAAATTTGAACTTGGAAGAGAAAAAAAAGTTAGCACCCGGGAAATTATGTTTAGAAAAATAGTGCTACTGTTCACAGCAGAGTTTTGGCCTCAGAAAGATACTAAATACTAAATGCACATATAGTGTGAAGATAAGAGAATATTTTAAGTATATATCAAATGAAATAGCAAAAGGAAGGAGGAAAAGTGGAGAGGGGAAAATATGATGCACTTGGGTCGATGTTTGGCTGTTTGCAGAAGAGACCTCATTGTGTCATCTGCTGTTAGCAACTAAGATAAATATTAAACTTAAACTTTTCTCGATTTTTCCATACAAAAACATGCACACATAGAGAGACCAACTTATAAATACCACTTTTTCGGACTCAGGAGATCTAAAACGGATATTTCCAATAAAAATTCAAAATAGAAAACATGGACGATTACAATAACTTCTCTCACTAGTGGAACAGAGTGTCCTATTTCGTAAGTAACTAAACTGTTAAAGTATAGAAAAATACTGGCAAATGTATTAATTTTTTTTATTAAATTTTCATGACGGTTTCTTTTTTTCCCCAAAATAAAATAAATATTGAACAGCTACTTACTTAATTAAAATATTTTCAACATCTTCTAATACCATCATAATCTCTTCCCTGGTAGCTCGTTGTCCAGTCTGAGGCGACGTCCATTCTCCGCTTTCAATTATATGAGCTGCTATGTTCAACACTCCATTGCTACCAATTTGCGTGGCGCTGTTATAAACTATAGTTCTATTGTTGCCCTGAAAATTTTTGTAAACTATTACTAACTTGGTATGTTTAAATTGAAATCGCAGAATGATAGTATATTTGGAGGATCAGGAATGTTTTTATTTATTTTTTCTATTATGGAGCGTTATCGGCAATGGTAGTTTCTCGGCGCCGGTACTATGTCCTCCCCTAATCGAAAGAAACAAACTACCTAATCAGTAACTGTGCTTGATTTAGGAGAGATGGTAAAATTTGCATCTATAAAGAAAAGTAGAGTTCTTCAGGAATTCGAACTTAAAACATGTCCTTAATTCTGTTCTCTTGAATTTTTCTTACTTATTTATAGTAAAATAATTTATTGCATAAAATGGTAAATAAACAGTTATTTGAGAAGAAATTCTGAATTAACACCATGTTAATATATGCTAAATTAAAACACACTGTATTAACTTTTCCTTTTTTTTACTTTTATTCAGAATTGTTTACCGGTCCTAGTTTCTTACTTCATGGAGAAAAAAAGTGGCATTTAAGTAAGCGCTAATACATTTCCAATTAATTCCAATTAATTAATGGTTTTTCAAAGAACTGTAGAAGAGGTAAAACTTCAACTAAACATTTCGTAAAGTATCCGCCTAGGGATATTGAGAAGTCAAGATAAATTGTAGGATCCCGTTTAAAAAATAACACACTTGACACGAGAGTAAGTTTCAGTATTTGCAGTACAGCTTTATAATCGTAGATTTTCTTCAAAAATGTTTTATTTTCAATAAAAAAATTTATTATAGGCAAACTATGAATTTAAAATACTTACGATTATTATTATATCTGGACAATCGGTAACTTGATTACTTGGAGTTTCAACAGCCACTTTATATCTTATATAACCACCATAAGATTTCAGTTGATTATGATGATAGAAATCAGGGAATATAAAATATGAACAAGTGTCCCTCTGATCCTGATAAGGTAAGCGCACCTACATAATTGAAAAAATTATTGAATTACCAATAAAATAAAGAATAAAAATAAATAAATAATCTTTCTATATTTTATATTAATGAAATAATATTTATATTTCTCAATAATTTGGTGTTGTTGCTATAAATGGGGAGTGATGGGTTGAATTGTCATGATGGAGTAACGAGTTTTCACATGATATGCAATTTTCATATTTTACTGGCAGAAAAGTATTGGTGAAGATATTAGAATATAACAAGTTATTATTTTTTGGAACCTCTCTTGATTTTCTTAACTATTTATTCTCACATTATGAAATTCACACTAAATTTTATTCGCCTATTAATTTTTAATTATTTAATTTTTGGAGCTTTTATCTAGTAATATACGTATATTTATTTATCAATTCAATTTTGAAAAATTTTAACTCTAATTTATATGTAAATCATATATTTTTGTTTCTTCCTGTTCATTATTGAAATTTGTTACTCTCTCTTGTCGTAAATCTTTCCGGTTATATTGAGGCCTAGGATTAACTCTGCTGTCAGTGGGCTGTATCACTCTGCTAGTTTATTGCACAGAAGCCTGCCAATGTACTTGACAATCAATTTCCAAAAAGTTTCTATTTTGAAAAAGAAATCCTCGAATGCTCGTCTTGGCGGTGAATAGCAGGACCAAGGAATTGGATTAAATGTAAGGAAGGTGTAGCAATCATTGCGCAAATGTCGTTTAAGGAGTGGGGTATTTTGCTGCTGCAAGTGGTAAGCGGTTTGGGGGTCACTCTCTTTCATGATGCTTCCCAAAACAAATAAATGTATTTACAATAAACAGCTGTTCTTGGCATTCTAGTGTACTCTCAAGTTATAGTATATTAATTATGCTCGGCTTCGTGGAGTTCCGGGTCAAGCAAGACAGTATGCTGGTGTTCCCTCTGTGGCAGATGCAGCACAGAACGAAACATTAGCACTCGTGTTTGGCCAATGTCCTGTAAGTAGTATGCCTAAAAATTACTCGAAGGCACCACACGTGTAACACAAAACAATTAAAGCTGACGGAAGAGATCAGTTTGATGGCTCCGATTTTTTTTTTTTAATTTAAGTTAGGTAAATAAAATATTTAATAATAGTTTCAGCTTTCAGTTTCAGTTTTTATATATTTTTCTATTTCTGCTTTTATATTTGTAAATTAGGGCGTATTTACCAGATCAGCTATTTTGTTTTGGCTCTGTTCTGTGGTAATTAAGATTAGTAACCAAATGTTTTGAATTGATGTAATAGCAAACTCCTGGCAGACAGCTAATAGCCACTGCTATATTGCTTTAATTATTTATGTGTTTAAATATTGAAAAAAAAAAAAAATTAAATAAAGTGTTTATTATTATTTTTCTTAATAAATTGCTATTTAATCATGGCCTATTCGCTATAACTTGCGTTAATATTGATTATTTGTATACCTAATGGACCCTTACACAACTGTCGTACTAGACACAAGCTTAATTACTTATTATAAATTTCCACCATAGAATTACAAAAAATAAAATTAAGCTGCGGGCGAATGAAACCAATGAAATCCCAAAATTTAGTACTAAACTTGTGTTGAAATTATAAATTAAACCTGTTTTAAAACATTTTTTCTAATTACTGACAACTATTTTCCTTTAGATCATCCTTTTGCTGTTTTACTACTATTTTTAAGACCCATCTATTTCAATAAAAAAGTACTTTTACTGATCAATGGATTCTGAAGCCTGTGAACATAAAACTGTAAAGTATAAATCTTTAAAAGGCATACAATTTTATGAGAACTGGAAAAATCGCCTATATATAGAGTTTTGAAGACTAGCTAGATTTTTAGAGATTTGCTCCAAGTTGTTACTTAATGTTTCTTAGTTTTCTCCATGGCTAAGAGCACTCATGAAATTTTATCTCTATCATTTGAAAATTTGTTCACGAAAAGTGATTTTAATTCCTCAAACTGTGGGCCCACTTCCCTTTAAAAGTTTCACTCTGTCTTAATAACTAAATGACCTACCTCGCTTCAATGTTGTGGAAAAATAATTGTCAGCAATTAGAGAAATCACGCCAAATTAATTAAATTCAATACTTACGTTGAATACATGGTCAGAAATTCTGTTTGCATACTGTGAGAGACGCGGCGTGTCCGATGAAACGACATACCTGTTACCAGCTCTTGCTACGTTTGTTAATTTTATATTATGTATAGGTGATGGCAGCTATAAAAAAAAGAAGAAGAATTTAACAACCAAAAAACTAAATTATGAATGTTATTTAGTATTCAAGAAAGTATAAGCATATTTACTAACCTGTTGTTTGTAGAAATTAGCACTTGAGCATTGAGTAGATACTCCAAAACAAAAACATCTAATACAATCTTGTGGATTTTTTGCTAATTCATTGAAAGTACCTGCTTGACATATATCTCCTCGAGGAATTACAATTACCTGAGTATTTGGTTGGACTAGTATCATATTTAATGAATTTTGACATTCACAAGTATAGTCTCCCTGATCAAATATCTGAAAAATACAATAAATAAATAAAAATAAATTATGATTTTAGCAAATGACGAATGCAAATGATCTCATCAAGGCAGTACATTGTTTTTGTCTTTCACTCTAGCTGGAAAGTATGACTGGTATGTATAAGATAGATCTACTAGAAATTTGTTATTTATTTTGGATGCAACTTCAAAATACTTAGGACATTTAAGGAAACAAGGAGATTGATGGGCTGGCCGTAGGGGCTTCTTACTTACCGTAGACGGAGTGGATTTCTACTCCGAATAGAAAATGATCTAGATCGATCGAAACCCAGAGTAATAATTGTTTTTTGAGATAAAAGAAAGTAGCAACACACTGTTCAATCATTCCCTACCGATTCACAGGTACAGCTAAAGGTGTCACATTTAGATCGGAGGGATTGGACTTCTTAATTCTCTCACCCTCTTACTCGCTCACTCAGACCCTCACTTCTGTTTTGTTGAATTGCTCACCTGAATATTTTTACACACCAATATGCCGACTCCATTTGAACTAGTTGTAGTACATGTATCTGGCAAGTGTCCCCAGTTTCTTCTGAACACTACAGTAGGAACTGGTACACCGCTACATTCGCATTCTATCCTTAAATCAGCTCCTTCAGGTAATTTCATTAATGGTGGAGGCGGTCTAATTGCAGCCACTGGAACTGAAAAGTAAAAACAATATTTACTCGAAGAATTTAATTTTAATTTTTCTAATAGATGGACAATTTTTCTAATGGCTTTAGATGGACAGACCACTGTGTCAGTCTATTGTAGACTACACCATTAATCCGTAGGAAGTTTATAAGAGTTTTTCTTTAGAGTATTGCAAGCCCATAATTTTTTTTTTAATTGGAAATGAATGAAATTAATTGCAAATGTTTAGATAAATAGGACTTGAGAATGCGGTAGTGCACAGTAAATTTGCATATTGCTAAGTTAACATATTTTATTTCTGATATAATTAAGGATGTTGGCTGTGTGAGGAATATTTTAGAAAGAGAAGGATCGACCAGCGTTTCCACGGAAACGTTTTTAAAGACAAAGCAACGAAGTTATTCTTCAACACGAGTATTTCAGGCCGCAAAAGATTTGAGGCGAGCCTCGTCAAAGCAAAAGCACGCTATTCTCAGAGAGTTTTGTAGCTTAATAGGAATGCTGCAGACGTTAAACCTAGAAAAAAAACATTTCCTGTAGTTGCAACAGACTCTTGCACCTTTCCTGCGATAGAGCTATGAATGTAAGCCTGTGCACAGTGACCTGAGAACCTCTCTTGTAAGCCTTTTTACCTTATCGTGATCTTCTGCAGAAGATATTAAGGTCATATTCGCTTACTTTCCAGTCGATACTGAAACTCCTCAAGAGAAATAGACTTGGAAGCGGGTATTAGATTACATAATTATTTCTATTGCTTAGAGGCGTAGTTCTTGTAGGCAGGATTGTGAATTGAAAAATATTGAAATTGAATTGGAAGTGTAAGGGTATACCCCCTTTTACTGGTGAACATAAAGCCATACTCGACCAAAGTTATTTTCTAAAAACATTAGCGACTGACGAAAAACATTTTTTAAAACTGAATTTAAAAAAAAGTACAAATATTTTTTACGATACTCACAACAACCAATTTCATCAGAACCATCTTGACAGTCCCTTGATTTATCACAATGAAATGATTTAGGAATACACTGAGTGCCACTAAGACATCTGAATTCTGTACCATTGCAAGGACCATCTATATAGATATATTGTATTAATAAATTTGTAGTTAGTACATACTCACTTAGGAAAAATATCACTTTCTGGCAATATTTTTGTTGAAGAAACTATTACTTACTCGGAGGTAAATTACAATCCTTTTCATCTGATCCATCGCGACAGTCATCATCCCCATCGCAAAGCCAAGACATTCGAATACACATCTTATTGTCACAACGGAATTCATTGGGTTCACATTTCATGTAACCTATTTAAGAAAGAGATGCATTAATATTTGGGAGTTTAATAAAGAAACTAATTTCAAACTAATTGGTAACGAACAATTAGAAGGCGAAAAATAGTGTGGAAATGAAAATGGAAATATTAATAAATCTTCATTCATTCCTCGAATCTGAACTGAAATGAACAGAGTAATGCTGCACGAGAATCGAGACAAATCTCGGTCTCGTCTCGGTTTTTCAAATATTTATTTTTAGCTACAAAATTATAAAATTGTGTTTTTTATTAATAAATAATCATTACGGGTACTGAATTAATTATTAAAAGATACGATTTTATTATCTAAGTTCAATAATACTACAGCTACTTGACTTCGAATTACATAACTTTTTTATATCATAAATTTCACTATCATTAATCTAATACTTTAAACTTTGATATTATTTGAATTATATTTTAGAATGCGGGAAGTTTGTTTGTTTTTTTATTTTTTGTTTTATTTCACGAATCGACTTGTCTTAGCTGGCAGATATGTTATTTAGGTCTTTCATTTGGCGAGTTTTTAACATCTTTTTGAAATCATTTAAAGATATATATATAACAATAATCGTAATATATGATGCATTGAAGTGTATTTGTTTTCTTTTACACACATTTTTTTTCTCTTTATATCAATATCAATATATAAAAAAAATAATTATTAGAAAATAATAGCAATTTTTGAAAATATTATTAATACCAAACCATTTTTTTATTCATTTTATTGCCTCAGATATTGGGTTCATTTTTTTTTTCATTTTTAATACTTAAAAAAAAAAAAATCAAAAAACCGAGATATCTCGACGAGACCGAGACCGAGACGAGATTTGAGCGGCCGAGACCGAGACCGAGACGAGATTTGAGCGGACGAGACCGAGATCGAGACGAGACACTTGTCATATGAGACCGAGGCGAGACTTTATGCAAATCTCGCCTCGTCTCGGTCTCGTGCAGCACTAGAACAGAGCATTTTTTTTTTTTTTTCTATGGACAATATGAAGAATTTTGGTTGATAAAGTGTAGGGGACAGAATTATAGTTTTTCAGAATTATAATTATTATACACATAGAATTATATATGGGAATAGGATAATGTAGGTAAACAGTAAAAGAATGCAGTGTCACTTAAATTCTGGGAGCATTGTTCGCGCCGTCGGCAGAATGGTGGGGCCTGGAGAGTGTTGTGTGTGTGTGTGTGTGTGTGTGTGTGTGTGTCTATGTGTGTGTGGGCTCTGGCGTGAAAAGAAAAACAGGAGAGTGTAAAAGAAAGAGTGGCTGGTGCCGGATGCGAGACAAAAGGAACTACCGGAGACAGTTCAAGATTTTGACAAGGCATCCTAGAGCTGCGGGTGGTAGCAGTGGGTAAGCCCAATTTATCTGATTACCTTTGGGGTTACCACTCTCTGGGTCCCGGCAGACTGGGTGACGGGAGGTGAGGAGTGCCCCTGAGTTTCGTTAGATTAGGGTTTAAATACATTTATATTTTATATGTATTCAGTTTTGAGAGTATTTAGTTAATGGACTATATTATTATACATGGATTAGTAGTTAGGATAGCTAATATGGAATGGTTGTACTGGGCCATTAATTGCTTGGCAGTATTTCAGTATTTTTGTATGTAGTTCAATTAAAGTGTTCCAAATTCTCAACTGATGGTCTTTGATTGACACCCCTAAAGCCAGGGTAAGGAAATGATTACAAAAGAATTAATAGATATTTCGACAACAAATAAAACAAATCATATGGGGAAGCGGTGATCATCAGGCCTTCCTTTAGTTTGATCTCTTGAAATATCCGCAGTTGGTTTTCTAATACCAAGAGAATTAAATAAAAATAGAATTCCCAAAACTCAGTGAATCTAAAGATATTTTAAATTTTACTATTGCGAAAATTAAATACACAGAATAATAAAAAATTATCACTCATAATCGAATTTCTTCTTTGAATTCTTTATAGAAGTTGACATCTATAAAATGGTATGTATTAATATGTTTCCTTTTCCCAAAATGTATTTTTCTAATATTTAGGAAATAATAATTAAGCAAGATTACAGAAGAATAGATAAATAAATAAAGCAAAGTTATCTACCTTCAAATAATTCAATTGAGCAAATTAAAAAAGAAAAAAGTTTCATTGTTCTAATTTTGGGTTTGTGAAGTCTGGAGAAAAATAAGTTAAAACTATAGTAAATCAACTAGATAATCCGTTTCGTTATTTCCATCTTCAAAATAAGATTAAGAACAAACTCTAGGAAACAAAAGTAACTCAAATATTTTTAAAACTTATTTTTGGATAACTGAGGAAATTTATTTGACTTTGGATAGGGTATTTCAGGTAAATACCGGATATTAGAAAATCTTCGATTTTTGTTCTTTGAATTCCTGACAGAAGTTTTGAACATTGTAAATATGATTTGCATTTATATGCTTTCTTCCTTTTTCTTCGGTACTGTGTACTTGATTAAGTTGAATCTCTCAACGATGAACATTTCCCTCAATGATGAACATTTTTAGGGGTTTAGAATTAAATATCTACAGCGGACAATGTCTTCAAATATGTCAATTTTGCAGCAATTACTGTCATTGGATCTAAATAAAAAGCTTTCGAGAAAATCTGTTCTAGGTCTGCCTATCCTTTTGTATTACCCTTTCTAAATTTGAATAGCAGTTGTTTTAGCAGCGATTCATCTTTTTCGTCTAGAAGTGGCAAGATTACTGTAACATCATAAGATGCAGTCATGGTTTTAATTTAAATTTTATATATTAATTAAACTGATTATTTAAAGGTGGTCATGAAAATATTCTGCAGAGCCAGCCGATTAAAATAAAGTGTTTTTAAACGTCAGAGCGTTGGGTCCATCCGCGTACATTGACTTTAAAGTCCACAGAACTTCGTTAGTTCTGTCTTTTATTTAAAAGGTTTTTTACTTATTTTATTCTCCCCTTCTCATCATTCATAATAATACATACTCCATTATAATTTTTGTTTTAAATATTAATTACTTACCACATCTTATCTCGTCACTTCCATCCGTACAGTCAATGTGATTATCACAGACCTTATATGTTGGTATACACTGTTGGTTGTAGCATGCTGCTAGTGGACCGCATCCTTGATAGGGACCATGTACGTCAGGTGGTTCATCCACTGCATTATTAAAAAAATCAAATTAACAGTTAAAATTACATATATTAGAAATATAACTAAGTTAATAAATGTAATTTTTTATTCAAAATGTGATTCAAAGGAAACACAAAATAAACAAACATTGTGTGTTATGTGCTGTCAAACAAACAAAGCAGTTTAACTACAAAAACGAAAGAAAATAATTAAGCTTGAGTGCTACGGGCGAGTGTAGGTCAATACGGTGAGAATTTGAATTCTTGAAATGTTTCCGAGCTGTGTAAGTATCAGAATCCAGCTCTTGTTTTAACTCAGCGTTTCTCAACTGTTTGTTTGCTCTCCTTGCCAAGACGAGGAGGACAGTTGTACTAGATTTCACGCAATTTAATGTTCACCGAAATATTATGAAGTTCTTTCTAAGAAATAGAAAGTTTTCATTAATATAAGATGTGTGTGCTTTCGGCATAACTAAATAATGGAAAGTTAAATCATAACAGATGTTTTAATGTGTGTTTAGGATCAGAAAAGATTCGATGAGGAATTACGAGCTTCTTTGTAGTTTCAAAACTTTCACTGCTTTCCCACAAGGAGCATCTCCAGATGTCTGGAGTGGTTGGGAAAAAAAATGTATTTAATAAAGAAAAGTCCAATCATTTGCCTATTGATCCATTTGATGAGACGAATGCCTGAGAATGGTGCTGGACAATAACAGTTATTTCATCATATCAGCTTGCTGGTTTTCGGTAATTCTTCTTCAAACATTGAATCATCAGGTTCTGTAGGAAAATTGCACTTCCACTGTCCCATTGAGAAGATGAGCTCCAAAGAATGGCTACGTTTCTAATGCAGAGCTGAGAATCTGATGACTGTTTAAGAGAAAAGTTGCCAAAAGACCTAAGATGAATTGCAGTATTACTGATCAGGTCGCACACTTTACCACGGCAATGTTATGGCTTGATGGTGACATTACAATTAATATGTTTAGAATGTCGTGTGGGACAATAAAAAATTACGCTACTGAACTAAAATTAAATCTCACAAATTGATTCTTAGCCACTTATTTGATTGCTTCCGAATAGCGAGTCTTGAGGGACAAAATAACAGAACGAGAATATAATTAGAAAAGGCCAGCCAATGGAAATGTCAGCAATGAAGAAGACACTTAATACTTGATAGAATACTTACGAAAATGTATCAATGACTGCCAACTACAAAATTGGCATTTAGTCCTCGGATAGACGAGATATTGGTAGACCCAGATTAGGTTGGCTACGGATTTTGCCAGAAAAAGCGACTTAAAACCCTTAATGCTTTGTTCATGCACCAATAAAATAAAAACTAAATAGAGGATTATTCGTTGTTTTTGGATGATGATTCATTAATCCAAAAGCGACAAAGAATAATGACTGAAATTGGCATTATTATTTCTTCCTTCTAGACAGAGGATGCTTATACGTTCTCTCTGGCATACGGGTCTGAATCTAGGTCGTATCTGAGGCGAATGAACAACGGCTTTATGCGTCTGAAAGGTGGATTCTTCACTATATTTACGATAGAATCCGAATATCTTGCATACGAAGAACACTTATTGTGTGCCAGTTGTGAGTAGGTTTGCCATTTAGAAAATGAAAGAATTTTTTTTGAATCCTTCTAACTTGTGCTTGAATTATTTCAGTAACTTCATAGAAAAAGTTGAGAAACACTGGTCATATAATAAAAAGAGAAATATTACATTTCTGTTGTACCTTTTTTTCTGAATTTTCCAAATCTTACAACTACCAAATTAGGTCAGTGCATAGTTGTTTGGTTTTTGCGAGAGATTACATAACATTCCTTCCAAATACGAATTAGTACTTTCATTTAAATTCAATTTTAAACAAAGCGTACAAAATGAGAACAAAGAAATAATTAACAATATTATTTAACAAACAACTACATCGAAAGGTGGAAAATAACAGTTAGTGCTTTTCTAATCTTGTACTAAATAAAAAAAATGGATTAAAGCAAAATAAAGAAGGAGATGTGTGAAACATGGTGACAGTAAGCAAAGGAAAATTTTATTAAAAGTGGAAGTGTGCACTTTATTGCGTCTAGTGTATAATTTTTTTTGGGGGGTGGGTTAAAAAATGGACCGTTTCCATCGATCCTGTTTTAACTTTGAGAAGCTCTCATTCAAGTAAATAAATCCAATAAAAATAAATAAATAGGATAGTAAAAATATAATCTACTACCCGGAATGCAATCAAGATCAGCCAAATTCTTGCCAAAACAAAATATCAAGTTTTATCTTTGGTTAAAAAAAAAAAGAATAAAAAATGTTCATTATTTTAATGATTTTATATTATGAAAAATTCGCAAATGAAGAAATAAATCGATAAATAGACTTTTTCTTATTCAGTTTATTTTACATCAAAAAGATGGTGCACCTCTACACTTGCATGCCCTTTTGGTGAAGTTTATTTTGTTTCAAATATTTTTTATTTTGTTTTTGTTTTGGTTTGGTTGTTGCTTTAACAAACTCACCGTGTTTTTTAGGAAGTTCGTCGGGGCAGGAAAGTATTTAAAATTCGTTGTGTGGGAATCGTATCGTACACAGTGAACAAAAGAAAACAACAAAGAAATTATATGTTAGATAAATATTTAAGATAATCACAATCATAGTAAATACAAGCAATTATTACTTATATTTTTGGTTTTGTTTAACTATTAAACCTTTCAAGACCAAGAGAGATTGAATAGTTATGATTGAAAGTGAACTGGTTAATAACATTTTATCCTATTTAAATAATTAAAATTTTAAAGTTCCTTTTTTGAAAAGGCTTAAATAAATTTTAGCCAATTACATTAAAAACCTAGCTTAGGTTTCTTTACACTTAGGCTAAGGCGATTTTTTTTTTTTTTTTTTTTTTTTGAGAGAGCTTTGAATTCCTTATTTAGGTTGGAGAGAGGATATACCTCCTCAATAGGCTACTTTGAGCGATCTCTAGTGGATTCCACGAAGAGGTTGAGGTCGTACGTTACCCCTTCTTGGCTCTAGAGACATTTCTTTGGCCACTTTAAGAGATCATTTAATTGAAGCATTGATAGAAGAGCAACGCAGAGATGGCTTGACAATATTCCAGAATGCCAGAGTAGAGAGAAACTTATTCGAAGCTAGAGATTAAGTGGAAAACCTCAGGGAAGAATTAGGAAGAGTTGGGACCAAGGCGTGAGAGAGTGGCCTTTCAAAGACTGGCCTGGAGCAGAAGGTAAAACTTGTCTTAATGACGAGGTTACTAGGGAAGATTGTATAAGAAACTTCTTCACGCTGCAAAGAAGTAGAGATGTTAGATTCAAGAATGTTAAGTACATATATGCACATTCCATATAAGTAATGTATTCTTATTACATCATTAGAAAACTAGTAATAGATTAAAAAAAAGATCCATAACTCAGGTAACTCAGTAACTCCCTTGAAGAAGACGTAACATTTGTCCGAATTTTGTATTATATATGTTTTTAAAAAGGAAGTTTTCATTCTGACTATACTCTTGGGTCTTTAGAAATGTACGATCTTTTTAGAATACACAGAATTTTTATAAAATATGAAGAGTTCTGTTAATATAGCACAACGAAAGATCGGAGCCATTCCATCGGTAGGACAAAAACAGCACATTAAGTTTAATCTTCTCTTTTCCAATTAATAATGTTAATGTCAAAGAGCGAAGGCCGTATTGATGGCCAATTTCATTTTCGAAGAACATACAGTCTTAAGTCTAAAAACGATTTTCATATCAAATTACTAAAGCTCAAATTATATTTTCATTTGAATTTAATGTTATTTTTTTCTGAGAGAAATAACATTCCTATTGAAGAAACCATAAGGATAAGAATTTAAAAGTTAACAAAACACTGTTACCTGTTCCATATAATTCAAGATCCTGTTGGGTTAGCACCCCAAACTTGTAAAATCGTGAATGATCTTTTCTGCTCCCAGCTTCCCAAAGAATCATTGCTGCTTGCGCATGTTATTTTTAATATTTTTTTTTAATTATTAAATTTTTTGCATTATTTTGTCAAAAGAAAATTATGCACTCCAAAAATGAAATAGCATAAGAGACTTTTAAAGATTTTTGACGGACAATTTTTTTTTTAATAAAAAATATTTCCACTTATATTCGAAGGCAAACTGATTTCTTAAGATAGAAATGTAATACAAACCAAATTTTTGTTAAGGTAATGAGTGTGGATTTTGAAGGGTGTTTAGCGTTTTCATGTTGCATGAAGATATTAAATATTCTTTAAATGATTATAGGTCTTTAAAAAATCTCAATTTGAATGGTTTAAGATTCTAATAGAATAAACAATTCGGACCTCATTTCAATGAAGGAAAACTGACGCATTTCCTGTTCAGCACTAACTTAAGAACCATGTTTAAAAAAATGTGTTTTAGCGTCTTGTTGGGAAGGTGCTAACTTCTTCGGAGAAGCACTGAGATGTTATTACCACAATAGCAGAACTAGAGTTCTTGACCAGAACTAAACTGCGCAGTGAACACTACTCACAAAAAACATCTCCATCTGGCTAGCACAAATGTTTATTTAGATTTGTTTTTTTAGAAACAAACCTACAAAGTTATTATGTCACAAGTCAAAACCTATTGAAGTCTGAATATTTTACTCACATTTTTCAACCTGTAAATAAACTCTTGCAGATGATCCCGGAGTATTTGGGGGTACACCCAAAGCTTTACAGATGTATGTACCAGTATGCGATAGCTGAAAAAATAATCATTTAATAAAACTGAATCTCAAGGAGTTTTTATAGGGCCTGTGATATTTTTAATTAAACCATCTCAAAGTATGCAACATTATGCTATTCAACCAAACTCACCTGTACATTTGGTATTTCCAGGCGACCTCTGTAATCTCTGGAATGAGGAGGTAAAGGTCCCCCACCTTTGATCCATCTAACTGGATGTCTACCAGGACCTTCATCCCTACACTGGAATACAACTTCACGGCCTGTATTTAGAGAAAAATAAATAAATAGTTATCAAGTAATATAGAAAACGCAAATTCACTATTAATAATGATAATTGTAAAATGTGTTTATTTATTAAAAGTATTGCTAATGGTTAAGTTTGTTATTTAATTTGTATGTAAATATTGGAATTGCTGATATATAAAACATGACGTTGAATTCGCTTTTTAGGGGTTTTCAGTAAACTGAAATTTAAGCACCTTTTTAACGTGCAAATAGAGAAATAAAAAAAAGTGTTCCGTCGCAAAAGAATTTCAAGCAATATTAAGAGGCATTGCTAGAATTTCGAATTTTATTTATTTTTTGAAAAAAAAAATTCTAAAATTAATTTCCGCTTACTTTGAGGGCGATAGTAATAAAACTTGGAAACATTCTTCCCAATTTTTGGTTTGCCAAACCAAATACACAAATAGCTAAACAAGTACATTGAAATTTTGTATTAGTGCAACATATTTGTGGGTTGGAGATTTAGCCCTGGAATAGGAATCAGAGAAAGAAGTTTGTGAATCTGTTCACGAATGTACTCCCTTTTTATATTTTTTAAATACTTCATTCAAAAAAGAAAACATTTATATTTCCATAAAAAATGATAACCAGCTAATTTATCTCAGTGTTTTATTAAATTATTTTAAAATAATATTATTTTTTGCCTAAAATATTACATACCTTCAATCGCTTATGGCAGCAATATCAAACAAATATTTTTATAAATGAATATTTTATTATTTTATTTTTATAATGAATATTTTTAAAAACTAATAAAAGTTTTAATAAATGAAATTATTAGGAATGCCATTTGAATTAATAAATCATCCCAATTAAGTTACAATAACTGGAGGATATTTAAAGATATACATATATGCAATATTGTTTTGAATTGCTACCGCTAGATGGTATGAACGCTGCCTTTTTCAGGTCTATTCCTATTATCTGTAGGGACTTCCTTCTTATTTCTGCATTTGTTAATTTATCCTGAGTATATTCTCATTCTGAGTTCAAAAACATATTAATATTTATATATTGATATTACTGTTATTCCTGATTGCAGCTTTTACTACATGCGACAACTTTTTATTAAATGAAAATTATAGGATTTTCGAGTAAACTTGTATGAAGCATCTTTTGTAAATTACTTAGTGAAGTTCGTATAATAATCATCATCATAAAGTTTACTTACTCTCCTTGATGGTTTGATTATAAGGATCAGTTCTGAGAATAATTTGTGGTGAACCATCTGCAAAGAAAAAGGAAATCTACAGAATTCTTAACGATAAATAGACATTATTTCTGAATTGTATTGTATTTTAAGCTTCTCTCAGCATATAATAAAGCAAAGAGAGAATTATAATAGAGATTGTTTAGATAACGTGTGCTATTCTTTACGGATAATTATAATAATAATGGTATTTTTATATATATATAATTTGAATATTTAACAACTTAAATGATTGTTAGGTACCAATTTCGAAAGAAAGGTCTAACAACTGACCATGTGAAAGAATTTGCATAGTCTACAAAAGTATAATACGAGACATCTTGAGTTAGGAGAATGGAGAATACAATTTTGTTTGAAAATTTGATCTAGAAAGGAAACATAAGAATATTTGCAAATCTTTCTGACGAGGGAAGGGATTAGCTATGAGGTTAGCATACTGGACTCCCACGCGGAGGTCCTGGGTTCGAATCCAGCAGCTGACCCTTAGATTTTCTCTTCCTAGGAGCTTCTTATAGCTCACTGTCCGGTGATGGACAGTGTTGTCTGTAACGAGAGAACACTGTCCAGAGGCCGGCAGTGCACTGGAAAAAGCTCCGGGCGCTAATGACCTCAGCTGTTGATGCGCAAAAAAAAAAAAAAAAAAAAAATCTATCTGACGAAATTGAGACCATTCTGGGTATTCAATAAGTACCAGGCCCTATCTATTATTTCATCTCTACAGAATTTTTTTTTTATAATTAATATTGTATAATCAAATTATAAAAGTTTAAATCTTCTAATAGAGCTGTCTAGCCTTGCTAGGTAAGTAGTTATAAGCTATGAGAATTAAGTTACTTGTACTCTCCAAGAAAATTTTATCTAGAGCAGCCTCTCTCATCTACTCCTGAGTAAGTGCACTAATACGTTTGGGAAATAAACTCCGGGAAAGGATTCGATAGAACAAGTTTTATGCTACTGATACTTTTTAAGTAATACGCTTTGCAAGCAAGGAGTTGTATGTATTTGTGGTACAAAAATGGTTAATTTGGAAAAAATAAAAAGAAAGAAATTGTACAAAAAATAATAACCTCTCTCATGAAAAAGAAAAGTGATCCAAAAAAACTCATGATCTTAGAAAATAGGTATTAAAAGGGGATATGCTGAAAATTCTAAGCGAAGCAAAATACTTATAACGGGTGATCCATTTAAAACGCACCAATAGCTAATAACTTTTTTGGAAAGTGGAATCCTGAAAAAACCCACGAAGTAATCTATATGTTTTTTTAAGTCTAGTTTTCAAATTTTCCTCCCCCGATGCTGTATCTTCATTTTTGGCGGAGTTACGGCCAAAAACCTGATCGGGTTTTCATAAGGAACCACTGGTTCTTGTTGTATTTATTTATTTTTATAAGACGTATTAGGATAAAACATGTCAGTTTTTAATTTGGGGATTAGAGCGATAAATAAGTTCTCGGCTTATTTATCATTAGCTCTTCATAACCTGTTAATTCCAAAAGTTTATTGAGTAGTTCAAGAATCGAGC
This sequence comes from Rhodnius prolixus, assembly GCF_049639745.1. Taxonomy (NCBI): domain Eukaryota; kingdom Metazoa; phylum Arthropoda; class Insecta; order Hemiptera; family Reduviidae; genus Rhodnius; species Rhodnius prolixus. The sequence continues at coordinate 3,916,525 of NW_027411592.1, read as the reverse complement.
CGAATCGAGCCATAGTTTATATGGAATTTTTTTGTTGCAAATGATGCCCAGAATCGCCTCGCGAAGTTACGGTATGCTGAACACTCTGTATACATTAGCCGCACAGAAAAGAAAAAAGTAAATATATGTATATCCAATATATATAAATATATATAAATATATGTTAAATAACATAGTAAAATAAAAAAAATTAACACTTAGATACAGATACAGATAAAAAACAACTTTTAATACATGTACGTACGTATCAACATATATTTTAACTATTAACCCTTAAGTATGAGAACATTCACTGCTTACAATGAACAACCCTTCATTTTTCTTAACGTTAAAGCGTTCAATAAATTTTCAATTTTTTAGTTACAGTCATTGAATCATTTATGAAACAGGAAATGTATTTAGTTCTGAAATGAATAAGTTCTGAGTAATCTAAAAAAAAAATGAGACAATGTACTTTCTCGGGATAAAATTTATAAAGCATATCACCACATGACGCCCTAGAGCACTTTTTCAAGCCAGTCTTTTCTGAGCCAGCTATCTAATTTGTTGATATGGCACTTCAAATTGAGATAAGTTTCTATAAGCTAATATTTCTATAATATAAATTGTAGCGAATATTTATAACAAGATCGACATCAATAGAAAATAAATGGTTTTTCAGTTTGGCAAGTACATCACATCTGTTTCCTGCGCAGAAAAGAAACATCCTGTTTAAGCCGCACATCCTCAGCTCCAATGAGATAAAAAAACGATTTAAATCCAGATACCAAATTGAAAAATATTGAAGAAAAATTAGTTAGTTGGTGCAATCTCAGATAGCAAATTGTAGGAATGCAGCTATCCGGCATGAGTAACAATTTTTCCCACCATTTCAACATTCTCTTAAAAACATTGTATTTTAGGTGCACCCTTCCTGCTTCAAGTCTAATATACCCTGAGTCTGTAGTACCAGGGGGAAGTAGCAGGGATTTAAAGAACGAGATTTGGCTCCTCTCGAGGATATCCAAACAATGAGAGCCCCAAATTTCGGCAATATATAGCAAAACACTTTCAGAGAGAGATTTACAAAGATAGCATTTGGTGCTCCAAACATCTGATTTACTGGTATCTATTAATAGTATACCACAGAGTTAGTTGCAATACTTTTTTGTAAAAACCACTTAACAGCCTGAGAAAATTTGCCAGAAGCATAGAGTGGGACACCCAAATATTCAAAAGAGCTCTCTACAGATGTAGTGTCCCCACCACGATAAAACTTGGGAAATTTCGGAACCAGCATAGTAAGAGAATTCTCATTACAATAACTTTCTAAAATTCTGAGGTTAGTCTGCATTTCTAGCCAAGAAGACAGGATGCATCCGCATAAAGGAACATTACTAGGTCCTGTATGTGCTGATATTTTCAACTCGAGCAACATAGATAGATAGATTAGACTAGGGCGGCCTCAAGGCCTCAAGCCCCTTTGGATCTATTGTGGCTCCCCTTACTCTAAAGCTCACCCTCCAGACCTGTCCTTTTTAATCAGACTCTTAATACTGGAGAGCAGCCCATTGGGTAAAGCTCACAGGCCTTGGTTTTTCCTCCCCGAGAAGTAACATCCTTAGCCACACGAGCTCCTCACACTGACAACACGTTCAGTGCCGTTTCCTCCTCTTCCAGACAGAACCTACAGAGGCTATCATCTGCCAGGCCCATGCGATGTAAGTTTTTTCTGAGCTTGTAGCTCGAGCACCATGATCAACAAAGTAATCAAGAGCGAGAACTGTAGTGACTCAATATCTCGCTCTGTAACACCCCCTGAGAAACACCCATCTCATTAGAGAGAGAGGCACCATCTGAAATCACAAAAGAGGCTTAATCACACATATTCCTAAGAAATCCAACCAGCTTAGCGCTAACACCAACTTGAGATAATTTAAACTACAGTTTGGCGTGGTTCACAGAGTCAAACGCTCTTTTGAGGTCTACAAAAAGGCCGAATACTCTCCTTCTTTTAAGCCTAAGTTGAATGTTAATAGCAGTAATAACAGAAAACACTGCATCCGCACAATCCCTTCCGCTGCGAAAGCCCATCTGTCCTTCAGGTAGAATATTGTAATTATCGCACCACTTGCACGGCGTATTGTATATTACAGATGTAAATAATTTAGTATTGGAATTAAAAATGGTTGTGCCACAATAATTATTCGGGTCAGAATGGTCGCCCATTTTGTCTATAAGTCTCAATTTTATTCTACTATAAGAGGCCGGAATATTGTCCGAGTTCCAAATTTAATTGAACAAATTTAATAGATAATGAATCCAGTTAGAAGGTAACGCTTTAAAACACTCATTAGGAAATAAATCCAGCCCTGAAGCCTTCTTCAACTTACTATTATCAATAGAGTGTAACAATTCTTCCAATGTTATATCACCACCAATATCCGGATTAAAAGTGCTTAAATATGTAAACACAATGTGCAATCTAGGAGGTAAAATCAGGTTGTAAAACTTTTCCCAGTCTAAAAGAGAAAGGAGATTTAGCTGACCTTTTGCTCTGGAGCCGGCGAATACATTCCCAAAATTCAGCTGCACTTTTTAAGGAGGCTATTGTATTTTTTATATTATTGTAATAAGTCTGTTTATTGGATTTGATAAGTGTTTTATCTTCTTTTCTCAAATTAATATATTCTTTTAAAAAATTTTCCTCGAAGTTATTCCTTTTACAAGATTTAAAACATCTACGGATCATTTTCTTGGCAGAAATACATTCTTTGGACAACCAGGGATTATTTTTATGTTTATGGGAGCAAGGCATAAGCTTCAGTGCACCGGGAGAAGAGTGTGAATTTGGAACAGCCCGTACAAAGTTCTGATGAAGGTTCAGTTGTTTTTTTAAATTATTTATTTTGGTGGGCGGTCCCCGAGCGCTAGCTCACATCCGCCCCACGCTCACACTACCACCGTCCACACAACAACCCCCAGCAAAATACCCAAATTCCGTCAACAAAACCAACAACCACAAACAATCGCTAAACACTAGACAAAAACAATAACAATAACAATAGAAGAACTAGAAGCAGAGGAGTTCATGGATGAAGTAAATTGCAACCTCACTCTCCAATGAACGTATAATTACCGGGAAAGTCAAGACTGGACCTACCACTACAAAGATACATACCCCTTTGTCCAAGTTGGTCAAAGTCCGCCAACAGTAGACCTCTCAAATTTATTGCTGAATCTAAAGAAGATGTGATATTATAGAAATAATCATCCGATCGATTTAGATTGCCATTTCTTGCATTGAAATCACCCCCTAAAATATTAACATCGCTATAATTAGTTATAATATCTCAAAGATCATTAAAAAGCCAATCACAGATCACATCATTCTCACTTCCCGGTTTATAATAGACTACACCAATAATCACAGAAAAATCTTGAATCTTCAACTGTAGACATACAAACCAACTGTTGGAGATCAGATCGTCCACTTGAGAGACAAGGACTCTCCTGATGAAAAAAAGAATACCTCTCCTCGCTCTTCCCTGCAGGAAATTTTTTGTTGCCTTCTTAAAATAAAAATTCATAATCACTCAGAAACAGTGGTAATTGGAAAAAGTCTGTATGAATTCAGGATTCTGTGAAGCAATTAATGATTCAACACTAAAGTCTCTATCTCATTCGATGTTAAAATTAAAAATATTGCTAAAAGATCATCTTCAAGATAAGCTTTTTGAAGTTGGCAACCGAAATATCCTGCAGAGGTTGTGAAAATGCCAAGGGAGAAGTAGCGGGCTTCATATATTCTTTAATATTTCCCGCCTTTTTCCTCTTTACCGGGTAAATATTGGGGCGGTATCAGTATCATCTGTTTCCATTTCCACTCCGGTTGCGAGAGAAGATACATCTTCAGAGTCAGGGATCAGACCATCTCCAATCTCACTCAGGTCAGCTTCTGATCTTATTAAAATTCGCCGAGATCCATCTGTTTTTCTAGCCAATAATCGACCACACCTCACCCAGACTTTAATTTCACTTTTTTTCTGTAGTAATTTCAATTTTTTGAACAGTGTATATGTCTGTCTCCCTATCCAAATGTCACAGACCCTTATGCTGGCCACTTCATTTATAATATTTTTTTGTTATAATTATGATAAATCACATATATGTACATGCATGTTAAAGTAGAAAAAGACAAAGTTAGAGTAGGCTACTGTCTTGAATTCGTCTTACCGAAATATTCGTGAGCACAAATAACACACAGTTAATAACAAGTAGATTATTCAACAACAATTATTCATTTCTCAATTGTAATTTAATTTAATTATACCTAGATAGAGAATGTAATTGAAGAAAACTATATTATTTGCGATAAAGCCAGATAATTATTACCTATTATTATAAACGTTTGACTACTACATAAAATAACAATTGCTTTAATCGAAGAATGAACTTAAACCGACGATTTTTATTTAAAAATAAAAATAAATAAATAAAATAAACAAAATCATTGATGAATGTTGGTGTAAGTTTTTTATAAAAAAAAGTTTTGAATTTTTTAGCCTCATAATTTTTTTTTATTTTTTATAAAGTTTTTCTTTTTAACCTGTAATTAATAGTTTGATTATTATAAATAACTAGATATTACAGTCAATCTACAGTGCTACTTGAACATATATTTTGTAGACGAAAATGGCCAGCATAAGGGTCTGTGACATCTAATAAATTCTAAAAAATAACTTATTAATGAAAATTAATGCAGTAGAATTACTTAACTATTAATGAAGTATTAATGAAATGTTGGGTACTGCTGATTTGTTACCTTTTGGCGTTTAATCAACCCTTATACTTAACATTTTAAACTGTAAGTTTTTGTTAAGGAGTCAAAATATTAATATCCATTTTGAGACTATTAATATCAGACTTAATTTCTGTTTTAAGTGAATTAGCAACTAGATTAATGTTAGAATTTTTATTTCGACAAACTGCCAACGTTAATAACTTTTGATTAATATCGTTCATTTGTGATAGTAACAAATCTATTGTAATTTGGGAATTCCTCGCATGTTTTTTGTTAACTGTTCAAATATAATAGAAAAATCAGAATATTAAATAATCTTGGTTGCTAGCAAAGTATACCTGTAAATATTTATGTATGAATGTTGATGGCCCAACAATCAAACTTCAAGTTCATCACAACATGCCCCTCCACTAAAGTAATACTGCAACTTAAATTAACCTTAAATCATAACTTTTCTATTTTTATTTATTTATTTAATTTTTTAAACCGGCTCGATAGAAAATTCTCAAATTTTGGGAGATTACACAATTTGTAATAATTTATGTTCTTGCGAAAATTCACTTTAATTTGAGCAGTTGATAACCAGTTCAATCACTGTTTATAACAGACGCGATGAGTACACTATGAGAGACTATATACAACTCTTACAAGCTTTATATTACGCGATGGAAGAGACATTAGTAGAACTTAACATATTTATGTCATAACCTTAATTACATAAAATAAAATAAAATAAATAAAAAAAGTAATCGCATAAAATTACTTACTGCAATTTAATTCATCAGTGGAATCCGAACAGTCCGCTTTACCATCACAATGTTGAATTTTGGATAAACACTGGTCTCCAGAGTGGCAGGCAAATTCCTGGTAGGAACAGACTACAGGCAGTGGTGGATCTGTTGGCCTTTCTGGACAAATAAGTAGACTAGGTTTAATATCAGAGGTTAGGGATTAGCTAAGTGGTTAGCGAATACTGGATTTCAACGCGGAAATTCCGGGTTCGAATCCAGCTGCTAGCCATTAGATTTTCTCTTTCTAGGAGGCTCTTACAGCTCACTGTCCGGTGATGGACAGTGTTGTCTGTAAGGAGAGAATACTGACAGGAGGTCGGCAGTGCACTGACCTTAGAAGTTCCCGCGCCCTAAATTAAAAAAAAAAAGAAGAGTTTTCAAAGTGAAAAGAAATGTTTCAAAACCTCGCAGTTAATATCGTAGACACTCAGTACTTGGAGTCTGGCGATTAGGGGAGTGGGGACGATCTTTGGGGTCCAAAAGGAGGATGAATTTATGTTGTCCTTACATTTTTGGGAGCAGGATAGTAAAGGTTAATTGTTTGGAAATTTTTTTCATTGTATTAATCAAGCTTTTTTTAATTACAATATTATTAATTGAGAATGTGTAATAAAAAAACTTCTGACATGCTTTGAAAGAATGTTTCCTCGCAGACCTTAAACTTTTACCTTGTAAACCGCCTTGTTAGTGGCGCTAACAAAGTGTGGCGCATCAAAAAGCAAAATGAAGTAGTAGAGAAAAGCTCTGACTAGATGCAAGCGAAAAAGACATCAGACAGTTTTCTAGTTTTACTAAGATCTATTCGGATGATCGCAGGCACATGCATTACGTAAGACTATTATGGTTATCACGGATACGTTTTAAGAACTTAAACGATACCGCAAAGAGATGGAACCATAAGAAACGGCTCTTATTGTTTTAGTTATTTCGCTCTTCGATTTTTTTATTTTATTTTATTTTTTAAAATGGAAGTAAGAGAGCTTGGAAATTTATAGAAAAAAAATACAACTTAGACATTTCGGGATGTTAACAAAGTTTGAGAAACTTACAGGCTAAATCGCCAATTCAATGATCAACTAATAAAAAAATAACACCTTTTTTTTAAGAAAAAAAGAAATACACCATTATTACCCAGCAGAACTTTCACCTTACAAAATCACAAACATCAGATATTATTAAAAGTTATACTAAAACCAATTTAACAAGATGTAGATAAAAATTATTGCAATTTTTTTATAGCAAAAAGCACCCTATCTGAAGTAAATTGCTTGTTAAAAGTAGTCTACTTTTACTTTACTTAAATAAAATATCTGTTCATAAAGAAATTCATGATACCAGTGTTAACCAGTTCGGATCCTGTAATCTAATCTAATCTTTTCATAGCTTTTGTAGTTTTGAAAATATTTCCATTCACTATATTTTACGCATTTATTATGAAAAAATTATGATATTGATGCTTGTTTTTGAAAAAAGATACAAAAAAATTAACAAAAGTTTCCAGAAGTGTATGGAGAAAGAGAAGAAGTTACATTGCTATACTATTGAGCTTACTGACAAATAATTGGTGGAGGTTGGTACAGACTAAGATTGTCCACTTCTAAAGATAGATTATCGTTGGATTTTGAAAGATCTCATTAAATATCTGTCCAGCATAGATTTTTTTGTTTTTATAGAATATATTTTTCTTATTTATTATGTCTTAGTCTACTTTTATATTAATAATTCTGTTATTTAGAAATACTTCGTAACAATTTAATTGAAGAGGATTGCTCCTACAAAGGATTGGCTACAGAATGTAGAATGCCATTACGTGGGAATCCCACGTAAATCAACGCTTACGAAAACTATATATATAAACGAGGTGCGGAAGGGACCAAATCGATTACTGGCAAACAACCACATACCAGAACAGTCCATATTTAGTAAAAGCATCTAGCGTTGTAAGACGAATCTGTATCTTCTCATCGCTGATTAGACAATGATACTTGTTTCTTTTGAGCGCCACTCGTTTCATCTTAAGAAACAGTAACTAACGTTTATTATTAAGCAGTTGGCGATCTAAATTTGAATAGAAGACCTAATGATATGTCTGGGAAACACTTTGGCAAGAGAAATAATTTAATCACTTATTAGAAATGAGAGGCCTCTTCTTTTATATTATGGTTTGCTTTGGATAACCTGTGATAGTAAGGAAAGACTTAAATTTAAAAACAAAAGAAAACTATAAGATTTTATAAAAAAAAAAAAAATTAAAAAATTAGTTATTAATAGGGAGGATATTAAATAGAGATACAATGAAAGAAAATAAATAGAGAAGAAAAGTAAATGCAAACAAACCACATTTATTTTCATCGCTTCCGTCCGGACACTGGTAGGCCCCATCACATCTGAAGTTGATATCTATACAGCTACCACTGTCGCACTTGAATTCATTTTCACGGCATGTGTAATCTGAAAGATGGAAGTAATGATGCATGTGTTAACGATCGCATTAAAAGTGTCTTAGGCTGGAAACATAGTGGAGCGGCGCGCAAAGCTGCGATGATAGCGAAGAGCAAAGCGGTAAAAACAAAAACTAGAAATAGATAGAGTTGCTCTATCTTCGCTTTGCTCGCCACTATGCGCGGTCCCATATGTTAACTTGTGTTTGATTTCGCCGCTTCGCTCTTCGCTATCATCGCCGCTTTGCTCGCCGCTCCACTATGTTTCCAGCCTTAATGGTGTGTTGGGGTCTATTTAATATTTATTCTTTGCGATTTTTTTTTTTTTTTACACTAAACTAGAATTAATTCTCTCTTATTTATTAATATAAAACTATCAAATTTGTGTACAATTCAAACTTAGAAATATATATATATATAAGTATTTAATTTATGTATCCCTCATTTTGCCGCTGCATTTGTTTATTTAACTTGTTAACTCTATTTACTTACTTTTGCATTCCTTTTCATCAAAACCATTGTCACAGTCTTTAGAACCATCACATACACGTGATTCTCTAACACATTGTCCATTTCCACAATTGAAATCATTGGGATGACATTGTTCTGTAAGAGATTTATTGCAGGATAATTTAATGGTGAGGTGATAAGACTTTTTACTTCTTTTTCTCTTATAATAAAATTAAAAATATATAATATATTAAAAATAAATAAGGTTTATTTCTTGGTAGGATAATGAAAGCGAAGTGTAGATTCAAAACATTCGCAATCGCAACATTTGTAGATCGTGGTGCAAAAGACTCCGTACGCTTCGATCAAATAACTTTTTTTTTCTTGCAAAACCCTGATAATATGTTCATTAGAAGCTTCTTCAGCGGCCAAAGCAACAACTCTGGTTACATTTCAATATCATCCAGTCAAAATTCCGTTATTATTGAAAATTACAATTTTAATTCGGATATGCAATTTTAAATTGAAAATTTTTCTTCTTTTTTATTTTACAGAACGGATCAAGTCAAACCTGCGTGAAACAGCACAGTGTCGCTATTGACGAAGTGCCGTTTCGTTGACAATAAAAGAAGATCGATAGTGCACTACTCACGATGGCGTTATATAAAAGAGCTGCGTGAACACAGCTTTCTGCACAGTTGTCATACTTAAACCCTCACATTTAACCGCAAACAACGGTCTAATCAAATCCAGGATTCTTCCGCATCCGTTACAAACAAGAGGACTTTAATGGAAATCTCATTGATGATTGGCCTTAACAATAAATAATCATGAAATAGCAATAAAAATACATTTCAATGCAAATAAAATAAAAACTAGAATTACACAGACCACGCAGGCGCGCAAGTAACCGGAAACTTCTTAGTTAAAATAACCGATATACTCTCAATTTGCGTTTTCAAAAAAAAAAAAAAATCATGAATTGTCTCTTATCACCAAATCACCATTCTTTTTTTCCCCCTGCGATTTTTGTTAATTTGTTGCTTACCTTTACAGTTATTATGTTCATCGCTTCCATCCACACAGTCCTTTATTCCATCACAAACAAACCCGTTGGAGATGCATTCACCGGAGCCGCATTGAAATTCGTTAATCTTGCAACCTGTAAGCGATAATTTTAGCATTTCGCCTCTACTATATATACACAGTAATTGTTTAGGCGAACAGGAAAGCATCAACAACAAACAAAACTAAAACCATATTTTGTCTTGTCTTTTTTTCCGCATGAAAATAAAAATAAAATCACTAAAAACAAAACGCTACTCTCAAACAAAAATAAATAACCTTCTTGACTGAGCAAATGTTTTTTATTTTTTGCCTGCAAAACTTGAAAAGCAAAGCTTACGTTTTATATATTATACATTGTATTTATGTAATTATTTACAGATACTTGTTTTATTTGCTTTTTTTTATTATCTGGCGCCATTCAACTTTGCAACTTTACAAAGCAGCAAGCAAGCCCACTATTGAATGCTTTTCATTAATTTCTTCTATTTAATTGAATGAATGTGGTATTTTGGTTAATACATACAAAAATACATAGTTTATAACTTTTTATTCAATTTGTAAGCAATGTTTTTCGTCAAAGAATGACTTATCACTTTGTTCTACATTTAAACGTATTAATGTTCATAACATCACTTATTGGATTAGAAAAAAGGTAGTATCAGATAAGGATGTTAATTTAGGGTTTCATAAGAATAACATTTTTCATATTCTCGTCTTTTTGTGAGCTGTAGGGACCCTTAATTTGGAATCTGTCCTACAGTCGTCTCATGTTCTTAAAATTCAAATTCAACTCCCCTGGGTGAAATTTTCCATCAAGATAGCTGTATGATAAGTCCCCACTGGGAGGAAGACTTGATGAAAACAGGTGTATGATAAGTCCCCACTGGGAGGAAGACTTTTTATTTTTAGACGCCCTTTACGATATTGATGGTAAGACATATAACTGACAGCATAGGTGCCATAAAGCACCCTTCAATAGGATGAGGTCATCCAAAGTACAATTCATTAGAAGGAATTTGGAAGGCTCTAAACACCCCAGAGAGTTTCAGGATATAAAAATGCTCGTTCTCAAAACAGTCACTGAATCTAAGTAAACTGAAGCAGAGAAAGAGGAAATAAATAAACACTTAGCAGATTCATATACTACAGAATGTTATGCAACAAGTGTTGCTTATTGAGTCCTGTTACGACTGGATTTAAGGAATACGCTGCAGTTTGAAACATTGTGGTGCAGAATATACTGGGCAGTTACGGATTGCAGTTATCTGTTACTAATCAAAGTGAATGTATGAGTTGTCACCTCTAAGAGGATGAATTCTCAGAAATTATGTTCAAATTATGATGAGTGTCACTCAATCACTTAATATATATTAGTATTTGACGTTTGATAATTGAACGGTTTTTAATTATTAAAAATTAATGTAAATACCACCACTCATGCACATACTCAAATGAAATTCATAATTTTGATTCATAAAAACCTATAATTTTTCAAAAATTACCCCTATAACCTCTACCGACCAAGATAGCACGAGACTAATAGGTCACACCTTCGGCGCCCTAATGGAGTGTGATTATCACATTACCTGAGAAATTAAAATAAAAACGAAAAATACTTTATTTTCAAATCTATCTATTACCACCTGGACAATTGTGTTCATCTTCTCCATAGTGACAATCATCGCGGCCGTCACATTTGACTGTACCTGGAAGGCATGTCCTATCGTCGCAGGTAAATTCATCTGATCTGCATTCACCTGCAACATTTTATTTTCATATCCTAATAATTAAAAAATAAATAAATAAATAAAAATAAAATAAAAAAATTAGCGCTGAGAGTTAGAAAGAAAGGAAAAAAAAATAAAGAAATCTAATCGTGTTAATAAAATATTAAAAGTGTTAGATGGAAAATAAAATTAAAATAAAACAGATTTTTTTCCTTTAATAAACGGTAGAATACTGGCAGCTTAAAAGCGCCAACAACTTGAATGTTGTGTCTTCTTTGCAGTCATAATTCTCTTTCAGCCAAAAATTCCAATCTCAACATTTGCTTAAAATCTTTTCTAACTTCTTGATGATTTCTACTATGTAGAGAAGTTTATTAAATGAAGTACTTGGCGAAGTTTTGCCTTTACTTCGAGTTAAGCTTTCATTGCACAGTAGGTAGCGTTTTCCCGAATGGGCGTACTACTTCCATCTTCGCCGTGATATCTAAATATGAATCACAGTTTGTCCAAATTGTCCAAAACAAATATTTGCTCATTGTTTGTACTTTTTAACATAGTAATCGATTCATATTTGACTTGGTGCTTGTATTAGAGCATTGTTCCCAAACAATGTTAAGTTACTTAGATTATGAAAGTTAGAGATGCCATTTCATTACCTCTGAACGAAGTATTTAGAAAGTATTTTGTGGTTTCACAAGCTGTTGCTTCTCTTACTTCTGTATAAAACTTGAGGAGAGTAGACAGTCCTGCTTGCACTGTCTCTCATCTGAATAGATGTTTGCCAAGTTCTCTTTAAAAAATTTGTCCGGCATAACACTTGGAGATAAATGAAATGAAATGGCTCAAACATGGTTGACAATGGTTAACAGGCATTTGGTGCAAGAGGGAATCTGAGAAGAAGTCAATTTTTTTTCTTTTCTGAAACAATGTAATAATTTATCAAAAACTCGTTCCGTTCGGACTGAAGATAAACTGGGAGAACATTATCTTTTATTTCCAACTTATAGGCCGGACATAGATTAGATTGCCTCTTTAGGCTGCAGTGCCTGGAAAACAGGACCCAACCAGTTCTCTAATGTTAGCCAGATTAGATTTTAACAGGATGTAGCAGTTAAGTCGTCCTTCCTGGTACCTAGAAGATCTTTGGCTCCCTTGTGATAATTTTTAATCGTAGATAACAAGCAACCGGGTATGTGAGAGTGACTGGATGCGTGTGTCAGTGATCTACAGTTTTCTTATGGAACGCTAAACTTTTTATTAGAAAAACTGTCTTTTTTTTTAGTGCATCCGATCTCTAGCTCCTGTTTCGAATCCTCTTAAAGTATCACGTTTCATTTCTTGGATAGTGCCTAGAAGATCACTTTGCGACAATCCTCTGCTAAATAGAAGACTTAACTTTTTAGGGATGCTTTGTTGACAATTGTCAGTTTTTCTCACAAAGCGATGAAACAAACTGAACAAAACAGATTTTTTAACACAATATCAAACAATGTTAACTAGCGATGTTAGTAGATTTAGACTAGTGGATTAATGAGGCAGTGCATCGGTTAATTTTATGAAAAGGTCCATTACACCGATAGATAACTTGATCGCTGTTTTTTAAATTTTTACTCACATCCGCTTTCATCTGTGCCGTCTCTACAATAACTATATCCATTGCATCTTTCTTCCGGCGGGAAACAACCGTCTCCATCTCTACAACTGGTACTTTCTTGTGGACATCTCTCTGTAGCACAAGATTATTATCAATTTTTTCTAATTATCTCTCTAACAATATTACACGTTCACAGGAATTCCTCAAACCGTCACATTCCTTCTTTTTTTTTACTTTTAATTTGCTACATTACAATTAGGTAAATTAAAAATAAATAAATACAATATTGTTTTGTTGGAGAAACAGAATTACAGATTTATACAAAAAGGACAACAGAATAGCGGAAATGAAAGAAAAAGAACAAATATTGAATTTAGTTCAGCGAATATCCCTGAAATTAGCTTTAAAAATTGGACATCACAACAATACCCACAACCAGATTACAGCGACTCTAACTGCCTAAAAATCTGGAAAGAGAGGACAGAGTTCCATAGGCGACGATCACAAAGTTTGAAGATATTACAGACAAAGAACGATGAAGAAGTAGGAAAACAAAGCGAAATTGAGAAACAATAGTACGCAAATGAAACTAGCGGACAAAACAAAAGTAGAAAACAGAAGAAACTGTTTCCACACCATACACAAACACATATAGGTATATATATTTCTTTTTCTTGAACTCACCACAATGTTGCTCATCGCTGCCGTCTGAACAATCCACCCTATTATCACATCTTCTATGTTTCTCATAACATTTTTCCTTATTCTGGCAGGTGAAAGTTGTTAGTGGGTCGCATGGAAGATTGTTGTCTAAAAGATTATGCAAATCTGAACTAGATCTGAAGTAGTAGTTGAAAAAAAAACTCTACAAGACTTTTTGATTTTCTTTCCTGATATTCCTAATTAAAATGAATTAGTTGTTCATTTACTCCGTCTGTCTGTCAGAGGCACTTCCCACAGAAGTTCATTCGCTCCACTCAGAGCTGGATTATTAACCAGAGTCAGCCCTGGACTCACGAAAACTGCCCGAGAGTACTTCGAATTCTTGTGACCAGAGAATTCAATCCCGGTAATATAAGCTGTAAAGCGAAGTAGTTACTTTATCAGGGAAGCCTGTAGCTGAGTGACCTCTCCAAATGTTATACGCGATAAAATTTATCCTAATGAACTTTTCCGCATAACAGACAGCTATTTATTGTTTTTGGTATATTATTTATTTAGACTTTGAAAACTTTATGAACGAAGAATAACAGGTGAATCTAATGTCACAATGGGAAAGGACAGGTCATAAGAACATGTTGAGAGGTATCTGAGTTTGGAGGAATTCTCTATTAAATTTCAATTTAACGGCGATTCAAAATAAAATTTTTCAACTTACTGATTGAAAATGTTAAGAAAAACTGGTTTTGGAAGCGTAAATTTTTCTAGAAGCTTCCTCAAAGGGATAGCTACAGAGATCACAAGCTAAAAAGTCAGACTGAAGCAAGAAACGTTACTAATTCATTACATTGGCAGCAGTCCTCATAAAACCTCTGAAGACGGCTGCTTTTTTAGCGGCTTACTTTACATCTTTGGCTGCTTTGGCTACCAGTGACCATGTGTTCGGATTAGAAGTGGGAGAACCTATTTCTATTACCCTTGTAGTTTTCTTTTTAATTTGGGAGGAAAATGTAAATGAAAAAGTGAAAACTCCCATCCCCAACCCTAGTATTAAATAACTACATGAATGGACAAAATTCTCATCAAGTAAACCACCTTTTAAAAAAACCATAACTGCTAAACTGAAAATAAATTAAAACATAAAAGCAAAATCTGAATTTGTTTTAGTCATAAAATAGAAAAGTTGAAGTATTTTGTCCAATCACTAGCAGGAAAAAAAAGACCCAAAATAGCAAAAACTTTTTCCTACCACAATTGTTTTCATCCGATCTGTCATTGCAGTGATACATGCCGTCGCAATGTAAATGTATTGCCAAACATCGAAATCCATTGTCACATAAAAAACCTTTGCATTCAGCTAAATAATTAATAAATTACAAAAAAAAAACATTAAAAAAGTGTAAAAAATAAAAAAAAAAAATGTAAGATTCAAACTAAAAAAACTGTTTTGTTAAGAAATTAGTTAGAGTTTTCAAAAATCAAATTATCAAATACAGGTTTCGAAATTAATCATGTCTTTCGTTGAGAAATTCATTGACGTTTCCCTTTTAACATATAAAATACAACTGTAAATGTAATACAACGCGTTTTCTCCGCTCAACCCTTAAACTCTACCACTAATAGCTATCACTTTTTTTTTGGAACGGACCTGGGCAATCAGTTCTTTTCAACACTTTTATTCGATGCCTCCAACATATGACCAGCGGGAAAGATTCACTGCCTTAGCATCACATAGTTCTTCATTTTCCAAGTTAGTTGGTATAAAACTAGATTCTAATTATTTTTGGGCAAATAAATCAAGTTATAAGAATATATTAAATCTAATCTATTACCCCAGATTGGCATTTTTTGTTTCTAGATGCAACTATCTGTAAATGATTGTGTGTGGAATGTATGTACTTTCATCTACACAACTTGTTTAAAATGTTTCAATATAAGATCACTGGTACTTAATCTGCTAGTGGTCGGTAATACAGTTTATTGAATGGCTACATTGCTTTGTCGGTTTTATTGAATCGTCAACCGGCGAGATTAATGCAATTTTTCGCCTGCCTTCCAATCTTGGCTGCCGACAGAACTGTAGGGGATCCATCACTTCATTGTTTTTAAGTCCAATATGTCAATAGGGAAGTCCTTGTTTTATTTTTCGTTAGAATACAAAA
This sequence comes from Rhodnius prolixus, assembly GCF_049639745.1. Lineage (NCBI taxonomy): Eukaryota > Metazoa > Arthropoda > Insecta > Hemiptera > Reduviidae > Rhodnius > Rhodnius prolixus. The sequence goes on along the minus strand of NW_027411592.1, from coordinate 3,900,849 downwards.
TATCAAAAACAATTCTTTGAAGGAAAGATCTGAAAGATGACCACTTTATAGAAGTTAAGAACTCGAGAGTGCTTGTGATTATTTCATTAAATAATAAATCATTTTCAATAAGGCATATAGATCAGCCTTTCAAATTTCCTTGATTTCATTAAGCACAAACTGCGTTGTAGTTCTAGACTTTTAGAAATGAGAATCAGTTCTCGGGTTCGCTGCAAGGTTAAAAAATTCAGAAGCTGTTTGATAGCTTCGGTATCTTACGGTAATTGAACTATGAGAGCTAATTTCCCAGGTGAAAACCTAAGCTACACAGCATCAGAATTCTCGAAAAACAAAGTAATTTCGAAACCTTTTTATATTTGATATTTACATCATGTTGAGGGTAAATGTATAATTTCGTTAAATTAAAATCAAACTTTAGAAAAAAACAAAAATGAATAAGGTTTTCACGAATCCTACTTCTTTAAGAATATTAATGTAACGGATGCTGGATGAAGTGAAATAAGGTGATGCGCGAAGGATAAAGAAAAGGTATGAAAAATAGTGGACAATTAGAAATGAATGACTCCCAAAAACTCCCTGAAAAACAGAGTTATATGTTATTATATTCTCAATACTTACAAGGAGACGAGTGATAAATATTTTAAAGAAAGTAAACGTAATATCTCAGAAATAATAAAAATCCCCTTTGAATATCTATTTAAAATTAACCTCACCTTATTCATCATTCTAAATTAAAATAATAAGGATAATGTAATAAAAATATGTCAAATAATAATTAAATGCATTAAAAAAACGACAAAAATCTTCAAGAAAGTTATAAAATAACACTCAAAAAGCCAAAATAAAGAATTATGGAAAATAGATGAAAATGGACAAAACAACAAATAACAGTAGGAAAAGTCAACAAACTGTAAGGAATTCCACACTGTGATTTCTCAGGAAGATGAAGATCTTTGAATGAAGACAATACCGTACCACCAAGGACAAACAAAAAAGTTACATTATTACAAAATAAATCTACAGCGAGGAAATATTTTGAAGCACTTAGAAGTGAACAATTTTGTATCCCAAAAGTGGAGACAAATAGAATGATTTGGATTTCGACAAAGGTAAACATTTAGCAAAATCATTTTCTCTTTTCCTTGACTGAGCTATTTCTCAGGATGCCGATTTCTCCAGGACTTACTCATGCAGTTCTCTTCGTCAGAGCCGTCAGCACAATCGGATTGACCGTCACATCGATATCTGCGTAGTATACAACTTCTGTCGGCACATTCAAATTCGTGATCTTCACAATTATCTGTAGAGGGTGTTAATATACTTAGATATATTTTATATATTACATAATTGACGGATAAATTAAGAGAATATCTGGAATATCAGTTATAGATTTTAAAAATTTAGAGCACTTCTGCTTTTAATCACTCAATTTGCACATTCTAGAAAAGGCGTAAAAGGAATCTTTATTAAGCTTTGATCAGTAGAAAACTGTTTAGTGATGGAGTGGCTTTAAAGCAAAAAAATAAACAAAAAGTGCTCTCCTTAATTAAGTACCTCTGATGGGACTTCTGTTGGAGTCAATTTCGTTTTCGATCATTCATTATCAGATTGTCAGGGTCCTTCTTGGAGGAATGGTTAATGGTAGTCCATTCAGGTGGGATACTTGAAGACTACCACATGTCATTCGGATCTAGAAGGTATATTTGAGGAGGAATATCACTTATTAGTGATTCTCGAATTGACAAGTGCCTTTCAGACAGAGCTATATTTTGTTGATATCTCTTTTAGATCTAGAAAAGGAATCGTAACTGGTTGCTATTTTATACACACGATTGCTTTTATTTTGCAACTGTAGTAGGAATGAACAAAAGCGAAACATTGGATAATCTTATCCTCTCTTATCGTAAAAGCCTCAGAAAGATGCTACTCAACTAGAATAATCCTTTCTTTAGTTAGGTAATATTATTTATATCAAACGTCGTTAATTAACGACATTGCATTGTCAATACGTGACAGATTTATTATTGTTTTCCGTTCAGTTATTTCCACCTACCTGCTGTTTATCAAAAAAACAACTGTGACTCTGGAAAAGATGCCAATCAGCAAATTTTTGAATCTATTAAGAATTATATTTGCAAATCACTTGAACTATAGTCATAAATTTCTTTAAAATGTACCGTCTAAGCAAAAGCATTTGCCACGAAAGTATTTTTTTCAAAAAGAGCTGTTATCTAGTTGTTTATTAAGTTTTTCAGTTTGAATTATTATTTTATATAATTGTTTCTTCTCTTGAGAATTATATTTGCATTTATTAAGGTTTCCCTTAGCTTGTCACAAAAATGACAGAAGCAAAATTATATGTACACATTTTCTACTAAAACTTGTACAGCATGTTTTCTAAATTCTTCATTAATAAGCTGATTTTATTGTATCTTTTTTGTGACTTAAGTAATTATTTCGTTATCACATCATTACTTCATTTCTCCGTCTATATATTTCACATATCTAGCAAAGTTCTTTTGTTATATATAGTATATAATTTAGGAAAATTTATAACTGAACAACAGAATTCTATTTGGAAAAAGGCAGTTGGGAAATTTCTGGACATTCAGAGACTAGTGAGGATCCTCTTTCTAGATCAACAGAAGGAACAGTAAATTTCTTTTCTCTGCGGCGCAAGCGAAACAGGATCCGCCCTTCTTTCAATGATTGCTAATAATTACGAAAAGTTTTAAGAATGATCAACTTGAATTTTTTTTTGAAGCTAAACCATAAAAAAACGAACCAATAAGGGCATTTAAAGATATTCCAGAAATACTCTCCTTTTAATTTTGTTAAGATTTATGCTACACCTTTCTAAAGCTAAGTATTCATTCACTGAGCTATTCTCCTCTAAAATATTCTGTACAACTCAAGAAGACTATATTTTTAAATAATAATCATTAAAAGTAGGTATAAATAATATGATTAAACCGTAGTTAAACGTTAATAACCAATAATAGATCACCTGCTATAATTTGAACTAATGCTCCTAATCTAGGCAAGAATTCTAAAAATTTATCTACATTTAACATTAACTCTATTTCCTATTTTTAATCCTTTTTTTCGCCCAATATTCACAAAAACTACATTTTTTTAATTATTTGTTTGAATCTGTACTACATCTGTACTACCTTCTACTTACTTTGTAGTGTTGAACTTGTCTTATAAAATATTTTAATTAAAATAAAACTAACTATAATGAGCAAAAGAAATATAATGTAACTCATTTGATGAACTTAAAGCTGCTTAATTATTTTACTGGATATTTACACTAACTACGCTTTGAAAGCAAGCCAGCACGCTAAGTCTGAAGATTATTTACAAAGATAGGATGTGATGAATAGCTGCATGTAGATTTGCCTTCAATTGTTTCAAAATTATTTTCGATTTACTTATACACTCGGGTGGGAAAAAAGATAACCTTAATTATTTGAGCTTTTGGCCTCGAAATGCTCGTGTGAATGAAATAAGGTTGTATTGTATGCGAGGAGCAGCGAAGGAGTGGTTGCATCCGTCAAAACTAAAATTAAAGTTTGTAGCCAAGGAGTCGCTTTTCTCGCACCCGAGTGGTAGTTTCTAGGGCAACTAGAACACTATGAAGCAGCTTGCTGTTATCTAAGTTATGCTGTTTTGTTCAACTACTCACTTGTATTATATATATTACAGAGCTTTTTTTTGGTTTATTGATGTACTTTCATTTGCGTAATCAAAAATTATGAAAGTTTTTGACTCACGTGGACATCCATTCTTTTCATCCGAGTGATCGTTAGGGCAGTCAACGCGGCCATCGCAGTGTTTGGCCCGGTCTATGCAGTATCCATCGTCGCATTGCCATTTATCTTCAGTGCATACTAAAATAGGAGATTTCTGTTAGAAATAGGAAGTGAATAATAAAGTTGACGTCTTTTTCACTTTTACTCATATTTTCTAAAGAGAAAATACTGTTATCGTGCAAATTTTCTATTTTTGAGTTGTCGCCAAAATATTACTTTTGAGGAGCCCTTAAAGTGAAAAAAGTATTTTTTTTTTTTTAAATTGGTCTCAGAGAGTGCCTCACATCTATGTTAAGGTAACTGAAAGAAAAACGGGTAATCGCGAAAAGTTCAAGTCAGATATCTCTTCAAATTTGTAAGAAGTTGGCAAAACTACTTACAGAAGAATATCCATTTTAATTGGCGATAAAAAAATATATCTAGTTATTTTCCATAATTTCTATTGAGAAAATATAAGGAAATATAGAAAAGAAAATGCTTTAGAGAATTAAATTATGCATCACCTAAGAAATGGTATTTTGCTCCGAATTGATTAAATTTTTTCCCATCTTAACCAGGAAATGATTAAACAATCCATTTAAGAGTTAACTAGAGAAATTTAGTCCCTTTAATTCAAATAAATATAATATTAAAGGTAACTAATTATATTGATAGGTGGTTTAGAGTTTTTATTGACTGAAAGTTGCTAACTATTCCGTGTTAGTTTTTATTTTACAATTATCTTCGATTGACGGCATTAATGATGTCAAAGCATCGGAAAAATTCTTAATGTTGATCCAATATTTAAGACCCTAGGAGATACTCCAACTAGTGGTGCTGCAGGAGTCATAAGATCGAAACGCGTGACTGTTGTAAATATAACACTAAACCAATTTGGAACTCATTTAAAGCTATGGTGAAAGGAAAATCTAGGATTATGGTGAATGGGTACCCATGTTGGATTATCTTACACACATAGAGCAGTTTAAAATACACTTTTGCTCTCAGAGAACATCAACAGGTGTTATTTTCGGTGGATTACCAAAAACGAAAATCAGCACGATTACAATACTTCTCTTGCGAGGATTAACGGTAAGAATCTTACGATGAGAGAGACAATAAAGCACTACAGCCCTCAATTATCACATAAAAATAACAATTGAAGTGTTTAATCATGCAATAAATTCGTCAAAGCATCATCTTCTCGCATCAATCACGGAAGTTTTCTAAGTGCAGACTTTAAAAATAAACAAAAAATAATATTCTCAAGCAGATTTTAAGCATGCATCATACAGATATAAACAAGGCTTAATCAATGTTTTATATAGAAACTGCACATATTTTTAGTAATGTGTACTCTGTTGGTCTTAAAATTTATTCTTATATGAAATATGTTGCACATTTTTTTCTTAGAAATAAATAAACAAGTTTGTAAAAAAGAGTGGAATTGAGAGATGGTTACAACGTATTTATGTCCTCACCACATCCTTGTTCGTCGGAACCATCATGAGTACAATCAACATAGCTGTCACATCTTCTCCACAGGTCGATGCAATGGCCGGAGTCACATGTGAATTCACCAGTAGGGCAGATATTGTCTATGTGAGGGGCTACAAAGAGTCACATTCTTTTTTTACAAAAAAAAAGACAAATTAATGTAAGAAGATGATTTTGGCCAGAAATGGCGAAGGGGCTCGTTTAAGACATTCTTACGCTAGAATAGCTGGAGAAAATGTGAGGATTTAAGGCCTGGCTTTCACCGCTTTATTTACACATCCTTCATTCCATCGCAGTAGAGAATAAGTCATGCTACAACTTGAAGAGATAAGAGATTATTCTCTGCTGCCTCCAAGAACAAGACGGAGTCACAACACCTGAAGACATAAACCCTCTAATTCCGCAAAGGTGGAACTTCACAGGAAGCTTTAACGTTAATCCCTATCTCTTGCAAAAGACATACCAGAGGAGTACAACACACATGAAGTTAGAATGGTTGGAAAGCGTTAAAGAGGTTGACCTGCACCTGAGTCCATCATCTTCCTGAAGATTGGTTACCCACCCCTCTAGAAAATCACACACATCTTCTGCTGACGATCCAACCAATCTATTCCAAAGCGACCAAACCAAATATAAGATATGATTGATCACTTCTTCACAACTGACTTTTTTTTCTATTCCACATTTATAATTCAAGTTGAGCCTGGGGCTAAGTGTTGTCTCCATAATATATTATAGTTCACATTGACTTTGATTTACCTTAGGTTATTCTTTAGGTTGATCATAACTCTTATGAAAAAGTGACTATATTACTTTGAACAGAATCATGTGTGACCACACAGCGTCTGACAAGTATTTACTGGCTCACTAACTAGTCCATAGCTAGCAAAGTCCTCAGTTTGTCCCCCGTGAGCGGTTTCTACTTTTTCGTTTTGACTAGACTGGCTGCTATTTTGTAATGCAAGAAACACGGCCTGAGCGTGGGCAGTGGCTCCTTCTACCGTTCCTTAACGGTTAAAGCTAAAGAATTCGATCCTCTTTAGACCTATGGCGCTAGTCTGCAATAGACAACTAAAATGCCAAAACATTTAATGTGGGATTTTCTAAAAAAAAGGAAACTTCTACATTTTTTTTTTGGAGCGTCAAAAAAAATAAAAACAGTTCAATAACTTTGGATTTAGTCTGAGATTGTATTTAAAAATAAATTCTGATAACATAATATATGAATATAACTTACAGCAGTTTATCTCATCCTCTGCACTTGGACAATCAGGTACTGAATCACAACGTCGGAAATATTCCAAACATGTCCCATCCAGACATCGAAAGTCACAATCTGTTTTTATATATCGATAATTTTTTTAAAAAGTTACGTATATATAAGTAAATGATAAGTTAAGAGACGGTATAAACACGCAATGCTTAAATTCTGTTGATGCAGTGGCAAGCCCTATATTTATTGTTTGTTTTTTTATAACTTCTTAATATTTTTAATTATATTTTAATAACAAACGAAAATAGGCAATTACTTTACTTTTTTTAATTTATTCATTTTTATGTTTGGAACAATAGAATTTATTTAACGGAACCTCATTACATTAAGAGTGTAAAGTTTCACTCATTCACCTTCCCTTAGGCTGGAAACATAGTGGCGCGGCGAGCAAGGCGGCGATGATAGCTGCTTCAAATCAAAGAGAGCGACGAGCAGCGAGCAAAGAGTCGCATGCACATAGTAACGAGTTTAGTCGCGTTCTCCTTTTCAGAAAACAAGATGGAGGAACTATTTTTATATGAAAATTCTTCGTTGAAACTTTGGTATTTGCAGCAGCTTGGTAGTAGGAGCTGCAGTGTGCATGAGATAAACAAGTCTAGAAATGAACTTGGTGAATTTAATCATTTGTACAAACAACTTCGGGAGCATCCTGGCAAGTTTCATGCATATTTTCGTATGTCTATACCAACATTTGACTACATTCTAGCCAGTGTCGAAGGCAAGTTAATCAAGAATTGGACAAATTTTAATGTTAACCCGATTAATCCTGTTGAGCGTCTAGCAGTCACTTTAAGGTAAGAAAAAATAAATACAGTCCTGAGAAAAAGTATAAACTCACTAGAATGAATTGAAATATTTTTCAATCTATACAACATTCGTAAACAACATTTTATTAAAGATCAACGTATTATTAAAGATGTATTTCACATTAAAACAATATTAGAAAGCACTCAGAGGTCGTCGCATCTAACAATAACAGAATATGTATCACGTAAACATTTCTTATTTAAGTTGGGGCTGTGAGTAAATATAACCTCAATGCTTTGATCAAGGTTTATTTTTAACTTAATTTCATATTTTTGAAAGAATATCAATACAGTTCACCTTTTCATATTAAAGAGTAAGTATTCGTGATCAGAATACTAACAGAGAATGGATACAAAATGATCATATATTTTTAAACGATTCAGCTCAGTTAACCGGCTCAGAAAGGAGTTAGTTAGGTATAAGTTATCAATGTGTGAACAAAGGTACTTCACTTAATGCAGCTATTTTTGGCTTTTTAAAATACAAAACCAACATTTGTTTCAGGTATCTGGCTACAGGAGCATCGTTCAAACAGCTTAGTTTCACCTTTCGGATGGGTGCCACTACGGTCTCTTCGATTGTGCACGAAACGGTCGAAGCTATTTGGGATGCTTTACACCCTACACACATGCCAGTTCCAACGGAAGCAATGTTTAAGAGGATTGCCAATCAGTTTCATGAGAAATGGAATTTTCCTCTTTGCCTTGGTGCCAGCCATTGATGGAAAACATTTCCGCATAAAATGCCCGCAACAATCTGGATCTATGTTTTACAATTATAAACATTTTTTTTCCATCGTTTTGCAAGCTGTGGTTGATGCAAATTACAAGTTCATCTGCATTGAAGCTGGTGGATACGGGAAACAGAGCGACGGAGGAACATTTCGCCATTCTTCGTTGTTTCATTTATTGGAATCGAAACGGTTGCACATTCCTCCAGAAACCGAATTGCCGGCAACAGATATCTGTGCACCGTACGTTTTCGTAGCGGATGATGCTTATCCGCTACTTACAAATTTGTTGAAGCCATACAAAGGAAGAAATTTGAGTACTGAACAGGAGTATTTCAATATGAGACTTTCGCGTGCCCGACGCGTTGTAGAGTGTGCATTTGGCATCATTAACGCCAAGTTCCGTTTATTATGGAAACCTATCGAGACGTCACCAGTCTTGGCAGATAAAATTATTAAATGCATATGTTTATTGCACAACGTTATAATAGATATTGAAGGCATCGACAGTGACGAGTTAGCACACATTTCCTCAGCTCCGTCAACGCCTCACAATGAAAACACAAGACACAATAGATCGTCTAATAGCGCCTTTTTCGTTCGTAATGTTTTTAAAACTTATGTTTGTCGGAACAGAATATAATCATATTCCAATGTGCCGTTTATTTTGAAAGTGGGCCAAGTCCATTTTCTGTAATTTTGGGATATTTAAGGTTTTGCAGTTCAATAAATTTAAAAATATTGGTAAATATTTAATAGACATATTTTTTGTATTTTGTGGTATTAGATAATGTAAGTTTATAATCCAATACTGTTTATAGTGCTGGCTAAGAAAAGTAAAGCTTTTATTGTAACTAAATGGACTTTATTTTAATGGATGATATTTTAGTCGTATCAGTCTTTTTTTAACAATAAAAACAAAATACTAATTAATAGTTCAACATTCTTATTCTTTTTTTGAATTTTTTGAATCATTTTGGTCCGAATTGCCTTCGCATCCACATTCTGATTCCAAGATTCTTCTTTTATTACCCATTGTCATGTATCTTATTTCTACAAACATAATAAAAATAATAAAATTACTTGCAAACGAGGATGTTATTGAAATGATGTGATTACCCAGAAAAGTATTTTTAATTTTTATTTTTGTTACCTACCAAATTCACTTTTAGATGCATCAGAGTTATAATTACCGTTGCAATGGGATTTAGCCATTTTTTCTTTTTATAAAATAAACCACAATCCGTTATTAATTTTCAAATAATGAAACTTTTTACGTACACCGAACACAAAACAACACAACTTACTTGATAGCCGATAATATAAGTCGAATGTTATACAACTTACAGTTTTTCAGAGTGTTGCCAATAGGACTAAAATTTCCCAATGTTGGTATTATTATCGAAACACAAAATTAAGATGTACTTATTATTATTAAATAATAATGAATTTTATGAAATATTGTACAATCACCGATTAGTAATATCAAAGATAGATAAGACATGATGTTAAACCATCACATTTGCTTCACCATACAGCAACCGGAGTTAAATTTTGCTGTACGGTTAAAAAATTTCAACCTAAGATGGACTTGCACCATTTTCATATTAAACACATTTGCAATATTGTTAAGAGCTAAAACTTCCATCTCCCAAATATTAGGATTCTGAATTTTTTTTGGCTCTAAACTGTTTACAGATAAAAAGATCATACTAAGTTTTATCTATAATTACCATTATCTTTAGTTTTTCAAAAATGTACTTGAACCACTTTCAAAATAAACGGCTCTTTATTAATTTATACTTTATTGCCATTTATTGAAGTTTCTGAAATTGTGTAAAAGTATCCTACCGCTAGATAGAATGGAGACCTACCCATTAATAATAATTTATTTTTGCCTAGTATTTAGATGCAAGTTAGCATTAAGGAATTGAGAACCAAATTACATTTAACAAAAATTACCCGAATTTTCCATTAACTACTATTGTAGCTTCGCAAATATTATGTACATAGATTAATATGTTTGCTACTTACTTGTTGTATTGAATTGTTTGGCAACATCATCCCATTCCCTATCCAAAACGAACCTGTTGTGATGGAGAGGATCTTTTTGATCCCACAGAGGTTTTTTTAAAAATACTGAACCAATAAATGTTTCAATATCCATTACTTTGAAAACCTTTTAAAAAGTAACCTTTAAAAATGGCGCGCGATGAGAGCGAAGAAATCAAACATGCCGTAACGCTTTGCTGCATTCTCTATAGATAGCGTTGCTCTATCTTCGCTTTGCTCGCCACTATGCGCGGTCCCATATGTTTACTTGTGTTTGATTTCGCCGCTTCGCTCTTCGCTAACATCGCCGCCTTGCTCGCCGCTCCACTATGTTTCCAGCCTTAGTCAAATTCTCAAGTCACTTATTTTTTTACTTGAGACGCTTAATTTTAAAAACATGTGTTTTCTATCTCCACTCTTCAATCTAATTTTGAATGGTGGAAGAGCCTTTAAAAATTTTAAAAAAACTTAAAATCTATGGAATTGATTGGCAATTCTGATTGATAAATTTTGTTCAAACTTTTTCGGATACCTGGGCACTTAAATCAAATATAGAGTTGGTACAAGCTACCATCTCCCAATTTGTAATTATACCTTCTGTAAACATTAGTGCTAACCACTCTAATATTTACTCAGACAGTGTGATGACAAAGTGACGAATGTTACTTTTGACAATCATTACAAATTAACCATTCGGATCAAAAAAACTATGAATTCACTTTCAACAGGACTACACCCAGTCTTTTTCTCCAAGAAAGCTTGATGGGAAACTTTTAACATTTCCAACAAGGTTTCCCCCATGCTTTTCTTCAGAACTTGAAAAATGTTAATTGGATTTGTCTGCTAGGTATAATAAAATTTATCATGGCTAGTGAAAGCGATAATTACAAGGGGGTTCCTCCATAGTGAGCCATCCTGCAACATGTTCTCATGAGTCATGACTTTCAGTTTATCACTACGTCTTCAGACAGTAGAGAAAAGTCCACCCAATAAAGTTCGCTTTTAGAGATGCTTTTCTTCTCGCAACACCACCTGGATCTTGCCAAAAGGAAACAACTTCTCCCACTACTCCCTCAAGACTTATTCTAGAAAGCCACTTTTGGGTCCTGTTCCTGGGGAATGGATCCTACTTCCAAAATTAATCATTTTGTTTACAATATAAGATTTTTTTTTTTGGATAATTTATCGCTTTTACTGGTTTCTTTGCTACCAAATTTCAAGACATTTCTAGGTTTCTTTATGTCCATTCTTTTATCGAAAATACTTCATCAGATTCTAACTTTTATTATAAGCATTTCTGGAAAAATTTAAACTTAATATCAGTTGAGCCTATTACGCAAATATTCCAATTCAATGTCTGACGTAAAAAACACTGCCGTGTTCTAATCTAATCTAATTTTCTAAAAATAATTTTCTCTACACCTGCATATCCGGCGAGAAATCATAATAACATATTCCTTCTTTATATTTAATAATTAAGAGAAAGTAAAAAGTTTTTTGTTTTTTTTTGTAATTTAAATCTCTTGAGCTGATGAAGCTCATTGGAAGCTGTTTTAATAGGATTTTTTCCCCTCTTAGACGGCAAATTCGCTTAATACAAATTAGATGCTAAATAAATAAGAAGTTTGTGTTTTTTAGCCATTAAAGATGAAACTTTTTTACGAAAAATGAACGAGAGAAAATGGTAGAATCATTGGGATTATAGCGTAAAAAGAGAGGAAGATTACGAAAAAAGAGAAAAAATGATGATTAAATAAAGTTAGCTTTTGCATCTCTAACTTTCTTAGTGTGGCGAGCCTTGCAAATGCGAAGAAGTAAAGAGAGGCTGTTGGTGGGAAGAAAGGCACAAAATTAATAATTTTGGCATTCTCGAGCAAGAACACCAACAAGCGCTTGTGCAACATGATTATACTCGTATTATTTGGGAACGGGGCAAGGCCGTGGTTGTAGAGCGGTTTTTCGATGGAGAGTAAGTGTGGAATATGGTTTTACTAGCGGCAGTGGGGTAGAGTGGTTGCGTGCTAGTGGTTGTTATAAAGTGGAGAACCTTTAGAGTCCAAGAGAGAGGCTTGTAAAGGAGGCAGCACTGGATACCCGTCTTGCTAGAAGACAACCGTTAAATCCTACACAGACTAACGATGTTTTAATCCGAGCGCCAGAGATCAGCTTGTGATGTATGACTGTAGCGGGGATTATTCTCAAGCCCGCTATTCTAGCCACTGTGTCTTCGCCACCTTTCCTTGCGGCAAAGCCTCTTACAACCACATCATACACTTACATATATGTGACCTTTTCTAACAATCCTCACAAAAACTTATAAATGCATTATAACCAGTCTTATCGCCTTTCGTGCGTCATTTTTGCCTTTTCACATCCTCTGTTCGCCCGTAACTTGTATTGATGATATTTGAATTACACGATACGCGAACATAAATAATTTGCTAGATTTTTTTTTGTTCTCAGCTACTTTTCAATAAAAAAAAATCAAGAAAACCAAAATCTGTTGTAAATGCTTAAATATAGGTTCACTAATATGGAAAGACTTCAGGGAAGCGAGACATCCCAGAACACTTTCAAAAAATGAACTTTTTCTCTGACAAAGTTAAGAAGTTCTTGAACACACGACAATTTTGTTCATCCACATGCCCAATCAGGCGTTCAAGGACATGGTGCATACAGGGAAACCCATCATTCTAACTTGGTCAGTTTAGCACCTTAGTCCTTAGTCTCATCTGTCCAAATAATTTAGTTTTTACTTTTATAATCAAATTTACTATATGAAGGATTTAATTCAGTTTTAATCCTAGTGGATAGATTCCAGTCCAGTACTGGCAGTTTAAAGCCTCATTCGCTTAAGGTTGATCACTTCATTATATACCGAATCTTTCTTCTGGCATTTTGAAATTTATCCTCGAAGAAGTCGAACTGCTACAAACTGGAGCGACAGTGAGACCAATGATTGGCGCTGCAAATGCTTTACGGTAACACGAAGAATTGGATGGGTCGTTAATGAGCCCTCCGCTACAGGTGGGGAAGATGGTGAAGTGCTTCATAGAAATGTTAGAAACTCTTTTGAAGAGAGTTCCTGGACGACCGAAGAGATGTACACACAGTTGTGCGAGAGCCAACCAGTTGTTAATCACCCTTTCGATGGTGTGGCCGCATCCTTACTTCGTGATTTGAGCTGGCCTTCAGTAGTTGTTCAAGGGCTGGAAAAATTCTTTTTCTACTGGATGAAAACAAATAGGTCTACTCTGACTTTGAGAAGAAAAGGGTGAATTCAATCAGTTTAGTAAAAATAGCTTTTTCTTAAATTGTAGCAAACTTTTTAATCTTTATTTTAATTGATCGTGCCTGTATTTGTTATCTATAATATTTAAAAATGATTCTTATACTTTCTGTGTATATTTTCAGTTAATTTAAAGAGAACTCTTGCGTAACACTTTTACTGAGCAGTTTCTCAACCTGCATGGCCAATTTATTCCGTTCATGACTAGAACACCATAAATATATTTATGCCACGTTATGCCTGAAGCAGAAAACGATTGGACCACATCTTCTTCTTCTTTTTTAGTTAAAACTGTTTCATCTTAAGAAGACAAACGAAACCTACGGCGAAGTCATTCACCGACAACAAATTACTTTATTTATTTTCTCCATTCTTGCCTAGAACACAGCTGTGCTGGAGATAATAGTTCTATAGTCTTTATGCGCGGGAGGTTGGAGGTTGGTATAGCGTTGATTTTCTGTTTAGAGGTTTTGTCTTTTGGTCTCTGCGATTACTAAATACCATCATTTCCGCCTCACTGCTACAGTGTTTATGTCCTGCCGGCCGAACAACAGCTTCTCTCTCTAAACAAGGACCGCCTTTTTGTCAACAAGATTTGATGGTGAGAGAACCTACCCTTTTCTCAGTGATGGCGTCGCTTTCTTTTCGGGAATAAGAGTAATTCGCAGAAACACTGCTACTTCGCGAGTATCCTTGCTGCCAAAAAAACGGTCAGTTATCTTCAGAAACTGAAAATAGCGGAGTTTTCAATTGAATGTTTGGCTTAGTTGGTACCAGGACTCTCGACAGCAAAAAGTTTGTCAAAATCACTCTAAACATTTCTAAAGATACATTCTTCAAAGTTTGAGGCCTATAATTGAACGTTTCTTCAGACTCATTGGCGGAGAGCAAAAAGACTACCGGAACGGGAAGCTATGGTACCGGAAGAGTAGGTTTCTCTCTACTCTTGGCTCTGTTTCTTTCGCGAACATCTGATTAGGAATCGGTTGATGGAACCCCAGTTTCTAAAACTAACCTTCTTGACTATTAATGCCTTTTCTGCTATTCTGAAGACAGCCTTTTTATCTACCGCTGTGCAAAGCACACAGTGACAGATGGGAAAAGAAATCCTCCAAATTACAGAAAGATCATTCAAGAAAATTGCTTAAGTATAAAGCTTCCCCGTAGAATTACAGCTCTACCGCCAGGGACAGCCCTACCCTGGTGTCCAATGGACTCCTCACAATGCAAATCTTAGATATTTCAAAAATGGCCCAAGAAAGAATTTAAGAGGTTTCTAGGAAAGATTCACCCCTATCCCTTCCAACCTCTCCGGTTCTCCGGAAGCTTCAGGGTGAGCGTGGAGCCGCTGATTTCGATAACAATTCCCTGGTTGCCTCTCCCCACAGAGTGGTTACCGCTTCACCGATACCCATAACTATGCAGGCTTTCTAAGTTCGCATTTCCCTGGCAAACCCGTTTTATGCAGGAAAGGATACTTACTTTGTGGGAACGCATGGTGTCCCAGAGCTTTCGTAGTACTATCAATTCTTCAGCATGGGCTACGTCAATCTTTGGATTGGACTGATTTAAAGTACGTCAAACCCAAATAACTGCAATCTTCAATCATCTCTGCAGACCCTCATGTGTAATGTGAGAGTTGAGAGTTCCAGTATTGAGTGTCGTTTGTGTTAGGATAGGATGCCAAGAGGGGCGACAACATCCTGGTAGAAATAGAAGGTATTGGACTAGTTATAAGCTCAAAATGAGAATCAAAATTATGAGTTGAATGCGATTATTCACAGGTGAGGAATCCCCAACTAACAATTTAAAAACTTTTTCTCAAACTCAGAAGGAAGAGAAAAGCATGAACTGCAAATATTTTCGAGTGCAGGATGTAGTAAAATTAAACTCTTTGAAAATTAACTCATTCTTTCCTTTCTAAATCACCAAACCTCTAAGTCATTTTTGCACGCCATGATGTCATAAAAAGAAGGTTACTGTTGGCTGAATATTCATTCCACTACTATTACAAAGAGGGAAACTAGCGACGGCAGATGGCTTGTGTGTGTTAGTTGGGGCTATCAACTGAAACCTATCGTGTATATTTCAAAGGGAAAATCCGAATATTAGTTTTAGTTTAGTTTTTCTTTTACTCGTAATTATTATTTTTATATATAACAAAAAAAAAAGAAAATAGAATAATAAATTAGTAAAAATGAAAAGTGGTAGTCTGAGTTGGTGTCTGTGTGTGTTGGGTGGGAGGAGGGTAGAAGGAGAGTATTGATGAAGAAGGAGTTGTAGCAAGAGCAAGGTACTTCCTGGTACGAATCCGCTAGATGGGTTCGAGCGCGATCTTACCCGCGCTAAACTTCATTGTACACGTGCGGTGAATATGCTGTCAAGTGATGACGACATTCTTACGTACAGACTAAAATACTATAACATTTAATAGCTATAATAAACCTAGTAAATTGCTTTCCTGATTTTTATATTGTAATTATTTTGTGTTTATTGTACTCTTTGCTTTTCTGTCTTATTTCTTAAAATGTATATTAAAATGATAGAATGATTTCAACAATGATTATTTTCACAGCACTTTTTTACAATTATGGATAGCAATTATCTTTCTTCTATTTCGGGTTTTCACAATCCACTTCGTACTCCTGAATGTACTTACTCTTGGTGTCAGCTCTTGTCAAGTTTTCTAAGACGTTGATAAAACAACATTTTAATTTAAGAAGTACAAATTAATATAACCAGTAGCTTGTTTATTTTATTTGGTTAGTCTTGAGACTGGTGCCCTTAAACTCCTTCTAAGGCACACCTCTGAGTAGCGAACCCTTCGAATACACAATTTTTTACTTCCTGACAGAAATTAAATGGGAAAATATGTTTGGGAATAAAATGGAGATTTTCCTACCAAACTTGCTTGATAAAACAAGATAGGAGTAGATTGGTTCGGGAGTTTGACTCTGGACATTAAATAAGTGAACAGAAAGAAGGAAATTCCATTAAAATAGTTATAAAATAATAATATAATATGGGAACATAAATATGGTCAAAAATAATTAACGGAATTCCTGTTCGAAAAAGAGAACAAAGTAGTTTTTCATCCCTAAAAAACGCGCGATATTTTCTAGGGGCATTTCCATGTTTCGAAGATTTTCGAAAGAAGAACTCTCATGAAGACTACCAAAAAGTAATCTCACAGTGCATGTAGAGAAAGCTGGTAAAACCGGCTGTTTTTGGAACTTTTTGGTTAGAGGTAGCTCCGCAGTTTTAAAAGACTAATAAACGCAGTTTTTTCTTTATTATTTTGGGAAGTACTAAGTAGGAAACTACGCCCCTGAGTACACTTGTTTAGAGCGGTTAAACCTCTCCATTTGGAAACTATATGCAAAAAAGTTGATAAAAAGCAATAGAGTGGGGACCAGCAGCGTTGTTGTTGAACTAGTGTTCAGATGAGAGTAACTGAGATAACTGAGAAGAAGCAGTTAAAGAAAATTTGGTAATTTTATAAACAAAAATTCAATGACTACTAATAAATAAATTTATCAAGATACTGAATATTAACCTGAAATATTGTGTATTAAAGAAATATATATTTTAAAGGATCTAATCTACTTTATGAGAACAATAATAATAAAAAAAAAGATTTAAGCAATTTTTATAAAAGTAGATTTCATTTGAGTTGCCTTTCTCACCTGAGTCCCTTTATTTATTTTACAGTTCTAATAATACTGTAAGCAATCCCTCTGCTAAAATATTTTGGAAATAAACTTGTATAATCAAACGACTTAAAGGTAAATAAACTAATTCTGTTTTTATACAAGTCCATTATCTTAAGGATCTGATTACAAGGCTTCCCTAGCATTTGTTAAAATTTAGATTGGCATTATTAGAAATCGAAAACATGATTATAATACGGAATGCACACTCAGTAAATTAAGTACTAGGAGAGGGTAACCCTTCTTAGGTACATCGGCTTGCTCCTTTCCTAACCTCAAGACCCTCTCCGACGTGGAAAACAATCGTGAGAACACCGACTTTCTCTTAAAATATCAATAAAAAGTTAAAGAACAAACTTTATTAAACCTTGAACATTCACAGGTTGCAATCTGCCCAAAACTACAGGGTGGAAAAAACAGAAGTCACAACAACTATATAAAGGGAAAACGTCACAGATTTAAAGTTCCCATAAAATAAGATGTTCATTAGTTTATCAACCATAACCGCGCATCCTGCCAACGCTGAATATTTTAACATTTCTAAATAGCAATTATTAGTTCGATGATCATTGATATAAAATAATTATGCATTATCTCAAAATCACTTCCGAAGCAAATTGATTCACACCTTGGGTATTAAATGAAAATGTAACATTTTAAACTAGAAGAGTTGAATTTGATTGGAGAGGCCTAGCCAGCAGTTCAGGCAAGTTATTACTCTTTATCAAAGAGGCCGCCCTCGTAAAACACTGTTAACACCATAAAGTTCATTGCCACATAAATCTGGCTCCACACAAACTAGCAACTTATCTTTGTGATAGTCCATATTTCTTGCATTTGCTTTGTAACCACTTGTTGTGATAAGTAATCGTCGACCACACATGTGTTTTAAATCGTGATCAACTATTTATAGCTGTCTGGTTCTGTTAATGCAATTAAAATAAAAAGCTTATTTAGTTTCCCTTCTGGCAGTGTTGCTGTCATGGCTGCGAGAGGTTCAATGAATATCTCGAAACTCCAAAGTCGAATCGAGATAAAAAAAAAAGTTAGGAAAAACAGGATTTAAGTAATAAACAGGGTACAATCTCAGTAAATATATCGCGTTACTTTTAACCTACACTCGCAACATATTTTCCTACTTTTGGCTGTTCGTAATGCATTTCTTCTGGATTTTCACGATTACTGGTACTTATCTAAGCAAGTTTAACTTCGCCATTGTTAGTCTGACGCTGTTCACAATCTCCCAGATTTAGCTAATCCTAAAGCTATCGCCGCAAAAAAGAAGGCCTATAAAAATACTTTGTTTTTAGTACTTATATAAATTATAATAGACTACATTTTTCCCGATTAACTTATCGCCTTAAATTTCCAAAGGTGTTCATTTTATTTTGTAATCATAATGCACCAATTACATTGGTTTGGTCATTTTGTAAGAAGACAAGACATCCAAAACGAGAAGGAAGGAGAAAACTAGTTGGTCAGATAATGGTGAGTAATGCGACAGTGTGTAAATGCTAAATCAACATCCAGAGGTTTCTTTTACATATCCTCTATTCTGCGAGGTAGATGAGGAAAAGAATAATTAAGATTAAGAAGGAGTGGATTTTATTAAAGCCCACTGTGAGATACAAGATATTGTGGCTCTTTGAACTGTGAGTTGTTATGGTGGAATGTAAGAGCGTAAAATGTGTAAATGTTTGCCTGGGGTAACAGGCACACAAGTTAGCTATCTCCGCAGGCCCAACGTGAGAGGAATCCAGGCAAGGGTTGTTAGTGTTTTAGGCTGAATAATACCCTCATGGACGCCAAGGTCTTCGTTGAAGGTTTGCTCACTACCACTAAGGCGAAAAAGAATAAGTATAATTCAAATAAACCTATTACAAGAAGAGTGAATGTAATAAATTGACACTATAAAATTTGATTTAGCACTATTATTATCATTGTTTTGTTGTTAAGAATAGATATGCATACTTAAATAACACTTATTCATTTCTCAATATAACATTTTCTTCCCATTTCAAATTGAAATTCGAGCATAATTAAGACCATTGAAATCTGGCGCAGTGCTTGTCAAGAAACGAGTCCAAAATCAAACTCATCTCTTAAATTATTAATCGCAGCATCACATTCACTACTATTGTATTGACCTCACTGATGGCAATTGTGAGTTTACTTTATTTGGACTGGCCAAGCTCCCAGAATGCCTAAGTGAGCTCATTATTATTAAATTACAATCATGCGAATAGAGTAGATCCTCAGGACAGAAAACCAAAGTTTAACCTGCAAAAAATTCATGATTTCTAAAACTTTGATGGTTTGACTTTGAAGATGTGTACTTGGTTTCATTTAGAGGTTGGACTGGAAACAATATTAGCGCATGGAATTTATCTTCGAAAGTAGTTCGTCTATCTGGATCTCAAACTTGCTCCCTCTCCAAGAAAAAAATATTTATCGTCTGCAATGAATATGAGAGAAATATTTTAAGTTTATTAAAATAGGGAAAAGAAACAAGGAATTGAAGAAAATACCGTTGTAGACATGTAATCAAATCAACAAAGAAAACGAAAGGGAAGTTGTGGGTCAGAGAATGATTGACGAAGGTGTTCAAGGCGAGTGACAGAATGGACGAAAATGAAATGCCATTTTTCCAGTTATTCGTTTTGTTTTTTAGGTAGACAATGAATATTTAAAGTGAAGTAAATTAAGAAGCAGGACTTACCGTCCAAAAGTCTTTTTTGGTGATTTGAAGGGGGCGGCAACAATTTTCGTAAACAATAAAAAACGCAGGTTTCCAATGGGGTTATGGCAGAGTTAAAGCCAGAAGCAGGATAGAGATCACAAGTTATTGTTGGATGATAATAGAAGGGGCGAGAGGAGGGGAACTGTAGTTGCGTTGGTTTGGGGTTTATTTAGGATACAGTGTGAGGTCGTGCGCGGCCACCGCCCCAATCTGCACCCTCATCAACAGGTTGTTTGCTGAAGAAGCCGCACAACGTGTCCACACACAACTCTCCAACAATAAACCTTACTATTAGTCTCCACTATCTATTAGATACATCGCTTAACCCAACCATTTTATTTCTTTTGTCTTTTAATTTTCCTTTTTTTTAATTTTTCTTTAGTTTGCATTTTCTGCCTTAGTTTGCATTGCTGGACCAATTTTCCAGCTTTTTGAAATTCTGGCCTCTGCGATTTTCGAATTTAATTGAATTGGTCTAACGAGGTTTGCTGGACGACTGGTATGCTCTGACTTCAGCTTTTCAGAGAAGAAACACTCTTGGATGCGCAAAAGGCTGCCATTGTAAACAGCCTTTCATGTATCCGTGAACATCTGGATTTGGTTTATACAAATAAATATTTTTAAAAAATAATACAAGTAATGTTCTCGTTTTGAAAATTATTTTGAGTAGATTTACAGGATTAGTGGCTAAAAGTAAGCTATGCCTTCAATATCTGCGAGTGAAGGAACTCTATTCCGACCCTATGTAAACTTAGTTCAGGGAATCTAAAAGTTCCAGAAAAAGTTTTATTTAAATATTTATATCATGTTACACTAAAAGTAAGCGGTATATATGTTTCATAACAAAATGTTTTCACTAAACCTGATGGTGAAATAAATCTATGAAATAAAAAAAAAAATCATTTCAACTATGATTATTAATTTAAGCGTTGCGCGATCGGCTTGACTTGAGATCGCGACTGTAGATAGGCGTTCTCATTAAGTACTAGAAAGTGACGCCTAGTGGCCAACAAATAAGAATCATGGAATTAGTAACTGCTCATAGCAAGAAAAACACGATAGTTATTAGAAGAAAAAAATCCACTAAAAAGTATAATCTACATTAGGGGAGTATATAATAATAATTCCGTGAAAACTATTTTACTAAACATGGAATATTGTAATCGTCATGAAATATCTAAAGTTGGAAAAAATATACACTGTTACCAAAACAAGTTGTGTGCGGCTAGGTGTATTGGTTCTTTCAGCTGATTTTCATGAGCGAGAAAAGTTAATTTTTGTGTCAAATACGAGAAAGACCAGAAACAACTTTTTGCAGAAAATTCCTTCAGATCTATACTCTTTTATTAATTTTAATTTACTTCATTGTTTCGTGATCATAATTTTGCGTAGTGTTTAAAGTAATTACTTTATTTTTAGCTCGGAATTAATGTTCAAAAGTGGCTCAAAGTTAGTAATTCTTGTCCCAACTTGTTATTGCTACATTTTGCTTCAAAACCCTCTTCGTATTACCATTTTACTTGTTCTTATTTTTATTTTTTCTGGATAGACACAATCTTCTTTGGTTGCTTTTCATTTTAGACGTGTAGTGGTAGTTACATATGCTAAAACAGCCCCGCATGCGTCTTTCTTTCAGCGTTTAAAAAATGCGGCTCCTGACGGGCTCAAAGATTTCCCATGTTTAATTTAAAATATCCATGGCAACCTCGCAGTCTGTATGCGAAGTCGAGAACTTTTCACAAGGAATAGCTAAAAACAAATTATTGATTCAACTTCTAAATTAAATATTTTGTTTTAAAGAAATAAAAAGCAAAAACTGTTTTAAACAGAAAATAAAGGCAATAAGTATTAAGTTACAACTGAGAGTAACAACTGTAGGGTAAACAAAAAAAAATTAATAATGGTCTAAGGTTGGTAACTCTCCTGAGGGGAATATTTCAGTCATTAAGAGTGTGCAAGTTGAGATCAATTAAAATATTGCCTCATGATCTAGACCCTGGGTTACCTGTGTATCTTCTCCGTCTTCCTTCCGCTCCTGACCTCAATAAATAGTTACGCCCAGCTGGCTACCACCAAGGCGAAAAATTTCCTCCCAAATTTTGATTGCGTTCTGCTTTAGTAGCAGTGTTTGTTGTGTAAACTAATGTTGTGCAATTGCTTTGTAGTGGTAACGGACTTGTTGTTTTCCCTTAAACCTTTTCGCCAAGGAAGTAGACGTTATATTAATGAACCTAAGTATCAGGTGTCGTGAAGTTAATTGGACCTAGGGTGTGAGTGTTAGGGATAGTTAGGGAAAGCAAAGAGAAGGGGCTGTTGAAGGTTTTTAAATGGAAAAGGGCGGCAGATGGAGATGTGTGTTTTAGATGAAGGGTGTTGGGCACCGAGCCAACCTTTCACTCGATTTAATTGATGTTCTACGGCTCCCTCGCTCGGAGTCCTTCACTCCGACTGAACCCACCAACAGGTTACCTCTACACAGAGAGAGAAACTCGCAGATCATTCCTCGCTCTCATCAGTAAATAATCAGTGTATATTATGTTACATTTCCAAATTGTTTGTTTTAGCAAACCACTTTTTTCCCCAATGAAAACATGGCCTCTTTGGACCACCAGAGAGCCAACTTCATGTACCACCCTAACAGTTTTGTTCGTTTCCTAGCCAGCATAACCTCCCAATTTTAAAAAGAATTCGAGTTATTATTATTTGAGGATTTGTAGACCTTTCTCATCTTTTAGCGGTACTTAAAATTTGTCTCAATCATCTTTTTTCAAAACGATACGATAAGTTCGATCCTTCCACCGATATCAATAGCTAAATCACTGTTCTTGTAATATTCCTGAACAAATTCTTGGACATTGTTCATAATCCCTAAACTAGTATTAATAATTAGTATTAATTACTAATAATTAGACATTTAAATGATATGGAACCGCAAAATATAGTCTCGAATAAAATGCTCGAATTTTTGTACTTTCAATAAAATGTTAGGTCCATTTTTGGAGGTTGATATTTTAAAATTAGAATAAAAGACAATTAACACAATCCTTGTATTCGTCCAAGTGAAGTCACTAATGTACTGTTCTATCATTTAATGCATGGACAGTAGACAGCCGCACAATTTGTTTTATTAAATGGTTATTTGCAAAGTCACTTTTCTCTGATTTCTGAAAATATTGCAACAACAAAATTTTAGTTTTAAATTGTTCGACAAGGTACAACTCTCTGCTGGATCTCTCCAAAACCAATTTATTTGTATAAATAAATAAAAATAACCTTAAAAATAAGTAAGTGTAACTGTTAAAAAATAAAATGTTCCAATATTTTCAAGTATTTCTCTAGATAAAATTGATATTTTATCATAGATAACTGAATTATATTTATCTATATTGTTTTAAGCGCCAGAGTGGAAACGCACTGCAACAGGAAAAGGGGTAAATAAACATCAACTCTGTGGGACAAAGCAGATTACAGTATAAAGATAGCAATTTTAGAAACTGTTTATTATTACTGATACCCAATAAAAGAGCTTAATTAATTAGCTCATTTCATTTAAATACTGAATAGAACTTTTGGGCTCATTTAAGCGAACCAATAACAAATGTCCTTTCAGCATTTCACTGTCCAAAGCGACCTTAAAATCCTTTTTATTACAGTATAAGAATCCCTTAGCCAGAAACATCTTTTCTAAACATTTCAGTGCCTCAATCTTCATTGGCCCCTTTATTCATTCCCTTTCGACAAACTGATATTGCTCATTTCAATATTTTCGAGCGAATGGGTACCGAAGAGGCATATCAAGTGGTAAACCTTGGAACAACGATACTCAAGGGGAGATTTCTGAAGGCCCTCAGAAAGAAACGGAAGGTACCTTAAAGAAGTTTAAAGACTAGTTTTGTAAAATGTAGCATATTTTAGTCTTTCACGATACCAGCAAGGTATCTCTCACGATTCTCTCTAAACTGAGCAAACTTTCCACTCTTGAGAGCCAATCTGTTAATTGCGTAAGGAAAGTGTATTCAAAAGAGTGAGCCTAGAGGAGATACTTTCCATTCGTTTTTTGTAAATATCTTTTTTAAATAAACATTGAGTGATCACTATACTTCAAGGAATTTCTATTTAATACAAACGCGTACCGATTAGCTGAAAAAATTTACATATAAGTATTGGTTATTTATCTATTTTCCTTCCTACATTTCTACAAGGCATACTCCATTCCTAATTCTTTTATATCATGTAGAATTTTCAGTATTAGCCAGTTTATCCTGAGGATTAAAATAATTATTTTCTTTTGTATCCCTGGCTTGATCAATAATTACTGCTATTTTTTTTTTTTTTTTTAAAGTTCAATTTAACGAAAATTTTGTGGATCTAACTGTCAAAAAGAATTGAGATTACAATTAAAAATTTAGTTGGATATAACAGAAATATAAAAGAATTAAACATTGCGTTGATGATAGAAAATTAGAATTTGTAGCTGAATAATTTTGAATACTTAAATTTTGAGTTTAAATTAATTATTATACTTTGTATGTGGGAGATCCCCAGTTCGAATCCCGCGTATGACTACTTTTTATTTGCTAGAAAAGATCGTTTATAGTAAATATGAGCTTCTGCCCCCGTCCACGACACCTGATTGGTAGTTGGACGTCCTTTTTTTCCCCAATGTTTAAACAAAAATCATGCGTTTTCATGAAAATTTTCCACACTTACACACAAATACTAATCTGTCTAAAAAGATTTAATTAAGTGGCTCTTGCAGTTGGCTAATTTTATTCATATCTTGATTGAGCCATCTATTAAAAATATAAAATTTGAGCCTTCAACGCTTTTCCATTTTTTGACCACACTTATACTCCACACACAGACCAATTTATATAACCCACTTTTCGTTCCCAGAGGAACTCAAAATGCGAATTTCGTCCTAAACTCAAAGCAAAGCTGCACCATCAATTCTTTTTTTTCCCATTAGGGTTAAAAGAAAGTAAAATCAGTAAAAGAAAGACGGACACATTCCATAAAAGCGCAGAGATTGTGTTCATTGTGCACTTATTAGTGTTAAGAATGAAGGCTGAATGGAGCTTGTCTTCTACATCCTGCACTCCAAATCCCTACGTTGCGGAAACATAAATGTTACGACTTAGTAATCAAGAAGTGTTGGGACTGGTACCGGCCGGATGGCAGCCAGCTACAATAATCACACTTCTTCTCTACTCCAGTTCCACTGCCCAGATGGGAGGCAGCGTTTCTCCTTAATGTTGTCCGGGGATTAACTTTTGTGGCGCCGTCTCCTGCCTCTCTCCGCCTCCCTTACTCTCCTCCAGCTATTCTAGACTGCTGGATAAATGATTCGTCCTTAGAATAGCTGGAATGTAGTAAACCTAGCTGGAAAGTATAGGAACGGAGACAACTTCGACAGCTCCTTTTGTTTCCTCCTCTTTTCAAGCCCACCCAGATTGCGTCCTAATACCACTGACATTGTATTGTTAACGCGGTATTAGGTCGGCAACCTCATTATTTCGAAACTCCATCTATTTAACATCCCATTGTGTTCTCAATCAATATTGTTTCTCTTTCGCTGGATAGTTTTTCAGTTTATTTTTTCTCATTTTCAGACAGTTTCCTCTTTTCAATGTCCCATTGCTCAGTTAGTTTAGAATTAATCTTCAGTTTACTTCTATTACACTGATCTCTTGATAAGATTATCAACATTTAGTTAATTTGAATTTTTTAAATGAAATTCTTTAACAATGAAAAATCTACTTTTGATAGTAAATTGTATTCTTGCGTCCCTGTCCAAAAATGTACCTTATTCAGTTGGACTTGAAGGCCGCCTGCACGGTTATATTATTAACTTTATGAGGGTGGCTGGCTGTTGAAACATTGCTCAACAACTAATATTTCTAAATGAAATACTTTTTCCCCCAAAAAATCTATTAAAAGGAATATTTGGGAAGGAACTATGGGTACGGTTTAAATCTGAATAGCCGTTTTTATCTTGTCAAGGAAGAACACAGAAGGTTGCAAAAGATTTAGATTTATTCTTGCGCGGGTCCAGCCAAATATTTACAAGGAAGTCGCGTGAAATTCAGAACAGATTGTTGGCAATGCAGACAACACATTCCAGCAGAAACACGCAGCATAACTGAACCACTTTATCTTGTTTTTTCATTATGTTAATACTTAGAAAAGTTATAGATTTGAAAATTGCTCAATGATCAATTTGATGCAAATATTCATTGTTTAAATTGTATTTAAAATTAAAAAAAAACATACAAATAACTAAATTTGAAAGGTTAAAAATGATTTGCTGTGCAGCAAAATTCCAACCACAGGAACAGAAGATGTGAGTGGTCATTCGAATTCTGTTTTCCTTCATCGTTGTCTGGCAGTGCAGTAGTATAGAGCACATTAATTTCGGCGATTTCAACTTCTTAATTTGAACATTATATTTATCTTATAACAGATTGAACACGGTACTCTTACAGCCAGCAATCTATTCTCCGATGCAGCGATATCACAGATTTGAGACGAGGAGATCCTTTCTCTCCTCTTTCTGTACAATCGTATTTTCGCGTCCAACATTCTTCCATTCGGTTAGACATTTCAACAGATCAACTTCACACAGATGTTAGAACCGCTATTTTTTTAGTGTGACGCTATAGAGCGAAGCTTAACTTGGCTTAACTTTAAGGAAATTGTTGAAATTGGACTCTCCAAATATTATGTTCCTCCTGCTATTAGTATAGAAAAATTTTAGCAAAACAATGGTCATGTGATGTGATTAAAATTGCATGTTATTTCCAGTAAGAAACAGGAGTTTTAAAGCATCCTTTTTCGAGAATTTCGGACGGAAGTGTTTATTCACATCACTTCCTCTTTCAGCCACCGAAAGAAAGCAATGCAGGTTGAATAAATTATTGAATATTATATTTTTAGACTTTGCGTGTAAATAGCAAAGTTGCAAGCAGTAGGAATTAGCTTTGCAATGGAGAATTATTACCGAACAGAACAGAATATTTACAAGGTTTTTATCATCTTTGATTTAATCAAACTTGCATTTATGTTGCTTATACTTTGGATATTCATAAATATATACGTAATTATTTAAGGTACTAATATTTTTTTCTCTAAACATTCTTGTTTTGATGATAAAAAAGTTCAATTGGAAATTTACTACATTGCATCGTTCTTCAACATCTCTTGATGTTGCCAAACGCACCACAGACAATGAACAAACTACAGGAAACGAACTCGGACAAATTACTGTTCAAGATTTGTGCAGTCGAATGGAACCATGAACGACTGATTAGTTTGGACGATTCAGCGTTAGGATCAAAAGAAAAAATGGAGCAGGGGTTTATTTAAATGAAATCCAAATTGACGTTCGTTCATGCGTGATGAAATACAATCCTTGTGTAAGGAAAACCGCAAACATTTTTTTAACCGATAGAAATTTGCCCACCGGCACATGACAATCAATTTTTAAAAAGTAATATTTTACTGTTTTTTTTTTTGTATTTATATATATTTATGAGGATGATAAATCCTACAATTTGTATAGGAGAAGTTCAAATTAGAAGTAAGTAGATCGACCAAAAGCGCCAAATATCTAAATAATTTTTCGTCACCTAGTTTTTGAAAAATCATTGTAATGAATTTCTTTAAACTGTGCGCATACCTAAAATGTATTTATAAAAATCTATCACTTTGCTACATTTTTCCGGGAAAGGTTATTTTGCGCGATAGTTAAGGTGTGGTGAAGCTGAGAGAAGTGCTCAATGGTTCTAATATTATATTTTTAGTATCTAATATTTTACTAGAATTACGATTTAGAAGAATGGCGTTTCAACGGAAATGGATCTTAATAGAATATTTTTTTCCCCCAGTTTTCTAGAATCCAAAGCTGTGAAGCATTGAATTTGAAGCTAGGATCATGAATACATTAAGCCAACTTGGATCTGAATATTGGCAGAGATACCCGGGGAGCTTCATGCTTGGTATCAAACTTCAAGTAGTCAGAGAAAGTTGTGCGAAGGTTCACATCGGGTTACCATTATCTGGTGGCAACATTGTGTGAGGATAGATGATTTCAGAGAGCGTGCAAAATATTAAGGCAATCTATAATCGTAAGTGCAAATTCTATTTATTTAAGACAATTCAGTTCTGTAAAAACGATGAAGAAAGTATCAGATTTTATTTTTTTTATTAAGAAAAGCTAACAGAATTATTTCAATTGATATTTTACAATTACTTTGCCCATTCAGGTTAATTCATTAATTTGATTAGCCATTAAGAGAGAGCCGACGACTCCCTCACTGCAGAGAGAATGGAGAAGTAGTGAATTCAATCGGGATCCCACCTCACCATCAGCAATTCACTAGAGTAGCTGTTCTCGCCGATTTTTTACCAACCATTGTTCTGGACTGCCTATTGTAAAAGTCTTTTTTTGTTTTCCTTCGTTGTTTCAGAATCATTGGCTCCGACAGAGCTCATTCACAGAACTGTTCTGCTACAATAAAAGATGAATTGGAAAGATGTAAGTTAATTTTTATTAGGCAAAGAAGGAGGTAGGTGAATATAAAATAATTCAAAGTTAATTGTGAGACTGCATTTCTAAAGGCTGCTACTGTTGTGGAGCGTAAAATTAACTTCTTGCTTTCGTTTCTATATTTAAACACTTGGGTAAATTTAAAAAAATTCTTAATTGGATTTAATTTTTTATTAAAAAATAAAATTCTGCGTTTGTGTAAAAGAAAAATGGTTAATTAAACAATTCTCAGAAAGCGAATCTATTCGTTTACGTTGTTTTAAATTGAAAAATAAACGTATATCGCACAAACTGCCAGACATGGGTCATTGTAAGTTGGAACCAGCAGGTTAACTCAGCTGGAATCGCCTTTCATTTTGATTTCATTGCCTCTAGAATTCTCTAGGAATTCATATGCAAGTATAACTTTAGAAACTGCCCAACTTACTCAACACCCAAACCAATCTTCAGTAACATTTCGCTATCTTACTGCGAATAGAAATCACCAACACAGCAAGAAAAATCTGGATAGTTGTGTAATGTCATTGGGAATTCCATTTCAAATAAATTTGGGGTATTTTGGAATAGAAATAGAAGAGAGTGTTCAGTGAATTCTCAAACAACCATTTCTTGCGTCAAAAGTCTACATCAGTAGACTTAGACCCTGTGACAATCACAGAATAAATGAATCTGAATTAACTGGAAAAGGAAAGTTTGGGCGGACGAAGGAAGAGAAGGAAGGAAGAGACTCCGCGACAGAGGGAAGTTAGGGTACTTTTTTGGGGAACCAGATCTTTGTCAACTATAAAGTTGCGAAGGTTTCACTGGCTAACTTTTCCAGCTATCACATACTATTGCCACTATGGGAAACTATAAGGGCTCAATCATGCTTTGGAAACCTTTGTCTCTTCTCAATCTTGATTGGTAATAATCATTTCGAAGGCTAGACATTTTGAACCGTGTTTGTCGTAAATGGCGTAGAAAGTGGAGGTGGCCGATGTATCTCTTGTTCTTGATGTTATCCAGGCGATTACGTGACAGTTAAGGAGAAGCGATGATTTTTCGCCAATTCCTCTCATTTTCCTTAGACTATTTTAGGAAAATTGTCTGCTAAAATTAAAATATTTAACACTAGGCAAATAAGTTGTAGTAACATATGTTGCATCAATTTCCCTAATCACAGAGAAAATGTAAAGAATGCCAACTTCTGAAAGTTAAAAGTATAAACTGTGATTTTTCATTTTTATTATAATCGGTTCTCACACTCGCACAACGAAGGCTCAGAGATCATGCGCTAACAAATACTAGACACACCAGGCTCCTAATAATACAACAACTCAAATTCGTTTAACTGTACGAAAACAATACTTAAAGAGAAGTAAAAAGATTGAATTAAATGAATAATATAGTATGTGATGCATAAAACACAGCTACTCAGCACGCCCTGGGAGCAAAGTGTCAAACTTGGCTAAATGTTTGGCTTTTTCGCTCAGAGAGATTGAATGTGACAAGCCATCTAATTAGTCGGCGGTGACATTTGATCTACCAAAAACAACTCTGACGTGCCAGACTACTGTTTAGACAGTTTATGCATAAGTTGTTTCCACACTTTGCAACACTTATTTTCAAAATAAAACTTTTCCATCTCTAGATTACTGTCTAAAGTATTTCTTTATTATTCTATATAATTATAATTTTTTTATAATTTTGGTGGTTAATAAATCTGCCTTAACTTCATTACATCACTTCCTGTTTGATGGAAGTACGTCTTTTTAAACAATATTTTAGAGATAACCTAACTCGCATAACTACATAATTTTGAATTTTTAGCTGATCACAATATACTAGAGGGCCATGAGATGGAAGAAGGATGTTCGCGACTAAGATGGTTGTAATGGCGTCTACAATGAATCGTACACTGACAGTTGAAATGCAAATAGCACAGACATTCATTCGCTGCTGTTTGCTTATCCACGAAAATAGTCCAACGACTTGTTTGTTAGTTGAGTTGTGTCAACAAAGATTTTTTGTTCTATTTAATTTTTTCGTAATTGATTGAAAAAAAACAAACAAACAAATCAAAGGAAAGGTAGCAGCAGCTATTGTTGTAGGATTGCAATTATGGGAAGATTTCTGTAAGTTGCCTTTAATCTTTACTTTAAAAACTATTTCCAATCTATAGTGTGTCTGATAATCGTTCTCTGCCTTCGGTATTTATTTGTCATTTTAGAATGAGCATGGAATTCAGGAAGAGAAATTGGAAAGAAGTCCATGGCATGTCCATGTATAAAAGGTCCTATATAATTTAAAGCACTAATTTCATTAAGCCCTTTTGTGAGTTTAATACTAACTTAAATATAGAAATCAAGACCACAACTTCTTTTTGGGACGAGCTGGAGCCATTTGTAACTAATTGTGAAGAATTTCGGTAAAACGAAAAATAGACGTATTCTAGGTGGCGCGCAACGCTTTTAAAGGAAGAAAAAAATATGGAACTTGCGACAGAATATTGTCTACTTATCCTCCTATGTGTCTGAAGGTTAAAGAAAATCGTCCAAGTTCAAAAAGTTTAAAAAAGTCATTTTAAGTAAAACTTTACCGTAGGCCAAAATTCGGCAGAAATCTGAGAAACGAAAGCGATGACGTCAAGCTCGAGCTTGGAGCGATTTCGCTTTTCGTTTTCACACATTTAGTCACTCCATCCCATATTTTATTCTCACTTTAAATTCATTTTCTTTTGACGAATTCGAAGGAATTGCAAACACACTTTCATAATCGATCAAAGAAAGCAAAAATTTATTACAATTCCTGTTTTAAATTTGGCCTTCGGGAATCCTTCACATCTAGGTGTAATTTCGAAGACAATTAAAATTTGAAAATAATTTGATTCTTGTTTATATTGAATTTGATATGAATTAATTTAATATGAAACAGAATATTACTTTGTATCGAGGCCAGAAAATAACTGCAAATAATTAATCATACATAAAATAAATCTGATCAAATTCTAAATTAAAATTAATCACGATTTAATCATACAGGTTATACTTTATTTATCGTTGCACTCATCAGTAAATATAAACAAAAACTATAATGATTAAACATTCTTTCATTGAAGATAGTTATCTCATTTCCGCTATGCACTCATCTTATAATTATCTAAACCATTATACACTCCACTCAATCGTGCATATATTACTGGGAAATTATTTTGGAATAAAGTCAGTATGTTTGTATTGAAAACTAGGCCACACTTTCTGCTTTCATTTAATCTATTTCCATCAATTGGAGATTAATTAGCAATTAGGCTTTAGTCGGAGTTATTCTGCTCGGCAAAAGTATTCATTCTAAATAACTTTAATAACAAACCATGGGCTTAAGAGAAATTTGGAAAATGGATAATTTTTTTTTTTTTTAAACTTTCATCTCGTTTGATCAATTGCTGTTTCGACAAAATATCTACGAGTATCTTGTTAGTTAGCTCGTTGCTGTAGAGGATTCTGCTCTGAGTCCAATTCTGTTTGCAGTTTTTGTGCATGGACTGTCAAAGATTTTGCAGGTGGCGCTCATAAAGAAGTAAATATATTAACATTTTCCCGTCCACGACATCTGATTGGTATTTGGACGTTAAGCCCCGCCTGAAAAAATAGGCGATTACTTTACTATTAACATTTTCGGTTGATATTTGTTTGTGTACAATATCCAGAGAAACATTGGCCTTCCAGAGGAGTACTTGGAAACAGTGGAAATCATTGCACCATAACTTGCATTCATTCACACATGTTCTTATTAAAGGTCTCAATTCTTATTAAAAGTCTACAACTGAGTGTAAACTCTTCAAAGTGTCACATTGAGTGTTGTAGATCGCTCGTGTGCACAGTGAATATCTCATAAAGAACAAGACGGTAGAGGAACTTTCTAGGATGGAAGAGGGATTCGCTAAGTCACTGACAGGCCCCAAGCTAATTGGAGTTTACGATTTTTCGGTTTTGAGCCCCGTTTAAACGCAAGGGAAAGTTTGGATTACCACGATCGAAATTGTTGGATGTTCCATGTTTCGTATTTATAAGAGAAATGGGATATAAAAAAAATTAAAAGAATACATCTGGTCTTTAGATGGATCTAGCGACTTAAGTGTACAATTCCTATGAATCGTTTTTTCCATATCCTCTTGTTATTTATTTCTTTACATCTCTTATATCAGCTGGCTTGAAACCTCTCCCTGTGGTATGATGCAGTAACTTTTAGAAAGCAAAGGGTAAGGTTAGTGGCGGTTGAAAGGCGAATCTCTTGGAAAACTTCATATGAACCAGACTTGATACATTCCGAATGTATCCTTTTGTAAGAAAATACATATATATGTAGGGACTAATGCAAGTCAATAAAGCTGCCTAGCCAAACTTTATGGTTTCCTCTCTGTGATCTTGTATTTCTACGCTATCCACGACTTGGAAGAAAAATCTTCTACTACCTTTCAGAATGTACAAAGTGGAAGCTCGAATTGATCAATACATGTTCTGCCACGGCAACCTTTTGCAGGACACTGGGCAATTACTAGTCAACAGCAAGCTTACCCACCACTGCCAGTTTGGTGCATCAATGTAAAGAAATAATTAGTAAAACATTAAATTAAGATACTATATCTTGATAATCTGTTAATTTACGTTTTATAAACTTGCCAGTTAATTCAAAATATTACAAAGCCTAGTGTAAATGTTTTGCAGCTAGCCTTTGTGTCTACACATTGGAGCAATTTTTTCTAACGATTGCAGAAAACTATTGAAATTAATTTCTAGATGGTGTGTGCGTGGTCGCAGAAGCCCTCAAGGCTAAGCTCGAGAGTGCAACACCAGCATTCGTCCGTGAAAATCAAAAGTAGCTAAGTTTATATCTTTGAATTAATAAAGTCATAAATATGTATAAATTAATAAAAATAAATTGTAAATTGCATTGAATAAGAAGTTAAGTGCGTTATCCTGCGTGACCGTGTCAGGAAATAACCTACTCTAATTTTTTCCTAACAAAGGGAAATGCAACCTTGTTGCAAGGTTTTCTAACTTTTCCAACTTTATAATCGTTAAAACTGGAATTTGTGGTGCCACCATCCAGAGAACGTCCTAAAACCTACGCCAAGAAAGGTTAGGCGCTCATTTTATTACAATAAAAACCACCATTTACAAACAATATTGTTTTACAAACTGTTTAACAAACAGTATTTCATGAAAACGTGCTGTGAAAAAAAGTACATAAAGTTTAGTGAAATTCAAAAGTCGCAGCTGCTACGAATTTGTTGGTTCATTTCAACTTCCCTCGCCATCTAAATTGTCTATCATTATCCACCACAATGTTCACAATTCAACCACCTGGAAAGAACATCACGTAAAACAAAGAAACGATTTTTCAAAATCTTTGCACAGCCAAATAAATCACACAATTTCCACGTACGCCCTTCACAATTATTGAATTGATCATCACGCTCAAAAGAAGAACAACCTGAAGCCTCTTCAGCCAACAAACTTGTTCACGCTTTGATTAGTGACTAGAGCACACTCGCCATTGCTGACTCGCTCGTCCTCTACAGAGTATGACTGATCGTTGGACATAGAGCACGCATGTAGAGAAGGTATCACTTTACTTGGCAAGCAAATATCTTGGAATATGATAGCCTTCTTCACCTCCACATTAGTGATTCCATCTGTCTTTAGTCCGTAACACAAGAGTTTTTATCTTTGTTTTAGCGCCACAAAATTTTATCTTTAGATTTGTCAAGTACACTTGGAATTATTTTACAATTGAAGAAAGTGAAAGGTATAGTTAGCTTGCAGAAACCTTAAGGCAGGCAATAAATTTCATGTCAATTTATCACATTAATGCAAATATTTAACAGTTGCATTATGTTTTGATCAATAAAAAAAGCCGCTATGCATATTTTAATAATTATCCATACTTCGAAAATAAAATATGTTAACAACAATTTTGCTTGCATAACATTTACAACACAATAACTAATAAACACACACAAATTGCGTGTGTTGGTAATGGAAACTTAATGTTTAAAAATAAATATATTCTATTATATATTTGTAAAAATGGCGTTGAAGAAAGTTGGTAAAAAATTAAATAAAAATCAATTCTTGGACTTGGTTTTGTCTTCAGCTTAGCTGAAACTTGAATTGGCCAGGTAAGCTTCAATCCTGTTTAATTAATTATTGAATCTGAGCTTTCTTAACAATGATTAGAATAATCTTTAAATGGTCACCTCTATATAATCGATTAATTGAACTAATTCTAAAACAGCAGTTCAATCTTTACACTAATCTGCATTTGTTGAGATTGGAGTTAAGTTTCGGTAGGAATCAAAAACATTCAAATTTCTCACTGATTTTTGTTAAAATAATGTTTAATAAATTTTAACTAAATGATTAGAATTGCTAGGGGGGGGCTAAGGTTGGACTATTTTGAGTAGCCATTTGTTGCGAATAAAGTTCTAGCAAAGTTCATCAGAAACGAATTCGCGATAAATTACCTCTTCATAATTACAGAAAACGCATATAATGGATTTTTCTGCAATTGGTCTTTTTTTTTAGAACGATCGCACGTCCAACCTGCCTTAAGATTTTGCTGGTAAATCTATTTCTCAACACAACATGCACTACCCATTTGGAGAAGTGTGAGTCAGACCAATGAAAATCTTTACATTTAGCTCGTACATGTAAGCCTAGCAACTTTTATATACACACACTCAATAGACATTGTAGTGCAACGTATGCATCTACCAACCGTACGTAATATTAAAGGGGATTAAATAAGTTGCCGATATTCCAAAATTGAATACAACGGGCAAGACGAAATGCATAAATTTTTTGAAAGATTTTTCAGTTTTTGCAAATTCCTTAAAACAAAAAATAATAATAATAATACGCCAGCGTTACGCGTAACTTTTAAATTGGGACTATGATAGAATTTAGCTTTGTCGTATAGATTTGTGTCAAAGCCGAGTTTCTTTCAGCAATAACCAAAAGTATGAGGAAAATTTTGAGAATTGTCAAAAGGGAAAATCATGGGAGTGGTCCGGAATATTTTTTTGTAAGTTTGATTTACTTAAATTTACTAGATTTAAATATTTAAAAGATTTATTAAATAGATTGCAATCGTTTGCTACTTTGTGGACCTGGGGTTCGGTCTAAGCCTTGGAATTTATAAATACTTAATTTGAGATATTCACAGTAAATTACGAGCTGTAGTATTAATTAAAGTTTGGTTCTTGCTGATTTGTGTACTTTCTGTGGTTCAAACAAGTGTTATACTTAACTTTTTAAACTGTAAGCTTTTGTTAAGGAGAGAAAATAAAAAGTATCCAATTGAACTGTACAGGCAATTTTTCTGGTAGAATATAAAAGTTAAACGCAATAATTGTTGTTAGCTTTATAAAATTAACTCAATCAGATGCACCTTCAATGCAATCAAGGTTCGTAGCTTTTATTAGGTGTGCGTGAATTAATTGCAAATAAACTTATTATAATTCATGTCACAGCGGCAATATTCATTGTTTATTCTAACTAAAATCTTTAACATACTAATATTATTATTTTTTGTTTTCATTGGTGATTTGTTTGCTATTAATATTTATTACAGACCAATTTAATACACGAGATCAGCAGAAAGTAATGGTTGATACTGTAATAAGGTAAAGAAACTGCTATAAGGTTAAACTGACATTGTTTACAAACTCCAAAAATTCAAATCCATGAATCTGCTTGTTGCAATCGGGATTATTGTATCACATAAATCATTCACTGATACTCAATTTGAAACGACTGCAAAAACAATTTAGTGTTGAACTCTTGTGTTTTCGCTCCCATAAGCCGTTACCCTTTTGCTAGCTAGGGAAAACTCAGCTTCCTTCATTAGAGCAATTAATAACTATTATTAGATATTCCTATACATTGTACTCTTTCTATTATCTCTTATGTATTTCTTCAAAGAAATAACCAAGCACTGACTCATTTGCTTGGATCACTAGTAAATTTAAGATTGCCTATTATTAGCCATGCGATTGTATGACAAACTTTTCACTTTTGCATCTTGTTGACGCTGTGCCAAGTGGGTCGACAATTTCAGTTATTCTTGGACAGTTTATTAATGGTGGTGGTGAAAAATGGAATGTCAATGTTGTAAATCTTTTTTGATGACATCCGTCAAGTTTAAGTGACGAATAACTTCGCTTCCCTTTCTCGAGGTGCACATTTTCCGATAAGTATTGTGATGTGATAACAGAAGAAAAAAATATAATTTTTAATTATAAAAATTATAACTAGTGGTGCCAGTCAGACGCTAGTGCCGCGGTCAGTGCACGGGCAAAAAGGGACCGCCCGCCAAAGACACACCGCTTTCAAAAGGGCCATTATACGGTCAGTATACAGTGACTACCTGGCTACAGCCCTTTGACAACATCCAACACCTTTCACCGGCCTATTCAAGACTAGGGTCAACACGCGGCAAGAGATGTTTGAGTGTGACCCGTAATTACAAGACTTGTCAATGTGTGGTGAGGGCTATGTATGGTCTCTCTACAGGAAGTGGGGCATCAGTCGATGATTATTCTTCAGATTTTTACCACCGTAACCTCAAGATCCTACCAGCGAGTTACACCGCGAGCGCGTCCCTATCTAAGTGTTTAAACATATATCTATTCAACGTCGTTATAGTTGTGCATTCTAGTTACAATTTAAATCATTCTAAATTATTGTTAAAATATATATATTTATTTTCCGAATACTATCTATCAAATCTCTAACTAATTCCCGCATCATAAACCTCCTCTTCAAGTCATCTGAACCCATTACAGTATGTTAATTGGTGACCGAAAAGATGTTTAATAGTTTCATTTTTACTGATTGCTGAGAACAAGTAATTGCTTGCTGCAAAGTAATTTTTCTGAATTGGTTTTTCCAGTAAATATTTTTGCTGTCCTCTAAATAAGAAAAAACAACTTTTTTTAAAGCCCAGTTTCAAGGGAATTGTAAATTAGAATGGTAATAATTTCTTTCTGATATATCGAAAATTGCCTAAATAAGTGCTGAAAAATAATAAATCCATTCTGCTCACTGTTCCACTGTGCGACACAGAACAGCCCGTGGCCTAAGAGCATTCCTTCTCGACAGGTATTTCAACACAGAAATGCCCAATAATTGGGACTACATTGGCAAAACTGACTGGGCTACAAGAAGCAAAATGGAGTCGGTTCTTGTTAAAACTTCAACAAAAAAACAAACAGTAGCAATACAAACTATTGGAATAAAAACTTTCCCTAGTTTTATAACTGAATCTCAGTGGGAATCACAAGAAACAATTTAGACTAAACTAACATAAACCCACATTAGCTGGCGTCTTATTAGTTCTCTAATGTTATAGATGCCAAAGCTTGTTTTCTATAGTTAAGTTTAGTTCCACAGTTTTCTTTGCTTTTAACACTTATTTATTAATTTTGTAGGTATATTAAATATTTGTATGACAACTGTACTACTAGAACATTCCCAACAGAGGAGGAAAATGTATGTACACGATTATTAAATTTGTTTTTACACAGAATATATCTATTGTGTTTAGAAATATATATATTTTTTTAGATTAAATATTTCTTCCGCTTGGGTGTCTCCGCAAGATAGATTGGTATAAAATGTTGTTATTTAAGTTTGGATGTACATAAATAATAAATAAAATAACTTATTTACTTGCATGATTTGCATATTTTTAGGTTATATGTAACTTATTTTGGTGAAGATACGACTTCGGCCATAAGAACTGGTATCAAAACTCATGGACCTTTATAAGAAAAAAGAAACCGACATTCACAGGAGTGTGTACCAATTTTCATCGTTCCTTCCAGGACACAGAAGTAACTCAAAACACCAAAGTCAGTGTTGAATGTAGGATATGTATCAGATATTTCGTAGAAAGTTTCCTTAATTGAATGAAATTTGTTGCACATTTAATAACGGAATGATGAGCTCTAAAAATCAGAAATATATAATAATTAAGATTTAGCCTGTCTTGCAGTAGAAATATACACACTTTAATTTTATACGTTTACAATATTTTCACAGTAAATATTGCTATGACCTTGCAGATTTTTTTTGTCTTATTAATGAATCATATAATAATAGATAAGTAATTATTATTTGTCTATTTTGAAGGTACCATATACGTATGATACGTTGCTACCTTAGACATATCAAATGTGTCAGTGAGCTAAAACGTCTATGAAGTAATCGACGTTCCTAAAAAGATAATAAATAAAATATCTGTACAATCAGTTACATTAGTTTGACCTGTTTGGCAAAATCTACACTTCTTGATTCAATTGTTGCAAAGTAAGCCACTCTATCAAATCACCACACGTGCATCAACTGCTTTTAATTTAGCTCTCTTTGGGGGTGTTAAATATCATGAATTTGATTGGTTTCTTCTTTTCAGAAAAAACAAACAAAAAACAAAAATAATAACAAGAATGGGATTAGCCTCGTGGATAGAGTACTGGATATTTCCGGGCTCTCTTAAAAAGAAATTACCCTTCTATGTCTCATGCATGTGACACAAGACAAGCAGGCAAGAAAGCAACAGCTTCATACAAATTGTTAATATCTATAGACAGGGAAGCTTTTTCAAGGATTAACCTTTATTAAAATGGAGAATTTAGACAACTTTCACGTTGCTAAAAATAAACGGAAACACTCGTCTAATGTAAAACTTTCAATCGGAAGGTTTAGGAAGTTTGGTGGTAAATTTATGCTCAGAAAGACATGTTTACTGAGTGCTTCTGCAAGGAAATTGCGTCTGTTTAAAGTATCCACGATTCAAAGATGTCCCATAGTTTTTTTCCATAACTTTCGGAGAGTCGCCACTACTGGCGCCTAGTCTAATGAAATAACGGCGCTATGCCAAAGGCAATGCGCTTAGGACAGAATTCATGATAAAGAAATATTTAACACACGCTAAAAATCCAAATCGTAAATAACCAGACTGATTGTATTTCTTGCTCTCGCGAGAGCAATTACAATTTGCGGACGAAGTAGTCCAGCTTGCAGAAACTAACCGATATTAAAAATACTTCCCTTCAGTTCCGCAGAAGTTGCGATTACAGAGACTGCTTCTTTCACCGGAGTGCATTAGCTCCTTAATGTCAGCAGGTGGGTCTGTGTCTGCAGGTTATATCCTCCAGAGACTGCCCCACTTCTTTTCTAGCCAGGGTTGTGGCTTTTGTTTTGTTTCCTCTTTGCTCTTATTGTGGGGCTGCTACATTGTTGATGTTCTTACTCTTGTGAATACAAGGGGGAAGTGCTTTATTGATATTGATGCATGTTCCTGATAAAAGAAGAGTATGTAGAAGACCGACCGTGTTGTGAGTGTGCACTAGTGTTGTAGAAGTTGATCTAGGTGGTCGTGGTTCACATGTAAATATACTCTCAGATACTTCTTGTTTAGACTAATACCAAGAGTTTCTTGTCTTCCACTACTAGTAAAATGGGCGCCCAAGGCATGCCGCCTCTCTATAAAACTCATACATCACGCTTGTCAATCATCGGATTACCGGTCCGTGGCACGAAGTGCGGGGAGTACACGGCAAGCGTAACCCCAATACCTATCTTTTAAGTTTTTACTTATTGTTTTTCTTCACAGAGCCATATCATAGTGCACAGATGGAGTTAAACTATAACCCAAGTCAATAGATCTAGGCATTGCCCTTGCCCCTCTATTACAGTTGAAGAAACTACTTCAATATAAAGTACGGTAAACATTTTTTCTTTAAAAAAAATTCGATTGACTACCCACACGACTTGATCTCACTCTTTTATACTCCAACCTGTTGGCACACCAACCGCAATAACTTACGTCAATAGTATACTTGATCTGTCGAATAGTTTTCCTATATATGACTTTTTAAAGTACCTATCACGTTTAATATATGTATCGTTGAAATCGATAAACTGAAAAGTTTATCTTTTTGGGATTTATCGCAAACGAATGTCCATTCAAAGATCGTAATGTTAAAGGGATTTGCAAGTGGGCGCATCTCCCTTGAAGAACCACATAACGATGGTAAATGCAATCTCGGAAAATAAAATTGAGAAAGAAAGAGCGCAATTCGCAATCATAAGTTAAGCGATTAAATGTATGAGAGGTGACTAACAAATGAAAAAACAAATCTCGCAGAAATGCTTGGACTGATTTATGAAGGATCCAACTATTATGTGCGAGATAGAGATGTGGGGTCCTTCACTACACTTCTGCAACGAAATAGGCAATCTAATTAGTTGGTGGAATCCAGCGCCTCTGGCTGGCACCTTCTGCTGAGTGAATATTATCTAAGCAAGTTGACGGAACCAATTGAACGACAAAAATCGTGATAAGTGGCTTTGAATGTAAACGAAAAAGTCATCTTTTTTCAAAGCAGTTCCTGCCATAATATTGCTCTGGTGATGGAGAGTCTGGAGCATCAGAAGTGCCAATTATTGGACCATCACTTCATTTAACTGATTCAGCATCCTTTGAATTTCAATCTCTTCCCAAATCTAAAAAAAATCATGACTAGAAATGGTTTTGAGTCAGAGAGGTGATAGCAGCTGTTCCCTTCCACCTTCCACAATCTCGTTGCAGAGATGGAATCTATTAATCAGTAAAAACACTGGAGAAACTACATTGAATCATAAAACAATCTAGGTAGGAAAATATATACAATTTTAAACCATAAAATAAAGTGTAACCGCTTGCCTAGAACGTTTAGTGAGTGCCCTACGCTCGTATGGGTCAGACTAGACCGCATGACTAAATTCTTAGATCGAAAAAACTGGTTAATAGGTAATGCTTTGGAATTAACTTAAATTTGATCGAAAACTGTTCTATTTCTAATCAACTTAAAGTGATAACTGCATACATAATTCAGATCATTTATGTGTGTATGAACACATTTTCTGGATCTTTTCTATAATTTTATGTGCTTGAAGGAAAGCTGGGTAAAGAAAATTAAATTTAACTTTGGCGGATCGACCTGCGTGAATGCTAATTTATTCAAACGCTTTCATCTAAGCAAACACAGAAATCCTGTGCAATCGATTCCACGGTAAATGCATTACTATTTCAAATCCTCACTTAATTTCTATTAATAAACAATTTTTGCCTACAGTACTGCCTAATAATGCTAATATTTAAATTTTTGTCTATTGAAATGGTTTCCGTTTACAAGCAAAGTTCGATGATGTGTTGATATGTGTATCTTCTATAAACGGTTTACGAAAGTTCCGATACGATGTGGTTAAGTCGACCGAAAAAAGGTAATGTAAGATACAATTTCCTGCATGGTCAATAAAATTTTCAACAAAAAAGAGGTCTTGATCTGTGAAACGATTGTAAAAGAACCAATAAGTTGAGGAAACTTTTTTATGGAAAATCAGTAAAATTGAAATTATTGAGTTTGAATTCAAATAATTACTGTCAAATATTTCTTCCAAAAAACCGCGGTCTCCAACTGGTGAACTTTTATATCTAAATTAGTTATCACCACTCTTATTAGCGATGTTTGGTAACTTAACCTCTTTCCCTGTTCAGTATTTCTTGAATGGGCGCCATGTTTTTAAAATAGTTTTCTACCTCTTGCTGGAATCACTCGCCTCATTCGCAACTTGTTTCTTTTATTCATTGGCGCAGCTGAACTGGCAAGAGGACTTTCTTTTAATTCACATTTGTTGCCTATTCGTTTAGGTAGTG
The DNA here is from genome assembly GCF_049639745.1 of Rhodnius prolixus. NCBI lineage: Eukaryota > Metazoa > Arthropoda > Insecta > Hemiptera > Reduviidae > Rhodnius > Rhodnius prolixus. Next base: position 3,858,666 of record NW_027411592.1, on the reverse strand, counting down.
AAATTGCCGTTTCTTGTGGTAACTGCACAACGATTGGAACTTGCAACGAAGCAGCTTAAAGTTCATTATTTTATTGCGAACCCTCCGAGAAATCTTAGTGATACTCATCTTCCTGCCCTGGTGGGGATTTATGTACCTTAATGCTCATTTTACTCGTACGGATTTCCTTTTTTTATTAAAGCTAAAACAAAAAAAGGAAAAGCAGGATGGCTATTATGCAGATGTGTCTGTAAAGGGCGCTAAGGGTTGGAAGAAGAATGTGCTCCAAGTATTACATTGCAAGATAGAGCAAGAACTTGAATGTCTTCTCTATTTAGTCGGTAGTGTATCGTTCTCCACTTTCATACAACAGCTATAACCTGTGTTTATTACAGGTCGTAAACATTATTATATATTATTAAATAAATACCGGATTTCAAAATAATAGACGAATAAATCTGGTGTGAACAACTTTCTCTAACTGCCAAGTTTCAAACTCCAACTTTACATTTTCCCAAAACATCTAATTATAGAAATGTATTTACAAGATTCAGTTATATACAATTTGCCTGTATTTTTCTTGTTTCCATTTTAAACACCCGTTTTTCGCGACAGTATACGAGTATTACCGGAAAATCAGGGGCTGTTGAGTTGTGCGACATAATTCCATAAAAACCATAGAATTTAAGCAGTTCCGCAAAACTTATTTTCTTATCAGTCCTTACACAACTGTCCTACAGGACAATTTTAATAAGACAAAGTAAACATGATTTGTAAAGGAGACAGAAAAAAATCCTGAATAATCATTATTCACAAATACTTTTAGGACACTTTGATTAGCAATATTTTCATAAAAAAAGGTTTGTATTGTAAGCTAAGTGTTGAACCGCAATACTTGTAATGGTGGATAGACTCCACTATTTCTCATCTTTAGCAAACGCGTACATTTTATTGAGGGCTTCAGTAAGACCAATTTATGATACAGTAAAAACTAGTGAAAGAAGTAGTAAAACTATACATGAAATTAAAGCCTACCGCTGGGCGTACAAACCATTTTATGCGATTTCGGTGCATCCATTATTTGGTCTATCCGCGGTTTCAGCTGTTAACTTTTGCATCCACTCATTTCCGCAAAAATAAAAAGAAGAAAATATTAAACAATAATTCGCTCTTGAAAACTTGCCTTTCTCTGCATTTTAAAAGTTTCGGATGAAGATCTGAGTGGCTGATGTGCTCTGTACGACGGGTATGATCCAAGAGGATTATTTACCATTTTAGATAGTGTAATAGTAGCTTTAGCTATAGTTACAGGTGACGTATGTTAAGGGAAACTCGTCGGAGCCATTTTTGAAAAAAATTAAAAATAATTTAAAATTCAATTAATATTAATCAGAAGCAAAAGCTTTCGTTCGATCGATTTTGGCACCCCTGTATGTTCATCTATTGAAATATCAAATTTGAACTTTTTTGATCATTTCCGCCATAGAGGTAGCAAACAAATCGATTAGAAAAAAAATACTTTTCCTCCGGGGCCTCAAAATGTGTTATTCCGTTGACAATATATATTTCTGAAACTTGCTAGTAAAAATGTTATAATGAAATGTTTCTGTAATAACATTATAGTACTTGAATTTGATGAGTAAGGGGTCATTAATGATTTGGAAGGCGCAGCATCAGGCTGCTCTAATTAAGCCTATGATTGTAATGTCCAGTCATTTAAAGTTGAGTGAATTGTACTTGGTCCGTGTTTGCTCTCAACCAACTAAAACTCAATTAGTTATCATTACTAAATCAGCTTGTTTTCATTATTGATTTGTAATTACTGTACCTTTTTCAGTAGAAAGTTTAGCCTGTCTGTACATTTCTTACAGATGATTGATTATTAAGGCAAATCTTAAGTAAGTTTGTTACTTAAAATGCTATTAAGGAAGTGGAAAAAAACAAAACAACGAAAGATGTATTTGCAGATAAAACGAAATAGTACAACAGACCCATTCTGTTGGTCGCTAGCTTGAAAATTTAAAGAACTTCTAAGAAATCACAGAAATAAATATAATTCAAAACTTTGTGGCTTCTAATGAAGCTACAACATGAAATAAAGGTTCATTAATTGTATGTATCTGCTTTGTCCATTTTTACCTTTTGTTTTTTCTCGTAACTTTAAGAAACTTGCGATATTGATTCTCCCAGGGAGCACAAATTTTGAGGTCTCCAACTTAAACAAATTTTCCACACACCTATCTTACTTCTTTCACTTACTCAAACATACAGGACCACTTGCCAAAAACATTTTATTGGTGTTCAGCTTTGGCGCTTCGAGTAATCGCTTCGATAAATTCCTATTATTTCTTTACTACTTTTTTCCCACGAAAGTTACTTTTAAAGAGGGGTTTTGTTACGAAACGCTTCGTTCGAAAGTATTTTAATCCATTATGACGTCGTCTAACATTTAGTTGAAAACTTTTGTTTTTATTTGTTTGGAGGGAAAACTTTGAAAATTGTAAGTAAAGAAAATACGTAATATCTCTCAGCACCGAAAGTTGTGCGACCAAATTTCATAGGCATTGTTGATGGAATAGGGGTGCAATACTTCCAAAATGCAATTGCCTTAAGATGTTGCTGAACGCTTGATATTATTGTTCGAACGGATAAAAAGCAGTTTTTATTTTGACTTATTCATTTTCTGTGAAAAGCACCACTTGAGGCCTCGACTGATGTTGATAGTTGTGCAGACAATGCCCAGCAAACAGTCTGCGCGGTTGGTGGACTCAGTGATATGATGAGATTCAGAACAAAACAAATGCCCACAGTTTCCATGGGGACTGATCAGTACTCGGTCACCCCCTCACTGATCACTAGCTGCATCGCCGGGATAGTACACCTTCTGCCCTTGTGGACGGCTAGGGTTGAAATCACAGCGGTACATCACACTCTATAAGGTAACAGAGAGGCCTGGACATGTCATTTTACCTGTTACCCCACTAATTATTTCAATGTGCCAGATGATGATGTAGTAGTTATGAGAGTGTATTTGCAGATCCCCAGTTCGAATCCCACTTTCAGCAACTATTTATTACTTTACTCACTAATCATTTCCGGTTTTTGAACCTCCTTCCTAAAAGAAAGGGGAAAAATGTAAATAAAGCTATTCACATTGAAATAAAGCTGTTTCAAAACCGTGGAAAATGTTTATGGGTTAATCTGATAGCTGAGCAACATATCTGGGTAGCAGCCTTCATGGGTTTGTCTGATAGCTGAGCAACATATCTGGGTAGCAGCCTACATGGGTTAATCTGATAGCTGAGTAACATATCTGGGTAGCAGCCTACATGGGTTTATCTGATAGCTGAGCAACATATCTGGGTAGCAGCCTACATGGGTTTGTCTGATAGCTGAGCAACATATCTGGGTAGCAGCCTACATGGGTTTATCTGATATCTGAGTAACCTATCTGTCTACACGCCTGCATGCTTTTTGTAGGACTCAATAAATAATTGTGTTATCTAGAGCCTTTGTAAAAACTTTTGGTTCTACAGGTATGCAGTCATAGTTGTTTTTTTAACTGGGGCAGAATGCTAATTAATTAATCAGAAAAATGATTTGATAACTCGAATTTCAGGCGTCGCAGAAACATGATTTATAAATCATTGTCAATGGTTACTTATCTGATGGAACTATGAGGAGTAATTGGCAAAGTGAATAATATGTTGGGAGATAGCCTACCTTCTTTATTCACATGCTCTACTTAATGTGTTGGTCACGATTTGTGAGTGCAGTATGCCTTACACACCCTGTTAATAGTGAGGTTATCTACCGCATGCTCTTCATCGCATAATATTTACTTCATATCGCGTTAACATACTTTTTTTTTTTAACTACTGCACTTATACAGACAGAGAACAAGAGTAGTTATTGTGGCGTTATGTCGGAAGAGTTTACCAAGTAGTTATAAGCCATGCCACTAATCATAAAAAGAAAGCTGCTCCAAACATATGGTATCCATTACAAATAAATACAGAAATTATAATTAGCCAAATCGTGCGACTTCTACACATAAATGTTAAACCATTTAATTTCAAGCTTTTAACAGTTAGTTTCTTAAACCTTATTGAACTATGTGCTCAATCTTTGATTTACAAAAATCGTTATAATTTAAGCAATTCAAGTCAAAATTTGCCATAAATTTTCTACCTTTTCGAATAAACTTTGATAAGAAACGTTTTGGATGATTCGAACATAAGCAACAAGTATCCCTTAATAAATTTTTGGAAATTCAAGTAAATCTTGATAAGAAAAGATTCATTTATACCGGCTTTTGCCATAACCATAACCGTTTCCAAAGTCAAAATATAATATCATTTTAAAAAATCTGGGGTAACAAAAGAAATTTAAAAGAAGAACTCAACCTAAAGTATTCAACATCAGAATGTCCACGGTAGTAGAATTGAATGGTTTCCATACGAATTGTAGAGAAAAGTCAGCTCTATGACTAAATATAAAAGGCAATGTTTCACTAGTTATATGTTTCACCGACATAAATAGCATTGCGTTAGTGATAGTAGTTAATGAGATATAGAAGGTTAAATTTAGAGGGTTTGAATTTCCTTCAAATTTAAAACCTTTATTTCTCTCTTCGTAATGGTCATATTTTATTGAGTTCTGCACCAAATTGTAGAGAATACATTAATGCATAACCAACATAAATAGCATTGCTGTAGTGATAGTAGTTATTGAGATATAGAAGGTTAAAGTTTAGAGGGTTTGCATTTCCTTCAAATTTCAAACCTTTATTTCTCTCTTCCTATTGGTCAGATTGTAATGACTTCTGTACCAAATTGTAGAGAATACATTAATCCATAACCGACATAAATAGCATTACTGTAGTGATAGTAGGTAATGAGATATAGAAGGTTAAAATTTAGAGGGTTTGCATTTCCTTTGAATTTCTAACCTTTATTTCTCTCTTCGTAATGGTCATATTTTATTGCGTTCTGCACCAAATTGTAGAGAATACATTAATGCATAACCAACATAAATAGCATTACTGTAGTGATAGTAGGTAATGAGATATAGAAGGTTAAAATTTAGAGGGTTTGCATTTCCTTTGAATTTCTAACCTTTATTTCTCTCTTCCTATTGGTCAGATTGTAATGACTTCTGTACCAAATTGTAGAGAATACATTAATCCATAACCGACATAAATAGCATTACTGTAGTGATAGTAGGTAATGAGATATAGAAGGTTAAAATTTAGAGGGTTTGCATTTCCTTTGAATTTCAAACCTTTATTTCTCTCTTCCTATTGGTCAGATTGTAATGACTTCTGTACCAAATTGTAGAGAATACATTAATCCATAACCGACATAAATAGCATTACTGTAGTGATAGTAGGTAATGAGATATAGAAGGTTAAAATTTAGAGGGTTTGCATTTCCTTGAATTTCTAACCTTTATTTCTCTCTTCGTAATGGTCATATTTTATTGAGTTCTGTACCAAATTGTAGAGAAAACATTACTCCATAAACGACATAAATATCATTGCTGTAGTGATAGTAGTTATTGAGATATAGAAGGTTAAAGTTTAGAGGGTTAGAATTTCCTTCAAATTTCAAACTTTTATTTCTCTCTTCGTATTAGTCAGATTGTAATGACTTCTGTACCAAATTGTAGAGAATACATAATCCTTAACCGACATAAATAGCATTGCTGTAGTGATAGTAGTTATTGAGATATAGAAGGTTAAAGTTTAGAGGGTTTGCATTTCGTCCAAATTTCAAACTATTATTATTATGATGATTATTATTATTGTTTGATATTGATTTCTTTATTGTAATTTACTGTAGTTCCTTTAATTGGGTACTTGCAGTTAAATACTATTAAATTTATTGGCGGTCCTAAAAGTATGGATGTCTTTATCTACTTTGTATTACATATATACAACATTGTTGGAAGAACACCAAAATTAAGAATGTAGTTGAAGAAAACTATATTGTTCAATAGTAACCCAGATCAGTAATTACCAGTTACAATCGAAAAATGAACTTAAACCGACGATTTTTATTTAAAAAATTAATAAACAAAATCATTGATGTATGTTGGTGAAATCATTTTTTTGAAAAAGTAACTACCTTTATTTTTTACAACGTCTTTCTTTTTAATCTGTGATTAATAGTTTGATAATTATTGATTAATGAACCCATATGCAACATAAAGTTTATGAGCGCATATTAAAGTGGTGGATGAAGCTATTAGCTATGGAAGAGCATCGAATTCCTAAATTGTGCTATCTGCGCTTGAGAGAACTTGTGGATGTCCCATCGATCCCTTACAACTGGGCTCTGGAACTTAGAAACTATCTAACAGTAACTGGGGCTCAAAATCTCTGGCATGACCAAAATTTAATATCACTAAAAAATACCTATAAAGAAATTTCGTATGCATTTAAACTCAACTTAATAAGTAAAGATATAAATTTTGTTTTGAACTCCACTTTTAATCCCCATTACAGGCTACTGAGTAACTTTCATTATGATACAATATATAGCAGTCTGAATTGTTCGATTGATAAATTAAGAGTATTAGTTCAATTAAGAATGGCCTCTAATAAAGTAACTAGAGTTATTATTGGAGCTGAAAGATTTCAATTTAATGCCAGTGATGACTGCAAAATCTGCCACTCTTCCGACAAGAACACTTTAACTCACTTCTTAATTTGTTGTAGTGCCTTGGACCACCTGAGATCTAAATTCATAAATAAATATTTGCCTCTTTTAAAACATGAAAATTGTATTATAGAAGCTCTTTTGAGCGATATAAACCAAAATAAACTAAATGACATATACGTACTTTTTTGTTAGAAAAAGCCTAAATTGCAGACAAACCATTCTCAATAAATACACAGCTAGCTTGGTAGTGGGAGGGGAACGAAAATTGGAAAAAGGAAAAAAAAAAAAAAAAAAAGTGAATAAATAAATGGATAAGACGAAACTATTGTAAAATGCCGTGATTTTATAGTTACTTACCAAAAATTGTCTAAAGTTTGTGTTCATTTGTTTATGTTTACCTGCTTATTGTAAAAGTGTCCATTTATCTTTTAGTTCATATAACTCTTTTTATTATTTTAAATAAAACTCAAAAGAAAATTGTTTATTTTGAAATATTCTCTATTTGTCAGTGATGATTAAAGCTAATTGTTTCATTACGAGAGTTTATAGCAGATGTGCATGTATTAAGGTTTTTATTATTTCTTTTTCTCTGTTTGTACCTATATCTTTATTTTATTTTTTTTTTGTTGTTGTCACAGCAGAGTTAATTCTAAGCACGTTATTACCTGGACTCCTTAGCTATGAAATGTAAAAATTCTATAAGCTAATAAAAAAAAAAAAAAAAAAAAAAAAAATATTATTGATTAATAGATATTACAGTCAATCTAAGATAAATGGTGTGCAACTTGAACGAATCTTTTGTACTCTTACATGAAAATAGCCAGTATTAGGGTATGTGACATCTAATAAATTCTAAATAGTATTAATGAAAAGTAACTGCAGTAAAATTACTCGAATGATATCAATGTATTAATGAAATTTTAGGTACTAGCTGATTTGTGTACCTTTTAGCGTTTAATCAACCCTTATACTTAATTTTTAAAACTGTAAATTTTTGTTTAAGACATTAGGATGTTAAGTAAGTTGACCAGTCAGTCACCTTTTACAATGAAGCCGATATTAACAATATATTGAGGCGCTTGAAGCCATGATGATAGAGAAATAGCCTTGTTGCTCTAATAACGCAAGGCTCTATATAGGTTAGGTAAATACCACGGATAGGTAAAGGTCGTCCCTGTGATATAATGTAATTTCAGTGACTTGCCAAAAGCGCAGAACCTTTCTTCTTCGGCTCGGCTCCAGCAGTGATTTCTTTTGATTCATGTCATTATGTACGAGTCACTATGTCAATCATTTGTCTTCTATATATATATATGAAATAAATTACCTACCTATCTTATTGATAGGTTAACATTGACGATATTCTCATAATTACTTATATTGCACGCAGATGAACACTTAATTACTGTCAAAATGTTGAGGCTTACACAAACAGAAACTGGTTTCAAAGGTGTATAGAACTTTTTCTTACAGTAATTAAAGCCTAATTAACATATTTTCTTAGAACTAAACGTATATGAAGCAATAGAAGTTTTCTCACTGTTATGATTTGCTTGATGAATTATCATCCAATAATAATCAAAACCATAATACCCAAACACATCTGTGTGGCAAATTAATCAGCTGATTGAAAGTTCTGGATAGGGGCTGATATTAACAGGACGCAATGATGTTATCGAATATAACTAACTCTGTCTTCCAGGTATGGGCTCTTGGCTTAAGAAGTTCATGTAATTAGATTTGATACTAGAAATCTTAGTGAAGGAAAAGAAATTTGTTGAGAGTAGGTTATGTTCTGGTCGTTCGGACGGATCATTCTAGCAGCAAAAAAGTTCAGATTGGCTCCCGTTGAAAAGTGCGTACTGATACTTCATTCTGTTATGAATTTAACTAGCTTCACGTGTAGATCTAGATTTTTGACTCAGACATGGCTTAGGTTTTTTCTCTCTGGGACAACTATGGGCGCCCACCCACAAGAGCCATGGCTGCAAAGGGCCCGATCCCTTTCTAATTTAAAACTTAGCAATCAATACTTATTACATTAAGGGAACTAACCAGTTCACGAGCTTTTAACAGTACATTAACATGACTCTATTAAAAATATAATCCTCTTACAGAAATCTCTTGTCAGATTAAGAGATTTTTTTGTTATTTTTATTTTACAAAACATAGTTTTGTTAATACACTATTCTGGCTAATAAATACAGCGGTGTTGGGATAGTCTTGCATTATTGTTATACTTAAATTTGTTTTGTTGGCTCCTGGGATTATAAACAATAGGGTAGCGTGGATATTAACTGGGTAGGCAGCAGCCGGTTGGGGTAGGGCTCGTCAAGTTTCTAACTTCAATTAACGGAAAGCAATGTCGCCCATCTTTTAATAGGTTATCTTTTTTATTATTTATTATTATTATTATTTATTTTATTTTATTTTTTTGAGATTAAATACAATAATTTGAATTTAACTGAGGGAAAAGCAGTCTTTTCTAGAGACATTGTGCCTCCCCTTTACTGGGGACAAAACCCCTTACCAAGTTATCCGAGAAATCTGAGACTCCGGAGCGTCTTCCTGAACCTCCTGATAACTATTTAGGTATCTAATTCTCGCTTGAATGAAGGTATCACAATCAGTTTGGGTCTGTATACAGTCTACTCCAACTTCCCATTTACAGGGCGGCTTAGCATTTACAGATGTTCTCATAGTTGACAATGAAACCAAGAAGTATGCGACGCCAGTTTTTACTTAGACGATTGTCTCATGTGCTTCAAATCTCTACCTGTCATAGTTGCCAAGCCCAGTCACAGTTGTTGATTAACAGGATGCATGATCCTGTCTAAGTAACTTCTGTGCGAGTCTTACGTCTATCCCACTAAAGAGTTTCAGGTCCTACAAGAGAAGATTGAAAAAGACAGTAGTCATATCCTTTTACGACAGCATCTTCCGGCACCAGAATTTTCCCTGAGCGTTTGCAAAAGCGATTTTGCCATAGGACCTTTAATTGAAGTTAGAAAATGTGACACAATTGCAGTAGCTTGCAGTAAAAAACATCTCTTTCTCTTACAACAAAGCAATTTGGTTAAATAATATTCCAATAACATTGAATGTACTGATGTTCAGTTGTTTTCAATTGATTCATGGCGGGACCTGCCTTATATTAGCTTCTCTTAGGTGTTAAAGCAGGTATAATTGATCCTGTTTCGAAAGCGCAATCATCAGCAAATCTAGGAATTCTGCTTCAGTTTTACAGTTCCCAAAACCCCTTTCCATCAGTTTTAGTACAAAAATTTTAAGAAAGAAATCTTTCTTACATAAACGAATGAAGTTCAATAATACCTTCGAAGCTTTTTTCGAAAAAATTAAACAAAAAATTATCTTTTATGGTTCATCTATTTTAAAAATTTAAACTATCTGATAAACCGTACATAGTTCTGATAGTCACTTTACAGTGGAGCATTTCTCCGGAACTCACCTAATTTTTCAAGGAAAAAATTAAAATAGAAGTATTAAACTTATGAGCATGGCAGTTCGGAAAACCTTTTTTGCGTTTGAGCCAAAAATATATAATTCAAAGGAAATCGTAGGGTGATAGTAGCAAACAACTGAAAAGTCACACATTTAAAGTCACATTTCTGGTTGCACGATTAGGATTATAGCATTCCAACTTTTTTGAATTTTCGCTTGTGAAACATTTCATAACCCAAATAGAGATTAGGGAATAAGAACTCCTTGCCCAGTCCTTGGGTTCTAAAAACAAGTGGGTTATTTGAAAATTCCATTACGTCAATTTGACAAGATCCTTACTTCCATTCACTGGGAGCTAGTGTGAGTTTACATGGATCATTGAATGAACTACGCAGACCCAGATTAACAGGATTTCTTTAGGGCAAATGAAGTAGTTTAAAAAAATCAACTTGAAGAGTGTGAGACTAAAAATGAAGAGATACAAGGAGAAAAAGTAAAAAGCCGTTTGGACAAGAAGGAGGTTGATGTCAGTTATGTATAAACTCTTTGACATAGCGAGTGGGGAGGGGGTTCGCCAAAGGGTAGGGCCGCTTAACGAAGCGGCAAGCAGAAAACCTGGTAAAGAGCTTATCTTAAAAGCCACTTAAGTCATTTAGGACACCACTGTCACCCTCTTCCAAGACAACAACGGACAGACTGCAAGAGGCGAAAGGCAGCTGCTATCTGGTTGGACAGGGAGAGACCTCCATCTGGTAGCGAAGTGTTCTAGAATATTTATTTACAAAGTTGAACACACAGCCTTTGTTATTGCTGACTATTTATTATTTTATTAGGAGGAGTACGTTTTCAGGGTTTAACTAATCTTTCTCTTGTTTTTTATTTCTATCTTCTTTGCTTCGGTGTTTCACGCAACCAACAGGACGTACAGTAGTATTTTTACTTTCGCTGCCTCTTCGCAAGAATTTTTGTGACATAGAAAAAAACATCTACTATTTATCGGAGTTACAGAGATTGGAATGTCAATGAATCTTACATATTTGACTATTGTTCTGTATGTTAGTCTCTTCAGTTCTTTAGTTAATTTAGAATGTCTTCCAAGAAGTTGGTAAAGAATTTTAGCACGTTTACCTCGATATCTTGACATTTAAAAGTTGTGTGGGGGATTCTTACATGAGTCGTTTATCTATGAAGAGCTAAGATAGTGTACTAGGTCTGTGGAAAAGCAAGGGGATTGTTATTAGAGGACTGGGGAACAAGAGCTCCGTCGTAGAGTAAACGTGGCATATTGACGTTAATGTGATTCTTTCTACTGTCCATGATTTAACTCTAAACACAGAAGTAATTTGTAGAGATGAATGTTTGTGTTTTGCCGAAAGAATAGGTACTCTTGATTTTAGATACCCATTAGTTGGGTATCTAATTGATGGTGTGAAACTACATCAAACAAGGCTGAAGCTTAACTACTATAAACTTGCTACTATCTCATGAAGGTACATATGTTTGCATGGAACTCCTTAGCGTGGTAACTTGAGATTTAAATAAAATAACAAAGTCAAATAAATTTCCTCTTTTGAGTAAAGTTGACCACGGGCAAATTGCAACTCAAATACACCTAATTTTGCAAAAAAAAAAAAATCCACTCTCCATGCACAGTGGACCTTAAAATGTGTATTTCTGGTGTAAACTTAAAATCGGAAGTAACAGAAGGTTAAAAAAAAGGCAATAAACGAGAAAATCCAGCCTCCCTTGTATACGCCAACAGTTCGGAGCAACCTTTTGCCCGCATTGTGTAAAATGTCAGCTTTACAATATTCCAGTTCCAGTTCCTTTGTATAGTTTTCTTTCTTTTCCTCTTTTATTCATTTTCCAATATAATTCCAAAAGAGAATATCACCAGCAAAAAGGCTGTTCAACGTCACACAATTTTGCAGAATATTGTACAATCTGGTCGAATGGTAGTATTTCCAAATTCTTTGTAAAACACTTCTCACAGACTTCTCAGACGTGTCATTTGTAGACACCGTTACCATTGGAAACAGGTGATTTAAAATAGATTCTGATAAGGTAGAAATAATATTACTTTAATTCTGACTTTACTTACAATTTTTTTAAATTTATATTACGCATGTAAGAGAAGGTCCAAGATTTTCAATTTTGCGTTTTCATCAAAAATACACGTTTTGACTAATAACGAAAAAGTGTTTTTCACAAATTTGGATATGTGGTTAAGAATTTTGAGGCCAGTATAACTAAAAAACGGAAAATCGTGATTAGTTTACATTCGATACAATCGACTCAGTGCCATCAGGAGCAATGAGACTGCAGACTACTTTAACTGGAAGAGACCCATGGAGTTTACCTGGCACAATGCCTTGCCAGTGATTCCAGCAAGGAATGGTTGTAGGCACAACTATTCGTCTTAACTTTCTGGGGCATTACTCCAACTGGGCTGCACGAGCCTTTTAAAGCGATATTGTAGTTTTTTCCTTAAATAAAAAAAGATGCATCGTACCGGCCTGGCGAAGAGGCGTAGGTTCTAAAAAAGAAAGAATAGGTAACGGTGTTGTGGAGTGAAAAGGGCTGGATGGTATGGACTTTTCGAAGGAGCAAAATTCAAGCCTGAACACTTCGCCCAGAAATCTTTCCCCACAATCCTAAGCTATAGTCTTAGTCTTTCCGGCCATCCCACAAGAAGCTAATCTAATAAATTTAATTTATTAAACTTTTTTCTAATAACATTTTCCAAGGCAAATTTATACAGCGAAGTTCTTAGAGCGACAAAGATAAGTTCATTGAATTGTTCCAACACCTAGAGTATCATTTGTGAATTTGAAGATCCATCAAGATTCAGTCAATCATGTGATTGTGCAAAGCTTGTTTTTTAATTTTCTAGGCAAACAACAAAGGGTTGTGTTTAAAGTTGGTCTTGACGTATGTCCCGTAAAATACCTTAAATAAACGCCTTAGAGTTATGGAGGTGCGCACCCTTTAACAGTCATTTCAATAAAGGTAGAAATTCCTTTGTTTAAAAATAAATTCATTCAAGAAAACATAAATCGTGTGAGTCCTCACACCATCTGTTTATTCTCTTTCAGTTTTACTGAGCTACCTTGTTCAGACCTCAATATCTACTCTGTAATATTTGGCGTTGAAAACCCGCAATATTAAATGAACATGCTACGCTGAAATGCTGGATTTACAGAAACATGTTTAAATCCGTAACAATGTCTTGCTTTGCACTCTAAGTGTGTTAACTAGAGTATTTGAGCAGCCGCACAATGTTTATGTTAAATGTCAGCATGCATGAATTAAATAAAACGGAGAAATACGGTGACCTCACTGTGAAACTGGATCAAATAACGGAGCGGCAAATGGAGTGCTGCAAACTTACAACGATTCATTTCAAATATTTGGCGATTTTCCTAGATACAGTTCCAACAATTTTACACTGTCAATCTGCTAGCTCACGAGCTGGTCCACATTGAGGCTGGCTGCTACCCTCGCCCACTGCTCTTTTATGTAAACAGTCCTGCTAGCCTTTTATGGTCGTCATAAGAGTTGTTTCTTCAAGAAGTTACTTCAATACTTCGCATTTGCTATGTCCATGGATGTCCATAACCTTCACTGGCCCAAATTTTTCCTCAATACTTTTCTCTGTTACTTTGACCAGAAAAGTTCAGGTATCCCATCCGAAATGCACCACTGAGCACCTTTCGTAAATGGTAATTTTTGCACTTCTAGGCAAATCTTGTCACGAAGGACGCAGGATTGCGAACATCTATTTCCTGTCTCAATTCAGACACTTAAACTCATATAGATTCATGGAAGATAATAAAAAAATGGATTATTTTTTCTTGTAAATAAATTTATAAGCGGATGTATCAGGAATGAGTTAAAAAAGGAGATACGAGACTTGCATAGATAAATGCATGCGCTTGCGTTCATCATTAAGGTACTCGGAGATATTAAAATAAATAAACTAGTGGTTAAGAATAATGGAAGGCAGGTAAATATCCAGAAGTTTATAAAACTCCCAGCCACCAGAAAGTATCAAATCCAATGAAGATTTAATTTTAATTCTCTTTTTAGCAGTCGTAGTTTTAATTTATTGAATCAATGTTTCTATTTACATTTATGTCTCAATCCCATTATTTAGAACTACAATAGATGATAAGGGTATGTAGAATATTCAGTTTTTTAAAGTCTTTGCCTTGTTTAACTCTTCGTCAAATACTTCATGAATTTCCTTTTCTACGTTGTTTCTTTCACTTTAGGAGTTGAACTTGAACCTTTTTGATATTGTAAAGCTCTAATAAAACACAATGACCTGCAGATTCACATGGATTACATGTTTGACACGAACAGTAAACCCAAGAGGACTTAGTAGTACGAGAGAGGTTTAGTAAGTAGAAGAGGAGACCTTGCTTTAGAGTTATCCTCCAGGCAGGGAGAACTTGGTACTTTTGGACTCCCTTTGTACTTAACAGTTTATAAAGGGAGTGTACCATATCCTAGGGGGCTAATAAATGCCTTTCGTCCGGGAAGCACACTCTTAGTGTGTGAGAGAGAGCGCTGGCAAGGTGCATGATGGTGTTTTCCAAAAAGGGAGAAGAAGATCTTGACTGGGTTGTGAAGTGAGAGGTGTCGAATAGTCCATACATCCGTCTTCTAGCAAGGCGACGATGCTGAGGGGAGAACACAGAGAGCCTCGCACATACACACTGTGTATAGATAAAGGTGGAGCTGTGCTGACGGTGAGAAGACAAAGCAAGCCACGACACACTAATACTGCCTAAAGGCAAGTATCATCTTACAGCAGACTTCTATCTGCCAGAGAGAGAGAGCGCCCTTAAGGACAAGGCAGAGATCTCTCTTTGTCCAACCGCTCCTTGCCTCCTTGCCGCGCTCCCTAGTTCTCTTTCAACAATATTTTAATTACATACTTCAGTACCAATAAAACGAATAAAAAGCCGCTCGCATTTTTCAAAGGAAAGATCAATATTCTAATAAACCTTAAAAACGATTTAAAGGAAAATCTTTATATTATTTTTACATATATATTATATTAAATTACATCATCAATAGCTATTGCCAACGTAAAATATTACAAATCCTAATCTAACTTATAATAATTTGCTCCTGGTAGGAGTTATTTTATTAGGTAGTAAAAAACTGTGGTGCTTTTCCTCTACTTGTTCCAAAGAACTCCTCCGATTGGCGGGCACATCTAAATAACACATATCTTCGCAGAAAGAAGGAGGCAGTAGGTTGTTGCATTGGTTTTTGGAAAAGAAGAGAATTTCCCACCGAGCTTCTTATTAAGAAGATCTTAATTAAGGGAACTTTCTAGGAGCAGATAGTTCAGTTTCAATTTTTCCTTAAAACTTATTTGAATAAAGAAAGAAAAATATATAAAAAAGTGAAGTATTTTCATTTTCCTAACTCTAAAACATAAACCAAATTCATACAAAAATTTTACACACTATTCTACAAGAATGCCGATAGGAATGATTGGAACTCGTGAACATACTTTGTGACTGGCAAAACGATGGAGAACTCGATTAGTCCCTCTTAATAGAAATAACCCGAGTATTTGGGAGCAAGCTTTTCCTTTTCAAATACATTAGTGCTAAATATATAGTTTTTAATTCAGTCTGAACATACTTGCAACAGTAACATAAACAAAAATCACCAAATACTGAGGTTAAGCGTAACGAACCAAGTAACTTCAGTAACCTCTAGTAACCTCAGTTTGAAGCAGAAATTTTTGAGAATACGAGAATTACTGAGGCAAATTAATTATGATATTATTAATTATGAATTAATTATTTTGCTTCATTTCGCTTATGTGACAGATTACTTTTCCCACGCAAACTTTGACACCTGCTCTACGTTATTTTTAAAATATCTTTTCTCGTTATGTTTGTACATCAAAAAACTTAATGTTTAAATTTCGCGTTTTGCTCTTTTTTTTTCTCTTTCTTTTAATTAGATTATTGATCCATTAAGCTTATGTGTTAGGCCTCGCGGCTGACCGTGAGAGGGTCGTTGGTTTACACCTGATTAAGAACAAATAGAACATCCTAATGCGCATAAATTGCTGCCAGTTCTTGCAGTTGCACAATTGGTGCCAGATTTTACTCAGCGCAGGATACTTGCTGCAATCGCTGCTGCAGCGCTGGTCAAAACCACCTGTCATCTAGATCTAGAGACTAGATCAATCCTTCACACCTCTACAAAGAAAAGTCACTGGCGTATGCTCCGTCTGCCAGCTTTGGGGCTCTGACATATGGTGGTGACATCTGGCATGGTAATTTCTAGAAAGGAGGCAATGATTCTTGTGAACCAAAGTTTACCTAGCATTTCTGCTGTCTGATGAGAACAGCCTTTTCCTCCAGTTATATATTATGACGATGATTCTGTACCAAAGAATGCAGTTTAATATCAGGACAATTATCTTTGGTTAATTCCAAACTCTGCACAAGCATCAGTGGATTATTAGACAGTAGATATCCTCTATTTAACATTATCTTCCTTGTATGTTCCACTATATATCTTCCATCATTTTTTATCGTACTTAAAAAATAAAATAGAATCGACAAAAATTATCGATTGTAAGAGAATCTCATTATGTAAATTACAAAAGAAGAAAGTAGATTAAAACAAAATGCACCCTTATGGGAACAAATCAATGTACAGAAATATCGGTGTGATAATGATCAGGTCATTTGTTACAAAGAAGGATCGGTGGCGTTTATTAACAGACCGACGTAAGAAAGCACCAGAATAGTGGATTAAAGTACAAAGCACCTCTCTCCAAGGCACAGTGTAAGAGCTACTAATAGGCTAGAAGTAGTGGAGGTACATAATCACGATTTCGTGTTTGGTCTGTACGAGTAGCGGTAAGCAAGCTAGATTGTAGTGACGGTGCCCCCGTAGACGGTCGCCCGAATTATTCGAAACAGTTCAGTAGGGCGGCCAAGCAGAATGAGATGGCATTCGTGGCGACAGACTGTGTTGGTCCCACCCACCCCTGGCCACTCCTCGCCTTCCTGTAATCGATATAATGTACTAGTTGCCGTGTCAGGAATTCTAATCGATTTGTGTAGACCGGTGTACTGTTATGTTGACGTCTACCATATCTTCGTCCCCCGCACAAATATTCTCTACTTTCTTGCCAACCCCTTATCGCTATTGCTGTCTACAGCTAAGTAGTACTGTTTAGTCAGAATGGTACCAGTTAAGGGCGGAGATGTGTCCTTTAACTCTTTCTCTCGTCTCTGAAAAGGGCTTTATTCTCTTAATGCTCACGCATTCGCTTTATTCTCCACGACAGTCGCTCCTTATGGATTATTCTATTTTTATTGAACTAATACTCTTCTCCACTGTTTATGAAAATATTTCCGAAGCAGCCATTTAATGAAAAACAAGGTATCACTTTCGATGAAACGATGAAGAATGTCTTGTACGAAAGAGATCAGTTGGTCAGTTCGACTATGTCAGGTCAGGTAAACAGTTTTAGGAAGTTTATTATTAGCGAATGCTATCAAAGAATTAATCTGTTGCAAAACTATTGTACGAAAATATATCTATTCGGTTTGATAAATTTTATATGCAATTTTATAATATCGCTGTATTTATATATGAGAAAATGTTGCATTGCTTTGAACATTTAATGTTGGGTCCATTAATCGCTCTAGACTCGTCACTACAAAACCCATAGTCAAATATTCAGTAAGGAACTTGACAGAACACTTAGTAAAATACAATCGTTGTCCGAAAGTAAGTGGAAAGTGAACCAAATCTTATCTTGAAGCTCTTATCTTGAATCCATAATAAGACCTGTCATGAAGATCTTGCCCGATGTAACCCAGAAGCCAATGTAGGCTTTTTCAGGGTGGATATATAGTTCTGCATTGTACCGTCTAAACTCATATGTCTGCTAAAAAAGTCAGTGCTAGTGCTCTAATTGAAAGGCCTCAGTATTCTCCCCTTTGTGTCGCGTTGGCGCGGGTTTTTGCAAACCCAAATTAGCAGCTACCTCTTTGCGTAGCTATAAAATCGTGTTAGATTTTTACATTTATTTAAAGACGTAGATCAAACTAGTGAACAGCATCAGATGTATTTTTTTAATTTCATCGTTTGACAGTTTTACTTCTTTTTTATGTTTGGTTTAGCAGTAGTTTTTTTATTAAATTTTAAATGTAGACAATAAGCGAATAGTGCAGAGAAGAAGAAAGTGTTTATAAAACCTGATATTCATACAATACAATATGAGATGGTAATAATCATAATAATAAAAATAATAATCATACTAAATATATGAACTGTTTGCAGAGAGGAGGTATAAGGGCAAAAAGCAGCCAAACAGAGAACTGTTTTTTATCCACTCTCCGGGAGTAAGAAGAACCAGAAAGCTGCTCTTCTGTGATGAAGTGGCCACAGGGAGTGTAGGTTATGAAAATAGATAGAGAGAGAGAAGATTATAATAGCAGTACAAGAAGGAATAACATAAG
Source organism: Rhodnius prolixus (assembly GCF_049639745.1). Lineage (NCBI taxonomy): Eukaryota > Metazoa > Arthropoda > Insecta > Hemiptera > Reduviidae > Rhodnius > Rhodnius prolixus. The sequence continues at coordinate 3,840,044 of NW_027411592.1, read as the reverse complement.
AAGAACGGGGGTGGAGGAAGAATGAAGCAGGAAGCAAAGGATGGGTGTTAGCAAGAAGACTACTCGGTGTTTATGTGTTATTGCAGGCGTATGGTCAAGGGTGTGGCTGTGGGGCTGTGTGTGTCTGGAGTAAGTAAATGGAACAGAAGATTGTTGGAAGGAAGCCGGGAATAAGGAGTATCAGAGGGAAGAGCGGGTTTAGGGACAAGAAAAAAATGAGGCAAACTCTGCAAGCGGTAGGGTAGTCTAATGTTATACGTTAGAGGGGCCAGCAGTAGCGGGGTCGAGGTCGCAATATTAAAGAAACGGGTCGGCTAGTGCTTCCACTCTTACTTGACACTGTATTGTGAAGTTCCTCCACTTCTTCTCGCCACTTTTGGAGCAAACGGTACTAGATATCGCCCCTGCCGACAAGTTTTCATCTGAGTCAGTGTAATGGAAAGAGTTGTCCTCACATGCAACTCTACTACTTGTTGGTGTCTCTCTTCTTTCAACATGATGCAAGAGGATGTCGCTTTACAGTTCAAGGTCAGCGAATTAACGATTCAGGAGAACAATCTGTTATGAAGCAAGTTAGTTTTTTACTTTCGCTTATCAGAAAAAGGAATTGTATTTATGCGTGTGAGTGGGTTCTGTGAAGTGAACACAACACAAGAGCATTGCTGTGTTAAAATTTTGAAATTTCAACTACATGATACCGGCAATGAAGTTTTGGTCAAAATTGACTATCTTAGTAAGAAAGTACCATTTTACTGAATCGATATATTAGTTCTTTTTATTATGTGATTCTCTAGCTCAAATAAAGTATTGAAAATAGCTAGAGGATCCAGTCCAAATCATAGGTGAAGGAAATTCATTGAAGCAGGCAGAGAATCATTAGCCATTAACAGGAACTGCCAACCAAACAAATTACCTAATGAACAATTCAGTAATGTGAAGAAGAAAAGTAAGCAAACTTGCAATGAATACCGCTAAACAGTGCACCATCCTGCAATCCAGCTCAGTCGTTGTTAATGCATGCAAGCCGTACAACCGACACGGCGGATGGAAGATTACGAGAGCCAGAATAAGGAGTTGTTTTAGGACTTGAAGCTGTCGTTAGTTCAATGAAGGATCGCCAGCTAAAGTGGTTAAGTATTTATTCTATAGCTTCGCTTCTTGACCCAAAGTGCCAATCACTGTTGAGTTAGTCTGTGAAGAATAAAATACAGTAAGAAGATGGAGATGAGAACTGAGCAGAGGTGGCTCAGAGGAAGATCACGATTTAATTAACATGCTGGGGCATTTACTCAATTGCCAGTACGAGCAAGATTCCACTGAAGTACAGAGATCGCTTAAACGGATGGTAAGAGGCTCAGTGAATGGGCACAAACGCTGCTGAAAGATACAAGAGCTTCAAGAAAATGGCTCCAACGATTTTCCTTAAACTTTGTGAGTCATTGCCAACATGTCCGACACTTTCCCAGGGAAATTCTGTGTAATGCATGTCTGTGTGATAGGCTGACAAGCTAAGTGTTAAGTGACTTCCAGTACGGTCTCACCACTCGCATACAAATGCAGGTGAACCTGAGTAACCACATCACCAACTCCAAATTTGCAACGGCTGAAGGAGAAAGCCATGCCAGTCTTGTAAGTGTTTGTATCAAATGTTTTTTTTGGAATTCATTACTGAAGAAATAAGTAGATTCAAAGTTGTACTGATCATAGGCTAACGGGTTTAAGCGACAAAGGAGAATCTTTGAGTGTATCTAAGACGGTTAAAATTAAATATGATATAAAATAACTAAAATGAATATTATATCAAGAAAGAAAAGGATAAAAGAAAACTTTAAGAATATAAAAGAAGAGATAAAAATAAACATTGGGCAAAGAAGACGTTTATGATTTAATAAAAAGGCTACATTTGAAATATTTATAGAGTGAGCCGCCACCGTCAGTTTTTTCCCCTTGTATTTATTACAAGGGAGAAATAAATAAAAAACACATTCACAAGGATTTTGCCCATTGGTTGTAGTTGTTTAATCAGTATTCAACTACCGTAACCAACTCGAATTCCCCCTTCAAGCAGGGCGGCAACCATGACTTCTGATACTAATTAATCTCATTTATAAGGCTCTCTCAGTTTTCCCTTTTAATTTTTAGCTATTTATTTATTGTATTTAATTAAGAATCTGCTTGTGATCGTACAATGGGAAATTCAGGCCAATTTAATATTTCTCTCAATAAGAGATCTGAAAAGCTTGAGAAAGAAAGAAGAGCGCTACAATGGTCAAGAAGTGAGACAGTTAACCAAACCAATCAAGGAATCAATTTCCATGATTAACACACTCATTATTACTGATTTTAAGGTTAATTACATAGGAAATAAACAACTAAGGCTCAGCAGATAAATATCTATCTGTACGATGGACATTAACTAATATCAACATATATTGATGTTGTCAATTGACAATATATCAAACTTAAATGTCAGAAAACTCCCAACAGCTCACATCATCGCAGACAACTGTACTCGAAGTTCGTACATTTGGCACAAATCTATTATTATAGAATTGACATCCCTAGAAAATCGATACAATTGTAGAATAGTAGTTAAATTTATTTTAAAGTAATATTAATAAATAGAATGCAAAACTGTTTAGCAGATAGTTTCAAATTTTAGACGCTCCAAAATGGTCGACCTACACATTGCGTCTGATTCGTACAATGTACTTCAAGTATACAGAAGATAATAACTAGCTAAAATCAAATATAGATCCCATTTAGGTCCTACTTTTTGGGAATCGCTAACCAAAAACCTGCGGTATGAAGCCCACAGCTTCTCAGAACTAAGTACTAACTGTTTTTAGTTCATTTCAACGATAGTCAGCCTAAATGAAGTCCCTTTTCTGCTTGACTTCTCTCCACAATTTGTCCTGCTTCCTCTAAAGTGTTTAATTAGATTTAGATGAGATGTAGCTTTCATACGAATTCTGCTTTTTAAGTTGACAAGCAAATCTTTTACCGCTGCTGTACCTTTCTCTAAACTGTTGAAAAGAATATTAAGGTTGAATTAGGGAGGCATACAGCAAGTTATCGTCAGTTCTAAATTTCTGGATTTCCTGCATCTTCATTTCGAATCTATCGTGAGGCGGATTTTTAGAAGAATACTAGTGCTAAGCAAGTTCTCTTAGTAGGTCATTTCTAAGTCAAAGCTGCGTATTTCGATCCTGCAGATCATATTAATGGTGTAAATGAAGGTTCTGTCACCAGGGAAAACTCCTACCAATAGTTCCTTGGTTGCTCAAAATTATCATCTTTTTTTTTCGAGTGACTTGTCACGACTTAACCCAGATAAAATTCGTGATTAATTTCGGCAGCTTGATTTTAATTAGTTGGCATAGACGTCTAAGGCGCTAGTTGCTGGCATGTAAAGGAGAGAATTCTGGTGTAATTCGACAATAAATAATAATAATAGCGAGTTTGGTATTTGATTGGCCACTATTAGAAGTTATGGTGAAGTTCTGAAGCGTTGTGTAGGTCTTAATTAATACACAAATTGTTGTTGTACACGCCACACAAGTTTTCGGCACCAACCTGCTTCATCTAGCCAGCAAGGCCGGCTTGGTGTTTGGCGAGTTGTTTCTTGTCACATGGTTAGGCTTAAACTCTTATAGGCTTTCTTTTCTTTTCAATTCTTCAATCATTACTCTGTTTTTATAAAATTGATATTATGTCTTTACATGTTGTGGATAATATGTGAAAATTAAACCCAATGTACACGCAATTTTTTTAAAAATTCTTGAATTGCGACAAATTTTTATCTTTTATTTTCTCTTTCAACTGATGAGGTAATATGATGCTAACACTTCAGAATATCACATTAACATCTCGTCAATTCCAACTTTTTTTTCCAGTTGAAAATTCAATTTTGAAAATTTGGCACGATTGCTAGAGAAAGGTGTAATTGAAAGGGCAATAATCGTAAATCCTAAAAGATAGATGCAAGAAAAGAAAAAATTAAGACTGTGGAAAGAGTACATTGAGAAAAAATATAATAATCTTGAGCTTAATAATGTTCGTAACTGAAAATAGGTTTTCTTAAAACTATGAGAGTTTTTGAAGTCTTTTTAGAGTAATGAACCCATCTTAAAGACACAGTTAGTAGGGAAATGACTGTTCAGCCCTCTTAGTTATTTCAGTTAGGTGTGCATTCTAGGTGTGCCCGAATCAATCGTAATCCCAATGTCCTTTATTTCGCTAGACATTCTCGGAGTTTCAAAATATAAACAAAATAAAAAAAGTAAAAAACTTCAGGCTAACAGATTATTTATTAATTCCTTTAATAGATCGTAAAATTAGTCTTAATTAATTTAAAAAAACAAAAGCATTAATTTTAAATTATAGGTTGTTGCCATAAAGCAAAAAGGGAATTTTAACGGCTAATCTCCTCCGAATGTCTGCCTGTACATAACTGAATCTGTTAGGGAGTTCCGCTGTCCGCCTACAGTCAACATCTATCTTATAATTATCAGCAAATTAACAGAAATTAGATTCTTGTCAGGGCCAAACATCATTAGGGCGGTGCTAATCTTTTCTTTTTCATAAATGTAAAAATTAAAAAAAAAAAAAATTCTTAAAGGAGGTCAAACAAAGTTCAGTGTTTGGACTGCTGAACATCAAACCTAGTCTGCTGTAGATAGCCTAGTCTCTTAGATGGAATATCGCAACCAGGAAAAGAATTCTACACGCCAAAATCGGTAACCAAACACGGTATACTAAATTATATATGGATGGCATATTTTGTCATATTTACAGCGAATTGTCAGAGTTATCTACTGTTAAGATCATTGTAAGTTGGGTATTTGTAGCTTCCAGCTGTTCATATTGCAGGGGAAATCAAAATTTCTGCTACTTGGAAAAATTGATATAAACAATTCCTTGGTAGCTCCAAATATGTTTATTATATTAATTTTGAGTGATTGGCTCTACTTAACCACTAGCCTGCGAGATTTGGTTTTGCCTGTATATCTACTTTCATCACATGTAACAATTCAATCACCTAGTCAATATTCTAGCATCTATTTCGTGGATGGAATAGCCCCAGTCAGGATGGTGTTAGAAAAGTACTTTTCACAGCTTTTCGGTGGGAAACCAAAAGGAGATTAACAGAACTTTTCATTCTTTCCACGCTAGTGTTTCTTAATATTTTCCTGATTTCAATTATAATAACAAAAATAATAATGGCAGTTTTCTGGCTAAAGAAGTTCGAAGGAGCAAAAACCTTACTTTAAAGATGCCATTAAAACATGCGATATGTATCTGATTCTGATTTCTAAGGGAGTCAATACATTTTCTGTAAGCTTCAAACATTCAATACAATTGTGAGCTTTTTAGAAAACCGTAAACTGTATTTTCCGACGAAAAGGATAAAAAATAAAATAAACCATCACATGAACATTATCAAACGTCAGATAAATTGTAAATAACATTTGAAAATTGGTTACTTCCTTTTCGACTTAAACGATCTACTTTAAAAGATAATTTCATTGTATTTTAAGTAAATTTTATCTTGTTATTTTTGTTAGAATTTTATTAAAAGGAATCCATCTTGCCAGTTAATTTAGAAGTTAAAGATGTATTGCTGTACGTACATTATGCTTTAACACAATTAGTGAAACGCTATAGGAAATAAATGGTATTTATGAGTGAAGTTTGAATTGCGGATTGTGGCAGTGGATGAGGAAGCGAAGATACACGCACTGTCGGCCATCCCCAACACACCTATTTTTCCATTTTATTAAGATTTAATCAATAGTTTTGTTGAGTGTATCTACACTTGTCAGAATTTGAAAAGTTTTATTTATACCCTTAAAACTAACTGTGAGGTGTTTGAATGTGCTTTAGGCGGTTAACATTTTAGGTAATGTTTTAAGTGGAGAAAGCGTGGTGGAATGCCCATTCCATTTAGCCGCTGGAAGTGAAGATGGGGCGGAAGGTAGTACGCTTGGCAATACGCTATTCTAGCTCATATACATAGTTATGCTTGGCGTAAAACCAGCGTTAATATTGCCACAGTTGTATTTAGCGCCACTTCTTGCACTTCTTCTTGTGCCGAGTCTACACACACCTCCCAAACCAGAACTCCCTGTTGCGCTTGTTGGTTAGCAAACTGGATTATACACTTGTTAGACGGCGTATATTAATTTTAAAATTAGATTTATACACCTTTCGTAGTCCTCATTCCATTTGTTGAGAGCGGCTAGCCATGTGTTTTGGTGTAAAGTTTATGTTTGGTGTTGGTGTGCAGGATGCTAGCGGCCGATGGAAGCTGTGGTGGCTGTTAAAATTGCAGAGTTACCTTCCATTCTGTGGTTACCATTCTGGCCGGTTACCCACTCTTTCTACTTCATTTTAAATACTTGGTCGCTTCCTACTGGAATTCATAAACCAACACTAAGCCCCAAGTTCGCCAAGACACCACAAACCTTCCCTTCTAGCTGTAAGTATGACAGGTTATTTGTTAAATTTCTATTACTCATTCCTAAGACAACTGCTATCAAATAAAGTAGTACTCATTGAACTGTCGGCACGGGAGATATGCCTAGGTATCTGCATGAGGCTTTTGGACCCCTCTACATCTAGGCTTGAAGAAAGAATTTTTGTTTTTATGTTGGCAGATTCTTAGACCAATTAATGAAACTACGCTAGACCCATATCTCATTGAAGGAAAATTATAGAAGGGCAAAAATAATTACAATAATAAGAGTAAAACTCTCAGAATTCCTCAAAAGTAAGGATCAAAGATCTTTAAGGATGCCGTTTTAATTTTAGATCAGATGGTTTCCAGTGATTAAGCAGATTTCCTAATGATAATACTTGAGAGAGGGAACTGCAAAAATCGTTGACAAAGCAATTCCAGTAGATTAAAAAGTTTCAAAAAAACCGAGGAGAGAAAATCACAGATATCAGAGTTTTAAGCTTTAAGACAGAGGAAATATGTAATTTAGAGAGGATAGAAATCTGGTTCGTGAATGTCCTGGAGTCAAGCTTCAGGACTCTGAGGTGGCCTTTTGGAGAGTCTAGAAAGTTATTATACAGATGAGAGGATCTGCCACACCTAACAGCGAAAAGCTCTTGCAAATGGAGAATATTGAGTGAAGACCAGATGTTTGGGATGTGAATCAATGTTAGATAAAGGTGAAGGAAGTGCAGTCCATTCCGCACTGTGTGCACCCAGAAATCTTGGCTGCAGAAAGTACTTAATTCGCAATCTGCAACTTCCTTAAAGAGAGTTTGCGACCTTTCAGTCAAATTCAAGGTGAATTCAGTTTTGTCACAATTACAATCATCTAGTTAAAACCAAAAGTAACGTCATATACGAGGGTCGTTTGAAAAGTCCGTGCAAAGTCAGAGAGACAGCACTACTGGCGCATATCGAAGTTATGTTTAGTTAGTAGCATCTCTTGGAAGAACACACACCAAGTTTCAGCCAGATCGGTCTATTTCTTTGTGTTTGGCATTCGTTTGAATTGAGGAAGTCGAGTGATTTTCAAAAAATGGACGAAAAAGAATTTCGTGTGTTGATTAAACACTACTTTATGGAAGGCAAAACGCCTCAGGAGACAAAAGAGAAGCTTGATAAACATTATGGTGACTCTGCACCTTCGATTAGAACAGTTTATAAGTGGTTTCAAAATTTTCGGAGTGGCCATATGGGCACAAGTGACGCTGAACGTTCTGGACGCCCTGTTGAGGTTACTACTCCAGAAATCATTGATAAAATCCATGATATGGTGATGGATGACAGAAGAGTGAAGGTGCGTGAGATTGCTAGTGCTGTGGGCATCTCGAATGAACGGGTACATAATATTTTGCATCAACATTTGGACATGACAAAGCTATCCGCAAGATGGGTGCCGCGGTTGTTCACGTTTGACCAAAAACGATATCGTGTGAAGTGTTGCAAGGACGATTTGCAGCTGTTCCAGAAGAATCCGCAGGACTTTAAGCGTCGTTTCGTCACTTGGATGAAACATGGATACATCACTACACTTCTGAGATCAAAGAACAATCTAAACAATGGGTTACCAAGGGGGAATCTGCGCCAAAAAAGGCGAAGACCGTTCCTTCGGCCGGAAAGATTATGGCGATTGTCTTTTGGGATTCGCAAGGAATAATCCTCATCGACTATCTGGAAAAGGGTAAAACTATTACAGGTGCATATTATTCATCGTTATTGGACCGTTTGAAAACCGAGCTGCAAGAAAAACGCCCACGATTGGCCCACAAAAAAGTCCTTTTCCATCACGACAACGCACCAGCTCACACCTCAGCAGTTGTGGTCGCAAAATTAATGGAAATAGGGTTCCAACTCGTTTCACATCCCCCCTATTCTCCAGACTTGGCTCCCTCGGACTACTATTTGTTCCCCAATATGAAGAAATGGCTGGCGGGAAAAAGATTTTATTCAAACGAGGAGGTGATTGCAGAAACGAATGGCTATTTTTCAGACTTGGACAAATCCTATTATTCGGAAGGGATCAACAAACTAGAGCAGCGTTGGACGAAGTGTATAAACCTAAAAAGAGACTATGTTGAAAAATAAAAAAGGTTTACCCCAAAAAATTAAGTAGTTTTTATTTTTGCACGGACTTTTCAAACGACCCTCGTAAATATTTCTTCTATCAGCCGTTGCCACACACTGGCGTGTGAGTATTCATTCTACAACTCAATAATTTCAAACACTTTCAATTTTCCATTTGTTTCTAAAGTTTTGTTTGGAAATGATAGAATCACTTTATAATTCGTTCTTTATTTCCTCTCTTTTGGCTGTGGTTTCTTTAAAAAAAATAAATAAATATTGGGCACTCGGAGAATTATTAAAAATAAGTGATGAATATAGTGGTGCAAGTCATCGACACTTTGACAGCAACCTTTTATATGGCGAGAAAGTACACGAGCTAGATTTTTAATTACTTTGAACCAAATTTAGAATAAAATTCTGTCGTATCAGAGATTGCTCGCGACAGAGCTTAAGTAAGTCATTGAGTACGTAGGACTTAGAGCGGTAGACTGCCTCAAGGTACAGTTTTCAGTATGTTTCTAAGAAGTTATGGAATGAAATAATATAGTTTTTATTTAAAGATCGTTATTCTAATTGCTCGTAAAACAGTGATGAGTAATCAATTCATGTTAGTTTTTATTTTTTGAAAAACAGTTAATTCTTTCACCAATTTGGTTAATTGAAACAAATATTTACCAGTATGTTTATTTTTAATTTTTAAATTAGAATAAGCAAAAGCATTGCTTACTTTAGAAATGGAACAAAAACCTTGCCACTGCATCCAAATTTGTTAAAATAATCAATAATCAGTTTGAATGTAGACATATTTGCTTACCTTGGCATGAACAGCTAACAAAACATAGGACAATTATGACGGCTGTAGTAAACATATCATTACTTCTTCGATTAGCGGAGTTATCTGTGCTTATCTCCTGTTGCAGACACATACACAAATAAAAAAAAAATCTAATTTTCGATATTCCTATTTCTATGTTGATTAGAAAGAGAAAACCTTTTGAGGCGCTGAATCAAGTATATTAAGCGAACATTTGTGTTGGTAGTTGGTGCTTGTTATTTCTCAATGAGGCAGCATTTTGTTTTTAAATAAATTAAAGAATTGTTTATTTTGTTTAAAATATATAACTAAGAGCAGATCTCTGTAAGAAATAGAGTGCCCGCAAGTCACTTGAACGGGGTGATTTCATACTGATGGTAACGCGTAAAATTAAAAACTATTAAGTAATATTAAGAAATCTCTGAATTTTCAACTTTTTTGCAATTTTAAAAGTACAAGCTACGCTAGTAAAAATTGTTACAAGTATCCAAAAAAGGATGACTGGTTAATGACAGTTATCAAACAATAACCATCATAAGGTGGCTAACAAGCCGCGAGATCTCAGTCTTCAGGTAGATTGCCACGAAGAGGAGAAAAGAATGGCACTAAGAGGATTAGGATTAAGTGAAAAATTACCTTGAAATCAGTTTAATCCGGATTGTGCTAAGTCTGGATGAATGGAACTTCTAAGTGGAAATCTATTGTCCAGTATGAGACTAAATAAGGAGCATCGACTATGTTTCTGCATGTTTTGAGATTCGTCCGTTTTGCAAGTCGAACATCTAAATTAGCGCAAGCAGTAATCAGTGAAGTCTTTTGTTCTTTCGGAGTGTATCAATTTTCCATTTGTTTCTAAAGTAATGTTTGGAAAAAATAGAATCAATGAAATTGTTGAAGAGATTTTTGATCAGAGTGTTTTGGGATCATCAGGAACTTTTGAGATCAGCAGATAAAGAGTCAAACGCTGGTAAATGATTCTTACAACACTTCGACAGTTCGTTTTTCTAGATGAGATAGATGAGTAAAATGCTTTTAGCTATTTTAATCAAAAACTTCACTTGCTCAAAATTATATAAAAATTAAGGTTTTTAAAGAAATCCCTTCTTAAATCATCCTTGATTATCCTACAGGACAATGTTCAAGTTGTACTGTTATTGAATGAAGGATGTTTACACATTGACAACTTTTAATATTGTCTTCTGACTTCACCAAGAGAAAGAAACAAGATAAAACAAGGAGTGCCAATAAGAATACACGGTTAATATTACTAGATAAATATTTAACCAGCAAGGTCTTACTTTTATTTGATGCACTGTAAGGGTTTACCAGCGGCATTGATTGCGGGATGGTGGAGCGCGCGGTAATGTCGTGACGAGAGGTTATAAGTTCTAGCGAGCGGCTAAATGATGACGCTTACTTTCATATTCTCCTGTCCACATAGATCATGCTCACCGCGACTTAAACTTGTATCAGCTTTTAACCTTCTTAGTACTTGACTTTTCATTGTCGGCGTTTAATATTTCTTATATGCACACAGATATTGTAACGCCTGCGATTATATGCTTGCATGTGAATGCTTCTATTGAGAAAACCAGTCATAAAAGTTATTAATAAAATATCTGTTGGGAATTCAGTAACAAAACAATTATTTCAGTGGCTGAGGTAATGAGTAGTGATTACACACTTCTTTGTATTTTGAGCAATGATTGTTAAAGTAACGAGTTTATAAGTAATTCCTCAATATAAACGAACTAAGGTGAGCGGCAGGAGACTCACGCTATTCAGTACAGAACTTTTGTAAATTGATAGACAAAAAGGTCCTTTTTTGTGCCGAAAGCACAAAATAAAATTTAATATGTTTTTTGAATAATACCTAAAATAATTACTGGAGGAAGAGTAAGTTGTGTAATGTCAGAATATACAATCTGAAGAACTGGCAACATCTTGTCTCCCGCTTTAGATACGTCACAAACGCCAAGTCTTGCACGATGATTTCAAAATTGCTTTACAATTTAGAAAATATAAAAAACAGACGAAGAGTGAGGCGCTTTTAAAAATAATAATAATAATAAAACAGAGAAAAATGATAATCCAGTAAAGCTTTATTAGTGTGATTCGTGTACATGTATAAAATATCATTGTTTGTCACGGCATTCATTTGCTACCTATCTTATTTACTTTATATATTTTTAGTTCCTCTACTTTATTATTTATTTGTTGACTTCTTTTGTGTCTTTTCTTTGTAGAAACAGGCTGTACGAGGTTCTTAAACGTTTCCATTTGCTGTGCTTCCTTGCCGAGACGCCACGCCGCAGTCATTTGTTTGCTTCCCCCACCCCCGCTTAAACATCCTTTTTACTTTTTACTTTTATGTGGTAATACTGATAAGACTTCCCAGAAGTTATGATCCCCAGGAGTTATCGCTTTAACTTCGCTACAACTTACGGACATCAATGAACTTAATGCTTAACTAGTTTCTTTTTGCCTGCAAGCAGGCTTTGTGATCTTAGATCATACATCGGTAACAGGTTATTTATACTTTTCCATTTGGTCTTTGTTGGTGGTGCCCCCTTAGCAAGCATGTCGTCAACCATTTCTTTGGCTTTAAAGCCGCAGTGTCCGTCCCCTTATCCAAACAAAACTAATGGGTTTCTCTCACTTTGAAGGTGCCCTATAAATCCTATAATCTTTTCGACGATGTGATTATTGTCTGAGGCATAAATTTGATAACTTATATAGGGCACAATAGCTTAAATACATAGAATAATGATTCTGGGTCGCCTACATAAATGGAATACAGTATGAGGTTAGAAATAATCGATTTAGCGCGATTTCTGGATGACAGATTTTAAATCATCACCTTAAAATGATCAATTTATTCACAGGACGGACTCATATTGCTCCGAAAGAGTGCTTTGGTCATAAGGGTATCTTCTTGTGTGCCGAAATGAGAAATTCTTAAGTTCTGACGGTCTCCATCATGAAATTATTGTCCCTTCTAAGAACGAAAAAAACTTAAAAAATTTGGTAAATAATATTGTGATATAGTAGTTTAATTTGTTTATGCAGGGAGTTAGTGGTATCTCTAAAGGGTAACAATTTTTCAATATGTCTTAAAGATATGCGCTGAGGGAACGTCGAGCGGTTACAAATCAAGCGATGTAAGACAGAGATGGTCCAAAATTATTAAAATGGAGGAGGAGAGAAAAATTCGCCTTTAAATTCCGCCTTTTTAAAAGCGTTCCATTTTTATTAACTTAGAGTGAAAAAATGTAATATAATAGAAGGTCTAACTTGCAATCACAGAGTATTAAGCGTGGACATGAAAATAAAAGTTTAAAAAAAGAATAATTAGTTTTAATCAATAGTTAATTCACATTATAATGGGTGAATGATCAATAAACTGTAACAGACAGATCGGTAAACAAAGCTTGCATGAAGCCACTAATATAGCATTTTATTGTAGGACGGGTGCTGGAGGGACGACCCACATTAAGATCTCTGGTCAGATATAGGAATACCTGAAAACATGAATACATGAAAACTACAGAATATTTCAGCTGGGCATTTCTGGTTAGAGAGGCATGTTTGGGTAGTAAATTGGGTGTTATGTAATGATTGAAGCAGTTGCAAAAGCCAACTCTGTTACTATTACAATTGGCAGAGTAAAACTGTGGTTCCGAGGTGCACATTACGAGCCTCCTTCATTCACTCTGCTGCCTAGATCTGCCCAATCGGTCATCAATTACGGTCATAACGGCAGCAATTTTCCTGTTCTCAGTTCAATCACAGTGTAGTGTACACTTCACCGCAGAACTCCTTGTCGGACACGCTCTTACTTCACATTATTACCACCTCCTCTCCTTTACGTACCCATTAGCCAAACAAGATTTACTTTAATGCTTGAATAGAGTTTTAATGTCATTTTACCTAAATACTTAACTTTTTCTTTTCGCTTGCGATGATCGATGTTAAGCTCGTCACACTTACACAGTGAATACTTTAAAAGCATCAACTTTCTTTGGACAAACTACACTAGACAGAGCCAAAATTGATCTACTGGTTAGCAGTGGACAAACCCTTTACAATCCGCAAACTTGTGGCAGGATGCGAGGGTGTTAAGCTACTCTCTTAAAGGGCATTTTCGAGTAATTTAAAGCCCTGTACTTACATAATGTTAACGTGAATAAAGTGAGTTTCCAAAGTTCAAAGTTTGAAAAAAATGCTTAATCGGAAAGGCACATTTCTTGAAAGTTTTTTCAGTTTACTCTCGGAAATGGAGTCCTGTCGATTACTTTAAAGTTGGCGGACGAAGTACTTCTAGATTCTTCTGCTTACATAGAAGGGAATCAGTTTTATTTGATACTTGATTTCGGTAAAATGAGTTTTGAGAAAGGGTTTACTTTGGATTCCCCCCCAAAGTGTTATTCTGCGAACAGCCACCACATAGCTCATACAGATTAATAGGATGGTTATGTGTGCGAATTCAAGTTTTGAAGAAATTCAACCAGAAGTGTTCATTTCTTGAAAGATAACTTCACAGCCTTTGCATTGTCTGCTCAGATATCTGCTCAGAATTCTTTTAAATGAAATTTATTTTAAGGCGAGATTTTATGAAGTCACGCCCCCCCCCCGTAAAAATCCTTTCAGCTTATAATGTGGAAAATTTGAAACAAACGCACCATGGGAGTAATACAAAGTTAAATTATTAAAGTGTGTTTTTAAATTAGTAAATCCATGAGTTTAATTCTCTGCATTGTTTGTAACATTAGTTTCTAGACTTCTATTGTAATATTTTGTGGCTTGATTAGAAGTGAATGGATACTTAGGAATATTATTTATGGGAAATACTGCCATCAGTTTTTAGGAGGGAAATAATCTGTGACGACCTGAAAGATGAACTAAATCTCAGGACGCACAGATCCGGTGGAGGTTGCTGGTTGCTGTACAGTGAACAGGATCACAAACATCATTGATAAAGATTAAAGGATTAAACGTTTCTCTCATTACAACGACCTGGGCTATTTCTCTTGCCGGGGACACAACGTCCCATCCTGTCATGTGAGCTATTCGTGTCCGCGTGCACGCATGTGAGTGAGCTATTGGAACGAGAATAAAAACTGAAACTGAATAATCGATTTAACTTCGCTCCTATCTACTCTTTTATAACTCGGACGGAATTTCAGTTTCAATTGTTTCTTAATCTTCACCATTCAACAGTTCGTCCATTAAATGAACTAACATGTCATTTTCAACTTTTCATCGTTTTAATTAAAAAAGAAGAAACTCATCTCTATTTCTCTTTCAGTTCTAATTAACAAATGTTCAAGGTTTAGCTGGATCAGATTTAAAATTATTGGGAAAATTTATTAATTAAAGATTATAAAGCTACACGTGTAGATATGAAGCTTAAAAACAAGGGCGGAACCATTCTCGGGGGAGTCACAAAAACTGCAAAATCCTATTGAGCAAATTGGCACTTCCTGGCTGCAAGTTTTGTGCCAAAGTAACATATACCTCATGATCTCATTGTAACCTGTCCAAAATATCAAACTTGAGAGAATCCGAGAATGTCCATAACTGAGTAGCACTCATCGTACACAGGCCGGTTGGTTATAAAGAGAACCTTCTTGCTCCGGTGAAATAACAGAGTCAAAAATTTCCACGATTACAATACTGCCACTTTTGAGGGGTAAGTTGGAGGAAAATTAAATAAATATATTTTCATGAAGTAACATTTGTGGTAAGGAATGTTTCTCCAAATTTTGAAAACTGCAATGCTATTAATGTTTCTTTACATTCAATAGATGGAGGTAGATATAAATTCCGAACAGTCTGATGGGTCAGTTTTTAAAATAACCTTAATTTTGCTGTATTTTAAAAATAATTTTTTTTTCTGGAAAAATATTTCAGATAAATTGATAAGCCGCAGAATAAATACCAAGTTTAATAAAATAGTGGAATTATTTTCTAAAATTGGGAAAAAAAACACATTTTTTTATAAACATACTTTTTTAAAAACACATTTTGATTATTAGGTTTTGAACCTAGATTTTCGATTTTTATTAATACAGAAGCGATGATAACTTGTAAATTCTAATCACACCCAAAAGCTGATGTAGTGGCCGAGAGACATTAAGTCCGCTCTGAAGAACTTGTTTAGGTTAGCAAGCGTTAACCTGCTAAGTTAAATCTGTAACCTCACTAACAAAAGCGAAGAAGGTCACAGATTGCCGACGAAGCAAATGGTAAAGGGCTAAATAACTTCCGTACCGCAGTCAGAGGTCGACACAGATTGCCAGTCACAATCCGACTAGTAATTTTAGATCAATTATGCGGTCTTGAGCATTCAGATTTTTTTTTTCTGCCAGCCGCTAATTGGTTCGAGCAGTAAATCAGATCGTCTTTCAAGCACATTGCTACAGAGATTTAAGATCTCTCGTCTAGTTTTCTCTCTCTCCCGCCTATAACTGAGAAGGTTTATGATCACCAGATATATCCGCTTTGAAGTACTCTGTGTCCCAAAAAGTGAATTTTACAGATTTGTCTCTGTTTTGTGGATGTAAATGGTAAACTTAACTCAAAAACAGAAAATATTGGAAAGTTCGTATTGGTTATTCCAACTGAGCTGACAACCAAGGTCCTAGTAACAAGGTTATTGACCAAATCTAATAACCAGAACTTAGTTCGAGAACTAAAGGAACCTATCTACAACACTGTGGACATTCACGAAGAACTATTCTTTAAGTATTCCAATGAGATAGAATTAAGTTAGAAAATCGTTTCGAAACTCTGAAAAGGTTGTCTTACTTCCTTCCCTTAAGACTAACAATAAATTAAACACGACTTGACAACAAACAGCTCCACACATGAACTACTTGCGCAGACTATCCTAAACCTTCATTCAAATCTCTGCTAAAAGTTTTCTTCTCTTTCGAAAATAATATTTCTATTACAAGTGAGTGCATTCAGGCAAATAAAATACTCTAATCTTGCCTTCACTAAAATAATGTCCAATTTTTTTTTACCCTCTCACTGGTCACGGAATTTTTACGATCATAGCAAGGAATTAAGTTTTCGCGAGAAAACCCCGTCACCAGGAGAAAGACTGGTTTTTAGAAGATGACCTTTTTTAAAATATCTCAAAAATCGCAACTCTATTTTTCGATTTTGCTCCACCAGGGTATCAAAATTCCTAAAATGGAAATGCCACTTTCCTCGACTCACTTTTTCATTTTTTTAAAACTAATTTTCCACAGTGCCCAACTAATAAAAAATTTTACCATTTCGAGCATTGAAGATAACATTTCTGTTTAGCCTTTATCATCTACTCAAATGAAAAAAAATATGGGTTTTTGAGATTCTTACCTCGAAAATTGATTTAAAAGTAGGATTCTGAAACGACATGTTCTTCAGCATTAAGAAAAGCTGAGGGATTTGAACTAAGAATTGTTGGGAACTTCCAGCCTGTTCAACAGAGTTAGCATTCTCTGGTTTCCACCAGTTTCTAAATCCAAGTGTTCTTGGCAAAACCTTTTTTAGTCAAATAAAGAGATATGATAGCTCTCGCAGGTAGGTATTTTGCACACTTCAGAGAAGAACGTCGGACGAAGTGTATTTAACCAAAAGGGGACCACGCGCGATAATAAATGAATTTCTGAATTAAAAGACATCAATGAACATTTGATTTAGACATTGAATTTGCACGATTAGACATTCCGAGAAGATTTTTAACAACTGATATTCTAAACAAACTTTCTCAAAATGAGTGATTGTGCATTAGTTTTACCCACCCATTTGCCGAAACTTAACTGAAATATGAATATTATTTTATTCCCAACAGCAAGACGGCCATATTGCTTAGAGTTATTTACTTTTTTATTGAAAAAGAATGGACCAAATAAAGTTTTTATCAAAGCAGAGAAACAGTTTGAAAGAAGAGTTTTTATTTCAACAAGTTTATTCTCCTTTCTCTGCCTCAAACTTATTCACATTTTTATTGGTCTTCCAAAAAATAAAAAAGGCAGCGAGGGGAAAGAACGAGAGAGAAAAAAAGGAATAAAACAGACATTCAAAAGTTAACTAGCTTTTCCAACTCAGCCTGCAAAGTTGGTAACACTGGAAATTGTTTTCCAATAAAAATTACAACTTTTCACGAGTAAAAATTACATTTAAATGTTATCTCAATTAGGTAGACACCTGTTCGATTCTGAGGGAATCAAAACTTGGCCGCCTGAATTTTCTTTGTTTCAGTTAATCCAAAACACTGAGGTTCGATTGGCCAACTTCGAGTGTCCACTATTTCGCCGTCCTATTGGTAAGAAATAGCAGGGTTTTAGGACATGGTCTTAGCAAAACAGAACTCTAATACTGTGAACACGAACTTATAGTATTAACTATTAGATTCGTTTGTCGGAAGTGCCACTTAACCATTTCCTTCCATTAAACTGCTATCTTTATTTTTTATATTATTAATTTCTCATTGCTTTGATGTCCGAAACGCTAACCACTAAGTTGATACCTTGCCTGATGATAATTAGAGCATTGACTAAAATGGTCATTGGTGCCATTAATAAATTGTTCTAATTTACGGCAGCCTGTAATTCTTAGTATCACTTGACTAAGTTCTTTACGAGAAGTTCCTTTACCATGCGTCTTTGGCAAGGAAACTAGTGAACAATAGGTGGGCAACTTGAAGCATGAGATTGAATGTACGGCGTCAAAGAACATCAGTCTGGCTAATGCTCTTTCACACATATACTGCCATAGACAGTATATGAGAGATAACCTACAACGAAACAGCCCTCCGATTCAATTTGTAGGAGCTAAAGTTGCATAAAGGAGTTCGAGTCTGATAGGCTTACGAGGCACCACCAGAATGAAATGCAGTTATCAGCCCTACCTGTGGGTTTCCATATCTGTAGAAAAAAGGGTCTTTCCCGCACAATCGGGGATTTCCCGATACCCGTAAAAACATAAGCATTCCCTCCTCAAATATATATCCACAATGACGTTCATTGTAGAACTTTCTAAAGCAATTTCCGTTGTTAAATAATAAGTAAAAATGTTTCTTTAATTAAAATAATGGGTAGAATTACTATTGCCCCGTGTGAATTACTGAAATATTAGTTTAAAGAAAGAGGAACTATGATCAAGAAAGAAGCATTTATCGAAAAGAAAACTCTGAGACTATTAATTTATGAAACTAAATGTACTAAAGCATTAAGTATTTGATGAGTTGGATGAGAGGAATGCTATGGCAAAGAAACTGCTGACAATGGAGCACCTGGTGTGCTGAGGTGGCCGACTAAGATTACAGCGGAGATGGTGGGTAAAGGATGCGGCTTACTGGACTCGCAAACTGGACACCTGTTGCTCTCCAACCAGATTAGCGATAGCTAGAGAATCTTAGCTGAATATGAGCCTTCATCCCAAGATTAGCAGCTCTTATCTGCTGGACAGCACTCTAGTGAGAATATTCTGCGTTAACCCATGCAGTCTCTTGAAGCGCGGCGACTACATCTTCAAATTCATTGGCGCTGGAGCCTTCTCAGTGCCCTGCCAGAGACCACTTTGGAAGTGTTTCACACAGATCCTCAAGCCTATGGCCAGGACTGACATTGAGTCAAAATAGACCTTCTAACATGCAATAAAAAGTTTCTATAGCCAACTAATAAATGTGTGTTTGAAGAAAATGTCCCAAAACATTTTTTGTTTTTAGTAAAAATAGCCTTTATTCAGTCACGACATAATTGCTTCTTTATTTATATTTTAATTTTCTAATCTACATCAAGAACTTTTCGAAGTTCATCTTTCACAATTCATCATTGTTCCAAACCACAATATTTTCAACTATTTCTTTATAGAACAATTATTATTATTATTATTTTGTTGCAACAATAGTTATTCAACATAATGCATGCGTTCTTAGAGAAAAATTAATGATAAAGTCTTCAAAGACTTCAACTTAAATGGGTGTCTCTATATACAGTTCGAAAGCGTTCAAAATTATTATTATTTTTTGAACTTTTTTAATTTTCTCTTTTGGGGATTTATTTGGGTTATAAAAATAATTATAAACAGACTGTTGGGATGAAACACAAAGATGTTGGAAACATTTCTAAAGTAGACGGGGAAATGAATAAAGAAGCGAATGTGTTGTGAATGGGAAAAAGGCATTTTCACGATTACAAACAATCCTTTCGTTATCATCAGTAAGATCGGGAAAGAACAAAAATTTTGAGTTAGGATGTTGGAAATCATAGCAAGAGGAAGACGAGTGTCAGAGATTAAACCAGATAGAGCAGTCAGAAATCCTATTAATATTTAACATCACAATGTGAACTGAAATTCTTAAGATTACAGCATTCTTCCACTTTAAAAATAAAACTACTTCATATGAAAACTTAAATAGTTTGAAACGAACGAGATAATATCATTTCATGCAGGAAGCGAATTTAGCTGTGGGAGATCATTTAGGTAAAACGGCCTTTCCAAAGACAAACAGTAACGTGTGCCAGCGCAACCATTTAACATAATAAAGGAGGCTTGCGGCCAACCTTTACTGTCACGAGGCAGCCGACCTAATCGGGGTTCTGGCTTGAATCTGGGTAACATGTGGGTTCATGTTTATTGCATGGACACACGGTAACTTTGCGCTCTGGTCACGGCTTTATCCAGCATTTTACATTTAAATACTTAAATTTCTCACTTGGATTAATAAATTATTTAAATCATTAAGATATAACAGTAGCGATGCACTAGGATAAAGCTCTTTTCTTCAAAAAAAAAAAACCTTGACACCATTATTTTTAAACTATTACCATTTTTCAGTCGTGCAGTAATTCACTAACTTCCGCAAGATTTGTCTTACCTCAACTATACAGTAAATATGAGTACTAACTTGTACCAAATAAACACGCATTGACTTGCTAGCCAATGAAAGCACGTCTCAGCTGACCCTAGCGTTCCAACTACTTGGTCAATACCAGGGGCAAAGAAACGCCGATACACACGGTTTTCTTCCTGCTGACTCCTACAAAGCGAGAATTGGTAAAGAAGGACGGCTCACGCATACTCATGCACATAGATGTGTAACAGAAACATTACTTCTTCTGATCTCTTTTCTTCCATCTAACCTCACCAATATGAGGTCAACTTTTCTTTCTGTAATATTTCCCAGCATTCTGTAAGATAAAAAAAAAAAAATGCCACAAGACCTTTCTTTGTTAGGCATTAAAGTCAGAGTTATACTTTTAAAAAGAGAAGAATTTTATCATTATTATACACAACCTTAAATCAATTATCATTTTAAAAATTTTCAGAAATTAGTCATTTTCCTAGATTTTCCTTAGGAGAGATGTAAGATATTCTCCTATTGAAATACTTCTGCTCATTCTGTGTCTAAGTGAGAAGAAGGGATAGCCGGGACTAGTTTTACAGTTAGCTAGGTTTGAAATCCTTGTCGACATGGCCTTCAGAGGAAATTCCGCGACTTATTCCACAGTGGGTGAGTCCGACTGCGGTAGAAGTAGAGGATAGATGCGCGTGTCTTGGAGACCAGAAGAAATAAACGCAAGAACGACTGGATTTTCTCAAAAAATTGTACAAGTTAAATAGGAACTAACTGCAGCGATCAGATCAATGAAGCAATTTAAGGAAATAAGAAAAAGCGACCAAAAAGGAAATACAGATGAATGGAAGAATGACGTCAAGATGAATTGCTTGACTGATTGATACACTTTAATGAATTGAGACAATGAGTGCTTTGGCCAATTTAAAGATGAGCACATCCGAACTGCCAAGTTCACTCAACTATTCCTTCCTATTAATACATAACTAATAATTTGAATGATGACCAATGTCTAAAAATAAATGAAAAATAGTATTTTAAAAATATTATAAATTGACTACTTCTAATAAATGGTTACGTTTAAAACAAAACAAAAACTATTTAAAAATAAATGGAATATTTATCATATTACGAATTCTATAAATATTGTCGAGGCAGCAAGGTTGGGCAGATGAGTGGGAGACTCCAGTCCTGCAAGGAGGCTGCAATCATTGGCAGGCTATTCAACAGGAGATCTAAAACAAGCTGCTTTCCAAATAGTAAACATTTTCGCGTTACTGCACTGGATTTGATTAAAATGCAATCTTCGGAAACATAAGCGACAGGGTGCCAATTAATGTATTTTTTCTTACTGCTGTTAAGAGGTAGATAATTTTTCCTCTAGGTCTGAATAAATTATTTCTTAGGAAAAGCTGCAGTAGGTACACTCAAGACCAAATCGTAGGAAAATCAACCTTCGCATTCAACCGCGGATGGAGACCGTTCCGTAACTTAGCAACCGAAATCCTTCAACCGAGGAACCCTCTTTACTCCAAGGATTCTTCACTTTTTTGCAATTCACTCGAGAACTATCTCCTTTTTCCTTAGTCTAGACATTTCATAATCGTGGAATTGTTACTTTTAATTACATTTTTATCTAACCGAGTTTGTTAGGCTGAGGTGAGTTAAGATCCTGACTAGGGCGAGTTCAGATCTCCACTATGGTTAGTTACACTTTATTTTACGATTCTAACATCTCTATAACATTTATGAATACGATTGATTGATCAAAATTCTTCTGAGTTTGTAGAATAAGAGCAACAGTTTATCTTGTAGATATAATTGAATTTGCTGATGGCTAAACTACTCTAAGACGACTTCTGTTCACTTGGACATATCGAACTCTTGAAATTGTTGAATTTGAAAAACGATTGGACATAAGATTGTCTTTTTTGGGTTTTTCGTAATTTCCTAAGCAGCTGCCCAAGCGTATAATTTGAACTTAGACATAACCTACGTTAAGCATATCTATCATTTTGAACTTTTGTATATTCGCTGTAAATAACAACCCTTATACAACTGCCTACCGGACAGTTTTAATTCACATTTCTCAGGCAACAGTTAAAAATGGTATAAGATAAAAAGTACTGTCTCGTTCTCAGATAATCTCAAAACAAATGTTTCAGTGGTTACTTAAGATCTAAAATCTGAATAATTGCATTATTTTTTTCTTAAAAAGAAAATAGAAAGTAATGAACATCATGAGAGCACTATCCGTTGAGACATTCTGATATGCCGAACGTGTATCGAAAGAGCGAGGGTACTTAATAGCAGTTTCATAATTTCTTTTGGAAGGATAAGCCCATCAAATGCTGGCTAAAAGATGAGGAACTCTCAAGATCTTTGGGAGGCGAGAGATGCGAATGAAGTATTGTGACGGAAATAAAGGGTGTCACACGGGTAGCTGAGTAGCTGCAAAAGGAAGTAAATTTCATTAATTTGACTCTATTTGCAGCACGAAAAATGATAAAAGGATCTCAGGTTGTTAAATCATTTAAATGAATTTAAACCATTTCATACATATTAACAACCATCCTGGAATTTAAACCATTTCATACATATTAACAACCATCCTGGAATTTAAACCATTTCATACATATTAACAACCATCCTGGAATTTAAACATTTTTTAATTTTTAATTTTTTTATTAACAATGACCTCATGAAATGGGGATGAGCAATTTTTCATGATGAATGCATTGAGTAAACTGCATTCTGACTTTTTCTTTAAATGCTATTTATATCATACGGATCACCATTTAAAAATAGATTTATACTTTCATAACTGTAAAATTATTGCCTCATTAAATTCATTTATCATTTTCATTTACCTAACTCCATTTATCTAGACAAGCTGCTTTACCAAAGAAAAGACTACCATTGTTTATTCTAAATGAATGTTGCCTTTTTCATATGCGATAATATTTTCTGCTTATTATATTATATTACCAAAGTATATTGCGAAATATATTGTTTTCTATTTGCGAAATGAGTAAAGCTGGGTAGAATTAATGAAAATTAAAGTTGTTAGGGAATGAATTAGCTGGGGAGTTAGTACATGCCTGCCCAGTTTTTAGGTTTCCTAATAGCATCTGTACTTCTGCACTAAGTTAAAGCTTTGATTGTATTATTGATATATTATAATACTGTAATATTGATATATTATATTGATAGCTTTGATTTGAGATTCTTTTCATCAAAATGCTTTTAAGGAGAGACCAGACGCTTCCCTCAGAACTTCTATATTGAGATATTGCCACTTTTATTGTTGCTTTGAAGTTGGGAGGTAACCTAGAGTCCTAGGTAAGTGAAAGACGATCGAAGTTTAAATCAGATTTTTTATTTTTTTTAATTAATCCATTTTTTAAGCATTTTGCCAAATTAATGCAAAAAAGCAAGCCATCTCTTAAAGATTTTGATTGAATAAGAGGCCTCAAATAAGTTTTCTAAAGACATTCTTAACTTCAAATACCGCACATTTTAACATTCCAAGTTTTAAATTAATCTTTAATTTTATTATTTAAAACACATATTTCCAAATAATCGTTCAAATGTTAACAATACAAAGAATCTAATGGAAGAGTTGTTATCAATGTGATGTAGACGTTAGACCAGAGGAACAAGATTATTTGTCAACTGTTGTGTTTTTTGTATTTTTCGAGTCAGAATGTGTTCTCCCACCCTTATTAAATTCTCTAGACTGATCGAAGGTGTCGTTGGTGCCCGTACCACAAGGGTGTCTATGGATCCTTACCGACTAACGCTGGCTGGACAAGGCATTCAACTTCCATATTAGACTGGTAGTGAAGACCCACTCTTAGCAGCGCAGGGGTTTTTAAGCTTTAGGCAGTGGTTATTCCAGTCTATCGGCTCCCTTCTCTTTCTAGCAATTTCCTAGAGAGCCTGGATACAATAATCCTGGGGAGCCATCCTCAGAATATCTGGAGGGGTGGCTGGGGTAACACCAAGTTGTCGCTAACTACCACACTCCACTCTATTTGAACTTCTTAGAAAGCCTGAGTATTACGAGGTGAGGGGATATACCCTAACTAAATCCTCTTGGGGGAGCCTCCTTCAAAATTTTAGGGAGAGCAATCGAGCTTCTTCAGGACGCTCTATATTCCTATAACTTCCCTGGAAAGTGCGGTCCTATCACGACGGTGGCTGTAATGTGTGACTCTCCTTAGAGAATGCAATAGATCTAATCTATTTAATAAATTACATAATTAATCTAATGAAGCTCGCATAGCAGAATATCTCATTAACTAAAAAGACGAACAAACAAACCGCATCAATTAACATTCGTCATTTCACATTTCTCTCGAATGACAGCTGATTTCTTGACTCTTCCTGTAAACGTGTCTTACTATTAGATATGCCTAATATTAATGGCTCAAGGACTGGCCTGGAGCTTTCTCAGAGCACTACTTGGCTGTTCAGCTGTCCTTCGCTTTTTATTTAGAACAGTGTCCCAGTAAAATGGTTGATTACCCTCTCTTGTCCCAACGCAAGGAAATATTGAAAGAGCATTGAATTTCCGATCGAGTTTTGAGGTCCATTTGGTATCAAAGCATTTTCCATTTTGAGTTTCAAGCGGTTTTAGCTTTTTGAGTAAATTAAGGATAAAAATGTGTATGTCAGTCGCCATTACATAGAAGAGTTCTTCTGCAAAAACAAGCATTATAGTTTAGATACACTCAGCGTATTTATTTTAGAAAAAATTAAACGGGAAAACTATTTTTCAAGTTCCATTAAACTCTATACGTGCTTCCAAGTGAACGGAGCACTATAAGATTTATGGCAAAATTCTATTTTTATCCTAACTTTATATGTGATTTAAAATTCTTTCTGGTCATTTTTTTTTTTTCTTCCTTTCAAATTAAAAGAGGACATTTAATAACTAATAAATCCAATTTGTACCTGAGAATAGGTATTTTCAGTAGAATAAATTGGCCTTATTATCAGATTAGAAGAGCCCTTTAACAAGTCTGACTTTCGAAGGAATTCATTAACAGGAGTTTTACTAAATAAAATAGAAAGGCTATTCCACTATCTTTACATCATAGCAACCCTTCTGGCAATACCTAGCACTGTTTACACACTTATTGTACCTAAATCTAGCTAAAACTTTTAAAAATTTGACAATTACAGCAAAAGAGTTGGTAATCACCCAGAATTAGTTTGACTAGAGGTATAAAATTATAGAAAACCAGAATTAGCCACGAGTGATGACAAAACCATTCTTCAATACAATTTTCATGAAGTTATATTTAGAAATAAAAGGCAATATGTTAATTTTAATAAAAAGGATCTCAAACTGGCTTTGTATCTGTAAAAATTGTAATTATTAGTATGATTTCATGAGAAGTGATGAAACTTAATAAATAAATAAAAAAAAATAACTTGAATTAATTATTTATTTAGTTATTAAGTCACCTTCCGAAAAGAATATTTTTCATGAATGTAAATGTTACAAGAACGGCCCACAAAGAGTGGCTCTAATTTTCAATAATCTAAATTATAAATTTTCTTTAAACATAAAATTTTTATTAAATATTAGCAACAGCAACGAAACGGATCTACAGGAGAGTCCCAGCTTCTTAACAACCCCTTAAAAATCAATGTAAATTCAAACGAAAATTACAATTTTCATTATTTTTAATTTTAAATAGAATTAAATGGAGGAATATATATTTTTAAGAAAGTGCAATGAATATATTCGAGTAAAAGCAAAAGCAATCTTTTAATTTTATATGATCAAGGGACTTTCATTAAATTGCGAGAATATTTTCAGATCGACAAGCTCGTCTTAAAGCTTGTAACTACCCTTGCAAGAGCCCCGGAATCAGCGGATGCATGAAGGGAAAGAATATGAAGAAGTAACTTGAAGCTTTTCTTGGACATGGCAGCTAAGAAGGTTAGGATTCTCTAAATCGTTTTATAAACAATCCAATGGCAGTGGTTGCCGCCAAGAAGAAAGTTTGCTATAGAAAAACTGAAAATGACAAAACAATGGGTTTAGGAAAACATAGGCCGGGCCCCGAAGTCTGAAAGGTTGACAGAGGGAATAAGCAATTGGAACGTTCAGCTAAAATCTTTTTTAAGAACCGATTTTGAAAATTGTATTAAATATTTTGATATTGTATTATCTAGTGAAGGGAGAAGTCTGATAAATAATTTCAAGATTCGTTGCCCTTACAAAGGGAACATTGCTAAAAGATGCCTCAATATTATTAGGAGTATTTCTTTCAAAATAAATATTTTAATAACCTTTGATCAAAGGGATTCGATTTTTTCCACTTACTCTTATTTAAGCTGAAAATCGCTACAGATGTACTGTCCAATAATTTGTGGACATGACACATGCAATTTTAAAATACGTATAATGGAATAGATTTTTTTGAGCAGATCTATTTTTCTTTAACTTTCCGTTATGTAGGATGTCGAAATGAAGTTTTCTGCAATGGCTTCAATATTCAATCCTTGGGAAGTAAGAAAGATCGGGTGTAGCTCGATGATAGGTGAGCTTTTACAATAGATTGGAGCTGTGCAAACTGCACCAAGCTGACTCTTGACGGCACCTCAACCAGTAGTAAATGAGTAGAGGAGTTCTTTACATACAAGCTCACCGCTCGTTACAAACTTGCTGAAATTACAGTCAAGAGGTCCATATTGACGCCCATAACTGCTGAAAAATTGATGTTGAGTGTATTATTTTGGGACCAGGAAGGAAATTATTCCAGATGGCAAGCCGTTGACGCGAAACTCTACTGAGATCAGCGGAAAAAAATAGACAGAAACTCACTGCTTTATTGGACCGTAATCGATTACTTTTCGAACAGGGTAATGCTCGCCCCCTAACTTTCAAATTGACCCAACAAGAAATTTAAGAATTTGACGGGACTCAGCTGTTGCAGACTGTCGTTTGTTCCACCAATCTGCTTATTTTCTTCGGATTCGGCGATACAACTACTCGGAAAAAGTCACAGTTGCAGTTGGAAATTTTTGCTTTTAAACTTACGGTGAAATCAGTGTGGAATTTATCAGATCTCCTAACGTTTTAAATATTAGCATAAGCTTAATATTTTTTTTTATTAAACGATAAAAGTTCAATAAAATACTTTTTTACTTACCAAATTTAAAATATACAAAGGTTTTTTTGTGTGTGTTTTGAATGATAGTGGCCTTTAGAGCGATACTACAAGGTGCCGTCTTCCTCAAAAACTAGAAAAATATCAGCATTTTCCGGAGAAAATATTTCAAATAAAAGTGATAATCCTTCTAAATAATCCAGGTTGCTCGTATACATTTGAAAACAAAAATCGCATAAAAACGTGAAAACATTTGCCAGTAAGCGCGGAGCTCACCCAAAGACAAAATTTTAATTTCAGAAAAAAATAATTAAGAAAATATTTTCACTATGAAAATAATTGCACTAACAAACAATAATAACAATTAAAAAATTGAAAACATAAATTCTATGAATTTAAATTTACTGTTTTATAAATAGAAGGAACATTTTAATCCAATTTGTGCGAAAAAAATTCGTTAAACATGCATATTCACACAAAAATACACATTTAGATCGCCTAGATAAGTTTCTATTCTGCCCAAGATAAAAAAAAAAGTGAGAATTTTAAAGTAAATTGTTTTTAAAAATGAAATTTGCCGCAATATTTCCTACAATATTATTAATTTAATTAAAGAGCTCGACTTCTGTATAAACTATTAGTTCAACTATTTAGAAAAAACTAGAAAGTAAGAACTAATTTTTGGTATAAGATTTTGTTTAGCTTCATTGTTGCTCTGTTCCTTTATTTTATTGTGTATGTATACATTTTCTGTTTGAATTCATTTTTTTTTGCGAACTTGATTCAGCAGCATTCAAATGGTTTTTTTTTAAATAAAGAAAAATAATAAAAGCATTACATTTAAATCCAAGTAATTTCGAGTTGCACATAAAAACAAAAAACAAAAAAAAATCACGCCCTGATGATTGAGTATTGGTTGTTAAAACAATAATAATTAAAAATTAAATTACAGCTTCTCCCTCGGTTAATGTGAAGTGATGGGTTGTAAAGATGCGTACTTGCAGACGATCGCCCTGTTATTGTACTCCAGCCGACAACAGACCCCCCTGTGACTACAGTGTACACTTATTGTCGACTAACTGGGTACTGGCCGTACTGGCCCCCTCCTATTGCAGAGCCTCTACAAGCGCACCCACAGTACAGAGCTGCTGCGTAGAGAGGGGATGTTGTTGCCACTCTTCACTCTTATATATATTCACCCTGGCCTACAATTGGGCACCCAAGTCAAAAACATGAGGGTAGAAGTGTCATCTCTGTTTACGTGCACAAAATAACATCAATAACCCAATGATCATAGTGTTAAATTAACTTTGAATTTCTCTTACCCTTAATAAAAGTGAGAATAGCGATCATGGTACTTCTTCGAAATGGAATGCACGCTTTCATGTTAATTAGCATTTTTTTCATTCATTTTTTTAGGAAAAATATTTCACCAAAGCGTTAAACTTAGTGAGAGAGTTCTTTGATTGGCTATTTAGTTTTGAATTAGGCTGATTTTTGACTGAGAACAGAGTGTGATGCGACAATCATCAACAGTGTGATCATTGTAGTACCACAGAATGCTGCAGGATCTCAAGGCAGAAAGATTATAAAGGCGTGAAAGTGGTTTCAGCTGGACCCCTGTGTGCAAGAAAGGAGTGTAGAGATTTTCTTTGTTTGCACTGTCCCTTCACAATCACGGGTGCATTGCGGTAAAATTTGAAATACTTGATTTATTATTTAAATATTACACGCATTTAATGAAAAAGGATCGTCCGATATTACGTCCACACATTATTAAGTATTGTTTAGACATTTCTACAAAGTTGAGTGGAACTCTTAAACTCTGCCACTGTGCAGGATGTTCAGTGCCGTTCCCTCTTCTTGCTGACAAAATTTTGACCAAACAGCAAACAAGTGAACATCTGAGGCAGTGAGCTAGTGCAGTAACATAAGAATAAGATAAAATCTCTAAACGAAACACATGAATCGGCGAAAATCGGGAGAAAAATAAAAATACGCGTACTAGTTGAGTAAAACCAATGATATTACAGCTCCGGCGACCAAATCACATTTTCAATAAAACTTTTTTTCTCCAGTTTCGGGAAATTCATCCTATTCTGCAGTCCTCAGTGTCAGACACACTAACAAACACAATGTTAACTGGAAACGCTAAAGGGAACACGTTAAGGTACGGACACGATTATACACCGAGAGAGAAAGGTACAATACTCCCATACTGAAGGCCGAACAGAAGTCTGTGAGGAAGAAGAAGACAGAATGACTAAGTAAAATTAAGAAATCTTCGAAGGTGCACATTTGCCCCACAAATACTGGACCGAAAGGTTTTCGTAGCAATGCCTGCCAACGTTAGGAGGAAATCAAAACCCCATGTTTGTGTTACTCCTGTAGAAATACATAAGCTGAATTGAACTAAACAGATAATTGGAAATAATCTAATTTTAACCGTCACTGCAATAAGAGTGCGAAATGTGTCATTTTGCTACGCAGACAAGACATTACCGTGGAAAGTGTGTTCTAATAGTCTCTCAAGAGGGCGCTGGTGGTTAGACATTCCCTTCCAAACAATGGAATTTAATAATAATGTTCGAACGCACTTTCATATGAGCTGAAAGAGATTCTGCCAAGGAATCTGTGACGATCCCTGTTATTTAAACAAATCTCTAACTCTGAAACGATTAGGATTGTGACGACACAAGTCGACAATGTTTCTCTTTCAATTTACTAGAGTTAATTTTTAGTTTTACTATTCTTTGCAACATCCATTACTGTTTTCTTTAGAAATAGCTAGAGTAACTGTTACTTATAACTAGACTGTATAATTAGAATCTGTCTTAATTTATTCCTATTTCTAAAACTATTGTTCTACAGTTTAGAATGTGAAAATATACTATGATACAAGAGTTTAGTGATGTAATTAGGAACCATTTAATTCGTCTGCGCTAGCGCTTTAATAATTTGAATTCATTAACACAGTTTGACACTACGAAAAACGTTACTATTGTTTGTAAACACAGGCAATAAAAATTTTCAAAAATAATTGAAAACATTCGAGTTTGTTTGATTGTTACCATCTAATGTGAAACTCAAAAGGTATGCTGGATTTGACAATGGCCTCGATTTCAAAGCTGGTGTGGATTATTGCAAAATTTGGGGAACATGTGCTGGATGAGGATTGGATTTCAGAGTCACCTCTATGTGATTCCATCTGGAATAATGAAAACGGTAAGACCATGAAAGAAGCACAATCCTAAGAGCTCATATTTGGTTGTTCCGGTTCCATTACACTACGACAGAGACTTTCTAATGGAGAAATTGCGAACCAAATTCTAAAGCTCCATGACAAGATATCGTTTATATATCAGTTAGTCAGCCGACTAATCCATCACAAATGTAGTAGGATGGCACCTGATAATTCTGGAATCCAGAATAATAATCAATTCCATTATGCTCACTATATCCTAGGAGCCGGGGGACTACTGGCGTGTGATGCTTCAAATTAAACTTTTTGATAAACATGTATTTTTTTTGAATGCTTGAATAAATTAGTCTAGAAAATTAAGAAATAATAAATTTTAAAAGAGCCGAATTTGTTTGATTCTTTAATATCCCCTTAGAAAGGTATAATGAGGTAATCATCAGTCATCAACCACCTAGTTAGATCGAAAACGATAGTAAATAACATTGACTCTATCACAAGCGAAGTCTTTAAGAGAGAGGATCTTCCTCAAGTTTCTCATCTCACAAGATAAAATTAGCCGCCTAATCATTGAGGTAGAAAAGAATTTATTTATTATAATATTTTGATTTCTCTATTCGTAGTTTCGGAAGATTTTGAAGGGCACTAGAGGAACTATATTTAACATACTTCTGAAATTGCCCCTTCAAAACTAACTCAAATTTTGCCATTGTACAGTATTTATGAAAATCTAAATCAGAATTTGAATTCAGTGTCTAAGAAAATCGGTTAACCAGCTGATATCACTGAAAAGATAAGCGATTTCCAAGAGTTTCTATGAACTGGAATGAACATGATCACGTACATAGTTGTTACTTTTATTTGAAACTGTTTCTAGAAAAACATTTTTCGACAAATTTTTGATAATCAGAGAGCTCGGTTCGTAAATTTAGCCCTGCGATAATAGCAGTTATTGTCAGGTTGTGTGCGATTCTCTACAGAGATTTTGGTATTACTTTTGTTGGGTAAGAATGTTGTGAAAACTTGTCAAGACAGAGAGTCCGTCAGTGCAGACCGCTAACACACTGCACATTAGTGCATGCTACACACTAAACTCTTTCCTCGAAAATAAGCGAAAGAAGCAGAAAAGACGCCAGATCGATAGGGTCCTTCCTCTCTCGCGAATCAATGTCTCAGCTTGGTGTGCCGTGCTCTGGCTGTTGTGGTCTGCCTCCAATTTTCTTTGTAATTCCGGCTTGCATGTTCTCCTATTGAAGGAGCCGTAGCGCTCACTACTGCAGTAGAGTGAGACAGAGCTCTAGATAATAAAAATAGGGAAATTGGTGGAGAGTGCGACTTAGCCAGCCTTCTTAGGCAAGGGGGAGGCGGTGTAGCTTTATTTCCTTCCTCTTTAACATGTGTTGGTGAAATGTGCGAAGATATCGTGTCATCTCTAAATTATAAAACTAGTTTGTTTTTTTTAATTCTATTTGAATTTCTAACTCGTGTAAAGTTTGAATGGAATATCCATTAAAATTTAATTAAACGGGGATGAAAAAAAAGTCCATAAGATGAAATTATAGATCTTATGAATACAGAATCCACTGAAATGATTTCAGCGAAGTAATATAAAAGGAAGTGACTACTGGACCCGGTAAATTTATATGCACAACTATGTGCAACAGAAATGTGTATCCTAAATTCTATTAATGAAAATACAGAAAGATTGCCAAACTGTGAAGGTTGCTTGGTCCACTCGAACCAAATTTCATACTTTGTTCTTCCAGATATCCAGCCAAATGTTACGATTGGAGGACAAATCTTAGGAAAATCACTGCCGAAAATTCTTCTCTTGTAGCGCAGATCTTGTAAAGATAATTAAGTTAGTCGGGCACTCGCTCAGCCCTGCACAAGTCAGCTTTCCTCCCCCTAAATATAGACGTGACTTTTCAGTCAAAAAAAGGGAGAAACCTAAAAATATCGACTTCAATTAAGGACTAATAGTTTTAATAATATAATAGCGTGTGGAATAACTCGCCATTACTAATGTTTTTGTGTGCCATAATAACTCTGAACACAGACTTAACATTACTTCAGTCACCGTCACAGGTTTAATTTATTCTTTTTTAGGTTAACTTCTGAACTTTTCTTATTTCTTTTAGACTGACTTCAGATTGTATTATTACCTTTTTTGTTTTAAACAGCTTTAATTTCAACTACCATTTTGGTCATTACTTCCGGCACTGTAGGGTCAATGCTTTCTCAATCGCCCGCTCATTCAGTTTTTGTCACCAACTTCTCACACCAAGGTGTCCCGATGCTATTCTCGATTTCATCATATTGTCGTGTGTTTTATTTATACCCTCTTAGCTTACCATATATCACCTTAAAGGAAGTCGATATTTTAGCACCTCTCTACTTGCTCCATCGTCGTGACCTCAGGTTTGACTTTAGTCAGATCTTGATCAAAGATAATGAAAAAATTGGCGCGAGGACAGAACCCTGTAGCACTCCAACTAGGATTAGGATGAAAGTATCACTGCCTCTAATATAACAACTTTGCTATTTATTTTCTAATGAATAAATTAAATTACGATCAAATATTTCGGACCGTCTCCTATCTTGGTGATAGTAACTGTCAGTGCCACCTTAAGGGAATGGTCTTTTTTGGCAATATATTTGTTGATCAGTGTACGAGAACTACGATGTAGAACTAGGAAGGCGAGAGACTGACCACTAACTCCTAGTCAATTATGGGTCTTTATTAGATGATGCAAAGAAAATAGTTTTTTAGCTGTTTCTCATCTTCTTCTTCTTAAATGTTGCTAGAGGCCTAGGAGTTCTGGTTCTTGTAACGAGTTATCGTCACCCTCACAATTCCTCTCCAATTCTCCAATTTTAGAGAGATTTTCTTCTAAATCTTCACTCGGGCGTCCTTTTCTCCTCTTTCAGGCAAATACCTCTGATGTTATTCCCTTGATCATCCTCTCATCTGGTAGCCTTTCTAGATGTCCAGGCCAGCTTATTCTTGATTTAATGAAACTTATTGTATCTTCATGACCCATGAGGTCGTCCAATTCTTAGTTGCACCTAATCTGCCAAGTACCTTGCGTACATACCTGGTCCGAATATAAGTCTCATTATGCTCCTCTCGAAGATGCTCTAAATCGGCTGGACTACTACTTTTGAGAGATTTTCTTGCTTCGATGGTTTCAGTGAGCAGTTGGTTTTCTTGCCTACAAATTGTTGCCCGCTAATCAGTGAGATAATTATTGTATTGTTAATAATTTTTGGAATTCATGCCATCTGTACCAAATTTAATTTCTTTTTTAAAATTATTAATTCTGCTGATAAATAGAAGTTTAACGTGACTAGTTAAAAGTATATAAACTGGTAATTGAAAGAAGGTTATTTTAATGAAATGATAGATTGGAGTAAAATTGAGGTGGATAATAGAGGGGGGGGCTAGGGTGCAGAAAAGAGATATATCGCACACGTAT
The DNA here is from genome assembly GCF_049639745.1 of Rhodnius prolixus. Taxonomy (NCBI): domain Eukaryota; kingdom Metazoa; phylum Arthropoda; class Insecta; order Hemiptera; family Reduviidae; genus Rhodnius; species Rhodnius prolixus. Next base: position 3,806,004 of record NW_027411592.1, on the reverse strand, counting down.
CTGTAATGTAGGCGAAAGGACAATGTGCCGGAAAACATGTTCTAACAGTGGTGAATCACGCCATTGGCCGTTGTTATTAGATATGATAAACAGCATGGTGTAATTAGCCAAGCATACGTACGCTCTTCCAAATGGCCCTGCCAAACCAATATCTACAGCCAACAGATCCAGCAGACCAACCACTCTTTCTATTTTTCTTTTCTCTTCCTCACAGTTATCCAGTCGACACTGGCATTGGTGGGTGGAGTGTCCGCACTCTAGAGACACATTCCAATACTGTGATGAAACCAGTTTGACTTTAAATTGGTTATGACGTCATACTACGAGTATATTTACAGCTTGTAACAATCTTTTATAATTGCACCAACTATTCATTACTTACATTAGAAATATCTGTTGTGAACAAGACTTTCTCCAACAACAATTGTAACGAGTTGTAACTTATTAATTTTCTTCACACTATGAATTATTACTAAATGTTCATTGCCTCAAATATTTTCTAGATTCATTGAACAAAACTAAGACTTATGACACCTAACTCTAGGACGTCCACTTCACAATGCCGAGTTCACTAATGCTTAATAAAACGCGATAAAATGCAGTAAAAACATTCACATACATTTCATTGATAAATAATCTGATAATTTTATGTACGAAGTTCCAATTCCTTTCAAGTTTTTGTCCTTTTAAATAAATAAATTTTTGAATAATTTTTTTCATTTTTACAATTTCTTATTATTTTTTCTTAAATAATTCTTCAATAAGTTCAGATTGTGAAATAAGACAGAGTACGTTTTTATAAAACAGATACTTAAATTCACGACAAAAATACAATTATACGAGCAAACTGAAGTACAGATAGTTGTACTTACTTAACTCCTTATCAGTATAAATTGAAATTAATTAGGATGTGATTTGGGCTTTGTGACTACTTAATCAAGAATACTTATTTGCTGAGTGGCTTGACTGAAATTTGATGAAGTCATCTTCCATCATCTACTGTAATAATTTAAAAGAAATGCATATTCTTTAATCAAATTTATACCTAAAGACTACTTGTGGCGATGGCTAGTGAATCGACAAGGCGGAGTGAGCCACGCATTGCCATGAGGAGAAACCAGGAATTTTTGGCCACGACACAGGTCTCCTCATGGGATTTATTTTTTTGCAAAACTCGTTCCTTTCTTTTTCCCCTTAAGGTGAAAGTCATCAGGTAAGAGAGAAGCCTCAAAATAAGCTTAGAGGCTTACTATGAGAATCTTTACTGGGGTTGATTAATCTGCGGTCCCTGTGCAAACAATAATATTCTGTTTGATGGTATTTGCAATCGCTGGGTTATCGAGTTGAGACATTTGGCCAATGGAGATCGTCTACCAAAGAATCTAGAGATTAGATAACTGGACTTTTTATAGAGGGACTAGACCTTTAGGGGATGCTAGAAAGAGCCTGTTTGCCTTGGAGGATAGGACTTCGGGTCCCAATTTGTCTTTCTGCAATGCCTTAGAGTTCACAATAAAATCCCACTATTACCTTGTTGTTAACCTAATAATAGACATTAATTTCTACTCTGGGCGGGGGTAAATTTAGTGGTGTTATTATTAACTAGATAAGTGCTTAGTTTTAGATTTCAGTCAATAGAATCTAAATGCTGTCCAGCAGAGAAGAAATATTTTTATATCTCTGTTAATATGTGATGCTGTAGAAGACTATTTAAATGTGAACATTTAACATATTTAGCGAGCGGGTTTAGATGGTAGAGTTTCGGTGGGCGTTAGAATGCCGGACAGAAGCAGGTGTGCCACCAAAACTTCAACGGACGAAAATTCGTACAGATATGCACTACGATGTACATTAGTGTGCGTTACTGCTTGTAGTTCTCATATGTCACTTAGACTTGTAACCTACACTACGCATTCACAGTCAGCCGTCATGTGTATACTGACACATACATACAACTACTTACATGAAATTAGTTTCTCTGTATTTAATACATATTCAACAGTTACAGCTCGCAACCCTGCAATGTTTGTTCCCGCTTTACACACACTAGCGGGTTCAACTTGTTATGGGGAGCTTGCTGTCTCCATCCCATCCAACCTCTCCGCACTAGACACTTCTTCCTAACGTTAACATCCCCCGGCTCAGTCAAAAGTTCCAGTTCTATACCTTTCATTTCTGCCTTAATGCTACTGCCTTCCGACTAGAAGATGACGTCTCTAATAGCTCGCTTGATATACCTTGCAAACTTTTCATAACAATTCAGTAACTGACACCTACTTACCCTAAGCTTCTAATTCTTGACCTCTTGAAAAGATCCACTTTTACTTCAATACATTATTATTATTAAAATCCTCGGAAGAAATCATCCCTTGTCAAAATGTCCACTTTCTTTCCGAATGGCTAGTACTTAAGGAATGAACTAGAACAGAACTTTTTTCTGGAATATGCTGCCTCAAAGGGTACCTAATATTAAAACGGAAGTTAAAACTCCGAAAATGTTTATTATTAAGCAGTTGTCATTGGATAATAGACCACAGGAGGCAGAATCACTTCATAAAAAAGAGCTTTTAGTTAAATATGATTTGACAGAAGAAAGATTACTATTTTTCCGAATGTAGCGAAGTCTGTCTAGTCACATGGCTGGGCAGCCTGCTTCTACTAAGAAAGTCTTTAGTTACAAAGGGTTTTTGGGTTTGTCTCGAATGTAATATTGCAGAAAACTAAAGAATTCTAAAGAAAACGTTTGAGGATTAGATGAGCAAACATTTTTACTCTGTACAGTAAGGTTGTAAACAATAATGTTCTTATTGGCTGCTTTACAAGTGATATTGGTTATAAGATCTTTTGTTTAGCCATTTTCTGGATTGTTTTTAAATGCCTTACAGTTTAATCATTGTAAATATCCATGGAAGGCAGTTACTGTTGCTCTTCATAATTAAAAAACACAACTTTTTGGGTTGTGGAAAAGTTTAGTGCGTCCGTCGTTTCTAAAAACTGGCTTTTTCTTTTAAGAAATGATAAGAAATTTTGAAATGTTTGCCAATTATTGTCTTCTATTTGGTGTGAATATTATGTTCACTCGTGATAATTATTTAGTACTAGTTTTTGTATCACGTTTTCAGAACGATTGCTTCATCAACACGAAATTCAGTAAATGGTACTGTCTAGTAAAGTGTGGAAGTGTTCAAGAACAAAAGAAGATGAAGAAAAGGATCGCATTTATTATTCTCAATCGTTGTTTTGTACTCATTTGAAAGCTGTTATCGATTCAGTTTTATTGTAAATTTTGAATTGTATCATCTCCCAACATTATTGTACCGAGATCCTGAGACGAACTTGTTCCAGGATACAAGGGGCAACAATCTCATTAATAATTTCATTATCTGTTCTAGATCGGCATAAAATGAACAACCTCCTAATGTCACAGTGCCTAGATTAATCACCTGCTAAGTTCTGCAACAGATATTGATTAATTTATAAGGAAAAGTTATCTTTAAGTTAATAATTATATGTTCTTAAAACTTATATTAGAGGCCGCAAGGAGATAACCGGAATAGTTTGAAAGTTCAGTTGTCTAGTACATCTTCCTATACGAGAAAGAGTAGACAACTCTGGCGATTCTCTAAGTCACGATTTTCCCGCGAAATGAGATTGAGACTTTTTAGTACATTGTTTTCGTATAATCATTGCAATTCTAATTTCTAAGTATTAATTTAGAAGCTATGAAGATACATTTGGAGTGAGAGCTCAGGGAATGTTCGACTTATCTTTATTATTATACCACGACGTGCCCTTTATATTTCATCGCGGAGGGCAGAAAGAAAATTGGTACCTTGGAAAAGGCTCACCCGATAACTAAATTGATACTTGATCGGAAGTCACTGCAGTGCTAGATGGGCATAGTGCCATGTAATTCCTAAATTAATTAATTAAAAATAAATCCACGCATAGATATTTTCTTAAAACCAAGTTTCCCGAATCAAAGCACTCAAAGCAAGGATTTCTGTTTTGATATTTGTTACGATCCCAATACCCCTTGTTACCTGTAACGGGAAAGAAAAAGCTGATCTCAGATCCTGGCCGGTGTTTGTGAGTGCACTGGCTGTTGACAGAAAGTTGGTTGGATGTGAAGTTTGCCCAGATTCCTTCAAGCGCACGGAGCACCAACATCTCACTTCTTTTGAATTGTGCATAAATTTGCATTCACATTATTTCTGAATACATTCACATAATGTTTCCCTCCTTCGCCAGCATCGACTTTTTTCCTTCCTTCTAGGCAGGTAGCCACTTCTCAATGTCTGCTCCAAATCCACCACTCTAACGTGCCTCACCAAGACAAACACCCATGTAGCACTTTCAAACCCAGAGTAGGTTGACTTGATTTCTCATATTCTCCACTTAATATTCTTGTTTAACTTCATTGTTTTAATATTCTTCAATATTACTTTTACTTTATGCTAAAAAAGAAAGTAACGCGATCATTCCAAATTTTTGAAAATTAGTTTTCTCCTGTAAATTTTGCAGTCACTTGGAACTTTCTCGAAGTAAATGAATTTTTACAGCTTTAAGTTTCCTCTGTGACTCCAAGCCTACAAGAACTCGAAATATTTTTTGAAAAATAGAATCCTATAAATGTTTTCCAGCCCGAAAACGCAGCGTTTGTGCTTTAGACCATTTTGAGTTAGTCTCTAAGGATGTGAAACTCGTAATATAAATATAACCAGCGGCTGATTTGGTCTCTCCTTGTCCCGCAAATCCTCTTGTCGTCAGTTATTAATGTTCACGTTATAACTTGAACAGATTATGTTCCTAAATCATTTTATAAACATGATCTTAGAAAATAAAATCTCATTATGTGATTGTAAACTGTCCCTTATCGGATGATTACCAGGTGCAAATGGACTTATCTGATGAGCAGCATCAGGCACAATCACACAAAAGTGATTGGGTCGCATTCTAAACGAAAGAACAGTTCTAAAAATAAAAAGTAATGAATTTTACGATTTACTTCTTCATCTCTCTTCCCCCCCCACAAAATCAGATTGCGCCCAGGTTAGATGTGCAAATTCCTTTGGAAAGAAAATAGCAATAATTTGGTTGGGCCCTATTTTCCTGAAAATTTAAAATTCTTGTCCTGTTTCTATAACTTATAGATGTGGAACCTTTCTAACAGTAAAGGGTTTCCTAAAATACGTGTTTCCTTTAAACCACAGAAAAATTAGTTGACCTGAGGGATAAGAATATAGATGAATGAATAGATTGCAAGTTCTACTAAAATCGTGGGAAGTATTTTCGGCCAAATCGATCCAGCCGCACTTGGAGATGATTGATTGCAGCTGAAAGTTATGAATCACAAGCGAACCAGAATGGAATATCAATTTTAAGCTTTTTCCAAATTTTTTTATTCCCAGAAATCATCGAAATGTTCATGTATTGCCGAAGAAAACTCATATTTCAAAACCCCTGACTTGCTTGAAAATGCACATTATGAAAGACGTAAATTAATGTGCTGAGCTATATTGAATTAATACAATGATACATACTTTCCCCAAACTAAACTAGTACTTAGCATAATGTTGATTTTGTAATAACCTAATATAATACCTCCATTACTCTTTATCATATGAGTAATTTACCAATTGGCAATCATAGCCAAACTTCAATGTTTTATTTGTGTGGCCATTCCATAACCAGTAAATATTTGTAGCATGCATTATTACTAACTGAATCATATTGTTGTGGAACTAAAAGGCGCCTAAAGAAAATGCTCTATGTACCTTACTTTTTTATTTATTTATTAATACAATACAACAGTCATTTGTTGAATGATAAATCCTTTTTATCAATATCCAAAGAACATTGGAGAGTTTCCAGAATGGACTGCATTGCATTGTGAACTGTATTATGTCACTGTTACTGGACTGACAAGCAGGTAGCATTGACTTGTGACCGCTACGTTACCCGACCAAGTTACGACCACGCACTAAAGTAAGACACGCCTTAACAGAATACAGATGTGAGTAAAACAGAGAAAAAAAAACCGCATCATTCTGCCAACAAAAGAGGACTAAAAAACAGCATCTACAGTGCAGAACTGTCTTGTCTTTGAATACAATTATAAGAACACATCGGAGCACTTGCATCCAGCTGGATGAACCAAATAAAAACAAGAGATTATAATCTATAGGCTAACCAGCTGTTCTCAACTTTTTGTTTCGCGAAGTTAAACGTACCCACAACCTAACTAATATACCTGGCAGGAGAGCATTTCTGGTGTAAACACTAACCGAGTTCCTCTTAAATTATTTTTACTAATCCAAACGTTCGTGCCAAAGTCATGGATATGATTGAGATGCTCATTTGTTTTTATAAGAATAAATAGAGATTTAATTCAGTTCCTTTTTCTGCTTGCAAGAGATAAGATTTCATTTTTTAAACGGCAGCATCCAATTTAAGTCTCCTGAATCCGAAGAAGAGATTTTCCAAAACAGGTATGTGTAGGTGAATGGTGAGCATAATAAACTGCATAGAATATTATATTGAATATTATAATATTCAAGTATGATATTTCAGTGCCTCCAATAGCTATTGAACAATAACTCTTGGAAGTGCCATTCTATAAAATTGGGGCACATTATAATGAAATAGCAGTTTAGAGAGAAGTCCAAAAACCCTCCTTAATTTGAGTGGCTCTTAATAGAATTTTCCTGTTAAAAAGGTTATAAATCATGAAAATCATAGGTGTTCTTGTGTTCTGTATGTGAAATTTAAAGGAAATCTATAGAGATGTGGTCGGGAATATCTTTTTCAAAAAATTGTTTCAGTGAAGTGGTATTTTCCAATCGATTGCTTTTGGCAAAAACCTCATTAAAAGTCCACTAATGGCACTTAATCGAAATGGCAAATTTGTTATTCTGTTTTTGAGTTTTCCTGAAAGACTAGCAATTTGCAAAAATATAAAAACTAAGCGAGCTCAAAACATATATTTGCGTTGGAAACCCATAATCGGAAACAAATGTAAACTTAGAATGTGGCAGTACGAGATAGATGTGTGGATGGTCACATAGATTTTGTTTTTTTATTTTTAATAATTGGCTTCATGACTCTAATTTAAGAACCGCTATTTGCGTTACGATCCAGCCAAGTTGAGTGAACTGACGACGACACTGGACCATAAGTAACAAGTGTCACCAGATGGCCATATTATCTTTTTTACAAGGATGGTGACACTTTACATTTGCAAGGCATTGCATAACACCAACACTATAACCAGGACAAATGTTCACGTATTAAGACGCAGAGCGATAATAGCGAAGGCGATCTCAGCAAACAGGCACCAATGCAACTGAGATGCAATATGGAACTCTTGCATAGTTTATTAAACATTGTTTTTAATCCCACAGATATAAATACCATATTTAACAACTAACATTCTATAATTAGCACACCAGATATCATTTCCTTAATTACTTGGCTGTGATCATCCTGTACAATTAATGTCATTTAACAGTTTTACTATAGGATTTTATTAATTGCGGAAGCAATTGTAGTCAATAAAGAGCTAATTATGGTGTAGAATTTTATGACACTAACTAACAGAATTTTTATTAGAATATTTATTAGAAAGAGTTTTTATTTTTAATGACTCCATCTAGTAAGCACTGTAAAAAATAAACATAAAAATGCTCAATTTCTTTTCCCTCTAAAAAAAAAGTGGTATTTCAATCGTCCAGTTTTTCAATTCGGAGGTTTTCCAGAAAATCTGGCAACTGAACCAATGAACCGAGAGTTCCCAAGAGTGCTCTCATCACATAGAATTTGTTCGGATGATCTTCTTGCATTTCTACGTGAGAATCATTTTTGGGAAACTCATTTTGACGGTTTCTGAGAAGTTATTTTATCATTTAAAAAAAATAAAGTTCTTCAAATCTGTTTGTTTTTTGATTATGAAAAAGTGTGTGTGAGATTCCGATAATTTATGTGAAAGCTTCAGCATAAACAATTCTCTAAATAAATGTTTCCTATGTATTCAATGAAATATATTCAAAAAATTTTAACTAATAATCAGTACAATTTACGCCAAAATAAAACTCAAATTTCATTCTTCAAGATGTGTATTTTTTAAAATCCAAGAACTTTTTGCAAATTTCAGTTATTTAAAGGAAATAATGGATCAGATAAATTAGAACAGACAGAACGTGACAGACCCATCTCTGCCACTTCTTGATCTTAAACCACATTTATAATTTATTCTTGTAATCGTCTAAATGGGCTCCTCATTGCCGCTTCTGGTTTTTTTTTTCAGCAAACGGATTTGATCAGAAGATTTAAAAATTCTTTGTAACTGATTACGAAAATGTTGCCCTCCAAGTAATTATGGTGCATCTATATTATAATTTTTCTTACTTCTTATTCAGTTGGTAATTATCGACTTCCGCTTATGTTATTAAGGTTTAGCTTACGTTATATGTAGCATTAAGTATGAATGCAGAGACGATGTTACAACAAAAAAAAATGTTCGAAAGGAGTTTAGATGTCAGAACAAAGACAGTCATTTGGACAACGCAACGAACAAGACAAAAGGCGTAACCCCTGCAAAACTCATTGCTGACGTCTAACCGGTTGTTTTTTTTTTTTCATTTAAATATAAGATATCTTTAGTTGTTTTGATAAAATGGTACCGCTTCAATTGTTGGTGCTTCACGCCGACCCAACAGAGTGAAGATAAACTTCCTAATTCATGTACAATCCTCTTTACTGTGATTGTTGCGGAAACGGAAACTGTTGGCCACTGCAATTTCGACTAATCTGAATCGAATTCAAACCTTCCTAGTAAAACTTTTTCGCCGAATCGCTGGCTTCCAATGTTCGTATCTATAACTATACTTTACAAACATTCGCTTCGTCTCACTTCAGATTTCTCTGCAGACTCCAAATTTTTCTAACACCCACTAGAAGGCTCACACAATTCCACAAACCACACCATAAAATTAAGAAGTGGTGCTCCTCAAGTGAACTCCTATCTGTTTATTGACAGTATTTAATGGTTGAACACCTTTCAAAAGAGCTTGTCTAATAATCAACTCTTTACGTATATTTACTTGCATTCAAACACCAGTAGCAAAATTCAATGTAACGAAAAATACAAAGTGAGCAAAAACGTTTTAATGAATAAAATAATAATCAATGAATCCCTTTATTAAAACATGGAATAATTCTGTTAAAAGTAACGTTCTTAAAAGATTACATCAAACCAGAGTGATAACTGAATTGATGTAGAGCGATTGGCAATTCAAGTGAACGGAAGTAGTAGAAACTAAAAGGCCCAATGGAACGCTCTCTTACACACGCGCGCATACAAACACAAGAAGTAAACACTGGAGAAGACTTGACTTTGTGATTCAACAGGTGGGCGTTCTGTAAACACTTCAGAGTTCCAGTGGGCCACTAAAGTTATCTTTTACGTATGTATGTCTGCAAAGAAGTGTAAAGAAGGGTAGCTACTTGCCGCAAGTTGGCTGGTACTTGTCATTTGTTATTTTGTCTGCCTTCGTTTGGCAATAACACAGGACAGCTTTTCAATATTCAAACTCACGATCTCCTTAGTTACTAGGACGAAGCTAAGACGGCCACATTGAAGTGTGGAGTTTAGGTTCTTCCAAAAAAGAAGATCGATTTAGTAGATATGCCTTGTAGGTTCAAACTTTTCTTGCAAGCAGACAACAAAATATGAAAAAAAAAAAAATATCGAGGAATTGTTTTTTGACTACATCGAGTTGCTGGACACCCAGCGTCTCATCTAGTGCCAATCGTAAGACTATTTTATATACATAAAAACTGAGCCACAAATACATCATTAATTTTGAATTAGCACCTGATGGACATGCCAAGACAAATCCGATTACAACTATTTTTAGTACGAACAAAGTTCTAATTATTGCACAGAATTCTTGGAGAATCCATTTTAAAATCAGTAATACATCCCAGATGTTTGGGCGGTCCATTCGTGATTGCACTAGAATTTATCTCTTTTTAATTTCTACTTTTTGTCATGACGTTAGATAGTCTAGCTGTAGCACCCAAATATGGTTAGAAGCAGTTGCAGCAAAAGAAAGTTAAAATTAAAAGTGAATCACATTTAGGAGGTGACCTCTAAAAGATTACTTCATCACATTAGTTTTTTTTTATTGTCGCTTACAAGAAGAGTTCATTTGACTGGGGCCAAGTTATTTCTTGAGGTCCTGCGAATGTTTGTAAAACTTTCAAAGCAGGCGGGGATTTTGCTGGGAGCAGTGGAGAGACTTAGATTTTAAAAAGTTTACTCCAAGAGAAGAGTGCACTCAAGGATTCAGTGTGCTGTACAGGACATTGTGAGATAGTCCTTTGTGATAAATGTCCCTGAAACATCTGACTACTACCCAGGCTTCTAATACCCCACATGTTCTAACGCCTCACTTTCTCCATAAACTGGAGAACTATATATTGCCGGTGATCTACATAAACTATAAACGCAAAACTCTAAACCTTCATTCATTTTATTATTGTTCAACAAGTTAAATCAGGATTTAAACTTCGGCACCTACGATTTGTGCGCTCTTCACACATTTTGAAATCGGAGGTCTTTTATTTTCAAATTGATTTTGATAACCCCCATAAAGTTTTCCAAATAGATGTTTTGATTCTAACTTCTCCTACTTTGAAGCTTTAATGTTCAGTTTACTTATTTGAACTAAGCAAATAGAAAAAACTGCCCTACTCCTTGACATATAAAAACCCATTTTTCCCGTATCCTCAAATAAATGTACTTTGAGAAACCCAAAATTCTAAGAGTAACCTGTTATATTCGTAACTAGTCCCACAACACTCCGAAAGGTACAAGCTATTGGAACGCTTAATCAACCCACCTAGATCTTTAGATGTAAATTTTGTTGTGTTATTACATTTTTGAAGGTTGCTTAATATATTAAACAGACAGATCCAACGTGAGCCGTAACCGCGAGTTCTCTAAGGTAGGAGTGTACAACATTGTTTACCTTGAAGAAATATGTCGGGCTACAAGCTCCAGCTACCTTTTAAACGTTTATTAATTTACGCTGCTTTAATAAGTGAAGAATGTATTTAACAACGCCCAGTTCGAAGCGCAGCACAACTCTGCTTTTTGACTTTCTTGTCTTTACTTAATAAAGCATTTTTTTTTTATAACTTTTTCGTAGGCCTTAAAAGGTTTATTTCTGATTAAAATTCAATTTGACTCGATCGCATTACTTCCTTTGCCAGGCAGTAAGATAAAGAGAAAAATTAATAAAAAAAACTCAAACAATCGAATAATGTTCAGGCGAAAGTTGTATAGGTGTGACAATATGCAAATGAGTTATTAGGGAGTTTTAATCATTGAATCAGTTGATACTGTTATGTTTGCTGAATGCAAATACTTTTTTAAAAAAGATCTATTTATTGATCACATTCTTTAAAATTATGTTAATTTATTCGAATAAAAAGAAACAAACTGTAAACTACAAGTTGACCTTCTCTTTCTGCATTTCAAATAGCGTCTGATACTACGCTGGTTAATAGATGGTTCTTCGTAATATATAAATTAAATTATTAATGGTAGAAATGTTTGGGATTGTTTCTTGAGGTATAATGCACATTCGTTTCCATTCACGTGTGTTCTGTAAGAATTTTATTTTGAGTTGGTCAGAAAAAAGCAAATTGTAGGTCCGCGAACACAAAAAGTGGTTTTTACAAACAATCGGTGGTAGCAAAGAAAATCACAGAAAGTTATAGGTAGTTTTTCTAATTAGCAGACATGAAATTAAGTTTTAGTAGGAATCTAACAACCAAAAATGCCACGCTACTCAATCAACTTTACATAGTGCAAATAAAACGATCAAAATATTTCACACCTTACCCTGAATCTATAACCTGGACATATTTTTTTTAATGAAAACATTGTTGAGAGGCTCTCCAGGTGATCTAGATTGAGTGCATTGAATGGAACTCGTGCCGGGGCCCGAAATTCGTTAGAATCAAATTTTTTCTCGAAATCTGGAGTTTAAGTGAGGCTCGTTTACCTACATTTTTCTTTCTTTTTTCCCAAATCACCTCTGCAACAGGTTGAAAATGTGGTTAGATCCCGAGTGCTGGTTAATATCAACATCCTAACAGGTGTTTGTTTAAACTGCTACTGCAAGCCAATCACATCTCAGCCACGATTAGTGACTAATTAGAGTTAGAGAATAACCAAGAGCCGAGTGGTCACTTGTCCATGGTGGAGAGTACCAAACAGGAAGAATTGGACTCTGTTCAAGTTATCATTGGAAGTTTGTTTGTTTAAAACTCTTTTAGCTTGTCTCCTTCGAAACGCTTTTTTTAAAGTGCTGTTCGTTAAAAAATCACGAACACAAAAATGAGCACAACAGATCTTCTAGGTCCCTAGAAGATCCTAGGCACTCGGGATCTAACCACATAAGGTACACATCTTAAAAGCAATTAAGCATTTTCTAAACAATCAGAGAGAGAAAGTGTTGAGGTGGTTCTGTTTACTGTAATTCCTAATTGTAATTAGTACTAACTATTCATTTATACAGCAAATTATTGAAGTCTGAATTATGACAGTCATCGTTGAATTTAGAGTATAGTTAATTTTAACCTCAAAATTAATCGATGCCCTAAACCTTAGGACTATTTTCCCCCTGCCAAGTGGCCGCGTAACGAAGACATAATTTTTCATAAAATTAAGAAAGTTTGCGCTTTAATAAGAAGCAAGAGTTTGACATAAACATGTCGTCTTGTGTAAGTAAGCAGCTCTCCAAGCTTATTCTTTAATTACCAACCTCTCACAGCTATAATGTGATTAAAAATTGCTACTTTAATATGAAGAGCCTTCATTAAAAATTATAAACATTCATTCTAATATTTTATGAAAACATTGCCTAATAAATTAAGATTTCTGTTCAAGTGGACTGAGGAGGGTAGAAAGGTACTGTTTTGGTTAGTAAATTGAATTAGCTCTCCACAGTAGTGACTTGAAAACCATCTGGAACACTAGTTGCCAGCTTTGTCAAATTATTAAGAATGTTGAAGCCCCTGGGTACCGTCAGGAAAAGTTCTTTGGAGCCTTTGACAAACACTAAACATTTGAAAAACATTAAAGGAAAATTAAGAGAGAGATATTGAAGGAAGTAAAAAGTGCTACGCTGTTAGATTCCTGAGAATGTATCCGCTTTTCGCACTGAATCTAAACTACATGATACTACCCATAAGAAGTAATTTTAAAGCATGAATTTTCTTCATTTTATTTTCATGAACCTGATAAATGATTTCAATTTGGAAATAAACTAAGAAAATTGCCAATAGTTTATTTCATAGCATTAATTAGTTATAAAAAATTGAGTTATTAAGAACTTGGCTTAATTTATATTTCATGTTTCCTGTATTACTCATTAATGTTTCAAAATGCAATAAAATCATTTATAATTTTTATTTGATGCCTTGTTTAGATGTTTTATTTCTTAAAAACTATGAGGTAACTTAATTGTGTAAAAAATCTGTATTTATAAATAAATAAACGAATATAAGTGTAATTTTTTGAGTAAATCAACAAACGTAATCGTAAACTTCAAAAATATGTAAATTTAGTAAAAGTGTTTCTGAGCCAAGTGTTTGCCTCCCTTAATTTTCCAAATTCAAAAATAATAAATTTCGAAATTAAATTAATTAAAATACAGTTATTGAAACAAGTAGGTCAGTTTTAGACCATGTGTATTTTTTTGAAATACCCCGTAAACAAAATGAAATCCAAATAATTTTTCATTTTTTAATTGTACTAAAAACTCTTTAAAAGTCTATAGGCTAACATTTTCATACGAGAATAATTTTAGATTAAGTAAAAAAGCAAATTTTTGCGACCAACTTTGCATAAAGGTTTTCATAATATTTTTTAATGAAAAAATGTTATTTACTAATAAGAGTAGTCGGCAGTTCAAAAATAAAAAATATACTTAAGAATTCTACTCAACATCCTTCAATCTACAATCTAATCGAAAAGCTATAACTGTTGATTAAGAACTTTGCCATTGTAATAGCTATACGATTGTATCCAATTCTAAGTCAATTTTTTGGTTGATAGAAATCCATATGTGCAGTTTCTTATAATATAGTTCATATTGGATAAACATGCAAGCAAATATAAATAATAATAAAAATGAAGCGACTCACTCTCAATGGGGCAACCCTGTTCGTCAGTTTCGTCTCTGCAGTGGGAAAAATGGTCACACACTTGCGATCTTGGGATACATCGCACCACATCGCACATGAATTCATCTTGCATGCAGTCTGCGAAAATAATTCAACAATCAACATATTACTAACAGTTCTAAATAATTCTTTTTTACTGAAATTTACAAATTCCAAATATCTATTAATAAAGACAAATAAATAAAACAAGGTTTTCTGGAAATTATTGAATATTACAATATATATTTTGTTTATTTTATTTATTGATTTTTCTCGTGGAAGTTAGGAAATTTTTTGTTACTTTTTGTGTGACTAACTTTGCTATTCGCAACGAAAAACTACAAATGAATTTTGATTTATGGGAATATTTTTATGAATATTTAAAATATCTCTCAATGGCAGCAAATAAAATTGAGACAGCCACTAAAAACAGTGAACAATTAAGTATTCTTCCTTTCATAACTCTGCAGCTGGAAGATTGAAAAGACGAATGGTCTCGTGTGGGTCTGGCCCAGCAAGAAACTTGTCTTTCTGTTTCTTTGAATCCTCCCATTTTGTTTGAAAACACACCAAAAATCTGTCTTAATTCTTCAACAGCTTTATTTGGATTTTTGATTGCAGCAGAAACAAAAATGAAGTTTGCTTGATTGTTCAAGAGATTTCTGCAGCTTTTTATTTAATTTACGTTATGGCTGGGCTAATTACAAAGAATATTGCTTTTAAATACAAATTGCATTGCTTTGGGCTGAGAGGAATGGGAGTGCATTGGCATGAAATGAAATAAATAATTTTAGAGTTGCAAATAGATAAGTGATGATTTCTTGAGGGCGAATTTTGAGAATCGACCTGAAATACACATAAAACTGCTATTATACTTTCAAAATTTAACTTTAACCTTTCTGTTATAAAAAACAAGTTAAGCAATACTGTAATGCCCACAATATAGGTAAATATGTCACAACAGTTAGTAAATCATATATTTTTCCTATATAAAAATAATTAATCAACTAGTTAGTTTTACAATATTTATTGTACAAAATATTAAAGAATTAGGAGTTAAATTTTTAGTAACCTGGTCATGAATTAACCACACAAAATAACTATTTTCAAACCTATTAGCCCCACACCTGTACACTCTTAATAACTAATTAAGCATTAATTTAAAAAAAAAGATTGTTATACATGATATGCATGGACTTGACATAAACTACATGTTCATTAATATCGTATACACGATTCTTTACATTCATACATTGTGCCCTTGGTCGAGTCTATCAAAGAGGCAAATGTTTATCACTGCTTTAATGAGGTTTATTCAAATCAATTACCTTTTCAATTCACATTGGGCACACTATGATAGTTTCACCTTAAAAAGATTGTGCACCCTTTAAAGTATATGCCATCACTTCCATAAATTGAACGCATCTGAATGCAAGCAGTTTATTGTCTTTTCGAAATCAGGGGATTTCCGAAGATCGTATCCCAAATGAAGAAGTTGGTTGGTAACCCAGGCTCTTTTGGGATATCCCAGCGGATCTGGTGGCCAGCAATTAGTGATATCTATCCCCTCGGGCTGACTTCAATCTCAGGTAGGATACATTCATATTCCACACCTACAAACCAGGAAGAATAGGGAGCCGACAGTTTAGGACATTCTAAATCATTTTTGTGGGAAATTACATTAATTACTTCTCTAAATTCTCCCAAAGAGTAACTTGCAGAGCTCACCCACTCTCCTTCAGTAAGCTTTAAGTTCAGTAGAAAAGCCGCCCACTGAGCTATTTCAATCACATTAATTCTAATCAGCAAAATGACATTTTTCTTTTAGAATGCATACTAAAATTACTCTTTGCACCAATCCTGCAATCAACGGAACATCATTTTACAAGAGACCAAAGCCAACTCTGGAATAACAGCGAAACAATCTACCAAAGAGTCGCCTAGACACAGTTCACCTTCAACTCTAACAGTGGACAAAACCATTATAAATGTCTCAAGAAATTAAATATGAATATGCTTAGTTGACAAGTGGAATCTACAAGAAAACCGACATCTCCCAAGTTCAAGGTTATTATTTCTGTTGAAGGGGTCAAAATGCGAGGGGGCCAACATTATTATTCCCGCTCCAGAAAATAGGAAGGAAAAGTTACAACGTAAAGGGAAACAGACTCAAGTTTTCTTTATTAGTATCCCCGATTAGTCCCCGTTCAGTTCATAACCTTGCCTTCAAGCCTTCAGGAAATAAGGACACTGTGCCAAATAGTGTGTCTTGCACCACCTCCTACCCTAGTACTTCGGAGATACAAGCCGGCCCCAGATACTTTCGTGCAAATGAGTTGCACCTAAACATGCCGGTGTTTGCTTCTGGCCACAAGTGAGCATGGGCCAGCTCAATATCCTCCGCGAATGTAGATCACCAGTCTAGACTAACTGCTCGCAAACAAAATTAAAATGGCTAATATGCAAATACCATTTGCCTCTTTAATAACTTGCAAATGGTTTTAAAACATTAATACTTTATACAATAAAATATAAATACAAATTACAGAATCATTTTTTACATACTAGAACTAGGCACTCGTGTTTTAGAGTTCTTTTTGCCCATTTTAGAAGTAATATTCATATATTACCAGTCTTTCTTGTTGATAAAGAGCCTTTTGATGAACACATTAAGAATAAAACTATTTCATCTCTTCCAAGTTTTGTATTCTCCGAGTTTGGTTGTGAGTTTTTAATTTGCCAAGTTCGATCTTAATCATTTGTGCTTATTAAAACAGTAGTTTTTAAAATCATAATTCACTAATTATCGAAGCAAAATAGAACAAGTAATATGTGTTAAAAATTATGAATTTTTTAACGCAATTTTGTTTACTCTGACGCACCATTACAAATGAATGAAATTATTTGAAATCTCGCTTAGAAGTTCTCTGACTTCCATCCTGATTTCACCAATTTAATGCAATTAACAAAATGATAAAATTGCATTATTTCAACAGTAAATCTGCTGAGACATTGTACTTCTGTCATCTACTTTTTTAAGATCTGCCCAATAAAAAAAAATTCGTTCTACTCCAAGAGATAAAACTCTATACTTCCTGTCTAACCAATTTCAGAGCTGATTTCTAACACTATTTCTTGTCTTAACTGAATACATATATATTTTTTACTACGCAGGCATCAGGGAAATGGCTATTAATAACTGAATATGCTTCTTTCCCCAAAGAGTTGTAGCTACTGAAAAATGCACACATTCGTAACGAAACGTATAAAGCTATTCTATAAATAAAATAAAAAAAATCCTACAGAACAGAGTTCAAATTTTATAGGAATTGTAAAATGAGAAAGTGTAATAAATTAAAGATAAAAATATAACTTATTCGACACGCGTTTTGAATTAATGTTCATAGTTGATTAGAGCTGAAATTACACTATATAAAAAGTACGGCGATTTGGTGGAGTCACGAGTGTGTGACGACACGGTACTAACCATCCGGCATTATTATTTACCATTGCGACGTTATCATAAAATGCACGCAAAATAATAGGCGAGAGAGGACCAAAATAAAACTGTATAAATGTGCATGCATTTAGATTTTAATATATTATATGAGCTTTATTACGTGATTTGCACTGTCTCTTTTTCCATTTTCTTATTGTTGGCAAGTTTGCTAATCGTTCCAGATTCACGATATTGAGTTTTCATCTGTACTGAGATGTATGGGTACTAAGTTGGAGAGGAAAGTAAAGGAGGCCGTCCACAGTATACATCTAGGAAAGCATTGGAGGCATGGACTATTTTTAACAGTAAGGAAGTGGTAACCTCTGACCAAGAACATCTCCGAAATATCTTGGGATTGGTTTTCCCTGCTTGCTGTTTTCGCGACTTTTTTCCAGAAATATCCCTACCTAGACTAGTTACCAGATTGAACATGGATACGCTCTGCCAAAAGAAGGACTGGAGGTAAGGCAATTATTGGCGCCATGAAGTGATTACCTTACCTACTGGCTGACCTTATTTCCAAGAAGTTCCTTAGAGAGCCTGGCTAGTTGCTAAGAGTAAGGGATGGATTTACTCTCCTTAGTACTGTCTTAACTAAAAGCGGAATAGTAACTGAATGGTCTTACGATGCACCAAAGTGAGATACCAAAGACGCAGTGTGCTACTCAGCATTGATTGATAGCAAATATTAGCTTTAGAATATGTGTAACTACTTATACAACATAGCTCATAAAGGAAATACTAGATGAAACTCAAACCAATCAGGTAAATTTAACATTTGGTACATAAACTGAGGTCAGAGAAAGTCATGTGAGTTATCACATTACTTTTTATTTTCTTTTTTACCTCGATTTTTTATTTGAAAAATTAAAATTTAGTAATTAAGTAAAACTGGATGAAGAAAGCTAACATTTTTGGAAAATTTAACCAACGCTTTTATAAAGCAACAACGGTACAGCTAGAGCGTTCTTGCGGAATTAGTTTGAATCAGGTCTAAAAAATAACTCCGCAACTTGTTTGGTAGTTTCTTTTCTTTTTTTTTTTTGAGATATTAAATTAGAATTTATTTTTGATCAAGTAAAAATGTTCGTTAATATTTATTTTATAAGACTTTGTATTAATGGGTAATGAATGAAATCATTCAGATAAGAAAACAATAAATGAAGTTTCACTAAATATTATTTTAATCAATCTGATATGAACACTTATATGCCTTACTCAAAAATAATTATTATATTTGAATTTAATGTATTCTAGTAATACTGAATTTTACTAAAGTGACATCTAGACAGACACCAATCAACTGATTTATGAGCCCGACATAAATTACACATCATATAAAATAATTGAGTAGTTACTTTATCTACCACCTTTCAGAGTCACCATCAAATCTAAAAGTCAAGTTTTACATTTCTCTAAAATAAAAAGCTAGACTAATTTGGTGACAAAAGCAAAATTTAGTTATCCATTCAGTTTATTCTAAAAAAAAAAAAACCAACTCATTTTCTAATTTACTTTGAATTTCGCAAAGTTCTAATAAAAATATTATTTCTTTGCAAAAATGGGTAAAATTTTGTTCATTTTATGTACTCTGAGATAATATGTAAACTAAGATAGAAATGATGTGACCCACTAGTAAACATTTTTGGGGAATAAATAGGAAAATGATCCACTTGTAAGAAACGTCGTCGACCACTGGTTTAGAGCTTACAATAACTGACATCTATCGAATATTAAACAAACTATTTTTCCTCGCGCAATACAAACTTTTTCAGGAAATGTCTTCTCAGTTCTCGTACGTTTATTTACTTTCTATTTATTTTAGATACTTTGCACAGTATTCGAATATACTTCTAACATATTTGGAAGTCGTTTATTTTGAGATTATTGAACTTATACAGTGTGATACCTTGCCTCCAAGTATTTTGTCAATATGTCGCTTGTCTAAAACAGACGGTTGTTTTGCAGGGAGGCGAGCCTTTGTAGTTGGAAGGTCCACATTCCTACATGTTTATTGAATCACCTGCACCATAAGTCAAGAGTCTCCTCTCAGGAAGACAACCGGTTTCTCACCATCAGTTCCAGTTACCAGAATAAAATTATAAAACTAATATAAAATTCACCAACACCTGTTTTAGATAATTATGTTTGGAATAGGCCGCTTCCATAGTACTGTACAACATCACTGACATGGAGAGCAGCGTTGGTATGCTTTTCCAAAGAGACTTCAGATTTACCCATAAATCATTTTCACTTTTTGTTCCGGACTCACCCTTCTTTTGCACCTCGCTAGGGCAACCAATCTCATCTTCTCCTTGAGGACAGTCTTTCCTGCCGTCGCAGATGTTTCCATACTGTATACACACCCTTATATCTCTTGGACAAGCCAATTCACCAGTGCCGGTGCATCTATATCTCAGTAATTCTTCTTCATGGCCTGGAGACAATAGATGTTGGCCGGTTTTCCAAAAAATAATAATTTGTTTGGGTTCCCGGCCATCTTATTCTTAGAGGGATTATACAAAAAAAAAAAAAAAAAACATAATTTAGATGTATGTTAACTTTTGGTTTTGTTACTTCTATTTTTAGTTAAAGAATTTTTAAATGATTTGTAGAATTAAAAATAAGTGCATCTCGAAATTGTAGCGGAAACTTACATACTGTAATATTTACACCTCCTGCAGCTTCTTCATCTTAGACTACTCTCATTACTTTTCTTAGCGAGAAATTAAAAATCTTACAAAAGAAATGGTAAAAAATTCCACCAAATCAGTGAAATCCCCAATTCAAGAATCTAATTAACGAATGTATGTTTATATGATAACATCAGGAATACTTTCTAAAAGGTGATAGGGAGCAGAATCCGTCTGGATAGAGTAAAGTGGGATCATTGGAACCCGCTTACGAGATGAGAGCTTATGTTTGCTCCAGACTAGTCTATATTTTTGATAGCCTTGCGTGGCCGCAGGGACGAGCTAGCCATATAGGGGTACAGTAAGTTAGAGGGACAATAAGTGTCCAAAGGAGTAATGGCTCTTCTGCTACCCAGAGGAGAGTGCTACAGTGGCATTCTCAAATGCGTTCAGATGCCTCAGGGGTTGTCGTTACGCAGCAATCCGTTGTGAAAGAGAAATTAATTAGAGAGAATTAATTAGAAGGACAACAGAGTGCCTCCAGGTTAAAAGGCAATCAGTCGCACTTCTGGATAATTAAAACAAAAATCTATCAAGACATATGTCGTAATCTGACCACCCACTGACATTTCTGACGTATTAGAAGCCCACTTTCAAGTCTGCTGCTTGAGGTGACACACCTAGTTCCTTCGTCCTTGCGTTGTCATTACTGAGTTGTCGGGTCTATTGTACATGATGTAATGTGTAATTATACGCACATTGTATTGAAATGGACATTCTCTGGAAAAGAAGTAAACGTTTCCGTGAAATTTGTTTCTGGGGAAAATTTTCAAGATAAAAAGTGAAAAAAGAAAATGATTGGGGGCATTTTTTGAGAAAATACAACTGACGTTATCATAAAGCATTCATTCCATTCAGCTGTAATTCAAATACTTCTTCAACCTCAAAAATGAAAACGTTGGGAAATTGTAAAGCTTTGCGAAAGATCCTTCTTAAGAAATACTGTCTTCTGGCGCTAAGAGACCATGGCTACATGTTTTTATTAATAAATTTATTAAAATATTTAATTAAAGAAAGAAACAGATAATAATAATATTTATAAACACTCGCTAAGTCCTTTTTTTGAAAAATCAAATGAACAGTTCGTGTGATCTGAGATTTATTGACTAGAAGTTAATCAGTGAATTATCAAAGTTTATTTATTTATTTTATTTTTTTATTTAGAAACCAAGATTTGTTGTGTTGGTTCCAAGTTTTACTACAACGCACCCTAGGAGAAGTTCTTTTTCTCTCTAGTTAAGAACTATCGTTTATGTTTTCTGGTTTGAGAACTAGTCATGTGACCCTCCGACGGTCAAGGACCAGTGAGGTATGTCTAAAATAAAGAATGTATTTTGTTTTTCATTTGTATTTGAATAAATACGTATTATTATTATTATTATTATTAGTTATTTGAGGAACAAAACATTTTTTTTTTAATTATTTTTCTAAACCGCCTGATCAAGGAGCAGCAGTTTTTAGCAGCTATATGAAGTATGATAGGAGGTTCCGGGAAGGTATACGGTACATCTATAAAAGGCGATAATCTTTTAGTTACAGTTTGCCTTCTAGGTGGTACTACTTAGGATTAGTTTGTGTGCGCCACCTGTTCGTTAGCTCAAGTCCACCTACTAACCATCCACCATCTACTAAGGATGATGGTCTTCTGGTATGACGTATGGGATTCGGTAAATGAGGACAAATTAGATTCTCTTTTCTTTCTTAGGCTGTCAGGACAGCAATTGCGTATCTTTACCTTCCAGGTAGGGACTTCTTCTCAGCATTCATCTCTAAAAGTAAGCTCAAAGTTGTCGGCAATCTGGAATGCTGACAAGTGAAAAGTATCTTTGGCTTTAACGGACATCTTTAATCCTTCACAGGTGCTTTGATTTAAGAGAATGGGATGAAACTTCTCTTTCCATGCTCGACTTCCTAATTCATTTCCGAAGAGACGGCACGAAATAGTTTTGATCACAGAACCTTTCCTAGCTTGCCGAGCTCCGAAGTTTGGGCGATATAAAGAAGGACCTTGTGCTCTTATGGGAGATAAAGAGCCTAGAGGTAGTTATTCTGCGATTAAGGCAATTGGCTATCCTCCATGAAGTCCTGCCGATAACTGAATCTTCTCAGGTTCCATGATAATTAATCTGGCCTAATGCCATTTTACAGGACACAGTGGACTCTGAACACATTTCCTCAGACAGAGTCAGCGGAGGAGCAAAAGAAAACAAGGAGGAAGTTGAACTTCATTTCTTATAAAACGTAATGGAATATTATGAACCGTAAATTCTTAAAAGAATTAACTACCAGTTTCATGCCGGAAAAAAACGGTTATTTTTCTAGAGCAGGTTTGAGATAGCATTAAGAATTTAGGGTGCCAAGAATAGTAGATAATGTTGATAAAAGCAATTTTCTGAATCAGACGTCCAAATAAACCAGAACTTTTTAAAAAAACAATAATATATCTAACAGAACTTACTACTAGTAGCATTATCACAATTTGATTCATCTTCTTTCTTCGTACAGTCAGCAATACCATCACAAACTTGCCATTCTTTAATGCACGTTTCGTCCCAAACACATTTTAATTCGTCCTGTGCACAACTGCCATCTGGTCGTGGGCCACTAGTACTCTCTGATGTTCGTGCAGTTAAAAAGAAAAACAGCAAAAATTAAGATGGCAAAATCAAGTGGAACATTCACAAAGTTGTTTGTTTGAAAGAGCTACGAGTGTTGTGACTGTCTTCAGAGACTGCAGACGAAAACACTCATAAAAATTCACTTCTTTCCACCAAAAGTTTGTAAAGCGTCGTACTGCAACAATCCCACTTTAAACACTGACACTTTGAGCCACAAGTACACAAGAGAAAGAACTTCACCACGAAAAAATAAGCAAACATGACAAAGAATATCAATAGTACTGACACAAATCATTGGATAGCTTACACATCTATTTCGTATATACATATGTACAAATTTAATTAAAATTAATGTGCTTGTTCAAGAAAGAAAATATATAGGTTGGTTAATTTCTCGAAATAAAAATTGAACAAATTTTTAAGAACATTATAATCAGGAAACAGAATTCAGCACTGGCACTATTTTACAGTCATACATTCAATGATTCGTTGGCTATGAATTTGGACAAAAATTATTAAAACAGAAGATTGTTGATTTTACCCTTTAGCATGCGTGGTTGTAGCCATAACTTGGTGAGAGTCCAATTCACTACATTTGACCCGTCAGAAATAGGAATCCATCATGCCAAGAACATAAAAATCAACGATATATTTCAACTATCATTAAACACCTAAACTTGACTAATTCTAGAAAGAAACTATTGATTTAATCAAAGTGGTCAGTCACATAACCAAACTCAATCAGGACGACAGTGGCAATATTCCACCATTGCAGCCACCTGATTGTAATGGCCACCTGGTTGGTCAGGGTCTTATTTCCGTTATTCACAGGGCTTCCCTAGAAATTCTTGGTTATATATTGCTATGTTTCGAAAGGAAAATACTCTAATTGTTTCTTTTAATTTGACGAGTCTTCTTCAGCTTGTGAGGGCATTGGATGGGAAGGTGCCTAGTACAGTAAGTGGTTTTCTATGTTTGCCAGTTTTCCGCTGTTCCAAAAACTTTTCGAGAGAATCTGGATGAGGGGTCTTGCAGGATGAAGTCCTTCCCAGATCTAGTAGGGGAACAGTACATCTGTTTGGTCGGAGGGTAATATAAGTATATTTTGCTTTAGGTTACAATCGTTACTTTAATAAAATACCTAAAGCACATGGTGACTCTAGTGGAGATTAAAAGGAATAGCTGGAATCAAAGAAAATGGGGTTTCCGCTGAAAGACTCGACAGGAAGAGCGGCGAAAACTTTTTTGCTGCAAAGCTTGGGGGAACGCGATCCATACTTTATCCGACTCTAATCTGAAAGGAACGCTTTACATAAACCTGACACACTAATCTCTGAAAACCCAATACCATCTAGAAAAATAGGAAATAAAGTGTTCTATGTCCTTCAAAAAAATCAATCAGTCCAATATTGTGGATTTCTCCAACACTTATGAGTTCAAACAATATATTTACAGTAATTACTTCAAGCAAGGAAAATAAAGGAACCAAGCGGTCGAAAATGTGGCATAAGTAAAGAGAAGGCAACGACAAAAGAAGTATAAAACGCCAACAAAACAACATAAACTTTGCACTGACCAACATTTTCCCCAAATCAAGAACGTGGACAACGAGGATGTAGTTTACTTACCACTAATTTGTGGACAATCCTCCTCATCTTCGCCGCCAGGACAATCTGGCCTACCATCACAAAACTGCCAAACTTTTAAACACACAGCTTCGTGAGCACAAGGTTGTTCATCATGCTCGCACTGTTTCGTCGGCTCTGGATACACAGGTGGCGGAGCTAACATAAACGTTTCGCTTCGTTCAATAGATAAATTTATAAATATTTTACTTTATAGCCAAAGAAAGCAAGAAACCAATAACCTAACCTTACTAATTTACTCTGGACAATAATAAACCAAACTAGCATACACCAAAACCAAAATAACAAGGATTTTACATATGCATGTATGTACAAGTTCTAATTCTAAATTACAGGATGTCGTCATATTAACTTAAACTAAATACACAATAATCGTCACAAATAAGTTTTCTGTTTTCACTACAATAATGTAACCTTTTAATAATTTCCAGCTGTCTAACTTTGATCGTAATTTCATAAATAAATTTCTTCTTTGACCAACACCTGAAAGGAAAGATGGAAACTCAGTTTGAACAATTCTCAAGGTTTTATTGCAGCTTCTTAATTTTTCTTAAGGTCATGAAGTCACAATGATAAAATTTTTTGCCTTCATTGAAGGGTGACTCAAAGAACTTCTGAAGGAAACTGTGTTGACGTCAACCTCCTTTGCAATTGATTTTATTTACAGATTTTCAAACATAGGCGGTAGATCGATTGGAAGACGAAATACGCACGCCAAAAGAAATGGTTTTAGAGCGAAGCCTGTGCCCACTCTTCTATCGAATAGTCGTCTACTGGAATAGTATCCGATACATTTGCGGAAAACTAAAAAAGTCTTTTGGAAATTAGCAATTCTGGAATCACCATTATTTACCAAGACAAATTTTAAATCAAAAATCTGCACATTTGTGGTGACATTTCTTACGAGGAGAGCGTGGAAGTAGAAGAAAAACTTTGATAAAAGAACTCGTCGCTTTCCTGTGGTTTCTATTACATTTTCGTAACATTTAGAACTCCCTTGGCTGCGAAAAATGTACAGATATTGAATAGGGGAAATAATTAGTGAGTATGAATCAGAGTGTTGAAGGGAACTTTACGCTCTTGTCAAATAATATTGCCAACATCTTCCGCAATATTTACCTATTAGTCAGGTGGAGAGAACCATTTTCAGCCCTTCACGCCCACAAGACTTGGACAGAACTTGAACAACTTATCAGCCCGCCTGTTCAAATTCTTTTAAGCATGGTTTGAGATTTAAATTTCTATATCCAATGCTGCCGTCTCGGTATGAATTTGTGAATGTTTTAGGTTATCTGTAGAATGGAATCGTTGGAAGCTCGAGCTTCACATTTCTTTTGAGCACCAACAGAGTCCTGGTCGATCAAAACCATTCCCGCTCTCAAGTGAATGGAGATTTTACTTCAGAGATTATCTGGGAATCCACCAAAGTAAAGTAATTGCCTATTTTTCCAGGTGGACTTTATGTCCAACTACCAATTAGATGTCGTGGACGGAGGCGACTAGCAAACATACTTTACTGTAAATTTTTTATATTAACCATTAAATAAAATCCAAGGGCTAAGACCGGGAATTGAACCCAGTACCACAATAGATATTAGCTTCGCAGGTCTCTACCGTGGCGCCTAAATCCCACTAAATTCTATGATGGTATGGAGGTCGACTTGCTTTCAAAGTGTCATTTCAGTTCATTGACATTTTTAGCTAACTGAACGAAGTTAGTAACGTATATTCTGAAATTCAGAGTGCAAAATAGTAGGCTTAATAAAATAATATCCTGAACAGCTTTACACATCACTGTCAATTAGTACTGGAGTAGCTTGGTTTGGCTCCGAACCTGGGCCGATCAAAAACGTTTTTCGAAAAAAATAATTAATTTTGTTAGTTTTTTTAAAAAAATCAGCTTTTTTTGATTAATCATTTCGTTTGAATGACGAGCTCTCCGAACAAACGAAGTCCAAACCTTCCCAAATGTATTCTCAGTCTCGACTCTGATTGCTGCTGAAGAGTGACGTCATGAGATTATAAAAATTAGCCTTCCGGAAGATGAGTGCAATTAAAGACTAATTCTTCCTTATTTGTTTAATCAGAAAATTTTTCAACTCCGAAAAGAAAACTTATCTTGCTTATTTATTTTATTATTGTGTTTCAAGAATGAGATTAAAATTTAAATTTACAATTAGGAGAAAAATAAAAATGATTCTTTACAGAATCATTATGCGTTTCCTGAATGACAGAGATAAAAGCTTTACTTGAGATCGATTGCTCAACGGATTTTCCGTTTTTCTTCACGTGCTCAAGTTAGAACAAATAATGATAATGAAAAATCAAAAAATTACACGTATTTTTACTTTAAGGAAGCTACTAGAGGAAAATTTATACTTTTTTCCCCCCAGAGAAACTGTCTGAAGAGTGAGAAGTAAACACAGACCTCAGGCAAGAGGATCCTCTCTCAGTAACATGTCCCAGGAAGAGCTGATCGCACATTACCCATTGGCACTATTTACACACAAGAATGATTTGGCAGATGGGGCCCTAAGCCTACCGTTTGTTGGGTTTACAACTCCAGAGTGAGCGAGATCAGATTCTAACGTAATATCCACTTCTAACTGCATTAAAGTAAATTATTAAGTTGCCCACCATCAGAGAGCCCATTAGAGTTTTACTGCAGAATATCCAGAGAGTCACCCTGCATTCTATTCCTGAAGTACATCTGATAAGAGCTGCCAGAAAAAGGTGGAAAGTTGCACACAAACTATCTTTTGAACAAAGCGAGACACATTGCTAAGACAAGACTTGTTTAAAGCGATGGAATGATACCACTTGGAGCTACTCACGAATTTCCACGGGACAGTTCATTTCATCCTCTCCATTCGGGCAATCCTTCTTTTTATCACAAACTTGAGAAGCACGAATACAGAGCGTAACATTGAGTCCGCATTGTGTCAGACCTTGCTCTTTACATTGTCTTCCAGTTGGAGAATATATTGTTAAATTAGTGGTGATATTCGTTTCTAACTTAGTGGTGACCACAGTTTCTTTTATGTCAATAGTACTAATTAAAGTTGGTATTGAGGTGGTGATATTACTATCAGTAATTGCAATGGAAGTTTCAGTTGGCGATTCGCTGGTAAAATTCACAGGAGAGTCTGTGGCCGACTTTTCTGTCGCATTTACTGAAATTATCCCTTGAGGGGTTTCTGCTAAAAAAGAAAGCATTGAAAACATCATATTTACATTATTTACAAAACTGAATCTAAGGTTATTTACAAGATTAGACCGATTAAAATGAATTAACTAATTTATCATTAAGTGTTACTTGATCTAAGTCACAACTACAAGAACGCGAGCCAGGCCTAGTTTCCCTTTGAATCACGAATGGCGGCAAGTTTACTTTTCAAAGCTACACTGATCACTGAGTAAAGAGTAATTTTTTTTGTTTAGCTTGTTGGCGTGGCATGATGGTTATTTTGGTTATATTTAAGGCAAAAGGACATCTTGTGACCTATTTGCTTCATGTTTCGAGTTCTCCGTCAAAGAAGAAGGCTTCTCAGGCTTCTGATTCTGCGATATGATTTTTGCTTCCAGGAAATTCAGCAGTACAAAACTTCTGTTACAAACTCAGAAGCTTGTAGACTTCATTATACCTCTTTTTCTAGGCATTTTCAACGCATTAATTCATTTGGTGTTAAAGATAAGAAGATGTTTAGACACTGTGTCGAATTTTAGATATTAACTTTTAACTTAAAATTTCTGTTTTGATGTACGAAAAAGAGATTTTTAGAAAGTGATGTTTGTTATGTGAATATTAAAGCTTAATGTTTCACGCAAAAATTTCTCGCTTAGTAGGTTCTTCGAGTATATCGTTTTTTTTCTGTACAAGTAGGAAATCCAATCTTATCTAATCGGCACTATAACTGGCAGTCCAGTAAGTGAATTTTTCGCAAGTGCATAGCTTTTGTTTTTTATTTTTTCAATTTCCCATCGTTTTGCAGAATATTTTTCATTATATTAGAAAATTTAAAATTTTTAATATTATTTTAGGTCAAATCTAATGGATTTTCGTTTTTAGATAATTCACTCTACAAATACTTAGTACTTACCCTATTTTGTTAATGTGTTAGCAAAAAACATACTAATTATTTAAGCTACAAACATACAGTGTCTACCGTTAGTGGCCACCCCTACCTTAATACATTAAAATAAAAAGCAAAAACTTTCAGCTTCATATATACAGTTCTTTTGTGTTATTGGCACTCGGCGATTTGTTTCGTTTTGATTGGACTCACGAGTGTGAGGAGGCGTTGTTGTTGTCGAGGTAGTGGCGGTGGTTGCGGAGGTTGGTGGTTCTTCCGAAGGATGCTCGGTTTCCTCCTCTGGACAGTTTTCTTCATCATCACCGGCCGGACAATGTCTCACTCCATCACATTTCTGATCTTCGCAGATAACCACTGAACCATCAGCACAGCGCACATGGTCATCGGCACGGCATCTTGTTGTTTCGTGCGATGGTGGGAAAATTGGTAGTAAGTAGTGCTCAGTGCCCACCCCATTATCTCTCTCTACATGGTGCTCTACAAATAATAATAAAGTCAAAGGTGTTTCTTTTATATTTTTGTCGTGTTTTAAAATTGACTTTCCAAGTTAGTGTTTGTTTCAGAAAGCGTGATCATGTATGTTTCAAAGTAGTAGCTGAAGTCGGTGACGATTGCAAACAGTTTTCAGGTAAGCAATACCCTCTACTCGTATTTCCCAAATTCTACCCAACTAAGCATCAACAAACAGTTGAAGCCTCAACTATAGGTGCATCTAAACTGTCTTATGGATGATGCTCTTATACACAGTTTAAGAAATCTCCTCCATTACCAACAATACTTCACAATAAATAAAGAATGTGTAAAAGTGCGAAGCTTTCATCAATATCCCCTTTCCTCGCATTGGAGAAAGATGATTTTCGATGATTTACCCTTACTTATTAATCTACTCATGACCACAAGTTATCCAACGGAAATTACTGCGGCCAAAATCAGCTCCTTTCAATTTTTAATTTCCATCTGTTATGTGGGAATTTTATGGCTCTCTAAAGTTTTCAGTTTTTGGATGCTATAAAACCATTTTTTGGTTGCTACTTCAATTAAATCCCCCTCTTGGTAGCTCAGCAGCATAGATGGTGGTTATTGCAATAGATCTGTCTGCTTTTATTAAACCCACACATCTTGGGGGCTTCATTGTGAACACATTGATGGCTTTGCAAAAGTTCACTTAGTATCAGTTGTACGACTATCTCAACCCAAAATAAGAAGAACCTCTAAAGGCCATGGAGGTTACCAATACTAGCCTTTTTTGACTAATGTAAAGCGATGTGATGATGATGTAATAATGTGGTAATGTAATCTCACAACTGTTTTAAATGCCTGCTTGTTGAATAAAAAAAAAGTATCCTACCACATATTACTGCTAACTTACCTGCACAAGCAAGGGATTAATGTTAAAATCTTTAACTTGAAAATAGTATAAAAAAAAAAGCGCTAATGACCGAGGAAGTCGATGCGCAAAAAATGAAAATAAATTGATTGAGAGTTTCAGAAGACAGGACACAGGTATTTTCAAGCTTACCAACTGGTACAGTGGACGGGCAGCCCGACTCATCTTCGCCTAATGGACAATCCTCACGGCTGTTGCATCTTAAGTCGTGTTCAAGGCATGTCACACCGTCGTCGCATTGCATCTGGGAATGTGAACATATTGGCAGCTCCATGCTAGGGTCATCCACTTCTACTCAGCCAATTGCGAGCAAGTACACACCATTTAAAAAATGAAATGAAAAAAAGAAAACGAAATAAAAAAAATGATTAAAACAAAACAATAAAATAAAGTACCAAACTAAAAAAAAATAAATGAACATAAAAAAATCGAAATGGAGAAATCAATTCTTAAACAAAAACAAAAAGATAATAATTTCAGTTGACCTGAACAAACAAATAAATTATTTTCTCACCTCCAAACCTTTGAAAATTCAAATTCTGTACGACCAATTGACCTATACGTCTAGAAGTAAATATCTTGTTTTCAATCACCTCCTGGATTCGGTGTTCATCGTCAAATCCTGTTGAAACTAGATCGACGTGAGCTCTCACCCATACCGATTCTCCTTTTATTTCTCTGTAAAACAGATGAATAAAAGTTATAAGAAAAAGAGTAGCCACTTCTTCAGGGATGTTACTGACGGCATCTCACTTTAAGAACTTAAACATCACGAACCCTGGCATAACTGGAGCTTGGATACAAGGGTTGGGGTCCTTAGAGAATTCTGAGGCTCTTAGGTACTAATATGGTCAAATTGAACGCGTGATTGAGCAGCCGAAGCGAATAATAAAGTGGGGAGAATTCTTTCGGATAATCAGGCTGCGCTCAAGACTTTGAAATTTAGAGGAACAGTGTACAGCTCTTCTGAGTTACTGCAGATGCTAGAAGGGAAGATAATGAAACAACGGACAAGTAAAATTGGAGAAGCTCTGGAGAGAGACGAACCTACAGGTTAATGGTTTATAAAAGAAGTTGGGCAGAGAGAATTAAACTTGCCTCCTGTGTAGGAAGTAACTAAGAGCCTCAGAAATGGTAGGCAGGATAGTTATCCTGATGAAAATAGATAAATAGGGACAATTGTACCATTACTTAGATTAGTGCACCGTTCAGTAAAAAAAAAAAAGTTAGTATATTTGGGAGAAGTATATCTCAATGGAATACTTTGGAGTATGCAGTCAGGAAATATCTTGCCAAATTGTGGACGAACTTCCGAAGTCAGCTTCATACCTCAAAAGTGTTTATTTTGGGGACAGGGTTTAGGTTAGCAGGGAACGATAGTCTAGCTTTGTGTTGAGAAACTGAAACATCGGTCAAGCATCCAAGAGAGAATTTTGAATTGTCTGTCTTCAGCAGATAAAAACCAAGGTAACTCTCTCTAACGAAGCATTATGATCAAGTCGAAGAAGATAGTTTACTAGGGTATAATAACGTGCAATTGCAATTTGTGCTGCTTCACTTTGTGAGCCAAGTTTGCAGGTATCCAATCTGGATTTGCCGATGTAACATGAACTTACTAAGATTGAATGCAGGTCTGGAGGTCTTACTGCTTTGTGTTCTCACTAATGTTGCAAACAACAACTGTAGCCCAACTCTTTTCTATAACTGCCCTGGTAAGACCAAACTCTTGTCTAACAATCGATTCACATTTAGTTGCAAAATTTAAATCAAACAAGTAGACTATGATAGTTGAACATTTCAAAGAATTAATTAAAAATGAAATAAAACACAAATAAGTGGCCTACTCACTTGATACCAATCAATCTTGAGCGCTGGGTGCCAGGCAACGCTTCGTACTCCTTGTCTATGGCTTCTGTAAGTTTTTGCGATAATCTTTGAAATTCTTCTGATTTTCTATTACTTAGATCATGATTATAAAGTTCTTCCAAGTCCATACTCAGGCGAAAAACGGCTGAAATCGTTAAATTTTTTATTAAACTGTTTCCTATATTCAAATGTAAGAATAAGATTAATTTAAACTTTAAATGAAGTTAATATTTTTGGTTTTGATTAATGATTTAGTTGGTGAGCTTTATGTGCTGCTTCCGTTTAGAGATAAGCCAACAGCAGGTACCTAACATACAATTCGGTGGGTAACTTATTCGAGTTGATGTCTTAATAACCAGGCCACCCTTTTCTACTAGTTCTTTATTTTTTATTTTTTTTTTTTTGATGGGGTCTCTTCTAGAGAGCATTTCAAGAGGTT
This sequence comes from Rhodnius prolixus, assembly GCF_049639745.1. NCBI lineage: Eukaryota > Metazoa > Arthropoda > Insecta > Hemiptera > Reduviidae > Rhodnius > Rhodnius prolixus. The sequence continues at coordinate 3,773,524 of NW_027411592.1, read as the reverse complement.
TGAGGCAATCTATTTATTGTGAGTTGGGACTTTAGTTTGTGGTTGAGCAGCGTTCGGGTTGGGCCCCGTAAAAGATCCTCTTGTCTGAATGGTGTCCGAGTAAAGATTAATTATCCTGCGAAATTGAAACTTGTTAGAATTGCTAAAACCAAACAAACAAAGAGACCTAGAACAAGATGGTCCGACAGTGGACAATTCTCCAAAAGATTCCGATGATCTCAAGGGACAGCTCCTCAAATTTAATTTATTCATTTTATGGAACGTTCCGTGTTACACCCAAGTTACTCGTTTCAGAATTTGTTTTTATTTTGTAGGAATGAGCTCCTTTCCTACGGATTCGTGGAGTTTTAGATTACCTCTGGCAACGTTAGGAATGGAGATATAGTTAAACAAAGCAACAGTGGTAACTATCCCTGTCGTGCTGCATGGGAGGGACTGCACCCTAGAGAAACTGTTTGAGCAGGCAAGCTCCAGCTCAGGGGGTTTCTAAAAACCTTTTAGAAGAAGAAGTCGAAGTGCATGGTCTCTACTTATTCAGTTTCATTTTTCTCAATTTCTACAGCCTGAGTTGTCGCTATTTGTTAAATATAAAGACATAGCTACAAAACTAACCATGTTTTACTGGATGAACATCAGGCGATGGAAGGACATCAGTGGTCACACTGCCACTGCTGGATACTGCTCCAGATCCAAGGTCCAGGTTATCTTCATCGTCTCCATCGACCACAGTACTCCGAGTCTCTCTGCACAGTTGAAATGATAAAAAGGCACTCACTCATACAAACCAACTGATTAGATAAAAACAAAACAAAAAATCCAAGTACTGATAATACAAATTAAAGAATACGGAAGAGTTTTAATTACTCTTTACCAGTAAAATTTGAATTTTAACCCAGAAAATGATTGATGAATGATGCGGACACTTAAAATGAAGAGTTACCTAGCTGATGGTGTAGTAGATGAAGAGTGTACGGCCTCCGTTGAGACAGTGGTCGGTTCTGTGGCAGAGGTTTGTGATTCCGGAGCTGTCGTGGTAGTTTTTGCAAACCAATCAAACCAATCCCTTTTCACTCTATGCACTACATCCTGCACTCTGGAATAGATACGGTGGTGAAAACTGAGCTCTGTTGGTTTTTCCACTATTTTCTGACCCTCCCAGGATGGACTAAGTTCTTCAAATGTTAGGTCATTGTCGTCCTGGAAAAAGACAAAACAAAAATTCCTAATTTTTTACTGTATTTATTATCTAAGCAACAAATGTGCAACCAATTATGTAGATCTTCTATTTATGATTATTTTGAGCATATTTTAGAATTTGTTCGGTTTCTTATTCACTTTTCCGAGAATATTTTGCCCACCAAAGTACATTGCTGATAATGGCTTCCAGTGACAATCTTCAAACTTAAGAGGAGGATTGGTTCCTGTTCACAGGCCACAAGTTAAACATTTCGTCCATGACGCACTTTGGGGGGGAACAGACATCAAATCCATGATCATTATTTTCCAAAAATAGATCAGTCTCACAGGAAATCCAATAAAACGATTTTCTAGATCTGGGCTAAAAAGTGTTCAAAGCCATTTATAAAATTTATAAATCCATTTTGATAATGCCGCCAGGGTTCTTTGCACCCAGGGTCTGGGATGCAAATAACATGCTAAGAGGAAATCTTTGATTGTGATGGTGAAATTAGTGGGAACAATTGTGGGATGTAAGTTGTGCGGTTTGGCGAGCGAGTTGATGGACTACACCAATCAAGCGAGAGTAACTCGCTATTGTTTATTTCAATAGTTGCGTTTTTTTTTACCCACCCAGCAGAGAAAAACCTTTAACTGGTGATTCCAAACAATGGCTCACCGCAACGCACTCAATGACTTACTTCTCTTTCTTTCAATTTTTTCATTGTTTTGTATTTTGTTTGTTTCTACAGCTGAGCGTTCGCAAGCTCTTCTTTGGACCCACCTCTGAGCAAAAAGGAGAAAAACTTCCAACTCTTCATTAAAAAGAGAGGATTCCTCCTAATCCATGCTAAGTGGATTGCAGCTAAAACACCAAACGTATTCCCTAATTTATTTTTGCTTTTTCACTCCCTGTGTGAGTTCCACCTTTTATTTTCCTCTTCAATTAATAAATTATACAAATCTAAATATTCTTAATTAATTCCCTGTATATAATAAATAACACAAACCCTCATAAAGAAATTATCTTTATCTTATAGAAATGATTTTTTTTTAAAAAAGGAGATGAACGTGTGGATTCTCATCACTTCTTTGAATCGCTTTTAAAAAGAAAAAAAAAAATGTTTTTGCTTTTACTGCAAAGAATAAATCCAGCTTTATGAATATGTATTTTATATTTGAATGGTTTTCACACTAATCAAATTAGAGAGGAATAAAGTTCTCCATAAATAAAGTAGTGGAATAAAGTTGAGCTAATTATTTTTTTTAAATTTACTGGGAATAAACAAAAAAAAAATCTAGTCACACTGAAACAGTTCTCGCCCGTTTCCTGAGTATTTTCGTAAAGTTTTGTCAAACACTAAATTTGTGAATTTTCTCTAATTTTACTTTCTAGATGCAATGCTGTTAGTAATGCCATTTCTTTTTTAAAGTGAAACTCACAAATATATTTTAATTTTTTCTTTAATTACAAATGGAAAAGCAACGGAAATTTGAAGTGAATTTATTCCTTAAAATAAAAGCTTTATTTCTTAACAATGATTCGACAATAAAATAAAAAATGAAATAGAAATTCTCTGAAATCTCTCTCTCATTTTCAAAGTAATACAGTTTATTTAATTAAGAAACCCTATTAATAAATTCTGTAAATTTTCTTTATTGTTATGGTCAATATTAAAGTACCTGTACTTAAATCAAACAAACTTCAAAATGTCGTCGAAAGCTCCAAAATTATAACAAATACAGCATGTATTGAAATTAAGTATAAGATATCCCTTCCTTTAGAAATTATAGATAATTATCCTGATTTCTCAATCTAGGAAGCTGTAAACATTAGCTACACTAATCTAAAATCCAGATATAATTTTCTAGATCTCATATCGCAAATTTGTCTGCATAATGGATAGAAAAAATAGGAATACAAAGCAGCTGCTCTGACGGTGAGAGATTTGGATGGATTTGAATATGATCCAACATGTTAGAAATTCCGATGTATATCATTCAATAATTTACAGTATCAAAAGAATCCTTTGTAGCTACTAAGTTTTAGCTTTGGTTGCGACAGGCATTTGTACTTTAAATTGTTGCTTCGTAATCTAAAGAAATAATGTTTTTTATATTCTTCGTTCACCCATAAGCTTAATCCTAAGGACTAAGGGCGGAAGAAGTACATACTTTAGAAATTGCTAAACACGCCGACATTTGTGCCTTTCAGAGCCAATTAACAGTGCAAAAGTAAGAAAGTGCAGAAAGAATCGTGAGAATTTCCTCGAAATTTTCTTATAAAATCTGATGGCCAAGTGTATGAACTTGTCCGCACTCTACTGCCTGCTACAGTAGTTCGGGCGTCTTTCCATGCGCAGTGATTTATTTCTGGATGATTGTTGAGAACCGTTTGCGCGCCTTCTGTGAGCCCACTTTTTCTTCCAACACTAGGAGGAGGATTTAGTCGGAAGGAAGTGAAGGGTTGACTGGAAATAAAGGATTCCCTTTTGTCGCCGTCACTTAGGATGCACTGCCTGCTCCATTGAACAACACCAATTGTTTGGCCCGAAATACTGTGCAAGTACTTAGCACATTCTAAGCCTCTCAAGTAGGGCTTACTGAGTATATTACTCTTTCAACAATCTCCCCATTATTCCTTATTTCTTTACGCTGACTTATTTCACAAAATGATTGCGGCAACGTATGGGACATGTTCCTCAAAATGTGTTAATCTTTTTATTATTATTATTATTTGTCATTTAATTTAAGACAACATACAAGATCACTAGCGTTCGGAGACATCACAGTGCTAAGTCGCTACACTTTACATGTTAAATTACCACTCGCTTACAATCCTTCTGAGCAAATACATTTTTCATCTGAGCCATCAGTATTGATGGTAAAGACTGCTATAGAAATGGAAATCAAGATAAAAGGTAGAAAATTTAGTTTAGCTTGCAAGTTAACATGAGATGTTCTGCGGTATGTGTAAGTTGAGGCGGAAACTTAGTTGAAATCAAATTTTCCACACCAAACCAGTTAATCAACCTGGGATGACAGATGTATCTAACAAAGAAATTATATTGAACACCATAAGAATTCCCAATATGTTGATTTTTTTTGAAGCTTTAATTAATTAAATTCGCTGATAAGTTGTTGCTTTTTTGGCGACCAATGGTATTTCTGGAGGTTCCTGCTTTTATCTTCTGTTCCTCTCCACAGCCCAGATGATGTCGCATAGATACACTAATTGTCCATTAAGCACATAAAACTTCTTGAAGTATTTTCTGAAGTGGCCTTATCCAGGCAGAAGTTATGTTGTTTTATGGTTACTTTGAATCTCTCTCCTTTGTCAGTTGCTAACGATTCTAAAGAATTCTTTTATTACTCATTACTCCTTCTTATCCTTTACATCGCTAGCCAGATCCTTCCTGCTTATCCCTTCTTCCCTCCTTCATCTTATCACTTATCCCTCTGCACTATTTCCCCAAAGTTTTTTCAAAATTTTGATAATTACTTCCTCTTGAGGTATCAAACATGAGCCGGTCGTATATTGCTGGTATGATTTCTTCTGAAGCTTCTTTGGTTAGCCTACCTGCCATCTCGTGACCAACCTCTCCAACATGAACACATATTGTGCCGCGTATACGACACCTGCCCAAACATCAAAACTCACCAAGAATTTATGAATACTTCGTTGGGTAACTTGGCAATCAATTCTTAAAACCAAAATATCTCTTCCTGAATAGATCTTTCACTTTTTATAATGGCTAAGGAATTTTGATCGCTAAGTTACTTCCGGTCCCAAGGGCTTAACTAATCCAAGTACAAAGATTAAGAAGGACATGTAACTGAAATAAAATGTGAACTTCATTAATTCAATTGTCACATTCCGAACCTTGTATTTATGAAATTATTAAATGTTTTTTGTTACTTTTCTTCTGTTCTTTTTAATTATGTAGACAGAAAATCCACCAGAAAAATAAAATATTCTGTTAGTTAGGGTTAGTGTTGTAAAAATAAAAAAGAGAATATTATAATCTAATTATTCGGACTATTATGCGCACTCAATGTCCTGCCGTCTGTCCCTCTTTGATTTTCCACCATTTCAGTTTCCTTTCAGAAAAAAAAGCTTTAATTAAAAAAAATTATCTCTATCTCAAAGGCAGCACAGATACAGAGCTTTTCTCTCGTTTTGACCTAAGATAACCTGGATTAATTAATTATTATTTGTAAACCTAAATTACAATATCCTGAAATAAGGAATTTCACTTTCCTTATTAATTTGCTTACGTTGTTTTCCACATTTTTAACTGCTGCAGGAAGGATAAGGCAGTTCGTGACGATTAAGGAAATCGATTAGAACAGTCCAAGAAAGATCTGGGATAAGCAGGAAGAATCTGCCTAGCGCTTTAAACGTAAAATTCATTAGCGTAATGAAAAAGGGAAGGTTATAGATGCGAAATGAACCGTTTTAGGCTACAGGCTGCCCCTTTCGATCGAGATATTTATACACATGTAGCTTTAGATTAGCGCGACTTTCTGCACTGGGACTAATTAGATCCTACTGGTGTCTCTGGAGAGATCAGTTTCCTCTACTCGCCCAGGAGATAAAGCAACTCCTCCAAGTTCTTTAGAGACGATGGTGGGGGCCGGCCCGGAACTGCCACACTCTGTAGCAATTTACTCTTTCCCTCAAAGGCCGCCTCTATTTTTTCTGCTAAAGACACCTCAAAGTAGATTCTAAGTACTCTCCATTATATAGTAACTAACCAGACTCTCCATGACAAAGAGACGGAAAACTATTCCCTCATGTAACTCACGCCATTATATATACGAGTAACCCAGATGATCTGAGGAAGGGTTCGTAAACTAAGGGAAAGGAGGGTAGCTTGTAGACAGGAATACCCACCCACAATCTGATGTTCAATGCAGCCAAAGCCCGCATCGACCTTCCCAGTTACTCCAAATTGAAGTATCCAATTGAAGAGGTGAGCTTTTAGGTGGATAAAAGATCGAAGTTTAAAGAAACTCGTGGAAGCCATTTTCGAGTATAGATGTATTTTGGCAAAGATTGGTTTTTAAGTTTGCGTATCATTCAATGTAGGTTTTAATGTTTGTTTATTTTTTATCTGTAGATAGTATATCCATCTTACAAGATAGAAAAATTCAAAAACCTTCGCAACTACCTTTATAAAAAGAATATAAATTACCTCTAATAAATCTAAATGTTACTAATAAATTTAAATTTGTTTCTACCACAGATTTACACTCATTAATTCTTCCATCACTGAAAGAAAGCTGCAAAACGAAAAGCATTCCTTGTAAGCTGATTTCTCTTATTTAGCTCTCTAGATCATTGCCAAAAATACCGTCTATAAACAAAGCCATTGATACAACATAAACACTGTCTGTTCAGGTTGTTTATGTTTAGGCTGATACTACATTTGGGGCTGCTTATTTTTAGAACATGGACATATTTTTTTTTAACTCTCGTGAGTCTGTCGAAAGTGGATTTTTTATTTTTATTTTTTAATCGTTAGCCTGTGTTGAGTGATATAGGGCGAAATCTGAAAGTTATCTTTGGACCTCTTCCAGAGAATGATAGTAATACCTCTTAGGGATATTAAAACCTGGCAGATAGATAGGTTATCACTCCCGAAAATAATGTTGGAGAGTACATGAAGGATTTGCAAATTCTGGGCAGCGTCTTCCAAAGCTTTATTATTTGTCCTGTTCAAGTAACAGATTCCAACAAAATGTAAAATTGAATGTATCAACTTTAATATAATTATCAGATAGTACATTATTAGATTATATTTATTTGTTAATTGCTGAATATATCTATTGCTCCTCACCTGTTTTGAGCCCTATCAATTCCTCATTCTCTAATGATGACACAATAAGTGGTTATCGTAAAAACTAGACTCCGACGCGAAAATCCTGGAACTAACAATTCTTGGTTAGATAACATAGTTTCATTATAAGTTTCTTCCAATTAGCGAGTCTCAGAAGCAGGAAATTTTGGCGCAAATTATTAAACGGGAAGAAAGATATTTCCATCTATTTATTTAACCTTCAATATCTCATTAATTATTATAGCTAAAACATTGCAATTCATATCAGTAGTAGAGCATTCTTTTCCCTACAATTCAGCAAAGAAATCATTAGATGCTGATCAATTTGAAGAGAGATATAAACGTGTAAAATTTGAAGGAAATGAAACAGCTTTAAAATTTAACCTTACGATTTAAACGCACTTCCGGCTGTTCGATTTTGATCAGAATTTTTGTGACGTTTTGCTCTCTAGCTAAATATAATGAACTTGCAGCGATTTTTTTTTTTTTTTTTTAGTTACTACCGACCTACTCACTCTCTCTCTTTGCCAATTTCTTATCTTTCACTTTCCCTTACACAAAATCCACTTTGTAAAAACCATTTTTTTCAAATTCACAGTCGAAATTGAGCACTAATACAATACTACCATCAACGTGGAGTAGTAAGAGATTGTTAGAAAGAACTAACATTAAACTCTGTAACTTGCTGTAGATGCTGGTTGCAGTTAACAAAGGGCTTAAGTCTGCACCAACTCTTACAAATGGGATTCTTTGCAGTGTTTTGGTTTGGAACGTCAGTGACATCACCATGGGGCAGGCGAATGGTAAGGAGAAGACGAGGCGTAGTTGAAAGGAAGGAAAAAATGCAAAGTTTGAAAAATCCTTTGGTGGTATAGTGGCGCAGGTCTGACGACTCTTTTTTGTGACGTCATATAAGACCTTAGATGGTTGGGGGTATCTGAAAGAAGTTGAAGAGATAGCCTCGTTTTACTTTTTGGTCGTCAAAAGATGACGAGGAACTAGTGTCGAGGGGCTGTTCTGGTAAGCTGGGTGATTTCTCTGTGTGAGTTTTGTTAGGATGTCCAGCATGAGGCCGTGGTAGTGGCAAAGTCTGGGGTATGAAAGTTAAAAGTTGTAGCGGACGTGCCTACTCAGCCTCCAGTTTGGACCATAAATCTGAGGCTCTGTCCTCTACTTACTATGTGTATGTGAGGTTGTAGGGAGGAAAGCGTTAAGCTCCCCTTTAGTAGTGAGGACGCGCCGAGTGTGTGCTGCTATAAGATGGGCTCCCCTTGGGGCGTGACGGTACTCTTTAAAATCGGGCACCGCCACCGCCAGTCCTGAGCTGCAAGAACGGGGCGGTCTATATAGAGCCGCTCTCTTCTTGTCTTCTCTGCGCTTACAAGCCGGCACCTAGTTCTTCTCCTTGCTGTCTTGTTAGTCTTATATATGTAAGTGGGTAGAAAGGAAGGCGTGGCAAGTTGGAAGCTGCTGCTCTTGGTAATAGCCTAATTCCGGCGCCAGAGCACGTGCTGCACTTCTCGGCAGCTCTGTTACCACATCATTCCGCCATAGACAAACTGCCGACTTCTACACCCCCACGCTTGACAAGGATTTTAAACTCGATCGCCCGCAAATACTCTACAAATAGCATCATTTCCTCTCACACCCTGTCAACACTTCCGCCACTCGCACCAAATACTTGGGGCTTCCTCTATTATGCTCCACTTCTTCGCCATACCTGTTCTGAAATAACCCTCATTTCTCGATAGAACACTACTTTATTCCGCTTCTCTCGGGACTATTTCAACAAGAAACTATCTTAAATATTAATACATTTAATATCTCTTTTTCTAACTACTTCCATCTTCTTTCTCAGACTTAATTACGGTACTTTGATTGAGATCAGAGAATGTCATGTGAGTGAACACATCAGATTAGTTTCTGTTTGCTAAATAAATGTTAAGATGCGATTTATGCGCTGAACACCTTCTTTTGGTACAAAAAAATGATAATTCCTTTATCTTATCACACTGACTCTCCTTCAGCTATATAAATGATAATAAAAAAGTGTAATGACCTCTCAAGGATTAGATGTTTCTTCTTTCCCAATTGTGTAGGTTACAAATACAGGCCGATTCTTATTTGCTATTGTTATTTTTCATACTTAAATATTTATATCACATAGTTTTATAAAATGATTTAATTTAAAAGTTTTGTCAGCTTTCCATGTTTATATAAAACTCTTTTCCATGATAATAAAGTTAAAACTATACAGAACTAACTCATCAAAGTTTTTTCGCTGATAATCTACACGAAGTTTGCAGCGGAATCATTCATCAATGAAAACCAAAACATTTCTATCGCAAAAAAATACTTTGAACGCATTTTTCACGCTAACAGCAGGAAATGATAGCAACTGATTGCCCCTACCAAATCATGCGGTCAAAGCCTCTAATTCATTGTCGAACAAAAATATTAACTTTCCATAATTTTTGTGCCTTTATTTTCCGACTACTTTTTTAAAAAACACGTCATTCCCAAGGACATCCAAAGGGATATTACCATGAAAACTCAAAACCCAAGTTCTGATTGGCAACTATTCTGTCCTTTTTCCTCATGGGTAAGAGCAAGTAAAGAGGCTCAATTAAAAATTATGGCTGAGTAAATGAAATAAGGGTTGATATGTTTTTGTAGGTGGGTGGTGCGATCTGCAGTAACGTGTGAGTGTGGTAGTGGTAGTGATGAGAGAAAGTAGATGACCGCTGTGCTTGGGGTTGCAGGGATACCAAGCTGCGACACTGGTGACAGTCTGCTCATTGTTGCCAACCTACCACCCCATTATGGCTTGCCAACTCTGACCCACCGCACTGCCCCACAAATCCTTTTTTGTACGCTTAGCACAATAAATTTCGGCTCCCTCCTAGAGGGCAGAGGCGGTGGTTGTAAGGAAAAAATTGTTCTTTCTAACGTAGAACCAGGGGGAGGCAATCTCTGCGACAATCTCCTTACACTGCCACTTTGATTGGTCTTTACTTCCTAGACCCGAGCCCCATCTAAATTCTCTCGAAGTAAATAATGATTTTCAGACAATACACAAACTAGTGATTAAATAACTTAATTAAAGTTACTACTGTTGAACATGAGGTCCGAATGGGTCCGAGCCGTCTCAATTCACAGTTTTTTGCATTCCTGAAACATGTTTCGGAATTTCATTCTACCATAAGGGATGATTCCATGTTGAATCTCATCGCATTTCAATAAAAAAAAAAACTCTGGTCTGAAAATTAAAAATAGTCAGAACCTCCAAAATTATAGCAAGAGTTGACTCCGAACTACAAAAAAATACTTAATTCTAAAATAACTCAAATCTTAAAACTGCACATTCTAGAAAGAACCTCAAAATGGCCTAAATCTTATTTTCCAAGAAAAATTAAATTAAATTTAACGTAAGTATTGTTTGTACCCCTGTTTAGAGATAATCGTCATTTTCCAGGTTAGCTCAAAAGAGTAAGAAATCCCCTCCTCATTGAAGAGGTACTTCCGGTGGAGGAATTTAAAAATGCTGTCGGCATGTCTGGTGGGATGAAATCAAAATATAAGTTTCTGCTTCGTGCAAAATTCCGTTTAAAACTGAAAGGAGTTCAAAAAGATATTTAATATCGAAACCTTCCCAGCTCCAGTAGTATAAGGAAATAAGAAGAGCTAAGAAAGTGGGCGCTAATGACCAAGAAGTCGATGCGCCGAAAAAAAAAAAAAAAAAATATCGAAACCTTTGCTCTTCACCTGTAGTAATTGTCATCAGTTGTGCTCACACTGCATTCACCGCCGTTTAGGTAATTCAATTTTTTTGAAACTTAAACTTTGCACAACAAAGAAGTTGGCTCCAGTAATGTGAATGCTCATCACAATAAAATGATCCTGTTAAAACATGAGCGTGATTTCTCCAGAACCCTATTAAAATCATTGGCGTTTCAAAAAAAAAGTTTTAAACTTAAGAGAAATACCAAGTCCCAGGTTAAGGGCACTTGCAGGAAGATACTTAAGTATTATGAAAAAGTAGACATGTACTCCTTTTTAAAGAAGTCGGTATTGTTACTTAAATAAAGCTGGGACACTCTCGCGGTGGGTGAAGAAAGAGAGGCTAGAAAGTGAAGGAAGGCAAAGTGGTGACCCAGGCTATGATAGAAGTGTTTAGTCTTTGATTATATTAAATCATGCAGTTCCTGAAACTGCAAAACTCTTCTCGCCACGAGCTAAAGTCAGATTTTTTCAGCAACGTCTGCACATTCAAACGTCATTCAACATTGCAACCTGCAACATTGCATCAAACTTTGATTATTCGCCAAACTTCTCGCATTACTATTAGAACTACCAGATCCTGGCAACAAGAATACAAAGTATTGTGGTACTGGGTTCGATTCCCGGTCTAGGTTTTGGATTTTTTTTTAATGGAAAATATGAGAAATTTTATAGTCAAGTATGTGAATACCAACGTTTCAAAGATCCGTCCATTTAGGACATCAATATAAATGTGTACGTGAACATATCGGACCCTCAAATGTGTACGTTACTGGCGCTCTAAAACTTAGAGCATTTGTGATAAATGAGTGAAACATGATGGGTTTGATGGGTAGTTGTAGATGCCTAGGATAACATTAAATATTATATAATAAAAATAAATTTAAGATAATCATTATATATACATATTATACGGATATTATTATATTGGCATATTAAGTATAATTTTCTCCATTTTTATTTTTAAAAGTTCATTTTAGTTTTGTTTACAGTTTGTTTCATAGCAGTATCAATTTTTTGTTTTTGTTTTGAGTAAATATGTTCTGTTTTTTTTTTTTTTTTTTTTTATTTCTGTTATTACAGAACCCCTGTAATGTTTTGTATAAAAAAACTAAATACAGTATTTTTCTATCTATCTATCTATCTATCTAGTCAAGTATGTGCTACACAATTCTCTTCATCCACTTCTTGTTGGTGTTATCACTTTATTTTTAAGTAGTCTACATGAGGAGTATTTACTTAGGGTAAATATTAGTTAAAGATCCTACCTAGCTGTTTGTAACAACTGGTTGTTCAGAAGATCTGAAGCTGATTTTCTATCTTTGAACATAAAGCACCAGAAAAGGAAGAACACTAAGGAAAGAAATTAGCCCAATGGATTCTCATGCGGAGATCTTGGGATCGACCAGCTTCCTTCCTAGCAGTTCCTCACTTGATGGACAACTGTTATTTGCAACAAGTGTACACTATCCGGAGGCTAGCAGTGCACGGGAAAAAGCTACAGGCGTCAATGACCTCAGATGTTAATGTCTAAAACATCCACCAAAAGAAGACAAGAAGATCCTAAGTAAGTCCGAGGAGTATGTAATAAGAGATAGACGTGTGTGAGTCTGCAGTTGTGGGTGAGGGTGTATTGGATCAAAGAGAACAAGATGGCAGTTTTGGAATGATGGTGCGAAAGATGTTTTGGGTATAAGCCGGCAGATAACCCACAGTCATGCAGTGGGTTTGAATGAGAAACCAACATGTTACTCCCTCCATTACATAACGCCCCTTCTATCCTGCTTCAAGATCTTCTTCCCGTCCCATGTCCCATATGTGTTTTGTTCTCTTTCTATATATTGCCATATATCATACTCCATATCTAATATATATGTATAACAGGGTTTAGTTCCTTCTCCCTAGATCTTATAGGCCACTTTTTAACATCATCATACCATCATCCTATCAGAAAGATACTCCACTCTCTCCATACCAATTTTCCATCTTTTTCTTAAGTGTATTGGATAGCGGATGGTACAACTACTTTTGGGTGTCTGCCTTAATTTACATTCCCTCGTTCCTTTCAACAGCAAGTCTTCCATTGCCTGAGATTTTCAATGCTGCATTTGCTCCGAAAATAAACAATTTTTGAGATTCCACATGAAGCAAAAAGGTTGTCTTCATAGACTGGACTCAAAGCACACATTTCCTCTAAAAATATAAAATCTAAAAATTGTACAATTTCAGAAGTAAGAGAGCAAAAATCTCAGCTAAGATCAATTTTGAGATTTAGTTTAGACGCCACATTGAGGGCTGGGCTTGGAAACAGAATTAGCCAACCGAAAGTATTACTTCACTAAGTATATTCCAAGTTTGGAAGGGTGTTCCACCTGCTCTGGACATTCCCAACCTTTTAATTTGCGGCCATTTTTTTGAATCCCTTGAAGAGAACTTTTCATGGCAGGGTGCATGAGACTCGAGGAGACTGTGCCTGACTTCCGTCTCCCCGTTCTTCCGATACAACTTTTTTTCTAATGATTTAAGGCGCATAAACATCTGAGCTCATTGGTGCCCGCAGTTTTGTCAGTGCACTACGGGCTCTGGACAGTTTGCTGCAGAGTGTCTATTACCGGATAGTGAGCTGTAAGAAGCTCCTAGGAAGGGCAGCTGTATTTTAATTCGGAAATATCTTATTCCTAACGCTAGTTTTTATTTATATTGTGCCGGATATGTGAGTAGCCCAGGCTGGATTATTCAAGAAACTTTTCAATGAATACCAAGGGAATGGAGAAATAATGCAGATATTAGCCGCTTATTATACTGTGTCTGATAACCTTTTGGAATTGATAACTTCAATAAATCAATTTAGAGAAGAGTTGAAATCATTAACTTCCTGCCATTAATCTGTCCGCGTGAGCTTGCTGTTTTCTTTCTTAGCAGCTAACTACTTTACTAAAGATGAGCACGCCCCGTCCACTTTCTTGAAGTTTTCCACCATTCTGGGAAATTCTGACTTCGCTCTGATTTAAGAGTTTTTGGTTACCGCGCCGAATAAGGTTTTTTAGCTGGGCGTTAGTAGCTGTCTGACAAAAAGCGATTTCTTATCTAAATATTCCGATTTTATGTCTGTTTAGTATCAACAAATAACTGGGCGCATGTGTGGGGTTATATATGGTCTTAAGGTAACTCAGGAATGGAGAATCGTAGGTAGTCCTATCTAAATTTGTTTAATAAAATAAGGTTTTAGATAAAATCAGCCAACTGTATCTCCAGTCAAAACGATCGTGAGAGCTGGAGATCCAGCTGCTGGGAATGCAAGGATCATGTTTTTATTACTAAATTGATACCCCACAACAACATTAAAATATATTTTAGTAATGCAGCGTATAGTGCATGCGCTTGGCTTGTAGCGCAACTTAGTACTTAGCCAAACATTCTCTTCTATTTTCTTTAAGGAAACGCAGCTTCTGTTTAAATTAAATCAAAATAATGCCCATTACCCTGATGTCACATTTATAATTCACGTCCGGCATCTATTCGACAAAATTGCATTAACAAACTCTCATTTGATTGGCGCTATAACGTTTCAATCCACATTACGCATTACTTTTATCGTAATGTGTACATCTAAGAAATGTTATAAATCATATTTACGAAAATGTAAACTTCTACGTGTGAAAAAATGACACAATACTGGCCTCGAAAGTAGAACGCAACAGTATCGAAATCGCTTACGAGAAGAAAGTGAAGTCCAAAAAGACATCTTCAGAATGTGTAAACGAATTTTGGGAAGTAGTAAAGCATTTTTACATTAAAAAAAAAAATTGTTTAAATATTTTAATTCTTTTAGAATATTTTCAGAGAGTAGAGTATAATTTATTTAACTTTCTTGTTTCCGACCTTATTAAGACGCACTATTGTTTTACCTGTTCAAATGTTTAAATTGCTTCATAGGCTAGCACTATAACTTGACAGGGAAATATCGATATTACTTCTGAATAATAACAACTGTTTAAAGTAAACAACCACTCAGTACGGAACAAACGCATCAATAATCGTTTGGTGTCATCCATTTTGCTGGTGATGGGATCTTGTCACTCGATAAGACATTTCGTGTTAACTTACACACATCCCCAGGGCAGTAATGAGCTTCCGGCCAATAAGCTAGACCAAGCACTCTCATACATGAACAGGATATCGACACTGTGCTGGTGCACATATCAAGGCAGCCAATTACACGCGCTATTTGCACAACACTACATTATAACTAGAACGGGCACCTCCTATCGATCCTCACTTTTTTTATGAAGCCATTATCTTGTCCTAGTCGACCACACACTTTATAATAGTCTATTAGAGGCTGTAATGTATAAGCTGTTCATCATTTTATTCCTACCTAACTATTACTACTGGCGATCCTGTCAACTTAGCCAAGTTTTCACCGGCAATTCAGCTTAGAGGTCCCACTCTAAAGGAAAAGGGGGTTGTTTTCAAAGAAATATGCCTTACGTGAATTTTTAGCGCAAAAACGTAAAATACGTAAACGCCTGCAGCACCTGACAGAGATTTAGCGAAGGAAATCCCGCAAGGAATTGTTCTTCCAGTTCTCTGAGATATTCTTGAGAACAGTTTTCTCGTGTTCCTTTAAACTTACTCTAGAACACACACAAACATCTTTAACCATTATTTCGAGATATCTGTTCAAGAAGATTCAAGCAAGCAATTCAAGCGCAGGAGGAGGTAGCAAAACTTCCCCTTTATTCAACCGCATTAAATAGCTCCTAAGGAGAGACAAATAGTAATTAAAACTGCAATTAAGAAACCTTCTCATTTCTTATGGGTATTATTTTCAACTATTCTGAGATTTTTTCGAACATTCGGCAAAGATTCTCTAAATTTGGTTTTACATAATATTATACGAGTATATTAAAATTATTAAATACATTGAAACACTTTCTCAGGTAAATTTTATTTAGAGCAATTTTGATGGAGGGTGTGGGAAGCTTTCACTCTTAATAAATACCGCTTCAGTATATTGTACAATCCTGGAATTCCTACTCGTTGTTGCTGAAATTAGGCGTTTGAAGAACATTCTTCAATCCAAAAATATCTACTTGTAGCCGGTAATCTGCCATTTCATTGCTGTAATCAACTTTTCTCGGTCAAGATTGTCCTCTAAATTCTAGGGTGTTCTTGAGGTTTCCACGCCCTACCCTCATTGCCATAGTGAATTTTTATAAAAAGCAAAATTCATTCTAGGGGTGTTTGAGAGAGTAATTTTTGGGGGGTGATTACTTTTCAGTTGTAAAATCACCCCTTTTACATTACGCGATTAAAATAAATATGGCTTAAAAAATTGCATCTACCAATTACCTAAATTTAATTATGTTTCAAAAAATATAATTTGGAAATTGCAGAGTTCCATTGCATCCATCTCACATTCAGTTGGGAACATTTTCGACTGTTAATCCTGCCATGAAAATATTGTTTAGAATGTAAACATTTGGTTGTAATAAAGGCTGTAAAATACGAAAGAGCGAAGGAATATACTTCAATTATAATTAATTAGCAGCTAAATTACACCTTTGATGAACATAAATATTACATAATTACATCTAGCGCGCAATGTATCTGAATATATTTAGATGGTAACAATTATGTCAAGATGTCCAACAACATCTATCCTTCAGTTTAATTGATGGTTAGAAAAAATTGCTACTAATTTATTCATTTCGTATAGGTGTTAGTTTTGTTTATTAAAGCGATGGTTTAGTAGTTTGCGAACCGCCCGCTTCAATCAGCACGTGATTATGTATGACACGTGACCGAGAATTTCACTTTATATAAGTCTTTCAACATTTTAAAAATATCAATGCTTCTAGTGAAATGACAATCAGCTTATGTACAAAATTAAAAAAAAAAAAAAAATTTATTTCAAACTAGGAATGTTAGGGAATGTTCCTTCTAAATATACGTAGTAAATAAGATGCAGTATATGAAGTCCTGACTTTATCCTGAAATAGTACATTGGAGGATGGTGTGCTTTTGATCGAGTGGAAAAGATGTTACAAACTGCAGTTATAAATCTATACAAACATAAGGTTAGTAAGTACACAAAGTTTAAAGCTAGATGTTCGAACTGGTTTCGAGAAAAGTGTGAAATCGATTCAGTTAAAAGGTTCTTTTGACAGGGGAACATCGGTCCAATGGAAATATGAAGTCCTCGGCTTCTCGTGATTTTTCAATTCTGAGATAAAGATGAGTGAAAGCGATTCATTCTAATGAGTAATGAAATATAAGTCACACAGCTAGTTCAAAATGCAAAAAATTGGCACCATCTCAACACTTTCACTTTACTAGTGTAATAACAGAAAGCAAAAATAGATGGCGATTGCAAGTAACACAGCTGGTAAGATAAATTGCGTTAGGGTTACAATTCAATCAATCATTTCTACTAGAAATAGCATCAATTTCAGCTGGGCTAAATGCAGACTCCTTTAAATGCTTACATTGATGGCAAATAAATACTCTTTTTTTTCTAATAGAAGTGAAAAAGTCTTAACTTAGTTGCTAGCAACATTTGAAAGGCGTTATGTTCCAGCAAAGTGTACAGACTGGCCCAAAAAGTTGAAAGACAGATGGTACATAAAGAAACAAAAAAGAGCCTCCCTGTATAAACATCTCAATATATTGCAGTAAACATGAAACAGACAAATATTTGGAGTTTGGCGCCTGATACATACATGTGTACATTAGACCCCGTTGAGTGTATCGCATTCACTTTCTTCTCGCCTAACTCTCCCATCTTTTAGTTTATGACTCAGATTCACACACTTTTTGCACTCTTCTAATGAAAACAAAAGATTAAAAATACTTTGCAAATAATTTTTTGGTCATGAATGTTTCAAGTGAAATGTTTCGAGCTCTTTTCAAGAAAAATCTAAAATATTCAGTAAAAATGGAAATTTTTGGTAGAGGGACATGGGTCAAATGGAAATATAATTTCTCTGCGTCTGGTGATTTTTTTTTGTTTCTGAGTTTGAGGGCGTTGAAAAAGTCCGCGTCCGAGGTCATTTTACCCAAATGAGTAATGAAACATATATCACACATCTAGTGCACCATTCTGCCAATTAAGTTGCCAATTTGTTAATAAATAAAAGTTTCTATTCTGATAAATGAGGGGCTCAGATCTGTTTAATATTCTATTTACCATAATTTTTAAATTTAACTAAAAATTTCTATTTAAACATCTGCTTGTCTTCCTCTTTCTACAATTTACTGTAATCCTAATATTTTTTTTTCATCCTAATAAGAGATTGTAATCTAGATTTTCCATTTTATAGTTTTAAATGCAAGTTATTACTTGTTAAAGGTCAATTTGGATTTTACAAAACGAGGTTAAGATAACTCAAAAACGGAAAACTGCAGATGTTTCTATTTTTTTTTAATCACAAAAATAAATCACATCAAACCTTGTATCAATGAAAACTGATCATTTCTTTAAGCTTCCATGACGATTATTAGTTTATTTTAATATATGTATCTAAAACTTTTAATTTTATTTTTAATTCGATTAAGGCACTTATTGAGTGTTATATATTCCTGAATAGTACAGTTTTTGAGGTGAACCGAGCAAATATTTAATTATAATTCATAAGTAAAGAAAAGAATTAGCTGGAACCATTAGGAAATCTCTTGCGAGTGTGTCTAACCAAACTTAGTTAAAGACATCAATCTACTTTTATCTTAATAAATCTTCTGAAACAATTAATTTCTGTATTTAATCATATTGTGATTAAATAGAGCATCGCACTGACAGAGCAATGTTCTGATTGAAGTCACAGAAGAGGAATAACAAAATACATATGTATATAATAGTGAAGGGAGATAAGGGAAGTGCAATACTCCTGATGGGAGAAATGGCTGCATTCACGGGTCACACATTCTTTATCGCTGGCGAGTTCCCTTCTAGGAACTGGACCAGAGCATGCACTGTTCAGCCGATCGCTTCACCGCCTTCATAATGTTTCATTTGCCTTGTCTTTCAAATAATCCATGACTGAACTTTGTTTTTAAAGTGAAATTCTTAACTTCTTCTCTGTCTTCTTTCCATACTTCGGACTTGAAGTATGAGCATAAGATGTAGAATACGCTGAAGGGAAACACATATCAATTGGCTTGGTATGTTTCTTTCTTTGCCTAATATAGAGGCTGTTCTTACATTCTTTGCAAACTAAAAAGTATGCAACTTCTTTTCCAGAATTACCTAAATTGTGGTAATTTAGTCTTTGGAGGCATGGCATGGATTCCTACTTCTTTGTGCCATCATAGAAGAACAATCATTCCCATCATCCTTTTCCCTTGGTTTAAATCCATTTCCGTCTAGGTATCAATATGTTTTTTATCAAGGATCCTGAATCTTCCCTTTAAGAGAAAGAAGTTGCGTTTAGGGCAAATAGCTGCCCTCCATGCCACCATTTCTCCCTTCATTTCTGTGGCTATAGTGGTGTCACGATGAGCCAATAAGACTAGTTTCTCCAGTTAGGCTTCTATTCGAGGTTAGCCGCTAAATTAAATTTCAGAAAGGTTCCAGATTCGAACATCCTTTAGGCTATTTTCTTTATACTTGGCAAGTAATACTAATAGATGGAGACAGAAACATTATTGATAAAAACACATTACCTATCCTAATTGAGCAGACCGTTAAATTTCTGGTGGAAAGTTTTCTAGAAGGAAGGAGTTCTCTGGTAATCCCCAGGGAAAAAGTACTTAGTCCTAGATAATACCACAGATAAGTTCGCATCTTGCCCGATTGACTCCCAGCACTCTCCACGCTGTCACGAGATAGTCTGACTCAATAATCCACCTCCTTAAGTATCCATCTCTGCAGCAAGGTCTGTTCCTGAAATCAGCCGTTGGTCTTCGACACCGGGTAAAGCAGAGATCCAGAAGTAGCTAATCCCGCCATTGTAAGTGCAAATGACTGAGTGAGTACGAGTGAACTAGAGTTTCCCTCTTGGTTCAATAAACTTGAGTACTTGGGTTTAAGAATATGAACTTTGAATACGTTGGATGAGAATGTTAGATGTTCAGGCTACATTCACTGCTGTCGCTCACTTCATTTGTTACTCAAATATAAATCTTCGTGCGAAGGGATCAGCACGAAGAGAAAAGTCGCAAAATGTTCGAATTTTCGATACTGGTGAGACCCCAGTTTTTGAAGGTGTCTGTTGCAAATAATGAATCAACGTTTTTCTTCTAGACTCTATAGGGCACCACAAAATTTGTATAACTTGTGGAAACTCATTATTCAAAATTTTAACAGAATCGTTATTCTTTCAAGGAGAGAGTAAAATTCGAATTCTGCATTTTTTTTGTGAACTTTTTTATTTCAAATAAAAGGAAATGTGTCAAGTCTAAGGCGTGGCTGTGACAAACAAACAAACGCATTGCATTTTAAATTTTGTTGCTTACATGCGCAAGTTTGTGTTGTGCGCGTGCTATTGTAGAGGTGTAGTTACGTCATCATATTTTTGGGCCAAAGAATGAGAGACCGATCTCTACAAACTGTAGAGAACACACATGCGAGATGATGTCATAATGTGGTATTGTGTAGAAGAGCAGAAGGGGCCAAATACCAAACCAACTAGTGTTGATCCAAAAAATAAAAAACAAACACAAGGGGCCTTGTATTGGTCAAAGTTTTAATTACAGCCTGTTTGAGGGTATAATAATTTTTACGCCAGCTATTCTCCTTCATAAAAATTTAGTCATTGCGTCGCTGCGTGGTCGGTCTGCAGCGGTATATTTAACCATTCTATATAGCCCACCAATTTACACTCTTGCTTCGATAAACCAGGAAGTTAAATGCAATTAATTTATAAGTAAAATGCGTCATGATGATAAATCATTTTTTTAGCGTAATTTTAACCAATTTTTTTTAGCTCTTTAAATTAGTCGCTTGAAATTGTTTATGTTGTCAACTTCTGCCGCGAACTATAATTTACTTATTATCAAAAAGTTAAATAATTTTAGCGATTAATGATTATAACAACCGTTTTTTCTAACCAAATGAAACAAAATTCTATTCAGCTTTATCTTACTTTTTGTAGGATATTGTACAGTGCTACCACCTTGTACCATTAGTGCTATTCCGATTTTGATAAAATTTCCCTGACCTTTTGATTCCACTTCATCTTTGATTCCACACACCACTCAGAAAGAGGTCTAACTGTTTTTGTTGGAATTTATTCTTCATGAAGCTTCAAAAATATTATGAAGGAATTCTAAGGAATTTCGTGAAACTCTCAAAAAAAAAAGTTTATAGAAACACCAAGTAAAAATAAGAACCGCATCTCAGAAAGTCTTGTGAGTATTCACAGATTTATTTTCCTTCATTAATGTCAGTAGAATTTTTAAGACACCAATGGGCTTGTAGGATTTTAATCTGGTTGTTAAAATGGGACGTACCCCGTGCAAAGCAATACTAATAGTACTAATTAAAACTGTCCGGTAGGACAGTTGTATAAGGGTTGACCATCAAAAACTGCACGAAAAAGCGTAACGTTGAAAAACACCCAACTTTGACAATTTTTTTCTCTTTTTCTATAAAAGATAAAATTCCCAAATTTTCTTTAAATCTTACTCCAAACCCTCCTTCATAACTGTAATTTTTTTGCAACCACCCAGATCTAATAGGTTTCGAGAAAAAAGTTGCCGAAAATGAGCAAAAACCGCTTTTTCAAAAAATGTTCTTGTTCTTGTTCTTCTTCTTCTTCTTGTTGTTCTTGTTCTTGTTGTTACCTTTTTTGTAAACAACGTAGCGCCTAAACGCGTGAACCGATTTTCATGAATGAGGTGTCATTGGATTCGGAATTTTATGTAGATGTGCCTTTTGGGGGTCTCGATCCTGTACATCGAATGGGAGAGGAGTTAGCCCCCTTAATGTAAGGCCCCCTCCAAAATTATTATTACTAATTACTCTGTAAATCTTGGCCCGATTTTGATAAAATTTGGTAGGATGATAGGGTTAGGGCTCCCCTACGTAACATTAAAGCGGCGATCAGCTCTTACACTTGTTAAGGGGAAGTATAGCAATCGTTTCAAATTATCGACACTTGAACCGACCGAAGTGTCATTCGAATCGAAATTTTGTACAGATTTGCACTTTAAAAGTCTCGACGCCGTGCCTCATAAGGAGGGGAGTTCGCCCCACCCAAATAAGGCCCTTTCTAAAACTATTATTACCAATATTTCTATAACGCTTAGTACGATTTTGATAAAATTCAGCTCGAATAAGTGGTTAAAGCTCCTCTACGTTGCTGATGCTCTTGCACCTACTAAGAGGAAGTACTGCAATCGTTTAAATAATCAATGAGTGAACCGATTTAAATCAATGAATTGTCGTTCGATTAAAAAATCTTTGCCTTTTAGGGAGAAGTACTGCAATCGTAGTTTATTTTTCTTACTCCTCTTAAAAGGAAGTACTGAAATCGCAGTTTAATTTTGATATTCACGTACAAATACCTTCCTACGCTTTTTCAAAAACATTGTTATTGGGGATGGTTTGGGGGACCGCAACTATAATCATTCTTTAAAAAGATCTCTCCAGTGGTAGTTACGGTTCCGACTTAACACCTTATCAGGTTATAATTATAGAATTGCTTATTCCAAATTTTAAAAAAATCTGTAAAGCAGATATGTAACTTTGTAAAATAGACAAAAAGGAAAATCTATCCAAAAGGTACAAAAATCTCCTTAACAAAAACTTACAGTTTAAAATGTTAAGTATAAGGGTTGATTAAACGCCAAAAGGTACACAAATCAGCAAGTACCCAACATTTCATTAATACTTCATTAATATTTAAGTAATTCTACTGCATTAATTTTCATTAATAAGTTATTTTTTAGAATTTATTAGATGTCACAGACCCTTATGCTGGCCACTTCATTTATAATATTTTTTTGTTATAATTATGATAAATCACATAAATATGTACATGCATGTTAAAGTAGAAAAATACAAAGTTAGAGTCGGCTACTGTCTTGAATTCGTCTTACCGAAATATTCGTGAGCACAAATAACACACAGTTATAACAAGTAGATTATTCAACAACAATTATTGATTTCTCGATTGTAATTTAATTTAGTCCCCCTAATTTTACTTATAGTAAAATACTGGAATAATTAGCTGTCCTAAAAATATGCATATCTTATTTACTTTATATTACATATATACAACATTGTGGGATGAATACCTACATTGAGAATGTAATTGAAGAAAACTATGTTACTTGCGATAAAGCCAGATAATTATTATAAACGTTTGACTACTTCATAAAATAACAATTACTTTAATCGAAGAATGAACTTAAACCGACGATTTTTGAAAATCATTGATGTATGTTGGTGAAGTTTCTTTTAAAAGAAAGTTTTGAATTTTTTAGCCTCATAATTTTTTTTTATTTTTTGTAACGTTTTTCTTTTTAACCTGTAATTAATAGTTTCATTATTATAGATAACTAGATATTACAGTCAATCTACAGTGCTACTTGAACATATATTTTGTAGACGAAAATGGCCAGCATAAGGGTCTGTGACATCTAATAAATTCTAAAAAATAACTTATTAATGAAAATTAATGCAGTAGAATTACTTAAATATTAATGAAGTATTAATGAAATGTTGGGTACTTGCTGATTTGTGTACCTTTTGGCGTTTAATCAACCCTTATACTTAACAT